>NW_025814829.1:47817500-50217500 GCF_022079265.1 Lynx rufus
CAGGTCATGATCTCATGGTTCTTGAGTTTGAACCCCACATTGGGCTCTGCGCGGACAGCTCGGAGCCTGCTTGGGACTCTCTCCCCTCTCTCTCTGCCCTACCCCACTCGTGATTTCTCTCTCTCAAAATAAATGAACTTAAAAATAAAAAGCAATTTTAATTCCTTTGAGTTTACTTTATTTAATCATTCCCATATAATTTCATTTTATTCCTATTGTAAGTGATACTATGATGAACATAGTCTTCTCGTATTTAGAATGTTTTCTGTAAAGCATATCACAGAAAACCAATGACCCAAAGAGCATGATTATTTTTAAAGTTACTGATTCTGAAAGGGCTGAGGCCATCAACAGGTCCAGTGACAAGGTAAGAAGGCCCATCCCCCACTCCCGGTCCTCCATAGTTCAGTCCTACCATTCACCAAGCCAAGAACACACATGTGTCTGTCAAAGGTGTATTCCGGATTTTAAAACGGGTATGGGAAGAGCAATGAATGCAGGCTTTCTTTCAAACCTTGGGCACACGGGGCTCTAATCTACTCCTAACTGAATTAAAATTCCATATTTATTAAATTTTTTTTAATGTTTATTTATTTTTGAGACAGAGAGAGACAGAGCATGAGTGGGGGAGTGACAGAGAGAGAGGGAGACACAGAATCTGTAGCAGGCTCCAGGCTCTGAACTGTCAGCACAGAGCCCGATGTGGGGCTCGAACCCATGAGCCGTGAGATCATGACCTGAGCCGAAGTCAGATGCCCAACCGACTGAGCCACCCAGGTGCCCTAAATTCCACATTTATTTTAAAAACTATGGTTGAACTTTCACATTTTGATTAATGGTGAATTGGGATTAGATTAACTTTAGTAATAAAAAGACAATAATAAAAAGACAAAAAATGTTCTGAAGTAACAAGACCTCAAAACTAATGACTGTATAAGAGCTCTAACAATTATTAAAAATATTAGATCCCTAAAAGAGAAAAAAACTGTTGCAATTAAATCTTTACCTGATTAAAATGGTCAGCTGCCAATTTTCTAAGAGACTCAATGTCCTTCCTTTTTAAGTATTTCTGATGAAAGAAAATCAAAGTAAGCTTACAATATGATGGCTTCATAAACATGTCTATGATATCAAATGGGATACAAATATATTTTGTGTCCTTCCATCGCAATAGTAGGATTCAACAGAAGTTTAATTTCTGCTTCCAAGGGACAAAATTTTAAAGCTTGTAACAGGGCCTATTAACATTCCGCCCCCCCCCCCAATTATGCAGGCCTCACTGGAAATGGCTGTGAATGTATTCCACAGAAGATCCTGTGTGTGTGATATGGAGGGTAAATGTTCAAAACGAATCTTTACAACTGAATTGTGTAAGAAAAAAATAACTTTCAGATCAAAAAGAGGACTCAGAATTTGCTTATTTCAGGTCTTAAAATGCTTTTTATATCTTACTTTTTCTAAATCATCTAAATCATCAAGCTTTCTAAGTGAGACGCTCTGACCATCATCATAACTAATATTCTTGGGGCACTAGACTAGGTATGGGAGACACAAAAAGGTGGAGACATGGTTCACAACCCCACACTTCTTATAATATGCATGGGGAAGACCGGGCATACACAAATCGAAGCAAACAATAACAATACACAATATACGTTACACTGAGCTTACCTGGACACATTCATTATGTCTAGAGTATGGACACAAATTACTTTCCACTAAACGTGAGGTGAATAAAAAGTAATGAGACTGAATTCTCATTCCCATTTTGAATACACTAATATGCTCCAGTATACAAATGAGTAGTCTTTCAAACTAGTAATTTTCTTCAAAGTACTTCTGGAACCCCTCTTATTAAATTATGTTCAGCACAGGTGGGCTAACTCCAGAAAACAGATGTGTCTCATCGCTTCAGGGTCAGTGTTCGCCTAGACCAACCATTCCTTCTCCTGCCCTTGTTTTTCGTCTTTTGCTTTTCACAGCATCACTTCTTTTCTCCTCCCCTGTCAGTTTAAATGTGCCACTGTTGAACATATCTACTTCCCAAATATACGCTCTAGAGAAACAGAACTGTACATGACTTACTGCTCCTTCAGAGATACATATGGCCTTGACCGTTCCTTGGGGTTTACTAAGTGCATCTTGAAGAAATCCAACCTTTGTGTTTCTGAACACATCACTAATATCTACAATCTATAAAATGGGCAACAAAAAAGGGTAAGTAGAAAGTGAAGTGATTTTTATCTCAAAAACGTTTACAAACAAGATTCTGAAGAACCCAGTAGATCTTATTAACATTTATAGAGTGCATTCATAGTGTTTACCATGCGTTGGGCACCATGACAAGGGTTAATATTCTAATGTATTATTCATTATTATTAATTGATTTAATCAGTACAACAGATTCTAAGATAGGTATTCTCATTATTCCCATGTAACATATGAGGAAACCAAGGCACAGAGAGGACACTAAATCAGCCAAGATGACACAGCTGGTGGGTGGCAGAGCCAGAATTTAACCTAATAAGTCTGACTTAACAGGGGCACCTGGGTGGCTCAGTCGAGTGAACATCCAACTCTTAATCTCAGCTCAAAATCACGGTTGATGATGGTTCATGAGCTTGAGCCCTGAGCTGGGCTTTGTGCTTAACAGTGTGGAGCCTGCTTGGGATTCTTTCTCTTCCTCCTCCCCCTCTGCCCTCCTCCCACTCGTGTGTGCCCACATACACTCTCTCACTCTCTCTCTCTCTCTCTCTCAAAACAAATAAATAAACATGAAAAAAATTTAAAAAAGAACCACTATTTCACATTACAAAAGAAGAAATAAAGAGTGGTGAAGTTGACAGCTGTTAAGCTGGTAGTTAGGACTTTGTATATTATATATTTTTCATCCTAAGACATCCTAATGCTATCTATTTATAGACGAAGTAGAACTTCAACTTGTAAGGAATGTGCACTGAGAAATGCGATACAGAAATGTCACCAGCATGACAGACATGAAGGGTTGTTCCTAAGAGCAAATGAATGAGAGGCTTTGCTAATGGAAACTGCTCTATAGAAATACGACCCTTACCCTTAGTTAAAAATGTGTAGATTTTGATACTTTGAATAAACATTTCCATATGTTTGAGCTCTTTATAGGCTAGGGAAAAAGAATAACTATTTAAAAAAAAATTTTTTTTTTAATGTTTATTTATTTTTGAGACAGAGAGACAGAGCATGAATGGGGGAGGGTCAGAGAGAGGGAGACACAGAATCTGAAGCAGGCTCAGGCTCTGAGCTGTCAGCACAGAGCCCGACGTGGGCTTGAACTCATGGACTGTGAGATCATGACCTGAGCCAAAGTCAGATGCTTAACCGACTGAACAACCCAGGTGTGCCAAAAAAGAATAACTCTTAATCATCTGTCTTCCAAGTGTCATTTTAGCTTAAGAAAAATTGAAGAGGAAAGAATAGGGCTTTTTTTTTTTCCTTTCAAGTTACCGCTAACATCCACATAATTAATAAATTCTCAGTAATAAAAACTTTATAGCAAGAACCTTGCTCTTAGAAATGGGTCTTAGAATACAGTAGACAGAAAAAAATTACTACAGTTTTAATGTGCTATTATTCTCTCTTGCTGTAGCTTGGTAACAAGGCTAAGATTAACAACAAAAAATGTAACAGTGTGTGTAATTTGTTGTAAATTTCAAAGTGGTTTAAAAGACTAGGACTATGTGGGGCAGAGTCTTGGAAAAGTGAAGAGAGGTACCTTCATCCCAAAGCGAGTGTCGGGTTTATCAGTTCCATAGCTGGCCAATGCCTCAGCAAAAGTCATAGAAGGAAAAGGAACCACCACAGGATCTTTATCACTGGGCCAGGAATACTGGAGCAAGCCCTCAATTAGCCTCTGGATTCCAATCTGGTCTACAAAAGACATCTCTATGTCAATCTGAAACCAAAATAACATATGGAAACTAACTTAAACAGCCATGATATTAATATGTACATATTTATATATTTCTCTGGTTTCAAGTTACCACAGGATTCTGCATAAAAATACTTAATGCGTGGATGAAAGTTGGGGGGACAAATATTACTGTACATCTGTTTTATGTCAGGCATTGTGTGAATGCTTTAAAATATCAGCTTGCTTAGTTCTTGTCGCTATTCTCATAGCTGAAGGCTGGGAGAGGCTACGTAACTTGCCTGTGTACATGCAGTTAGTAAATAGTGAAGCTGCATTTGATTCCAGGTCTGGCCAACTCCAAAGCTTATGATTTTTGCACTTCACCATACTGATTAACATGGTATCATACAACAATCAAATCATGATAGATTTGATGAGTCCAAAGATTAGACAGATTAAACACCAACATACAGAATTGTTGATTCTTAACGTACGAGATTTGTTTTAAGAACTTTATCCTACCATGGCCATTAAAACACTGTTGGAATCTCTGGCATTTCTTAGTTGATGACTATACTCCTTATAAAACGGACATATGGAATGGATCAAAAATTAAACCATTAGTGTCTCAACTGCAGGTTAGTTTAATTAAACATCTGATGAATAAATGTAATGAGCAGTAAAGCACTGGCATACACTAGAGATATTGTGGGTTTGGTTCCAGACCACCGCAAGAAAGTGAATATCACAATAAAGTTGGTCAAATTAATTTTTTGGTTTCCTACTGTATATAAAAGTTATGTTTAGGGCACCTGGGTGGCTCAGTTGATTAAGCTACCAACTCTTGGTTTCGGCTCAGGTCATGATCTCACGGTTCATGGGTTCAAGCCCCACATCGGGCTCTGTGCTGACAGTGCTGAACCTGCTTGGGATTCTCTCTCTCTCCCTCTCTTTCTGCCCCTCTATCCCACGTCTTTCTCACTCTCAAAATAAATAAATAAAGCTTAAAAAAACAGGTATGTTTCACTATACTGTAGTCTATTAAGTGTGCAATAACATTATGTCTAAAAGAATGTATACACCTTAATTAAAAACACTTTATTGCTAAAAAAAATGCTAAGCATCATCTGAGCTTTCAGTGAGTTGCACTGGTCACAGATCACCAAAACCAATATAATATTCATGAAAAGTTTGAAATACTGCAAGGATTACCCAAAACGTGACACAAAGACTCAAAGTGAACAAATGCCATTGGAAAATCGGTGTGGATACTTGCCCCACACGGGGCTGCCACAACCCTCAACCTGTAAACGAGGCGATGTCCATGAAGCATGCGAGAGGGGAGTGCAATAGAACAAGGTATAGCCTGTGTATGAAATTACGGCCCGGTCTTGAAATGCGTGGCCATAGCAAGGCTGAGTAAGTGAGAGACAAAAGTGAACATAACTTAGTACCTGAGTAAACTCGGGCTGTCGGTCTGGTCTCGAACCTTCATCTCGATAACATCGGGCAACCTGAAAATATCTACAATTGAAAAATAGCACGATTTGAGGCATGATTCTAGGAAGATACACATACTTTTCCCCAAAAGTTCATGGCAGGGCAGTCTATGAAATAAATTAATAATGGTACCTGGAGGAACATAAGAAATTTAAAAATTCTTTATGATGCTCTAATCTAAGCAGATATACAGCGGACCCACAAGAAACTATACGTTGTCTTAAAAATATACAAGGGCACCTTCTGATATTCATATATTAGATTGGCATGCAAGGCAGTCTATAGTGCTTTACTCTTTGCTTTGCTTTGGCCAAAGTGAAACACTTGTCGCTCCATGGCTTGTGCCAGGCCGTTCCCATTCTCATCTTCATCTGCTGAGACCCCGCATTATCCCAGAAGGCCTCGCCCACAAAGATTTTTTTCCTATTTCCCAAAACAATATCATTTCAAACCTCTTTACACCAAGTTTGCAACCCTTAACAAACTTATTTTTGGGTTCTATCACAGTTGGTTTTATTTATTACTCTGTCTTACTACATTCATTAACTCCTGGAGAGCGAAACCTATTCTTTTTGGTTTCTAATTCCCTGCACATCTACTAGCATAGAGCTTTGCATATGGTGGCCACCCAAAAAATCTTTACTCAATAACGACTATAATGTTTAGGGTATTTTACAAGTATTTTCCAAATGCTCACACATTTCCTAACTTCTTTTAAGAGATCAGATATTTTGTGTTCCCTTTTCTTCTCTCCACCTCCCTCCCCTTTCTTTTTCTGACAACGAACTTAATAGCAATAGAGCTCACCTGTCTAAACCACCAACCATCAGAAGCTGCTTAAACTGTTGAGGACTCTGAGGGAGACAATAAAACTTTCCAGGTTCCCTGGATGGTATTACAAACTCTTTTGCACCCTTTTAATGAGAGAAGGAGAGCAGAAATATTGTTAACAAAATCAAACCTAAGGCCTGGTGGAAGTTAATACTTCAGCTCATCACTGAAATTAAAGATCAGGGAGCCTAGGAGGGCGGGCGTCAGTTAGGCAACCGACTTCGGCTCAGGTCATGATCTCACGGTTTGTGAGTTCGAGCCCCGCGTCGGGCTCTGTGCTGACAGCTTAGAGCCTGGAGCTTGCTTCTGATTCTGTGTCTCCCTCTCTCTCTGCCCCTCCCCTACTCATGCTCTGTCTCTCTCTGTCTCAGAAATAAATAAACATTAAAAGAAAAAAAAATTAAAACAAAAAAGAAATTAACTAAAGATCAATGACAGATCATTTCTTGCTTATCTTTTAGTCCCCCAAAAGGCTTGCACATAGTAGGCTTTAAACTATGTTTGCACATAGTAGGTAATAAATGTATGCTTGTTGAAATGATTTTCGAATTCTGTTACTAGCTTAAAGGATTTTGTGCAATTCCTTTCTAATAATTGCTAACTGCTTTTTTAAAAAAATTCTTTTATTTTACCTATTTATTTTTAAAGTTTTTAAATGTTTATTTATTTTTGAGAGAGAGAAAGAGAGAGAGAGAGAGAGCTCAAGTTGGGGAGGGGAAACGAGAGGGAGACACAGAATCTGAAGCAGGCTCCAGGCTCTGTCAGCACAGAGCCCTTCGTGGGGCTCGAACTCACAATCCATGAGATCATGACATGAGCTGAAGCCAGACACTTAACCGACTGAGCCACCCAGGTGCCCCTCAAATTTTATTTTAGAGAGAGTGAGAGTGCAAGTGGGGTCGAGGGACAGAGAGACAGAGAGAGACAGAATGTCAAGCAAGCTCCTCGCTCAGCGTGGGGCCCAACGTGGGGCTCAATCTCACGACCCTGGGATCATGATCTGGGCCAAAATCAAGAGTTAGACCCTCAACTGACTGAGCCACCCAGGCACCCCACTGACTGCTTTTTAAAATTAAACTACAGGGGCGCCTGGGTGGCGCAGTCGGTTAAGCGTCCGACTTCAGCCAGGTCACGATCTCGCGGTCCGTGAGTTCGAGCCCCGCGTCGGGCTCTGGGCTGATGGCTCAGAGCCTGGAGCCTGTTTCCGATTCTGTGTCTCCCTCTCTCTCTGCCCCTCCCCCGTTCATGCTCTGTCTCTCTCTGTCGCAAAAATAAATAAACGTTGAAAAAAAATAAAAAAATAAAAAATAAAATAAAATTAAACTACAGTTTGATAAGTCCATAGACTGTATAAATAGAGTAAATACCAATGTTTAGAAATTTTAATTCTTGGGTCGCCCCTGAGTCGTGCTTTGTGCTGACAGCTCAGAACCTGGAGCCTGCTTCAGATTCCGTGTCTCCCTCTCTCTGCCCCTCCCCTGTTTGTGCTCTGTCTCTCTCTCTCTTAAAAATAAATAAGCATAAAAAAAAAATTAAAAAAACAGCACCCAAACCTACTTAATATGACCATCTTGAGGCAGTAAAATATATGGAAAAAATATAGCCAAGTGAATATAAAAAAGTGGTCCAATTTCATAACTAGTAGGATATTGTTAGTAGGCTGATTTAAGGAATATACATACCCCTGGAGTCCTCTTAAACAATGTTGGTGTTTCTATATCCACAAACCCTAAAAAGAGAGAAGCATCAGAATTTAACACATAGGAATTTGTCAAATATGTTGTCTACGATTCAATTCAACAAATCTGAGGCTACATTTTAATTAGGAATTTTGACTGAAATAAGTTTACCATGCCTACTGAATACTGATTTCCACACATCCAAGAAGGAAGCTGAAAATTTTCATAAACCCCTATTTGGTTCATAAAGTGACACTTTTGTCATGAAATAATTCTAACTATTTGATGGATTCTTGTCTACTGAACTGTTTTGGTTTTCTAAATGTTCTGCTAGTATGGTAAAAATAATGTAAACATAGTAGGAAAAAAAACCCAGGACTGAATGAAGAGTCTAGTTTAATTCACAGGACATTTCTGAGCTCTTAACAAATTAGTATAAGCATGATAAAGAATTAAGAAAACTTAGAGATAACAGCCAAAGGGCTGTCCCACCTTCAAGACAACACCTTTAAACGGCTGTATTTGTGACCTAATAGAGAGCTAAATTATGCTCTAAGACACAACACTTGGAAATAAACCTTTCTTCAAAAACTGCTTTACACATTAAACGAATTCCAGACCTCTGGCAACTTGAGACCCAATGATGCTAAATAAATAAATAAATAAATAAATAAATAAATAAATAAAACTGCTGATGAAAACAGTAGACATGCTGAAAAGCTCATCGAGGTGTCCCTTACCATGTAGATTACAGAGATATTCCCGCATTTTCATGACCATCCGGGACCTCAGTCGCAGGTTGTACTGCATTTGGAAACTGCGCAAGTCTAAGTAGCGATACTGCAAACGAAGAGCCTCTGTTTTCTAAACAAATTTAAAGAGTTTTATGTTCAAACATTTTTTGAATACTAAAAAGATATTTAATGCAGAGCTTGACTTTTCAAAAACTTCAGTTTTATCTTTAGTTTCCACCATTCGTGAATAAATACAACACCATTCTTTTTTATTTATTTATATTTCATTTCCTTTATTTTAGAGAGAGAGATAATGAGCAGGGGTAGAGGGCTAGAGGGAGAGAGAGGAGAGGGAGAGGGACAGAGAATCTTAAGCAGGCTCTGCACTTAATGTGGAGCCCAACTTGGGACTCAATCCCACAACCTTGTGTCCTTGGGACACTGGGACCATGACCTGAGCTGAAATCAAGAGTCGGACGCTCAACCGACTGAGCCACTCAGGTGCCTCTAGAACACCATTCTTAATTCTGACAGCTGCTAAGTTTGTTACTAGCATAGATTTTACATTATTTTTTTTTTTACTATTATTATTGTTACCTTTTACTGATTGCAATTTGCCTACTCTCACTAAACATTTATCCATTCATTTAAGCCCACAGTTGAGTCTTGAAAAAAATATTTGAAGACTTAAAAGATCTTTTAACAATACACAGCAGGGGCGCCTGGGTGGCTCAGTCAGTTAAGCTTCCGACTTCGGCTCAGGTCATGATCTCACAGTTTGTGAGTTCGAGCCCCACGTCGGGCTCTGGGCTGACAGCTCAGAGCCTGGAGCCTGCTTCACATTCTGTGTCTCCCTCTCTCTCTGCCCCTTCCCTGCTCATGCTGTGTCTCTCTCTATCTCAAAAATAAACATTAAAAAAAAATTTTTTTTAAATACACAGCAGAGTGCAAACAGCTATGACATTATCACCTGAGTTGGACTACAGGTAGAAGAAATGCAAGGGGACAGAATCTCCATGGCTGAATGCATAGGAACTGCATTCAGCCTGTAAATCTTATTTTCAAGCCTGTAAATCTCTGCATCTCTCTCTGTGCTGACAACTTTTTTTAAGTCCTTTTTCCTCAAATAGCTTATTTCTTTGATAATAGAAGAACTGTCACTTCGTTCTGAAAGCTTAGCTGGGGGAAAAACTGGATTTCCTTTTTCCTCCCCCACAGAAAGATCAACCCTGTAATTATATTGCTTTTTCTACTTAAAAGATTAAGTTTTGAGAACCTAAATGTAACACTAAGTGACTATGCAATCAATTTAAAAACCTTTTCATAGATTAGTTTACAAATTAGATGTATATACATCTAGAACTGTAAATAATTGTGACAAAGCTCCAGATTATCTGGGTGTACTCCCCAGAGCTATTTAGCTCCAACAGCCTCTCAAACTTTGGCAAAGAACATCCTAAATTGCAATAATCAGATTTATATGCTTGGGAAGTCAAGGAAATGTTTTATCACTGTTAGAGGCTTAAACTTAAAAACGCAGGATCCCCCCCCATGCCATCTGACTATTTCCAAGCTTGACACAAATTTTCCTTCAAAATGTAAAACAGAAGCAACAAAAAACTTGAAAATAACAGCTCAAGTCTTAAAGGTAGAACCATGTTTCAAGCTGTCTGAAAAAGCAGCATGGGTGTTTAGGAACTGCAACAGCTTAATGCATTGTTGCTATTTCAGAACAGTTCACAGAGGAATAGAAGAGAATACTTCAGGGGCACCTAGGGTGGCTCAGTCGGCTAAGCGTCTGACTCTAGATTTCCGCCCAGGTCATGATCTCACGGTTTGTGGGATTGAGTCCCGCATCAGGCTCTGTGCTGTTAGTGGAGCTGGGGATACTTTCTCTGTTTGCACGCTCTCTCTCTCTCTCTCTCTCAAAATACATAGATAAACTTAAAAAAAAAAAAAAGATTATAAAGAAAAAGAACACTTCACAATACAGCTACAATAAAACACTTGATTTTGTGTTTTAAACTTTTTCTTTTAAAAACTCTGAAAACACTACTGGTTATCAATATTTTCTAGATACTCTATTATTTTTTAATAACAAAGGATGGCACCTTCACGAAGTCCTTAATTTCGAAGGGCAGCTTCTTGCAGGTATTCAGAAGTTGAGCTGATTTAACTTTGATTTCAATCTCACCTGTTGGCATTTTCTTAAAGAGAGAGACAGACAGAAGAGACCTATGTTTAAAAAATCACTCATCAGGACATGTACACAGTGAACATCTGTAAGACACATGCACTTATTTACATTTACATATGTAAAATGTGTAGGTGCTTAGAGCACATAATCCAAAGCATAAATGTGTGTGCCAGATTTTGACATTCTTATGCATGTCTGTGGTCGATGTGCTCATTAACAGATGTCTTAACATGACCATCTGCACAGGTGTGTGTTTGTGGTGAAGATTTGGAATCTGTAGGATCATTCGTAGGACTTGCAGAGCTTTTCGTGCCTGATGTCTAGCAGGTGCTCAGTCTCTTGCTGAATGTGCAGACAGTGCAAATATATACAGGTCAAATTTATACATGGTTTCTAAACTGCTCACTGGATTCTCTTGTCCTGGAGGTCGGGAAATTACCGTCCCGGATACTTGCACCACAGACTCCATTGGGGCTTCACATAAAATCTTCTTCACAGAAGCAGCGGACTATAGAATAAGAGAGGAAAACAGTTCTGACGAACGCATGAACTTAAAGGAATACTTAGTAACTATAGTAGTCTATGGTTTATGGAAATAGAAATACTCACGGCTTAACTACTGTCCTTAAATACTGCCGTAAATCCTGGGGCTGCCCTTAATGACTTTATTAAAGACTTTGGTAAATGACATCCCCATTTTGACTCCATAGAACACAGCCAGTAAAACTATTAGGTAAGAGTTTAAAAATTTTTTCCTTGGGGCGCCTGGGTGGCGCAGTCGGTTAAGCGTCCGACTTCAGCCAGGTCACGATCTCACGGTCCGTGAGTTCGAGCCCCGCGTCAGGCTCTGGGCTGATGGCTCAGAGCCTGGAGCCTGTTTCCGATTCTGTGTCTCCCTCTCTCTCTGCCCCTCCCCCGTTCATGCTGTGTCTCTCTCTGTCCCAAAAATAAATAAACGTTGAAAAAAAAAAATTTTTTTTCCTTAAAGGAAAATGAGGAGAATGATGGATGTAAACAATTCCTACATACTTTTAAGGCAACTGTCTCCAGAGTTAGTCTCGGGGGCAGTTAAATCCAATAGCAATAATGGGAGTCCAAATGAAAGGAATTCTCCTGGGTTAGCTATGCTCTGGATCCTCATCCCTGAGAGACAATTCACTGCTCTTCACTTACTTCAAAGACTAAGAGCTGAATAAATCGTATGTTTCTTAGGTATACAAGCATTTGTAAACATTACAAGAGAAACCAATATTGCCCAACAAGTATCACATGAGCTATTTTTTTTTTAATGTTTATTTATTCTGAGAATGAGAGAGAGTGAGCGAGTGCATGTGAGCAAGGGAGGGGCAGAGAGAGAGAAGGACACAGAAAAAGAATCCCAGGCAGGCTCTGCACTGGCAGTGCAGAGCCTGATGTGGGGCTGGAACTTATGAACCGTGAGATCATGACCTCAGCTGAAATCAAGAGTTAGATGCTCAATGGACTGAATCACCCAGGAGCCCCTGACATGGGCATTTTTAGTTCATCTAATTTTAATGGTAATTATTTTTTGAGCAGGTAGTACCTTCACACGGCTCAAAATTCAAAGGGTACGAATAAATATACAGTAAAAGTCCCACTCCCCAGAGGTACCCATTGTTACCAGAAACTTACATTATTGTTTCATATGAAGGAACACTTCATAACAAACACACATACACACCCCTTTTTATACAGGTAATAGGACTCTACGTGCTCTTCTGTATCCTGTTTTTTTCACTTGACAATATATTTTGGATTTTTTTCCAGATCAGCACATAAAGAGTTTCTTTCATCTTTTTTCTATGGCTATAGTGATGTACGTCACTTCTTATAGGAGTCTCTTCTTAGGGGGGCATCAAGGTTTTCCCCCATTTTTTTCTATTAAAAAAATCCTGGGGTGTCTGGTTGGCTCAGTCGGTTAAATGTTCAACTCCTGATTTTGGCTCAGATCATGATCTCACAGTTCATGAGTTCCAGCCCCACATCGGGCTCTGCGCTAACAGCTTGGAGTCTGCTTCGGATTCTCTCTCTTCCTCTCTCTCTATCCTTCCCCTGCTCATGCATACACACACACTCTCTCTCTCTCTCTCTCTCTCTCTCTCTCAAAAATAAATAAATAAACATTAAAAAAATTCCTGTAAACAGGGTGCCTGGGTGGCTCGAGTCAGTTAAGCCTCTGACTTTGGCTCAGGTCATGATCTCGTGGTTCGTGGGTTCGAGCCCCGCATCGGGCTCTGTGCTGACAGCTCGGAGCCTGGATCCTGCTTCTGATTCTGCGTCTCCCTCTCTCTCTGCCCCTCCCCTGCTCATGCTCTGTCTCTCTCTGTCTCAAAAATAAACATTAAAAAAATTAAAAACAAAAAATTCCTGTAATGAAGAACCTTGTATTTATGTCATTTGCATTTGTGTAAGTTTAGGGGTAAGATAACTAACTGGAAATGAAATGAATGTTTTGAAACACTTACTAATTTGATATTGCCAAACTGCCCTCTGTAGACTCAGTGCCAATTTGTATTCCCCCACAAGAATGTATGAGTACTTGTTTTCCCAAACACAGTGTGCTATCCATCCAGTTTTAATGACAATTCTGTGTAGTTTTAATTCACAATTTTGTACCTATGAGTGAGGTTGAACATATTTTCATATGCCTATTAAGCCACTTACATTTTCTTTTACATAAATTTTATTTTCATATGCTGGGTTCATATTTCTACTGGTTCACTGGTCTTTTTGTTTGTTTGTTTTGATTTGAAGTAGCCCTTTAGAGAAATTAGCCCTTTGTGATATGAGTTGCACATATTTTTTCCCAGTTGGTCATTTGTCTTAGTGTTGCTTATGATAGTTTTTAGTTTCATTAACAATAAACTTCTGAATTTAAAACCTCCAACATACTTAGCTTATTCTACCACAGCATCAAAGAGGCTTTCAGACAACAGTAGGAAACCTACTATTACCTCATCCTGGGGAATGACAACTTGAACAAGCCCATGGAAATCTCTTAGCACCAGGAAGATGTTCTGCCTGATCAATGAAGAAAATGAACATGTTAAGATAAAATCTCTGCACCCAAAATGTAAGCAGGCAAAACAAATTAGACAAACAAAAAAAAAACCCCATGCAATTTTCCATGTTTTTATAATACATAATAATGTGCTTTCATTAGCTACATTCATGCAATTATCTATGTAGCTAATTAATGGAAAAAAACCCGACTTTGCATTTTCTTTTCTTTTTTTTCTTTCAAGTAAATTCCATGCCAAAGGCAGGACTTGAACTCACAACCCTGAGATCAAGAGTCACACACTCTGCCTACTTGAGCTAGCCAGGCACCCCAGAATTTCCATTTTCAATTTCAATTTTTAGCTGCTATATATACAGCTTACTAATGCTATCCAGATGGCTTGCATATTTATCTGTCTATCTATCTATCTATCTATCTATTTTGAGAGAGAGACAGAGAGAGAGAGTGCACAAGCAGGGGAGGGGCAGAGAGAGAATCCCAAGCATGCTCTGCACTGTCAGAGAAGAGCCTGATGTGGGGCTTGAACTCACCAACTGTGAGATCATGACCTAAGCTGAAATCAAAAGTCAGACGCTTAACCACCTGAGCCGCCCAGGTGCCCCAAAAGGCGAATTTTTAATTTTCACTGGCTTAAGTCTTTATAAGAAAATTTTACTAAATTTGGGAACTTTCCACATATTAAATTCCAAAGAATATATTCTAGGATATTGGAAATATCTACTTGGTCATTTTTGAAATATAGCAGTATAAACTCTTTTCTCTCTCTTTTTTAAAGAACTTAATGTCTATTTATTTATTTTGAAAGAGAGAGAGAGAGAGGCCGAGGGAGAGGGAGAGAGAACCCAAGCAGGCTCCGTGCTGTCAGCAGAGTCCAATATGGGTCCTGATCCCATGAACCATGAGACCATGACCTGCACCAAAATTGAGAGTTGGACACTTAACCAACTGAGCCACCCAGGTGCTTCTAAACTCTTCTCTTAAAATAAAAGATACAATTTCTAGAGGAGGTCCAACTACTAATTTAATACTTCTACAAACCATCAAAAGATCCCTCAAATTCCAACATTTTAGCATTCAACCTACATTTCTCATACTGCCCTTAGTACCAGGTGGAGGTACGGAAAGCCTCCTCAGATTTTGAGCTCAGGAGATAAAGTCACCAAATGTATGGGTCAAATATCCATCCATTTGGAACACATTCTGTAGGAAGTCCACACAATCTATGTATTTTGGAACTCTTCATTGTGAATTAATGTACTATTCAGGTACATGCTGGAATACAGAGATGAACAACAAAATGGGCTTTAATCTTAAGGAATCACTGTTTATCTTTTTAGGGTTTTTCTCTACCTAAATTTGGAATAAAATAAGCTTTTTTCATGGTAATGAAGCTTACCAGCTGGCCCATTCCCAATTACTGGTCCTAGGAACTCTTCAACTTTAGTAAGCCAAGGGACAGTCAGTCCAGTGGAACACACTTCGTTATTACACCCTTCAACAGATGTCATGCCAGTGACTCTATTTGGGTCTTTCAAAACAACCCTGAAACTGAATGCATTGTGAGAATCCTGCAGGGGCTACAAAGTTTGTACTGTTCTGACTGGTTGAAAATTAATAAAAGTTTGGAACTGACTGGGGGGAAAACAACCACCAGGCATTCTTAAGCCAGTTTACCTTCGGTACTGAATCCATCCACACAAGGTGACTTCCTGGCCTAAGTGAGAAGAACGCAATTCTCCGCACGTGTTGGTCCGAGCAACAAAGCTACTCAATTCTTTAAAGCAGAAAAGATTAAAAATAGATCATTTGTGAATTGCTTAACAGGAAAGACTCCTAAATTATTTCATTTTAGGTATTTCATGTCAATGAATTAAACTTACAAAGTAAGTTGGAAGTCTGTAATTTGATTCAATCACTATTCGATTTACCTGCAACTGTGTCAAAAGCCAAGTGAATTAATGGTCTTAATGTAAATTTTGCCCTGTCTTAGGAAATCTAAATTTGATCAGATAGCATTTGCGTTAAGACCTAAAATTAACCCTATTCTTAATAGCGCACATTTTCCCCAAATCGGACCTTAGGAATTACATTAGTTTGATGGTACGGTAAATGGCTTTAGTATGAATCTACAGTGACACCAGTCACTTGTACACTAGAAAACACTATTCAAGATATTCTCAAATATTAAAGAACTTTTTAAGAATCCTTTTTATTAGTACCATCAGCTAAAAGCAGAATTCATGTGGTTACTTTTCTGCTTTGTTTGTTTTGTTTTTAACTCCAGGGGAAAATCTACATTATAAGACAGGAAGGAGTGAGTGATCTGTCTCTACACATAAGGATATCCAGTTAAGTCTACAGGAAAACGGAGTAAGAGCACTCCGGCCGTAGAGAACAGGAAATACTGTTTAGAGGACAGAGCTCTTCACTGCTTTCAACCTGGAATTCTCCTCTGTGAACTGAGCATCAGCCTTCTGGAGAGAGAGCCCTGGATCAGGTGGGTGACCCTTCCGGTGGGTGTGGATAAACCCCTGCACAGCCGACTTAACCAACAGGAGAACATGTTGGAACCGCAGCAGGATGGCGAGAGACGCTTACGAATCCCAAGTTGCCGGTGTTGGATGGTGGTCAAAAGTCAGTTTAGGAAATATACACAAATCCCTTAAAATGCTAGGAGTTCCTGCTCTCTTCTCCAACATTTAAGCCATTTTCCGCTGAACATTCCAGTACACGTGTCTAGAAACTAGACAAATCTGCAAGTTCTTTAGCGTCCTTGGAGAGCGGATAGGGGAAAGACCTTTTTTCCACCCTCAATGCATCAGTTTCCACTTCTAACAAACCAAACTGCGGCCAGAAGAGCCGAAAACCATTCCACACAGCACGGCAGGGTGGGACTCCGCGACCAAGCAGAGGAAGGGGCCGGTCACCAAGCGCACGCCCTTCCTTTCCTTCCACGCTTCCCCAAAGGTTCCCGCAGGCAGAACGGAAAACAGGAACTCAGGTTTCAAATCGCCCACACCTGGCGGCCGGCCTCCGGTCTTCAAAAAAAGGGAGGGCGAGCAAACCCCAAACACAAAACCTTCTCAAGCCCGAACCCACACCCAGATCACTGCTGGGAGCCTAGCGCTTCTCATTCGGCTCCGCGAGCACCCAAGTTCAACCAATCAGAGCAGAGTTGCCGCCGCCATGTTTACTATGGGCGGAAATTTAAAGGAAAGCTTCGCGTAGATAGAAAAACGCTGAAGACTTAACTTCGCGCGATTAGCCAAGACGACGGATAAGGGTTAGTCGCTCGACCTCAGTTAAAATGACGACCGTAGTTGCTTCACTAACGGGTAATCGACACCAGGGAGGCTTCCGGCGTCGGACCGCAGAGCGAGTCGGGAAATGATTTTAAACCGAGAAGGCGGCTGAAGGCTTGGTTGCCGCTTCTCAAAGGCGGGGTTTCAAAGCTAGCTGGGCTCCTGAAGGGCTCAGGTGGAGAGAGGTGAGTTGGGACCTAGTGTCCCTTGCCCTTCCCCTCCTGAGGCAGAAGCCGACTTCACAGGAGCGAGGGTCGCAGAGTGGGTGGCCGGGTCAGCGGAAATGTCCCTCCCGGGGTGAATCGAAGGACGTCTGAGGCAGCGGAGGTCTTCTTACAGGGGCGTTTGTGTTCCTGGTGAACCCACTTTCTGTGGAGCGAGAGGGAATTTGGAAGGGTCAGGGAAGGGGTTCCCTGCAACTGTCTCTGAGCTGCCATTTTGGCGTGTTTTTTTGTTTTTTTTTTAAAACTTCAGGGGACTTTAGTCTCGATCCACACTTTTGGAACCAGATTTGAAGAATGATTCGTGAAGCCGGAATGGGTGACAGCGTCATCACAGCATTTCATTGGTAAGACGCTTTGTGTTTGTCCAGGACGGGCAGTAAGTTCTATTTTGCCCTTTTGTGCGTTCCTTATCTTTACAACACTTGTGTGTGCTTGGCACTCGGCCGAGCATTGGCGGTGGGATTTAGGTATTGGTGCCAGTGTAGAAACGTGAATGATTTACCGCAAGAAACCCCGCTGAATTGTAACTGTGTGTTATGAACTGCAAGGGCAAGGAGAGTTGGCTGGGGAGCTAGCTCTGTGGACCCCTGCCCTTTCCTGAGGACGTAAACCCTACAGGATGGATTGCATTTGTCAGATGGGAGGAGAGAAGCACTCTTAATTGGCTATAGGCTGAATAAAAAAGTCGGGGAGCAGAGGCAAACTTGACAGGAGGAGTAGGAGAGTGATGATCAGTATAGAGTAGGGCGTAGGGCAGTGGTTCTTAACCTTTCTGAAAATTGTCTGCTGGACCTTTCTCCATCCCCCTCCGCCACTAAATACACATGCCCACAACATTTTGCATACCACCGGAGAGGGTTGTTGGATTTTGGAAAGTCCATTTGTCCACAGATCTTGGGGTAAGAACTCTTGAATCAGTAGATGAACCTGGATAGTAGCAAATAATAAGATCAGCCAGGGTAGGACCTTGAGACTCAGAGTTTTGACTTCGTTTAAATGATGTGTGGGAATTGTTGGGATCTCCAGCATTGTAATGGCAAGATGAGAGGGGCGTCTATGCGACCCTAGTTATGGGTTAGGGAAAGGGGTTAACATTAGGACACCGAAATGAGTTAAGGTATATTTTTAACCTCTTCATTATTGAGCAGGGTAAAATTGCACATTATTGAGTGTGGAGTGAGAGTAAAATAGATACAGTCATTTTCTGATCTTTAAATGTGTGGTTGGGCTATTTCACGTTATTACAGTATTATATACTTAAGGGAAATGTTTTCTCAAAACCAACCATCTCAGTGCTAATAGTCTTTTCTCACCTAGATGGATTTTTAATTTTTTTTTTTTTTAATTCATAGCATTTTTCTTTTAAGGAGTCAAATTCAGCAGGGCTTATTTTGCCTTGAAATTGATCTTTACTCAAATGCAGTGTGCAAGGAGATAAGAGTACCCACTCTGACTTTATACTGTCTGAGTTCAAGTCCTGGTTCTTGCACTCTAACTGTTTCTTTGTCTTCCCATCTATCAACTGGAAACATGATAACCCACTTCGTGGGATTGTTTGAGGATTTAAATGAGCATATTTGTTAGGGGCTTGGACAAGTACCTGGCACCTAATGAATGCTCAATAAATGTTAGCAGTTAATCCAAATGACAAATTTGAAAGAAACATTCTGTGTAGATGGGACTGATTAAATTTTAAAAATTTCAAATTTTTATTTATTTATTTTTGAGAGAGAGAGAGAGAGAAACAGAATGTGAGTGGGGGAGGGGCAGAGAGAGAGGGAGACAGAATCCAAAGCAGGCTTCAGGCTGTGAGCTGCCAGCACAGAGCCTGACATGGGGCTGGAACTCATGAACTGCGAGATCATGACCTGAAGGCGGACGCTCAACCATCAGAGCCACCCAGGTGCCCCAAATTGTAAAGAGCTAATTCAGTATGCGCTTAAAGCTAGAATGCTTTAAAGTAGTTGCTATTTAAGTTATGTGGTATATGATCTTGCTTGGGCATTATCTGAACATTGAGAACTGTATGTTTAATTTATGAAATTTTGTGCAAGACAGAGGGTGTCCTACTTGGACACAATGAAATTTATCTTAAATATAGAAATAGTATAACTTTTCATTTGTGAAAAACTTTCTTCAAAGGGTTAACTGTGCTAGTACTTGGGAGTAGTTATTATAACCTTATATATAATTCCTTTCAATGAAAGTTATAATTTCAGAGTTCTATGAAATTCTTCTGTTCAATTAAACCAATACTCGTTAACAGTTAACACTCAGCATTATATTAGGGTAATTATATAAGCGATATAAAAAGCATTGTTTCAGTCAAGGTATTTTAGTTGTGTTGGAAAGAGAAAAAATGCACACCAAAAAAAAAAAAATACTACAAGGAAGTATATGAATATGGACCAAAATGAGTAGTACAGACTAGATGGTCAAGGAGAGCTGTGTGAGCTGGTGTATTATTAATCTCCAAAGATTTTATGAAACATTGCGAGATTTTGTTAGGCTCATCCAGACGGTTTTTGGGCTGTTAAACAGTATTGACCTTGAGATCTTCTTTTATACACACACACCCATACACCTATACACGTTGCTTCCAGGAATGAACTATTGATACAGAGGTGTATAACATAGGTATTTTGGGGAAATTAACAAAATTCTACTTGGAAAGAGATCAAATTCGAGCATGATCTTAAAGGAGGTGAAATGATAAAAAGACACTTCAGATAGAGAATATGATTGATAGGCAAAAACAAGACAAGAATATGTTTATCTAGAAGCAGGATAAGGGCAAGCTGAATTATGAAAGATCTTAAATAATCAGCAGAAGAGTAGAATTTTCTCATCACTGTAAAGTTTTTTGCACAGGTGACGAAAGTGTCATTGCTGAAGAATGGATTACCTGTACACATGGAAAATGCTTAGTTGTGGTAGTAAGAACCTGGAGGTAGCTTTGGGAATGGATGACAAAACTGTTGAAGGAAAAACTCAAGAGAATGTGCTTAATGACTATCAGTTCAAGAATGAAAGTATCTTAAAAGAATTTAAATTAACATAGAAAATTGACAGGAATTTGAAAATGGACCAGCAAACTTTTGGAGAAGGATGTGAAGGAGTTGAATTTAGTTTGAACCTTCTGTTTGAAGTATCTGTAAGATATTCATAAAAATAGCCTATAGCAAATGGGAAATGTAGGACTTGGTTAAAAAGTCAAAACTGAGGGTGGGGAGGGGAAGGGAGAGAAATAATTCATTGATAGTGAGAAGAAGAATCAGTGAAACTATGAGCATGAGTTAACTTTTTAGTGTTCAGAATTCTGGTTTTATTTCTTTTCTGTAGACCATGGATCCTTATAATACACCAGAATCGACTCCGAGGCACGGTGCATCCTCAAGGCTTAAAGATTATTTTATAGGTGCCACCCCTTTGCGGAAACGATTAGAATCAGTCAGGAAGCAGGCTTCATTTGTTCCGACTCCACCTCGAAGGAAAATTCCTCAGTGTTCACAATTACAGGTATGCTTTTTGTGTTCCTTCATGTTACTCAATAATTGAGAACATTTGTGAATAAATTTTGCTTTTTATTACCTTTTAATGGTATTTTTAGTATCTCCTTAAATCTCTCAGATAATAAATGAGAAATAGTGAAAAATATTTGTGAGATAGTGAGAAGTAGTGAAAGTAGTTACACCATCAATACCACCTCTGTTAAGTCTTTTTTAAAAAAGTTTATTTTGGGGCGCCTGGGTGGCGCAGTCGGTTAAGCGTCTGACTTCAGCCAGGTCACGATCTCGCAGTCTGTGAGTTCGAGCCCCGCGTCGGGCTCTGGGCTGATGGCTCAGAGCCTGGAGCCTGTTTCCGATTCTGTGTCTCCCTCTCTCTCTGCCCCTCCCCCGTTCATGCTCTGTCTCTCTCTGTCCCAAAAATAAATAAACGTTGAAAAAAACAAAAAAATTGAAAAAAAAAAAAGTTTATTTTGTGTACATAAGAGCGCAGGTACAAGTGGGATGGCGGTGGAGGGCGGGGAGCAGAGAGAAGGGAGAAAGAATCCCAAGTGGGCTTTGTGCTGTCAGCACAGAGCCTGACATGGGGCTTGGTCTCACACACTGTGAGATCATGCATGACCTGAGCCAAAATCAGTAGTTGGATGCTTAACCGACTGAGCCACCCAGGCTCCCCTGTTATATCTTTTAATCTGCAGCATTTCCACAGTATTTGTCTTTTATGACGTTAACGTTTTGAAGAATGTAGTTTCCTCCCTTATCCTTTTTAAATAGAATATTCTTCGTTTTGTATTTGACATTTCCTCGTGACTAGATTGAAGTTCTGTATTCTTGACTGGAATACAGCTTAGATGCTGTTGTCCTTGGGGATGACATCTGGTAGCACATAGGTGATCAGTTGTGATCATCCTGTCAAGGTGCTGCCCAGTGGTTACTGTTTTATTCCCCTCTGCATCTGATAAGCAGTCTGTGGGGAGACACTTTAGGATCATGTAAACATTCTGTTCTTATCAAAATTTCCCCTTGCACTTAATATCCATTGATAATTTTTGCCTGATTCCATAATCAGTTATGAGTTATAAGAACTCATAACTCTGATGACTCATAAACAATTCTGAAGGTTTATAATATTAGTAATTTGTGATTTCGCTGGAACATGAAATAAAACCCTAGTTAGTGCAGGTTTGATGTGTGGTTTTGAGGAACTTAGCAGAGTCTGGTGAATCAGTCCCCCACACCTTCCCTGTAATCTTTTCTTGTCAGTGTTGTGTGCCTCATGTCTTTTGGGATATGAGAAAATTTTTGCTTCTTTCTGAAAAGTTTCTTAAATTACTAGCGATGGTGATGAAAGTGATGGCTCTTAACCATAGAACAGAAATTGTATATAAATTAAAGATTGGGATATCCAGGGGTACCTGGGTGGCTCAGTTGGTTAAGTGTCCAACTCTTGATTTTGGCTCAGGTCATGATCTCACACTTCATGAGTTTGAGCCCTGCCTCGGGCTCTGCGCTATTAACAGAATCTTGCTTGGGATTCTCTGTCTCCTTCTCTCTCCGCTGTTCCCCTGCTCATGCTTTCTTTCTCTCTCTCTCAAAAATAAATAAACATTTTAAAAGACAAAAGGATTGGGATGTCCAATTCAGTGCTTCCTTATCATACAAATAATTTTGTATCATATAAATTTTCTATCATGCAAATAGTTTTGCTGTACCTTTTGACAGTTATAAGAAAAAAGTTTATAACTTATAAAAGTTTTACACAAATTTCCATGAATACTGTAGTCAAAACAAATATTTTTGTCAAATGGACAACTGTAATGAAAGTTCCAAAAGATAGTTGGAGCTGTAAAACTATGTCAGGAAGTATGAATTCTATAGAACAATTCAGGATAAAAGTAGGGACCTGTACGGGGGTGTATGTGAAGGCCCTCAATAATGCCATAGAACCAATGTGAAGGATGTGTTGTTGTTGTTGTTGTTGTTTTTAAGTTTATTTATTTATTTATTTAAAAAATTTTTTTTAATCTTCGTTTTTTGAGAGAGAGACAGAGTGAGCAGGGGAGGAACAGAGAGAGAAGGCGATACAGAATCCAAAGCAGGCTCTGAGCTGTCAGCACAGAGCCCCATGCGGAATCAAACTCACCACCCGTGAGATCATGACCTGAGCCAAAGTTGGATGCTTAACCAACTGAACTACTCAGATGCCCCTATTTATTTATTTTGAGAGAGAGGGAACGCACACAAGCGTGTGCACTGGGGAGGGGCAGAGAGAGAGGGAGAGGAGAATCCCAAGCAAGGTCTGTGCTGCCAGTACAAACCAGACATGGGACTTGAACTCACAAACTGCGAGATCATGACCTGAACTGAAATCAAGACTCAGCTACTTAATGGAATGAGCTACTCACGTGCTGCAGAAGTGTTTTTGTTTTTGATGGTACCTGTGGTTCTCTTAGAGCATGGCAGAAATACTAAGTGTTTTTTTATTTGATCGACTGAATTTGACATTGGGTCATAGAATGGATTTACTGCTAAACATTTAAAACAATTACATGATTAACATGAATCAAATTTGATGCCCCAGGAATAGTAACTATTTTTTAAATCTATAATCTAAGTTTTTAAATGTTCATCCAATAAATATATATTGAACAACTGTTCTAGGATGGCAGTGTTCTAGGTGCTAGAGATGTAGCGCTGAATAAATCGACAAAAATCCCTGTTCTCTTCAAACTCATACTCTAGCAGGGAAGACAGACAATAAAAATCACACAAACATATAATACCAGATAGTAATAAAGCATGTTAAGGAGATACAGAGTGACAAAATTGGAGTGGGTGCAGGTGCAACTTTACATAGGGTGACCTCTTGAGTGACATTTGGACAAAACTGAGTGAAGGAAGGGAACATGCCATGTGAACACATGTGTGGAGAGCATTCCAGAGGGAAGGTACAGTGAATGAAAAGCCCTGTTCAGGGATCTTCAGAGTCCTGCAGACTCCAGTTTGGTTGGAATGTAAAGATCAGGTACACAGATTTGTAGTAAATATTTAAAATTCTTTGATTAAATTCTTATTTACTAATGTTTCCTAATTCTTAAACTACTGTTGTCTTGATTGTTTTTTCTCTCTAGGAAGATAATGATCCTCAAAAGTTTGCATTTCTTCTGCATAAACAATGGACTTTATATAGTTTAACTCCCCTATATAAATTCTCCTATACTAATCTCAAAGAGTATTCTAGACTTCTGAGTGCATTTATTGCTGCTGAAAAGCAAAAAGGGCTTGCTGTTGAAGTGGGAGAAGACTTCAACATCAAAGTGACTTTCTCCACTCTCCTAGGAATGAAAGGAACACAAAGAGACCCTGAAGCATTTCTTGTCCAGGTATGTTGTATAAATAGTACTTGCTTCTCAGGAAAAGAATCTGCACTGTCTTGGTTTAGAAATTGTGGTATTTTCTTACTGTTTAAAAATATTTTGAGCTTGTGATTTATAACCTTTTTTATGTCTTGTTTGACCAAATTGTAGTAATTAGATATGGCCAACTTAAAGTTTTTTTTTGTGGGGGGCACCTGGGTGGCTCAGTCGGTTAAGCGTCTGACTTCAGCTCAGGTGATGATCTCCCGGTTTGTGAGTTTGAGCCCCACGTTGGGCTCTGTGCTGACAGCTCAGAGCCTGAGCCTGCTTCGGATTCTGTGTCTCCCTCTGTCTCTACCCCTTGCTCACTCACACTCTGTCTCTCTATCTCAAAAATAAATAAACATTAAAAAAAAGGTTTTTCTAAAATAAATATGATTGTGATATAATGATTATGATATAATATCATGATTATGATATAATATTTATTTTATAAAACTTAGAAAATACATAAAAATACAAAGAAAATTAAAAACCACAGTTTAACATTTTGGCATACATCTATTTGGCAATAGACAACCTGAGTAAGCTTCTCATTTGGAAAGTTATTAATTATTGGTTCAATTTCTTAATTTATTAATTGAATCAATTCAGTTTCTTGAACCAATTCAATTTCTTAATTGAACCAATAATTAATAACTTTCCAAAATAGAAAGCGCCAGGCCCAGATAAGTTCACTGGTAAAAGCTGCCAAAAGTTTAATTAAGGAAGAAATTATTTTAATTCTATAGTCTCTTTGGAGTATAGAACCAGAGGGAATACTTTCTAACTCATTCTGCCAGGCCAGTGTTACCCTAATACCAAAATTAGACAAAGATTATGTAAGAAACGACAGATTGATCTCTCTCATGAACATAGATACATCTGTCTGGCTATCTGGATCTATTAAAATTAGGATCATATTGCCCATACTTTTGCATTATGGCTTTAAAAAAAAAAATAATGTCATAGGTAATTACTCATATCATTAAGAATTCTACATTTTATAAGTATATCTGTGTAATTCTATGGTTTTTACTAGGACCAGATTCCTAGAAGTGGAATTTTAGCAAAAAACAAATATGTAACATGGGGCCCCTGGGTGACTCTGTCAGTTGAGCATCTGACTCTTGATTTTGGCTCAGGTCATGATCCCAAGGTTGTGGGATTGAACCCTGCATTGGGCTCATGGAGTCTGCTTGAAATTCTCCCTCTCCTCCCATCCCCCCTCACTTGCACACACATATGCACACTCTTAAAAAAATGAAAAATAAAAAATAAAAGTAACATATCATTATATATTGTGAAATGTTCAGTTACTCTTACTTAAAAGTAATATGACTATCTTGATTTATTAAGAAACTGGATTTATTATTCATGCCTGCTACTTCTGTTTATTCTGAGTTAACTCATAGTCACCACAAATTAAATTCTGAAATCGTGAAAAGATCTAATTTTGTTTATCTGTATAGATTGGGTTAGAAAACTGTGGCCTGCAGGTCAAATTTGATTTGCTCCTTGTTTTTATTTTTTGTTGTTGATGTTTTTCTAAATAAGGTTTTATTGGAACAGAACTCCTTTCATTTGTTTACATTATTGTGTATGGCTGCTTTTGTGCTACGACAGCACATTTGAGTGGTTGCTTACAAAGCCTAAAATATTTACTGTCTGATTCTTACAGAAAAAATTTGCTGACGCTTGGTATAGATCTGGTGTTGGCAAGGATCTTCAGGAGTCTTAGGGGTAGGTTTAGCTGCATAAAACAGAAAGCCTAAATAACAGTGATTTAGATGCCTATCTTGAGGTTAATTAATAGAGGTTGTCTTTTTATTTAAAAAAAAATTTTTTTTTAAATGTTTTATTTATTCTTGAGAGAGAGACAGAGCATGAATGAGGGAGGGGCACAGCGAGAGAGAGAGACACAGAATCCGAAGCAGACTCCAGGCTCTGAGCTGTCAGCACAGAGCCCGACATGGGGCTCGAACTCACGGGCGGTGAGAACATGACCCGAGCCGAAGTTGGACGCTCAACCGACTGAGCCACCCAGGTGCCCCGAGGTTTATTTGTCTTACAAAAAAAGTGGAGTAAGCTGTTTAAGACTGGTGTATGCTTCATGAATTAATAACTTAGGCTCCTTCTATCTTCTGTATCATCCTTGGTGCATGGCTTCCATCCTTAAAGTCACATTGGAGTCTAATATGCCTCTTGAAGCGCTAAATATTAGATGCAGGTTCCAGGCAGGAGGAAGTAGGGGGAAGATGGGAAGGGCAAATAGGATGCCTGCCTGAGTTTTTAACGAGACTGCTAAGGCTCAACCACTTCTTTTTGCATCCCTGTTGGAAGACAGACTAGGAAATTTTTCTTTTTTAGTGGGTACTTTGCTACCTCCTTAAAAGCATCTCATTAAAAGCACAGTTTTATTGTGGAAGGAAAAGTAGGTACTGGGTAGACAGCAGTCTTTGTCAAATGAAGCAGTTGATTTCCCAGAGAAGTGATGTGATTTGCATGTCAACAGGTAAGCAACTGTTCCTGTGCAGAACAGAAATGACCTCTTGAACTCTTAGCAGAGTGTCCTAATAGTTCGCAAATTAAACCTCATTTCTTCACAGGGTTCCCGGACTTTTAGGTTATACAAGTGTGATAGACATGTCTGGCTGGGCTTTAAGGTTTTTGAGAATCGCTTGTAGTCTCTTGAACAAGAAGGCAAAATGTGCTAAAAGTAACTTTTTAAATGATGATCTCTAACAGGATCTGATACTGGGCTGTGTTCTTCACCTTATCCTGGTCAAACTTTAAAACTTCTATGAATATCTTGGGGCGCCTGGGTGGCTCAGTCCGTTGAGCATCTGACTTTGGCTCAGGTCATGATCTCACAGTCTGTGAGTCCGAGCCCCGCGTCGGGCTCTGTGCCGACAGCTCAGAGCCTAGAGCCTGTTTCGGATTCTGTGTCTCCCTCTGTCTCTGACCCTCCCCCATTCATGCTCTGTCTCTCTCTGTCTCAAAAAAATAAATAAAGGTTAAAAATAAAACTTCTATGAATATCTGGAAGGTATATTTGTCATGTAGTTTATAAATTTGAAGTTTGAAGGATTAGTCAGTCTGCTGGAAAATATCAAGATTCTAAAAAATCTGAATGGATTGGCACAATGGGTCAAATTGAGAGTGAAATTTTAATAGGAATACATATATTCCTCTATATATTATGGGAGATTTACCTATTAACAGCAAGGATGAATAAGGATAATTTAAAGCTGTCAACTAAAAATTAGAAAACTGCAATCTAAGGTTATATTAGTAGTAGTATAATCTAGGTCTTTTTGAAGTAATTATATTCACTTATGAATGACTCTCATGCAGAAGAATTTCAGAGTAAGCAGGGTAATGTGTGTATCATAGAAGGAATGGTTAAAGAAACTGGAGATGTTGAACCTGGCATTACATATGATTGGGATTATCAGATATTTGAAGGGCTTTTTCTGTGGAAGAGAGATTAGATTTGATTTGTTCTACATGCACATAAAGAAGAAAGCAGGACCTGTGGTAGATACTGTGTGCCTAACATATGAAAGAACAATTTTAAGTTGATAGAGCTGCCTTAGGAAATCCTGAATTCTTCCTCAATGGAAGAATTCAAACACATTGAATATGTGACTTTTTATAGTCCCTTCTGAAGTTGAAATTTTGAGGGCCCCCTCTCCCCGCCAAGGATAGCATACTTGGTTATAACCATATTGGCATTCCTTAATTTGCTTATTTTGCATTTTGGCTGCACCAAGATCTTGCCATATACCATGTCCTAATAAGAATATTAAGAGGTAGGAGTGCCTGGGTGGCTCAGTGAGTTGAGCGTCTGACTCTTGATTTAGGCTCAGGTCGTGATTCCAGGCTTGTGGTATTGAGCCCCACATTAAGGTCCATGCTGAGCATGGAGCCTGCTTAAGATTCTCTCTCTCTCTCTCTCTCTCTCTCTCTCTCTCTCTCTCTCTTTCTCTTTCCCTCTCTTCCTCCCTACCCCACCACCCCACCCCTTGCCCCTCTTCCCGCTTACATGCTCCCTGGCTCTCTAAAAAAAAAAAAAAGAAGAAGAAGAAAAAATATTAGGAGGAAAGTCAGTTAACTTGATAAACCCTAATAATGATTAGGGAGATTATTCCCATTATGTTTTTTTGGCAAATAATACAATATATCTTCTTATTTTTTAATGTACTAATTTTGAGAAGGTGTAACTTAAGAGTAAAGGTACTTTTGCATTTAATGAACTCCCCCGTTTTTTTCTTTGTAGATTCTGTCAAAATCTCAATTACCATCAGAGAACAGAGGACAAAAAGTGTTGTGGACTGGTTGGTTCTGCTGTGTATTTGGAGACAGTCTTCTGGAGACTGTTCCAGAAGATTTCACCTGTGTACCTTTATTTCTTGCAAATGGAGCAGAGACGAATACAGCCATAGTTGGAACCTGGTTTCAGGAAACTTTTGATTGTCATTTCAGTTCCTTAGCAATCAATGCGTTTAATCTTTCCTGGATGGCTGCTATGTGGACTGCATGCAAAATGGACCAATATATGGCTACTACTGAATTTCTTTGGTCTGTACCGTGTAGCCCTCAAAGTCTGGACATTTCTTATGCCATACATCCAGAGGATGCAAAAGCTTTGTGGGACAGTGTCCACAAAACACCCGGGGAAGTTACTCAGGAGGAAGTTGACTTATTCATGGACTGCCTTTATTCACACTTCCATAGGCATTTCAAAATTCATTTATCAGCCACAAGATTGGTCCGTGTTTCAACATCTGTAGCTTCAGCACATACTGATGGAAAAATAAAGGTTAGTTTGAACATATCTAGCTAGGTAATTTTTTCTTACTGCATAGTTTTCAAAATGTATAGAGATTGTATTTTCCACATTGAAGAAACACATTTGAATGCTAATTCGAGACAGTAGAGAGATTTTATGCTTTATAAATGATATGCTAGAAAGTCTTCAGCCTTTAGATGCAGCTCTGTAATGGAAGGATACTATATATTGTGTGCTACAGGCTTTGGTAATAAAATGAATATAGTAACTTTGAAACTTTCAGAATTATGTTTCCTCAAACTTTGAAATAATTATCAGAGCAACAGAGGATTTTTTGTGTTAGATCAGAAAATTATAGCCAGAAATACCTAACTAAGATAACATCTTTATATTTTAGACTTTTCTGTCTCTAGTGGCAAAGAAATAATTGACATTGTTTTATTCTCTAGGAAGTTTTTTTTTTTTTTTAATGTTTTACTTATTTTTGAAAGAGAGACAGAGTGTGAGCAGGGGAGGGGCAGAGAAAAAGGGAGACACAGAATCTAAAGCAGGCTTCAGCCTCCAAGCTGTCAGCACAGAGCCTGACACAGGCCTTGAACTCATGAACCATGAGATCATGACCTGAGCCGAAGTTGGGTGCTTAACTGAGCCACCCAGGCACCCCTACTCTCTGCAAAGTATTTATTAGAGGAAATCTCAGAAATAAACTGAGAGTAGGTACCTAAATATAATAAAATATATCAATATATTTAAAATGTATTAAACTATGGCCACAGTAAACACTCTGAATATTGGTCTTGTCACTGAGCTAGGATTTTAATAGACCTTAATTTTAAATGTTTTTCTTTTTTAATTCTTTTTTAATGTATTTATTTATGAGAGAGAGACTGAGCGTGAGCTGGGAGGGCCAGTGAGCTGGGAAGGGCCAGAGAGAGAGGGAAACACAGAATCTGAAGCAGGCTCTAGTCTCTGAGCTGTCAGCACAGAGTCCAATGCGGGGCCTGAACTCATGAACTGTGAGATCATGACCTGAGCCAAAGTCAGAAGCTTAACTGACTGAGCCACCCAGGTGCCCCAATAGACCTTAATTTTAATCTTCAGAGCAACCTTGTAGTAGGTATTTTTATCCACATTTTATTTTTAAAACAAGGAAACAAGGCCAAGATAGGTTTTAGTGATACCTGCAAGATAGTTTGGTAAGAGGAGGAGTCAATATTTGAGTGCTTATCTCTTAGGTTCCAAAAAGTTCATGCTCTATAAGCACTATATTAGTGTTTTTCGAACTGAAAGTCATAATGCAATTGTAGGTTGGAAAATGATGGGAAGAGAACAGCTTTAAAAAACAAAAGAAATCTGGGTGCCTGGGTGGCTCAGCTGGTTAAGCATCTGACTTCAGCTCAGATCATGATCTTGCAGTTCATGAGTTCAAGCCCTGCATCAGGCTCTGTGCTGACAGCTCTGAGCGTGGAGCCTGCTTCTGATTCTGTGTTTCCCTCTCTCTATACCTCCCTCAATTGTGCTTGCTCACTCTCACTCTCTCTCGCTCTCTCTCTCAAAAGTAAATAAAACATTAAAAACAATGAAAGAAATATAATGGAAAATATAAAAAAGTATCACATGTGGTAAGGGTATACATTTGCTTGTACTGGATCATGATGTTAAATTTATTTCTTACTCTGATTTGCAGTAAAACATTTGAAAGATTATATCATGTTATTTTGAAATTATAAAGGGAAAAAATTCCATTTTAGCACCTCAGAATTCAGTGTTCATGAGGTCTTAATATATTTTAAAATTTTGTTTTCATATGCTCACACTCCATTAGTAAACTGCATTTAAAAACTGTTTTGTAAAATGTGTTCTTATGAAGATAAAGGTGGTTCTTAAGCACATTTATTTTATCTGGTCTATTGTAAATCTAAGAGCCCCTCTTAATAATGTAAGACAGTAACTGGCTCCTAGCTTTGCATAATGCCATGATGATAACTAACATTTATTAAGCACTGATTGTGCCAGCCATTTTTAAGCATTTTATGTATATTTTCTCATTTAGTTTTTCACAACAACCTATTTCCATAGGTTGTAAAGAGAAAACTAACACAGGGAATAAGTAGGTTCCCTGATATCACACAGGTAATAAGTAGATTTTGCATTTGAACCCAGTCATCTGACTCGAAACCTTATGCTTTTTTTTTTTTTTTTTAACGTTTATTTTGAGAGAAAAAGTGAGCTGGGGGGACGAGAGAGAGGGAGAGAGAGAATCCTAAGCAGGCTCCACGCTATCAGTGCAGAGCCTGACGGGGCTCTATCCCAAGACCCTGGGATCATGACCTGCGCTGAAACCAGGCGGAGGACACTCAACTGACTGGCCACCCGGGCTCCCCAAAGCTTCTGCTTTTAACTGCAACAGTGTACTGCTGTCAAGAATGATGTGTCAGCCAGGTTTCTGCCACCTGCTTAGTTTCTACAAGATACTTTTTAAAAAAAAGTTTTTTCATTTTTAAATGTTTATTTATTTTGAGAGAGAGAGAGAGAATCCCATGCGGGGTTCTCATTGTCAGCATGAAGGCCGATGCAGGGCTCAAACCCATGAACCGTGAGGCCATGACCTGAGCCAAAATCAAGAGTCAGAGACCTAACCAACTAAACCATCCAGGTGCCCCTCTACAAGGTACTTTTGGAGTCTATATCCCTTTGAGAAGAAGGAAGCTATGGAACCTTTTTCTAGAAATGTAGATCCAAGCGATTCATGGATTCCCTTCTCTCCCCTTACTTCTTAGGCAGATAGCCTAACTGTGGAAGCCAGGATAAATAAGAACCTTAGTCTAGTTATTTCTAAGCACCATTGACTAATAGTTGTATATTTATTAAAGTTAGTAGTCTTCATTAAGTAAAATCTATTTGACTTAGAGCCACAGTGGTATGGGTTGATCTTAAGATTGCAGATACGGGGGCGCCTGGGTGGCTCAGTCGGTTAAGCGTCCGACTTCAGCCAGGTCACCATCTCGCGGTCCGGGAGTTCGAGCCCCGCGTCAGGCTCTGGGCTGATGGCTCAGAGCCTGGAGCCTGTTTCCGATTCTGTGTCTCCCTCTCTCTGTGACCCTCCCCCGTTCATGCTCTGTCTCTCTCTGTCCCAAAAATAAATAAACGTTGAAAAAAAAAATTAAAAAAAAAAAAAAAAAGATTGCAGATACGGAATTTAAAATAAGCCTGGAATTTTTATCAAACTGCTTTGTTATAATAATTAATTCTAACTTTAATTTTTTTTGTTTGTTTTTTTCAGATTCTGTGTCATAAATACCTCATTGGAATCTTGGCATATTTGACAGAACTGGCAATTTTTCAAATTGATTGAGGTCTTGTGGGAACTATAAATTATGGATTATATAACTTTTTCCTCACAGATTATTTGCCTAATTTCTATGCTGAGAGGAACTGCAGGAGAAACATGCATCTATATCTGCATCTGTTTTCCTCTCAGTGCCTTTGGAATTGCCCAGATAGAAGCCAAGAAGGATCTAGAACAAAGAAGGTGGTAGCGAATGAATCACAGCCAGGTGTTTATATAATAGTCATGATGATCTGGGAGGCCAGTCTTTAGAAAATGCTGAATTGTTATTTTCTTGGGCCATCTTATATCAAATTTTTAGGATTCAAATGAGATATCTCTAATGTTGAGTGTTTTTGATTTGGGTCTTTAAAAAGCTTTAATCCCTTTTAAGCATTTTAGACTTGGATTCAGAGAGAATTTCTGTCTTCTAAAGACATTTTCCTACTATCATTTCACTGTAGAGAGTTGGCAATCAAAATCTTCTCCAAAGGACACTAAAAATTAATATACATTTATTAAAGCCACTAATATGCTTCTGTTTTTAATGCTGTTCAATTCTTATTGCAATGTTGAATTAAATATTCACTTTTAAAATGAAGCAGCATGTTTATCAGTGTCTTGGTGGCAGATCTTTAATTAATGTCTCAGGAATGAGAAGTCATAGGCTTTTTCTGTAGCACAAAGGTTACAAACCAGCAATTATATAGAACCATACTTATAGAATTGAAAGGGACCTGTGAGCCTCTTTTGAGAGCAGCAGTTATCTTGTTTAACTTTCATGTCCCTAATTTTGCTTTAGCACAGTGCTTGGTAAATGTCTGCAGGTTAAGTAAATGTATTTTAACCAAATCTTCCATTTTATAGATGAAAACTATAAATTGAACAACTTAGGAGACTTGCCCAAGATGCTATGTTTAGATCTCTTGTTTTAATTTATGGAGTATGGGAACATTTTGTTTTACTTTAGAAACTCTTTTTTAAAAGTTGTTTGAAAGGAAATTAATAGGCTGTCTTTCTAAAAGGTTAACTTTTGGAATGGAATATTATTTCACATATACTAGGAACAGCAGAGATAGTGGAAAAAGCATGGGCTTTGGAGTGAGACAGTCATTCATTTAACTAACATTAAGTTCCTGCTGTGTACTTAGAATTGTATTGGGTAACAGGGGTATAGCAGTGAAGACAAAAAAGATCCCTGTCATTTGGAAATTACATTCTAGTGGAGGAAGGCAAAAAATAAATAATTTCTGTGGAGATAAATACTTAAGGCAGTACAATATGGAAAGGGGGTCTCTCTGGGTAGGTGACATTTGAGCTGGGTCCTGAATGCTGAGGGAACCAGCTGTGTGAGGATCTGTGGAAGGGTTTACTAGGCAGGTGAAATGGCGAGAGCAAAGGCCTTGAGATAGGTAAGAGGTTGGCTTATTTGAGGAATAAAGGAAGTCTGTGTGGCTGAAGGAAGTCAGGGTGGAGTAGTATTAGATGAGACTGAAGAGATTGTGCAGCAGAGACTTATTCCATGGGTATGTCTCCCAATTTTTGACTGAGCATGTGGTTGTCTAGAATAAAGATGGTCTTTTCTGGCCTTTCTCATAGGTAGGTGTAGTCCTATGACTAAGTTCTGACCCATGGCATATAAATGGAAGGATCAGGAATCTTCCTTAAAAAACAGCAGACATATACCCCTTGACGTTTTCTTATTCTGCCATCTTTGCTGCTTGGAACACATATAATGACTGGAATTCTAGCCACTCTTTTTGGTCACGGGGATGCAGGTCAGGTCATAGGAATGGTGGAACATGGCCTGAAACGAGTTTGTGCTTTGAGGACTTCTTGAGGCTGAACCCCAGTGCCACCCTTGGGCAGTCTTCCTATGGACCTGTGTGTCAGAGAGGTAAACTTTTATCTTGTGCAAGCTGGTGCTTAAAGACATTTTGGGTCTCTTGCTCATAGCCAAACCTAATCTTGATAGAAAGAGGCAGGATCTACGTCATCTAAGTTTTTGTAGCTATTTGTGAAGAGGCTGGATTTCATTCTAAATGCAGTGGGAAGCCATTGAAGTTTTAAGCAGGAGAGAATATTACCTAATCTGTATTTTATAAGATATGAGGGAGAATGAATTATAGGTGGACAAGAGTGAAAGGGAAAACAGTTAAAAGATTGTTAGAAATGGTACAAATTCAGTGGAGAAATTAGCAATATCTAGCAAAATGTTGTAGGGATTTACCCTTTGACAAGCAATCCCATTTCTAGAATTCTATCCCCAAAACTCCCTGGCAAAATATAAATGAAGCCCGTATAAGGCTATTTATTGCAATGGTGTTTGGTAGCAAAACTGAAAACAATCCAAGTGCCCATCCCATGGGGATTGTTTGAATAAATTATGGTATAGCGACACAATGAATTACCACTATGTAACCATAAAAAGGTTTGTGGAAGATAATCTAATACTACCATGGAGTGATCTTTTTTTTTAATAGTTTTTTTATTTTTATTTTTTTGACTAAAATACTCATTTTATTTATTTATTTTTTTAATATGAAATTTATTGTCAAATTGGTTTCCATACAACACCCAGTGCTCATCCCAGCAGGTGTCCTCCTCAATACCCATCACCCACCCTCCCCTCCCTCCCACCCCCCATAAACTCTCAGTTCGTTCTCAGTTTTTAGGAGTCTCTTATGTTTTGGCTCCCTCCCTCTCTAACCATTTTTTTTTTCCTTCCCCTCCCCCATGGTCTTCTGTTAAGTTTCTCAGGATCCACACAGGAGTGAAAACATTACCATGGAGTGATCTTGATCTCTAGGATATGTTATGTGAAAGAGCAACTTGTGGACAGTGTGCTGTCTGTTATGGATGGAATGGGTGAAATATGAATATGTGTGTGTATTTCCTTATGTTTCCAAAAACCAATGGAAGAATAAACCAACTAATAAAAATGGTTACTAACTAGGGGGAAGGAAGGAACTGGGTAAAGGGGACAGAAATTAAAGTTAAAACTTATCTGAATGTTCCTCTTTTATAGTTTGGCACCATTTAAGTGTTTTTTTTTTTTTTTTTTTAATTTTTTTTTTCAACGTTTATTTATTTTTGGGACAGAGAGAGACAGAGCATGAACGGGGGAGGGGCAGAGAGAGAGGGAGACACAGAATCGGAAACAGGCTCCAGGTTCTGAGCCATCAGCCCAGAGCCTGACACGGGGCTCGAACTCACAGACCGCGAGATTGTGACCTGGCTGAAGTCGGACGCTTAACCGACTGCGCCACCCAGGCGCCCCTAAGTGTTTTAGATAGTTCTGAAAATTAGATCAAAAAGAAAAGGCAATCTTAAAAATTGAAAACAAATGAACCTAACTATATTAAGTTCTTGTCATAATCACACAAATAATTATTTTTAGTATCTTTAAATCCTAGTATTTTGACTGTACATTGTCAGCTATGTCTTAGGAAAAGAAGAGCAGCAAAGGAATTTAAGTTGCACTCAGTTATCTTGTGATTAATAATATTGGTATTGTTGTTTTACCACTGTTTGTAATAAGATAAAACATGTAACAATATTACCAAGATTTTGAGTGTAAAAGAAAAGACATACAATTATAAAGTAAGCTAAGTAGAAACTCTGTAATGTTAAATTTGAATTGGAAATACCAGAGTGAACTCATTTACTTTCAAAATGCAAGTTTTTAATTTTGATGAAGTCCAATTTATCAGTTATTTTATTTCTTGTGCTTTTGGTGCTGTGTCTAAGAAACTGTTGCTTAATCTAAGGTCCCAAAGAATTATTCCTATGTTTTTTTAAGGATCTTATAATTTTAGGTTTAAATTTAGGTCTGTAATCCATTTTGAAGTTTTTTTTTAAGTTTATTTATTTGAAGGGAGAGCATGCAAGCGGGGGTGGGTCAGAGAGAGGGGGAGAATCCCAAGCAGGCTCTGCATTGGAAGCGCAGAGCTCGATGTGGGGCAAGATCTCAGGAATCGGGAGATCATGACCTGAGCTGAAAACCAAGAGTTGGACACTCACCCAGCTGAGCTACCCAGGTGCCCCCCAATTTGAGTATTTTATGTATGGGGTGAAGTAAGCATCCAAATTAATCATTTTGCATAATGATATCCATTTGTTCTAGTACCATTTATTGAAAAGACCGTTGTTTTAAAAGTCAATTGGCAAAAAAAAAAAAAAAAAAGGAATCAGAAGTCAATTGGCCACAGATGTTTATTTTGGGACTCTCAATTCTATTTCATTGATGTCAGTCCTTATGCCAGTACCACACTTTTTTTTTTTTTCAGTTTATTTAGAAAGAGGGTGCATGCGAGCAGAGGAGGGGCAGAGAGAGAGGGAGAGAGAATTCCAAGCAGACTCCATGCTCAGTGCAGAGCCCAACATGGGTCTCGATCCCACAACGGTGAGATCATGATCTGAGCCAAAATCAGAAGTCAGATGCTTAACTGACTGAGCCACCCAGGCCCCGCCGTACCACACTGTCTTGATTACTGTAGCTTTGTAGTGCATTTTGAAATCGGGGAGTGTGAGTCCTCCAGCTTTGTCCTATTTTTCAAGGTTGTTTTGATTATTCTGGGTCTTTTGCATTTCCAAAGAATTTTAAGGTCAGCTGGTCAATTTCTGTAAAAAAAATTAGCTGGGATTTTGATAGGGGTTGTGTTGAATCTGTAGATCAGTTTGGGGAGTACTGCCATCATAATTATATTAAGTTTTCTAATCTATGAACACGGGATATCTTTCCATTTCAGAATTTCCATTTTAACAGTGTTTTATAGTTTTCAGCATACAAGTATTGCACTTTTATTTTTGTTAAATTTATTCCTAAGTATTTTTTTATGCTATTGAGAATGGGTTTTTTTTCCAAAATAAGTGAAAATTATTTTATTTTGTATAGATAAGTAGCCAGGCAGTTTCAAAGTAGAGTTACATGTACATCTGTTCTAGATAATGACAGGAAGATAATTTTATGTGTTTTGTGTTTTTAAAGATGCGCCTTTCAAAAATATGCTTGCACTTTTATACATTTGGATTGCTTTGTTAATTTCATTTTTTGGATTCTTTGTTGTGAGTATATATTGTTCTTGTATTGTGTGACCTTGCTGAACTTGTTTATTCTCATTTTTCAGTGAATTCCTTAGAATTTTCTGTATACAAGATTCATGTTGTTTGTGAATAAAGACAGTTTTACTTAATCTCAATATGGATGCCTTTTGTTTCTTTTTCTTGCCAAATTGCCTTGGCTAGAGTCTCCACCATAATGGCAGATAGAAGTGGTGAGTAGTTTTTTTTTTTTTTTCAATATATGAAGTTTATTGTCAAATTGGTTTCCATACAACACCCAGTGCTCATCCCAAAAGGTGCCCTCCTCAATACCCATCACCCACCCTCCCCTCCCTCCCACCCCCTATCAACCCTCAGTTCTCAGTTTTTAAGAGTCTCTTATGCTTTGGCTCTCTCCCACTCTAACCTCTTTTTTTTTTTTTTTTTTCCCTTCCCCTCCCCCATGGGTTCCTGTTAAGTTTCTCAGGATCCACATAAGAGTGAAACCATATGGTATCTGTCTTTCTCTGTATGGCTTATTTCACTTAGCATCACACTCTCCAGTTCCATCCACATTGCTACAAAGGGCCATATTTCGTTCTTTCTCATTGCCATGTAGTACTCCATTGTGTATATAAACCACAATTTCTTTATCCATTCATCAGTTGATGGACATTTAGGCTCTTTCTATAATTTGGCTATTGTTGAGAGTGCTGCTATAAACATTGGGGTACAAGTGCCCCTATGCATCAGTATAGAAGTGGTGAGTAGTTTTATATTGTTCCTTAGTGGGGAAGCATATTTCATTATTAAATATGATGTTAGCTGTAGGTTTTTCATACATGCCCTTTGTCAGATTAAAGAAGTTCTCTTCCTAATTTGCTGAGGGTTTTTATTATGAATGGCTGTTGGATCTTGTCAAATCATTTTTTTTTTTGCACCTGTTGAGATAATTTATGATTTGTATTTCTTTTCACTTTCAGTTTCCGGTTCCTCATATGAAGAGCTTAGAAGTAGCCACTGTGTCCCTAACAAGGAAAAAGCTGAAGAGATGGAGAAAGCAACAGTTCTTCTTGGGTCCAGAGAGAGGGAAGGATACAAGATAAACTGCGTCCCCCTAGTTTGGAGAGTGGTATAGAGAACAATGGATTTGGAATCGGGATGTGGTTTGAGGTTCAGCTTCCACCATGTCCTTTTAACTTTCTAAGCTTCAGTTTACTTACTAATAAAATGAAGATGATTGCCAGCCCAACCCAACTCCAAGATTCTTCGTAAAATTGTGGAAATCACTATGCAAATAAGCTAATATTCTTCTATAGCAATGTCATTTATATAATAAGTACATATTATTCAGTAATAAAACTGGACCACTTTCAGTGGAAGGAAAAAATAACTCCTTAGGCTCCAATGAACACTTTGGCCAGTACTGTAGTTGCTGGGTTTCTGCTCTTGAATCACTGTCCTGTGAATTGCTCCTACTGGGAACTTGGCTACTTATGGAGAGTCTAATCCCTAGGATTTTGTTCCTGTTCTTACTCCTCTCCTTTTCTTACAATTTATGCAATAGTAGAGTCTTGTGAAATACGTGATTTTGGTCTTAAAGACTAACTTGATACGGTACTGTAAAGATCTCATAAAAGTGTTTATAATTTTTTGATGTTACATACCAGATTTAGTCAAAGTCTGTTAGTATATTTAATTCTAGGCCCTGTTTCAAGTAGGCTTGGAGTAGCAGTGTGGCGTAGAAAGAGAAATGGAGTGGGAGTTTGGGGAAATGTTATTTAATGTTGGTTCTATTCATTGACCATATTTATTTACTCTTTGTGAGGACTTCTTTGGTTTTCATTCTTAGAGCAAATAAATGGGTTTGGCCCACATGACTGTTAGGAGTCCTTCTGGCTCAAAAGTATATAATTCTTGAGTGCTCCACCAGAAAATAAGTTTAGAGGTTAGGTGATAAAATACTATTATATAAAATATATAATAAAAATTCATAATTCTAGCTGGCAATCCTTTATTCCTTCAGGTTGAAAGTACTTACAACTTCACATATAGGAAATACAAATGATATAGAAACTAAATAGCAGAGACACAAGCACTAAAAAGCATTAACCAAAACTTGTTTTATGGTAAATACTACCTTTATTTAAAAAAGTTATACATGCTAGAAAAAAGCATAAATGATACATGTAAACAACTGTTTACCAAATACTTAGTTCTTTTCCTTGTAAAGGTGCAAATGATCTTTAAATGTAAACACAAAGTTGCCAAACATTTTTGTAGTTGGGGGAGGGAGGAGAAGGTTATTCCTTTTGGTTGTGGTTAAAGTCTTATTCAAAGATTTTCCTGCAAAATACACTGGAAAAAATTGCTCTATGAACACAATGATAAAACTTTGACCACTGAAATTTGTATCATTTTTTTCCTTAAAAATTTTAACTTTTCACCAGAAAGTGCAATTTGAGAGAAGTAGTTAACAGTGGCTTTATAGAATGAAGATAATGATATATAGTTTGTATAAAAGAACCAAGGTTTTATTAATAAAATGCCTCAGTTTTACTCATTAGCATGTACTATTACACGAACTGAAGAATTCATTCTCTTGGGGGCTGTGATTATAGGTCAGCCTCAGCTTCAGCAGGCCTGAGCGTCAAGTGTAAATTGCGTAACAGTATTCACTGCTGGGGAGAAGACGTTTCTCCCTGCTGGTCCTTAGTAGCAATAAGGAAACAAGAAGGAAAGTTGTTTCAGTCAGTAATATTTTTGAGCAAAAAGTCTTGCAGAGTAGCACATGATTCTATCGGAGGATTCTCGACAGCATATAAGAATTATATAGTGTTTTTACAGAGGCACTGAGCAGAGCTCTGGAGCTACCAGAAATTCTATGAAAATACCATCTTGAAAAAAGACTTTAAATATAGTGGAAAACAAGTTCGTATGGAAGGAAACAAGATGCAAACTTCCACTGATGAAAACTTTAGTGTCTGAGTCCTGGTTTTATCTATCCAATATTCCTTCTGAGTTGTACTATTTAAAATGAGTGTTTCCTTTCTGTTTGTTTGTTTAATATTTTCAAGTCTTCTGGTGCTTAGTGCAAGGATGATGGCCAAATAATACAGTTTGCATCCCTATCTTTGTCACTGGTGGTCCTTGTAAGTAGTGGAGCCATGTGGATGGAGTGCCTGGCGATAACAACTAGATCGTGTACAGCCCTTCTCCCCTTATTAGTATTTTCAAACTTAGTATCTTAGAAATTAACTTTTGCTGCTTGGGAGTTTTTTACCTTTTTTTCCTATCCTTTTTTTCCTTTTTTAGTGGGAGGAAGGTTAAGTCCGAAGCAAAACAGGACGAAACAACAACAAAACCCAACAACAACAAAAAAACCTATGATAAATTAAAACCAAAAATAAATATTCTGCACAGAATTGAAAATTTTTGTGCAAAGGTGGCATCTTGCAGTTGAAGTACTTTCACTGTATTTATATTTCCATATGTTGAGGCACCGGCAAAGAATAAAATTTGTTCTAATGTTTTCTTGAGCTGTACAAAGCTCCAAAGTCAAAGCTCTTCAGAATACAGAGGAGCGTATACGACTGTCTTCTAGATGTTCACCATATATGGGATTCACAATGTGTCATTTTAATAACTCCTACACCACCCCCCAGCCGACGGTAATTCATCCCGCCATATAACCTGCAAAGAAAAATAAAATCAGATTTCAAAGTGGAAAAAACACTGTTTCTTCTATAACTTAGATGTTAATAAAACACGTTTTCTATCACAACTAATATTTTTATTCTTTTAAAAGTTAATGTGTTTATTTTGACACAGTGGAAGAGAGAGCATGAGCAGGGGAGGGAGGGGCAGAGAGTGAGGAGAGAGAGGACAATCCCAAGCGGGCTCCACACTGAGCCCAACACAGGGCTTGGTCTCATGAACTTGTGATCTCGTGACCTGAGCCAAAATTAAGAGTTGGACGCTTAACCAACAGAGACACCCAGGCGCCCTGCACAACTAATTTCGCTTCATACATCTCTTCCAAAGATTAGGAGCTGGAATTGAACACTGGCAAGTAGCAGAATTATTTAAGACACTGGCTGAAAAGGTCTCACTTATAGGATACTGTTTTAAGAATAAGAGCATCGTATCCACATGACTTTAAAACTTTACACCTAAACTGATTTCAAACAATTACATAGAATCATATATTCTACATTTTTGTGTCTAATTTTGACCATGGCTATATGATTTTCCTACCCACACTTCCCTCTGCCTAAACAGCAACTATTTTTATCCTTTTGTCTTCTATGTCTTCTTACAAGCCTCCTCCTTTATGGAACAAACCTGGATAGGAGTGAATAAGGTCAGCATCGAGTTTGTGAACAAGACCATCTTCAAAAGTACAGATTTCCATGGAAAAGAGGATTAGATCCTTACAGCCGTAAGGTAAAACTGGTTTTAAGTCTGAGACAAAAATGGAGATCGTAATCTCTCAAAAGATGGTTCTTAAGAATTTCCTAAATATTACTTGGTCATATGTTACTAATTCTATTTAGTGATAGTTACTGAGAAACAGGTCATTACATAGGATCATAGTGATTAAGCAGTCAGAAGAAAATTTGGCTATCTTCTCAAATTTCCACTAAAAAAGGAAGCGGAGTGGGTAAGAAAATATGCCACAAGGGGGGAGGGGGCTCCTATTCATAAAAACCTCCGGCTATCTCTCCCTTACCTCTACTGGGTTTTGCTAAAATGTTTACCTTTGCAGTGAGGCCTGCTAGGCTACATTTTAAAGTGGAAACTCCTCCTTGGACACTCCCACCCCCTTTGCTAGTCACCATAGAGCTTCTACCCCCTGATATGTTACTTCCAGTCTCAGAGAAGTTTGTTTGGGGTGCCTGGGTGGCTCAGTCAGTTGAGCAACGAACTTTGGCTCAGGTCGTTATCTCATGGTTCGTTGAGTTCGAGCCCTGCTTCGGATCCTCTGTCCCCTTCTCTCTCTGCCCCTCCTCCACTTGCACTCTTTCTCAAAAATAAATAAACATTAAAAAAAAAAAAAGAAGTTTGTTTTGTTTACTGTTGTATCCCAGGGTCTAGAACACTCACTCAGCAATACTATCTTTACTTAATGAACCAAGATTGTAAAATGTGATGCGGAAGCCCAAAGTGCTACAATATCTGACTTTTAGTCTGACTTCAGTATTGTGACCAAGTCTTACAGAGACATGAGAGAAGCAGAATCCAAAGCCTGTCATTTAAATATCTGTAAAAGTATGGCTTTCCCAGACATGAAGACTATAAAAAGATCTCAGTACATTCATTAACTGAACCTTCTAGAATGACGAAAAGATCTGGGTGGGTAGTTACAGGCTCAAATTTACAGAATGTCTACTTAGAATGCAGCAGGAATGGACTATGAGACAGACCCTTCTGGAATAAGGACTACAAAGATCTCAGCTTATCTTTCATGTTCATGAAAAAGATCTTTCAGAATGTCTGCTGCCTCACATCCCAGGCCAGACTGGGATCTGTGGTTCCCTTAAATGTATTTAGGCAAATAAGCCAAATTTATTGAGAAAGAAAACCCATGTTGCTTGGAAGGTAAAACTGTTTTCTTAGAAGGCTAATATTTGGAATTAAGTATAGACAGGAGGTACATCCAACCTATAGTATTAACATTTTGTATTAAGTTTGAGAATTAACTATATATTTGACATTTTAAGTTCTTGTAATATTTAAGCAACTCTGGCATATTAAGGCATCTATCAAATTAGTTTTGTGAATCGAGTATAAAACGTGTGATTGAGTAAAGATCTGGACTTATGATTTTGTTTTAAAATTTAAGAGAATTTTGCTAAATTTGTAAAAATTTTTGAAAAAAATAAATGCATGAGTTATCTGATTTATGTGAATTTATAAGAAGTACTTAGGAAAGATTTGTTAAGATTGTTAAGACAAGGATTTAAAAGTAAAGTTAATCCTATATAGTTTAACATAGTTAAATCTTTTTTAAAAAATTTTTTTTACACTTATTCATTTTTGAGAGAGACAGAGCGTAAGTGGGGGAGGGGCAGAGAGAGAGGGAGACACAGAATCTGAAGCAGGCTCCAGGCTCCCAGCTATCAGCACAGAGCCTGACGTGGGGCTCGAACTCACAAACTGCGAGATCATGACCTGAGCCAAAGTCAGATGCACAACCGACTGAGCCACCCAGGCGCCCCAACATAGTTAAATCTCTTCAATAAAATGTAGACTCCTCCCTAAAAGTGACTGTTAAAATTTAATAGACTTTAAAATAGAATAATAATATATTTAAAAAGATTTTAATTAATTTTTAAAATTTATTTACTTATTTTGAGAGAGAGAGAGAGAGGGAGAATCCCAAGCAGGCTCCATGCCAATGCAGGGCTCGATCCCATGACCATGAGATCATGACCCAAGCCGAAATCAAGAGTTGGTCACTTAACCGACTGAGTCATCCAGATGCCCCCACTTGCCATTTGCAACAACATGGATGGAATTGGAGAATATTATGCTAAGTGAAATCAGTCAGAGAAAGACAGATACCATGTTTTCACTCATATGTGGAACTTGAGAAACTTAACAGAAGACCATGGGGGAAGGGAAGGGGAAAAATAGTTTCAAACAGAGAGGGATGCAAACTGTATGACACTCTTCAATACAGAGAACTGAGGGTAGATGGGGGTCAGGGGGTGGGGAGAAGGGAAAATGAGTGATGGGCATTGAGGAAAGCACTTGTTGGGATGAGCACTGGGTGTTGTATGTTAGCAATGAATCACGGGAATCTACCCCCAAAACCAAGAGCACACTGTATACACTGTATGTTAGCCAACTTGACAATAAATTATATTAAAACAAAATGAAAGTAGGGGTGCCTGGGTTGCTCAGTTGGTTAAGCGACCGATTGCGGCTCAGGTCATGATCTCGCAGTTTGTGAGTTTGAGCCCCGCGTCGGGCTCTGTGCTGACAGCTCAGAGCCTGGAGTCTGCTTCGGATTCTGTGTCTCCCCCTCTCTCTACCCCTCCCCTGCTCACGCTCTGTGTCTTTCCATCTCTCAATAATAAATAAACGTTAAAAAAATTAAAAAAAAAAGATTTTAAAAGCTTAAAGAAAACAATCGGCTTAAAAATGAAATAAACTATAATTTTTTAAAAGTAACTGCAATTTGTTTTTCCTGGGTATAAAGCTACCTACAAGAACACCAAAACATTGTGACAGATTAGGAGTGAAAGATCTAAGTTCCAATTTTAACTCTGTCGCTAACTTGTTCATTTCATTTCTCAGTGCCTCACTTTCCTCAGCTGCACACGATGAAGCTAGAGAGGAGACTTTTTTTTCTGTGTTTGCCATCTCTATTATAAAACTGGACAGTTACTAAAGAGAAGATTTTGTAAGATGTCAGCCACTTTCGAGCAATGAAGTCAAAATAAGCCATCAAATAGGGGTAACTTGGAGCTCTCTTCCTAGTACCACAAAAGCACTTCTCAATGTACTGACCAGCCCGATTCTGATGGTCACAGGCAACATTATGCTCATGATTTTCCAGTCAGCAGTGAGGTGATCTGCAATATAGCTTAAACGTTACCTCCATGTATTTGCATCAGGATCAAAAACTTCAATGGTCTTCAAGTACGTTGTGCCATCGAAGCCTCCTACAGCCATGAGCTGCCCATTCACCACTGCCAGGCCAACCTGTAGGACCAAAACATAGTGGCTGCTGAAGAAGCCAGAGAATCACTGGGAAAATTTACACTAGTTTCTACATAAATCTTTACTAAAAGATATTTTTTAAGGCCTTATATTATGGCTTACTTGAATACAGAGAAAAAAGTTATGGCAAAAATCTACTACATTGTTGGAACAATAAAATTATATATTCAATTAAAGTATTTACACAGAGTCAAAAACAGATTTTTTAAAATTTTAGAAAAGCATCACTGGGAGTAGGAACCTCCAAAGGGCTCTCACTTTTCTGGTATCTGCCTGTTCTAATCCACTACCTAAATTGCCACTAAAATTCTGTTTAAAATACCCATGCTGTCACTCTCCTCTAAAAACGAAGCCTCTCTACCGCCTAAGTTTAAAGTCCTTATTATGTTGTTCGGGCCCTCCAGAAACCCATAAGAGCCCATTCTAGCCTCACCTCCTTATGTGCCCTATGTTGTAATAATACTGATTTAACTGCTGGTCCCAGAAAATACCACACGTTTTCACACCTCCATACTTTTTTTTTTTTTTTAAGATTTTTTTCTTCTTTTTTTAATTTAAATTTTAGTTGGTTTACATATTGGTTTCAGAAGTAGAATTCAGTGATTCATCACTTCCATACAACACCCAGTGCTCATCACAACAGGTGCCCTCCTTAATACCCATCACCCATCTAGCCCATTTCTCACCCACCTCCCTCCATCAACCCTCAGTTTGTTTTTTTTTTTAATTTCATTGTCTTTAAAGTATTTTCTTTTTTTAAACAAATATAATTTATTGTCAAATTGGCTAACATACAGTGTGTAAAGTGTGCTTTTGGGTTTTGGGGTAGATTCCCGTGGTTCACCGCTTACCTATACGACACCCAGTGCTCATCCCAACAAGTGCCCTCCTCAATGCCCATCACCCACTTTCCCTTCTCCCCCACCCCCTCATCCACCCTCAGTTTGTTCTCTGTATTTAAGAGTCTCTTATGGTTTGCCTCCCTCCCTCTCTGTTTGTAACTATTTTTTTCCCCTTCCCTTCCCTCATGGTCTTCTGTTAAGTTTCTCAAGATCCACATATGCACACCTCCATACTTTTGCACATTGTTCCTTGGCTGGTGTTTTCTCTCCCTCTTTTAGAGAATCTTTTTCTTCTTTTATGGCCTAGTTTACATGCGACTTTCTCTGGTAAGTCTCTTCACTGCCCTAAACACATTAAGCATATTCTCCCATGTTTTCCTATAATGCACGTGCTGTCACTATAATTTTTTTTATAGTTAGCTGTAAACATCTCAAGTTCCTTCACTAAATTGGGAACTCCTTGATGAGTCGTCACACTCATTTTTGCTTTCCTAGCACACGGTAAGCACTTAATAAATATTTGCTAAAAACTGGTACAGCCACTCTGGAAAACAGTATGGAGGTTCCTCAAAAAATTAAAAATAGAACTATCCTACAACCCAGCAATTGCACTCTTAGGTATTTATCCAAGGGATACAGGTGTGCTGTTTTGAAGGGACACATGCACCCGCATGTTTATAGCAGCACTGTCAACAATAAGCAAAGTATGGAAAGAGCCCAAATGTCCATCGATGGACGAATGGATAAAGAAAATGTGGTATGTATATACAATGGAGTATTACTCAGCAATCAAAAAGAATGAAATCTTGCCATTTGCAACTACGTGGATGGAACTACAGGGTATTATGCTAAGTGAAATTAGTCAGTCAGAGAAAGACAAAAATCATAAGACTTCACTCATATGAGGACTTTAAGACACAGAACAGATGAACGTAAGGGAAGGGAAGCAAAAATAATATAAAAACAGGGAGGGGGACAAAACATAAGAGAGTCTTAAATATAGAGAACAAACAGAGGGTTGCTGGAGGGGTTGTGAGAGGGGGGATGGGCTAAAAGGGTAAGGGGCATTAAGGAATCTACTCCTGAAATCATTGTTGCATTATATGCTAACTTGGATGTAAATTTAAACAAATAAACAAATAAATAAATCTTTGCTAAATCGTCAGAATGTAGCAGTGAGAACAACAGGAGTGTGACTAAGAAGCTGTTAGCCACCAGTAATAAAGAGCCACAGGCATGGGAATGCTTTGACCTGCCGATGCGTACCAGTGGTATTCCCTGATTTGTGCGAACCAGAATTTACTCCCTTCTATCCTCACATCATGGACTCTTTAACTACTGCTGGCTTTTCCCACTTGTTGTCCGACATCGATGGACTCTTGACACAATCAGTGGTTTATGGATTACAGTTCCCTCTGAAGCAAACGTCCTAGGATGGATGAATTCTGTACTTCACCCTGAAAGTCTCGTGTAGTCACAGGTCATCCATGGTCTAGAACTTGACATAGGTCAGCCTGACCAGGTCTAGACTACAGATGGGATAGACTCAAACCTATTTGTGGGGACTGGTGGTGAGGCCAGGTATGTTTCTGCCTCAACATTTGAACTGGTGTGCCAACTACTTAGAATATTACCTAGAAACTAGTTAGAAATTAGTTAGGAATATTTAGCTCTAATTGAGAGGGATGAATATGGGTGAAGTTAGATAAGGTAGTGGATAAGATAGGGCAATGTCTTTTAGGAAAACAACTGATGAAAGATAAATCACAAAGAATAATTCTATCATTAAAGATATAATTGACTGAAATATTTAACCACCGGAGATAACAGCAATTAAGAGAAATTACTTTTTTTTTCCAGTACAAAAGCAGCAGGGGTTGTTTTGCCTAAATAGTGCACCTCCTTACTGTCCTGGTATTTTACAGATCAGAGCTCTCCCACACAACCGTCTCTTGGTGCTTTTTCCCCAAGTTTTCAGTAGCGAGGCACTTACTCCACTACGGCGGGATGTCATAGCCACCACTGGAGACCACTGGTTAGTTCTGGGGTTGTATCTCTCAGCACTGCTAAGCTCTGTAGTATCATCTCTACCTCCTACGGCATAGATCATGTCCTGATACACTGCACAGCCTAGGTGTTTCCTCCGGGTCCCCATAGGGGCTATGGTGTGCCATCTGTTTTCCTGAGGATTGTAGCGTTCCACTGTAGGGGGAAAAGTAGTAAGTGACCATTCAACCATTTCTTCTCACCTCTAGTTTTCCTCATAGCCATTAAGATTTTGTGATAACACATATTTTTGATACACAATCTGATTTTTGCTTCTGAGACGGACTTGTGTATCTTTCCACAATACCAATATAATCTCATCAGGGACGGGCTTGGTTTGGGTATGGTATGGTGGAAAGGTGCCTCAGTTCTAGTTCTGACAATATGACTCATGGCCTCACCTTATCCTTTTTTTTTTTAAGTAGTTTTCACGCCTACCACGGAGCCCAACTTGGGGCCTGAACTCATGACCCGAGCTGAGATCAAGAGCCGGACACCTAACTGACTGAGCCACCCAGGCGCCCCCACCTTATCTTTAAATGAGGAGACCGGACTGTAAGACCTGTAGGCACCATTCCATACTACTAATTTATTGTCATGATCAGACAGCTTCTGTGCTCTCGTACCCCTTTGCCTATATTCTTACTGCACTATAAGCAGAAGACAAGATAAGTGACAATGAATCTGATGCGGGTGCCACACTAACAATATCCTCGGGCAAAAATATCCATTATCTCTAAAAAGAGAGGACTAACACATAAACCAGCTTACAGCTGTAAGTTTTTATTTATTCTTAGATTATAATACAGGTTTGTTTGTTTTGGTTTTTAAGGAGAGATGGTTGGGGGTGGGGCAGGGAAATAATCCTACTGGGAAAACAGTTCTTTTATTCATTATAAATTCCAAAGCTTGCAAAGAGAAAGGAGAAAGAAGTATTTGGGGAATACAGTAGAACACTATGGCTGCAGAAGGAGCCGAGGAAGAGCTGACAGTTGTACTCTTTTAGGGGGCAAATAATTTTCAATTATTTAAATAAATATATTATTATATAAATTATTTAAATTTTGTAATTTATATTTGTAATTTAAAATTATAGGATCACCTGGATTTTTATACTTTTTTGTAGGGTGACTCTCCTGAGGAATATGCTGCTTTGGGGGAACCACATTGACCTTGGAAGGGACTCACCTGTGTTGAGTGGAGATGTTCCATCAGAGCCACCTACGGCATATAAGAACCCTCCTAACACAGCCACAGCCACGCCTAGTCTTCTGGTGCTCATAGAAGCCACTCGAGTCCATTTGTTTTCCTTTGGATCATACCTGCAGTGAGGGAGAAACCAAAGACCGCACGCCTGTTTTGATTAAGTGAGGACTTTTTCATAAGATGTGAAACCATGCTGAAGATATGTTGGATACATGCTATGGTCACATGCACAGTGAGAATCTAACATAATTTACTTGGTTATTAGGAAGAGAAATCTTAGAGTTTGTGCCTGTGTCTGTTATTCAGCTGTTTCCTATACTCTGCCTTGTGATGCTAGGGCTAGAACTCTGAAAAGAGCATTTCTCCTCAGCCAAGCTGGCTCTCTGTTAGATTGTGCTGAGAGGAAGGACCAGACGCTGGAAGTCCAGGGCAGGAGAAGGGACAGGCTCCTTTCTGCGTGTTTGCCAACCCTGTCAGCCTTGTCTCAGCAAAGTCCCTTTCGCTCTGACGGAACCAGCGAATTGCAGCTTCTAGCCTTTTCCTGGCATTTCTAAAATTAGCCTTGTTGTGCCTCTTGGAGGTCTTAGTCATGGCTCTGTGAGGCACCTCCTCTGAGCTCCTGAGGTAAGAGTACCACAGCTGTGTAAGTCACCCCCAAACTTAGGGATTCAAAAATAATTTTATTAACTCTCCTGTTCCCATGAGTCAGGAATTTGGGAAGGGCCTCACAGGGAAGTTCTGGCTCAGGTGTCTGGCTGCTCTCAGGCTGGGGCTGAGGCTGGAAGGGCAGAATGCTAAGGCAGCTAGGGGCTGGCCAGGCGTCTCTCCAAGTAGCCTCAGGGTCTCTCCATGCCGGCTCATCTGGGCTTCCTCTCAGCATGGCAACCTCAAGCAGCTCAAGGCCTCAAAGGTGCCCCAAGAGATCCAAGTGAAAGATGTATCACCTTTTATGACCTAGCCCCAGGAGTCAAATACTGCCACTGTTGGGGTTCTTGCAAGGCGACCCAGAATCAAGGGAGGAAACATAAATCCCACCTCTCAGTAAGAAGAGTGTCAAAGTCAAATTATACGAAGAGCATGTGAAATGGCAGGTATTGTAACCATCTTTGGAAAATACAATCTTCCAAAAATAGCCAGCAAGAGAACCCTTCATGCAGAAGGGTCACAGCTTTCAGAGCACCAGCTCCCTGGGTGCCGATGGTTCTGGCTCTGTGGGATCTGTCCTCTAGGCTTCTAGGCTCCCGTAACTCTGATCTCTCTCCTTTGCGTTCCCAGATCTGGGTTCCTACAGCTACTTTGGTGTCTTCTTTTCACTTCTTTCAGCCCTTCCATATCTGCTGGCCAATTTTTGAGCATTCCTTGTAGTCAAATAACTGATATAGCTTCGGTTTTCCTCAGTGGGTCCTGATTGATAAATCACTAGTGTTCAGAAGTAAATATGATAAAAATCGGAATAGTGCTGACATTTTATTACATGGGTAGGAAATTCTGTTAGTATATTTAAGTACTGTATAGCAAACTATATCAATATTGCAGGAAATATAAAATACAATAAAGGGTACTAAAAATAGACCTCGCTCTTAAGAAGCAAGAGAGGGAGATGGAGCATGTTCTCAAAGGAGAAACCTCCAAATAGATTCTGAGAATGTGGTAACTAATACAGATGAAAGAAGCAGAAATATAAATGCTGGAGAATGCAGGCCCTGGAGAAAGGTTATGGTTAGTTAGTGAAGGTTTCCTGGAGTTCATGCACTTTGAATACAGTTTATGGTTCATCACTTTTGGAAAATTCTCAGCCAAAAATTCTGTCTCCAAATATTGCTTCTGCTATTATCTCTCTTTTTCTGGGACTGCAGTTACATGTATGTTAGACTGTGTCCCATGAGTGTCTGGGACACATGAGAATCTGTTCTTTCCATGCTGTTTTCTCTGTTCTTCCTCTGTTTCGGTATTTTCTATTAATCTGTCTTTGAGTTCATTAACTCGGTCTTCTGCTGTGTCTATTTCTACTGTGTCTACTTAATCTTATTTCATTGAGCTCTTAATTTTAGAGATTGTATTTTTCAGTTGTAGAACACATATTATTTTTAGATTCCAATTCTATATTTAAATTCTCCAACCTTTTACCCAGTTTTAATCTTATCCTCTATTTTATTTAATGTATTTATTATACTTAAAGTTTTTTTCTGTTAACTCTAAATGTGGATCACTTCAATGTCTGCTTCTATTTTTTTTTCTCTCAGCTATTGGCCATATTTTTCTGTTTCTTCAGATGTTTCATAATTTTTTATCGTATGCTGCACATTATAAAGGAATGGAATCCTAGAAGGTGAAATTGGTATTACCCCCTCATTCCCACACCGCCTACAGTGGATTCACTCTTCCCTGTATTAGGCAGGTAGGGTGAAATATTGATTGCCTCAGTCCAATCAGGAATTGAGCTTTTGCTAGACTCTGTCCACCTCTATTTTCAAATGTCTCAAGGATGAAAGCTGTCATGTATTTGTTGTAAGCCCCTCCCCACAGCAGGGCTTTATCTTCTAAGCACTGGAAGATTGCATGAGATTTCACTCACCCTGGTTCCCTCGAGACTGAGCTATCCTAGCATTCAGAAAACATCTCATGGGGAAAAACAGCAGTATGTTTAGAATTGTCCTAGATTCCAATCTGTCATGTCAACCTGCATGACTGTTAAAAGTTCTACTGATATACCTCTCTTCTAGGAGAATCCTTTGGCCTAAGACAAGTGCAATATTCAACCCTTCACACTTGGCAAATGCCCCCAGGGAAGAAAATAGCTGATGATCTCAGCTCACATAAATGGGCTTCCTCTTCAGTAGAATTTTAGTTCATCTAGTCCTTGTTACTTTCACATGTCTCTGATGTTTAAAAAAACCCAAACATATATATACATACATATGTATGTATGTATATATATGTGTGTATACACACACACACACACACACATATATATATGTATATATATATATATATATATATATTTAAGTTTATTTATTTATTTTGAGAGAGAGCAATTGAGTAAGAGAGTGTGAGCGGGAGAGGGGCAAACAGAGAGGGAGAGAATCCCAAGCAGGCTCTGCGCTGACAACACGAAGCCTGATGTGGGGCTTGAACACACGAACTGTGAGATCACAACCTGAGCTGAAATCAAGAGTTGGACTCCTAACCAACTGAGCCACACAGGAGCCCCTAAAAAAGTATATTTGTGCTCTCATTTTCCCCTAGTTGTTGCAGTGGGAGTGATGGCTGTCACTACTTACTGCATTCTACTTGGAAGCTGAAGTCTTTGCATAATTCTTAAAACTTGTTATTGTAAAATAAAACATCGATTTAGAAAGCCACACGAAACAAATGTATAGTTTAATGAGATATTACAAGGAAAGCCCACTACCCAGGTCAAGAAAAATAAGTTTGCCCTTCACACTGGAAGCCCTTTGGATGTATCCCTTTCCAAACTCAATGCCTTCCTCCACACAAGAGAACCATTATCCTGACTTTTACAGTAATCACTTCCTTGTATTTCTTTACAGTTTTTACCACCCAAGTGTGCATCCCTAGACACTTACTCTTGTTCACTGTAGTTTTTTTAAAGTCTCTTTTTACCTACAGGTTTTTCCTCCATAGCCCTTCTCTCCCCCCCCCCCCCCCAATTCATCCTTTAGAACCTGGGGTATTCAACCTGCAATTTCTCCCACAACATGGATTTGATTGACTGGACACTCATAGTGCAGTTCAATGCACTGGTCTGTCCTCTGTATGTTCTGCAAATTGGCAGAACTTCTGGATTCAGAAGTTTGATCAGACCACATTTGGTCCCTTTGGCAAAACTACGGAAGGTGGTATGTTAGCAGCTGTTAATTGTTAACACCTAGGTCTATTTATTTACTGAGTGTTACAAAATGGTGATATTCAATCATTTATGTTCCCTCATTTGGATATTTTTATAAAGAAACAATCCTCTTATCTACTATTTTGTACCCAATTCATATGTGATACAGTTCATATAAGAAGGGTTGGATATAGGCATGCTTCTTTCACTTTGTTTACTAGTACTCAAGATGATAAATTAATTCCCTGTGATTTCTAAAGGCAACTAAGTAGAGTTTAAAAAAATGTCAGTAGGAACTCATAGATTTAAATATATTTATTGGATTTTAATCAATCATAATTACTGTCTCTTAAAATTTAAACTGTCCCATCTTTGGTCAAGTGGGAACACCTTCAAGTTTGTTCTTGACTCTCTTTGACATCTCCTAGTCTTTGATAGATGGCTTGTATTCTGGTATGACACGCTGGTCTGGGCTTATTTGTACATTTCCTGTCCTAAATCTGGAAACAGACATTTCTCCAAGAAGCCCTGGTTTCTTTTAGGGAAATGGAACTTCAAGACCCAGTCCAGGAATAGAGACGTTCACTGCCACTAGTTGGTCATTATTTCTAGGCCTCTTCAATTGACAGAGCTAGAATATAATTATTTGTAAATGAGGAATTTAATTCAAATTGAAATTTAGGCTACAAGGTCTTTTATTTAACTTCTATTTTACATTCATATTCTTCCACATCAAGAACTCTAATTTTCAAGAAACCTGGAGAGGATAGAATCAGAATAACCCCATACCCATTTTCTTTATTCCACATATACATTGCAGTCTCAGAATAGCAATACTATCACTTCAACGTCCCTGAGGAGAATTACAATTCTTTTTGCATATCTCTTCCCATTCTCCTCCCACTTTTGAAAATACTTGTACCACCTTTGTACTAACTGAGCATACAGCCAGTGCAAGCTACTCTCTCTTTGCACCCTTTATTCAGAGTTCCTGGATTCTCTGTATGTTTCATGCTCACCCTCTATCAAGGTCTCTAGCAATTTTGTCTGAAGCTCTGTGGTAGATTCCTCAGTATGGACTCATGGGAACAGTGTTCCCTAACTTCTTACATATTAACAGTTTGTGGCCTTCATACTTCAGTTTCTCTGGGCATAAAATCCTTAGCTTACATTTTCTTTGATTAGCCTAAATATGTTATTCCATTTTCTTCTAGCATAAAATATTGCTTTCAAAAAGTCTGATGGTAAATCTAAATTTCTTTCCCTTATAAGTAATATGTACTTTTTTGTTGATGATTAAAGAATTTATCTCCTTTTTCTTCAAGGTCCAATAATTTTATTAGAATAGGTACTGATGTTGATTGTTCTGGGTCAGTATTCAGAAGATACATTGCAACCTTTCAATAAACAATTTCCACTTTTTTTCTTAGAACAGATTTGAATTATAGTTCTTAGCATCTGTTCCATTCTCTTGCTTTGGTTTGCTTCCTCATGGTCTCCTATTATTTGCATACTGGACTTTTACCTGTCTTCAATACTTATTGCTCTCTCTCAAAACCTTTTATTTCCTTTATTTTTTTATTTTAAAACATTTCCTCTTTCACCTTCTATTTATCTTCTGGGATTACTTGTTTTATTTCTAGTTTAGTCTTCATTCTGAAGTGATTTTTCCTTTCATTTCTAATATTTTTCTGAGTTTTGCCATTTCATTTTTGGGTTTTTCTAACTCTGACTTATGTAGTGTTTTCATATCTTGCATCATTTTCCTAATGTCATTAAGCACATTGTGAAATAGTTGCTTACAGTTTTGATCTGTTCTGTGGGCGTGTCTTTCTGCTGTGCTTTTATTGTCTATAGAGATGTTATTCTGCTGCTTATTCTCTCTCCATATATTAACTCTGTATTGGATCTAACCTCAATGCTTTGCTATTGTTCATTTTTACATGAAATGAGTTGTCTTGAGGAGCGTTCATGATAATTTTTCTAACTTCACGGAGCTTTTTCTAGTTTTTTCCTATAGTGTTAAAAAAGTAGAGTGGTTTGCTTCCTGAGATTTATTGGTTTTATTCACTGGTCCTCCTTTTCATCTTGGTCTTCTCTTCCCATTGGATAATAACTCTGTCCTGCTCAATTTTGATCCTGCAGCCAGAAGTGTGGGAACTGTTCTGGAAGGTCATCCTGCTGGTCAGTTCTGAGGGTTCCTAGGGACTAGATGGCTCTAGGGCAGCTGGTTCTCAACTGCAGTGGCTTTGCACCACTCCTCTCCCCATCCAGGGACATTTGGCAATGTCTAGAGACTTCTGGTTGTCACAACCAGGTGTATGCCACTGGCAATTAGTGGGAAGAGGCCAAGGATGCTATTAAACATGTGACAGTGCACAGGACAGCCCCCCACAACAAAGAATTATCTGGTGCAAAATGGCAATAGTGCTGAGGTTGAACAACTCTTTTCTAAGTCATTCAGATCTTATTATAGGTCGCTTGCACTTACTCTATATTAGGAGTGAGCAAAAACCCTTCCTAGTCTCAGCTGTTGGTCCTAAATTTTCCTTTCACACTTCCTAATAAATATATATTGTCTATTTTGGGGTTTTTCTGTTCTTATATATGTCATACTTCGATTGCTTTTCTGTATTTTCTCCTGCACAGACACTGATATCATGTAGGTCTTGTGGCTTTTGGTACTTTGCCTTTGCCCACTGGTGTTTTGGTGTTTATGGGGATACTCTCTCTCCTAGTTCTATTTTCAATGTTGCCCATAGGGCTTTTTAAAAGCTGTGGCAAAATATACATTAAATTTGCCACTGTAATCATTTTTAAGTGTACAGTTCAGTAGTGTTAAGTACATTCACCCTGTCATCCAACCAAGTTCCATAATTTGTTCCTAGGTTTGTAGCTTCACTATCTATTGCTCTGTTCTTACATGGGAATTTAGAGAGATTACTTGTTGCTATCTTCCCAGAATCCTCTTGCAAAGAGTTTCGAAAGTGGAGAAATAAGTTTCTTCACAGAAAAATAATTTTAAAAATGGCTTTCAAGAGTTACCTGCAACTTTATCTCTATTTAAGGCAGAGTTAAACTCTTCAACTTAAACATGGTAACCCAACCAGTAAATGCTATTTGAAATATTCTGAAGAGTCATGAAGCATTTCCTTTTAAGAAGTGAGAATGAAATAGGGTATGTTCTTGACAATAATCATAACACACAAACCTCCAAAATCCAATCTCTAGGGTAGAGTGACAAAAAGCTGATGGAGCAAGAAATTAAGAACAGAATCTATTTCACTAAAATTAACTGATTTGTAAAAGTATAAATCAAACTTTGGCAGCCAACCCAGATTTTCCTAAGTAGACTTCAAGAATTAATGAGAATCCATATACTTTGGGGTATTTGTAAGATGCGCTAGACAGAGTATTATTATTTTAATCATTGTTTTGGAGGAAGTCTGGGCAAAGTCACTAAATACACTTCAAGTACTGGGGAAAGAGAACAGATTGTAGAAGCGGTACACTTGGTATCATATATAGAAGGTAATTTAAAATATGATTCCAACTCTTCACTGTTAGGTTTAAGCAGTATAACAGTTTGGAAATCGGGTTATATCTTTCATCTTCCTACACTTAAGATCAACTGAAAACTTTTCCCCAAAGCCCATGGGATATCCACTGAATAGTGGATCCCCTGGTGTCCTAAGCTGTTTCTTAGGTCTTAAGAGCCCTTTATATTCTTTTAAAAAAATGAAAATGATTTAAAGAAATCACCTCTCAACAATGTTGAGGCAGGACACGCCATCCTGGCCCCCCACAGCATAGAGAAAGCCTCCGAGCACCGCCACACCAACACTCGTCCTGCACGTGCTTGTGGGAGCCACATCGCTGCTCCATTGGTTTGTTTTGGGGTCGTACCTGCAGAGAACACATTAAGAGCAGAGTTTGTACTATACAAAGAAAGTCTGGCTAGATCTACACAGTCTATGTTCTTTCCTCTAAATATGGACTGATTAATAACTAAAGCATATGTAATGCTAATTTATGTTTTAGTTTTTAAACTTAATTTTTATTTAAACAAGTTAGATATGAATATGTTTTCTTTTAAAACTTTTTTCAGAAAGTTTTGGACAAAGCTAAATTTCCCTTTGAGTTCCACCAATTTCTGGTCTCTTCCCATTGTGACTTGGTGTATGTCCTTCAAGACAATACTTTATAATACCACAACGTAGGAACTGTTTTCTCACTCGACATATTTCTGAGATCTACCCATGCTAACAGATATAGCTCTAGATTCTTCCAACATTTCATTATTGTGTGTGCCTTATATTATTTAATACTATCCCTACTGATGTATCCTTACATTGCTTATTATATTTTGCCATTAAAAACAGTAATTACTAATTTGACCAGTAAAAATTATTTTGGCATACAGGACCTGAATGTGAGACAGGAAACCATCAAAACCCTAGAGGAGAAATCAGGAAAAACCCTCTCTGACCTCAGCCGCAGTAATTTCTTACTCGACACATCTCCAAAGGCAAGGGAATTAAAAGCAAAAATGAACTATTGGGACCTCATCAAGATAAAAAGCTTCTGCACTGCAAAGGAAACAATTAACAAAACTAAAAGGCAACCGACGGAATGGGAAAAGATATTTGCAAATGACATAGGATAAAGGGCTAGTATCCAAAATCTATAAAGAACTCACCAAACTCCACACCCGAAAAACAAATAATCCAGTGAAGAAAAAGGCAGAAGACATGAATAGACACTTTTCCAAAGGACATCCAGATGGCCAACAGACACATGAAATGATGCTCAATGTCACTCCTCATCAGGGAAATACAAATCAAAACCACGACATCCAGAAGGCCAACAGACACATGAAATGATGCTCAATGTCACTCCTCATCAGGGAAATACAAATCAAAACTACACTGAGATACCACCTCACACTGGTTAGATGGCTAAAATGAACAGATCAGGAGACTATAGATGCTGCAGAAGATGTGGAGAAACGGGGACACTTTTGCACTGTTAGTGGGAATGCAAACTGGTGCAGCCGCTCTGGAAAACAGTGTGGAGGTTCCTCAAAAATTAAAAATAGATCTATCCTATGACCCAGCAATACTACTGCTAGGAATTTACCCCAGGGATACAGGAGTGCTGATGCATAGGGGCACTTGTACCCCAATGTTTATAGCAGCACTTTCAACAATAGCCAAATTATGGGAAGAGCCTAAATGTCCACCAACCGATGAATGGATAAAGAAGATGGCTTATATATACAATGGGATACTACTTGGCAATGACAAAGAATGAAATATGGCCTTTTGTAGCAACGTGGATGGAACGGGAGAGTGTTATGCTAAGTGAAATAAGTCATCCAGAGAAAGACAGATACCATATGTTTTCACTCTTATGTGGATCCGGAGAAACTTAACAGAAGACCACGGGGGAGGGGAAGGAAAAAAAAGAAAGTTAGAGAGGGAGGGAGCCAAAGCATAAGAGACTCTTAAAAACTGAGAATAAACTGAGGGTTGATGGGGGGGTGGGAGGGAGGGGAAAGTGGGTGATGGGCATTGAGGAGGGCACCTGTTGGGATGAGCACTGGGTGTTGTATGGAAATCAATTTGACAATAAATTTCATAAAAATAAAATAAAAATAAAAATAAATAAAAGTGAAAAAAAAAAAAAAAGACCCTACTGTAGGGATAATCATTCTACCCTGCCCTCCCTATCCTCTTCTTTGCCTTGGCATTTGAGAAGTGACAATGGTTGAGAAGTCCCAGAGCCTGTAGTGAGGATATTTAAAGCTAGGGACACTGTATTTTTTTGATTCTGTCTTTTAGTTTTATTCTTATAAAATCCATAAAACTCAGATTCTGTGAAAAGAAACTCTTAATACTAGATGATTTTAATGTCCTGGTTATTTGAGTTGGCAACTTCAATATACTCAAACATACTCAAATTAGAGTATATTCTGCATTGATAAATTATGGAATATGTACTAAAGAGGATTTATGTTATAGAAATTGGAATTAAATACTCCTCAGGTAAAGGTATGGTGGCAGTCTCTCAGCATAAATTCTTCTCTATTAGTTTACCAATCATGCCAATCCCATTCACTTTGCCAGTGTTGGTTTAGGAAAGGCATGTGACCTGATTCTAGCCAATGATTGATGGGGGAAGGTCTGCTAAGAAAAATTGGGGTTTCTGGTAAGGATTTCCTTGCTCCCAAACTTTCAGAAAGAAGACATGGCCCCTTTTCTCCCTGTGAACAGAGTTACATCTAGATGTGATGCCCAAAACTGCTCCAGCCATCTTGATGTCTATTTGAGAAGGAATCCATATGTAAGCATTGCAGAGCTAAGGGAGATATCAGAGAGGTGGAGTTAAAGCCCTGAGAAACTGTGTTTCTGGAAAATAATAAATTATTTTAGCCTGCTTAATAGAAGTTTTCTGTTAACCTGTAGCTGAAAATATCTTAACTGAAAATTTGAGTGACAGAAACTCTTAATAATTGATAACCTGTCCTCACACTCTCCTCTGTGAAAATGCTTCAAAACCTGTAGTTTTGCTGATATATGGCCATTCCTTGTAAATTTCTCTGGAAGGAAATGTGGATTTCAGAGTAGAGAAATATAATAATAATAATAATAATAATAATAATAATTAAAAGCCATTATTATTAAAAAACACAGTAATTACTCTTGTATATTTCTCCTTGTGCAAATGGATGATGACAAGTAGAATCAAGGGGCACAGAGTACAGTCATTTTTTTTTTTTTTTTTAGAGAGACAGCATGTGAGCAGGGGAGAGGGCAGAATGGGGGCAGTGTGTGTGTGGGGAGGGAGGGAGGGAGGGAGGGAGGGAGGGAGGGAGAGAGAGAGAGAGAGAGAGAGAATATCTTAAGCAGGCTCCCTGCTCAGTGTGGAGCCCTACACGGAGCTCCATCCCATGACCCTGGGATCATAACTTGAGCTGAAATCAAGAGTTGGATGCTCAACTGACTGAGCGTCAACTCAACTGACTCAACTGACTAGGTGCCACTCGCCCCACCTTTTAAAAAATATTTTAGTCCATCTATTCACATTTTTTTTTAGAGACAAGTGGACGAGGGCCAGAGGGAGGACAGAGAGAATCTCAAGCAGGCTCCACACCCAGCACACAGCCCAATGTGGGGCTTGATCTTATGACCCTGAGATAATGACCTGAGCTGAAATTAGGAGTCTGCCACTTAACCGACTGAGCTACCCAGGCGTTCCAAGTCATTTTTAATTTTATAACATACTATCAAAAAACTATCAAATTGCTCTTTTTGTAATTATACCAATTTTAATTGTTTTCAATCTCATTAATTTTTTCTTTGTATTTTCTTGGATTTTGTGGCTTTTTATAACTTCTTGATTTAAAAGAATGATTTATTTTCTCATCTTTCTTATTTTCAAATGTATGCATATTGTTATAATGCATATAAATTTGCCTCTGAATACTGTCTTAGTTGCGTCCCACACATTTTGATATATTTGGGCTTAATTATTATTAAGTTGTAAATATTTAATCATTTCCATTCTTATTTCTTTAATTCATTTTATTTTTATTTTTTTAATGATTTTAATTCTTTTAAATAGTCTCTACACTCAATGTGGGGCTTGAACTTACAACCCTGATATCAAAAGTTGCATGCTCTACTGCCTGAGCCAGCCAGGTACCTGTAACTCAATTTGTTTTTCAGCACACTTTTTTTTTTTTTTAACTTCTGTGGAGCTAATCCCTCTGTTTGGTTTTTCAGCTCTATAATCTATACCTCTAGATTTTTTTTTTTGTAATTTTAGAGAGAGAGCGAACAGGGGAAAGGGGCAGAGGGAGAGAGAGATAATTTTAAGCAGGCTCCATGCTCAGCTTAGAGACTGATACAGGGCTCAATCCCATGACCCTGGGATCATAACCTGAGACAAAATCAAGAGTCAGATGCTCAACTGACTGAGCCACCCAGGTGCCCCTATACCTCTAGATCTTTATATGCTGCAGGATTTTTTTGTTTGTTTGTTTCTAATATAATTTATTGTCAAGTTAGCCAACATACAGTGTATACAGTATGCTCTCAGTTTTGGGGAAGGATTCCATGATTCATTGTTTACATACAACACCCAGTGCTCATCCCAACAAGTGCCCTCCTCAATGCCCATCACCCATTTTCCCCTCTCCCCTGCTGCCCCCACCCCAATGAGCCCTCAGTTTGTTCTCTGTATTTAAGAGTCTCTTATGGTTTGCCTCCCTCCCTCTCTGTAACTATTTTTTCCCATTCCCTTCCCCCAGAGTCTTCTATTAAGTTTCTCAAGTTCCACATATGAGTGAAAACATATGATATCTGCCTTTCTCTGACTGACTTATTTCACTTACTGTAATACCCTCCAGTTCCATCCATGTTGCTGCAAATGGCCAGATTTTATTCTTTCTCATTGCCAAGTAGTATCCCACTGTATATATAAACCACATCTTCTTTATCCATTCATCAGTTGATAGACATTTAGGCTCTTTTCATAATTTGGTTATTGTTGACAGTGCTGCTATAAACATTGGGGTGCATGTGCCCCTATGTATCAGCACTCCTGTATCCCTTGGGTAAATTCTTAGTAGTGCTATTGCTGGGTGATAGAGTAGTTCTGTTTTTAACTTTTTGAGAAACCTCCACACTGTTTTCCAGAGTGGCTGCACCATTTGCATTCCCACCAACAGTGTAAGAGGGTTCTCCTTTCTCTACATCCTCACCAGCATCTGTTGTTTCCTGAGTTGTTAATTTTAGCCACTCTGACCAGCGTGAGGTGGTATCTCAGTGCGGTTTTGATTTGTATTTCCCTGATGATGAGGGATGCTGAGCATCTTTTCACGTGTCTAGATGTCTTCTTTGGAAAAGTGTCTATTCATGTCTTCTGCCTTTTTCTTCACTGGATTATTTGTTTTTTTGGGTGTGGAGTTTGGTAAGTTCTTTATAGATTTTGGATACTAACCCTTTATCTAATATGTCATTTGCAAATATCTTTTCCCATTCTGTCGGCTGTCTTTTAGTTTTGTTGACTGTTTCCTTTGCAGTCCAGAAGCTTTTTATCTTGATGAGGTCCCAATAGTTTACTTTTGCTTTTAATTCCCTTGCCTTTGGACATGTGTTGAGCAAAAAATTGCTGCAGCTGAGGTCAAAGAGGTTGTTGCCTGATTTCTCCTCTAGGGTTTTGATGGTTTCCTGTCTCACATTTAGGTCTTTCATCCATTTTGAGTTTGTTTTTGTGTATGTTGTAAGAAAGTGGTCTAGTTTCATTGTTCTGCATGTTGCTGTCCAGTTCTCCCAACACCGTTTGCTAAAGAGACTGTCTTTTTTCCATTGGAGACTCTTTCCTGCTTTGTAAAAGTTAGCTGGCCATACATTTGTGCATTCAATTCTGGGTTCTCTATTCCATTGGTCTATGTGTCTGTTTTTGTGCCAATACCATACTGTCTTGATGATTACAGCTTTGTAGCAGAGGCTAAAGTCTGGGATTGTCATGCCTCCCGCTTTGGTTTTCTTTTTCAACATTACTTTGGGTATTCGGGGTCTTCTGTGGTTCCATACAAATTTTAGGATTGTTTGTTCTAGCTTTGAGAAGAATGCTGGTGCAATTTTGATTGGGACTGCATTGAATGTGTAGATTGCTTTGGATAGTATCAACATTTTAATGATAATTTGTTCTTCCAATCCATGAGCATGGAATGTTTTTCCATTTCTTTGTGTCTTCTTCAATTTCCTTCATAAGTTTTCTATAGTTTTCAGCATACAGATCTTTTACATCTTTGGTTAGGTTTATTCCTAGGTATTTTATGGTTCTTGGTGGAATTGTAAGTGGGATCGATTTCTTGGTTTCTCTTTCTGTTGCTTCATTATAGGTGTATAGAAATGCAACCGATATTTGTACAGTGATTTTGTATCCTGCGACTTTGCTGAATTCATGTATCAGTTCTAGCAGCTTTTTGGTGGAGTCTTTCATGTTTTCCAGGTAGAGTGAAAGTTTGACTTCTTTGCCAACTTGGATGCCTTTTATTTCTCTGTGTTGTCTGATTGCTGAGGCTAGGACTTCCAATACTATGTTAAACAACAGTGGTGAGAATGAACATCTCTGACGTGTTCCTGATCTCAGGGGGAAAACTCTCAGTTTTTCCCCATTGAGGATGATACTGGCTGTGGGCTTTTCGTATACAGCTTTTATGATGTTAAGGTATGTTCCTTCTATCCCGACTTCCTTGAGGGTTTTTATTAAGAAATGATGCTGTGTTTTGTCAACTGTTTTTTCTGTATCTATTGACAGGATCATATGGTTCTTATCCTTTCTTTTATTAATGTGATATATCACATTGATTGATTTGCAAATATTGAACCAGCCCTGCTATGCTGCAGGATTTCACAGACATGTTTAAGAAATGCCAAGAATCACTGTAAATCAGCACAGCTGAATGACAAAGGGTGTACGTGAGCCAGAAGCCAGAAGTTATTAAAAATCAATTACTGTAGAATTCTAATGTGCCAGGCACTGGGATAGATATGGGAAAAGACATTTTAACAATGATAGCCAATCAGATATGTACAAGTATATTCAAAATACTTATGAAAGAGCAGAGGAATGAGTAATCAATAGTCTGTAGGGAGTCAGAGAAGGCTTTATATAAGAAGTAAAAACATTGAGTCTTGCAGAGATATTCCAGGGAAGAAAGAACAGCAAGCATATGAGTAGGCAAAGAGAAATAAAAGGATTTAGCATGCCCAAGGAACCACCGGCAATTTGGTGGGTCTGCAGTAGCATTAGGGAATAGGGGTATGCCAGGGGAGACAGACTGGAAAAATAGGTCAGGTGGAAGTTAAATTATAAAGGACTCATATGTTATGCTAAGTGGTCAAGGCTGCCAACTAGTAGATGCAATACTAAAGCAGCAAAACACATTTGTTTCCTGGCTAACATCTCAAGTGAAAACTACATGAATAGCAGAGAATAAAATTTGAAATTGACCTTACTTACCTTTCAACACTATTGAGATATGAGGATCCATCATGGCCTCCTACTGCATACAGCAGGTCATCAAGAACACTGACCCCAACTCCACATCGCCTTTTGCTCATCGAAGCTACCATTCGCCATTCATTGGTCTGTGGATCATACCGTTCAACACTAGAAATAGCATCTCCACTGCACCAGCCACCAACTGGGGGAAGTAATACAAGTGGTCAAGAGAATACTTGTTCTAATGCACAGAATGTATCACTCACTTCAAAACTTCAAATCGTGACCTATTGCTTGGACTTACCAAATATCTCTAGAAGCAGGTCAAAACATAAGTTATGACTTTTACTTATTCCACTGGGGTTGCGATAATCTTTAATTTTCTAAATAAATCCATTTTACAGAGAACAGCAAGGACACCAGTTTAAGTCAGATTGGGAAGTAAGTGGCGTTTAATGGATAAAACACTGAATTTAGTTAGAAGACTGGAGTTTGAGTGTTACCTCTGCTAAGTGATGTGATCTTGAGAATATTTTATAAACTACCTTATTTGTTAAATAAGGAACAAAAATTTTAAAATGAAATAATAAATACATTAAACTGCTTTCTAAAGAATAAAATACTACATAAATGTAATTTGTTATCGAAAGCTTAAAGAACTAAAACCTGACAAAAAATAACCAGCATTGGTGAGGATGTGAAGAAAAGGGAATCCTCATACACTGTTAGTAGAAGCATAAATTGGTGCAGTCATTCTGGAAAACAATATGGAGGCCTCAAAAAATTAAAAATAGAACTATCATATGACCCAGCAATCCCACTTCTGAATATTTATCCAAAGAAAATGAAAACACTAATTCAAAGAGAAATATGAACCCCTATATTCAATGCAGCATTATTTATAATAGCCAAGATATGAAAGCAACCTAAGTATCCATTGACAAATGAATGAGATATACTATATATACACAATTGAATATTACTCAGCCATAAAAAAGAAGGAAATCTTGTCATTTGCGACAACATAGTTGGATCTAGGGATCCAATCAAGTGAAATAAGTCAGACAAATGCTGTACAATTTCACTTACGTGGAAACAAACAAAACAAAACAGAAACAAACTCATAGATACAGGAAACAAACTGTTGGTTACCAGAGTGGAGAAGGGTTGGGGGGCGGGCAAAGTAGGTGAAGGGGATTAAAAAGGTATAAACGTCCAGTATAAAATAAATTAGTCATGGGGATGTAATGTAGAGCATAGGGAATACAGTCAATAATATAATAACTTTGTGGGGTACCTGGGTGGCTCAGTCTCAAAAAAAAAAAAAGAACTATAATTCAGAAGCCTAGTTTTCTTTTTATTCTACTGGGGAGGGGGATTTTGACTCATCTATTCACAGTCTCTTAATAGGTCCTCTTATAACTGAAAATAACACAAAAATTCTTATGATTTATGCTATAAAATACTTTACTTTCTGTTTAATCTACACTCTATAGAGAATTCTACATTATCCAAACTGACATTTAAGGTCAGGAAATGTTTTGAAGAAACTACATTTTTCATAACCAGAATAACAAGTTCAAACTGAGTTCCACAGAGCTTCTCAGAGTGCTCCCTGAATAAAGAAGTGGTTATAGCAGATAATTTTAATTTATTATCCTTTCAAATCATCTCTATTCCAATCCAAAATAAGGGCTACATTATGGAGCTTAAAAAGTGAGGTCTAGGGGCGCCTGGGTGGTTCAGTCGGTTGAGCGTCCGACTTCGACTCAGGTCATGATCTTGTAGTCGTGAGTTCGAGCCCCGCGTTGGGCTCTGTGCTGACAGCTAAGAGCCTGGAGCCTACTTCAGCTTCTGTGTCTCCCTCTCTCTCTGCTCCTCCCCCACTCATGCTCTGTCTCTCTCTCTGTCAAAAATAAATAAAACATTTTAAAAAATTAAAAAAAAAAGCGTCCAAAAATTAAAAAAAAAAGGCTCCTACTCCAGCTATTAAAACAATAGCCAAACAAAATAGTTAATAGATCTTCATAATAATGGACGTAACTCCATAAAGATGGTCCTACTACTAGAATTCCCAAAAACAACATGACATCATGAAGACACAGGTACCACAAATAATTAGATTTTGCAGCCTTCTAATTTCAAAATAGACCATCAACTTTCAAAAGTGGGAAAGAGAAACTCTAAGACTGCTCTATGGGAGAGCAAGGATGCAGATGTATGTAGGTGCGAGCATGCAAATGTCTGTGTAAACCCACATAGCAGGTGAATATGATCACGCATACATAGGAATAAATAAGAATAATAATACAAATTATAAATCTATTAATAACAGAAACATTTGGACACTAGATGTATGGGAGAATTCAGTGCATAATGAATTAATAATTAAGTTTGAAATCTAAAACAAAAATAAAGAAATTCTTCAAAAGAGAAAAAAAAGTCTGATGAGGACTGGAGTGAAAAAGAAAACCTGGCATCAATTTTCTTCTTGCAGAAATACTACAATCCTCTACATGAAGAAATTTAGATGAAAAAACTTAAAAAGAGAGAGCTAAAAACATAAATTATCAAATTTTCCTTCTAAAAATATAGGGGAAAATATATTCCCACATGCCAAGAGAAAATTAAATTGGGAAGAAAAAGATAGGCAGTAGTTAGGCTGATGGAAAAGGATACTAGGCCCCAGAGATTGCACAAAATTCCCTGATGAAAAGGAATAGAACACTTCATATATTAAAATGGGACAAAAGAATCCAAGGATGTCTACATCTAAGGAGCCATGGAATTAGTGAAAGTTGGGAGCTTAAATACAAATACTATGCGTCCCGGTTAGCTCCATGAATCAGAATTAGAAAAAAAATTCAGAGAACTTGCTACAGACTGAATGTATGTATGTCCCACCAAAATTTATATGTTGAAATCTAGTCCCCAGTGTGTTGGTATTAGGAGGTAGGGCCTTTTCAAGGTGCTTAGGTCATAAGGGCAGAGCTTTCATGAATGGGATCAGTGCTCTTATAAAGGAGACCTCAGAAAGTTCCCTTGCCCCTACCTCCATGTAAGAACACAGCAAAAAGATAAGAAGACCAACCTCCATGAAGACGCAGGTGGGCCCTCACCAGACATGGAATCTCCTGGTGCCTTAATCTTAGACTTCCTAGCCTCCAGAACTGTGAGAGATAAATTTATGTTGTTTATAACCACCCAGTTTCTGGTTTTCTGTTAGAATAGCCCGATGGACTAAGACAGAACTAGTAAAAAGTAGTTTGATGCAACTGTGAGAAAGCTGTTATTCGGGTGAACAAGGGAGCTGAATTTACATGGATGGAAGTGACATCTGAGGATGAAAGTTCTTAAAGATTAAGGAGCAGAGAGTAGGAGCAAAATGATACAGCAGGCTGTCTTGGGCTCAATCTAGCTCAGTGGAGCTAGCAAAGTGTGTAACTGTTTAATGTAAGATAATGTTTTGTTTTTTAAACTTTTTTTAATTGTTTACTTATTTTTGAGAGAGAGACAGAGTGTGAGTGGAAGAGGAGAGAGAGAGGAAGACACAGAATCTGAAGCAGGCTCCAGGCTCCGAGCTATCAGCAAGCATGGAGCCTGATGTGGGGCTCAGACCCATGAACCACGAGATCATGACCTGAGCCGAAGTCGGATGCCTTAACCAACTGAGCCACCCAGGCCTCCCTGTAAAGATCATGTTTTTTGACAGTTCTAGGTAATTATGAGGTGACTTGCACACTGGTATATAAAAAATGCATATGACTCATTTTAACAAAATATCTACTGCATGACATTTTTAGACTTACATAAAAATAGAGCACTCTTGGAGAATACCAGTGTTGGATCATGAGTTAAGGAGTCAAGCTACATGGTAACTTATTATGTGTCTCTTATGACAGTGGATATCACAATTGTCCAAAGGACTACTCAAATGACAGTTTAACATGTAGGAAAACATTCAGTTTAATCAGAGTATATTAAGACCCAAACCTGCGAAGAGTACTTCTCCACATCGGATAGGTTTCCGTGGTCTTGTCCTTGGTCCTTGCATCAGTGGTCGTTCTTGAGGTAAGAGGAGATAGTTTTTAGCTTCATCTACCAAGTCTCTGTGGAGAAAATTCTGCCTTTATTCCAAATGTCTAAATAATATTGTTAGTCAAATTCCAATATGGTTTAGGAATATGTAAATTGGCAAAGGGGAGCAAGCATAAATCAAACCAAATCATGAATGCCAGCCAATATTAAAAAGTCACAAACATGAGAGAAATGATGCCAGTCATACTATGAGTTGTAAATTGATTGGTATTTCCATCATGACTTCCTATCTTAGTGCAAATTTAGCCTGAAACTCATTATGCTTGGGACCACCGATAACTTACGGGAAACTAAAATTTACAACTCAATTACCAACCTGCATAGTTATTGCTTTCTCATGAATTTTACTAGATTCTGCAGGATACTGGCAGAGTAGCACATCAGCCTTGGCACTAGATAGTTGTCAGATTAATTAAATAATAAAACTAAGTCAAAAATTGGATTGTTAAGAAGAAACAGTGTACTGTCATTTAATATTAATTTGCTATCTGGTACTGTATGAAATGGTTTACTTTCAGCAAGTCTACTGAGGAGGAACAATTTTTTTCCCTGTCTCTTCAGGTACTTTCTGAGAAGAACCTAGTAATTACACTTGTTAAATACAATATCCTAATACAAACTATTCACATACATACTTAGCTCACTTGAGTCCTCTCTTTGAGTGATTCAGGACCTGATTAGTGCAAACTCTGTTCTTTCCCAATCTTGAAAGTGTTTCCTAAAATATATTTTCATTTCTCTAGCTTTTTATGCTAAAAAGAATAATTTATTCCTGCAGGACCAATCCCAAGCATGACCCAATAATGTACTTCCAATATGTGGTTTTGATAGGGCCCCTTTTGAGTTTACTTATCCTAAAAAAAAACAAACAAAAAACAAACCCCAAACCAACAGCTCCTCCCCACCCAAAACCCAAGCTGATGACCAAGAACTTTCTCAAGCTTCCTCAGCCTTAAAAACAAAGACTGGGATCTCTTAATAGCCAGTTTTTAAGTGTTGAGGATTTATAGTACTCTCCTAGAGACAGTACTATAGAGCTAAAACTTAGCAAGCCAACCCAAAATTAATAGTAACAATGAGAACACTTATAGCTATGTGTCAGTCCTTGTTATAAGAGTTTAGTATATATTAACTCAACAATCCCCACCACTGGGGGTACTATTATTGTCCCTACTTTACAGATGAAGAAACCATAGCAGAAAGAGGTTAAGATAACTTGCCTAAGGTCCCACATCTAGTAAATGGTGAGGTCAGGATATCAGTAAAGGGTTTCCTTTAAAAGTGACTTTGGAAGTACCTCTACTTGGTGCATCAGAATCAGTACAATCTGATTTATGTTTTATGGATGGGGAGCACTTTTGCATTGTTTCTTCAGATTTCAGAATCCGTAATTCCATATGGTTTTCCTTCTTCTACTATACATACTTGAGGGAATTAATTGCCATTTGTCTGGTTTTTATTTAAAATACAAATATCAGGGCACCTGGGTAGCTCAGTCAGTTAAGCATCCGACTCTTGATATTGGCTCAGGTCGTGATCTCGCGCACCTGAGATCAAGCCCCATGTTGGGCTCTGTGCTGAGTGGGGAGCCTATGTGGGTTTCTCTCTCTCCCTTTCTCTCTGTCCCTCCCCCACTCGCTCACACACTCTCTCTCAAAATAAACAAACATTTAAAAATAAAAAAATAAAACCCCAAATATCTAAAACCCCCTCTGACATTTTTCTAAGGGACAGGCTTCAGATTATAGAAGAAATGCAAACGAATCTACGTGTTCTACTTCTGTTCTAGGGATTCCTAACACTAAAGCAAGTTTCTTTAGTCACTGAGGGAGACCCAAAGGTCAATATATTTCAAGGAGTTCTTTTCATTTTTATATATAGAACATGCTAGGGAAAAAATGGTTAAAAACACCATATAGTTTGATTTGAACCTAAATCTTAAAATCTATCAAACTGGGAAAAGTAATTTATCAATTTGTGTCTATATTACAGAGATAGCCCAATAAAATAGGTGTTTTGCTTATGCTATAGAAGCATTTAGAATTTGTTTCACGAAGAACATCATGAAACTACCCCACCAAGCTCTGGTGGAAACCCTTCCACAGCTACTTGACGAGCAGACCTTTGACTCTGTCCACAACCTCAGAAAGCAAGGCTGGTCCTATTCCCTAAGCAGCTATATGTGATGGAAGGAACAGTGCTCTTGGTACTTTCTGACAGATTCAACAGCGTTATTTATCTCAAGAAAAACATATATTAGCAGAGAATTGCCTCTTCAAATTCAAGCTTGCATTAAAATCTTAGAAATCTACCTCTTTATTGCCACTTCTACACCAATAAGCACCACACATAAAAACTAATGGAATGGAATACTGGAAGCTCAGTCCTCTCTTCTTCCATCTCCTCCTCTTGACCCTAACCCAGAAGAAAAACCTGTTAAATACTGCTCTGGTGTCAGCACTAAGAAATACAACATTTAGGAAGCAACACAAATAAAGAAATTAGAAGAAAACAGAAATGCTTAGTTGTTGATTTTTCCCACCCAGGGCCATTCATACCTGCACTCCTCATCACTTTTGATGAGGGGATCAGAGCCTACAGTGCCCACCAGGAACTTGGGACTAAGCAAAGGCAGACGAACATGCTGGAGCACCTAAGAGATAATAAATATCGTTAAAGGCACGAGCTCCCACCTGCAAGATATTTAACAGCATACGTAACACAAGTTCCCATAGTCTTTCCACTTGCTTTGGGATCTAACTGAATTAATTTGATTTAATTAATAAATAATTAAGATAGAGGGAAGGCATAAATACTAAACCTAAGTTTATTCCATCAATCCAGTAATCAGAATAGTCAGAAAATTGAAAGCATACTAATATCATTTTAGAATGCCACTTTGAGCTTTCAGCAATATGTTTTTAAAAAAATTTTTTTTTAATTTTTTTTAATGTTTATTATTTTTGAGAGAGAGAGAGAGATAGAGACCAAGCAGGGAAGGGCAGAAAAAGAGGGAGGCACAGAATTGGAAGCAGGCTCCAGGCTCTGAGCTGTCAGCACAGAGCCCAACGCGGGGCTCGAACTCACAGATGGCGAGATCATGACCTGAGCCGCAGTGGGCCGCCCAATCGACTGAGCCACCCAGGCGCCCCTAGCTTTCAGCAATATGTTATAAGCTCTTCTATAATTAGCTTATATAACTGGACTGAAACAATCCAGAAGAATATCCTATTAAACTGCTAAAGACTATAGTCATAATAACAAGAACATTAAACATTCATTTAGTGACCACTTACGGCCCATATCATCCCTTTACTCTTCCAAATGTGATTAGATTTCCAAGTCATAAGGAAGGGAAGCACGATAATTGCCATCCTTGCTTTCTTTTGTTCATTTACACCTTTAGGTTCTGACTTGTGCTATAACCCTAATCTAGAGTTGATGCAAAATAGAGAGGAAGCCAAGGAGCAAAAAGTTCAAAATGATAAACACTTAAAATGCTTCTAAACACTATCTTCTTGATTATTTGGGATAGATGGTGTCTCTTACAGTCTAATATAAGGGACAGTGACAATCGCTTATTTTTTGTAAGTCAAACATTTATTATTTCATCCAGTACAAAAAGGGCAGTTACTTGAAGAAACATTTTCGCCATACCTGGGGTAACTGAGGACGTCTTTCTTGAATACTGTATTTGACCCAGGCCATCACTGCATTGAACACCTGTTCTTCACTGCGAACGTTTAGTTCATCACTAGATATTATATCAATGAGCTGATTGGCTGGAAGCAACATGAACTCTTCACTTTCCATCACCTGTTCAAAGTTCGGTAAGAATAAAAGAAAAACAACTGTGACCACATTTAATTTACTCTTGATGATGATTTACTTGTCACTGTAAGTTCATCAGTTGTAACAAATGTACCTTTCTGGTGCAGGATGTTGACAATAGGGATGGGAGTGTGTGTGTAAATGGGGTACATGGGAACTCTGTTCCATTTAGCTGTGAACTTAAAACTGCTCTAAAAAAATAACATTTATTCATTTAAAAAAAAGGTGGGGAACAAAGGAAAGTACTGAGGACACAATTAAAATTTTAGAAATAATAATTTGTGATTCAAGCAGTTTAAGAAAAATAAAATCTGTTTTTCTAAAATGAAGTATCAAAATCTACATTTAACATTAAAAATAAATGAAACTAACTACATCAAATTATAATTCCAGAACTATGAGGCATATAAAAAAAATCAGAAAAAGCTTTCAGAGGAGGATAAGTTGCTGAAAGAGAAACACTAAGGGGCCAGTTTAAAAAAAGAATGAGGGTGTCAGCAATTCCACAAGCAAGAATGAATATACTGAGGAGAGAGACTCATGAAAACTTCAGAGGATCAAACCACTCTGATATACAGATATCAGAATGGAGGCGAAATGGCAACAAGGATATTACCTTGTTGTGCGGTCCAGCCACAAATCCCAATATTTTGTATATCCTGCCATCAGTACGTAGAGTAAAAGGGTCAGGGTGCAACGTGGAAGAGGGAAACAGTCAATGCTACCCTCCCTGTGGTTTGTTCTCATTCAGAAGATTGTGCTACACATGATGTCTATTATCAGCACAGGAAGAATACAGTTAGGAGTGACCTCCAATGCAGATGATGTATTCTCTTAGGACAAGGTTTTTTCATGCTCATCAAAAAGAATATTACTGGGGCACCTGGGTGGCTCAGTCAGCTGCGCGACTGACTTCAGTCAGGTCATGATCTCACAGGTTGTGAGTTCGAGCCCCATGTCGGGCTCTGTGCTGATGGCTCAGAGCCTGGAGCCTGCTTTGGATTCTGTGTCTCCCTCTCTCTCTGCCCCTCCCCTGCTCAAGTTCTGTCTCTCCTTCAAAAATAAACATTAAAAAAAATTTTTTTTTAAAAATCAGAATATTAGGCAGGATACAAGATAAGCCATAGCAATTTGAATATTTGATTAAGACTGTTTTATCCCAAGTACATTAGAAACAAATGCAAATTCTAAAATGAAGCCATTAGGGCCATAAGGTTGGCTATACTTGTAGTGGAAAATATTAATGAGCTCTCCAATTTTTATGGCACAGGTTTTCAAATCATCTGAGTGAGACCCTTGGGGTTCAGGAAATAAAATAGGTTACCTCCATATTTTAGCTGAGGTTGCTTACCCAGGTAACTTAGTAGTTAGAATGACTGCATTGTATTCTCTGTGGCACAGCAAATAAAAACAAAGGACATGCTTACACTACAAAATTACTTGTTGTGTATCTGAAACTTGTATTTAACTGGGCACCCTGTATTTTATCTGGCAACCCCAACTTGGCGGCTATAAAATCAAAGCAAAATTCGAGGCCTAGCCCTAAATTCTGTGTGCTGGCCTTCACAGCATGCAGAACTGTAGTCATGACTGTATCTTCTTTCCTTTTTTCTCTTCTTCACTCTGATCTCTTAACTTAAACACAAGTGTGGTATCATATCTCTTTGTGAAGCAGTGCCTTAACATTCTTTTGGATCTTGTTAAAATATAAATTCTTTTTCCTAACTTAGTGATTATAAACCAATGATCACTAAGTTTAAACTTTATGAACAAAGCACTATTATATTCACTACTTACTGGAAACATTAAATGGCAAGAAGACGTGAAAATCTATGTTAGAAAATATTTGTTTGACAACAAAGAGTCAAACTAATACTTTTGATAGTCTAATTAAACTGTCACTTCTCCTTTTTCCACCAAGAAGAAAAAAGATACTAGTGATCTACCATTAGAGCAAAGGATAGACTGGAGTCTATCCTTGACCAAACAACCAGGTTAAGAAAATAATGCTTTTTAAAGTATCTGTTTTTTTTTTGTTTGTTTGTTTGTTTGTTTGTTTTAATTTTTTTTTTTCAACGTTTATTTATTTTTCTTGGGACAGAGAGAGACAGAGCATGAACGGGGGAGGGGCAGAGAGAGGGAGACACAGAATCGGAAACAGGCTCCAGGCTCTGAGCCATCAGCCCAGAGCCCGACGCGGGGCTTGAACTCACGGACCGCGAGATCGTGACCTGGCTGAAGTCGGACGCTTAACCGACTGCGCCACCCAGGCGCCCCTAAAGTATCTGTTTTAAATAAAAGTTTATAGGAGATCTGGATTTTAAGTCCCACACTATTATGGTAATGAGCTTACTTTTAGTTTCTTCTAATGAATGGAGATGCAATTTGAAAAATGAATAAAGCTGAAAACAATAAAAGTGAATAAGCAAAGTTAACTAGAGTTGTTCTACCAGGAGTGAATGGCAAACTTAATGTTGAAAGACAATTTTTTAATTTATCTTTATGGACAAATGACACTGTATGAATTAAGCCAGGTCTAATGAAAAAGAAGGAAATTAAATAGACTTAAGTTAGAAAATGATTCAAATGAGTCACATGTGTTAATGCCCTAAATGGTGACTTTTTTTGCATCTGCACAGAACTAGTGCACAAACAAGTGCATTCTACTCCACAAACAAGGGGATTTCATTATGGTATAAATCAGGTTCATTTGAAAGGCAGGTTCAGAACTGGAAGGGATTCCAAATCTTTCTCTGTTAAGGATATTCTTCAGATATTTGCAACTACCATCAGATGTAAAACCCAAGCTATGGTTAAAGCAGGAATTTTTTTTTTTAAGTTTATTTATTTTGAGAGCAAGAGGAAGCACAAGTTGGGGAGGGGCAGAGAGAGAGGGAGACAGAGAATCCCAATCCCATGCTTCGTGCAGAGCGTAAGGGGGCTGGATCACACAACCATGAGATCATGACCTGAGTCGAAATCAAGACTTGGACACTTAACCAACCGAGTGACCCAGGTGCACCTAAAGCAGGAAAATTTTTAAAAATCAACCTTATTTATTTTAAGTGTACAGAACAATGAGTTCTGATAAATGTATATACTCATGTAACCATGACCACAATCAAGATATAGAATATGACCATCATCCCCAAAGCAGGGAATTCTTAATATGGGATCCAATGACTTTTGCAAATTATTTTGGAAATTCTCAGTGGTAGCAAATCTTTAGTTTTAGAGAGTGGATTTTCGTATGTGAAGACAGTGGGAAAGGGGCACCTGGGGGGCTCAGTCCATTAAGTGTCTGATTCTTCATTTCGGCTCAGGTCATGATCTCACAGTTCATGAGACAGCCTCGCGTGGGCTCACACTGACAGTGAGAAGCCTACTTGGGATTCTCTGTCTCTCCCTCTGTCCCTCCCCGCTCGCACACACACACACGTACATTCTCTATGTCAAAAGAAATAAATATTAAAAAACAGTGGAATGAAATTAAGAGTCAAATCTGTTTAAAAAAAGTATGAAGAATTTAGGTTATTTTGAATGGGAAATTAAGTGTTACTATAAAATAGTATTAACTTAATGGAGGTATAAACTCCATTTAGTCATGGTGTAGTCACTTCCTATATTTAGTTGGAATCAATTTAGTAATATTTTATTAAAAATTTTCCCATCTAAATTAATGAGAGATCTCCATCTTTAGTTTTCTTTTAACATCTGTTTTTTTTTTAATGTTTATTTATTTTTGAGAGAGAGAGAGAGAGAGAGAGAGCACAAGCAGGGGAGGGGCAGAGAGAGAGAGAGAGAAACAGGGAGACACAGAATCTGAAACAGGCTCTAGGCTCTGAGCTGTCAGCAAAGAGTCTGACCCGGGGCTTGAACAGCAAGATCAAGACCTGAGCCAAAGTCAGACACCCAACTGACTGAGCCACCCAGGCACCCCAAGTGTCTATGGTTTTGATAGCAGGGTATTTTGTCCTTATTTGGCAACCTCCTCCTCCTTTTTCTGGAAGACTTTCTATAGGATTAGTATTATTTCTTCCTTAAATGTTTGATAGAATTCACCATCTGAGACAAGCATTTTCTTGGTGGGAAGGTTTTTAAATTATTATTTCAATTACTTTCATAGATGTAGGGTTGTTCTGGTTTTCTGTTTCTTCTGGAGTCAGTTTCTGGAATCTGTGTTTTTCAAAGAATTTGTCCATTTCCTATCGGTTGTTGAATTTATTGGCAAAATGTTGCTCATAACACTTCCTTATTATCTTTTTTAATCTGAGGGATTTGTAGTGATATCCTCTTATATCTGATATTGGCAATTTGTGTCTTGTCTCCTTTTCTTGATCTGTATAGCTAGAAGTTAATCAATTTTTTTTTTCAAAGAACAATTAATTTTTTACTCTAACCTTTATCCTTTTCTTCCTTCTACTTACTTTGGGCTTTAATTTGCTCTTCTTTTCCTAGTTTACAAAAGTAATCACTAGAACAAAAACAAATGTTTCTATACAAAAATAAAATTTAACAAGCAAAGAAGACATCATATAGAAAAAGAAATACAGTAAATACAACTAAAGTATATACTATTTATAAAAATATGACAGAGTTGAGAACAAACATATCAGTCATGGCAACAGATAAAAATGCGCTTTAATTCCCTATTTATTTTATTTTATTTTTTTAAACGTTTATTTATTTTTGAGACAGAGAGAGAGAGAGAGACAGACAGACAGAGCGTGAGCTGGGGAAGGGCACAGAGAGAGGGAGGAGACACAGAATCCAAAGCAGGCTCCAGGCTCTCAGCTGTCAGCACAAAGCCCGATGTGGGGCTTGAACCCATGAATCATAAGATCATGACCTGAGCTGAAGTCGAACGCTTAACCCACTGAGCCACCCAGGTGCCCCTTTAATTGCCTATTTAAAGAAAAAGATTTTCAAACTGGCTCACAAAGCAAAACTTATCTCTATGCAAATTCAAGAAAAATACCTAAAACATTATGATGCAAAAATGCTAAAAATAAAGAGCAAATGGGCAAAGATACATCAGGCAAGTGGAAACAACAACAAAAAACAAATAAGAACTGAAAGCCAGGTATCAGGCAAAGTAGAATCAAGACAACAAAAGAATGAAATCTGACAAATGAGGATACTTCGTAAAGCTAAAAGTCACAATCTGTAATTAAGATACAGAATTATGGGGGCGCCTGGGTGGCGCAGTCAGTTAAGCGTCCGACTTCAGCCAGGTCACGATCTCGCGGTCCGGGAGTTCGAGCCCCGCGTCGGGCTCTGGGCTGATGGCTCAGAGCCTGGAGCCTGTTTCCGATTCTGTGTCTCCCTCTCTCTCTGCCCCTCCCCCGTTCATGCTCTGTCTCTCTCTGTCCCAAAAATAAATAAACGTTGAAAAAAAAAATTAAAAAAAAAAAAAAAGATACAGAATTATGATTATATATGCATTAAGCAACACAGCACCCACCTGTATAAACTACAGATGATGCAAAGAGAAATAGATAATAGATGTTAGATAGACACTAATAATAGATGACTTTAACACACAGGTCTGTGGACAAAGTAATATAAAAGAGCTAAGCAACACAATCAATAAGGTAGACTTTATGCATATATATCAAATACTGTAAGAATGAGACTAGAAAATATACCTTATTTTCATGCACATATGGAATAGTCAGAAAAACTGATAATGTGGGACTAAAAAAGTCAGTAAATTTCATGAAGTAGAACTACTAAAAATAACACTGACTGCCATGCACTAAAATTATAAATTAAAAAAAAAACCCACCTAAAAATTTAAAAATTTTCTATTAATAGTTCTCGGTAAAGAAAAATGCAGGGGCTCCTGGGTGGCTTAGCCGGTTAAGTGGCCGACTTTGGCTCAGGACATGATCTCACAGTTTGTGAGTTCGAGCCCTGAGTCAGGCTCTGTGCTGACAGCTCTGAGCCTGGATCCTGCTTTGGATTCTGTGTGTCTCTCTCTCTCAAAAATAAATGTTTAAAAAAAGAAAAAGAAAAATGTAAACAGAATTACTTAAAACAACAATAAAACGAACAGTAAAGATAAGAATCTATTAAATGTATTTAAAACAGTGATCAGAGAAAAACTATGGCTTTAAACACTCAGAGTACTTAAGGTAAAAGAATGAAAATGAATCAAATTCTCAATCAAATAGCTAGAAAAAGAATACAGCAAGCCAAAAGAGAACACAAGGAAGGAAGTGACAAAAGTAGAACATTAATGAAATAGACACAAAAATTACAGATTTAATTAATGAGTCAAAATATTGATTCTTTGGGAAAACATGAACAAAATAGACATACCACTAGCTACCTTTTTCAAGGAAAGAAACATTGAAAGTACACATATACAAAATACAAAATATCAAGGGGTAAATAACCATTGATGAAGAAATTTAAAAATTAAAAGAAATTTGTACACCTCTATATAAATAAATTTGAAAACCTAGATAAAATTGATAATTTTGTACGGAAACATAGTCTACCAAAATTGAACCTAGTAGAAAGAGGAAATTTCATGGAACGGAGAAAATGATCAATAAACTACTTTACAAAAAAGCACCACACCTAGACAGTTTCACAGAGAAATTCTACCAAACTTGCAGGGAGGACATAGTCCCAATGTTGTACAAATTGTTTCAAAGCACTGGACATGAAAGAAAACTTCTAACTCATTTTCATTAAGTATAACATGTATATCTAACCTGATAAAGATAGCACAAGAAGGGGCGCCTGGGTGGCTCAGACAGTTAAGCATCAGACTTCATTCAGCTCAGGTCATGATCTCATGTTCTTTGAGTTTGAGTTCTCTCTCTCTATCTCTCCCCACTTGCACTCTCTGTCTCTCAAAAGCAAACGAACATTAAAAAAATAAAAATGGGGTGCCTGGGTGGCTCAGTTGGTTAAGCATCTGCCTTCGGCTCAGGTCATGATCTCATAGTTTGTGAGTTTAAGCCCCACGTCGGGCTCTCTGCTGTCAGCACAGAGCCTGCTTCAGATCTCTGTCCCCCTGCCCCACTCTCTCTCTCTCTCTCTCTCTCTCTCTCTCGCTCTTAAAAATAAACTTAAAAAAATTTAAAAAATAAAGAAAAAATAAAAATGGAAAATAAAACTAGCACAACTTCTCATGAAAAAGATAGTACAAGAAAATTAAAGATTAGTAACACTTATTAGTATCAACACAAAGACATTGTCTACAATATTAGTGAATAGATTCCAACTCACATTAACAGTCCACCATGACCAAAATGTGTGTACTAAAAACACAAAGATGCTTTAATTTTAGGACTTCGTTTAAAAGAATTCATAATAATGGGTTTAAGGAGAAAATTCATATGATTATCTCCATAAATATTGACAAAACCTTTGACAAAATTCAATACCATTCCTTATAAAAAAATATCCAAGAAAATAGGAAGTACGTGAGTACTTCCTTAATATGATAAAATATTCACACTTCAATCCTAAAACCAGTATATTCATTAATGGGAAAACACTAAAGTCATTCCTACTAATGCCAGAAACAAAGTATGTCCAATATTTCCATTACCATTTAACATTTTACTAGAAGTATTAAGCCAAACAACTGGGAAAAAAAAAAAAGTCATTAACAACTGGAGAAGAAGAAATAAAACTATCGATATGCAGATGACATGACAGGATGTTCAGAAAACTCTAAAGAATCAGTGTAAATAACTCAAAGAATAAAAAAATCCAGTAAAGTAGCTTTCATATACATTAATGGTAGTTGGTTAGAAGCTATAGTAAAGGGAAAAAAACTTTACATAGCAACAAAAAATACATTTAGAATAACTTAAGAAATGTAGAAAACTTAAATGAAGAAAACTATAAAACATTCCTGAGAGATAAAAAAACAGAACTGAAGAAACAGAAAGGCATCTCTCATTTTTGAATAGAACTCAACATCATAAAAATAATTATTCTTCTTAAGTTAACTTGTAAATTAATGTGATGCCAATAAATATACCAAGTTTTCTTCTCAAAGCTGGAAAAGGTGATACTAAGCTCATTTCGAAAAATAAACATGCAAGAAAGTTAGGAAAACACTGAAAGAGAGAGTTATACGGTAGTGGTATTAGCCCTACTATGTATTAAAATATACTACAAAGCCTCAATAATTAAAACATTGCAGGAAATAGCATGGGGCTGCTAAATGGCCTATAATAGAAGGTCTAGAACCAAGCACACACAGAAATTCAGTGTATAATAAAGATCTTATCTCAAATCACTGTTTCAAAAAGATTTTTAAATAAATGGTATTGGGACTAAATATTTAGAAAAAGATAATAGTAAGTCCATATTCCACACCCTACACAAGATAAACTCAGATCATACACATACTAGAAAAAATATGGGTGAATTCCTCTGTAACCTAAGTGTAGGAAAATCCTTTCAAATTTTGCCTCAAAACCCAGATGCAAGAAAGTAAAAGATTTATGTATTTGATAATATTAAAAAAAAAACTTTCCATGACCAAAAATTACCATAAGTAGAGTTGAAAGGCAAACGTAAACTGGGAAAAAAGAGTTTGTAACTTGTAGCACAGAGAGAAGGCTATCACTGTTAATGCAGAGAGAACTTTAAAACACTGAATAGAAAAAAGACTTAAAAATCTAACAGAAAAATGGGCAAAAGATAATAAATAATTCATAAACATGACAGATATGAAAGATACTCAACTTTACTTAAGAGAAATGCAAACTGAAACACTCTGAGACTCCACTTCCCATCTATTAGACTGGCAAAAATTCAAAACGTTGACAATATATTCTGTTAGTGACTCTATCAGGAAATATTCACCCTCATATTATTATGGCATATATTACGGTCAGAATGGTTCATCCTCATAGAGGGGAATGTGGCGATATTTAACAAAATTACACATGCAGTCAACCTTCGGCCCTGCAGTCTGATTTCTAGGAATTTATCCTGAAGATAAACCTTCAACAACACTGAAATATTCATACACAAGTCTATTCATTGCAGCATTATCTGTAATGGCAAAACACTGAACACCATGCAAATGCTCAAACAGGAAATTGATTGAGCAACTTTGTGGTACACACAAGGAGAACAACGCTGCTGTGGAGAGAGAACTGTGAACTGATATGGAACGAATTCCAGAATAAATTAAGTAGAAGGCAAAGGCAACAAAGAATATACAGAATGCTACCTTTTGTGTCGGAAAGAAATGGAAATTTAAAAAAAATGCATATGTCTGCTTAATTTTGCAAAAATAAGCACAGGAAGGATAAATCAGACTATCAAGCATCAAAATAATAAATGGTAACAAAGGACTATAATCCATTAACTAGAATAAGAGCCTAGTGAGTCCATGATTCTAATCAATCATTCAGAACAAGGAAAATTCTTCCTTATAGCAGAATGTTGATAGAAAAATGGAGTGGTTTTTTCAAATCACCATTTTACAGCCATCATAGTAATGACTGATTTGGGCAGAAATGATCAATGTATATGAGTGAAAATGAGTGAAAGTTTGATAAGGAAAAGAATATTTACATGGATTTGAAGTATCTCTCTGTAAAAGTTTTTACTAACTACAAAACGAAAAATAGTAACAATAGGAAAGAAACTTAGGGGACTCCACTTAACCAAGTGGTTGAAGTTAACACAATCAGTAATGGGACAAATGGATACCATGTACTTCCTGTGATGCACTGAGAATGACAAAGTATCATTATGTAGTATTCCTGTCAATACTGAATCTACCATGAGGATACATCAGACAAACTCAGACTGAGGGATGTTTTACATTAATTGGCCTATACTCTTAAAGGTGGAGAGAACTACTCCAGATTATCAAGAACTCAGAAAACATGACAACTAAATGCAGAGCAATCATCTGCTCTGGAAATTGGACTGGAAAAAAAAAAATTGTTACAAAGAACAATATGGGGACAGTTGGTGAAACTGGAATGGGGACTATGGATTAAATAAAGTTTTTATTAATGTAAAATTTCATCAATTTGATGAATGAATTGTCTTTAAAAACTTTTAATGTGTGCTTATTTTTGAGAGAGAGAGAGAGAGAGAGAGAGAGAGAGAGAGAGAGAAGGCAAGGGGCAGAGAGAAAGGGAGACACAGAATCCAAAGCAGGCTCCAGGCTCTGAGCTGTCAACACAGAGCCAGATGTGGGGCTCAAACTCACAAACCACGAGATCATGACCTGAGCCAAATCAGATGCTTAACCAACTGAGCCACCTAGGTGCCCCAATGAATGAATTGTCCTAAGAGACTTCTATGTTAAAAGAAAAAAATGCCCTTGGTCTTAGGAAATACATACTGAAGTGTTTAAGAGTAAAGGAGTGTGATATATGCATATACTCTCAAATTGTTCAGAGAAAAATGTTCGATATAACAAGCAGAGAATGGTAAAGCTAATGTAGCAAAATGTTAACAACTGGTAACCTGGGTAAGAGGTATATGAAAGTTTTTTCTTATAATTTCTTATAAATTTGAATTTTTTTCAATGAAGTTAAAAATTATTTTTCCAAACTGACAGTTTGAACACTGGTATATTATTGTGATGTACATTTCTTTAATTATGTGTAAGGGTGACTAAGCTTTCATATGTTTATTTACATTTGAATATTTCCTTTCATACATTGCTTATTCATACACTTTACCTATTTTTATATTGTGTTTTTCATGTTTTTTCTCACTGAATTTGTATGACTTTTATGGAAGAAATTTTCTTTCTGTCATGTATGCCCCATGTATGAGTTTGACGCTAATTTTTTGACTTAGTTTATGGTGTTATTGTTGTTATAAAGAACAAAAATTCTCAATTTTTATGCAATCAAATTTACCAATCTTTTATGGTTTCTGAGTTAAATCCTGCCTGAAAAGGATTAAGCCACCGTAGTTTAATTGCTATGAATTATTGTGTTGATGACTTCTAAATTTTAATCTCAGTCTAACCTCTTTTCTAAGATACAGACTCCTAAACTCCGGCTCAGTATCTCTATTTAGACATCTCACGGGTGTCTCAAACTGAATATATGTAAAATGAAACCCATGATATTATCTCCTCAAATTGCTCCCTTCTCCAGTACATTTGTAGTACAAGTTCTCTGCTGAGTCAAACAGTGTGCAAAAGCGTGTAGTTTTGAAATATACTGCCTAATTTTCTTTCAAGAAGGTTGCATTGATTTATGTTCACACTAGCAATGCAGCTCTACTGCCTTGTCTCCATGGCCTTGTCAACAGGGGAAGGAATCAAACTTTTGGATATCTGTAATCTGATAGATTACAATTTTGTAATCTAAGAAATAAAAAATAGTACTTTGGTATAGTTTTGTGTTTCAGTTATTCTGAAAAAGCTACAACAGATTTTCATATGTTTAAGAGCAATCTGAATTTGTTTACTGCCCATTTTTTGGTTAGATCATTGGTCTAGGTTATTGAACAACAGGATCTCTTGCTATATTAAAGAGAGTATTTACTGTGATAGGATATTTACTGTGATAGCTGCAAACAGTTTGCACTTTTTTTAAAAAATGTTTTTTAACTTATTTTTGAGAGAGCACGAGTAGGGGAGAGGCAGAGAGAAGTGGGGGACAAAGGATCCAAAGTGGGCTCTGTGCTGACAGCAGCAAGCCTGATGCAGGGCTTGAACCCATGAACCACGAGATCATGACCTGAGCCAAAGTCGGATGTTCAACCCACTGAGCCACCAAGATGTCCCTGTCTTTTTTTTTTTTTAATGTTTAATTTTGAGAGAGAGAGAGAGAGAGAGAGAGCACGAGCGAGCGTGAGTGGGGGAGGGGTAGTGAGAGAGGGAGACACAGAATCGGAAGCAGGCTCCAGGCTGTGAACTGTCAGCACAGAGCCCAAGGTGGGGCTCAAACTCACGGACTGCGAGATCATGACCTGAAGTCGGATGTTTAACCGACTGAACCACCCAGGCGCCCCCGCCTTTTTTAAAGGATTTTATTTTTAAGTAATTGTGAGGCTCGAATTCACAACCCTGATATCCAGAGTCGCAATGCTACTGACTAAGCCAACCAGGCACTCCCTGCTTTGTCTTTAACTTTTGTCTGGCTACTGTTATTTTGTTCTACCATGCAAAAATTTTTTATTTTTATGTAGCCAAATCTATCAATATTTTCTTCTATGCCTTCTGGATTAGTCAGTTAGAAAGGCCTTTCTCACTTCAAGATTAAAAAGGAATAGCTCCATGTCATCTTCTAATATTTTCATGGTTTCATGTTGTATGAAATGAAATCTTTGATCCATAGGAGGTTATCCTGGTGGAGAGAAGAGTGACTGATATTAAAGTGTAAAAGGGACCATGTCTTTGCTTAAAGCCCTTTAATTGTTTTCTGTTGCTCTTAAGATTAAATTTCAAATTCTTAACATGGTCTATTAACTCCAGTGTGATCGGGCTCTGGTCTTTCTGTAAAATCATTATGTAATGTCTTCCCTTTTGCTCTCTGGGTCTCACTGGTTTTCTTTCAGTTTCTCAATCTAGTTATGCTTTTTCATGTCTCAGAATTTGGCTTGATCTGTTCCAGAACCAAAGTTAAATCTGTCTGTAATATACTGCTAAATCAGAGTTTAATAGTATAGGCTTCTTCTTTGTAGTACCTATTAATTATAATTAATTATTTGTGTGATTATGCATTAATGGCTATCCTCTCTGCTAGATTATAACCTCCATGAGAACACTCTGGGCATCTTGTTTACTACCATATCTTATCATTATCTTTATTAATGAATTAATAAACTGAATACAGTTTATTAATGAATCAGTGAACTGTTTTCTGACTTGTAAACTTGTTTATGAATATGGCTAGGGAGAATCAAATCCCTAAACCTTAACTTTTGCTGACAGAACATAAAATTGGCCTTTAAATAAAAACCAGGCTGAGAATTGATAACTTATTTCTTTGATATTATAAGTTAGAATCCACAGTAAATACCCAAACAGGTACATGTTAGTTAGCAGAACGTGAACTCATATTGCTCTCCTGACAAATACATTATGAATGCATTCAAACCACCAAGTATAACTCACCTCTTGAAAGTTATGTTGAGTGAACTTGTCTGCTATCCTTAGCAACTCACGACATGAATGTGTGTCAGCAAAAGCCCGAATGCCCAGGCAATTAGAAGGATCTAATTGTCTCTTTAAGAATTCACAGCAGGCTTCCTGTATTTCTGCCAACTGGAGGAGGCAAGCAGCTGGCAGAAGGGTCTGAACATTGCCCTCTTCCACAGTTATCTGGGAGGTATACGCAAAGTCAATCAGTAGTTCCATAGCCCTCTCATCTATGTCTCGGATCACTACTTCTGTCTGACGGCTTTCTGCCAATTCTCCTGTAAACATAGCTCGGAAGTAGGGACTGCAGGCTGACAAAATGACTCGATGGGCATATATCTTCTTAGCGCCCACAACTAGCACCACATCGCATAGCTCCCGATGCTTTCTCAGAAGATTAATCACTTCCAAGGTTTGTCGAGGGTGCTTGTCTGAAATATAGGGCATGCGGGCGGGTTGGGGAACCCCTTCTGGCAGTTTATTGGGGTCTCCAAGGGTGCAGCGGCTTGTTACATCCATTCCAGTCTCTCCTGGTCGAATGTTGGTACACCTACAGGAATGGGGGAAGGAGGGAGAAGAGATGATGGCAATATTATTAGAAACTCACTTTTGCCATAAAGTGTTCATAAGTAAAGAGATAAAGAAACCTGCAGGTAATCAAAAGGGAGAACTAAGTCCCCAAAGGGCTTCCATTCTAAGAACACGGGAACTCATAAACTTCCTTAAAGTCTTCTGAAAAACAGCATTAATGCCAAATCAGAGTACTTTCACTATGCACTCCCATAAAATAAAGGACAATTCCTTTTCCATCTCAGAAGTACTCAGACTAGAATGTCTGAGGCCACATCTTTTACAAACTACCTGTAATACATCAATAAAAATTTATGAAAAACATTTGTAAATTATTCTTTCTGCACAAAACAGAGCTATGGACTTTAATTCCTTAATCTGGCTTAGCCAAAATGTTGATATTTCTTTTTCTACAACACAGAAATGTTTCTATCTCATTATAATGGCAATATTTTAGACTTCTCTCAAGTTCAGCCAAAGTTATAAAATATAGCTCATGCTGCATGAAAGGAACAAAAAGGGAGGCCAGGGCCCCTAAAATTAACTTTATATGTAGTACTGTATTTCCTTTATTCTAATATGCATAGTTTTCACAGTTTATACAGGCGATCACAATGGTCCTAAGTAAAAAACAAACTAAAACTAAACTAAAAAAAAAAACTAAAAAAAAAAAAAAAATCCTAAGCACAGGTTACAAAAACTAGTGTTAACAGGATGCTACAGATAATTACTGGTGGCCAGACATTCTTTTGTCTGTGAATGAGAGGAAAGCTTAGATAGAACTTTGTAACATTAAAGAAAACTGAGGTATGGACAAATTATATGGACAAATACATGCTAGACTGTCAGCTAATAAAAGCTTTGCATACGTTTAATGCAACTTACACTACTAAGAAGTTATTAAACGAACCATATGACTTATAAGTGAGGAAATATAGTAAATAACTATGTAGTTAATCATATTAGTTTGTTCCTAGAAAGGGAAAGAATCAAACCAAATATTTTAGAAGCCATTCACAGGGAGAAATGAGTTAAAATTCCCTCCCCTTGTATAAGTTCAACCATAGATGTCTCAAAAATATTTTACCATATCTTAAATTAAGATTTTCTTTTTCCCTTCAAGTCTAACCACTCTGAGGGTTGGGTACTATGGCTACTCTGTACCAGCAGCATAAAGTTTCATACACTGTAGAAAAGATGGGCCTGGGTTGAAATGCTAGTACTGACAATTACTGGGCAAGTTACTTATCCTCTGTAATCCTCAATTTCTTCAGCTGTAAAATGGGCATCTATCCTATATTGGCAAAGATTAAAGGAGATAATGCACATAAAAGCTTCCAGTTCAGGGCTTGCTACATTTTAAATTGCAGCTACTGTAGTAATAGAATTATTACGTTCCTTTCCAATGAGGTCATTATGCTTATCCATATTAGAAATCAAGTCTGAGTTGATATGCTTCAATTAATATTTAAATAAATTTTGAATTAATAGTAATCCAGCAAGTCTGGATTGAAGTTTACCTTTACTTAGAAATCTTTTCTTCACAGTTTATGAACATTCAAGTGGGAAAGAAGATGGCAGGTGAAATAGTTTTTTAGTAGGATTCTTAGGAGCCTCTGTACAAAGATTTTGTTAGACTAATTTGGGGACAGAGATATTAAATCTGACAATAAGCCTCATTTGTTTAAAAGTACCATATATTTCCAACTGTTCCCACCAAATCAGTCAGAATCAAGGAAGGTTTACTATGGTTACAAAAGAAATATATAGGTCCATAAATAGACATTATTCCCCACTTTAGAAATGAATACTTTTCCCAACATTTAATTTTATGTTAGGTATTTGGAGGCTTATATACTTCTGTAGCAAGAGTGCTGTAAATGGGGGCTAGGTTTAGTTGTAAAATAAACTTAGTGTGTCATAAGCAGCACTGAAAAAATGAAACATAAGAAAAAATATTGGCATATATTCCCTTTAGTTCACTGTTTCAACTGTGTGTTGTATACACACACGGATTCATATATATCTATATAATTGGGTCCCTTTGTAAGCTCTATGTTACAGCAATAAATTTAAAAGCCACTGACATAGAGTTCTGACCTGAATTTTGAAGTCCGAAGACACAAAGGCCAAGAGGTTCAAGGAGAAGGAAAAGAACATTTCTCATTTTGGGATTGATTAAGGGTTTGTTGTTGCTGTTGTGTTTGGTGGCTTTTGAGTGGGATGATGGCTGGAGCTCGGGAAGCTACTCTTACATGCAGACTTTGGAAGTCTATAAGTTGGGCATTTCCTGTACATGTAAGTATGTGTTACCCTAACTGTGCTAAAGGACACCCTCTTCAGAGGCTGTAATAATTATTTTCCTTTAAAAAGGGATCTGGAAAAAATGAGGGTGACAGCTCTGTAAATTTCTCAAATTTGATACACACAACATCATAGGATCAGGGTATATGTGTGTTAATAAATTTTACATGTTAATGTTCTCCAGAAATCTTTAAATACTTTTTTTTAGATGTTTATTTATTTCTGAGACACAGAGAGACAGAGCACGAGTGGGGGAGGGGCAGAGAGGAGGGAGACACAGAATCTGAAGCAGGCCCCAGGCTCTGAGCTGTCAGTACAGAGCCTGACATGGGGCTTGAACTCACAAACCGTGAGATCGTGACCTGAGCTGAAGTAGGTCACTCAACAGACTGAGCCACCTAGGCACCCCATCCAGAAACCTTTAAATATGAAAAGCAACCTTGCTTGCTTGTCATAATTTGTTACCTAGCTTGAAGAATGGAGATTGAGATTTGAAATAGAATGCATCATCAGATCATCTAGCATAATACCCTCCTTTAACAGATGAAGGAACTGATTTGGTTAGGTGACTTCTTTAAAATCATGAAACTTTCTTTCAGTAGCACAGCAGGTCTCCTGATACTCTAGGATAAACTACAACTATCTCCTGGGGCACTGTGAACATTTAATAACGTGACTGATGTGAATGTTGGGTTAGGGAAAGAAGGGAGATGTAGAATTATTTAACAATTCAAAGTAAGATTTTCAGTTTTTTTCCTTATGGATATCCAAATTTCTGTACAACTTTTTAAAGCCCAGAAAGCTACAGTTAAACGCAGATTATTTTGGTCTAGTCATCATGAAGAACTTCACCAGTGGACTATCAGAAGAGTCAAGTAACTTGGTAAAAGGACCACAAAATGAATGTCAGGCTTAAGGAAAATAGCATAATAAAATTGAACCTAAGTCTTTCCTTTTCCAGCTTAAAAAAACCTGGGATGGTCTAAGAAATTTTCAGAATTATCTCTAAACATTTCTAAAATAGTCAAAGGTTATTACCTTTTAAAAAGTGATTCCAGGTAATATATAAGAGAAGCAAGTTTATACCTTATGTTCATATTTCATATGTAGAAATTGAGGTGTTAACTTCCTAGGTAAATGCCACAAACTTAAATTGACAAATAATTATAATGGAGATATTCAGATTTTCATAATTATCACACTGTATCTACCAGCATGAAAAAAATCTATGCTCCTCTAAGTTGGTAATTATTCTTTTAACACATATTTACTAATTGCATATAATTTACAAAGCAGTTTGTTTGAAGTGAGAAAAAAATCAAAGGAATATAAAGAGGCAATCAGGGAATCTATCTAGAAGAGGGGATACATGAATAACCAGAGAAAGGGCAATCAGGACACAAATTGTGGTCAGAAAGGCAAAAATCGGTATAGTATTTGTTTATACTGGAAAGATCCTAGATCTGATTGGCATAAGCTACAAGGTTACTTCAAGGGTATGTATTTTTGTTGTGAAGTAGGAATATTACATTGGGTTATTCTGGAACTTAGGTGAAATATCCCATACCCATGGTCCAGATCATTATATTTCTGTTTCTGATTCTACACTCACTAAGCAGTCTTCTCATGAATAATTCTTCCAGAGATATCATGTTATTTAAAAGGAGGCATAGGTGACTCTGAGTTTTAGGTCACCCTCATGTGAGTCTCACAGACTTAATCATCTATATTGAGAGAGTCTAACATCTGGCCTTCAGGGGACAGTTATCAGTTTACTACCCCTAAAGCTGTAGCATGGACAGGAACTACGGTATAATAAAACACCTGTGTTGAGAGGGTCCCCTGGGAAGGAGAGACTAGAAAAGGACATTTTGGGAAGAAGAAACTACATTTACATTACAAAGGCACAACCTGAAAACAAAGAACATAGTTTTTCCTTTCTCCAACAGCAACCTGTTTTTCCAAAGTACTTATAAATTCAAGCTTTCTATGCTTGGCCTTAGCCCACAGGTGATTCTGTATTCTAGAACACAAACTGTTCATAATTCCTGACATCTGGTAGAAACAGCACCATTTATGCTTGGTAATTTACAGACTGAAAAAAGCTGAGCAGTTAAAGGATAATTTTTGCCACCCATGTAAATAATCAAGGAAGCTTTTAATCACAATGCTTAATGATGCCTTGTACATGGTAGATGCTGAAAGAATAAATCACACGGTTAACAGTGGTGCAATCAAGCTTCTTTTAAAAAGAACCAACATTAAAGACAAGATAAATTCAAAAATTCCTATTTTAATATTGACATTGCATGTTGAAATGAAAACATTTTTTGTTGTAACCATAATGATGTACATAAAGACAGTACTGTTGAACTTAGATATAAACAATTTTTTATTTCACCTACATACAATAAGGAAGCTAATTTCTACATCTCTGTCTTTTCATTTAAAAGTATACCATAGCAAGAAAAAAAAAAAAACCTGTGCTGTTAATTATTGTATGAGTACAGATTCTGACTTTTAATAATGGGTAATTTCTATGAGCACTGGGTGTTGTAGGTAGGTGATGAACCCTGGGAATCTACCCCCAAAACCAAGAGCACACTGTACACACTACATGTTAGCCAATTCGACAACAAATTATATTTAAAAAAAATAACAGGTAGTTTCTATACTTTTATCAGTGGTCTGGTTTGCAAACTTGCTAAGAATTCCCTTAAATGAGGTCATTCTCCAAAGGTCTGTCCTCTCTGCTCTCTATACACATTCTTAGGGGGAACTCGTCTAACCTCATGGTTCCCATCATCCATATGTGAATGGCTAAAAGGGCCTTATCTTCTGTCTGAATAAATTCTGAATTTGGATCCATATGAATGTCTTGTATCACACAAGTGAAAATATCTCAATGATATATCTAAAACTGATTCCTTGATTCTCTACCTTCCTCCATGTCTCTCTTCTAGCCTTCCCCAGATTAATAAAAAGCAATTTCATTCTTCCAGTTTCTCAGGCCAAAAATCTTGGGCCTCTTCCCTTCCACACACCCTCAAACCCAATCCATCAGCAAATCCTGTCATTCTAGCTCCAAATAATATCTAGATTCCAACTATTTCTCTACATCTTCACCAGCCCCACCCTAATTCAGGCTATTCTCACCCTTTTGTAATATTGTAATAGTCTCATAAATAGTCTTCTTGCTTCCACCTTTGCCAATTTATATTCTCTTCTCTAAAGAACCTAACTGATCGTTTAGAAAAGTCAGATTACACCACTCCTCTGCTTAAAATGCTTTAAATACTCAGTCAAAAACAAAGAATATAAGGTTTACCAGCTTCGACATGACTCTTCCCCTGGCTCGCTCTCTGAATTCATCTCCTATTGCTTTACTCTTGCCCACTGTTCTCTAGTCACACAGACTTACCTTGATATTTTCTGGGACATACCAAGACTTCTCTTGCTTCAGACTCTTATTCCTTCTTCCTGAAAGTTTCTTCCCCCAAACATTTATGAAGCTCACTCTGTCATTTCTTTCAGATCTCTGCTCAAATGCCAACTTATCACACAACTGTAGGGGCCAAGGGCAGGCCATCTAAAGATGGGACACTTTGGCATGAACATTGAGTTAAAAGCAATCCTGGGTCACCTGGGTGGCTCAGTCGCTTAAGGATCTGACTCTTGGTTTCGGCTCAGGTCATGATCTCAGTTCATGAGTTCAAGACCCACATCGGGCTCTGTGCTGGCAGTGTGGAGCCTACTTGGGATCGATTCTCTGTCTCCCTCTCTCTCTCTGCCCCACCCCTGTTCTCTTTTAGTAAATAAACGTAAAAAAAAAAAAATATATATATATATATATATATATATATATATATATATATATGTAAATAAAAGCAATCCAAACCCAGCAGATTCAGAAAAAGCTCTTCACCTCCCCTTCAACTGCCTGCTTTACCAGGAAGACAGCTATTGACAGAGATTCCTCTTTATCTAAGAAACTAATCTGCAGAATAGGATACCTTTGTTTTCCAAACATCTTTCCCTTCTAATAGTCTTTCTCCCCTTTGTACCCTCAGTCCAATACCCCTTGCCTTAGCTCACATAAGCATCATGTTGCCTATCTTTGGGATTTCCATGTCTGCGTGGATTCCCTCTACAGATGCTATTGAATTTGATTTCCTCATTGTCTCATTGTTAATTTGATTCTAAGTCCAGCTTGAAGGACCTCGAATGGCAGAGGAAATTCCTTCTCCCCAACACCACCTTTTATGAAATAGTATCTCTTATTTCTACCACTCTATACCCTTTAATTTTCTTCATAAATATATTCCCTCCTGACATACTATATTGGCTTTATCGCCTAATTAGAATATAAGATCAATGAGAACAAGGCCCTTGTTTTCTTTTGCTCACTGCTATATCCCAATACCGGGGTCTAGTGTTCACTAAATTGTTGTTAAATGAATTCAACTTTTCTTTCTGCCAAAATAAATTATACCCTCCGAACTCTTGTCTCATTCTCTCAAAACCAGGTCTGTAGCCAGGCAAGCTTGTAGCCAGGTTCAAACCTTACCTCCATTACTTATTAGGTATAATCTTGGGCAAATTGCTTAACTTCCTGATCCTCAAGTTAATTATTTGTAACATAGGGATAATTACACTTACCTCACAAAGAGTGACAGTGTTGGGATTTGTCTGAATGTAGGTCCTCTGACTTTGAAGTCAGTGCCTTACAATTCCAAACTATCTTAGGCAACTGGATTGAGTGTTTGAAACAGAAATGACTCTGGTAATCTGATTTATGTGGTTGTCATTCTTAGAAGGGAAAAAAAAGCAAGCATATTGCCACATGGCTAGACCACACTGCCCTTTTAGGAGAATGAGAAGCAATGACAACAGGGATTACCGGTAGGCTGACACTTTAAGGAGTACCTCATTTTAAATGTTCTGAGAAGCTGTATTTAATTCTAGCAATTTAATTCTAGAAGCCATATTTAATTCTATACACTAAGTTATTTCTCCTATGGTTATGCTATTTGTTTTTGTAAATGTGTACTTTTAAAATTCTGAGCGCACATCCTCCATTATTCTTATTACAACCACGGGATTCTACTGGCAGAAAAGCGAGTTTTTTGGTACATTTTTCTGGGCACCTTTTGAAAGGAAGTTATAATAAGGGTCCTAGAAATAGATTGTGTTCACACCTTGTCACATCTATATTCACAACTTCTTTGTTTGGAGTCTGATGAAATAAATACTCTAAAGAGTTGGGGGTGGGATGGTAAACTGAGGTGTGATCTGCTCCCCAGGACAGAACCCTAAGAAAGGTTTTAATTAAATCTTAGGGCGGCAAGCTTTATTGTCCAAGTAAAAATTCATCTAGAAAAACAAGAAGATCTCAAATTATTTGCTTTTTCAATCTGTGGCTTTTTATTCCAATATTGAACAAATGACATTACAAATATACACAAAAAAGAAACTGAACTCAAATAACATTTTTATTAACTTAATTTACAAGATTAATCTATATGTATTTTAAGATTTAAGGAGGCAAGTGGAAAGGATTATTCTGGACTCTATCCACATTTAACAAACTAGGGAGACCAAACAGAGCTTCTGCCTTCTCCCCGAAAGACTCTGTCAATTCTGGGAAAGAATCAGTCTATCTAAAACCAAAGGGTATAATAACTTTAGCAGATTTTGTATTCTTTTAGCACTGATGAAAAACATAACTTCAAGATAAATTCTATTAATACCATATTTTACCATCAACTCTCTCAAGTTTTAACATAATCTTGATTTTGTTCCTCCTCTAGCCGTGTGTTTCAGGGGAAGATGACCATGTTTTGAAGGATGAATCCTGACTTCTTTCAAATCATTTAGCTGATGGCATTCTCTTACCTAAGCTGGTCATCAAATTACAGGAACAGATTTACATTCCATAATTTAGGGAGTTTCTTCTGCAGGCCATTAACAAGGAAGAATGCAGCATTCTACACTGGTAGGTGGTGGGATGGGAGACCAATTTTAGGGCAGGATTAAGCCGACACTGCACAAACTACACTGGAGAGACAGAGAACTTGGGTCCAAGATGATATTACCAAGCCACTGCATCAACCAGTCTTGGAGCCCAACCCGACCTCTGGCCTTCTGGTTATGTAAATAAAAGATTTCCATGTTGATTATGCTAGTCTGAGTCAGGACTTTCAGCCCAAAGCATTCTGATACCAAAAACATGGTAGTTAAAATGTGAAACGGTAAAATCAGCCACGCATTCTAAATTTCCTAACCAATTTGAATTTAGAAATTTACTCTTGCTTTGATTAGTAAATTAGTCTTTTTTTAAAAAATATTTTTTTTTATTTAAAAAAAATTTTTTTTCAACGTTTTTTATTTATTTTTGGGACAGAGACAGAGCATGAATGGGGGAGGGGCAGAGAGAGAGGGAGACACAGAATCGGAAACCGGCTCCAGGCTCCGAGCCATCAGCCCAGAGCCTGACGCGGGGCTCGAACTCATGGACCGCGAGATCGTGACCTGGCTGAAGTCGGACGCTTAACCTACTGCACCACCCAGGCGTCCCTAAAAATATTTTTAAAAAATGTTTATTTACTTTGATTTGAGAGACAGAGCATAAGTAGAAGAGGAGCTAGGTGGTGGGCGGAGAGTGAATCTGAAGCAGAGCTTCGTGGGGCTTGATCTCAAAAACTGGGATATTATGACCTGAGCTGAAATCAAGAGACACTTAACCAACTGAGCCACCCAGGCGCCCCCAACTACTCTTGTATACAGAGGGTCTTCCTCCATTATTATCATATTTTCTAAACATGGTACTGATAGATTTAAGATCATGGTCTGAATGTGTGGCTTTTCTTTCAAATGAAATGAAAATGTGAGAAGACTAGATATTGTTCTTTACTGACTGTTCAATTCCCACTAGGCTGTTATATTCACTTTTAAAATATTGTGTTTCTTTGACACCAGATATATGAGGGTGCTTAATAAAAATTCAGGCTCCTGAGGTGCTAGAGAATCAGAATCTCTGGTGATATGACTCTAGAATCTGTATTTAGCAAGCAGGTAATTTTAAACACATTAAAATGTGAATAAATGACTGACTTAATAAAATCTGACTAATAAAATAAAAATCTCTTTTTCAGTGGAAGTCAGTTTTTACAAAAAGAATATACTGACCTAAGTTGAAGGGAAATAACAGAGTGGGGAAAGCAAGAATTCAAAATGCAGCTATAAAGGAAAAAAAAAGTAAAACATATTGTCAAACATATAAATTAAACAAGAAGGATTCACTTACCCAAAATGTCAATAAATCTAAACAATTCTATAAGGCAAGCATCAGATATTATGGAATCAGTTTAAGAAACTATAATTACTACAACTGAATCTCTACATAGTGAGAAGAAAAAAAATGCTATTATAAATTTTCAATTATTGTTACTTTACATTCTGGGGAAAGGAACAGCATTTATTTCAGAGACAGATGCTGCTTTTGAGAAAACGAGTATTTAGGCCCTTTAATTATGAAAGGCAAGGTGAGGTCCCCCTAGAATGATAAAGACCACCAGAAGGGTTTTGCTTACAGGTTTTGTTTTGTTTTGAGATTGAAACTGAAATTGCATTTGAGTACCATCAGGAGGGCTTGTACTCTTAGTTCGCCACAGTCCCTACCACTCTATCTTACGTGAAGCCATGCCACACATTCAATATGATCTAAAGACATTAAGATTTTGTTTTTTAACCACTTCTACTAGAGATATCAGGATTGTAACAAAGAGACTAAACTGCTTAGTATAATAAAGTAACAATAATTGAGAAGGGAGAATTATAACACATGGGAAAGGAAAGGGGGGCACTGATAAAAATGGTGGCAGGTTGTGATCTAAGGGGAGACAGCCAGTAAGAAAATAATGAATAGTCAAAAAACTTCATTATCCCTAAATTTTCAGTAAAAACCTGAAGTTTCCAATGGCAGTGGTTAATGAAGGTAAAGAAAGAGATACTGGGTATGGAGTATTTCCAAAATGAAGTTTGCCTGTGACAAGAAGAGACCTTTAATGTCAGTTTAAAGTGGAAGAAGACTAGAAAATGATATATACTAATATGAAGAATGAGAAAGAGGGAGCAATTTAAAAAAATAATAGAGAATAAATGATGGTGCGAGATCCTTGAAGAGGGGGAGTATACAGAACCAAAATACAGAGGAATGACTCTTTGACAAAAGGTAGAAAGGCTTACATAAGAGCTCAGAGTAAGGGAGTAAGGGGGCGGAGATAATGAGGAAACAGATACATTTATTTTGTGGTAAGGAGGTATCAGGGCCTTGGGAAAGTTCATACCTGATGGCCTCTATTTTTTCTGTGAAGTTGGGGGAGCAGGCCATTGCTGGCAGTGAGAGGGATAGTGACAGGGTCATGAGAGAATGCATGAAGGTGTGACACAGCTGCTTCAGGCAGTGAGTACACGTTAACTGGGGAATGAGTAAGCATTAACCAGGGACCTACAGATTTACTGTTGGATAACTCTGTTGGCTCAAATAATATACGTTTTAATTGTTTATTTTTTATTTATCATTCTGAGAGACAGAGGAGAGAGAGAGAGTAGGGGGTGGGGGTAAAGAGAGAAGGGGAGAGAGAATGCCAAGCAGGCTCCACGCTGTCAGGGCACAGCCTGATGCAGGGCTCAATCCCATAAGCTGTGAGATCATGACCTGAGCTAAAATCAAGAGCTGGATGCTTAGCTGACTGAGCCACCCAGGCACCCCTGGCTCAAATAGTATTAAAGATTCTGATTAGAGTAGCATGAATTCCCCATGGCTTCTTTTTTCCAGCAGTAATCAGCAGTCCAAATCAAGGAATATAAATGCTTGCATTAATCAAGAGTTGGGAGATGCCACACAATCTAGGGAGTTACGTGATGGCTAGAAAATGGTTGAAGTGGTTGCAGAAACAGTAGGGGCAAAGGCATGTTGAACTGATAGAGTGGCATTCCAGAGGTTATTCTCAGAAAACAAGTTATGAAGACTTATTATCCCAGAGAGAAAGTTTTTCTCAGTGTGAGTAGGAATGAATAGTCAAAATAAGTAAAGGTGAAAGTCATAAGAATGTATGTATGTATCTATGTATCTGTGTGTTTATTTATCAAAAAAATGTTTAATGTTTATTTCTGAGAGAGAGAGAGAGACAGAGCATGAGCAGGGGCAGAGAGAGAGGGAGACACAGAATCTGAAACAGGCTCCAGGTTCTGAGCTGTCAGCACAGAGCCTGACGTGGGGCTTGAACTAAGGAACAGTGAGATCATGACCCGAGCTGAAGTTGGACGCTCAACCAACTGAGCCACCCAGGCGCCCCACAAGAATGTATTTATTTATGTTTGTACTCTATAGTTAAAAGTTTGTTTTAAAAGTCCCAACAGGGGCGCCTGGGTGGCGCAGTCGGTTAAGCGTCTGACTTCAGCCAGGTCACGATCTCGCGGTCCGTGAGTTCGAGCCCCGCGTCGGGCTCTGGGCTGATGGCTCAGAGCCTGGAGCCTGTTTCCGATTCTGTGTCTCCCTCTCTCTCTGCCCCTCCCCCGTTCATGCTCTGTCTCTCTCTGTCCCAAAAATAAATAAACGTTGAAAAAAAAATTTTTTTAAAGTCCCAACAATCTAGGAAGTCAAGGAAATGTGGGGTAGGTAAAGAGATGGGTAATTTCCACGAACACTGATACCTCTACCCACCCAAAATGTGTAAGCCACCCTCAAATTTCAGGGCTACCATGTCACACATTCCTTAGACCTTTTACTCCAAAAGTAATATTCTTAGTTGAGGAAAGAGCCATTTTCTGTAAGGGGTTAACATAATTTGAAATCAACACAATAAAAAGTTTAGAAAACACAGTCTCTGCTTCTAAAGCATTTATAATCAAGTTTTGTCTCCTAGTCCAAAGACCTGCAAATCTTTTCTTAGCCTGGAATTGTGCTCCCTACCTAAACAAACATCTCTCCCTTTATACTTCAAAAGTTCTGTTTTAATTCGGAAATTAACAGCCTTCTCTTAAAAAAACACACACACAAAAAAAAGATTCAGCTAAACTGACCATTATTTAAAGTCCCAAGCAGGCTCGAAAAAAGAGAAAACTACAGATAGGAGTATAAAAACCCTTAAGACAGAAATAATAACCCAAAGTGCCAGCTCTGCTTACCAGGAGGGCACCCACTAGCACTACATAAATTCCATACCTGATTCCATACCAGGAAGTCATGCCGTAACCCCTTAATCTGAAAACAGGTCATAAATGCTTTAGCCCTAAAATACCTCATCCCTGCTTACTGGGTAAAATGAGTATCAGGATTGGTCCAGCCATCAAGGCATGAAGGAGGAAGAGCATGCAAACAAGCTAGCCTCCCTTTACGTCAGGACAGCCAGGGCCTCCCTAGGATACCTCTTAGCAGATTCTGCTGACATTTCATTGGCAGCACTGTGTTATACAGCCATCTCAAATGCAAAGAAGATGATGATACCAAGCATAATATTTTATGTTCCTGTTTCTATATAGTAGAGGAAAGGAAGAACAGTTGTTCAGCAAGCTAACCTACAGTGCATGCCACACCAAGGAAGAGTCATTTTACACTAGCAGGTACATTTTACACTACTATTTTTAAACATGCATTTTAGACGGATTAAAATAAATAGGAAATTCTAAAGATATGAGACCTGAATGGGATTGTTATTGTTGTTTGAAGCAAGGAGAAGCTCATCTGATCTTGAGGTTCTGTCCTTGGCATCCCCCCTTTTCTGTTCTACCCTCATTCATGCCTACAACTTCAAGAACATTCTGTGGGCTGCTGATGTGCAATTTTTTGCATCTCTTCTGCTCTCTTGTGTCCCAAACCCATATTCCAGTTATATGCTGGCTATCTCTGTTGGCTGGTTTCCTAGACATACCAATCTTAAAACGTATGAAAGAGAAACTACTTCTGGCTTACTGAAACCTGTTGGTGCCTCTTCCTGTATTTTTGATCTCATCATGGCAGCACCTGGTTTCCCAAGCTGAAATCCTTAGAGTCATTTATGCTGCTACCTTTTCCTTATTCTATATCCACCAAATCCTTTTGATGTCACATTAGACAGTCTTAATTCCATCCTCTTCTCTCAATCCCCACTGCCACAGATCTACTTCCAATCGCCGTCAGGTTTCACCTAAACCACAACTCCTGTAATTAGTTTCTTTGCCGTCATTTCTTCCCTCTTTCTAGTCTATGCCCTTTCCTCCCAAAGATCAGCCCCAAGAACAAATCTAATCTATATAACAATGTACACTGGTTCTTAAATACCTAGAGGATAAAGCCGAACTCTTTCCCATGGTTGCAGCCTAATTCTCTGTGATTTTTCCCTGTTTCACTTTTTCTGCCCCCATATGCTCTACACTGCAGATATACTCACCATTCCATTCATGTCATATACTTGCAGGTCTTGGTGTCTTTTTTTGAGGTGGGGGCACAGCACAGATGTTCCTTCTGTTTATGGGGTCTTTAATTAACTTCCTTCTTTAAATTCGTATCTTTTAAAGTACATTCTTTACTTTAAAGCAAATCCTTATCCTTTCTAGAAGATCCAGCTCAAATATCACCATCTCTGTGAAGCTCTCCTCATCTTCACAGAGCAGAAGTTCCCTTCTCTATGTTTACATCTCTATTAAAATTCTGTTCATATTGTAGTATGGTGTCTATTCACATGTCTTTCCATCTCTTCATCTGCATATATACAGTATATGGGCATATAATCAGTTCTATAGAAATGTTTGGCGAGTGAATGAATCAATTCCTAATAAAATCAGGCTCAGTTTCCTATTTATATATTTAAGGAAGGAAATAATTACATTGCAAAATGATTTAGTATCTCTAAATGAAATACATGATTAAAAAATAATATCTTAGGGGTGCCTGGGTGGCTCAGTCCATTAAGCATCCAACTTCAACTCAGGTCATGATCTTGCAGTTTGTGGGTTCAAGCCCCATATCGGGTTCTGTGCTGACAGCTCAGAGCCTGGAGCCTGCTTTGGATCTGTCTCTCCTCCTCTCTTTGCCCCTTCCCTGCTCACATTCTGTCTCTCTCTCTCAAAAATAAATAAACATTAAAAAATAATATGTTGGGAAACAGGCATATTTTTGGTGAGACTAGATTGGTATAATCTCTAAGGAAGGAAATTTGTCAATATATACCAAAATTTACAAACACACATACTCTTTGGGCAATTCTACATCTAAGAATTTATTCTATGCATACACATTTGGGCAAAAACAACTGGCAAGGATATTCACTGCAGACTGGTTGTAATAGCAAAATATTTGAAATAGCTTTAAGTGTCTCCGAAAAGGACTGGTTAACTATATGGCACTTACAGACAATGAAATACTAAGTAGCTAGCAAAAAGAATAAGGTGGGTCTATATGTATTTGTCATAATCTACAAGATAATGTGTGAAGTGAGAAAAGAAAGATATCGTAGAATGTGCATGGTATGCTGACATTAATGTTTTTAGAAAAGGAGAGCTGTTGTGTATGCTTGTATGTCCATTATGTTTATGAAAAATGAATAAGAAACTGTTTGTAGTGGTTGCCTATAAAGAGAACTGGGAGCTGGGGTCAGCATTGGGAGACTTACTTTTCACTGACCCTCTTATTGTATCTTTTAAATTTTGTATCTGTACACATAATGGCTATTTAAATGAATTCAATGAAGCTTTACTAGTAAGGTGTCAATCAATTTCATAAAACTTTGTAATTAAGCATTAAAATACCTTTAACGAACTTGTTTTCAGCCTTTTCTTGTTCATATTTTTTGGCAGGTAGCACGCAGGGAAAAAGTCTGCAGGTACTGTTTAGTCATTTAAATGATTATTCAGGAATCATTAGGCACCAGGGATGCAAAGGTATAGAAGACTCAAAATTCTCTAGTAGGGAGAATAAACGTGTATTCAAATAATCTTAATACAGTTACTTCTTATTCAAAGCTTCTCCAATAGCAGCTAAGTATAAAACCAACATTACTGCACAGAGACTGCCTTCTGGGCTGCAGCTACAAGAATGACAGCAAAGCAGGGAAAGGTAAGCAAATGTAAAATTAAATCCGAGATCAATGCTCTGGCCAAGTGATGGTGATGAAGAAAGAGCTGTAGTTTGACAATTAATGGCACAAGAATTCTCTCAACATGATTTTGAATAACTGGCAGTATTATATAATAAAGCAAGAAAAAAAAGCATGTAGATATGAGTAAGTGAATATTTTATATAGAAATTACTGATAAACCAAAGACATTCCCACGCTGTGCCTTCTCTTTTTAAAAAATAATAAGCTCTTATTTTAGCAATTACATAAGATATGACATTTATGGCAGGTGAGGAACAGAAGCAATGAGGAAGAGAAGCAATCAGTGGTTTTTGCAACGATGATACAGGATAAAGTGGTAAAGCATTTAATAGATGTTAATTTCTTCATGTACTCTGCAGTCAAATATTATTCCTACATGAAGTTAGATACAAATAAGATACTGACATTTGTTACATCATATCATCTTTAATCTGGAGATCTCAAAGCATTTGAAAGCATTCATTAGTTCCCAATATCCTGGTCAGATACATTAGAAAAATAAGTTGGGGCACAGAGAAGGTAAACAGTTCAAGGTCAATCAAAAAATCAATAACAGATTTGGAAAACAATATATATTATTGTTCCTGGTCCTAAGTCATAAGTCATACCCCCATCATTTAATGTTTCTTCCCCTAAAATGTTTTTTTCTCTTCTCTGGCTCTGCCAGAGCCATTTCTCTTTGATGCTAAGTAACAAATGATTACATACAGTTCAATAAATGTGAAATGAGTTTAAAGAACAAAGAAAAAGAACTGGGCTGATTTTGTTTTGATGACTCTAGATCTATTTGTTAGAAAAGATTAAGAAAAAACATTATCAACTTTAGAATTGGGAGGGCTTATGATTGTCTATATAATCTTACACTCTGTTCCATTTTTCTATGGGTTATTATGTCCACTACCTTTTTCAGTCCCCCAAGAATCTTTCCTGCAATGCAGCTATTTTAATTAACAGAACAAATGTACTATTGATCATCAATAAAATAGGCCAAACCATAATTAGGTATACGTACAGTGTATTACAAATTATTATTATTCTTCAATGGCAACAGAACCTTCTACATTCTATAGAGAATTGAAGACTAAGGAACTCAGAGAGTATCATATCACACTTAATGATTATCACAAAAATTACCATGCAAGAAGGAAAATTTAAATGTTAACAACTACATAAAATTCATAACGTTCTTTAGACATGTAAGTACTATATTGGGCTCTTATTTAAAATGTGATTAATTCTAGATAATACTTTTGATTTATTTTAGAACAAGAATCATCAGTTCCAGCAGAATTTGGTAAAGTTTGAAAACCCTTTCAAAAAATTAAATGAAGTCCTGAATTATTCCATGTTGAATTTCAATCAGTGAAACTGAAGGTTTTCCTCCTAAAAGCCTACCTGCGCATTGGCTTTCCTTCCATGCACCATGAAAAGTACCCTTCACCACACTCTACAGCCGAACCTAAGACAACAGAAAAGCAGTAACTTAATAAAAAACTATTTCTGATTTTTCCAGTAACAATCTCTATATAATCATTTCGTTCAGTGATAAAAAAAAAAAAAAAACTTTACATCATATTATACCACAGGCCTTTTGCATCTGCACCGTCATAACCTTAGTGCCTTTAAGATGACTATCCTCAGTCTGGATATAGACATGGAAAGCTAAAACGATTATAAGTGAAAGTGAAGAAAGCGCGCTTATACAGTCCTGATTGCTAGGTTAGTTTTGGCCTCTCCTTAAAAAGTGCTTGAAGACGTTTAACTTTTGGCCTCACTATCAAGTATACCTACAGAACACATTTACCCACAGAAGTAATAAGAGGATAGACTGGATAGGGAACACGCTGGCTTAACAACGGATCTGAAGCTTTAACTTGTCCCGAAGTGACAGGAGCAGGGGGCGGCATTTGCCTTTAAAAACAAACGACTCCGCTTCCGACAGTCGGGCAGCACGAACGGAGCAGAGCTCTGGTTCCAGACTAACATTCTCCTTACAAGCCCTTCGTTCAGTGCCCGAAACAATGTCCACCACCCACTTGGCAAGACCTCGGTAGGTCCCGAGGGTTAAATGGGACGCACAGTACCCATTTCCTTCCCCCGAATTCCAGCTCTTGTCCGGGAAAGCTGTGCAGGGTAAGAACCCAGCGTCCCCCAGGGCTCCCGGGTAGGGGTGTCAGCCAGCTAGAGCGCAGTCTGGTGCCCCGCGAGGCCCAGCCCCAGCGCCCCAAAAGCCCCGTTTCGGCGCCCACTGACAGGCGGCGGGCGAAGCACGGCCCCCTACCCCACCCGGCAGCTCAGCAACTTAGGACCAGATTTGCAAAGCAAGTTCTGGGCGCTGTCCACTGTCTCCTGCTCTAAGGCGGCTAACTCACCGGCTCTGTCACTTTCTTCTCTGCCGCCGCCCCCTCTCTGCCTGCTCCACTGCCGCCGCTAGCGCAGGCAGGATCAGATCCTCAAACTATTTCCTCCCCACCCCTCTCTTCTCTTCAGCAGCGGAAGCGGTCCTGTTCCTAAATCGTTCCTTCTGGAACTCATACAGCCCGCCAAAAGGTTCCGGCGCGGCTCAGGAAGTAGCCGCGCCCTTTGCTGGAGATTCGGATCGCCTCAAATACTGCCTGTCCTCTTAGCCACTTCCTCCAATCCTGAGGATGACCACTTTGCAAGTTCACAGCTGATCTGACAGTATTTGAATACCGAAGTTTCCTTCTTTCTTCTTTGTTTTCCCCACCAGAAGGCAATAGAAAAATGGGTGTAGTCACAAAAAGCTAGGAATTATTTATCCGTAGCTTGTAGGTCTCCTATCGCACTGTATAGGCACAATGTTGCCCCTCATTGTGGAGTGTATGATTGACGCGTGCGTAGGCGGGGCTGACATATCTCTCTTAGGCCCCTGCAATGTGCAAGCTGCTGGGGATACACAGCCAAATCAGAAATAGACCTGACCTTCCAGATTTCCCACAGTTTAGCTTTCAAGATACCAGAGTTTTATCCAAACACTTCACCAAGGACAAACAGATTAGCAGGAGAAAAACAAAAAGTGTTTGTCCAAACACTTTATGCCGACATTTCAAACACTTCCTCTGTGTGAAAAATTCTTTTTCAATTTGTACTCTGCCCGATTTTACCAGACCACACAGCCATCTGATTTTTACTACACATTTAGACAATATACAAGTGATAAGGTCGGGGACTCAGTTTCAGTAATATCAGTGAAAGACTGTTGCTGTTTTCCTGATATCTTGTAGGCTAAGCATGAATTTAGCCAGATTTTCTTTAGCTGTTCTTCCCATGGGATTGACATATTTGTCCAGTTGTTTCTGAAAGAGAAAGAATACCTTCTGTTAATTAGGTTGTAGTGGGAAACGTGTCACCTTTAGATCCAGACCCCCGTATTTTGAAATCCTAGTGCTGTGACTGACTTTGTGATCTTGGTCAAAGTTCTTAATCTCCTAAGCATTAGTTTTCTTTGTGTAAAAGAATAATAATGCCTCTTGTATAAAGTTGTTTTGAGAAATAAATTATAATGAAGATCATGTTGTGTGTCTGGCACTTAGTAGGTATTCAACAGATGCCAATTTTGTTGCGTGCCAAGTACTGCACTAGGCTTTGGAAATACAATCATGAATGAGATAGACAACATCCTAAAGCTCTAGTGACCATTTATGTGGTTATGGTGGTTGTTTTCCATTATGAGTAGTTGATCTAAATCATCTCCAAGCAAATGACCCAATACTGACTAGTGAGAAATCAGAGGAAATCTAATGGGGACTGGGGACTTCCTAGTAAATTTAGAAGAGATGCAATAAGAGATAGCATCTTTTCTCTCTGGCCATTGTTGTGTCTGGATGTGACAACTGACACCACTACAACCATTTTGCAACCATGAGAGAAGCCAGAGGAGAGTGAAGCTAGAGAGTAAGGATGGTAGAACATAGAGGCTGAAAGAATTTGGGTCCTTGAATGTCACTTTTAAACTACTCATCCTTCCTTGCCCAGAGACTGCCCTATTGTTGGACTTCTAGTTATGTAAGATAATAAATTTCATATTTTAAAGTGAGTTGGGGGTTTCTAATACCTGCAGCCAGAAGCATACTAATTCATGTAAAAGGATATAGACAATAAACAAGTAAATAAGCAAAATAATTCCAGTCAGTGGCAAATGCTAGTAAGGAAGAAGATAAACAGGGTGATGTTAGGGAGAGTGATTAGTTAAGGCAAGAAGAGGCTACTTTATTTTTTTATTTTTATTTAAAAATTTTTTAATGTTTACTATTTATTTTTGAGAGAGAGAGACAGAATGAGAGTGGGGGAGGAGTAGAGAGAGAGAGAGAGAGAGAGGGAGATACAGAATCCAAAGCAGCTCCAGGCTCTGAGCTGTCAGCACAGAGCCCCACGCGGGGCTTGAACCCACGAACCGCAAGATCATGACCTGAGCTGAAGTCCGACGCTTAACCAACTGAGCCACCCAGGTGCCCCTATTTATTTTTATTAAAAATTTTTTATTTGAGAATAGGTAACACAATGTTACATTACTTTTCAGTGTACAACATAGTAATTCAATATCTCTATACATTATGCTATGCTTACTACAAGTGTAGCTATTATCTGTCCTGTTACATCACTATTACAATATCATTGACTATATTCCCTATGCTGTACCTTTTGTTCCCATGACATTCATTCCAGAATTGTTGCCTGTATCTCTAACTCCTCTTCATCCATTTTACCCATTTCCCCATGCTCCTTCCCTCTAGCAACCATCAGTTTGTTCTCTGTATTTATACGTCTGATTCTGCTTATTTGTTTATTTGTTTTGTTTTTTAGATTCTACATATGAGTGAAATCATATGGTATTTGTCTTTCTTGGTCTTATTTCATTTAGCATAAAATCCTCAAGGTTCATCCGTGGGGAGAGGCTACGTTATTTCTGTTGTTGTTGTTATTCTTAAATATTTATTTTTGAGAGACAGTGAGAGAGAGTATGCTCACACGCGAGCAGGGGAAAGGCAGACAGAGAGGGAGACAGAGGCTTGGAAGTGGGCTCTGCACTGATAGCAGAGAGCTTAATGCCGGGCTTGAACTAACGAAAGGTGAGATGATGACCTGAGCCAAAGTCAGATCTTTTTTAAAAATTATTATTAATTTATTTTCAAGTTAGTTAACATACAGTGTTGTCTTGGCTTCAGAAGTAGAACCCAGTGATTCATCTCTTACATATAATGTCGAGTGCTTATTCCAAAAAGTGCCCTCCTTAATGCCAGTCACCCACTTAACACACCCCTCCCCCCCACCCCCATCAACCCTCACTCTGTTCTCTGTATTTAAGAGTCTTATAGGTTTGCCTCCCTCTTGGTTTTTATCGTATTTTTCCTTCCCTTCCCCTATGTTCGTCTGTTGAATTTCTCAAATCCCACATATGAGTGAAATCATATATTTCTGACTTATTTCAGTTAGCGTAATACCCTCCAGTTCCACCCACATTGTTGCAAATGGCAAGATTTCATTCTTTTTCATTGCCGAGTGGTATTCCATTGTATGTATATGTATACATATACATATGCAAGTGGTATTCCATTGTGTGTGTGTGTGTGTGTGTGTATCTTCTTTATCCATTCACATCTTCTTTATCCATTCATTGATGGACATTTGGGCTCTTTCCATAATTTGGCTATTGTCAATAGCACTGCTATAAGCATTGGGGTGCATGTGCCCCTTTGAATCAGCAGTTTTTCTCCTCTAGATAAATTCCTAGTAGTGCAATTGCTGGATCATAGGGTAGTTCTATTTTTAATTTTTTGAGGAACCTCCAAATTGTTTTCCAGAGCAGCTGCACCAGTTTGCATTCCCACCAACAGTGCAAAAGGGTTCTTCTTTCTCCACATCCTCACCAACATCTGTTTCCTGAGTTGTTAATTTCAGCCATTCTGACAGGTGTGAGATGGTATCTCATTGTGGTTTTGATTTGTATTTCCCTGATGATGAATGATGTGGAGCATCTTTTCATGTATGCTTGCCATTTGGATGTCTTCTTTGGAGAAGTGTCTATTCATGTCTTCTGCCCATTTCTTTACTGGATTATTTGGTTTTTGTGTGTTGAGTTTGGTAAGTTCTTTATAGATTTTGGATACTAATCCTTTATCCAATATGTCTGATATATCTTCTCCCATTCTGTTGGTTCCCTTTTAGTTTTGTTGATTGTTTCCTTTGCTGTACAGAAGTTTTATCTTGATGAAGTTCCAATAGTTCATTTTTGCTTTTATTTCTTTTGCCTTTGGAGACATGTAAAGTATGAAGTTGCTGTGGCCGAGGTCAAAGAGGTTGTTGCCTGTTTTCTTCTGTAGGATTTTGATGGTTTCCTGTCTCAAATTTAGGTCTTTTATTCATTTTGATTTTATTTTTGTGTATGATGTAAGAAAGTGGTTCCAGGTTCATTCTTCTGCATGTCGCTGTCTAGTTCTCCCAGCACCATTTGCTAAAGAGACTGTCTTTTTCCCACTGGATATTCTTTCCTGCTTTGTCAAAGATTAGTTGGCCATATATTTGTGGGTTCATTTCTGGGTTCTCTATTCTGTTCCATTGATCTGTGTGTCTGTTTTTGTGCCAATACCATATTGTTTTGATGATTACAGCTTTGTAATACAGCTTGAAGTCCAGAATTGTGATGCTTCCAGCTTGGGTGTTCTTTTCTAGGATTGCTTTGGCTATTCAGGGTCTTTTATGGTTCCATACAAATTTCAGGATTGTTTATTCTAGCTCTGTGAAGAATGCTGGTGGTATTTTGATAGGGATGGCATTGAATGTGTAGATGACTTTGGGTAGTATCAACATTTTAATGATAATTTGTTCTTCCAATCCATGAGCATGGAATGTTTTTCCATTTCTTTGTGTCTTCTATTTCTTTCATAAGCTTTCTATACTTTTCAGCGTACAGATCTTTTACCTCTTTGGTTAGGTTTATTCCTAGGTATTTTATGGTTCTTGGTGCAATTGTAAATGGTATCGATTCCTTGATATCTCTTTCTGTTGCTTCATAATTGGTGTATACAAATGCAGCCACTTTCTATATGTTGATTTTATATCTTGCGACTCGGCTGAATTCATGTATCAGTTCTCGCATTTTTTTGGTGGTGTCTTTCGGGTTTTCCATGCAGAGTATCACGTCATCTGCAAAGAGTGAAAGTTTGACTTCTTTGCCAATTTGGAGGCCTTTTATTTCATTTTGTTGTCTGATTGCTGAAGCTAGGACTTCCAATACTATGTTGAACAACGGTGCTGAGAATGGACACCCCTGTCTCATTCCTGATCTTATGCGGGAAGCTCTCAGTTTTCCCCCACTAACGATGATATTAGCTGTGGGCCTTTCATGTTGTGTGGCTTTTATGATGTTAAGGTATGTTCCTACTATCTCAGCTTTCTTGAGGGTTTTTATCAAGAAAGGATGCCATTTTTGTCAAATGCATTTTCTGCATCTAAGAATCATATGGTTCTTATCCTTTCTTTTATTAATGTGGCGTACCATGTTGATTGATTTGCAAGTACTAAACCAGCCCTGCAGCCCAGCAGTGAATCACTTGATCATAGTGAATAATTCTTTTAATGTACTGTTGAATTCAATTTGCTAGCATCTTATTGAGAATTTTTGCATCTGAGTTCATCAGAGATATTGGCTTGCAATTCTCCTTTTTAGTGGGGTCTTTGTCTGGATTTGGAATCAAGGTAATGCTGGCCTCACAGAATGAGTTTGGAGTCTTTCCTTCCATTTCTATTTTTTGGAATAGTTCGAGAAGAATAGGTATTAACTTTACTTTAAATGTCTGGTAGATTTCCCCTGGGAAGCCATCTGGCCCAGGACTCTTATTTGTTGGGAGATTTTCGGTAACTGATTCAATTGCTTTGCTGGTTATGGGTCTGTTCAAATTTTCTATTTCTTCCTGTTTGAGTTTTGCTAGGATATGAGTGTCTAGGAATTTTTTCATTTCTTCCAGATTGTCCAGTTTGTTGGCATATAATTTTTCATAGTATTCTCTTATAATTGTTTGTATTTCTGTGGTGTTGGTTGTGATCTCTCCTCTTTCATTCATGGTTTTATCTGTATGGGTCCTCTTTTCTTTTTGAGAAGTCTGGCTAGGGATTTATCAATTTTGTTTATTCTTTCAAAAAAACAGCTCTTAGTTTCATTGATCTGTTCTACTGTTTTTTGTTTTTGATTCTATATTGTTTATTTCTGCTCTAATCTTTTTTATTTTTCTTCTTCTTCTGGCTTTGGGCTTTATTTGCTGTGCCTTTTCTAGCTCCTTTAGGTGTAAGGTTAGGTGGTGTATTTAGGACTTTTGTTGCTTTTGAGATAGGCCTAAATTGCAATGTATTTTCCTCTTATGACTGCCTCCCAAAGGGTTTGGGCTGTCATGTTTTCATTTTCATTTGCTTCCATGCATTTTTAAATTTCTTCTTTAATTTCCTGGCTAACCCATTCATTCTTTCATAGGATGTTCTTGAACTTCCATATATTTGGGGGCTTTCTAAATTTTTTCTTGTGGTTGATTTCAAGCTTCATAGTGTTGTTATCTGAAAATATACATGGTATGATCTCAATCTTTTTATACCTGTTGAGGGCTGTCTTGTGACCCAAAATGTGATCTATCTTGGAGAACATTCTATGTGCACTCTAGAAGAATGTGTATTCTGCTGCATTAGGATGAAATGTTCTGAATATATCTGTTAAGTCCTTCTGGCCCAATGTGTCATTCAGAGCCATTGTTTCCTTACTGATTTCCTGCCTAGATGATTTGTCCATTGTTGTAAGTGGAGTATTAAAGTCTCCTACAATTACGATATTATTATCCAAAAGTTTGCTTATGTTTGTGATTAATAGATTTATATATTTGGGTGTGTTGGGGGCATAAATATTTACAATTGTTAGCTCTTCTTAATGGATAGACCCCTTAATTATGATATAATGCCCTTCTTCATCTCTTGTTACAGTGTTTGTTTTAAAATCTAGTTTGTCTGATATAAGTATGGCTACTCTGGCTTTTTTTTTTTTTTTTGATGTCCATTAGCATGATAGATAGTTCTCCATCCCCTCACTTTCAATCTGCAGGTGTACTCAGATCTAAAATGAGTAGCTTGTAGGCAGTATATAGATGAATCTTGTTTCTTTATCCATTCTGATACTCTGTGTCTTTTGATTGGGGCATTTAGTCCATTTACATTCAGAGTGATTATTGAAAGATATGAATTTGATGCCATTGTGTTATCTGTAGATTTCACTTTTGTGATGTCAATCGTCCTTTGTAGTCTTTGCTGCTTTCCACTCATGGAGCTCCCCTTAGGATCTCTTGCAGGGCTAGTTTAGTGGTCATGAACTTCTTTACTTTTTGTTTGTCTGGGAAAATCTTTCTCTCTCCTTCTATTCTTAAGACACCCTTGTTGAATAAAGGATTTTTGGCTGCATATTTTTCCTATTAGCACACAGAATATTTCCTGCTACTCCCTTCTGGCCTGCCAAGTTTCAGTGGACAGGTCTGTTACTAACCTTACGTGTCTACCCTTTTGTCCTTGGCTGCTTTCAGAATTCTCTCTTTCTCTTCGTATTTTGTCAGTTTCACCATGATATGTTGTGGTGTTGACTGGTTTTTATTGATTTTAAAGGGAGTTATTTGTGCCTCTTGGACTTGGATGCCTGTGTCCTTCCCCAGATTAGGAAGTTCTTAGCTATAATTTGTTCCAATAAGCCTTCTGCCCCTTTCTTTCATTTTTCTTCTTTTGGACCTCCTATGGCATGGATATTGTTTCATTTCATGGAATTACTCAGTTCTCCAATTCTCCCTCATAATCTAGTAATTTTCTTTCCCTCTTATTTTGCAGCTTCATTATTTTCCATAGTTTTATCTTCTATTTCACCTATTCTCCCCTCTGCTTTTTCTATCCTTGCTGTCACTGTATCTATTTTGCATTTCAGTTATAGCATTTTAAAAACTCATTGTGACTAGTTCTCAAGTCTTTGATCTCTGCAGCAAGAGATTCTCTGGTGTTTTCTATGCTTTTTTTTTTCAAGCCCAGTTATTAGTCTTATGACTGTTATTCTAAATTCTTGTCCAGATATATTGCTTATATCTGTTACACACAATTCTCTGGCTGTGATTTCTTCCTGAATTTTCTTTTGGGGAGAATTCCTCCATTTTGTCATTTTGGCTGTTTCTGTCTCTGGCATGTTTTAAAAGCTTGTTATGTGTCCTGCACCTGCGAGTACTATTATATTAAAAGAGGGCCATACACTATCCAGGGCCTGGCACTTCAGGAAGTGTTGTTGGTGTGTGTTGCATGCACTGTGTTGTTGCATTTTGGCTCCTCTATCCCACTGGTTGGTCCTCTGCAAAGTTCCTCCTTGCTTCTAGTGGTGGAGTGTTTGGACCTTCAACCAGGTGTGCTTTGATTTGTTTGTTGAAGTAACCCCGGAAATAAATCCATCTTTTAGATGGATATTTTGACTATTTTCAATTTTCCCTATTACAATGCTACAATGTGAATTCTTGCACATGCTCCCTTGTGTACACATGTATGAGTTTCTCTAGGATAAGAAGTATGAGTAAACTTGCTGACTTGTATGCTATGTGTATTTTCAACTTTACAGCACTAACCCAAGTGCTCTCTAAAGTGGTTGTTCTGTTTTACAACCATTCCTGCTGCTGCCACTGCTACTAGCAAATACTTATATAACATGAACTACATGCCAGACATTGTTCTGTTTTTCTTATATTAACTCATTATACTGACACTAGTCCTCTTAGGGTAGGAGCTATTATTCTATTATTATCATCATCTCAATTTTTTTTTAATTTTTTTAACGTTTATTTATTTTTGAGACAGAGAGAGACAGAGCATGAACAGGGGAGGGTCAGAGAGAGGGAGACACAGAATCTGAAACAGGCTCCAGGCTCTGAGCGGTCAGCACAGAGCCCGACGCGGGGCTCGAACTCACGGACCGCAAGATCATGACCTGAGCCGAAGTCGACCGCTTAACCAACTGAGCCACCCAGGCGCCCCTCATCATCTCAATTTTACAAATGGTACCAAGATGTTAACTAAGCCCATGCCAGAGACCAGCTCCAGCAACCAGGGGTTCCCAAAGGAAGAACGGCGTCGGTGAAAATAAAATAAAACTAAAATAAAACACTGGAAAATAAAAAACTAAAATAAAAAGCTAAAACTAAAATACAAATGGACAGAGACAACAGCAGTGTGTTGAACTGGCCGATTTACTGCGGTAAACGTGGCATTATATATACTAGTGATTTCCTTGCAACATGTGTCATCTATGTTTTTCTAACATTACCCAATTCTAAAATTGTTCCTTTGTATAATCACCCAATAAGGAATAACATGATTGTTTTGTCATAACGTTCCCTCCTGCCTTTTGCTTATTGATTAATTTCTTTTATTGTTTTTATTATATATCTATGTTTGTCTATAATTTATAAAGTATTTGTTTTGCTGTTTTCATAAAAGGTCATTTATCTCTCAACACCTCAAGTGGAACAGTTACAGGGACATGACCTCTTAGTTGTTTCCCTGAACCATTCGTGGTTTTGAAGAACAAAAGTGTTCGTCTGGGTCCAAGGTGCCAGGAAGGGGGCCAAGAGGGCCTTAGAAACCCACGCCTTATACATTCTCAGAGAGACAATGCACCTAGGAACCAATGAACCATTCTGTACTTTAACCGACTAGGTTCAATCATCATCTGGAATGCTTCCTGGGGGCCAAGTGGGCCTAGGGGTCAGAGTGACCTGTGTCCATAGATACACTCCTTAGTTACCGAAGTGGGGCTTTCAGATCCATGTCTCTCCTTCGTTGGCCGCCCTTGCTGGCAAATGCATGAGGCTATCCTTCCTGCAAGTAGAGGAGTCTCCATAGGGAATGGCAAGGGCTAAACGTAAGGCCACACAATTTCTTGCGGAACCTTATTTTTTCCCCAATGGTTCTTTTCCCAGGGGGCCTGCCGAGGGCAATTCCCCAACAGACAATACCCCAGGTACTTTTATGGCCAAATTACCTAAAAGCGGGAGTCCCAGAAGCTTCACTGTTGGCAGGCCGCCCTGCAGTCACCAATCCGTCCACAGCCCGGGCCCTGCCAGTCAGGCTGGGACAGCTGGGCTTCCAGCAAGCCCACAGTCAGGCTAAGCCAAAGAGGCAGAGCCAGGACTTGAGACCAAGCAAAATGGCTCTAGAATCTGCTTTCAGCCACAGGGCTATGCTGTCTCTCCCACCAGCAGTTTATGAGGGTTCTTGTTAGTCTACACTATCATTATACTTGGTGTTTCCCAACTTTAAATTTGTTTTGCCAATCTGATGGGTACAAAACGGTAATTCACTGTGGTTTAGATGTGCTTTTATCTGATTACTGGTGCTGTCAAGGCATATTTTCATACGTGTAGCTGGAATTCAGGTTTCTCTTCTAGAAATTGCCTGTTGTAAAACATAGCTTCAAAGGTGATCCTTAGCTTATTCCGTAACATGAGAAAATGATATTGAGGAAGGTATAAAAATGTTAGGGAATGCTGCTAAGCACTGACTGAATTTTCAAACTCTTACTTGGGATAAGAGCAGTCCCTCATAATTTTATAAAGCTGTGATTCATTCTCCGACCCATGGCAATCTGGTTTGTCCTTCTGCTAACTTTATTTCTTTTCAAAGTGGAGCAAGTCAGTGTAAATCAACCCTTTCTATATATGTCAAGGCCTAGAGAACTCCATTTAGAAATATGAATGCAATAAACCTGGAATTTTCAACAAGGGGGGGATTTTTGTCACCCTCAGTGAAACTATGACCACAGGGAGCCTGCATTTCTAGTTGAAAGTATCCCTAAAATAGATTTTATCTGGTTTGGGTATGAGGCAGTAGCAACAGCCAAAATGGCTCATCAGGGGTTGCTGAGTTTACCTGACAGTCTTTCAGTTAGAAATTATACATTGTTTGCCATGTATAAAATACTGTGCATAGGCCGGAGATTCAGCAGTAAACAAGACCCACATGTTTACTTGTTTTATGGAAATTGCATTCTTGAGGAGACAGACATTCTAAACCTAAACCACAAATTGCAGAAGTTTAATTACTGTTGGGATAGTTGTCTGAAAGAGACCTGTAGCATGCTAAAGAAGCTATGTAGTAGGGAGCCCAGATCTGGTCTAGAGGGTATGGGGAGATGTACGGGTAGCCTCTAAAATGGCCCCTTAGTTCAGGCTGCCATAACAAAGTACTACAGACTAGTGGCTTAAACAACAGAAATGTATTTCTTACAGTTCTGGAGGCTGGGAAGTCCAAGATCAAGGTGTCAGCTAATTTGGTTTCTGGTGATAGTTTTCTTCCTGGCTTGTAGATGTCTGCCTTCTCACTGTGTCCTCAAAAGGCAGAGAGAGAGAGAAAGAGAGAGAGAGAGAGATAAAGAATGGGGGTGGGGAGAAGGTAAGGGGAGAAGGTAAGGGGAGAAGGAAGAAAGAGGGAGAGAGCTCCTCTCTGGAGTCTTTTCTTTTTCTTTCTTTTTTTTAGAGGGATGGAGAGAGAGAGCTAGTGAGAGAGAGTGTCTGAGCTTGAGCAGAGGAAAGGGGCAGAGGGAGAAGAGAATCCCAAGCAGGCTCCATGCTCAGTGTGGAGCCCATTGTAGGGCTCGATCCCATGATGCTGGGATCATGACCTGATGCTGGGATCATGACCTGAGCCAATATCAAGAGTCAGATGCTCAACTGGCTGAGCCACCCAAGCACCCCTGGAGTCTTTTCTTATAAGAAAGAACAAGAATTCTGTCAGATTTGGGCCCTATCCTTATTATCTCATTTAATTTGAATTACCTCCTCATAGGCCCTATCTCCAAATATAGTCACAATGAGATTCAGAGTTTCAACCTATGAACTGGGGGTGGGAGTGGGAAACACAATTCAGTCTATAATAACCCCCAACATTCTCTGTCTCATGGTATTCATGTCTTTGTGAAATTTCCTTGTTTGAGTGTAGGCTGCACCTAGCAAATAACAAATAGAACATGGTAAAAGTGATGAAATGTTGCTTCCAAGATTAGTTTACAAAAGGACTGTGGGTACTGATGTAAATTTCACCTCTCTTGCTGCCTGTTGGCCAGAAGTCTCTATCAGTTCCTTGCCATGAGAACCTCCCCATACGACACCTCATAATATGGCAGCTGACTTCCCTCAGGACAAGCAAGTAACTGAAGCCCTCAATCCAACAGCCCGTAAAGAACTGAATCTTGCCATCAGCAACATGAGTGAGCTTGGAAGCAAATCCTTTCCCGATTAAGCCTTCAGATGAGATTGTAGACTTTGCCTATAGCTTGACAGCAACTTCATGAGAGACCTTGAGGCAGAAGCATCCAGATAAGCCATGCCTGGATTCCTGACGTGCAAAAGTTGTGAGATAATACATGTTTGTTTTTGGGGGGATATCTTTTTATGTAGCAATAAAGACTTCCCTGAGGGAGTGACACTTAGGCTGGGACATGAAGGATGATGGGGGTTACTACATGGCAGAGTTAGAAGGGAGGGAGGTATGTTGTAGGCAAAGACACTAAAGCCAGAAGGGCAAGGGCAGCTTGGCAGGAGTGCACTTGAGAGAGTAGCATGAGACAAATCTGGTGAATTGGGAAGTTGTTTTAGAAAATTCAAGAACAGAGCAGGAGGAGTAAACACGAATCAGACAACAGAGCATTTTCCTAATTCCCTAAATGCATCCATAGGATGATAGGGTGGTATAGTGGAGAGCACTATGATGGGAGAGTGCTAGTCCCAGTGCTAACTCTGTGGTCTCAAGCAATCACTTGGTCATTCTGGTCCTCAGTTTTCTCATCTATAAGATGGAATCTGAATTCTTTACAACTCTCAGTCAAGAGTTATTAGTTGTATGAAACCTGTATGAGGAAAACTGTAAGATACTCCTGAAAGAAACAAAAGTAGGCCTGAGCAGATAGAAAGACAGTCCATGTCATTGGATAAGAGGACTCAATTTCACAAAGGTAACAAGTGCTCCATAAATTAATTTATACATTTAGTGCAATCCAAATAAATCAACATCAGAGTTTTGACAGCTAGATAAATTGATTATAAAGCTCATATGGAAGAACAAATGAAAATACCCAGAAACAGCCTAAAAATAGAAGCAGCAAAGGGGAAGGCTAACTGTAACAGATATATTTTGTTCCAAAAAATTTTTTAAGTTTTTTTTTTTATTTTGAGAGAGAGAGAAAGAGGGAGGAGGGGGAGAGAGAGAGAGAGAGAGAGAGAGAGAGAGAGAGAGAGAAAGAGAGAATCCCAAGCAGGCTCCACGCTGTTAGTGCAGAGCCCAATAAGGGGTCTGAACCCACCAACTGTGAAATCATGACCTGAACCAAAATCAAGGCATTCAACCAACTGAGCCACCCAGGTGCCCCTATTTTTCCAAATTTTTATTTAAATTCTAGTTACCTAACATATAGTGTAATACTGGTTTCAGGAGTAGAACTTAGTGATTTATCACTTACATATAACACCCAGGGCTCATCATAACAAGTACCGTCCTTAATATACATCACCTGTTTTGCCCATCTCCCACCCACCTCCCTCCATAAGCCTTCAATTTGTTCTCTATTGCTGCCCTTTCTCTCTTTTAATGTTTACTTATCTTTGAGAGAGAGAGAGACAGAATCTGAGTGGGAGAGGGGCAGAGAGAGAGACACACACAAAGAATTTGAAGCAGGCTCCAGGCTCTAAGCTGTCAGCACAGATGCTGACATGGAGCTTGAACTCACAAACCATGAGATCATGACCTGAGCTGAAGTCGGACACTTAACTGACTGAGCCACCCAGGTGCCCTTCTCTGTGTTTCCTAAATTACACATATGAGGGAAATCATATGGTATTTGTCGTTCTCTTATTTCGCTTAGCATAATAAATTCTAGCTCCATCTACATCATTGCAAATGGCAAGATTTCATTCTTTTTGATGGCTGAGTAATATTCCATATTGTGTGTATGCGTGTGTGTGTGTGTGTCAAACATCTTTTTTTATTTTTATTTATTTATTTATTTATTTATTTATTTATTTATTTATTTATTTATTTATTTATATATGAAGTTTATTGACAAATTGGTTTCCATACAACACCCAGTGATCATCCCAAAAGGTGCCCTCCTCAATACCCATTACCCACCCGCCCCTCCCTCCCACCCCCCATCAACCCTCAGTTTGTTCTCAGTTTTTAAGAGTCTCTTATGGGGGCGCCTGGGTGGCTCGGTCGGTTGGGCGTCCGACTTCGGCTCAGGTCATGATCTCACGGTCCGTGGGTTCGAGCCCCGCGTCGGGCTCTGTGCCAACAGCTCAGAGCCTGGAGCCTGCTTCAGATTCTGTGTCTCCCTCTCACTGTGACCCTCCCCCATTCATGCTCTGTCTCTCTCTGTCTCAAAAATAAATAAACGTTAAAAAAAAAAATTAAAAAAAAAAAAGAGTCTCTTATGCTTTGGCTCTCTCCCACTCTAACGTCCTTTTTTTTTTTTTTTTTCCTTCCCCTCCCCCATGGGTTCCTGTTAAGTTTCTCAGGATCCACATAAGAGTGAAACCATATGGTATCTGTCTTTCTCTGTATGGCTTATTTCACTTAGCATCACACTCTCCAGTTCCATCCACGTTGCTACAAAAGGCCATATTTCATTTTTTCTCATTGCCACGTAGTATTCCATTGTGTATATAAACCACAATTTCTTTATCCATTAGTTGATGGACATTTAGGCTCTTTCCATAATTTGGCTATTGTTGACAGTGCTGCTATGAACATTGGGGTACAAGTGCCCCTATGCATCAGTACTCCTGTATCCCTTGGATAAATTCCTAGCAGTGCTATTGCTGGGTCATAGGGTAGGTCTATTTTTAATTTTCTGAGGAACCTCCACACTGCTTTCCAGAGCGGCTGCACCAATTTGCATTCCCACCAACAGTGCAAGAGGGTTCCCGTTTCTCCACATCCTCTCCAGCATCTATAGTCTCCTGATTTGTTCATTTTGGCCACTCTGACTGGCGTGAGGTGATACCTGAGTGTGGTTTTGATTTGTATTTCCCTGATAAGGAGCGACGCTGAACATCTTTTCATGTGCCTGTTGGCCATCTGGATGTCTTCTTTAGAGAAGTGTCTATTCATGTTTTCTGCCCATTTCTTCACTGGGTTATTTGTTTTTCGGGTGTGGAGTTTGGTGAGCTCTTTATAGATTTTAGATACTAGACCTTTGTCCGATATGTCATTTGCAAATATCTTTTCCCATTCCGTTGGTTGCCTTTTAGTTTTGTTGGTTGTTTCCTTTGCTGTGCAGAAGCTTTTTATCTTCATAAGGTCCCAGTAATTCACTTTTGCTTTTAATTCCCTTGCCTTTGGGGATGTGTCGAGTAAGAGATTGCTACGGCTGAGGTCAGAGAGGTCTTTTCCTGCTTTCTCCTCTAAGGTTCTGATGGTTTCCTGTCTCACATTTAGGTCCTTTATCCATTTTGAGTTTATTTTTGTAAATGGTGTGAGAAAGTGGTCTAGTTTCAACCTTCTGCATGTTGCTGTCCAGTTCTCCCAGCACCATTTGTTAAAGAGGCTGTCTTTTTTCCATTGGATGTTCTTTCCTGCTTTGTCAAAGATGAGTTGGCCATACGTTTGTGGGTCTAGTTCTGGGGTTTCTATTCTATTCCATTGGTCTGTGTGTCTGTTTTTGTGCCAATACCATGCTGTCTTGATGATGACAGCTTTGTAGTAGAGGCTGAAGTCTGGGATTGTGATGCCTCCTGCTTTGGTCTTCTTCTTCAAAATTCCTTTGGCTATTCGGGGCCTTTTGTGGTTCCATATGAATTTTAGGATTGCTTGTTCTAGTTTCGAGAAGAATGCTGGTGCAATTTTGATTGGGATTGCATTGAATGTGTAGATAGCTTTGGGTAGTATTGACATTTTGACAATATTTATTTTTCCAATCCATGAGCAGGGAATGTCTTTCCATTTCTTTAAATCTTCTTCAATTACCTTCATAAGCTTTCTATAGTTTTCAGCATACAGATCCTTTACATCTTTGGTTAGATTTATTCCTAGATATTTTATGCTTCTTGGTGCAATTGTGAATGGGATCAGTTTCTTTATTTGTCTTTCTGTTGCTTCATTGTTAGTGTATAAGAATGCAACTGATTTCTGTACATTGATTTTGTATCCTGCAACTTTGCTGAATTCATGTATCAGTTCTAGCAGACTTTTGGTGGAGTCTATCGGATTTTCCATGTATAGTATCATGTCATCTGCAAAAAGCGAAAGCTTGACTTCATCTTTGCCAATTTTGATGCCTTTGATTTCCTTTTGTTGTCTGATTGCTGACGCTAGAACTTCCAGCACTATGTTAAACAACAACGGTGAGAGTGGGCATCCCTGTCGTGTTCCTGATCTCAGGGAAAAAGCTCTCAGTTTTTCCCCGTTGAGGATGATGTTAGCTGTGGGCTTTTCATAAATGGCTTTTATGATCTTTAAGTATGTTCCTTCTATCCCGACTTTCTCAAGGGTTTTTATTAAGAAAGGGTGCTGGATTTTGTCAAAGGCCTTTTCTGCATCGATTGACAGGATCATATGGTTCTTCTCTTTTTTTTTGTTAATGTGATGTATCACGTTGATTGATTTGCGAATGTTGAACCAGCCCTGCATCCCAGGAATGAATCCCACTTGATCATGGTGAATAATTCTTTTTATATGCCGTTGAATTCGATTTGCTAGTATCTTATTGAGAATTTTTGCATCCATATTCATCAGGGATATTGGCCTGTAGTTCTCTTTTTTTACTGGGTCTCTGTCTGGTTTAGGAATCAAAGTAATACTGGCTTCATAGAATGAGTCTGGAAGTTTTCCTTCCCTTTCTATTTCTTGGAATAGCTTGAGAAGGATAGGAATTATCTCTGCTTTAAACGTCTGGTAGAACTCCCCTGGGAAGCCATCTGGTCCTGGACTCTTATTTGTTGGGAGATTTTTGATAACCGATTCAATTTCTTCGCTGGTTATGGGTCTGTTCAAGCTTTCTATTTCCTCCTGATTGAGTTTTGGAAGAGTGTGGGTGTTCAGGAATTTGTCCATTTCTTCCAGGTTGTCCAATTTGTTGGCATATAATTTTTCATAGTATTCCCTGATAATTGTTTGTATCTCTGAGGGATTGGTTGTAATAATTCCATTTTCATTCATGATTTTATCTATTTGGGTCATCTCCCTTTTCTTTTTGAGGAGCCTGGCTAGAGGTTTGTCAATTTTGTTTATTTTTTCAAAAAACCAACTCTTGGTTTCGTTGATCTGCTCTACAGTTTTTTTAGATTCTATATTGTTTATTTCTGCTCTGATCTTTATTATTTCTCTTCTTCTGCTGGGTTTAGGCTGCCTTTGCTGTTCTGCTTCTATTTCCTTTAGGTGTGCTGTTAGATTTTGTATTTGGGATTTTTCTTGTTTCTTGAGATAGGCCTGGATTGCAATGTATTTTCCTCTCAGGACTGCCTTCGCTGCGTCCCAAAGCGTTTGGATTGTTGTATTTTCATTTTCGTTTGTTTCCATATATTTTTTGATTTCTTCTCTAATTGCCTGGTTGACCCACTCATTCGTTAGTAGGGTGTTCTTTAACCTCCATGCTTTTGGAGGTTTTCCAGACTTTTTCCTGTGGTTGATTTCAAGCTTCATAGCATTGTGGTCTGAAAGTATGCATGGTATAATTTCAATTCTTGTAAACTTATGAAGGGCTGTTTTGTGACCCAGTATATGATCTATCTTGGAGAATGTTCCATGTGCACTCGAGAAGAAAGTATATTCTGTTGCTTTGGGATGCAGAGTTCTAAATATATCTGTCAAGTCCATCTGATCCAGTGTCTCATTCAGGGCCCTTGTTTCTTTATTGACCGTGTGTCTAGATGATCTATCCATTTCTGTTAGTGGGGTGTTAAAGTCCCCAGCAATTACCACATTCTTATCAATAAGGTTGCTTCTGTTTATGAGTAATTGTTTTATATATTTGGGGGCTCCGGTATTCGGCGCATAGACATTTATAATTGTTAGCTCTTCCTGATGGATAGACCCTGTAATTATTATATAATGTCCTTCTTCATCTCTTGTTACAGCCTTTAATTTAAAGTCTAGTTTGTCTGATATAAGTATGGCTACTCCAGCTTTCTTCTGGCTTCCAGTAGCATGATAAATAGTTCTCCATCCCCTCACTCTGAATCTAAAGGTGTCCTCAGGTCTAAAATGAGTCTCTTGTAGACAGCAAATAGATGGGTCTTGTTTTTTTATCCATTCTGATACCCTATGTCTTTTGGTTGGCACATTTAATCCATTTACATTCAGTGTTATTATAGAAAGATACAGGTTTAGAGTCATTGTGATGTCTGTATGTTTTATGCTTGTAGTGATGTCTCTGGTACTTTGTCTCACAGGGTCCCCCTTAGGATCTCTTGTAGGGCTGGTTTAGTGGTGACAAATTCCTTCAGTTTTTGTTTGTTTGGGAAGACCTTTATCTCTCCTTCTATTCTAAATGACAGACTTGCTGGATAAAGGATTCTCGGCTGCATATTTTTGCTGTCTAGCACCCTGAAAATCTCGTGCCAATTCTTTCTGGCCTGCCAAGTTTCAAAAGAGAGATCAGTCACGAGTCTTATAGGTCTCCCTTTATATGTGAGGGCACGTTTACCCCTTGCTGCTTTCAGAATTTTTTCTTTATCCTTGTATTTTGCCAGTTTCACTATGATATGTCGTGCAGAAGATCGATTCAAGTTACGTCTGAAGGGAGTTCTCTGTGCCTCTTGGATTTCAATGCCTTTTTCCTTCCCCAGTTCAGGGAAGTTCTCAGCTATAATTTCTTCAAGTACCCCTTCAGCACCTTTCCCTCTCTCTTCCTCCTCTGGGATACCAATTATGCGTATATTATTTCTTTTTAGTGTATCACTTAGTTCTCTAATTTTCCCCTCATACTCCTGGATTTTTTTATCTCTCTTTTTCTCAGCTTCCTCTTTTTCCATAACTTTATCTTCTAGTTCACCTATTCTCTCCTCTGCCTCTTCCATCCGAGCCGTGGTGGTTTGCATTTTGTTTTCCATTTCATTTAAAGCGTTTTTCAGCTCCTCGTGACTGTTCCTTAGTCCCCTGATGTCTGTAGCAAGAGATTCTCTGCTGTCCTGTATGCTGTTTTCCAGCCCAGCGATTAATTTTATGACTATTATTCTAAATTCACTTTCTGTTATATTATTTAAATCCTTTTTGATCAGCTCATTAGCTGTTGTTATTTCCTGGAGATTCTTCTGAGGGGAATTCTTCCGCTTGGTCATTTTGGATAGGCCCTGGTGTGGTGAGGGCCTGCAGGGCACTTCCCCTGTGCTGTGGTGTATAACTGGAGTTGGTGGGCGGGGCCGCAGTCCGACCTGATGTCTGCCCCCAGCCCACCGCTGGGGCCACAGTCAGACTGGTGTGTGCCTTCTCTTCCCCTCTCCTAGGGGCGGGATTCACTGTGGGGTGGCGTGGCCCGTCTGGGCTACTTGCACACTGCCAGGCTTGTGATGCTGGGGATCTGGCGTATTAGCTGGGGTGGGAAGGCAAGGTGCACGGCGGCAGGGGGGGCAGGCTTAGCTCGCTTCTCCTTAGGTGATCCACTTCAGGAGGGGCCCTGTGGCAGCCGGAGGGAGTCAGATCGCTGCCGGAGGTTTGGCTCCGCAGAAGCACAGAGTTGGGTGTTCGCGCGGAGCGAGCAAGTTCCCTGGCCGGAGCCGGTTCCCTTTGGGATTTTGGCTGGGGGATGGGCGGGGGAGATGGCGCTGGCGAGCGCCTTTGCTCCCCGCCAAACTGAGCTCTGTCGTCCGGGGGCTCCGCAGCTCACCCTCCCTTTGTCCTCCAGCCTTCCCGCTTTCTGAGCAGAGCTGTTAACTTATGACCTCCCAGACGCTAAGTCGCGCTTGCTGTCGGAACACAGTCTGTCAGGCCCCTCCGCTTTTGCAAGCCGGACTCGGGGGCTCTGCTTGGCCGGCGAGCCGCCCCTCCGCCCCGGCTCCCTCCCGCCAGTCCGTGGAGCGCGCACCGCCTCGCCGCCCTTCCTACCCTCTTCCGTGGGCCTCTCGTCTGCACTTGGGTCCGGTGACTCTGTTCTGCTAATCCTCTGGCGGTTTTCTGGGTTATTTAGGCAGGTGTAGGTGGAATCTAAGTGATCAGCAGGTCGCGTGGTGAGCCCAGCGTCCTCCTACGCCGCCATCTTCCCAGAATCCTCAAACATCTTTTTTTATCCATTAGTCAGTATATGGACACTATGGCTCTTTCCATGGTTTGGCTATTGTTGAAAGCGCTGCTATAAACATTGGCGTACATGTGCCCCTATGAATCAGCACTATTGGGACCTCATCAAGATAAAAAGCTTCTGCACTGCAAAGGAAACAATCAACAAAACTAAAAGGCAACCGATGGAATGGGAAAAGATATTTACAAATGAAATATTGGATAAAGGGCTAGTATCCAAAATCTATAGAGAACTTAACCCAACTTGACACCTGAAAAGCAAATAATTCAGTAATTTTTTAAAGTTTATTCTGAGAGAGAGAGAGTGAGTGAGCAGGGGAGGGTCAAAGAGAGAGAGGGGGAGAGAGAGAGAAAGAGAAAGAGAATCTCAAGCAGGCTCTGTGCTATCAGCGCTGAGCCTGATGCGAGGCTCAATGACCTGAGCTGAAATCAAGAGTCAGACACTTAACCGACTGAGCCACCCAGGTGCCCCAAAAAGAAAAAAAAAACATTAGTGCCTGAATATTGAAAAAGAAATGAGTGGAATTACATGTCAAATTGGTGGCATATTGTGAATCCTGTAACATGCCAGCCAAACATCCTTCAGAAATGAGGGACGTAATCCATCAGTCACTAGAAGTGCTGTTGACAGATCTCAGCTGTCAGCCTTTTCTGGGAAGCACTCCAGTAGAAGAGAGCTGCCTGCCCCAGGTCTCACTGTCATCCTGTGATAGCCTTAGCCAGTGACTGGTTGATACAGGGGTACAAAAGCTCCGCTCCCTTGCCCCATCTTGGAATAAGTCATCCCAACTCCAGAGCTCCCCAGAGGGTCTGCACAGGCCTCTGCTGATACTGCACTGTAGCCCAAATTCTCTCTCTGACCTGTTTCCTTACCCTTCTTTCTGGTCTTGATCCCAAAAGCAGTCTGTAATAAATTTCCTTCATGCCAAACTCCATCTCAGAATATGCTTCCAGAGTAGCCTAATAATGACAACCAGAGCTAGGTATGCCAGGAGTGATTTAAGCAGTAGTCAGGATGACAGGATTTTTGGTGTTGGATCATCTGTTGCCAGGCTAGCAGACAGGATATATCATTTTTGGTGGTAGAAAGAGTATAAACAGTCCTGGACACAACTGTAATGCAATTGTTAAAACTTTCACTATCAGCAAACTGTGTATTTTAGGGGGGGAAGCATTCTATGGGTGCAATGTATCAGGTGTCAGAAATATACAGAAATGTGAGTGGGCTATTGCTAAGTTCATTTGATCCTATCTAATAAAATACAGAGTAATTAACTGGCTATTAAAAACTATGCATGAAAGCCAAAGCATTTCCTAGGTAACAAATATAGAGGTTCTCATGTTCTGCAAATGGAGGACAGAAAAAGATCAGGACCAGTTCTAGGACTTGATCAGAAGAGTAGCAGAGCCTCAAAGAAGACTGAACTTTCAATATCAGCAAGTCTGCTATACCAAGGACAGGGTGTTAGTTGGGAAAGAGTGGGAAATTGACATATGAAATGAAGACATCTGGGTTCATGCACCCCAAAATATTTAATTTGCAAAGATCCTTGAATCCTTTGTGGCAAAGAAGTGGCTGCCTCCTCCCTTGCACTAGTACTCCTTCCTTGCTGTAGGACAACATGAACCCTTTCAGGATCAGCTCTATTCTCCCTTGTCTAGGCTTACCACTAGACTGGTAAGTAGAATTAAGTCACCAAATAACCTGGCTAGGGATATGGTAGTCTGATAATGCAGGAAAAGGACTACTATGTCTACCCCAAGGAGCTCAGAATCCTAGGAGAATCCACATGATGATGGAGTAAAAGGAACTATATCCCAGGAGCTCAGGGTCTGGGTTAGTATACATGGGACTGAATTCTGAGGGCACTAGATCTAGAGAAACAGAATACAAAGTTGAATAAGGGAATTTAATTAATTTTGAAGCACTCTTCTGGGATACAGTATTTAATAACCTGGCAAGGCTCTCAGGAGATGGTGCAAATATGCTGTAGACTGGCTTTATAAGCATGAAAAGTGATGGTCCATACTAAATGAAGGAAAGATGCCAGAATTGCCATGGAAAGCAGTAGAATAAGAGATTAAAAAGTTCAATGACAGGGATGTTCACTTTCACCACTGTTCAACACAGTACTGGAAGTCCTAGCTTCAGCACTCAGACAACAAAAAGAAACAGAAAACAAACAAACTGGCAAAGAGGAAGTCAAAGTTTCACTCTTCACAGATGTCATGATACTCTACATGGAAAACCCAAAAGACTCTACCAAAAATTGAGAGAACTGATATGTGAATTCAGCAAAGTGGCAGGATATAAAATCGATGTACAGAAATTGGTTGCATTTCTATATACCAATAATGAAGCAACAGAAAGAGACATCAAGGAATCCATCCCATTTACAATTCCACCAAAACCCATAAAATACCTAGGAATAAACCTAACCAAAGAGGTAAAAGATCTGTACGCTGGAAACTATAGAAAGCTTATGAAAGAAATTGAAGAAGAACACAAAGAAATGGAAAAACATTCCATGTTCACAGATCGGAAGAATAAATATTGTTAAAATGTCTACATTACCCAAAGCAATCTACACATTCGGTGCAATTCTTATCACAGAACTGGAACAAATGATCTTGAAATTTGTATGGAACCAGAAAAGACCCTGAATAGCCAAAGTAATGTTGAAAAGGAAAACCAAGGGGCACCTGGGTGATTCAGTCAGTTGAGCGTCCAACTTTGGCTCAGGTCATGATCTCGAAGTCCGTGGGTTCAAGCCCCACCTGGGGCTCTGTGCTGACAGCTCAGAGCCTGGAGCCTGCTTCAAATTCTGTATCTCCCTCTCTCTCTGTCCGTCTCCCGCTGGCGTGGTCTCTCTCTTTCTGGCGTGGTCTCTCTCTTTCTCAAAAATAAATGAACATTAAAAAAAGGAAAAGAAAAAAAAAAGAAAAAAACACAAAGCTGGAGACAATACAATTCTGGACTTTAAGCTGTATAACAAAGCTATAGTCATCAAGACGGTATGGTACTGGCACAAAAACAGACACACAGATCAATGGAACAGAATAGAGAACTGAGAAATGTACCCACAAACATATGGCCAACTAATCTTTGGCAAAGCAGGAAAATAATACCCAATGCAATAAAGTCTCTTCAGCAAATGGTGCTGGAAAAACTGGACAGTGACATGCAGAAGAATGAACCTGGACCACTTTCTTACACCATACACAAAATTATATTCAAAATGGATGAAAGACCTAAATGTGAGACAGGATACCATCAAAATCCTACACAGAAAACAGGCAACAACCTCTTTGACCTTGGCTGCAGAAACTTCTTACTAGACATGTCTCCAGAGACAAGCAAAAATGAACTACTGGGACCTCATCAAGATAAAAAGCTTCTGTAGAGCAAAGGAAATAATCAGCAAAACTAAAAGGCAACTGATGGAATGGGAGAAGATATTTGCAAATGACATACCAGATAAAGGGTTAGTATCCAAAATACAAAGAACTTATCAAACTCAACACCCAAAAAACAAATAATCCAGTGAAGAAATGGGCAAAAGACATGAACCGACATTTTTCCAAAGAAGACATCCAGATGGCTAACAAGCACATGAAAAGATGCTCAACATCACTCATCATCAGGGAAATACAAACCAAAACCACAAGGAGATACCATCTCACCCCTGTCAGAATGGCTAAAACTAACAACTCAGGAAACAACAGATGTTGACAAGGATGTGGAGAAAGGGGAACACTTTGCACTGTTAGTGGGAATGTAAACTGGTGCAGCCACTCTGGAAAACAGTATGGAGTTTCCTCAAAAAATTAAAAACAGAACTAGCCTATGACCCAGCAATTGCACTACTAGCCATTTAGCCAAAGGATTAAAAAATGCTGATTCGAAGGGTCACATGCACCCCACTGTTTATAGCAGCACTACCAACAATAGCTAAATTATGGAAAGAGCCCAAATGTCTATCGACTGATGAACGGATAAAGAAGGTGTGGTATACACACACACACACACACACACACACACACACACACACACACACACACACACTGGAATATTACTCAGCAATCAAAAATAATGAAATCTTGCCATTTGCAATGTGGATGGAACTAGAGTGTATTGTGTCAAGCAAAATAAGTCAGAGAAAAACGAATATATGACATCACTCATGAATTTAAGAAACAAAACAGACCAACATCAGGGAAGGAAGGAAAAAAGATAAAAACAGAGAGGGAGGTAAACCATAAGATTCTTAAATGTAGAGAACAAACTGAGGGTTGCTGGGGGGGTGTTGGGTGGGGAGATTGGCTAAATGGGTGATGGGCATTAAGGAGAACACTTGTTGGGATGAGCACTGGGTATTATATGTTAAGTGATGAACCACTAAATTCTACTCCTGAAATCATTATTACACTATATGTTAACTAACTTGTATTTAAATTAATAAAAAAACAACTGGGCTCCCTGATTGCAGTAAGGATGTCAGGATGGCCCCACTTCCCCCATACACACAATACGGGCTAGATGACATAACCTAATCCTCATAGGTCAGGTAGATACAATTATTATAATGCGCAGGAGGGTCAGAGTGGAAGGACCCTCTATAAGAGTTGTAGAAATGGTTAGTCTCCACCCCATGCATAGGTTGAGTGATGCTGCATGGCCCAAGGCCCCACACACCACATAGTTAGCATAGACCATCATAGTATATGGCTCAAGGGCTCCAGGTAAACAAAGACAGGTCCGACATTCCAAGGGCTTAGAAATTACCTTCCAGAAGCTGAGGGAAAAGGGCCAACTTTTCTCTGGACAAGAAAGAGTTAATTTTCTCCCCAGCACTTTCATCCACATGTACCTCTACCCTTCTGTCATACCAACTTCAGACCAAAGTGGGTGTCTGAGCATTGCTGGAGAAAATCACTTGATTGTGCAGGTTGGGGTCACTTCAAACTCATGGTCTTCAATCTCAATCACCTCTTCAACGCCACCACAATTTTTACTTGTTTTGCCAAATCTTCATGCTATTCTCACCCCCCACCCCCTCACCCCTTCCTCCTTCAGTTTAAGCATACTTGGTCTAAGGTCATCAGGCTTGGTTTTCTTCAACTATAAATCCCATAGGATGAAAAATTATCTGTATCCAAGCCACTGTTACTTTTTTCACTTCAAAATTAGGAGCCCAAGTGAAGTTCTTCCTATTTGAGGTCATAATTCCATAGACACTCTAGCCCTTTACCTTCTAATTTCTTTTAGGATCTTACTTCATCAGTCACCTCTTCCCCTAATGTTCTCTTTCTAACAGTTCCTTGCTGTCACACTATAGATACACTTAGGCTTCTGTGATCCTCTCCCTGCAGTGACATCTCCTTTGATACTTTGTATTCCTTTAACTTCTGAGCAATTTCTTTCTTCTACATCTTTTTCAAACTTTTCAAAAGAATAGCAGATAGTCACTGCCACCACTTTGTTTCCAAATATAGTTGTGAAATCAATTACCCTGATGTTACGTCTGACAAATGCCAAAATTATCTTACATTAAAAATAAAGATATTTCCTGCAATTAGTTTTCTTAAAAAGCTTTTTATTCTACCTTCTTCAGAGCTAGAATATTCTATTCTTAGTGGTTCTACTTCCTGATCTCCTTCATTCGCTCCTCAGTCCCCTGCAATCTTGATTTTGCCTACCACCCTTCACTAAAACTGATCCCATCAAAGTTACCCCTAAGTGCCAAATTCCATTGTCATTTCTTCAGTCTTTTTTGAAATGATTTCCTTGGCTTCTATGTTGCTACACTCACATGGGTCTGTTCATTCTCTCCCTATCTTCCCATTCCTACTCCTCAATGTGGCTGTCCCCAGGGCCTGCCCTGAACCCTCTGTGCTTTTATTCATTCACCTTGGATGATTCTATCCTCTTTGAAGGTTTTAGTTAACATTTATATGCCAATGACTCCCAAATTTATATCCCAGTCTTATCTATTGAGCTTTAGATATAAATGTATGTTGGCTAGAGGCACAATGAAATTGCTGACCTTGCTTGCCGAAGACTGAACACATCACCCTGATTCTAACTCTAAAAATATCACAATATCTCTAAATTAGAAGACCCCTAGCCATCTGGTCATCCAAGATAGAAACTTGGGAGTCACTCTTGGCTTCTCTTTGTGTCTTGTCTTCCTCCAAACTGTTCTCCACATTGCCGTCTGACCTCTTCCAACCCCTTTAACTACATCTCTCACCTCTCTCCCAACCACATATTCTCTGCCTGTTACAATCTACTTATGAATTTATTGTGCTATTTATTTTGTGGCTTCATGCCTTTTTAGAAATTTCTTTTGGAATGCCTTTTCCCACTTCTTTGCCTATTACATTTCTATTTATCTTTTGATTTTAGATTTTCATTCTGCCATCCTCTATCACATTATTTACTATTCTGAGCCTTGGGTCATCTCACAAGTATGCCTTATAGGGCTATAATTAAGTCACTGACACAAAGATGTTGAGATGGAGAGGGTGATAGAACACCAGAGCATCCTGCTAGAAACCTGCCTCCAGGTTAACATTGATCCTCTAACCAGTGATATTCAAGCACAGTTGTTCATCCACCAGTGAAACACCTAACTGCAATTTTATCCTTCTCAAATTTCATATATTTACCCCAAAGGATAGAATGTTTCTAAAATAAAACCATACTGTATTTTTCCCCTTCCACATCATGGGGCATTGATATTGCAAGTTACAGAAATATAATCCTTTTTTGGATGACTCTGAAAAAAGTAGTTGACTGTAATACCTGAAAAAGGAAGATAAAAAATGGCTTCAGGCATGTCTACCACCAGGGCTCAAGTGATGGCATCAGGTTTCAATCTCTTGTTCACTTCTTGGCTCTTCCATTGCTCTGTCAAACTCTCCCCACAGGGTGGCAAGACGGCCAGTAGCAACTGAGGCTGACCTCATCAACTCCTGCTGAAAAAAAGAATGCCCATTTACTTACAGCTCTGGCAAAAATTCAGGATTAGCTTGATTGCATTGATTTGTGTTCTATGATTTTTTTCCTGACCTGATCGTTATAACCAAGATACATGATGTTATATCCTACGTTATAACCAAGTGTAGGAAACACTGCTTGGCCAGGACTCAGTCTGGAGTGGGATTAGCTCCCCCCAACCACATGGACAGAGGGTGTACCAAGGAGGCTCCCTCCTGGAAAACTGGTGCTATTACCAGAGGTGGAAAGCTGAACAACAGGCAAAAACAATGGACGTTCTCTCAACTGTGGAGATGAGTGATCTACAGAAGTAGTTCTTCAGCGACACTCCAAGAATGGCATTAGTATATAATTACGGCCCAAAGAATGGCTCCAAATAGATCATTTTGAAATCAAATTACCATTTTGGACAGGCATCCCCTAATATTTAATTAGTTTATAGCTAACCAGTGGCAATCCTGTGGTGATTTAAACCAGGCTGCCCTATGTTCAAATCCTGGTTCAGCCCTTTCCTAGTTGTATGGTTTTAGGTAGGTGACTCAACTTTGCTGAGTGTCAGTTTCAAGAATAAGAATACCACCTTCGAAGAGTTGCTATGGGAATTAGCGATAGTAGAGTAGTACTTAGCATGTGATATGCCATCAATCAATGAAATATAATTATTAATTTAGCATATTAAGTTACCTTGGAGTAACTTTCAACTGGTTATTCTATCCTGTTATTTCATCAGAAATTAACACTGTATAAAGAACATGATTCCTAAGCTATAAACTATGGAATTCAAGAAATACAATAATAATTAACATAATTTCTATTCAGAAGTCCCATTCTCTTAGGGTAGAAAAAAATAATTTCAATCAATTTGGAAACCTCTCCCCCTACCATAATTTTCTGGAGCAGACCTAATTTCCAGGGGGCTTGAATACTTTTTAACTCCTCTGCTCCTTCAGCTTTTGTATACCAGAACTTCACTGTCTTAGCTGCATTGTTAGTACAGTTGTTAGTACCCACAGGTTGTTGCTAAGATTTGTCTCTTGCACATCCATTTGGCCCCTTCGGATCCAATGGCTTTTTTTAATATTCTTATGCCAGGGGCGCCTGGGTGGCTCAGTTGGTTAAGCGTCTGACTTCGGCTCAGGTCACGATCTCACGGTTCGTGGGTTTGAGCCCCGCGTCGGGCTCTGTGCTGACAGCTCAGAGCCTGGAGCCTGCTTCGGATTCTGTGTCCCCCTCTCTCTCTGCCCCTCCCCTGTTCATGCTCTGTCTCTGTCTCAAAAATAAATAAAAATATTTAAAAAAAATAAAAAAAATTATTATGCCAAACTTGGGGGGCAGGGGATAGGAGTCAGAGGGGATCATGGAAGTCTTTCTGTGGCATCTGGGTCACCCTCAGGCCAGGATTCTCCTTTATAAGGCTGTTTCTAACCTGGTTTGCCTAATGAATCATGCAGCTGTTTTCTGACGTGGAGTTAAGAGGAGAACAAGGCCCTTTGCTTTTAGGTTTCTTGGACCTACTTAGAGTCTTTCTATCCTTTCTAGCATTCAGAGCACTAAAAATAATCTTTAAGAATTCTGTTTAACTTGCAGGATCTAAATCCATTTAAGCCTTTACATCAGCAGTCATATTTGGGAATTCTTCAGACCCAATGAAGATTAATTAAAAACAGATTCATGCATGATCATTCACCAGAAGTCATCTTCCATCCAGATATTAAAAAAAAAAAAAACTCCAACCAGGCTATGAAACACATAGTACATACATATTATAATACATTGTGTACCTAAATAGGTCTTGTTCCACCAACAACTTCAGGAGGAAACCGGTGCTTAAGCAGAGCAAAGGTGCTGCATGGTGATGGCAGGAGCCAGAGAACAGATGACAAAGCTTCTAGACTATTGTTCCTGTCTGTAATGTTGAACTTTTGACTACTGTAACTACTCTGAATAAGAAAAAGTTAATAATTATAGTTAAACATTTTTTCAACTTTATTCTTTATTCTATAAGTTCAGATCTATGATAGCAATATTTGCTTGGGTCTTAGAACAAATATTTATTTTAAAACAGGCTATTCAGCCTTCAGCTCAAATGTTCTGGGCTCTTCTAAAATATTATCTCCTCAAAGATTTTCTGGTAGAAATAGTAAAGAAACGAATGTTTTCCTTCACTAGTTGTCTTTACTACCAAAACTTCGAAGTCTTCGCTCTGTGATTAATATGGACATTTACACAATTTCTGGGTAAGCGTGACCCTTCTCTGCTGGCTTCTTTTGATGCCCCAGTTCCAGCCCTTGTCTTATTCCCGATTAAAACTTTGCCTGTTTTGGATCTTAAATTCCTCAACCAAATGATAGGTAAATTTCCAAGATCCTCACACACATACTTGGCACTTCTGAGTTCTCAGGAAACGCAAGGTGACAATGACCACAAACCATAAGACAGAGACCCCCAACAGACCAGAAAATTAAGCAAGCTGTCCATGTTATAATTACAATCTTTGCTAGTTTTCAGAAAGCATCCTCATATTTTTGGAAAATTCTTTGGTTCAAAGGCCAAAAAGAAGATTTAAGATGCGCCCGGCAACCAATGTGCACGCCTTATTTTTAAGTTTTATTAAAAAAAATTTTTTTTTTAATGTTTATTTTTGACAGAAAGAGAGAGACAGAGCATGATCCGGGGAGGGGCAGAGAGAGAGACACAGAATCCGAAGTAGGCTCCAGGCTCTGAGTTGTCAGTAGAGAGCCCGACGCGAGGCTCGAACTCACAGAAAACGAGATCATGACCTGAGCCAAAGTCGGACGCTCAACCGACTGAGCCACCCAGGCGCCCCAAGTTTTATTTTATTTTTTTAAGTTGTAAACTAAACATAGACCATATTATAGAAAATTTTACCAAATTAAAAAAACCCGCACGCCACCGATCTGGACGCATTGAACTCACTTGGATGTATTCCTACCGGTGTTCTCCCGCGCTCTCACCACACGCTGGCAACCTTGACACTCGCGCGCCGCCGGAAGCGCAGCGCTCGGGGCGGCGCTACGGCGCACGGGTGCGCCGTCGCCATGGTAACCGCGGAAGCCAGGGGCCTGAGGAGCGGTGAGTCGGGGTCCCGCTTGGAGGGCCGCGGTGGGCGCTCGGGGTGGGGGCCGGGGGACGAATGGACGTCTCCTCGAACTGCAGCTGGGGCGGGAGCGGCAGGGGGAGCGGGCTTCGGCCGCGGCGTCCTCGGGGTTTGCCTCTCACTAGAGCTTTCCGTAGCGGCTCTTGCCCGGCGGACAGCCTCGGGGATCCCAGAGGGTCCCTCAGGGGTTCAGGCCGGAAGGCGAACTCGGGTGTCCAGAAGTGACTGGCGCCCGCCCCGCGGGACCTGCTGGGACCTCTCACACGAGAGGCTTGATTGGGCACTCAAAGACAAAGCCTGATCAGCACAATCCCATGTGGGATACACTCAGCCCTTCTGGGAGACCACATCCTTCCTGGGGTTGTTGCACCTAGAGCCTCGTGAGACCTAACAATAACCATGACCTTCAAAGTACCCCTCAAGCTAAACATCACCCTTATTCTAAACATAGCCTACAACTGACCCGCACCCTCGCAGGGACCCTCACTTCAGCCCTCCAGGGAGATCACGGGACTGCTGTCACTTCGGCCCTGCTTATGTCCCTGGACCGAACCCTAACTCCATTTTAGGCTGTCTCCCCATGGTGACCCAATACTTACTTCTGTGCAAACCACACACGTGGGGTTCAGAAGAGGAGCCGGATTCCTCGGCATGGAACGTGGAACATGACCAGGTAATTTCCAAAGCCCAGAGGGAGCTGCACAAGGGGGTTGCTGAGGCCCAACCAAAGTGTGGTCCATATCCAAGGCTGGCCCTAGCCCCTAAAGACTAAGCCTGGCTGGCACCCTCCAATGCGACCTCCCTCAGCCCTCCAGGGAGATCACTGCACTGCTTGGGTTTCAGCACCTAGGGCCTCCTGGACCCTAACCCTAACTGTGACCCTCGCAGTACTCCTCAACCTAAACCTCACTCCAACTCTAACGCTAATCCTACACCAGACCCTCACGTGCACATGGTCCCTCATCCAACACCCCATGTAGATAACGTGAGTAGTGTTGCTTCAGTGCTGCTTATGGCCCTGAAGCAAACCCTAACTCAAACTAAGGCTCTCTCCTGATGGTGACCCAATTCTTTAGTCTGAGGATACCACACATATGGAGTCCAGAGGAGGAGGAGTATTACTCGGCGTGGAATGTGGAATATCACCATGTAATATCCAAAGCCCAGATATTGCTGCAGAAGTGGTTGCTGAGGCTCAATCAAAGAATGGCCCATGATGGAGGCTTGCCCTGGCAAACAAAGACTAAGCATGACGGACAACCTGCAATATGCCCTTCACTGAGCCCTCCGGGAAGCTCACTGCATTGCTGTTGGTTTATCGCTTGGAGCCACCTAGGACTTAACCCCAAACCCAATAATGAACATAACTATACACACCAACCTCACCATGAACATAACTATGAACAGAACTATAACAATGAACATAACTATAGACACCAACCTCACCAACTCTAACCGTAACCCTACATCTGACCTGCACCTGTGCATGTGCCCTATTCAGCCCTCCACGTAGCTCAAGGGACTGGTGTCGCTTCAGCCGTGCTTATGTCGCTGGAACATACCCTAACACTAGTGATGGCTCTCTCCCAATGGGGATCGAGTTTCGAATTCTGAGAACACCACACCCATAGGGCCCAGACCCCTTAAGTATTATTCAGTATGGAATTGGAACATCATCATGTCAATTCCACTGCCGGCATGGAGTTGCACAAGGAGGGTGCTGAGGCCCAACTGAAGAGTGGCACACACGGGAGGCTGGCTCTGGCATGGAAAGACGAAGCCTGAACTAGAGGCTTTCATGCAGTCTCCATTCAACCCTATGTGGAGACCACTGCACTGCTAGGGGTTCACCGCCTAGAACCTCCTGGGACCTAAACCTAACAGTAACCTTGACCCGCACCATACCCCTCAACCTAAAGTTCATACCAACTCTTACCATAATCCTAAACCTTACACTCATTAGTGCATGGGTGCTCACTTCAGCCTTCCAGGGTGATCACGGGTCTCCTGTCCATTCAGCCCTATCTAAGTCCCTGGCCCAAACCCAAACACTAGCTAAGACTCTCTCTCAATGAGGACAAAATTCCTAAATCTGATATGACCACACACATGTGGGGCCAGAAGTGGTGCAGCGTTACTTTCCACGGAAAGTGTCCTGAAGGGCACAGACGCTCCCAGTACCTGAAGGCACGCCCCATGCCTGAAGCCGCTCCCCATACCTGAAGATGCTCCCTGTGCCTGAAGACAAGTTCCGTGCCTGAAGGCAAGCCCCTTGCCTAAAGCCATGCCCCGAGCATGAAGCCATGTCCCATGCCTGAAGGCAGGTCCAATGCCTGCAGGCTTGCCCCTTGCCTGAAGGCTCGCCCCTTGCCTGAAGGCTCCCCCTGCCTGAAGGCTGCCCCATGCCTGAAGGCTCGCCCCTTGCCTGAAGGGTTAGGCATGCCCAGTGCCTGAGGGCATACCCAGTGACTGATGTCAGTCACTCCCAATGTCTGAAGTCATGCCCAGTGAATGAAGTCACTCCCAGTCACTCCCAGGGAATGAAGTCAAAGTCACTCCCAATGACTGAAGACAAAGTCACTCCCAGTGAAGGAAGTCACACCCAAAGTCACTCCCAGTGAGGGAAGTCCCTCTCAAAGTCACTCCCAGTGATGAAAGTCACTCCCGAAGTGACTGCCAGTGACAGAAGTCACTCCAGATGTCACTCCCAGTGACAGAAGTCACGCTCGAAGTCACTCCCAGTGAGGGAAGTCCCTCTCGAAATCACTCCCAGTGACTGAAGTCACTCCCAGTGACTGAAGTCAAAGTCATTCCCAGTGACTGATGTCATAGTCACTCCCAGAGACTGAAGTCAAAGTCACTCTCAGTGTCTGCAGTTACTCCCAGTGACTGGAGTCTCCACTCACAGGGACTGCAGTCATCACTCCCAGTGCCTGAAATTGGCACTCCCAGTGCCTGAAGACACTCCAGGGGAAGGACAGAATGAGAGGGAGACACAGAATCCCAAGCAGGCTCCAGGCTCTGTGCTCTCACCACAGAGCCTCCTGGGGAAGGACAGAGAGGGAGACATAGAATCCCAAGAAGCCCCTCCAGGCTCTGTACTCCCAGCACAGAAACCCCAGGCTCTGTGCTCACAGGACAGAGCCTCCAATGCCTGAAGGCACTCCCCTTGTCTGAAGGCACTCCCCTTGCCTGAAAGGCACCAGCACTCTCTAAAGGCATACCCCATGCCTGAAGGCATGCCCTGAGTCTGACTGAGCTCCCTGTGCAGGATGGGGCATTCTGTGCCTGAAAGTCACAGGTGCTCCCCTTGCCTGAATGGCACAGGACCTCCTCTTGCCTGAAGCCGTGCCCCATGCCTGAAGCCATGCACCATGCCTGAAGCCACTCCCTATGCCTGATGGCTCGCCCCATGCCTCACTGCGTGCCCCATGCCTGAAGAGCACAGATGCTCCCCTTGCCTGAAGGCATGCCCCTTGCATGAAGCTGCTCCCTGTGCCTGAAGACAAGCCCCATGGCTGAAGGTGCATCCCTTGCCTGAAGATGCTTCCTGTGCCTGAGGCCACTCCCTGTTCCTGAACCACGACCCATGCCTGATAGAGCTCCACATGCCTGTAGGCAAGCCCACTGCCTGAAAGCAAGCCCCTTGACTGAAGCAGCGCCCCATGCATAATGCCTCGCCCAGTGCCTGAAGGCACACCATGTGCCTGAAGGCATGTTCCATGCCTGAAGGCGCTACCCTTGAATGAAGGGCACAGGCACTCCCTGAAGGCGCATACCATGCCTGACAGCGCACCCCTCGCCAGAGGGCGCCCCGTGCCTGTAGAAAACAGCCTCCCCCCCCCCCCCCCCCCGCAGTGCCTTAAGTCGAGCCCTGTGCCTGAAGCCACTCGCCGTACCTAAAGGTGCTCCCAGTGCCTGATGACAAGCCCCATGGTTGAAGGTGTGCCACGTGCCTAAAGACGCTCCCTGTGCCTGAAGCTGCTCCCTGTTCCTGAAGGCATGCCTCTTGCCTGAAACAGCTCCAGGTGCCTGTACTCAAGCCCCTTGCCTGAAGGTAAGCCCCGTGCCTGAAGCCTTGCTGCATGCATGAAACCCCGCCCAGTGCCTGAAGGCACGCCCCTTGCCTAAAGGCACCCCCCATGCCTGAAGGCTTGCCCCATGTCTGAATTCTCACCCTGTGCCTGAAGGCTAGCCCCCTGCCTGAAGGGCACAGGCATGCCCAGTGCCTGTGGACATGCCCAGTGATTGAAGTCAGTCACTCCCAATGACTGAAGTCTTGCCCAATGAATGAAGACACTCCCAAAGTCACTCCCAGTGACTAAAGTCAAAGTCACTCCCAGTAAATAAAGTTACTCCCAAAGTCACTCGTAGAGAGGGAAGTCTCTCCCGAAGTCACTCCCCGTGACGGAAGTCACTGGCAAAGTCACTCCCAGGAACGGAAGTCCCTTGCGAAGTCACACCCAGTGACAGTAGTCCCTCTCGAAGTCACTCCCGACGTCACTCCCAGTGACTGAAGTCAAAGTCACTCCCTGTGGCTGATGTCATAGTCACTCACAGTGACTGAAGTCAAAGTCACACTCAGTGTCTGCAGTTACTCCTAGTGACTGCAGTCGTTGCTCCCAGTGACTGAAGTCAGCACTCCCAGTGCCTGAAGGAACTGCAGGGGAAGGACACAGAGAAAAGGAGACACAGAATTCCAAGCAGCCTCCAGTTTCTGTGGTCTCAGCACAGAGCCTCCCGGGGAAGGACAGAGAGAGAGGGAGACAGAATCCCATGAAGCCTCCAGGCCCTGTGCTCGCTGCACAGAGCCTCCACTTCCTGAAGCCACTCACCATGCCGGAAGGCACTCTCTTTGCCTGAAAGGCAGAGGTACTCTCTGAGGGTGCACCCCATGCCTGAGGGCATGATGTGAGTCTCAATGAGTGTCCTGTGCATGATGGGGCATCCCTTGTTGAAAAGCACATGTGCTCTCCTTACCTGAATGGCACAGGAGCTCCCTGTGCCTGAAGACGTGCCCCATGCCTGAAGATGCTCCACATGCCTGAAGGCAAGCCCCATGCCAGAAAACACTCCACTTGACTCAAGGGCACCGGCACTCCCTGAAGGCGTGCCCCATGCCTGACGGTGCACCCCGTGCTGAGGGCGCCCTGTGCCTGATGGCGCGCCCTGTGCCTGAAGAGAACAGAACTCCCCGTGCCTGAAGTCGCGCCCTGTGCATGAAACCACTCACTGTTCCTGAAGGGGCTCCCAGTGCCTGAAGACAAGCCCCATTGTGGAAGGTGCACCGCGTTCCTGAAAACGCTCCATGTGCCTGAAGCCGCTCCCTGTGCCTGAATGCATGCCTCTTGCCTGAAACACCTCCATGTGCCTGTAATCAAGCCCCTTGCCTGAAGGCAAGCCCCGTGCATGAAGCCCCACCCAGTGCCTGAAGGGACGTCCCATGCCTGAAAGCTTGCCCCATGCCTGAATGGCACAGGCATGCCCAGTGCCTGAGGGCATGCCCAGTGACTGAAGTCAGTCACCCCCAATGACTGAGTCATGCCCAGTACATGAAGTCACTTCCAAAGTCATTCCCCGTGACAGAAGTCACTCCCGATGTCACTCCCAGTGATGGAAGTCATTTGTGAATTCACTCCCAGTGATGGAAGTCCCTCTCGAAGCCCCTCTCCCAGTGATGGAAGTCACTCCCGAAGTCACTCCCAGGGACTGAAGTCACTCCCAGGGACTGAAGTCAAAGCCACTCCCAGTGGCTGATGTCATAGTCACTCACAGTGACTGAAGTCAAAGTCACACTCAGTGTCTGAAGTTACTCCTAGTGACTGCAGTCGTCACTACCAGTGCCTGAAGTCTTCACTGCCAGTGCCTGAAGTCGGCACTCCCAGTGCCTGAAGAAATTGCAGGGGAAGGACAGAGCGAGCGAGACACAGAATTCCAAGCAGCCTCCAGGCTCTGTGGTCTCAGCACGGAAACTCCCGGGGAAGGACAGAGACAGAAGGAGACACAGAACCCCATGCAGCCCACAGGCTCTGTGCTCTCACCACAGAGACTCCTGGGGAAGGACAGAGAGGGAGGCACAGAATCCCAAGCAGCCCCTCCAGGCCCTGGTGCTTCATACCGAGGCTCCAGGTGCCGGTGCTCACAACACCGAGCCTCCAGGCCCCAGTGCTCGCAGAACAGAGCCTCCAGTTGCTGAAGCCACTCGCCATGCCTGAAGGCACTCCCCGTGCCTGAATGCACTCCCTTTCCTGAAGGCATTCCCTTTGCCTGAAGGCACAAGCACTCTCTGAGGGCGCACCCCATGGGTGAGGGCACACCCTTTTCCTGAGTGTGCCCTGTGCCTGAGGGCGCGCCCTGTGCCTGAAGAGCACAGAGGCTCCCCGTGCCTGAAGTCACACCCTGTGCATGAAGGCGCTCACTGTACCTGAAGGTGCTCCCAGGGCCTGAAGACAAGCTCCATGGTTGAAGGTGTGCCCCATGCTTGAAAATGCTCCATGTGCCTGAAGCCGCTCCCTGTTCCTGAAGGCATGCCTCTTGCCTGAAACAGCTCCAGGTGCCTGTACTCAGGCCCCTTGCCTGCAGGCAAGGCCCGTGCCTGAAGGAAAGCCCCATGCCTGAAGCCTTGCCACAAGCATGAAGCCCCTCCAGTGAATCCAGTGCCCGCGGCACTGCATTCCGCAGTGAACCATGTGTTCGAGGCACTGCACCCTCCAGTGAACTCAGTTCCCGTAGCACTGCAGCATGTAGTGAACCTAGTACCACAGCACTGTAACCTCCCGTGAACCCAGTGCCACTGACACGGCACCCTCCAGGGAACCCAGTGCCAGCGGCACTGCAGCCTGCAGTGAACCATTGCCTGTGGCACAGCAGTGTGTAGAGAACCCAGTGCCCACGGCACTGCACCCTCTAGTGAACCCAGTTCCCGCGACTCTGTACCCTCCAGTGAACCCAGTGTCCATTGCACTGCACCCTGCAGTGAACCCAGTGCCTGTGACTCTGCAGTCTACAATGAATGCAGTGCCCGCGGCACTGCACCCTCCAGTGAATATTGCCCTTGGCACTGCATTCCGCAGTGAACCCTGTGAGCGAGGCAATGCACCCTCCAGAGAACACAGTTCCCCTGGCACTGCAGCATGCCGTGAACCTAGTGCCACAGCACTGCAACCTCAAGTGAACCCAGTGCCCGTGACACTGCACCCACCAGTGAACCCAGTGCCAGGGGAACTGTAGCATGTCGTGAACCCAGTGCCCGGGGCACTGCAGTCTGCAGTGAACCCAGTGTCCTTGACACGGCACCCTCCAGTGGACCCAGTACCAGCGGCACTGTAGCCTGCAGTGAACCAAAGCCTGTGGCCCTGCAGTCTGCAGTGAAGACAGTGTCCACGGCATTGCACCCTCCAGTGAACCCAGCGCCCAAGACACTGAACCCTCCAGTGAACTCAGTGCCCGCGGCACTACACCCTCCAGTGAACCCACTGCCCACAGCACTGCACCCACCAGTGAACGCAGCACGCAAGGCACATAATTCCGCAGTGAACCCTGTGCCCGAGGCACTATACCCCCCAGTGAACCCAGTTCCCCTGGGACTACAGCATGCAGTGAACATAGTGCCACAGCACTGCAGCCTCCAGTGAACCCAGTGCCAGTGACCCTGCACCCTCCAGTGAACCCAGTGCCAGCCGCACTGCAGCTTGCAGTGAAACCAGTGCCCGAACACTACACCCTCAAGGGAACCCAGTGCCCTAGGCACTGCACCCTCCAGTGAACCCAGTGCCCGTGACACTGCACCCTACAGGCAACCTAGTGGCAGCGTCACTGCAGTCTGCAGTGAACCAATTGTCCGTGGCACTGAAGTCTGCAGTGAACCCAGTGACCGCGGCACTGCACCCTGCAGTGAACCAAGTGCCCAAAGCACTGCACCCTCCAGTGAATCCAGTGCCCGCGGCACTGCATCCCACAGTGAACCCTGTGCCCGAGTCACTGCACCCTCCAGTAAACACAGTTACCCTGGCACTGCAGCGTGCAGTGAACCTAGTGCCACAGAACTGCAACCTCCAGTGAACCCAGTGCCAGCGGCACTGCAGCCTGCAGTGAACCCAGTGCCTGTGACTCTGCAGTCTACAATGAATGCAGTGCCCGTGGCACTGCACCCTCCAGTGAACCCAGTGCCCGCAGAACTGCACCTTCCAGTGAACCCAGTGCCCAAGACACTGCACCATCCAGAGAAACCAGTGCACGCGGCACTGCACCCTCCAGTGAACCCAGTGCTCTCGGCGCTGCACCCTGCAGTTAACCCAGTGCACGCAGCACTGCATTCCTCAGGAACCCTGTGCCAAAGGCAGTGCACCCTCCAGTGAACCTCGTTCCCCTGGCACTGCAGCATACAGTAAACCTAGTGCCACAGCACTGCAACCTCCAGTGAACCCAGTGCCCTTGACACTGCACCCTCCAGTGAACCCAGTGCCAGTGGGACTGTAGCATGTAATGAACCCAGTTCCCGTGGCACTGCGACCTGCAGTGAACCCCGTGCCCTTGACACTGCACCCTCCAGTGAACCAGTGCCAGCGGTACTGTAGCATGTAGTGACCCCAGTTCCTGTGGCACTGCAGTCTGCAGTGAACCCAGTGCCCGAGGAACTGAACATTCCAGTGAACCCAGTGCCCAAGACACTGCACCCTCCATTGAACCCAGTGCTCTCGGCACTGCACCCTGCAGTTAACCCAGTGCCCGCGGCACTGCATTCCTCAGTGAACCCTGTGTCCAAGGCACGGCACCCTCCAGTGAACCCCGTTCCCCTGGCACTACAGCATACAGGAAACCTAGTGCCACAGCACTGCAAACTCCAGTGAACCCAGTGCCCTGGACACTGCACCCTCCAGTGAACCCAGTGCCAGCGGGACTGTAGCATATAGTGAACCCAGTTCCCATGGCACTGCAGTCTGGCGTGAACCCAGTGCCCTTGACACTGCACCCTCCAGTGAACCCAGTGCCAGCGATACTGAAGCATGTAGTGAACCCAGTGCCCGTGGCACTGCACCCTCCAGTGAACCAGGTGCCCAAAGCACTGCACCCTCCAGTGAATCCAGTGCCCGCACCAATGCACACTCCAGTGAACCCAGTGCGCCCGGCACATAATTCCGCAGTGAACCCTGTGCCCGAGGCACTGCACCCTCCAGTGAACCCAGTTCCCCTGGGATTACAGCATGCAGTGAACATAGTGCCACAGCACTGCAGCCTCCAGTGAACCCAGTGCCAGTGACCCTGCACCCTCCAGTGAACCCAGTGCCAGCCGCATTGCAGCCTGCAGTGATCCCAGTGCCGGAAGCACTACACCCTCCAGGGAACCCATTGCCAGCGGCACTGCACCCTCCAGTGAACCCAGTGCCCAAGGCACTGCACTCTCTGGTGAACCCAGTGCCCGCGGCAATACACGGTCCTGTGAACACAGTTCCCATGGTACTGCAGCATGCAGTGAACCTAGTGCCAAAGCACTGCACTCTTTAGTGAACCCAGCGCCCGCGGCACAGCACCATCCAGTGCATCCAGTGCCAGCGGCACCCCACCCTCCAGTTAACCCAGTGCCAGCGGCACTGCAGCCTGCAGTGAACCCAGTGCCTGTGGCACTGTAGTCTGCAGTGAATCCAGTGCCCGCGGCACTTCACCCTCCAGTGAACCCAGTGCCCAAAGCACTGCACCCTCCAGTGAACCCAGTGCCCGTGGCACTGCACCATCCAGTGAACGCAGTGCCCGCGGCACTGCACCCTTCAGTGAACCCAGTGCCCGCAGCACAGCACTATCTGGTGCATCCAGTGCCAGCGGCACCCCACTCTCCAGTTAACCCAGTGCCAAAGGCACTGCAGCCTGCAGTGAACCCAGTGCCTGTGGCACTGTAGTCTGCAGTGAATCCAGTGCCCGCGGCACTTCACGCTCCAGTGAACCCAGTGCCCAAAGCACTGCACCCTCCAGTGAACCCAGTGTCGTGGCACTGCACCCTCCAGTGAACCCAGTGCCCACGGCACTTCACCCTCCAGTGGACCCAGTACCAGCGGCACTGCAGCCTGCAGTGAACCAAAGCCTGTGGCACTGCAGTCTGCAGTGAAACCGGTGCCCGCGGCATTGCACCCTCCAGTGAACCCAGTGCCCAAGACACTGAACCCTCCAGTGAACTCAGTGCCCGCGGCACTACACCCTCCAGTGAACCCAGTGCCCACGGCACTGCACCCTCCAGTGAACGCAGAGCGCAAGGCACATAATTCCGCAGTGAACCCTGTGCCCGAGGCACTGTACCCTCCAGTGAACAAGTTCCCCTGGGACTACAGCATGCAGTGAACATAGTGCCACAGCACTGCAGCCTCCAGTGAACCCAGTGCCAGTGACCCTGCACCCTCCAGTGAACCCAGTGCCAGCCGCATTGCAGCCTGCAGTGATCCCAGTGCCGGAAGCACTACACCCTCCAGGGAACCCAGTGCCCTAGGCACTGCACCCTCCAGTGAACCCAGTGCCCGTGGCACTGCACCCTACAGGCAACCCAGAGCCAGCGTCACTGCAGCCTGCAGTGAACCCAGTGTCCGTGGCACTGAAGTCTGCAGTGAACCCAGTGCCCGCGGCACTGCAGCGTGCATTGAACCCAGTGCCTGTGGCTCTGCAATCTGCAATGAATGCAGTGCATGCGGCACTGCACCCTCCAGTTAATTCAGTGTCCGTGGCACAGCATTCCGCAGTGAACCCTGGGACCCAGGCACTGCACCCTCCAGTGAACCCAGTTCCCCTGGTACTGCAGCATGCAGTGAACCTAGTGGAACAGCATGGCAGCATCCAATGAACCCAGTGCCCTGGACACTGCACCCTCCAGTGTAACCAGTGTCAGCGGCACAGCAACCTCCATTGAACTCAGTGCCTGAGTCACTGCACCCTGCAGTGAACCAAGTGCCCGCGGCACAGCACCCTCCAGTGAATCCAGTGCCACCGGCACCGCAACCCCCAGTTAACCCATTGCCAGCGGCACTGCACCCTCCAGTGAACCCAGTGCGCAAGGCACTGCACCCTCCAGTGAATCCAGTGCCCACGGCACTGCATTCCGCAGTGAACCATGTGTTCGAGGCACTGCACCCTCCAGTGAACTCAGTTCCCGTAGCACTGCAGCATGTAGTGAACCTAGTACCACAGCACTGTAACCTCCCGTGAACCCAGTGCCACTGACACGGCACCCTCCAGGGAACCCAGTGCCAGCGGCACTGCAGCCTGCAGTGAACCATTGCCTGTGGCACGGCAGTGTGTAGAGAACCCAGTGCCAGGGGCACTGCACCCTCCAGTGAACCCAGTTCCCCCGGCTCTTCACCCTCTAGTGAACCCAGTGCCCGCGACTCTGTACCCTCCAGTGAACCCAGTGCCCACGGCACTGCAGCCACCAGTGAACCCAGTGCCTGTGGCTCTGCAGTCTACAATGAATGCAGTGCCCGCGGCACTGCACCCTCCAGTGAATATATTGCCATTGGCACTGCATTCCGCAGTGAACCCTGTGGGCGAGGCAATGCACCCTCCAGTGAACACAGTTCCACTGACACTGCAGCATGCAGTGAACCTAGTGCCATAGCACTGGAACCTGCAGTGAACCCAGTGCCTGTGACACTGCACCCTCCATTGTACCCAGTGCCAGCGGCACTGAACCCTCAATTGAACCCAGTGCCCGCAGCACTGCACCCTCCAGTGAACCCAGTGCCCACGGCACTGCAGCCACCAGTGAACCCAGTGCCTGTGGCTCTGCAGTCTACAATGAATGCGGTGCCCACGGCACGGCACCCTCCAGTGAATATATTGCCATTGCCACTGCATTCCGCAGTGAACCCTGTGAGCGAGGCAATGCACCCTCCAGAGAACACAGTTCCCCTGGCACTGCAGCATGCAGTGAACCTAGTGCCACAGCACTGGAACCTGCAGTGAACCCAGTGCCTGTGACACTGCACCCTCCATTGTACCCAGTGCCAGCGGCACTGAACCCTCAATTGAACCCAGTGACCGCGGCACTGCACCCTCCAGTGAACCAGGTGCCCAAAGCACTGCACCCTCCATTGAATCCAATCAACATGATGCACCACAGTAATAGAAGAAAGGATAAGAACAATATGATGCTTTCAAGACATGCAGGAAAACGATTTGACAAAATGTCACATCCATTCACGATAAAACCCCCTAGCAACTATATTGGTACTCAACCTACCTGCACATAATAAAGGTCATCTATGAAAAACCCACAGCTCATCTCATCCTCAATGGGGAAAAATTGAAAGTTTTTCTTCCAAGGTCGGGGACAAGACAGGGATGATCCCTCTCACCACTGTTATTCCACATACCACTGTAAGTTTTAGCCACAGCAATCAGACAACAAAAAGAAATAAGAGGCATCCAAATTGGCAAGGAAGAAATAGAACTTTCACTATTTGGAAATGACATGATGCTCTCTATAGAAAACATGAAAGACTCCCCCCAAAATCGTTAGAATTGATATATGAATTCGACAAATCAAAATATACAGAAATCAATGTACATAAATCTATTGCATTTCTGTAGACAAATAATGAATTAACAGAAAGGAAGGTAAGGGATCAATCCCATTGACAGGTGCACCAAATACCCCAAGATACCTGGAATAAACCTAACCAAAGAGGTAAAAGATCTGTACTCTAAAGGCTGTGAAACACTGATGAAAGAAATGGAAGAGGATGCAAAGAAAAGGAAATACATTTCATGTTCACGGATAGGAAGAACAAAATACTGTTAAAAGGTCTACACTCCACAAAACAATCTACACATGTAATGAAATCCCTATCACACAAACATTTGTCACAGAACTAGAACAAAGAGTCCCAAAATATGTATGGAGTGACAAAGACCCCAAACAGCCAAAAGAAATTGAAGACCAAAACTAAAGCTGGAGACATCACGCTTCTAGACTTTAGGTTATATTACAAAGCTGTACTGAACAGAACAGTATGGTACTGGCAACCAACAACAACAAAAACACAGATGCACAGACCAATAGAATGGAAACCCAGGCATGAACTCATGCATATATGGTCAATTAATTCTCAACAAAGCAGGAAAGGATATCCAATGGGGAAAAAAAAAGATACTCTTGGGATACATGTGTGGCTCCACAGCGTGTGACTGTGGATTCAGCTCCGATCATGATCTCAGGGCAGTGCAGAGTATGCGTGGGATTCTCTCTCTCCATTTCTCTCTGCCCCTCTTCTGCATGTTCTCTTTCTCTCTCTCTCAAAAATAAATACATAAACTTAAAGTCTCCTCAACATGTGGTTTTGGAAAAACTAGACAGCAACCTGCAAAACAAAACAAAAACACAAACGGACCACTTTCTTACAACATACACAAAAATAAATCCAACATGAATACAGAACTATGTGTGAAACCTGAAACCATAAAAATCCCAGAGGATACCTAACACAGGCAGTATCTTATTTGACATTGGCTGTACAAACATCTTTGTAGATATATCTCCTGAGGTAAGGGAAACACAAGCAAAAATAATGGGACTTCCTAAAAATAAAAAGCTTCTGTCACAAAGGAAATAGTCAACAAAACTAAAACACCTACAGAATAATATTTGTAAACGACATCTGATAAAGGGTTACTGTCCAAAATATATAAAGTTATACAGCACCCAAAAAATGAGAAATCCAATTAAAAATGGGCAGATGACATGAATGGACATTTTCCCAAGGTGACATAAACATAGCCAAGAGACACATGAAAAGATGCTCAGCATTACTCATCTTCAGGGAAATACAAAAGTACAATGAGATAACACGTCACATCTGTGAGAATGACTAAAATCAATGAATGATGAAACAGCAGGTGTTGGCAAGGATGTGGGAAAAGAGAAGCCCTCTTGCATTGTGGGAAGGAATGCAAACTGGTGCAGCCACTCTGGAAAACATCATGGAGATTCGTCAAAAAAAAAAAAAATGGAAATAGAACCATGTTACGATCCAGCAATTTCACTACGAGGTATTTACAGAAAGAATACAAAAATAATTCTTCAAAGGGATACATGCACCATGAGTTTACAGCAGCATTTTCTACAAAAGCCAAATTACGAAAACTGACCAAGCATCCATCCACTGATGAATAAACTGAGATGTAGTATATGGAATGTAATATTATTCAGCCATAAAAACATGAAATCTTGTCATTTTCCACGAGGTGGATGGAGTGAGAGAATGTTATGCTGGGTGAAATAAGCCTGTCAGAGAAACACAAATACCAGATGATTTCACTAACACATGAAAATGAAACAAAACAAAGGGGGGGGGGACAGTGACAAACACTCTTAACTAGAAAACAAACTGAGGGGTTCCACAGTGAGGTGGGGGAATGGATGAAACAGCTGCTGGGGATTAAGAAGTGCACCTGGGATGAGCACCAGGTGACACATGGAAGTGTTGCTCTATATTGTATGCCTGAAACTAATATTACACTGTAGGTTTCCTAAGTGCAATTTAAGGTAATAGATAACATAAGGTTAAGACACCTACCTACCGGGTTTTCTGTAGTTTTCAATCACTTCATTAGGTTGGAAAAATAACCATAAATTTTTTAAAAAAGCATGTATGATGTGGGGGACAGTTTGTGCCCTTACCTCGGTCTCTGGTTCCAGCAGGACTCGGAAAGTGGGTCCCAGCTCATTCTTCTAGAAGGTCCTGAGACGAACATTTCGTGTATTCAAGTCCTAATGGAATGCAGCTCCCGTTCTTCTGAATTTCTGTCAGCGTTTCTTACCAGAAAGGAGCCTGAATCTGGAACAAACCATTGACTGCATCTATGAGGTGAAGTCGTGGAACCCCGCAATCCACGAGTCCTTTAGTAAAATACGACTTGTTCAAATACTGTCCAGGAAGTTGAGGAATGAAACACGGGAACAACCCAGAAAATGCAAGGGTCTGTGCTGTTTAGCAACCATCATGCCCAGGGAAGCCACCCAGGGCCCCCTCCTCAGTACTCAGTACAACAAGGCAGCTTCTCTCTGGCGACTCAGGAGATGCCAAGTTGCTGCAAAGCTCCCAAGGTCTCCCCTGGGGCGGGCGGCAGAACCCGCTGGAAACACAGCTCTGCTCTCTGTCCTGAGACAGCGGTAGAGGCCCAGTGTCCTCTGGGAGCAGCAGCAGCCCTTCCTGCTCTGAAGTGCCCTGGGTCAGAAAAGCCGATGGTGCGCCCTCTGCTGGCCATCACTGCCTAGGCAGAGGAGCCCGCCCCTCCGGGTCTGTGGTGCTTGAGCTCTCTCTGCTGGCTACCCTGGGAATTCCTGCAATGTTGAAGGCACTGGTCGCTCAGCTGAGGGACTGAAGGTGCTCTGGGCAACTCCGCCTGTTCTCCACAATGGGAAGGGTCTTAGTGACAGGGCCTGGAACACAAAGAAATCTTTTCCTTCTCCTTTTTTTTGAGTGAAGAATGAAACAGAATTTATTAACATAATGACATCATTTGTAATGTTTTAAGCAATGTCCACAGAAAAATAGCCAATTTACACATGCTGAGCAAGTAATTGTGTTTACCACCAGAGTATTTTTTTTTTTACTCCTATCTTTTTTTTTTTTTATGAAGTTTATTGACAAATTGGTTTCCATACAACACCCAGTGCTCATCCCAAAAGGTGCCCTCCTCAATACCCATCACCCACCCGCCCCTCCCTCCCACCCCCCATCAACCCTCAGTTTGTTCTCAGTTTTTAAAAGTCTCTTATGCTTTGGCTCTCTCCCACTCTAACGTCCTTTTTTTTTTTTTTTACCTTCCCCTCCCCCATGGGTTCCTGTTAAGTTTCTCAGGATCCACATAAGAGTGAAACCATATGGTATCTGTCTTTCTCTGTATGGCTTATTTCACTTAGCATCACACTCTCCAGTTCCATCCACGTTGCTACAAAAGGCCATATTTCATTTTTTCTCATTGCCACGTAGTATTCCATTGTGTATATAAACCACAATTTCTTTATCCATTCATCAGTTGATGGACATTTAGGCTCTTTCCATAATTTGGCTATTGTTGACAGTGCTGCTATGAACATTGGGGTACAAGTGCCCCTATGCATCATTACTCCTGTATCCCTTGGGTAGATTCCTAGCAGTGCTATTGCTGGGTCATAGGGTAGGTCTATTTTTAATTTTCTGAGGAACCTCCACACTGCTTTCCAGAGCGGCTGCACCAATTTGCATTCCCACCAACAGTGCAAGAGGGTTCCCGTTTCTCCACATCCTCTCCAGCATCTATAGTCTCCTGATTTGTTCATTTTGGCCACTCTGACTGGCGTGAGGTGATACCTGAGTGTGGTTTTGATTTGTATTTCCCTGATAAGGAGCGACGCTGAACATCTTTTCATGTGCCTGTTGGCCATCTGGATGTCTTCTGTAGAGAAGTGTCTATTCATGTTTTCTGCCCATTTCTTCACTGGGTTATTTTTCGGGTGTGGAGTTTGGTGAGCTCTTTATAGATTTTAGATACTAGACCTTTGTCCGATATGTCATTTGCAAATATCTTTTCCCATTCCGTTGGTTGCCTTTTAGTTTTGTTGGTTGTTTCCTTTGCTGTGCAGAAGCTTTTTATCTTCATAAGGTCCCAGTAATTCACTTTTGCTTTTAATTCCCTTGCCTTTGGGGATGTGTCGAGTAAGAGATTGCTACGGCTGAGGTCAGAGAGGTCTTTTCCTGCTTTCTCCTCTAAGGTTCTGATGGTTTCCTGTCTCACATTTAGGTCCTTTATCCATTTTGAGTTTATTTTTGTAAATGGTGTGAGAAAGTGGTCTAGTTTCAACCTTCTGCATGTTGCTGTCCAGTTCTCCCAGCACCATTTGTTAAAGAGGCTGTCTTTTTTCCATTGGATGTTCTTTCCTGCTTTGTCAAAGATGAGTTGGCCATATGTTTGTGGGTCTAGTTCTGGGGTTTCTATTCTATTCCATTGGTCTGTGTGTCTGTTTTTGTGCCAATACCATGCTGTCTTGATGATGACAGCTTTGTAGTAGAGGCTGAAGTCTGGGATTGTGATGCCTCCTGCTTTGGTCTTCTTCTTCAAAATTCCTTTGGCTATTCGGGGCCTTTTGTGGTTCCATATGAATTTTAGGATTGCTTGTTCTAGTTTCGAGAAGAATGCTGGTGCAATTTTGATTGGGATTGCATTGAATGTGTAGATAGCTTTGGGTAGTATTGACATTTTGACAATATTTATTTTTCCAATCCATGAGCAGGGAATGTCTTTCCATTTCTTTAAATCTTCTTCAATTACCTTCATAAGCTTTCTATAGTTTTCAGCATACAGATCCTTTACATCTTTGGTTAGATTTATTCCTAGGTATTTTATGCTTCTTGGTGCAATTGTGAATGGGATCAGTTTCTTTATTTGTCTTTCTGTTGCTTCATTGTTAGTGTATAAGAATGCAACTGATTTCTGTACATTGATTTTGTATCCTGCAACTTTGCTGAATTCATGTATCAGTTCTAGCAGACTTTTGGTGGAGTCTATCGGATTTTCCATGTATAATATCATGTCATCTGCAAAAAGCGAAAGCTTGACTTCATCTTTGCCAATTTTGATGCCTTTGATTTCCTTTTGTTGTCTGATTGCTGATGCTAGAACTTCCAGCACTATGTTGAACAACAACGGTGAGAGTGGGCATCCCTGTCGTGTTCCTGATCTCAGGGAAAAAGCTCTCAGTTTTTCCCCGTTGAGGATGATGTTAGCTGTGGGCTTTTCATAAATGGCTTTTATGATCTTTAAGTATGTTCCTTCTATCCCGACTTTCTCAAGGGTTTTTATTAAGAAAGGGTGCTGGATTTTGTCAAAGGCCTTTTCTGCATCGATTGACAGGATCATATGGTTCTTCTCTTTTTTTTTGTTAATGTGATGTATCACGTTGATTGATTTGCGAATGTTGAACCAGCCCTGCATCCCAGGAATGAATCCCACTTGATCATGGTGAATAATTCTTTTTATATGCCGTTGAATTCGATTTGCTAGTATCTTATTGAGAATTTTTGCATCCATATTCATCAGGGATATTGGCCTGTAGTTCTCTTTTTTTACTGGGTCTCTGTCTGGTTTAGGAATCAAAGTAATACTGGCTTCATAGAATGAGTCTGGAAGTTTTCCTTCCCTTTCTATTTCTTGGAATAGCTTGAGAAGGATAGGTATTATCTCTGCTTTAAACGTCTGGTAGAACTCCCCTGGGAAGCCATCTGGTCCTGGACTCTTATTTGTTGGGAGATTTTTTTTTTTTTAATTTTTTTTTCAACGTTTATTTATTTTTGGGACAGAGAGAGACAGAGCATGAACGGGGGAGGGGCAGAGAGAGAGGGAGACACAGAATCGGAAACAGGCTCCAGGCTCTGAGCCATCAGCCCAGAGCCCGACGCGGGGCTCGAACTCACGGACCTCGAGATCGTGACCTGGCTGAAGTCGGACGCTTAACCGACTGCGCCACCCAGGCGCCTGTTGGGAGATTTTTGATAACCGATTCAATTTCTTCGCTGGTTATGGGTCTGTTCAAGCTTTCTATTTCCTCCTGATTGAATTTTGGAAGAGTGTGGGTGTTCAGGAATTTGTCCATTTCTTCCAGGTTGTCCAATTTGTTGGCATATAATTTTTCATAGTATTCCCTGATAATTGTTTGTATCTCTGAGGGATTGGTTGTAATAATTCCATTTTCATTCATGATTTTATCTATTTGGGTCATCTCCCTTTTCTTTTTGAGAAGCCTGGCTAGAGGTTTGTCAATTTTGTTTATTTTTTCAAAAAACCAACTCTTGGTTTCGTTGATCTGCTCTACAGTTTTTTTAGATTCTATATTGTTTATTTCTGCTCTGATCTTTATTATTTCTCTTCTTCTGCTGGGTTTAGGCTGCCTTTGCTGTTCTGCTTCTATTTCCCTTAGGTGTGCTGTTAGATTTTGTATTTGGGATTTTTCTTGTTTCTTGAGATAGGCCTGGATTGCAATGTATTTTCCTCTCAGGACTGCCTTCGCTGCGTCCCAAAGCGTTTGGATTGTTGTATTTTCATTTTCGTTTGTTTCCATATATTTTTTGATTTCTTCTCTAATTGCCTGGTTGACCCACTCATTCGTTAGTAGGGTGTTCTTTAACCTCCATGCTTTTGGAGGTTTTCCAGACTTTTTCCTGTGGTTGATTTCAAGCTTCATAGCATTGTGGTCTGAAAGTATGCATGGTATAATTTCTTTTTTTTTTTTTATTTTTTTTTATTTTTTATTTTTGGGACAGAGAGAGACAGAGCATGAACGGGGGAGGGGCAGAGAGAGAGGGAGACACAGAATCGGAAACAGGCTCCAGGCTCTGAGCCATCAGCCCAGAGCCCGACGCGGGGCTCGAACTCACGGACCGCGAGATCGTGACCTGGCTGAAGTCGGACGCTTAACCGACTGCGCCACCCAGGCGCCCCTGCATGGTATAATTTCAATTCTTGTAAACTTATGAAGGGCTGTTTTGTGACCCAGTATATGATCTATCTTGGAGAATGTTCCATGTGCACTCGAGAAGAAAGTATATTCTGTTGCTTTGGGATGCAGAGTTCTAAATATATCTGTCAAGTCCATCTGATCCAGTGTCTCATTCAGGGCCCTTGTTTCTTTATTGACCGTGTGTCTAGATGATCTATCCATTTCTGTAAGTGGGGTGTTAAAGTCCCCAGCAATTACCACATTCTTATCAATAAGGTTGCTTCTGCTTATGAGTAATTGTTTTATATATTTGGGGGCTCCGGTATTCGGCGCATAGACATTTATAATTGTTAGCTCTTCCTGATGGATAGACCCTGTAACTATTATATAATGTCCTTCTTCATCTCTTGTTACAGCCTTTAATTTAAAGTCTAGTTTGTCTGATATAAGTATGGCTACTCCAGCTTTCTTCTGGCTTCCAGTAGCATGATAAATAGTTCTCCATCCCCTCACTCTGAATCTAAAGGTGTCCTCAGGTCTAAAATGAGTCTCTTGTAGACAGCAAATAGATGGGTCTTGTTTTTTTATCCATTCTGATACCCTATGTCTTTTGGTTGGCGCATTTAATCCATTTACATTCAGTGTTATTATAGAAAGATACGGGTTTAGAGTCATTGTGATGTCTGTATGTTTTATGCTTGTAGTGATGTCTCTGGTACTTTGTCTCACAGGGTCCCCCTTAGGATCTCTTGTAGGGCTGGTTTAGTGGTGACAAATTCCTTCAGTTTTTGTTTGTTTGGGAAGACCTTTATCTCTCCTTCTATTCTAAATGACAGACTTGCTGGATAAAGGATTCTTGGCTGCATATATTTGCTGTCTAGCACCCTGAAAATCTCGTGCCAATTCTTTCTGGCCTGCCAAGTTTCAAAAGAGAGATCAGTCACGAGTCTTATAGGTGTCCCTTTATATGTGAGGGCACGTTTACCCCTTGCTGCTTTCAGAATTTTCTCTTTATCCTTGTATTTTGCCAGTTTCACTATGATATGTCGTGCAGAAGATCGATTCAAGTTACGTCTGAAGGGAGTTCTCTGTGCCTCTTGGATTTCAATGCCTTTTTCCTTCCCCAGTTCAGGGAAGTTCTCAGCTATAATTTCTTCAAGTACCCCTTCAGCACCTTTCCCTCTCTCTTCCTCCTCTGGGATACCAATTATGCGTATATTATTTCTTTTTAGTGTATCACTTAGTTCTCTAATTTTCCCCTCATACTCCTGGATTTTTTTATCTCTCTTTTTCTCAGCTTCCTCTTTTTCCATAACTTTATCTTCTAGTTCACCTATTCTCTCCTCTGCCTCTTCCATCCGAGCCGTGGTGGTTTGCATTTTGTTTTCCATTTCATTTAAAGCGTTTTTCAGCTCCTCGTGACTGTTCCTTAGTCCCCTGATGTCTGTAGCAAGAGATTCTCTGCTGTCCTGTATGCTGTTTTCCAGCCCAGCGATTAATTTTATGACTATTATTCTAAATTCACTTTCTGTTATATTATTTAAATCCTTTTTGATCAGCTCATTAGCTGTTGTTATTTCCTGGAGATTCTTCTGAGGGGAATTCTTCCGCTTGGTCATTTTGGATAGGCCCTGGTGTGGTGAGGGCCTGCAGGGCACTTCCCCTGTGCTGTGGTGTATAACTGGAGTTGGTGGGCGGGGCCGCAGTCCTACCTGATGTCTGCCCCCAGCCCACCGCTGGGGCCACAGTCAGACTGGTGTGTGCCTTCTCTTCCCCTCTCCTAGGGGCGGGATTCACTGTGGGGTGGCGTGGCCCGTCTGGGCTACTTGCACACTGCCAGGCTTGTGATGCTGGGGATCTGGCGTATTAGCTGGGGTGGGAAGGCAAGGTGCACGGCGGCAGGGGGGGCAGGCTTAGCTCGCTTCTCCTTAGGTGATCCACTTCAGGAGGGGCCCTGTGGCAGCCGGAGGGAGTCAGATCGCTGCCGGAGGTTTGGCTCCACAGAAGCACAGAGTTGGGTGTTCGCGCGGAGCGAGCAAGTTCCCTGGCCGGAGCCGGTTCCCTTTGGGATTTTGGCTGGGGGATGGGCGGGGGAGATGGCGCTGGCGAGCGCCTTTGTTCCCCGCCAAACTGAGCTCTGTCGTCCGGGGGCTCCGCAGCTCACCCTCCCTTTGTCCTCCAGCCTTCCCGCTTTCTGAGCAGAGCTGTTAACTTATGACCTCCCAGACGCTAAGTCGCGCTTGCTGTCGGAACACAGTCTGTCAGGCCCCTCCGCTTTTGCAAGCCGGACTCGGGGGCTCTGCTTGGCCGGCGAGCCGCCCCTCCGCCCCGGCTCCCTCCCGCCAGTCCGTGGAGCGCGCACCGCCTCGCCGCCCTTCCTACCCTCTTCCGTGGGCCTCTCGTCTGCACTTGGGTCCGGTGACTCTGTTCTGCTAATCCTCTGGCGGTTTTCTGGGTTATTTAGGCAGGTGTAGGTGGAATCTAAGTGATCAGCAGGACGCGCGGTGAGCCCAGCGTCCTCCTACGCCGCCATCTTCCCAGAATCCTTTACTCCTATCTTATCTACCACCAGAGTATTTAGGTTAGATAAAGAATTGACACCTTTGAGAGAGAGATAACTGCTTCCAGCTATGGAACCAATGAGTCCTAGGGATACAAGAGACAGCCAATGGAATAGAGTCAATCCTGTAATAATATTGTTGCATGCTTTCACAGGATAGCTACACTTGTGCTGAAGTACAACATAATTTATAGACATATGGAGTGACTACAATGTATGCCTAAAACTAATACAACAAATGTGTGAAGAATATTTCAATGAAAAGTTGACATCCTTTACGCTATCTTTATCTTTTTTTTTGCCAATGAACTAGCATTCCTGGGGCGCTTGGGTGGCTTAGTGAGTTAAGCATCCGACTTCCCCTCAGGTCATGATCTTGCAGTTCATGAGATTGAGCCCTGCGTCAGGTTCTGTCCTGACAGCTCAGAGCCCGGAGCTTGCCCCAGATTCCGTGTCTCCTGCTCTCTCCCCCCTCCCTCCCTCAGGCTCTCTCCAAAAAAGAAAAACAGAAACATTATAAATTAAAAAAAATCATTCCTAATTTAGAATCTGTGAAATTCCATTTATACTAGATTCTCTAACATCACCATCTTGATGTAGAGAGCTTATCTGAATAGTCACTAATAATATCTTTGATGACACATATGTGGCAGGGTCAGAATGCAACTTACAGGGAGCTACACATCTGTTATGAATTTACTGTATGTATCCTTGGCTAATATTTCCAATGAAATGTGCTTTAGTGATACAGATGTATGAAATAATGTCCATCAGTCATATAGGTCAAATTCCTATAGGACCATTCATTATGCCTTCAATTACTAATTGCCATCTCTTCAAAATTAAAAGAAAGCTGGGATAAGAAAATGTCTTTGAATTTGATGTAAGAGAAGACTATGGTGTTTTAAAAAGTTAACCTACCATCTGGCATCCTCAGTTTGGCAGTGGACAGGAGGATAAAAACCCATGATCTTGATGCACACCGCTAGCTCCAGAGGGAGAATATGGACCTTCTTGTCAAATACTTTTTATCAATATCAGCAGTTCAACTCTGCCAGGTCCAGACTGCCGGATCTGGGGGCAACACAATGCCTGATGCCTGGGTTCAGAACATGAGGAAGACCAGCTGGTAGGGAGCGGCGGGGAAATCCAACAGGGCCTGGGGCAGTGAGGGAGATGGGTCCGGGTTCCCTCCCCACAGGGCGGCTCTAGTGTTTACCTGCCAAACAGCAGCACACTCTCCCTCAAGACATCCCTCTCCATGACAGAACATGAGGCTGTGCCCCCACAATTCCAGGAGAAATGAGGGATACTCATCTTTTCAAATGCAATAGCCTCTGCAAAGCTTGGCCCCAGGGATGTTGGAGTCTTGGAGTCACACAACACTGATGCCCATGATACCTGCCATTTCTGCCCCAGCACTCAGAGACACTTCATACATCCCCTCTCCCCTGGCCCGTCTCACCCCATCCACATTCCTGGACCAGCTCTCTACTTTCTCCTTGTACTTCCTCTTTGTCTCTCTTTAGCTCTAACCACATCTCTCTCTATTTCTTCCTTTCCCTCTCTAGGACTTGCCCAATTCCCCTATCACAAATTCAATGTCTCTCTCCCTGCCTGTCTCTTTCTCCACCTCTCCCCAGGCTTCAGGATATCTGCTTTGTGCATGCAGCCCTGTCCAGGAGCACAGGGCACTCCTGTCTCTCCCTCTCTCATGTCTTGTTTTGTCCCAGGCCCTGATCACAATGGAGGAGAATCCCCTGTCCATCAGCTGCTCATGTTGACATTTGCTAGAGCAATGCTGGCAGCATGTGGACAGCCAGACATTTACCCTTGGTGGCTAATCCATGACCCAAAAGCTTCTGGAGGGCTGGCTGCTTCCCTAAGCTGGGAGGAAAAAGGGGCTCAGAGGTTTCGTGGTGCCTGGGGCAAAGTGGATAGGCTTGGCCGATGTAGAAGGAGCCATATGTTTACCCACAACTCTCTTGGGTGGTGTCCAAGGAACCTATCTCAGACCATGGAGCTCTGCCCTCCCGATTCCTCAATAAGGCAACAGGGGAAACTTTGTGGGACATCATGTGGGACTCACCACAAAAGCTGCGCCATTTGCCCCCTTGAGGCCACCTAGATTGGTGCTACTGGGGGAAGCTGGTAAGGTGCACAAGGGCACAAGAGCTGAGTTAATGCAGGGCCTCCTTACCGGTCTCCTGAATCCATTCCTCACCATTGGAAGAGACCCTTTCCTGGAGACAGATACCTGCCCTCCTCATCAGCACGAACCCCATCAACTAGCACGCACGCCATGTGCTCATGAGTATCTATCTACAGATATAACAACCATCACCAGATCTCCCTAAAGGATGTATCCAACTCCTCAGATGGAACTATAGGTCCCTTCCAGGCATTACAACACCAAAGAATGATCTGTCTTCTTCCACCAATCCTGTACATACTATGTGTTGGCTGACTGCATATACAGGAACCCCAAAGTGTACGCTTGATGGGGAATGAGTGTCGATTTTCCTGGAAGCTGACGCTGACACGTAAACACAACTGTGACAAGTGTATTAGGGGACATTAGGAAGGACAAAGTGGAGTGGACAGGGTGGGCAGGGAAAGCATTCAGACCAAGGGGCAGATTAGACACCATCTCTAAATATATAATAACCATAGCTGGTTTGTAATGGTTCAGTGTCCTCTCCAAATTTCAAATGGATTGTCCTCTACGTCAAAGTGATTTTGACTTATTGCAAAGGGATCTTATGTTCTCCTCTATGTATTTTGTCTTCTACAATACATCTGTGGCCTTGGATGAGCACATATTTGTGTGGCTGCATTTGTATGTCTACCTCAGATCTTAGATGTAGATGCCTGAATATACACATTCTCATACTTATCTTTTCCTTCTTTGTAAAGTAGGACCTGAATTTTAATAGAAAAAACACAGGGGTCTTTGTTGTATCTTTTGAAACAGGAATTGCCAATCTCCCAACCTCAGGCATTATACCCTTAGTTTCATGAAAATGAATGAACATCTGTTGATGATCTTCTGTGTGCAGATACATTCATTTCCACCCTGAGAAGGGTGAATGCCCACTCATCCCATACATTTTACAAATTCCTTATGTGCTTAACCACCTCTTCATCGCACTGACCTCAGAGACCAACATTGTTCCTGCTTCTCAGATTACAATGCTGAGGCTCTGAGATGGCTCTGAGATGGCCCCGAGAGCTGGCATTAGGGCTGAGACAGCAGGATCACAGGCAGTGCCTCTGGAAATTGTGAGGGAAGTTTCAGAGATGTACACCTTCATGCAGGGTCATGACAGTAGGTTCAGGCATGCGGTGACAAGATTCCAGCAGGGGCGTTTCCTGGTCAACCCTGATTTCCCTGCTAAGAGTCTGATTCAGGGTGAAGGCCAAGGAAGCCACACAACTAATCTACAACCTTTCATCACATTTAGTCTCACAGAGGCACACAAACTTAGGCAGACAAGCATCCCATAAGAACCAAGGAAAACTACAAATCTCCAGGGCATTCTTTCACAGGGATCCAGAACCTTCAGGAGAACCTCCAAGAGAAACAACAGTCTTTATTTAGATAATGAACTAGGTGCACTTTGGCCACAATGACACTTCACAGATGATACCTGCATGAACTATCCTTGAACCCATACAGCAGCTCTGTGTGGATGCCACTCTGCGCTCACTATCCCTGCCCAGGTTGTGGGCCCTGCCACAAATGGCATCCAACTCCATCTCACTGAGTCCAACACCCTCCTCTCTGTACCATCTCAGCTCTCCCTTCTCATGCACAGTCTCCAATTCATTTCCATGAGTTTCATGTCTCCATCTCTTGTACTTGAGGACCCATTGCTGGAGCTGCCATTATTGTAGACCAGAAGCTCCATGTAATTTAACGCATGTGACTCTCTCCCCATTAGGACAGTTGAAGCCCCTGATGGTAAGGGTTTGCCTCATCTCTCACAGAGCCAGGGACATGGACTGTGTGCTGGGCACATCTGCAGAACTGATATGCCTGCTTTTCTATTAAAAGACTCTTTCCTTCTCCACAAAGGATATATGCAGCCCAGCTCAGTAATGGAAATGACACAGCCCAACATATGTATGCCCTGAGAAACTTGAGGAATCTTAACAGTGTCCTCATCCAGCAGCACCCTTGCATTACAAAGCGTGTGAGGCCATCTCTCCATCTTCTCAAAGACTCAACAACATAGAAGCTGAACATGCTGGACATGTCAACTCATACAGCTCAGTTCATCTCACAAATAGTCGAGGTGGAGGTGGTGGGTCCTGTCCCACCATCAAGGAGCTAGAGGCAGCCCATAGAGCCCATGAACAGTGATAAATTGTTTCTGTGCAGGGTGGACCTGGGAAAGAAGGAGGTCCTCCTGCATCCATAGGGACCGACAGAACAGAAGTGACAGGTGTGTTGGTATGACAGACAGAAGCAGAACGCCCACAGGAGCTGAAACACAATGAAGCAGGTGTCAGCACCTGGCCCCTTGCTCATTCATGGGTTCTAGTAGAACAGAGCATCAGTGTCAGAAAACTCTACCCTTCCATGAGGTCCCACCTATATCCTGAAAGTACCAGATGCCACAAGGAAAAACGACTGTCGCCACACGTCACTCCCCATGTTTAAAAATGCAGAAAGCCAACAAGTCCTGTTCTAGAAGATTGATGGCAGAAATGCCAGTCTAATAAAGGAAAGTATTCCAGAGAGGCAGGCATCTGTGTCCAGGATCTCTCTGGTGTCCTCTTCCACCAGATCTGCAGACTTTTTCATTGCACATTGAGAACAGACAGAACATGAAGGAATGAAAGAAATGACCAGAACCACACAGAGATCCAGGGCCACCCCAAGGTCAAAGCTCTACCTGCGATCCCATGCCTGTCCTCACTCTGCTTCCCTCCCTTACAAACACATCTTCTGTGCAAGGCCACAGAAACCTCTGAGGAGATGGGGATTCCTGGAGTCCAGCATTGGGGCCTGGATATGAGTTTTCTGAGGGAAACACATTACCTGTGCATATTCATTGGTCTCAAGTATCTTTATCTTAATTCACAGGTATTCAGCTTTTAAATTTTTTTTTTTTTGCAACGTTTATTTATTTTTGGGACAGAGAGAGACAGAGCATGAACGGGGGAGGGGCAGAGAGAGAGGGAGACACAGAATCGGAAACAGGCTCCAGGCTCTGAGCCATCAGCCCAGAGCCCGACGCGGGGCTCGAACTCACGGACTGCGAGATCGTGACCTGGCTGAAGTCGGACGCTTAACCGACTGCGCCACCCAGGCGCCCCATCAGCTTTTAAATACAATATGAGTTGCAGAGCTATTTTGTGCCATTGTAAAAGGGAGGCAGAAATTCTACGTAAAAGAATGAACACAACCATGTCTCAATTTCAGGTGAAAAACTCCCATAAGGTATCATGAGACAAAGTACCAATTACAACTGCTCCCGGGACACAAGAGAACCTACTCCTATAAACACAACTGAAGAACTCTGTGAGGTATTGGCCCTGCAGGTAATCACTGATTCTCTGCAGTTCCACGTACATTTTTTATTACACATGCCACTTCTGAAAATTCAGAGTATTTCCACCTAGGGGACAACTGGAGAAATTCTCTATCGTACATTTACCAACACAGAAGGACCAGTAATGAATTCTGAAATTTTTCTAAGAACCCTCAGCACTGCACAAAGCACACAATATAATGTTGGAAAGAGTTTTTATATATTCCAGTCATGAGACTCATAGCAGACATTCTGAACACATTCATGGCATACACTGAAATAGGAAAAAATGAAAATAATGAGGATAATCCCGTGTAAAGAAGGTGTGGAAGGAGTCAGACACTCCAGAAGACTTGAGGGTGCAGTGAAGTGTCATCCTCCTCAAGTTATTTCCACAAACACTAAGTGAGAGCCATGTGGTCCTCAGCCTCTATACACTTGTGGCGTCCAGAGGCACTAGCTAACATGATGATGTTACATTGGAGAAGCCTGGAGGCTTGTGAGGACGTAAATAAAACAGTAAAGATACCAGAGGACCAAAAAAAAAAAAAAAAACAAAAAACAAAAAAACAAAAAACAGACAAGGCCAGATAAAATTTCCAGAAAGTATTGCAACTGAAACTGGCAACAGAATTTACCTTGTCTTTTTCTGCATCCTTGGTAGAGACACAACTGATATTTCCCATTGGAGCTGCATCACGTCTTAGGTCTCATAAAGGACGGAGGCGGATGGAGGTTGATTGTGACTTTCATAGACTGTGTGGAAGAAAAACAAACCATCCTGAACATGTTTCATTATATTCAACTCATTCACACTCTCGGGTCCCTTAGCAGGGAAAGAACGTTTTCCACGTGCCTGGGGTGACCCTTGAGGACAAGAGGGGGATCTCATCCTGTCTCTTGAGGAAGGTTTACAGGGCCCTGGTTCAGGTGTTTTATAACTAATGAAGCAGCTGTGAACAGCTCAGGTCTCAACTCACTAGAAAGTATGTTATGGGTGTGTTTCATCCGTCAGAGAGCCCAGCACATGGTCTCTGTACAAGCTAAATCCTAGGGAATCCTATGTCTGTCATCATGTATAAGGCCTCTTTCCTTCTCTATCAGAGACACGTGTTGCCCAGCTCAGTATGTGGAAATGACTGCCCATTTCATGCATGTCCTGAGAAACTTGAAGAACATTACAACGTCCTCGCTCAGGCTAACCTGAAAGCCCTGTGGTGCCATCACTGCATCTCCTCCAAACACATAACAAGTAAAAGACACAACGTGTTTTATAAGTCAACTCGTACTGGTCATATCGTCCTTCCACATGGTGGAGGAAGAAGGTGAGGTCCCAGAGGACCCCAGTTTGGAGAAGGTGGGGGTGGTCCAAAGCCCATGGGTGGTGATAAATGTCAGCCTACGGGGTATGACATGGAGGGCACTTCTGGGAAAGGAGGAAATATCCTGGAAACCACGTGGACCTGCAGGACAAAAATTAAACTTTTGAGATGTGTTAGGGTAAAAGGTGAAAAATCCAACACCAACACCAACACTAACATACCTGAACCCCAATGAAGCCGAATGGCACCTCTCTCCTTCCTCTCCACCTGGTTTCAACAGGGCAGCATCAGTGCTTCTAAACTCCACCCTTCCCACTGGGTTCCACCTAGAATTTCTAAGAGTTGGAGGAGGCAAAGCATGCATTGCTGGCAGCATGGTACTAGCTGTGTCTGTAAATTGGGGAAGGAAGTGGCTAGTCTTAAAGAATCAGAGGGATAATTCCAGACTACTAAAGAAAGTCTGTTCCACACACACAGTCTTCTATGTCCAGGACTACTCTCCACCCAGCCCTTCACCACCTCAACAGCTCTGTCTTGGCATAGTAAGAGCTGAAACGATGAGGAAGAATTTTGTTTCCGTACTATTCATTTACATCTTTAATCCATTTCAAGTTAATTCTTGGAGTGGTATAACATAAGGTGCTAAACTTTATTCTTATGCACGTGTATATCCAATTTTCCCAGCCCCAGTTATTCAAGAGACTACCCTTCTCCACTGTGTATTCTTGACTCCCTTGTCAAATACTAGTTGACTATTGATGCAAGGGTTTAGTTTGGGTTCTCAATTTCCGTTCCATTGTCTTGTGTGTGTGCTTATGCCAGTGACATAACTGATTTCTTTGTGTTAGAATGCAGCTTGAAATCGAGACGTGTAATGCCTCCTATTTTGTTCTTTCTTGCATTGGCTACTTGGGGTCTTTTTGTGGTTCCAAATACATTTTAGGATATGTTTTTCTAATTGCATAAAAATTGCATTGGAGTCTTGATAAAGATTGCACTGAATCTCTAGATGGCTTTGGGTAATATGGACATTGTGTCTATATTAAATCCTCTGAAAGACAGATGTGGGATGGCTTTTCACTGACTTGTGTGTTCTCCTGTTTCTTTCATCCAAATTGAATTTCTTCCATTTCAGTACACGGGTGTGATAGTTTTCTGTAGAGAGATCTTTCACTTCCTTGGCTAAATTTATTCCTATACAGTTTATTGTGTTTGATTCTATTGTAAATGGATTGTTTTCTTTTCTTCTTAGATAATTTGGTTAGTGTATAGGAAAGCTACAGAATTTGACATAGTGACTTTCTAGTTTGGAACTTTAATGTATTTCTTCATTAGATATTAACAAGTTCTTTTACACTGAAATTTATTTCATTTTTTTACCTTATTAAAAAAATCATGTTTTTTGGGAATAGCTGATACGGTATGTTACATTAGTTTCAGATGAACAACATAGTGATTGCACAAGTGTACACATTCTGATACGCTAACACAGGTGTAGCTACAATCTGTCACCATGCATCACTATTCCAGTACCATTCTCAATGTTCCCTATGCTATATCCTCTATCTGTAATTTATTATTCCATAACCAGAAGCCTGCATCACCCAATCCCCTTCACATATCTAGGGCATCCTTGTCTTGTGCCTGATCTTAGAGAACAATCTTTCACAATTTCACTATAGAGTATGAAGTTAGATATGGGCTTCACATACATGGCCTTTCTTATGTTGAGATATGTTCCCTCTATGGGGAATTTTTAAAGAGATTTTTAGCACAAATGGATACCAAATTTTCTCAGAACTTTTTTTGTGTATCTATTGACATAGTCACAGCAGTTTTCTTTTTAATTTTTAAAATGTATGGGGCGCCTGGGTGGCTCAGTTGTTTGAGCGTCCGACTTGATTCACGTCATGATCTCACGGTCTATGGGTTCGAGCCCCGCATCAGGCTCTGTGATGACAGCTCAGAGTCTGGAGCCTGCTTCGGATTCTGTGTCTCACACTCTCTCTGCCCCTCCCCTGATCATGCCCCCCCCCCCTGTCAAAAATAAATAAACATTAAGAACAATTTTAAAAATGTATTTATTTTGTTTACTTTAAATTTATTTATGTATTTCTTTAGTATATATTTTTTCAAGTTTTTATTTAAATTCCAGTTGGTTAACATACAGTGTAATGTTAGTTTCAGGTATACAATATAGTCATCCATCACTTACATACAACATCCAGTGTTCCTCACTACTAGCACTCTCCTTAGCTGATCACCCATTTAACCCATCCCCCTGCCCACCTCCCTTCTAGTAATCCTCCGTTTGCTATTTATAGTTGAGTCTGGTTTCTGGATGGTTTTTCTTTCATTCAATTATGTGAGGGGTCATATTTATTGATTTGCATTTCTGAAGCATCCTTCCTTTACAGGGAAAAACCTACATCGCGGTCAATGATCCTTTTTATGTGATGGTTAATTTGGTTTGCCTGTATATCACTGGGAATTATTCATCTATATTCATCATGGGAATACTGGCCTATAGTTTCCTGTTCAGGTAATATCCTTTTCTGGCTTCCTACCAGGGTAATTCCAGTCTCATGAAATGAGTTTATGGTGTTCATTCCTTTTGAATCAGTGAGAGGACTGCTGTTATTTCTTCTACAAACGTTTGGTCACATTCACCAGTGAATCTACCTGGTCCTGGGATTTTCTTCCCTGAGAGAATTTCAATTACTGATTCAATTTACTTACTTTGGTTATCTTCTTGTATTGATACAGTCTTCCTTTAATGGGTCTGTGCAAACCTTCTATTTCTTCCTGATACAGTCTTGGTAGGTTGTGTGTTTCTAAGAACCTATCCATTTCTTCTATGTAGGTGGTTTGCTGGCATCTAATTTAGCCATGGTCGCCTCTTTGTCTCCTTTATTTTTCTTTGGTATCAAGTGTAATGTCTACCCTTTTATTTATAATTATTTTGAGTGGGGTCCTCTCTCTGTCTTAGCATAGTCTATGTATAGTCTTGAAATTTTCGTTTCACTCTTCAGAAAACCCACTGTTGGCCTTCTTCATATTTTCCATTGATTTCATGGTCTCAGTTTCATTGGTTTCCACTCTCATATGCATTACTTCCTCCCTTTTGAGAACATTGGACATTGGTAGATTGTTGTTTTTTTCTAGTTATTTTAAATTAAAGGTAGGTTGTTCATTTGAGTCCCAAATCTACCCTGCACACATGCAAAATCAGTGACTCATCAGAGAACCTTCAATAGGTCTCTTCTGCCCTATTTCTCATTCTCCAAACTCTGAGAAATGGAACCAGAAAATTTATTTGAAGACACAATAGATGAAAACTTCCTTAATGTGGGGAATGAAACAGATGCAGAAGTAGGAGGCACAAAGAACCCCCAAAATATTCAACAGAAGCAGATCCACATCAAGTCATATAGGAATTAAAATGCAAAATGTCGTGATAAAGAAAAAATTTAATAGCAGAAAAACAAAAAGATGACAATTACCTACAAGAGAAACCCCATAAGGTTATCACTGGATGTTTTTCCGAAGAAACTTTGAAACCGTAAGTGAGCAGCACGGTATGGTAAAGGTGCTGAATGGATAACATCTGCATCCAGAGAGTCTATCCACAACACTATCATTCAGATGGAAGGAGAGATGAAGAGGTTCCCAAATAAATACTCAGCGAGTTCACAACCAACAAACCACCCCTGAAAGAAATGTTAAATCGGACTCTTTAAGTGGAAAAGAAACACCTAAAGTGACACTATTAAAGTGCGAAACGCAAAAGCAATAAAAATGAGTACATCTATAAAACATCAGCCAAAGTATTCGCGATATGAAAGGTTTTGAAATATGACACTACATATCTACAACACGGGGAGGAGAGGAGTAAAGAACAGGTTCAAACTTAAACAACTATCAACTAAATATAGACTTCTCTATGCACAAGTAGTTAGGTACAAACCTAATAACCACAAATCAAACACCACTAATACATATGCAGACTAGAAAGACAAGCAATTTCAACTGTGGTACTAAAGAAACCCAACAAACCATAAAAACGAGAAAGAGAAGAAAGGATCAGAAAGATTCAGAAACAACAATCATCAAGTAATAAAAGGACAAGTATATGTCTATCAATTACTTTGAAAGGAAACAGGATAAATGCTCAAATCAAAGGCACAGGGTGACAGATAGGGGCGCCTGGATGGCTCAATCACTTGAGACTTGGACTCTTGACTTTGGATCAGGCTATGATGCCAGGGTCATCGGATTGAGTCCTAATTGGGCTCTGCACTGAGCATGGAACTTGCTTAAGATACATATTCAGTCTCATTCTCTCTCTTGCTGTCTTCCCCCATTTCCCCCAACCAGCCCTCCCATCCCCGAGCTCTCTCTCCTCATAGTAAAAGGCACTCCTCATAGTAAAAGAATGAAATATAGGACCTATCTATCCTCTACCTACAAGAGAGTAATTACAGAAGTAAATTATCAAAAGAAAACAGCAGTAGCCATACCTATATCAGACAAATACATTTAAAAATAAAACTCTAAGAAGAGGGAAAGAAGGAAATTATAATGATAAAAGGTATAATCCAACGAAAGATACAACAATTGTAAACATATATGTGCTCAACCTGAGAGAATCCAATACACAAAACACTGAAAACCTAAAGTAAAGAATTGATACTCATACAATCATAGAAGGGCACTTTAACACCACAAAGACATCAAGGGAGATATCATTCCATCAGAAAATATACATTTGTATATTTTCTAATAACAGCATGCACATGGGTTCCAGAATTGATGAAGAAATACTCGACATGGAACGTGGAATATCACCATGTCATTTCCAAAGCAAGACGGCAGCTGCACAACAGGATTCCTGAAGCCTACAGTAAGGGTGGCACATACATATGTCTAGCCTTGAAACCCATAGAATAATCTTGACCGGCACACACCCTTGTGACTCCACTCAGCCCTTTGGGGATACACCTGCTCTGCTCTGGGGTAACAACCCGGAGCCTCCAGGGAGCTAACCCTAAACCTAATGGTAACCCTAACCAGAATACTCACCCTACACCTAACCCTATATATCACACTAACTTTACAACAGATCCATGTCGGAGCATGTGCCCTCATTTCAGCCTTCCATGGAATTCAAAACACTGATGTCACTTCGACCCTGTCGACTTCCCTGGACCGAACCATAAACCTCTGACAACACCACGTGGCTGGGGTCCAGAAGCAGTAAAGGGTCACTCAGAAAGGAATGTGGAACCTCACCATGTCATTTCCCAGGCCCGACTGCAGCTGCCCGAGAGGATTCCTGAGGCTTACCCTACAGGGGGCCATAGATTTGTGTGAAATAGGAAGCCAAAGACTGGTCTTGATCGGCACCCTCCCTGTACCCTCATCTCAGACCCTAACCCCACCACAAAAGGGGACCCTCCAATGAGACTAAAGGGGGCCTAGGACCCTACCCTACACTTGAGCAACCCCGTGTCATAGGCCCTCACTTCAGCCCTCGAGGGAGATCACGAGACCGGAGTTGCTTCGGCCCCGGTGACATCCCTGGACCGAAACCTAACCCTAGCTAAGGCACTCTCTCCATGGGGACCCAATTCCAACGTCTGACAACACCACGTGCCTGGGGTCCAGAAGCAGTGCAGGCTCACAGGGCATGGAACCTGGAAGCTCAGCATGTCGTTTCCCAAGCCGGGCTGCAGCTGACCCAGAGGATTCCAGAGGCCTCCTCGACCAGGGGCCGATCGACGTGTGTGGCCTTGGCAGCCAAGGACGGATCCTGAACGGGAATGTCCCTTGTGCCCTCAACTCAGCCCTTCGGGGAGACCACTGCCCTGCTGTGGGTTCGGCGCCTGGAAATTACTGGGACATATCCCTAACCCTAAAACTACCTCGATCCGGGAACCTCCAATGAAACCTAAGCGTTCCTCGAACCCTAACCCTACACTTGTGTCACCTGGTCGCATGGGCCCTCACTTCAGCACTCGAGGTAGGTCACGAGAACGGAGTGCTTTCGGCACTGGCGATGTCACTGGACCGAACCCTAAACCTAGCTAAGGCACTCTCCCCATGTGGACCCAATACCAAAGTCTAAAAACACCACGGGCCTAGGGTACACAAGAGGTGCAGGCTCACTCAGCATGGAACCTGGAAGCTCACCATGTCTTTTCCAAGGCCCGGCTGCAGCTGCCCGAGAGGATTCCGGAGGCCTCCTCGACTAGGAGCCCATCGACGTGTGTGGCCGTGACAGACAATGGCTGAACCTAACCGGCAAACTCACTTGTGCCCTCAACTCAGCCCTTCGGGGAGACCACAGCCCTGCTGTGGGTTTGGCGCCTGGAGCCTCTTGGGACCTAACCCTAACCCTAACATGACCCTTAACTGGGAACCTCCACCAAAACGTAAGGCTGCCTTGAACCCTAACCCTGCACTTGAGCCGCCTTCTCGCATGGGCTTTCACGTCAGCCCTAGAGGGAGACCACGAGACCTGAGTCGCTTCGGCGCTGGAGACGTCCGTGGACCGAACCCTAATCCTAGCTAAGGCTCTCTCCCCATGGGGATCCAATTCCAACCTCTGAACAAACCATGCATCTCGGGTCCAGAAGCGGTGCAGGCTCACATGGCATGGAACGTGGAAGCTCAGCATGTCATTTCCCAGGCCGGGCTGCAGCTGCCCCAGAGGATTCCGGAAGCCTCCTCGACCAGGGGCCCATCGACGTGTGTGGCCTTGGCAGCCAAAGACTGATCTGAGTGGCACCAACCCTTGTGACCTCAATTATGCCCTTTGGGAAGACCAATGCCCTCCTGTGGGCTCGGAGCCTGGAGACTCCTGGGACCTAACCCTAATCCTAGCCCGAACCAGGACCCTCCACCGAAACCTAAGCCTGCCTCAATCCTAACCCTGCACTTCAGCCGCCTTGTCCCATCGTCCCTCAATTCAGCCCTGGAAGGAGATCACGACCGGAGTCGCATCGGCCCTGTCGAGGTACCTGAACTGTATCCTAACGTTACCTAAGACTATCTCTCCTGGGGACCCAATTCTTCCATTTGACAACACCACGCACCTGGGGTACAGAAGCGGTGCAGGCTTCTCGGCATGGAACCTGGAAGCTCACCATTTCGTTTCCCAGCCCGGCTGCAGCCGCCCGAGAGGATTCCAGAGGCCTCCTCGACCTGGGGCCGATCGACGTGTGTGGCATTGGCAGACAAAGATGGACCCTGACCGGCACTGTCCCTTGTGTCCTCAACTCAGCCCTTCGCCTAGACCACTGCCCTGCTGTGGGTTTGGCGCCTGGAGACTCCTGGGAGCTAACCCTAACCCTAACCCTACCCCGAACCGGGACCCTCCACCAAAACCTAAGCCTGCCTTGAACTCAAACCCTGCAATTGAGCCGCCTTCTAGCATGGGCCATCACTTCAGCCCTCGAGGGAGATCACGAGACCGGAGTCTCTTTGGCCCTGGTGACGTCCATGAACCGAATCCTAACCCTAGATAAGGTTCTCTCCCGAAGGGGACCCAATTCCACCATCTGACAACACCAGGTGCTTGGGGTCCAGAAGCGGTACAGACTCACTGTGCATGGAACCTGGAAGCTCAGCATGTCGTTTCCAGGCGGGGCTGCATCTGCCCAAGAGTATTCCGGACCTCCTCAACCAGGGACCCATCAACGTGTGTGGCCTTGGCAGCCAAAGACTGATCCTGAACGTCACCGTCCCTTGCGCCCTCAACTCAGCCCTTCGGGGAGACCACTGCCCTGCTGTCGGTTCAGCACCTGGAGACCTCTCGGGCCTAACGCTAACCCTAATCCTAGCCCGAACCGGGACCCTCCACCGAAACCTAAGCCTGCCTGGAAACCTAACCCTGCACTTGAGCCGCCTTGTCGCATGGGCCCTCACTTCAGGCCTCACGGGAGATCATGAGACCGGATTCGCTTTGGCCCTTGCAACGTCCCTGGACCGAACCTAACCCTAGCTAAGGCTCTCTCCCCATGGGGACCCAATTACACCATCTGACAACACCACACGCCTGGGGTGCAGAAGCGGTGCAGGCTCACTCGGCATGGAACCTGGACGCTCAGCTAGTTGTTTCCCATGGCGGGCTGAAGCTGCTTGAGAGGATTCCGGAGCCCTCCTCGATGAGGGGCACATCGACGTGTGTGGCCTTGGCAGCCAACACTGATCCTGAACGTCACCGTCCCTTCTGCCCTCATCTCAGCCCTGTGGGGAGACCATGCCCTGCTGTGGGTTTGGCGTCTGGAGCCTCTTCTGTCCTAACCCTAATCCTAACCGTACCCCTAACCGGGAACCTCCACCAAAACATAAGGCTGCCTCGAAAACTAACACTGTACTTGTGCCGCCTTGTCCCATGGGCCCTCACTTCAGCCCTCGAGGGAGATCACGAGACCAGAGTGGCTTCGGCCCTGGCGACGACCCTGGACCGAAACCTCACCCTAGCTCAGGCACTCTGCCCATGGGAACCCAATTCCACCGTCTGACAAGACCACGTGCCTGGGGTCCAAAAGAGGTGCGGGCACACCCAGCTTGGAACCTGGAAGCCTACCGTGTCATTTTCCAGGCTGGGCTGCAGCTGCCTCAGAGGTTTCGGACGCCTCCTCGACCAGGGGCCCATTGACGTGTGTGGCCATGGAAGCCAAATACTGATCCTGACCGTCACCGTCCCTGGTGCCCTCAACTCATCCCTGTGGGGAGACCACTGCCCTGCTGTGGGTTCAGCGCCTGGAGCCTCCTGGGACCTTACCCTAACCCTAACCTAACCCCTAACCGGGACCATCCACCCAAACCTAACCCTGCCTCGAAACTTACCCTGTACTTGAGCCACCTTGTTGCATGGACCCTCAGTTCAGCCCTAGAAGGAGACCACGTGACCATAGTCGCTTAGGTGAAGGCGACGTCCATGGACAGAACCCTAACCCTAGGTAAGGGACGCTCCCCATGGGGACCCAATTCCACCGTCTGACAACACCACGTGCCTGGGGTACAGAAGCGGTGCAGGTTCACTCAGCATGGAACCTGGAAGCTCAGCATGTCATTTCACAGGCCGGGCTGCAGCTGCCCGAGAGGATTCCAGAGGCTTCCTCGACCAGGGGCCCATCGACCTGTGTGGCCTTGGGAGCAAAAGACTGATCCTGGCCGTCACCATCCCTTTTGTACTCAAATCAGACCTTCGGGGAGACCACTGCACTGCTGAGGGATCGGCGCCTGGAGCCTCCAGGGACCTAACCCTAACCGAAACCCTAACCCTACCCCGAACCAGGACCCTCCACTGAAACCTAACCCTGCCTCGAACCCTAACCTTGCAATTGAGCCGCCTTCTGGCCTGGGCCCTCACTTCAGCCCTCAAGGGAGATCACGAGACCAGAGTCGCTTCGGCCCTGGCGACGTCCCTGGACCGAACCATAACCTTAACTAAGGCTCTATCCCCATGGGGACTCGAATCCAACATCTGACAACACCACGCACCTGAGGTCCAGAAGAGGTACAGGCTGACTCGGCATGGAACGTGGAAGCTCACCATGTCATTTCCTAGGCCCAAATGCAGCTGCCCGAGAGGATTCCGGAGACCTCCTCGACCAGGGGCCGATCAAAGTGTGTGGCCTTGGCCGCCCTAGACGGATCCTCACGGGCACCGTCCCTTGTGCCCTCAACTCGGCCCTTCGGAAAGACCACTGCCCTTCCGTGGGTTCGGCGCCTAGAGCCTCCTGGGACCAAACCCTAACCCTAACCCTACCCCGAACCAGGACCCTCCACCGAAACCTAAGCCTGCCTCGATCCCTAACCCTGCAATTGAGCCGCCTTCTGGAATGGGCCCTCATTTCAGCCCTCGATGGAGATCTCGAGACCGGAGTCGCGTCGGACTGGCGACGTCCCTGGATCGAACCTTCACCCTAGCTAAGGCTATCTCCCCATGGGGACCCAATTGCAACGTCTCAAAACACCACGCACCTGGGGTCCAGAAGTGGTTCAGGCTGATTCGGCATGGAACCTGGAAACTCACCATGTCATTTCCCAGTCCCGGCTGCAGCTGCAGGAGAGGATTCTGGAGGCCTCCTCGACCAGGGGCCCAATCACGTGTATGGCCTTGGCAGACAAAGATGGATCCTGATCAGCACCATCCCTTGTGGCCTCAAGTCAGCCCTTCGGGGAGACCACTGCACTGCTGTGGGTTCGGCGCCTGGTGCCTCCTGGGACCTAACCATAACCCTAACACTACCCGGAACTGGGACCCTCCACCGAAACCTAAGCCTTTCTTAAACCCTAACCCTGCAATTGAGCCGTCTTCTGGCATTGGCCCTCACTTCAGCCCTCGAGGGAGATGACGAGACCGTAGTCACCTAGGCTTGGCGACGTCTTTGGACAGAAAACTAACCCTAGCTAAGGCTCTCTCCCCATGGGGATCCAATTCCAACGTCTGACAACACCACGCGCCTGGGGTACAGAAGCGGTGCAGGCTTCTCGCCATGGAACCTGGAAGCTCACCATGTCGTTTCCCAGGCCTGGCTGCAGCTGCCCGATACGATTCCGGAGGCTCCTCGACCAGGGGCCGTTTGATGTGTGTGGCCTTGGCAGCCAAAGACGGATCCTGACCGGCACCGTCCCTTGTGCCTTCAACTCAGCCCTTCGGAGAGACCACTGCCCTGCTGTGGGTTCGGCGACTGGAGCCTCCTGGACCTAACCCTAACCCTAAACCTACCCTGAACCTGGACCCTCCACCGAAACCTAGCCTGCCTCGATCCCTAACCCTGCAATGGAGCCGCCTTCTGGCATGGGCCCTCACATCAGCCCTCGGAAGAGATCACGAGACCAGAATCGCTTCAGCTCTAGCAACGTCCCTGGACCGAACCCTAACCCTAGCTAAGGCTCTCTTCCCATTGGACCCAATTCCAACATCTGACAACACCACGCACCTGGGGTACAGAAGCGGTGCAGGCTGACTCGGCATTGAACCTGGAAGCTCACCATGTCGCTTCCCAGGCCCAACTGCAGCTGCCCGAGAGGTTTCTGGAGGCCTCCATGACCAGGGGCTGATGGACGTGTGTGGACTTGGCAGTCAAAGACGGATCGTGACGGGCACCGTCCCTTTTGCCCTCAACTCAGCCCTTCGGGGAGACCACTGCCCTGCTGTGGGGTCGGCGCCTGGAGCCTCCTGGGACCCAACCCTAACCCTAACCCATCCCCGAACCGGGACCCTCCACCAGGGTCGAACCCTGCCTCGAACCCTAACCTGCAACTGAGCCGCCTTCTGGCATGGGCCCACACTTCAGCCCTCTAGGGAGATCACGAGACGGGCGTCCCTTCGGCCCTGGCGACGTCCCTGGACCGAACCCTAACCCTAGCTAAGGCTCTCTCCCATGGGTCCCAATTCCAACGTCTGAGAACACGACGCTCGTGGGATCCAGAATCAGTGCATGCTGACTCAGCATGGAACCTGGAAGCTCACCATGTCGTTTCCCAGGCCTGGCTGCAGCTGCCCGATACGATTCCGGAGGCTCCTCGACCAGGGGCCGTTTGATGTGTGTGGCCTTGGCAGCCAAAGACGGATCCTGACCGGCACCGTCCCTTGTGCTCTCAACTCAGCCCTTCGGGGAGACCACTGCCCTGCTGTGGGTTCGGCGCCTGGAACCTCCTGGGACCTAACCCTAACCGTAACCCTACTCTGAACCGGGACCCTCCACCGAAATCTAATCCTGCCTGGAACCCTAACCCTGCAATGGAGCCGCATTCTGGCATGGGCCCTCACTTCAGCCCTCAATAGAGATCATGAGACCGGAGTCGCTTCGGCCCTGGTGACGTCCCTGGACCGACCCTAACCCTAGCTAAGACTCTCTCCCCAGGAGGACCCAATTCCAACCTCTGACAACACCACGCGCCTGGGGTCCGGTAGCAGTGCAGGCTGACTCTGCATGGAACCTGGAAGCTCACCATGTCGTTTCCCAGGCCCGGCTGCAGCTGCCCGAGAGGATTCCGGTGGCCTCCTCGACCAGGACCCCAATCACGTGTGTGGCCTTGCAGACAAAGACGGATCCTGAATGGAACCATTCCTTGTGCACGCCTCTTAGCCCTTTGGGGAGACCACTGTCCTGCTGTGGGTTCTGCGCGTGGAGCCTCCTGGGACCTAACCCTAACCCTAATGCTACCCCTAACCGTGACCCTCCACCGAAACCTAAGCCTGCCTCGAACCCTAACCCTGCACTTGAGCCGCCTTGTGGCATGGGCCCTCACTTCAGCCCTCTAGGAGATCATGAGACCGGAGTCGCTTCAGCCCTGGCGACGTCCGTGGACAGAACCCTAACCCTAGCTAAGGCTCTCTCCCCTTCGGGAACCAATTCCAACGTCTGACAACACCAAGCGCCTGGGGTCCAGAAGCGGTGCAGTCTGACTCGGCATGGAACCTGGAAGCTCACCATGTCATTTCCCAGGCCCGGCTGCAGCTGCCCGAGAGGATTCCGGAGGCCTCCTTGACCAGGGGCCCAATCAGGTGTGTGGCCTTGGCAGACCAAGACGGATCCTCACCGGCACCCTCCCTTGTGTCCTCAACCTAGCCCTTCAGGGAGACCACTGTCTTTCTGTGGGTTCGTCGTCTGGAGCCTCCTGGTATCTAAACTTCACCCTAAACCTACCCTGTGTCAGAAACCTCCATCGAAATCTCAGCCATTCTCGAAACCTAACCCTCTACTTGAGTCGCCCCATCGCATGGGCCCTCATTTCAGGCCTTGAGAGAGATTACGGGATCAGTGTGGCTTCGGCCCTGGCAACGTCCCTGGACCAAACCCTAATCCTAGCTAAGGCTCTCTCCCCGTGGGGATCCAATCCCTACGTCTGACAACACCATACGCCTTGGGTCCTGAAGGGTTGCATGGTCACTTGGTATGGTATCTGGAAGCTCACCATGTCGTTTCTCATGCCGGTTGCAGCTGCCAGAGAGGATTCCTGAGTCTTCTCCGACCAGGCGCTCATAGAGTTGTGTGGCCATGGAAGAACAGAGTCTGATCCTGCCCGGCACTCTCCCTTGTGCCCTCAACTCCGTCCTTCGGTGAGACCACTGAAGTGTTCTGGCTTCAGCACCTGGGGCCTCCTGGGACGTAACCCCCACCCTACCCTTAATCGGACCCTCCTCCGAATCGTAAGCCGGCCTTGAACCCTATCCCTTCATTTTAACCTCACCTTCGCATGAGCCCTCACTTCATCTCTCGAGGGAGATCTCGAGACTGGAGTCACTTCGATCCTGGCTACGTCCCTGGTCCAAACACTAACCGTAGCTAAGGCTCTCTCCCCTTGGGGACCCAATCCCAAGGTCTGGCAACACCACGCGCCTGGGGTTCCAGAAGCGGGGCAGTGTCCCTCGGCATGGTGCCTGGAATCTCACAATGTCATTCTGCAGGCCCGGCTGCAGTTGTCTGAGAGAATTCCTGAGGCCTGCCCGACCAGTGGCCCATAGATTTGTGTGGCCAGGAAGCCAAAGACTGAACCTTACCGGCCCTCTCCCCTGTGCCCTCAACGTAGCCCTTTCGGGTAACCACTGCCCTGCTGTGGGTTCAGTACCTGGAGCCTCTTGTGTCCTAACCCAAACCCTACCCCTAACCAGAAACCTCAACCGAATCCTAACCCGATCTTGAAACCTAATCAAACACTTGATCCCCGCTGTCTCCTGGTCCCTTACTTCATTCCTCTAGGGAGATCACGAGACTGGAGTTGCTTTGGCCCTGGCAACGTCCTGGACCGAACCCTAACCCTAGCTCAGACTCTCTCCAAATGGGGATGTAAGCAACAAACTATAAATCGTCTATGAGAAAACTTGAAGAAACCCAAAGAAATGGAAAACATTCCATGCTCACGTATTAGAAGAACAAACATTGTTAAGATGTCAATACTACCAAAGCAATCGACACACTCAATGCAATCCCTATCAAAATAGCACGAGCTTTCTCCACAGAGCTAGAACAAACAACCCTAAAATGTGTAAGGATCCAGAAAAGATACCAAAAGCCAAAGTCATGTTGAAAAAGAAAACAAAGGTGGAAACGTGACTATTTTGGATGTATGGTGTATTAGAAAGCTGCATTCATCAAGACAGTATGTACAGGCACAGAAACGGAGACAGACGTCAATGGAACAGAATATGGAACCCAGAAATATACCCTCAAACATATGGTGAGTAATCTTTGTTAACACAGAAAGAATATCCAATGGAATCAGAGTCTCTTCAGCAAATGGTACTAGGAATACTGGACAGTGAGAATGATGAACCTGGACACTGTTCTTAAACGACACACACACACACACACACACACCTCAAAATGGATGAATGATCTAAATGTAAGTCAGGAACCATCAAAATCCTAGAGGAGATAACAGGCAATGTACCTCCTTGATCCTGGCCGCAGCAACTTCTCGCTTGTCATGTCTCCAGAAGCAAGGGCAATAAAAACCACAATGAACTATTGGGTCTTGAAGATAAAAAAGCTTCTGCACAGCAGGGGACAAAATCAGCCAAACTAAAAGGCAACTGAATGAAATGGGAGAAGATATTTGCAGGTGACATATCAGATAAAGGGTTAGTATCCAAAATCTATAAAAAACTTATCACACTCAACACCCAGAAACCAATGAAGAAATCCAGTGAAGAAATGGGCAAAAGACATGAAGAGACACTTTAAGAAAGATGACATCCAGATTGGTCACACATGAAAAGATGCTCAATCTCACTCATCATCACTGAAATACAAATGAAACCCACAATGAGATATCCCCTCACACCTATCAGAATGGCTAAATTAACATCTCCAGAAACGACAGATGTTGGCAAGGATGCAGGGAAAGGGAACCCTTTTGCAATGCTGGTGGGAAGGCAAAGTGGTGTAGCCATTCTGGACAATAGTATGGAGATTCGTCACAAAAACAAAAAAATAGAACTACACTAGGACCCAGCAATTGCACTACTAGGTATTTATCCAAAAGATACACTAACGCTGACTCGAAGTGGCACGTGTACTCCAATATTTATAGCAGCATTATCAACAATAGCTAAGTTATGCAAAGAGCCCAAATGACCACTGACAGATGAATGGATAAAGAAGATATGGTATATTCATACAATGGACTATTACTCGGCAATCAAAAAGAATGAAATCTCGCTCTTTGCAACAACGGGGATGGAACCAGACTTTATTAAGCTAAGCAAAATATGTCAGAGAACGACACACATCCTATGATTTCTCTCATCTGTCGAATTTAATAAAACTGATGAACAGAGTGCAAGGAAAGCAAAAATAAGATACACACAGAGAGGGAGTCAAACGATAAGAGACTGTTAAATAGAGGGAAGAATCTCAGGGTTCCTGGAGGGTTACTGAATAGGGGTATGGGCTAAATGGGTGATGGGCATTAGGGGTCGACCTTGGGATGAGTATTGGGTATATTTTGTACTTGATGGATCACTAAATTCTACTGCTGAAACTGTATTCCTCTATAAGGTAACTAACTTGGGCTTAAATTTTAAAAAGAAGAAATATTAAAAATAAGTAAAGAAATGTACCACCAGTCAAAAGAAAAGAATATTTAAATAGGGCTCTTGAGTGGAAAGGAAAGACTGAAAATGTTACAGACAAGAAAGGATCAGAGAAAACATCAAGAAACAATGACAAAACAACTAGTAGAATGGGACTAAATATATAGCTATCAATAATCACTCTGACTATAAATGGACTAAATGCTCCAATCCAAAGACATTGGATAGGGCGTCAGAATGGACAAAACAAACAAACAAACAAACAAAAAACAGTGTCTATCTAGATGCCGCCTACAAAGCCTTATTTGGACTTAAGTTTCCTGCAGATTTGTTTTTTTTTTTTTTTTACTTTCTTTTTTAATGTTTATTTATTTTTGAGACAGAGAGAGACAGAGCATGACGGGGGAGGGTCAGAGAGAGGGAGACACAGAATCTGAAACAGGCTCCAGGCTCTGAGCTGTCAGCACAGAGCCCGACGCGGGGCTCGACCTCAGGGACCGCGAGATCATGACCTGAGCTGAAATCGGCCTCTTAACCGACTGAGCCACCCAGGCGCCCCAAGTCTCCTGCAGATTTGAAGTGAGGGAATGAAGAAATATTTATCATGCCAATAATGTCAAAAGAAAGCCAGTAGCAATACTTATATCAGGCAAAATAAACTTTAAAACCGAGACTCTATTTTGGTACCCTTTGGGTAAATACCTAATAGTGACATTGCATGCACCCAATATTTATAGCAGAATTATCAACAGTAGCCCAACTATGGAGAAAGCCCAAGCATCCATCAACTGATGAAGGTGTAAAGAAGTTGTGGTGTGTGTGTGTGTATGTATACGTATGTATATGCATATGTACATATGTGTATGTTCATATATACATGCATACGTATATACAATGAAATATAACTCAGCTTCAAGAAGAATGAAATCTTGCCATTTGCAACGATGTGGATGGAGCTCGAATGTATTATGCTACGTGAAATATGTCAATCAGAGAAAGACACACATATGATTTCACTCATGTGGAAGTTAAGAAACAAAACACATGAAAACTAAGGAAGGAGCCAGGAAAAGAGAAGCGTGGTAACAAACCACATGAGTCTCTTAATGTTAGAGAAAAAAAAAAGTGAAAGTTGATGGAGGGAGATGGGTCAGCGCTGGGCTAGATGGAGGACGAGTATTAAGGAGAGCACTTGTTGTGATGAGCACTGGGTGTTGTATGTAAAGGATGAATCACCGAATTCTACTCCTAAATCCGAGAATGCACTGTATGTCAACTAAGACTTAAATTAAAATACATACATACATACATACATACAGCTATAACAAGAGATGAAGACAGACACGATCTCATACTAAAGGGGACAGCCAAACAAGAAGATCCAATGATTGTAAATTTTGATGCACCCAACATGCGATCACCAAGTATACAAAACATTTAGCAACAACCATAAAGGAACTCATTTAAAATAATATGATGATAGTAGAGGACTCTAACACATCACTCACATCAATGGACAGAACCTATAAATAGAAAGTCAACAAGGAAACAATGGCTTTGAATGACACACTGGACCAGAAGGGTTTAACAGATATATTCAGAACACTCCATACTAAAATGGCAGAGTACACATTCTTTTCAAGCATACCTGGGGCGTTCTCCAGAATTGATCACATTCTAGGTCACAAATCAGGCCTCAAGAGGTACCCAACGGCGGAGATCAGACCAAGCACCCTTTCTAACCACAAAGCTAGGAAACTTGAAGTCAACCACAAATAAAGGGCGGGGGGGGGGCGGGGGGGCGGGAAGGCCACAAAGAAAGGGAGGTTAAGTAACATGCTACTAAATGAATGGGTCAAACAGGAAATCAATGAGAAAATACACTGAAACAAAAGAAAATACACTGGTAAAACCCTTTGGAATGCGGCAAAAGCAGTCCATGATGGAAGTATACAGCATTACAAGCCTACCTTAAAGAGCAAGAGAAATCTCAAAGAATCCTAACTTACACCTAAAGGAATGAGAAAAAGAGCAGCAGAAGGAAGAAATAATAGAGTTTAGGGCAGAAATAAGGAATATAGAAACCCAAAAGACACTAGACCAAATCAATGAAACCAGGGGCTAGTTCATTGAAAGCAGTAATCAACTGGAAAACCTCCTAGGCAGACTCTTCACAAAGAAGACAGAAAGGACTCAAATAAATGAAATCACAAATAAGAAAGGAGAAATGACAGTCAACACCACAAAAATACAATTAGAAGATAATATTATGAACAACTATATGCAACAAATTGGACACTCTGAGAAAAATGGACAAATTCCTAGAAACACACACACTACCAAAACTGAAACAGGAAGATACCTAAAATCTGAAAACAGAAAGATACCCCATCAGTAATTAAAAAAATCTCCCCCCAACACAAGAGTTCATGGCCAGATGGCTTCATTGATGAATTCTACCATCCATTCAAAAAAGAGGTAAGTGTATTCTCCTTGAATTATTACAAAAAATAAAAAAAGAAGGAAAACTTACAAATTCATCGTATGAGGCCATCATTACCCTGATAGCAAAACGAGATGAAGCCTCCACTAAAACCGAAAACTGCAGCGGCGCCTGTGTGCGTCGGTCGGTTTACTGTCCAACTCTTAATTTTGGATGAGGACATTATTTTGCAGTGCGTGGGTTCGAGTCCCACGTTGGGCCCTGCCATGACAGTGTGGGGCATGGCCAGGATTCTCTCTCTCCCTATCTCTCTGCCCCTCCCTCACTTTTATGTACTCTATCTAAGGAAAGAAATAAGCATTTAAAAAGATGTTTAAAATTTTTTAAGTAAAACTGCAGAGCAATAGCCTGATGACTATGTATGCCAAAATTCTCATTAAAATACCTTCTAATTAAAGTCAACAATACATTGATAGAATCATTTACCATAATCAAGTGGGATATATTCCTGGGCTGCAAGCGTGGTTCCACATTCACATATCAATCAACATGATGCACCACAGTAATAGAAGAAAGGATAAGAACAGTAGGATGCTTTCAACAGATGCAGGGAAACTATTTGATAAAATGTCACATCCATTCATGATAAAAACCCTTAGCAAAGTACATTGGGACTCAACCTACCTGCACATAATAAAGGTCGTCTATGAAAAACCCACAGCTCATCTCATCCTCAATGGGGAAAAATTGGAAGTTTTTCTTCCAAAGTCAGGGACAAGATAGGAATGACCCCTCTCACCACTGTTATCCTACATAGTACGGGAAACCCTAACCACAGCACTCAGACAACAAAAAGAAATAAGAGGCATCCAAATCGGCAAGGAAGAAATAGCACTTTCACTGTTTGGAACTGACATGATATGTTCTATAAAAAACATGAAAGGCTCCCTTAAAAATTGCTAGAATCGATATATGAATTCGACAAGTCACAATCTACAGAAATCAAGGAACATAGATGTATTGAATTTCTAACACAAATCATGAATTAACACAGAGAGAAAGTAAGGGATCAATCCCATTGACAGGCTCACAAATACCACAAGAAACCAGGAATAAACCTAACCAAAGAGGTGAAAGACCTGTACTCTACAGGCTATGAAACACTGATGAAATAAATGGAAGAGGACACAAAGAAATGGACATACATTTCATGTTCATGGATGGGAAACACAAAATACTGTTAAAATGTCTACACTCCTCAAAACAATCTACACATATAATGAAATGAAGTGTGATAGGGATATCACACTAACAAAAACATTTGTCACAGAACAGAACAAGAACAGATAATCTGAAAATTTGTATGGAATGACAAAAGTCCCCAAACAGCCAACACAAACTTGTAGAAGAAAAGCAAAGCTGGAGACATCGCAATTCCAGACTTTAGGTTATATTACAAAGCTATACTGATCAGAACAGTGTGATCAGTATGTCCGTACTGAACAGTACTGACAAAACAACAAAAAATAACAACAACAACAAACTCATACGCATAGATCAATAGCATGGAAATGCAGAAATAAACTCACACCTCTATGGTCAATTAATTCTCAACAAAGCAGGAAAGAACATCCAATGGAAAAAAAAGATAGTCTTGGGACACATGGGTGGCCCAGTCACGAAAGTGTGATGGTGGGTTCAGCTCAGGTCATGGTCTCAGGGCAGTGCAGAGCATGCGTGGGATTCTCTCTCTCCATATCTCTCTGCCCCTCTTCTGCATGCGCTCGCTCGCTCTCTCTCTCTCGCAAAAATACATAAATTAAAGGCTCCTCAACATATGGTTTTGGAAAAACTGGACAATAATCTGCAAAACAAAACAAAAACAACGGACCACTTTCTGACAACATACACAAAAATAAATCCAACATGGACAAAGACCTATATGTGAAACCTGAAACCATAAAAATCCCAGAGGATAACACGGGTAGTATCTTACTTGACATTGCCTGTACAAACGTCTTTGTAGATATATCTCTAGAAGTAAGGGAAACAAACGCAAGCAAAAATAATGAGACTTTATAAAAATTAAAACCTTCCATCACCAAGGAAATAATCAACAAACCTAAAACATCAACAGAATGATATTTGCAAATGACATCGGATAAAGGGTTAGTGTCCAAAATATATACAGTTATACAGCACCCAAAAAATGAGAAATCTGATTAAAAATGGGCAGAAGACACGAGTGGACATTTCCCAAAGGAAGACATATACATGGCCAAGAGACACATGAAAAAATGCTCAACAATACTGATCTTCAGGGAAATACAATTCAAAAGTACAATGAGATAACACATCACATCTGTCACAATGACTAAAATCAATGAAGGATGAAACAGCAGGTGTTGCCAAGGATGTGGGGAAAGAATAACCCTCTTGCACTGTGGGTAGGAATGCAAACTGGTGCAGCCACTCTGGAAAACCACATGGAGATGTCAAAAAACAAGACAAAACTGGAAATAGAAGTACCTTACAATTCAGCAACTTCACTACAAGGTATTTCCACAAAGAATACAAAATCTTCAAAGGGATACATGCACCGTGATGTTTACAGCAGCATTTTCTACAAAAGCCAAATTACAGAAACTATCCAAGCACCCATCAACTGATGAATAAATTGAGATGTGGTATATGGAATGTAATAGTATTTAGCGGTAAAAACATGAAATCTTGCCATTTGCCACGAGGTGGATGGAGAGAGAGAATGTTATGCTGGGTGAAATAAGCCTGTCGGAGAAAGACAAATACCCAATGATTTCACTAACACATGGCAAGAAAACAAAGCAAAGGGGCGGGGGGAGGAGACAAACGGACTCTTAACTAGGAAACAAACTGAGGAGTTCCACAGCGAGGTGAGGGAATGGGTGAAACAGCTGATGGGGTTAAGAAGTGCACCTGGGGGGCGCCTGGGTGGCGCAGTCGGTTAAGCGTCCGACTTCAGCCAGGTCACGATCTCGCGGTCCGGGAGTTCGAGCCCCGCGTCGGGCTCTGGGCTGATGGCTCAGAGCCTGGAGCCTGTTTCCGATTCTGTGTCTCCCTCTCTCTCTGCCCCTCCCCCGTTCATGCTCTGTCTCTCTCTGTCCCAAAAATAAATAAACTTTGAAAAAAAAAAAAAAAAAAAAAAAAAAAAAATTTAAAAAAGAAGTGCACCTGGGATGAGACCGGGTGACGTGTGGAAGTGTTGCTCTATATTGGACACCTGAAACTAATATTACAGTGTCTTCACTCACTGGAATTTAAATTAAAAGATAACATAAGGTTAATGAGACTTACCTACCAGGTTTTTTGTAGTGTTCAATCACTTCACTAGGTTGGAAAAATAACCATGAAATTTTTTAAAAAGCATGTATGATGTGTGGGACAGTTTGTGCACTTACCTTGGTCTCTGGTTCCAGCTCATTCTTCTAGAAAGTCGTGAGACGAGCATTTTATGTACCCATGTTCTAATTGAATGCAGCTCCCATGCTTCTGAATTTCTGTTAGGGTTACTTCCCGGAAACAAGCCTGAATCTGGAACAAACCATCGACTGCATCTATGAGGTGATGTCGTGGGACCCCGCAATCCACAAATCCTTTAGTAAAATACGTCTTGTTCAAAAACTGTCCGGGAAGGGGTGGAATGAAACACGGGAACAGCCCAGAAAATGCAAAGGCCTGTGCAGCTCAGAAACCAGCTTGACCAGGGAAGCCACCTGGCGCCCCCTCCTCAGCACTCAGTACAACAAGGCAGCCTCTCTCTGGCGACTCAGGAGATGCCAAGTTGCTGCTCAGCTCCCAAGGTTTCCCCTGGGGCGGGTGGCAGAACCTGCTGGAAATGCAGCTCTGCTCTCTGTACTGAAGCACCAGCAGAAGCCTGAGTCCTTTGAGAGCAAACTAAGCCCTTCCTGCTCTGAGGTGCCCTGGGTCAGAAAAGCAGATGGTGCGCCCTCTGCTGGCTATCACTGCCCAGCAGAGGAACCCGCCCCTCGGGGGTCTGTGGTTCTTGAGCTCCCTCTGCTGGCCACCATTGTAATTCCTTCAATGTTGAAGGCCCTGGTTGCTCAGCTGAGAGACCGAAGGTGCTCTGGGCAACTAAGCCTGTTCTCCTCGTTGGGAAGGTTTTAGTGACAGGGCCTGGGACACAAAATCTTTTCCTTCTCTTTCTTGTGAGTGAAGAATGAAACCGAATTTATTAACGTAACGACATCATTTGTAATGTTTTAAGCAATATTCACAGAAAAATAGACCACCGATTTACACATGCTGAACAAGAGGTAATTTTGTTTACCACCAAAATACTTAGGTTAGATAAAGAATGGACACCTTTGGGGCGCCTGGGTGGCGCAGTCGGTTAAGCGTCCGACTTCAGCCAGGTCACGATCTCGCGGTCCGTGAGTTCGAGCCCCGCGTCGGGCTCTGGGCTGATGGCTCAGAGCCTGGAGCCTGTTTCCGATTCTGTGTCTCCCTCTCTCTCTGCTCCTCCCCCGTTCATGCTCTGTCTCTCTCTGTCCCAAAAATAAATAAACGTTGGAAAAAAAAAATTAAAAAAAAAAAAAAAAAAAGAATGGACACCTTTGAGAGAGAGAGATACCAGCGTCCAGCTATGGAGTGAATGAGTCCTAGGGATACAAGGGACAGCCAATGGAATGGAGTCAATCCTGTAACAATATTGTTGCATGCTTTCACAGGATAGCTACACTTGTGGTTGAGTACAACATAACGTATAGACATATGGAATGACGACAATGTATGCCTAAAACTAACGCAACAAATGTGTGAACAATATTTCAATTAAAAATAGACATCCTTTACACTATCTTTAATTTCTTCTTCTTTGCCACTAAACTATCCTTCCTGGGGCGCTTGGGTGGCTTAGTCGGTTAAGCGTCCGACTTTGAGTCAAGTCAGGATTTTGCAGTCCATGAGTTTGAGCCCCGCATCAGGCTCTGTCCTGAGAGCTCAGAGCCTCGAGCCTGCCTCATATTCGGTGTCTCCCACTCTATCCCCCTCCCCAGCTCGGGTTCTCTCAAAAAAAGAAACATTAAAAATGAGAAATCATTCCTCATTTAGAATCTGCGAATTTCCATTCATACCAGATTCTCTAACATCACCTTCTTGATGTTGAAAGCTTATCTGAAAAGTCACTAATAATATCTTTGATGACACATATGTGACAAGGTCAGAATGCAACTTACAGGGAGCTACACATCTGTTGTGAATTTACAGTGTGTATCCTTGGCTAATATTTCCAATGAGATGTGCTTTAGGGATACGGATGGATGAAATAATGTCCATCAGTCATATAGGTCAATTTCCTATAGGACTATTATGCCTTCAATTACTAATTGCCATCTCTTCAGAATTAAAAGAAAGCTGGGTCAAGAAAATGTCTTTGAATTTGATGTAAGAGAAGACTAGGGTGTTTGAAAGGGTCCACCTACCTTCTGGATTCCTCAGATTGGTTGTGGAGAGGAGGATAGCAACCTATGATTTGGATGCACACCGCTAGTCCCAGAGGGAAGATGTGTACCTTATTGTCAAATATATATATCTCTTTTTTTTAATCAATATTACTAGTCCACCTCTGCCAGGTCCAGACTGCAGGACCTGGGGGCAACACAATGCCTGATGCCTGGGTTCAGAACTTGAGGAAGGCCAGCTGGTGGGGGAGGGGGGAAATCCAACAGAACCTGGGGCAGTGAGGGAGATGGCCCTGGGACACCTCCCCACAGGGCAGGCTATGGAGTTTACCTGCCAAAGAGCAGCACACTCTCCCTCAAGACATCCCTCTCCATGACAGAACGTGAGGCTGAACCTCACAATTCCAGAAGAAATGAGGGCTACCCATCTTTTCAATTCCAATGGCCTCTGCAGAACTTGGACCCAGGGATGTTGGAGTCTTGGGGCCATGGAACTCTGATGCCCATGATAGAAGCCCTTTCTGCCCCAGCACTCAGAGCCACTTCCTACATCCCCTCTCCCCTGGCCCATCTAACCGTGTCCACATACCGGACCAGGTGTCTACTTTCCTTCTTGTACTTCCTCTTTGTCTCTGTTTCTCTCTAACCACATCTCTCTCTATTTCTTCCTTTCACTCTCTAGGAAGTGGTGTATTATACGGTGCTAAACTTTGTTCTTACACATGTGAATCTCCAATTTTCCCAGCACCAGTTATTCAAAAGACTACTCTTCTCCACTGTGTATTATTGACTCCCTTGTCGAATACTAGGTGACTGTGATGCATGGGTTTAGTTTGGGCTCTCAATTTCTGTTCCATTGTCTTATGTGTGTGCTTATGGCAGTGACATAATTGATTTGTGTTAGAATGATGCTTGAAATCAAGAAGGGTGATGCCTCCTGTTTTGTTCTTTCTTGCGTTGGCTACATGGGGTCTTTTTGTGGTTCCAAATAAATTTTAGGATATGATTTTCTAATTGCATAAAAATTGCTCGGAGTCTTGATAAAGATTGCACTGAATCTCTAGATGGCTTTGGGTAATATGGACATTTCACTACTGAGTATGATATTAGCTGTGGGCTTCACATACATAGCCTTTGTTATGATGAGATTTGTTCCTTCTACACAGAATTTTAAAGAGATTTGTACCACAAATGGATACCAAAGTTTCTCAGAACACTTTTTCTGTGTCTATTGACATCATCACATGAGTTTTCTTTTCTTTTTAACAATTATTTATTTAGTTTAGATTAAATGTATTTATGTAGTTCTTTAGTATTCATTTTTTCAAGTTTTTATTTAAATTCCAGTTGGCTCACATACAGTGTAATGTTAGCTTCAGGTATAGAATGTAGTCATCCATCACTTACATCACCCAGTGATCCTCGCTACTAGTACCCTCCTTAGCCCATCACCCATTAACCCATCCCCCTACGCCACCTCCCTGGTGACGTCCCTGGACTGAACCCTAACCCTAGCTAAGGCTCTGGCCCCATGGGGACCCAATTCCAACGTCTGACAACACCACGCGCCTGTGTTCCAGAAGCGGTGCAGGTGACTCAGCATGGAATCTGGAAGCTCACTATGTCGTTTCCCAGCCCGGCTGCAGCTGCCCGAAAGGATTCCGGAGGCCTCCTCGACCACAGGCCGATCGACGTGTGTGGCCTTGGCAACCAAAGACGGATCCTGACAGGCACCGTCCCTTGTGCCCTCAACTCAGCCTCTCGGGCAGACCACTGCCCTGCTGTGGGTTCGGCGCCTGGAGCCTCCTGGGACCTAACCCTAACCCTAACGGTACCCTGAACCAGGACCTCCAACAAAACCTAAGCCTGCCTCGAACCCTAATCCTGCAATTGAGCCGCCTTCTGGCATGGGCCCTCACTTCAGCCCTCGAGGGAGATCTCGAGACCGGAGTCGCTTCGGCCCTGGCGACGTCCCTGCACCGAACCCTAACCCTAGCTAAGGCTCTCTCCCCATGGGGACCAATTCCAACGATTGAAAACACCACGCGCCTGGGGTCCGGAAGGGTTGCAAGCTGACTCGGCATGGAACCTGGAAGCTTACCATGTCATTTCCCAGGCCCGGCTGCAGCTGCCCGAGTGGATTCCTGAGGCCTCCTCGACCAGGGGCCGATCGACGTGTGTGGCCTTGGCAGCCAAGGACGGATCCTGAACGGGAATGTCCCTTGTGCCCTCAACTCAGCCCTTCGGGGAGACCACTGCACTGCTGTGGGTTCGGCGCCTGGTGCCTCCTGGGACATAACCATAACCCTAACACTACCCGGAACTGGGACCCTCCACCGAAACCTAAGCCTTTCTTAAACCCTAACCCTGCAATTGAGCCATCTTCTGGCATTGGCCCTCACTTCAGCCCTCGAGGGAGATGACGAGACCGTAGTCACTTAGGCCCTGGCGACGTCCTTGGACCGAAACCTAACCCTAGTCAAGGCTCTCTCCCCATGGGGATCCAATTCCAACGTCTGACAACACCATGCGCCTGGGGTACAGAAGCGGTGCAGGCTTCTCGCCATGGAACCTGGAAGCTCACCATGTCGTTTCCCAGGCCCGGCTGCAGCTGCCCGAGAAGATTCTGGAGGCCTCCTCGACCAGGGGCCGATCGACGTGTGTGGCCTTGGCAGCCAAATCAGATCTTGACCGCCACTGTCCCTTGTGCCCTAAACTCAGCCCTTCGCGGAGACCACTGCCCTGCTGTGGGTTCGGCGCCTGGAGCCTCCTGGGACCAAACCCTAACCCTAACCCTACCCCGAACCGCAAACCTCCACAGAAACCTAAGCCTGCCTCGATCCCTAACCCTGCAATTGAGCCGCCTTCTGTCATGGGCCCTCACTTCAGCCCTCGAGGGAGATCACGAGACCGGAGTCGCTTCAGCCCTGACGACGTCCCTGGACCGAACCCTAACCCTAGCTAAGGCTCTCTCCCCATGGGGACCCAATTCCAACGTCTGACAACAGCACGTGCCTGGGGTCCAGAAGCGGTGCAGGCTGACTCGGCATGGAACCTGGAAGCTCACCATGTGATTTCCCAGACCCGGCTGCAGCTGCCCGAGAGGATTCCGGAGGCCTCCTCGAACAGGGGCCGATCGATGTGTGTGGCTTTGGCAGCCAAAGACGGATCCTGACCAACACTGTCCCTTGTGCCCTCAACTCAGCCCTTCGGGGAGACCACTGCCCTGCTGTGGGTTCGGCGCCTGGAGCCTCCTGGGACCTAACACTAACCCTAATCCTACAGCAATCTGGGACCCTCCACCGCAACCTAAGCCTGACTCGAACCCTAACCCTGCAGTTGAGCCGCCTTCTGGCATGGGCTCTCACTTCAGCCCTCGAGGGAGATCACGAGCCCGAATTCGCTTCGTCACTGGCGACGTACCTGCTCGCCCCGGGCCTCCAGGTCCTGAGTCACTTACCATGGCTCACCGTGGCTGAAGCCGCTCCCAGTTCCTGAGAGAAAGGGGTCACAGAATCCCATGCAGCCTCCAGACCCTGGGGTCTCAGCAGAGAAACTTCCAGGAATGGTCCGAGAAATGGGAGACACAGAATCCCCAGCAGCCCCTCCAGGGGTTGTGCAGCAAGCACAAAATCCTAAGTGAAACACATGCCTGAATCCCAAAAAGGCAACAAACTCTGTTGTCTCAGCTCAGAAACTCCCAGGATAGGTCCGAGGGATGTGAGACACAGAATCACAACAGATGCTGCGAGCCCCAGCCTCCAGGCAATAAGTCAATTACCATGGCTTACCATGGATGAAGCCACTCCCTGTACTTGAGAGAAAGGGGTCACAGAACCCCAAACAGCCTCGAGACGCTGGGGTCTCATCTCAGAAACTCCCGGGGAATGACCGAGGGATGGGAGACACAGAAACCCAAGCATCCCATCCACGGGCTGTGAAGCGAGCAAAAAATCCCAAGCGAGACAGAGGTAGAATCCGAAAAAGACTCCAGACCCCAGGATCTCAGCTCAGAAACTCCCCGGATAGGTCCGAGGAATGGGAGACACAGAATGGGTAGTGCCCCTGCTTGCCACGGGCCTCCGGGCCCGGGGCTGCTCGCCCCGGGCTTGCTCACCAGGGGCTATTCGAACCGGGCCTGCTCCCCCTGGGCTGCTTGCCCCGGGCCTCCACGCCCGGGCTGTCACTTTCCATGGCTCATCATGGGTGAAGCCTCTCCCTGTACCTGAGAGAAAGGGGTCAGTGAATCCCACACAGCCTCCATACCATGGCGTCTCAGCTGAGAAACTTCCGGGAAAGGTGCGAGAAGAGGGAGACACAGAATCCCAAGCAGCCCCTCCAGGGGCTGTGAAGCGAGCACAAAATCCCAAGCCAGACATATGCCTGAATCCTAAAAACCCAACAAACCCTGTGGTCTCAGCTCCGAAACTCCCGGGATAGGACCGAAGGATGCGAGACACAGAACCCCAAACAACTGCTAGGAGCCCTGGCTTCCAGGCCCTGAGTCAGTTACCATGGCTGCTCGCCCCGGGGTTCCTCGCCCGGGGCTGCTCGCGCGGGACCTCCTCGCCCGGGGCTGTCAATTCCCATACTCATCATGGCTGAAGCCTCTCCCTGTACCTGAGAGAGAGGGGTCAGAGAATCCCACACAGCCTCCAGACCATGAGGTCTCAGCTGAGAAAATTCTGGGGAAGGTCCGAGAAGTGGGAGACACAGAATCCCAAGCAGCCCCTCCAGGGGCTGTGCAGCGAGCACAAAATCCCAAGCCAGACATATGCCTAAAACCTAAAGCGCCAAAAACCCTGTGGTCTCAGCTCAGAAACTCCCAGGTTAGGACTGACGCATGCGAGAAACAGAATTCCAAACACCTGCTTGGAGCCCCGGCCTCCAGGCCCTGATTAAGTTACCATGGCAGCTCGTCCCCGGGGCCTCCTCGCCCGGGGCGGCTCGCCCCGGGCCTCCTCGCCCGGGGCTGTCTCTTACCATGGCTCATCGTGGCTGAAGCCTCTCCCTCTACCGGAGAGAAACGGGTCAGAGTATCCCACACAGCCTCCAGACCATGGGGTCTCAGCTGAGAAACTTACGTGGAAGTTTGGAGACGTGGGAGACACAGAATAACAAGAAGCCCCTCCAGGGGCTATGCAGCGAGCACAAAATCCGAGGGAAGCATATGCCTGAATCCTAAAAAGCCAACAAACCCTGGGTCTCAGCTCAGAAACTCCCGGGTAAGGACCGAAGGATGCAAGACACTGAATCCCAAACACCTGTTATGAGCCCGGGCTCCAGGCCCTGAGTCATTACCATGGCTCACCATGGCTGAAGCCGCTCCCTGTACCTGAGGGAGAGGGGTCACAGAGCCCGAAACAGCCTCCAGACCCGGGGGTCTCAGCTCAGAAACTCCCCGGAAAGGTCTGAGGGATTGGAGACACAGAATAGGTACTGCCCCACTCGCCCCGGGCCTCCTCGCCCGGGGCTGTCTCTTACCATGGCTCATCATGGCTGAAGCCTCTCCCTCTACCGGAGACAAACGTGTCAGACTATCCCACACAGCATCCAGACCATGTGGTCTCAGCTGAGAAACTTAGAGGGAAATTTGGAGAAGTGGGAGACACAGAATAACAAGCAGCCACTCCAGGGGCTATGCAGGGAGCACAAAATCCCAGGGAAGCATATGCCTGAATCCTAAAAAGCCAACAAACCCTGGGTCTCAGCTCAGAAAACCCGGGTTAGGACCGAAGGATGTGAGACACAGAATCCCAAACACCTGCTACGAGCACGGGCTCCAGGCCCTGAGTCATTACCATGGCTCACCATGGCTGAAGCCGCTCCCTGTACCTGAGTGAAAGGGGTCACAGAGCCGGAAACAGCCTCCAGACCCTGGGGTCTCAGCTCAGAAACTCCCCGGAAAGGTCTGAGGGATTGGAGACACAGAATAGGTAGTGTCCCGCTCGCCCCGGGCCTCCTCGCCCGGGACTGCCCCCGCCCCCGGGCCTCCTCGCCCAGGGCTGTCTCTTACCATGGCTCATCATGGCTGAAGCCTCTCCCTCTACCGGAGACAAACGGGTCAGAGTATCCCACACAGCCTCCAGTCCATGGGGTCTCAGCTACGAAACTTACGGGGAAGGTTGGAGAAGTGGAAGACACAGAATCCGAAGCAGCCCCTCCAGGGCCTATGCAGCCAGCACAAAATCCCAAGGAGACATATGCCTGAATCCTAAAAAGCCAACAAACCCTTGGTTTCAGCTCCGAAATTCCCGAGTTAGGACCGAGGGATGCGAGACACAGAATCCCAAACACCTGCTCCGAGCCACGGACTACAGGCCCTGAGTAATTACGATGGCTGACCATGGCTGAAGCCGCTCCCAGTACCTGAGAGACAATGGTCACAGAACCCGAAACAGCCTCCAAACCCTGGGGTCTCAACTCAGAAACTCCCCGGTAAGTTCCGAGGGATAGGATACACAGAATGGGTAGTGCCCCGCTCGCCCCGGGCCGCCTCCAGGCCCGCGGCGGCTCGCCCCGGGACTCCTCGCCCGGGGCTGTCTATTACCAGGGCTCATCGTGGCTGAAGCCTCTCCCACTACCGGAGAGAAACGGGTCAGAGTATCCCACACAGCCTCCAGACCATGGGGTCTCAGCTGAGAAACTTACCGGGAAGTTTGGAGAAGTAGGAGACACAGAATAACAGGCAGCCCCTCCAGGGGCTAGGCAGCGAGCACAAAATCCCGGGGAAGCATATGCCTGAATCCTAAAAGGCCAACAAACCCTGGGTCTCAGCTCAGAAAACCCGGGTTAGGACCGAAGGATGCGAGGCACAGAATGCCAAACACCTGCTACGAGCATGGGCTGCAGGCCCTGAGTCATTACCATGGCTCACCATGGTTGAAGCCGCTCCCTGTACCTGAGGGAAAGGGGTCACAGAGCCCGAAACAGCCTCCAGACCCTGGGGTCTCAGCTCAGAAACTCCCCGGAAAGTTCTGAGGGATTGGAGACACAGAATAGTTACTGCCCCACTCGCCCCGGGCCTCCAGGCCCGGGGGTGATCGCCCCGGGCCTCCTCGCCCGGGGCTGTCTCTTACCATGGTTCATCATGGCTGAAGCCTCTCCCTCTACCGGAGACAAACGGGTCAGAGTATCCCACACAGCCTCCAGACCATGGGGTCTCAGCTGAGAAACTTACAGGGAAGTTTGGAGAAGTGGGAGACACAGAATAACAAGCAGCCACTCCAGGGGCTATGCAGGGAGCACAAAATCCCAGGGAAGCATATGCCTGAATCCTAAAAAGCCAACAAACCCTGGGTCTCAGCTCAGAAAACCCGGGTTAGGACCGAAGGATGTGAGACACAGAATCCCAAACACCTGCTACGAGCATGGGCTCCAGGCCCTGAGTCATTACCATGGCTCACCATGGCTGATACCGCTCCCTGAACCGGAGTGAAAGGGGTCACAGAGCCCGAAACAGCCTCCAGACCTGGGGGTCTCAGCTCAGAAAATCCCCGGAAAGGTGTGAGGGATTGGAGACACAGAATAGGTAGTGCCCCGCTCGCCCCAGGCCTCCAGGCCCGGGGGTGCTCGCCCCGGGCCTCCAGGCCCGGGGGTGCTCGCCCCGGGCCTCCAGGCCCGGGGGTGCTCGCCCCGGGCCTCCAGGCCCGGGGGTGCTCGCCCCGGGCCTCCAGGCCCGGGGGTGCTCGCCCCGGGCCTCCAGGCCCGGGGGTGCTCGCCCCGGGCCTCCAGGCCCGGGGGTGCTCGCCCCGGGCCTCCAGGCCCGGGGGTGCTCGCCCCGGGCCTCCAGGCCCGGGGGTGCTCGCCCCGGGCCTCCTCGCCCGGGGCTGCTCGCCCCGGGCCTCCTCGCCCGGGGCTATCTCTTACCATGGCTCTACGTGGCTGAAGCCTCTCCCACTACCGGAGAGAAACGGGTCAGAGTATCCCACACAACCTCCAGACCATGGGGTCTCAGCTGAGAAACTTACGGGGAAGTTTGGAGAAGTGGGAGACAGAGAATGACAAGCAGCCCCTCCAGGAACTATGCAGCCAGCACAAAATCCCAGGGAAGCATATGTCTGAATCCTAAAAAGCCAACAAACCCTGGGTCTCAGCTCAGAAACTCCCGGGTCAGGACCGAAGGATGCGAGACACAGAATCCCAAACACCTGCTACGAGCACGGGCTCCAGGCCCTGACTCATTACCATGGCTCACCATGGCTGAAGCCGCTCCCTGTACCTGAGTGAAAGGGGTCACAGAGCCCGAAACAGCCCCAGACCCTGGCGTCTCAGCTCAGAAACTGCCCGGAAAGGTCTGAGGGATTGGAGACACAGAATAGGTAGTGCCCCCTCGCCCCGGGCCTCCAGGCCGGGGGCTGCTCGCCCTGGGCCACCATGCCCTGGAGGCCCGTGGCGAGCAGGGGCACTACCCATTCTGTGTCTCGCATCCCTCGGACCTATCCGGGGAGTTTCTGAGCTGAGACCCCAGGGTCTGGAGGCTCTTTAGGCTTCTGTGACCCCTTTCTCTCAGGTACCTGGAGCGGCTTCAGCCATGGTGAGCCATGGTAAGTGACTCAGGGCCTGGAAGCCGGGGCTGACAGCGGCTGCTTGGGATGGTGTGTCTCGCATCCCTCAGACCTATCCCGGGAGTTTCTGAGCTGAGACCACAGGGTTTGTTGGCTTTTTGGGATTCAGGCATGTGTCTCGCGTGGGATTTTGTGCTCGCTGCACAACCCCTGGATGGGCTGCTTGGAATTCTGTGTCTTCCATCCCTCGGACATTCCCTGGGAGTTTCTGAGATGAGATCCCAGCGTCTGGAGGCTTTGTGGGGTTCTGTGACCCCTTTCTCTCAGGTACAGGGAGCAGCTTCTTCCTTGGTAAGCCATGGTATTAGACTCATTGCCTGGTGGTCGGGGCTCGCAGCAGCTGCTTGTGATTCAGTGTCTCCCATTTCTCGGACCTTCCCCGGAAGTTTCTCTGCTGAGACCCCAGGGTCTGGAGGCTGTATGGGATTCTGTGACCCCTTTCTCTCAGGTACAGGGAGAGGCTACAGCCATGGTGATCCATGGTAAGTGACTCAGGACATGGAGGCCCGGGGTGAGCAGGGACACTACCCATTCTGTGTCTCCAATCCCTCAGACCTTCCCCGGGAGTTTCTGAGAAGAGATCCCAGGGTCCGGCGGGTGTTTGGCATTCTGTGACCCCATTCTCTCTGGTACAGGGAGCAGCATCAGCCATGGTAAGTCATCGTAAGTGACTCAAGGCCTGGAGGCCGGGACTGGCAGCAGCTTTTTGGGATTGTGTGGCTCGCATCCTTCAGACCTATCCCGGGAGTTTCTGATCTGAGACCACAGGGTTTGTTGGCATTTTGTGATTCTAGCTTGTGTCTCCCTTGGGATTTTGTGCTCACTGCACAGCCCCTGGAGGGGCTGTTTTGTATTCTGTGTCTCCCATTTCTAGGACCATCCCTAGGAGTTTCTGAGCTGAGACCCCAGGTTCTGGAGGCTGTTTGGGATTTTGTGACCCCTTTCTCGCAGGTACAGGGAGTGGCTTCAGCCATGGTGAGCCATGGTAAGTGACTCAGGACCTGAAGGCCCGGGGCGAGCAGCCCTGGGCGAGGAGGCCCGGGGCTAGTGGGGCACTACCTATTCTGTGTCTCCAATCCCTCAGACCTTCCCCGGGAGTTTCTGAGAAGAGATCCCAGGGTCTGGCGGGTGTTTGGGATTCTGTGACCCCATTCTCTCAGGTACAGGGAATGGCATTAGCCATGGTAAGGCATCTTAAGTGACTCAGGACCTGGAGGCTGGGGCTCGCAGCAGCTGTTTGGGATCGTGTGGCTCGCATCATTCAGACCTATCCCGGGAGTTTCTGATCTGAGACTGAAAGGGCGAGCCTATGCTGGCCGACTCCATCTTGTTCTGTGTCCTCCACCTTGAGTGACTATGTCCCCAACATGACCCCTTTCCCAGGAAAATCGCAGAAACCTCAGACCGCACCTCCTCCCTTTGAGTAACCTCCCGCTCACCCGTTCAAACTTCCTGATCAAAACACGCCCAGTGACCTGCGTAACAGGACTCCGACCCTTACCCAGCCAATCGGCTGAGGCCACGACCCTTCCCCAGCCAATCGGCTGAGGCCACAGCCATTACCTCACCAACTGCCCCCAGACCCCTATAAAACCTTTGTGTTTTTGAAACTCGCTCTCTCTCCCTGGTATCTCACCGCTGCGTCGGTGCAGGTAGGGGATTGAGCTCCAGCTAGCTAGAATAAAGGCTCTTTTGCTTTTGCATCGGACTCGGCTCCCTAGTGGTCTTTGGGGATCACGAATTCTGGGCATAACAAGACCACAGTGTTTGTTGGCATTTTGTGATTCTAGCTTGTGTCTCCCTTGGGATTTTGTGCTCACTGCACAGCCCCTGGAGGGGCTGTTTTGTATTCTGTGTCTCCCATTTCTAGGACCATCCCCGGGAGTTTCTGAGCTGAGACCCCAGGTTCTGGAGGCTGTTTGGGATTATGTGACCCCTTTCTCGCAGGTACAGGGAGTGGCTTCAGCCATGGTGAGCCATGGTAAGTGACTCAGGACCTGGAGGCCTGGGGCAAGCAGGGGCACTACCCATTCTGTGTCTCCAATCCCTCAGACCTTCCCCGGGAGTTTCTGAGAAGAGATCCCAGGGTCTGGCGGGTGTTTTGGATTCTGTGACCCCATTCTCTCAGGTACAGGGAGCGGCATCAGCCATGGTAAGGCATCTTAAGTGACTCAGGGCCTGGAGGCCGGGGCTCGCAGCAGCTGTTTGGGATTGTGTGGCTCGCATCCTTCAGACCTATCCCGGGAGTTTCTGATCTGAGACCACAGGGTTTGTTGGCATTTTGTGATTCTAGCTTGTGTCTCCCTTGGGATTTTGTGCTCACTGCACAGCCCCTGGAGGGGCTGCTTGGGATTCTGTGTCTCCCATTTCTCAGACCATCCCCGGGAGTTTCTGAGCTGAGACCCCAGGTTCTGGAGGCTGTTTGGGATTCTGTGACCCCTTTCTCGCAGGTACAGGGAGTGGCTTCAGCCATGGTGAGCCATGGTAAGTGACTCAGGACCTGGAGGCCAGGGGCGAGCAGCCCCGGGCGAGGAGGCCCGAGGCGAGCAGCCCCGGGCGAGGAGGCCCGGGGCGAGCAATCCCGGGCCCCGAGGCCCGGGGCGAGCAAGGGCACTACCCATTTTGTGTTTCCAATCCCTCAGACCTTCCCCGGGAGTTTCTGAGAAGAGATCCCAGGGTCTGGCGGGTGTTTGGGATTCTGTGACCCCATTCTCTCATGTACAGGTTGCGGCTTCAGCCATGGTAATGCATGGTAAGTGACTCAGGGCCTGGAGGCCGGGGCTCGCAGCGACCGCTTGGAATTGTGTGTCTCCCATTTCTCAGAACTTCCCAGGGAGTTTCTGAGCTGAGACACCAGGGTCTGGACGCTTTTTGGGATTCTGTGACCCCTTTCTCTCAGGTACAGTGAGCGGCTTCAGCCATGGTGAGCCATGGTAAGTGACTCAAGGCCTGGAGGCCCGGGGCGAGCAGCCTGGAGGTAATAAATATCAAAATAACATACATGGAAGTATGCCCCATAATGTAATGTTCCCAGGACAAAGTATCCATTACTACTGAACAATAACTTATTTGGTTACCCTACTAATAGAAATTATATATATACTTACATATGGAAAATTGAAACGAGATATAAACTAATATATATAATACAAATAAAAATTATATGTAGTAGGAACGCTGAGTGGCTCAGGTTAAGCATCTGACTTCGGCTCAGGTCATGATCTCTGTTTGTGAGTTTGAGCCCCAAGTTGGGCTCTGTGCTGACAGCTCAGAGCCTGGAGCCTGCTTTGGATTCTGTGTCTTCCTCTCTCTCTGCCCCTCCCCTGCTCTCTCTCTCTTCTCTCTCTCTCTCGCTCTCAAAAGTAAATAAACATTAAAACAATTTTTTAAAAAAATTATATATACTATATACAATATAACATATTAAATTATATATATGTATTTGGACAGGACACCTACCTACCTCCTGGTCTAAGCTGTGCAAGCTAATGGCTGTGTGCATGCTTGCAATCCAGTGAGAAGGAATTACACTTTCCTAGAAGTTTCATACTATATCACTACTTACATCTTATGTGTACTATTTGGACATATGGCCACACCATGTTGAAAGGGAGACTGGGAAATAGTTGTATTCCAATATAAATATTGTTTTTTTTTAAATGTGTGATTAAAAGAATAAAGAACAGGGCTCTATTCCTAAAGAAGGGGAGATCAGATTTGGGAGAAGACAGCTGTGTCTGAGTAATGTATCAGGGGCCCATATGATAATGAGGAGCCTAGAGATGAGCAGGAAACCAAGGCAGCTCTGGAGGGGCAGACTGCAAGAACCAAAGCAGGTACCCAGGAGGAAGTTTGATCAGTACACTCTTGTTGTCACTGTGTCGAATGACTAGCCTCATGTTCATATGTCCCATGTTCATATGTCCCAGAATCAAGATCCTGGTCACTTACATGTGAAAGCTAAAAAAACTGAACTCACAGAGAATAGATGGGTGGTTGCCAAAGGTGGAGTTAGGGGTCAGTGAAATGGGTAAAGGGGGTCAAAAGGTAAAAACTTACAGTTATAAGATGCATATGTTCTGGGAATGTTCTGTACAGCACAGTGACTATAGCTAACAATACTGTATTGAATTCAATACAATACTGCATTGTATTTGAAAGTTGCTAAGAGATTAAATCTTAAAAGTTTGCATCACGAGAAAAAAGTTGTGTAACTCGGTCAGGTGATAGATGTTAATTTATTTTATCATTTTGTATTCATTTTATGATATATACACAGATCAGATTATTATGTTGTATACCTTAAACTAATACAATGTTGTATGTCAGTAAAAAATGCAGCGATCAAAAAAAACAACATTAAAAGAAGTGTCAAGATCCTGGGACTGAGCAGCTGATTGGTCGAGCCTAATTTGTGTTCTTGCCTCTAAGCTTGTGCTGCGATGGAGAGGAGGAGGGTCTTGTATCTGGCCTTCATGGTGGGACGTTAGCCTTATCTTCCACTAGAATTCTCTCAATTGGGGTTCTCTAAGAATGTGTGTGTGTGTGTGTGTGTGTGTGTGTGTTGGGGGTGGAGAGTTAGCTGATGAACCATTTCCACCTTTAAATTTCTTGTTATGTGAGAAAATAATCTTTTACTTTTAGAAGTTGATCTTACTATTTTTCTGTTATTTGTAACCAAAAAATTCCTAACTTCAACAGCCTACCAGTATATACATTTAGTGAAGGTAGAGATTAGTGTAGGGCTATGTGAGATAGAGATGTTATTCTGCCTCAGTAGATTTCCCTTCCTTCTGACTTCTGAATGACCAAATCTTTCCCATTCTCTATGGCCCAGCTTAAATGCCATATTCTTTACTAAATATATGAAGCCATTTATCCCATTTCCTGTGTCTTCCCCCTACCCTCCCACTATAAACATGATCCTGAATCTTGTGTTGAATTTTGCTTTTCTTCTTTTTTTAAAAAAAAATTTTTTAATGTAAATTTCTGAAAGGGAGAGAGAGGGAGACACAGAATTTGAAGCAGGCTCCAGGCTCTGAGCTGTCAGCACAGAGCCTGATGCAGGGCTTGAACCCACGAACTGCAACATCATGACCTGAGCTGAAGTCGGACACTTGATTGACGGAGCCACCCAGGTGCCCCTTGCTTTTCTTCTTTTTTAAAAACTAGTGTTACTGAGTCTATTCACATTCCTAAAAAGTCCACTTTAATTTTAATTGCTTTGAACTTTACAAAAATAGATCTTGATACATATAGTCTTTTGGATTTACTTTTTCCTACTAATATTGTGTTGCTAAGATTCACTCATATCGTTGTGTGCTTCAACTATTTATTTTTGTGTGACAAATTACCCCCAGACTTGGTAGCTTAAAACAGCACACGTTCTTTATCTCCCAGTTTCTCTGACTCATGAATCCGGGCACAACTTAGCTAAATCTTTTACTTTCGTGTCTCTCATGAGGCTACAGTCAAGGTGTTGCTTGGGACCACAGTTATCTCAAAGTTGACCTGGGGCAGATCCACTTCCAAACTCTATCAGTGATTGTTGTCAGAGTTAAGTTCCTCATGGGCTAATGGATTCAGGACTTCCATTCCTTACTGGCTGTTGGCCAGAGGTTGCCCTCTGTTCCTTGAGAGGTGGCCCTGCCCATCATACTATGTGAGAAGAGCCAGGGAGAGAATACCAACAAGACCTAAGTCACAGTCTGTTATAACTAAATTATGGAAATAACATCCCATCACTGTTGCTGTATTCTCATTAGAAAAGAGTTGCTATATCCAGCCTGCATTCAAAGGGAGGGAATTACGCAAGGGTATGAATACCAGGAGGCAGGGTGAGGGTCATTGGGAGCCGTGTTATAAGCTGACCACATGGTATCACCCTAATTTATTCATTTAACTACTATATATTATTTTGTGTGAATATGCCACAGTTTATGCTTCTGTTTGTGGGCTTTGTTTTTTTTTTCCTGCCTGGGATTTTTGTTGTTTTGAACAGTGATGCTACAAGCATTCTTTTTTTTTTTTTAATATTTTAAAAAAATGTTTATTTATTTATTTGGAGAGAGAGGGGGAGAGAGAGAGTGCTAGCAGGGGAGGGGCAGAGAGAGAGGGAGAGAGAATCCTAAGCAGGCTTCATACTGTTAGCATGGAGCCGGACTTGGGGCTCAGTCTCCTGAACTGTGAGATCATGACCTGAGCCAAAATCAGGAGTATGATGCCTAACCAACTGAGCCACCCAGGTGCCCCTACAAACATTCTTACACATATGAAGAGGACTGTGCTACTGTTCTCTGAAACATTACCAATTTAATATGTGTTCTGCCAGAAGGAACACTAAGAATTCCATGATTAATTGTACCTGGAATTAATCTCATCCCTTCTGAACTACCATAGCATACTTCATGTCTTATGATACTTAACACTTGTTACCTTTTATCACATTTATTTTGTGCATGTGATATTTTCTCCTTTGAAATAGTCACTGAGGCCAGGAAATAAATTTGATTCTTCTTTGTAATTTACTTAGTGCCTACATAGCACATAGTATATTAGTAAGCTTTCAGTAAGCATTACTGAGTGAATAATTCTGTCAGTGTCAGTACCTAACGTTTAAAGTTTTAATCTGGCTATAATCCCACTATATTTCTCACTTTTCCCCAACATGGACCCTTGTTTAGGCAGGTGAGTCTCTTTAACATTCTTTTCAATTTCTCTTTCAATCTTTTCCTAATGAATCTAGCCCACATTGATCTGTTTCTTCTTCTGTTCCTGTTGAATTTACTGTTATAATTATTTTCAGCCAGTTAAGTATTTTCATCCTATCTGTATTATCAGCTGACTAATGGAATAAACAAATACTGATTTGTTTGAGAGATTTCTATTACTTTTTTTTTTTTTTTTGCCTCAGGTAATTTTGGAGTTAATGGAGCCAGACGGACCTCCAGAGTCAGAGAGTTCAGAAAGATCAATATTTTTCTCACAGCAAGAAGAAGAAGATGATGAAGAAGAGGGTGATAATGAAGGAGAAGCAAAAGAACCAGAAGAAACAGGCACCCTTAATCCTGTCTTACAACCTGCCCTCACAGGGGATGTAGAAGGTTTGCAGAAGATTTTTGAGGATCCTGAGAACCCTCATCATGAACAGGCCATGCAGCTACTCTTGGAAGAAGACATCATTGGGAGAAATTTGTTGTATGCAGCTTGCATGGCTGGGCAAAGTGATGTGATTAGAGCTTTGGCAAAATATGGTGTGAATCTGAACGAAAAAACCACCAGAGGTATTTTGTCTTTTTTCTCTCATCAGTATTACTTATGACTACCTAAAGATGCTATGTACTATATTTAAAGTTGAATGAATTTGCTATGCCTGCTTATATTTTACATATATTATATACATATGCATATATATGAAAATGTGGGTATCTGTGTACATGATGATATAGCTCAGTAGATAAGTACATAGACTTCACTCATGATTAGCAGTGTGACTTGGGCAAGTTACCTAATGTTTCGGTGCTTCTGTTTCTTCATCTGCAAAATGGGGATAATGATTGTATTTTCCTTGTAGGATGCTGTGTGGATTAAAAAAGACAGTAAATATAAATATCTTATCACTGTAATTGGCACATGCTAAGTTGATATATAATAAGTGCTTAACAATAATATTATCACTCCTTTGAAGATTTTTTAGTTTTGTAGTCATGATCTAATTATCTCTTTTTATTCAGCCACCTTTTTTTTTTCAGGTTGCAAATATGTTCATTGAAGAAAATTAAAAATAACAATGACTTCCAGAAAATAGGGAATATGCATTTAAAAACATTTTAAAATATTTTTTAATGTTTATTTATTTTGAGAGAGAGAGAGAAACAGAGAGAGACAGAGTATCAACAGGAGAAGGGGCAGAGATAGGGAGTCACAGAATCTGAAGCAGGCTCCAGGCTCTGAACTGTCAGCAAAGAGCCTGATGAGGGGCTCAAATTCATGAACTGCAAGATCATGACCTGAGCTGAAGTCGGATGCTTAACCAACTGAGCCACCAGGTGCCCCCGCCAAGAATTTTTCTTAAGTATTTATTAATTTTTGAGAGAGAGACAGAGTGAGAGGAGGAGGGACAGAGAGAGAGGGAGACACAGAATCCGAAGCAGGCTCCAAGCTTTGAGCTGTCAGCACAGAGCCTGCGGTGGGGCTTGAACTCACAAACCTTGAGATCATAACCTGAGCCAAAGTCGGATGCTTAACTGACTGAGCCACCCAGGCGCCCCAGGAATATGTATTTTCTTAATGCTCCCATGGAACATTTTAAAAAATTGATCACAATTAAGTCCATAAAGGAAGTCTCAACAAATATCAAAGAATCTAGAGCATGTGTCTTTGTTCTCTAAACATAATTAAATAAGATTAGAAAGTAGTAACAAAAAGAGAACTGAAAATCCCCTATAATTTGGAAAACAGAAGCACTCTTTAAATTATATGTTGGTCGTAGAAGATACACTAGAAATTATGAAATATTTAGGTGACAAGAGGATCACTCCATGTCAGAACCTGTGGAATAAAACTAAAATTTAAATTCTAGCTTAATACATATAATAGAATATAAGAAACATTGAAAATCATAAGCAAGGCATTTAACTCAAGGAGTTAGAAAAAAAGAACAACTGAGTAATCCAAAGAAAGTAGAAGAAGAGTAGGAAAAAAGTAGAAGTAATGATATTGAAAATAAAGAAACAATAGAGAGGATCAACAAAACCAAAATCTGCTTGGGAATGCAAACTGGTGCAGCCACTCTGGAAAACAGTATGGAGGTTCCTCAAAAAATTAAAAATAGAACTACCCTATGACCCACCAATTGCACTACTAGGTATTTATCCAAGGGATACAGGTGTGCTGTTTCAAAGGGACACATGTACCCCAATGTTTATAGCAGTACTATCAGCAATAGCTAAAGTATGGAAAGAGCCCAAATGTCCACTGACTGATCAATGGATAAAGAAGATTGTATATATGTATATATACAATGGAGTATTACTTGGCAATCAAAAAGAATGAAATCTTGCCATTTGCAACTACGTGGATGGAACTAGAGTGTATTATGCTAAGTGAAATTACTCAGAGAAAGACAAATATCATATGACTTCACTCATATGAGGACTTTAAGACACAAAACAGATGAACATAAGGGAAGGGAAGCAAAAATAATATGAAAACAAGGAGGGGGACAAAACATAAGAGACTCTTAAATATAGAGAACAAACAGAGGGTTGTTGGAGGGGTTGTGGGAGGGGGGATGGGCTAAATGGGCAAGGGGCTTAAGGAATCTACTCCTGAAATCATTATTGCACCATGTGCTAACTAACTTGGATGTAAATTATAAAAAATAAACTGTAGAAAGTAAACAACAGCAACAACAAAAATCCCAAATCTGCTTTCAACACAGTTGAAAAACCTTTGATAATATTGGGTGATTTTTGATATTTGATAATATCAGAGAGATCGAGAGCATAAATAATATTTGGAATTTTTAAAAATAGAGCATTCACAAAGGAAAAGCTAAGACTTCAAAAATCATTAGAAAATATTATAAATAACTATGACAGTACATTTGGAAACTTGGATGAAATAGACAATTTTCTTACAAAGTGTAAATTACCAAAATTAATTCAAGAAAAAAATAGAAATCTTGACTAGATCAATGGTTATTTTGAAAAAAAAATGAGTAAGTAATAAAAATAGGCCTCCTTTCTCCACCCCCACCTTACTCTAGGCTCAGATATTTTAAAAGGTAAGGTTTATTGCACTTTTAGGGAATAGGTAATCTCTAGCTTATACAATGTTCAGAGAATATAGAGTTGGAAAACTGCTTAATTTATTTTATGAGAGATAGAACTTTTATAGCAAAACTAGTTAAGGAGAGTAGTAGAAAGAATAATTACAGGCCAATTTCATTTAATAACAAAGATTCAAACATCTTAAAATATTAACAAATTGAATCTAAGATTGTGTATTACAAAATGTATTGTACTAGGTTGGATTTATCCCATTAATGCAAGGTTGATTTTAACATTAGACAAAATATTAGCGTAATTCACTACATTAAAAGACTAAATGAACAAAATTGCACGATCATTTCAATAGATGTAGAAGAGTCTTTTTGAAAACAATGTTGCATTCATTCATCATGAAAGCTCTTAGGGAAATAGAAGAAACCTTCCTTAAAGCTCTCTATCAAAAACCTGAAGCAAGGTTACCTGATATTGAATCTTTAGAAACATTCATTAAATCAGAAACAAGACTATGATATTCACTATCATGGCTTTTATTTGTCATTATAGTGGCAGTCCTAGCTACTACAGTAAGACAAGAAAAATAAATAAGACCTAACACTGTACTGTACTGGAGCCGGCTTTAACCTGCTCTTGCAAGCTGATTGTTAAAATTTCAGGGGGTTTGTAATTCATTGACATTGCATTGGTAGCTTGAAGTTGGCCATGTTAGGAGTATATATATATCATGGAAATTGCTAATGGTACAAATCAAGGATTTCTTCCCAGAGAACTAGTTGGTAAATATTTACCAGTAGACTACTGAATATAAGGATCTGAGTGGAAGAAATGAAACTCCCTCCAAGGGAGTGTACTATTAGTACTAATAGAATTTAATTTAGCAAGAATATGAACGTAAGACCAATATCCCAGATCAGTAGCTTTCTATAAACCATCAATGATCAGAGACTGTAATAAAAATACAAATCTTATTCACAGCAAAACTGTACAGAGATTAGGAATAAATCTGATAAAAGAATTGTAAGATATTTATGGCAAAAACTTTAAACTTTATTGAATTACATCAAAGAATACCCAAATTAAATATATGTTTTAGACAGTGAGATTAAATATCATAAAGAGGCAATTTCTTCCAAATTAACTTATCAATCTAATTAATATCACATTAAGGTTTTTAAAAAATACAAACTGAGAAGCTGACCCTAAATTTCAGTGGGGAAATGATGAGCTATTTAATATGTGGAGAACAGTGGTTATTCATCTGGAAAAAGTTAAATTAGATCCTACGTTGTACTGTGCACAAAAATCAATTACAGTTTCATGCAAGATATGAACGTGAAAAGAGAAAACTTCAAACTTTGTGAAACATAGAGGAGGATTGTTATATTCTTGAGATATCACTCAGTATCTTAAAATAAGACATGAAAACAAAGCTATTAAAGGAAAAATATATCATATATATAAACATACGTGTGTATATATATATATGTTTTTAAAATGTTTGTTTATTTATTTTAAGAGTTTATTTATTTATTTTGAGTGAGAGAGCAGAGAAAGGGGCAGAGAGAAAGGATCCCAAGAGATAGGAACAAACAATTCATGGAAGAGAAATGTTCATGGCCAATAGGTATATAAAAATGTCCTCAAATTCACTATTAAAATGCAAATTTCAACAATGAGCTACCGCTACTGGCAGCTTGATAAAAATGTTAATATCTGACAGCATTGAGTACTGGTGAAGGTAGGGGAAGTGGGAATTCTTTTACTCTGCTGGAAGGAGTGTAAATTGTATAACCACTTTGAAGAACATTTATATAAAGTTGCAAATAGATGTACCCTATGATCTAGAATCCCGTTTCTAGATATATATCTTTGAGAAAATCTCACACATCTCACAAGGAAACATGTACGAAGATGATTATTCAAGTACAGTAGTTTCCTCTTATCCCTGGGGCATACATTCTAAGACCCTGGTGGCTACTTAAAACTGCAGATAGTACCAAACCCTATATATACTATGTTTTTTTTTCTATACATATATATTCTATGATAAAGTTTAACTTATAAACTAGGCACAGTATGAGATTAATAATAACTAATAATAAAATAGAAAAATTATACTATAATAAAAGTTATGTAAATATGTCTCAAAATACCTTATTGTACTGCACTCACCCTTCTTGTGATGATAGGAGATGATAAAATGCCTACGTGATGAGAGGAAGTGAATGACGTAGGCATTGTGACATAGCAATAGGATGCTATTGACCTTCTGATGGTACATTGGAAGGAGGATCATCTGCTTCCAGACCGCTGTTGGCTGCAGGTGCCCAGAACTGTGAAAAGTGAAATTGCGGATAAGGGGGGACCACAGATAGTTCCTGACTTAATGATGGCTTGTCTTACAATTTTTCAACTTTACAATGGTGTGAAACTGATACACATTCAGTACAAACCACACTTTGAATTTTGATCTTCCCTCAGTCTAGCAATAAGCAGTGTGATACTTTTGTGATCCTGGCAGCAACCTGCAGCTCCCAGTCAGCCATATGCTCATGAGGGAAATAACCAATACTTATAGCCATTCTCTGCCCATACAACCATTCTCTTCTTTCTTTTGTCCTTTCCTTCCTTCCCTTCCCTTTTTCTTTCTTTCTTTCACTTTCAAACGGTTTTATTTTAAAAGGTAAAACTTAACACATGGTTTTATTTTGTTATTTGTTTATTTATTTACTGTACATCCAAGTTATTTGGTATATAATGCAATAATGATTTCAGGAGTAGAATGCAGTGACTCATCCCCTACATATAACACCCAGTGCTCATCCCAAGTGTCCTCTTTAATGCCTCTTGCCCATTTAGCCCCTCCCCCGGCTCACAACTCCTCCAGTGACCTTGAGTTTGTTCTCTGTGTTTGAGTCTCTTATGTTTTGCCCCCTCCCTGTTTTTCTATTATTTTTGCTTCCCTTCCCTTATGTTCATCTGTTTTTTTATCCTAAATTCCACCTATGAGTGAGGTCATATGATATTTTCTTTCTCTGACCAATTTCGCTTAGCATAATACACTCTAGTTCCATCCATGTTGTTGCAAATGGCAAGATTTCATTCTTTTTGATTGTCAAGTAATACTCCATTGCATGTATGTGTGTGTGTGTGTGTGTGTGTGTGTGTATATATATATATATATATATATGTATATATATATATCACATCTTTATCCATTCATTCAATGATGGACATTTGAGCTCTTCCCATGCTTTGGCTATTGTTGATTGTGCTGCTGTAAACATTGGGGTGCATGTGCCCCTTTGAAACAGCACATCTGCATCCTTTGGATAAATACCTAGTAGTGCAATTGCTGGGTCGTAGGGTATTTCTATTTTTAATTTTTGAGGAACTTCCATACTGTTTTCCAGAGTGGCTGCACCAGTTTGTGTTCCACCAGCAGTGCAAAAGGGCTCTTCGGCATCCTTACCAACATCTGCCGTTGCTTGAGTTACTAATTTTAGCCATTCTGACTGGTGTGAGGTGGTATCTCATTGTGGTTTTGATTTGTATTTCCCTGATGATGAGTAATATTGAGCATTTTTCCATGTGTCTGTTAGCCATCTGGATGTCTTTTTTTTGGAAAAGTGTCTATTCATGTCTTTTGCCCATTTCTTCACTGGATTATTTGTGTTTTGAGTATTGAGTTTGGTAAGTTCTTTATAGATTTTGGGTACTAACCCTTTATCTGATATGTTATTTGCAAATATCTTCTCCCATTCCATTGGTTGCCTTTTAGTTTTGCTGATTTCATACATTGTTTTAAAACATGAGCATTCACAAGTTATCAGACAGATTCATACAAAGCTGTTTACAGTGAAAATGAGAAAGGAACATTTACCAATGTAAAATGTCACAGAATCAAATCACACTTGGATCTTCAGTGGTTCAGCTGCTTTACCCCACACAATAAAATATGGTCAGTGTTAAGATAAAATTCCTCTTTTGCATATTCTCTTCCTAATCAAGGGCTTCTTTATTACCATCATCCCACACAGTAGGAAAGCTGGCCACGGAGGCAGTTTCACAGTGGTTATCCTGGTCTTTGGTGATCATTATGTAGCCATCCATGCCCTAGTCTATACCCCAGCTGTTCTTGACAATCCAGGATTTATTGTTACCCGATTTTGCTCCTTCAAAACCATGGCCAACCACTGGAATATCATGTCCAGGTCTTCATTGCTGCAGTTTGGATCATAATAAATGCCTTGTTCATAGAACTGCGAAGTATCCAGGCTTGCATCTATACCAACAGAGATGGGCCCCACAGTTGCCTCTGTGATCATAAGTTTGTTCTCCCTCCTAAGGATGTCCCAGAAGCTACTTATGTTTTTTTAAAGTTTTTACTTAAATTCCAGTTAGTTTACATACAGTATAATATTAGTTTCATGTATAAAATATAGCAATTCAACACTTCCATACATCATTCATCTCAGCAAGTGCACTCTTTGATCCCCATAACCCATTCCCCCCGCAACCTCCCCTCTGGTAACCATCAGTTTGTTCTCTATAGTTAAGAGTCTCTTTCTTGGTTTGCCTCCGTCTCTCTCTTTCTCTCCCCTTTGTTAGTTTGTTTTGTTTTTTAAATTTCACATATGAGTGATATCATATGGTATTTATCTTTTTCTGACTAACTTATTTCACTTAGTGTAATACTCCCTAACTCCATCCATGTCATTGCAAATGGCAAGATTTCATTCTTTTTGATGGCTGAGTAATATTCCATTGTATGTATGTATGTATGTTTGTATGTATATGTACATACATACATGACACATCTTTATTCATCCATCAGTGAACACTTGGGCTGTTTCCATAGTTTGGCTATTGTAGATAATGCAACTATAAACATTGGGGTGCATGTATCACTTTGAATTGGTATTTTAGTATTTTTTTGATAAATACCTACTAGTGCAATTGCTGGATCCTCAGTTAGTACTATTTTTAACTTTTTGAAAAACCTCCATACTGTTTTCCAGAGTGGCTGCACTAATTGGCATTTCCACCAACGATGCAAGAGGTTTCCTCTTTCTCCACATCCTCACCAACACCTGTTGTTTCTTGAGTGGTTGATTTTAGCCATTCTGATGGGTGTGAGGTTATATCTCGTTGTAGTTTTGATTTTTGTTTCCCTGATGATGAGTGATGTGGAGCATCTTTTCAGGTATCCGTATGTCTTCTTTGGAAAAGTGTCTATCCATTTCTTTTGCCCATTTTTAAATTGGATTATTCATCTTTTGAATGTTGAGTTTTATAAGTTCTTTATATATTTTGGATACTAATCCTTTATCAGATATGTCATTAGCAAATATCTTCCCCCATTCCATAAGTTGCCTTTTAGTTTTGTTGATTGTTTCCTTCCCTGTGCAGAAGCTTTTTATTTTGATGAAGTCCCAATAATTTATTTTTGCTTTTTTTCCCTTGTCTCCAGAGACAACATCTAGAAAGAAGTTGCTACTGATAGCAAAGAGGTTACTGTGTGTATTCTCCTCTAAGATATTTATGGTTTCCTGTCTCACATTTAGGTCTTGTATCCATTTTGAATTTATTTTTGTGTATGGTTTAAGAAAGTGGCCCAGTTTCATTCTTTTGCATGTTGCTGTCCAGTTTTCCCAACACCATTTCTTGAAGAGTCTTTTTTTCCATTGGATAATCTTTCCTACTTGGTTGAAGATTAATTGGCTACAGTTATGGGTTCATTTCTGGGCTTTCTATCTGTTCAATGGATCTGTGTATATTTTTATGCCAGTACCATACTGGGTTTTTTTGTTTTTTGTTTTTTGTTTTTCACAAGGTTGCTTTGGCTATTTGAGGTCTTTTTTGTTACATCTTCCTGACTTCTGGTCTTTTGGGAAATGCCTTGTTTTCTTATAGGGCCAAGGACAGATCTCTGTAGTTTATTTATTGATTATGGAACCTCCTCTGGTTCTGGCCAGGCTTTGGTCACTAAACCCGACTGTACTCAAGCAGGCATAGCCAGAACAAATTATTGTTTAAAAATTTCCACATAAAATCAGCAAACATTTATTAAGGGTGGAGGAACAGCCAAGCCTTGTGCTCAGAGCTGAGGTTATAGAAATATGAATGAATTCAGACTTGGGCAAGTTCACAGTTTAGCAGAAAACAAATATGTAAATAAATAAGTAATTACTATATGGTGAGATAAGGTATAAGATAGCTTAGAGGAGAGAGAAGTCAACTTGACCTGGAAGTATTGGACACAGTCAGGGAAGGCTTCACAGAGGAGGCGATACTTATATCGAATCCTGAAGAATGACCAAGAGTTTACCAGACAAAGGAGAGTTGAGGGATAAGGCATGGCAGGCAGTGTAGTATTCATAGTATCAGATTTTAGTATTACAATCTTGTGCATATTCTAGAATATTTACCCACTATTTTAAGGTAACTGAAACACTGGTCTTTTTATAAGTATAATAGTATTATTTTGTATTTAAAAAATGAAATTTGAGTCACGTATGGATTGAAAACAAATGATTTAATTGCTCAATGTATACAAAAAGCCAAACTGAAGTTTACAAATTTGGATGGCCCATATTGTGGCTTTGCAAAATTTCTGTTGTAAGAATAATTTGAGTCCCAAAACTTCCCAACTAAGTCACCTATGAATCTCATCATTTTGAATTTGATCAGAAAACTGAAATGGAATCTCTTCTACATGAAGAAACTAAAAAAGACAAATATGAACCAGCAATATTTTCTCTGGGGAAAAATTACAGCTTACTCTTACTAAAAAGATTGCAGTGTTTGCAAAAGAGCAAAAAGCTATTCAGAGATCTCTCTCTTCAAATTAGAGGTGAGATAATTTGAAGTAAAATACTTGGTTTTAGTTTATAACCACTTCCAACTAATGTTGAGTGAGAAAAACTTCAATAGCTAAAAAAAAAATTGTTCAAAAATATCTTGGGATATTGTTGGACATTTAGAAAAATCACATAATGTTTCACTTGAAACTTTCATGATTAATTACATTTCTTTATAGTGTTTTTTATCCTTAATTTTTTCAGTTTTATCTGACAATTTATATTGCTAATATAATGAAAATATAAACAACATATCGATTTCATACTTATACTTTTCTTTGATATCCTGTGTTTATACATTTCATATTTAAAATGTATTAAATAGTTTCACTAATTTAAAAGAGTGAATTCTGAATTCCATTTTATAAAACACCAGTATTAATACTAAGTAAGCCTTAAAGTTATACTGGTATTATTTTATTTCATTACTGTAATTATTATTTCAGGTAGAAAAAAAACCCAGCATATGCAAAGTTGTAGAGGCATGGAACAACATAATTTGGGCAATTCAAAGAGTCTGGTAGTGGTGGTGGTAGGCAGGCTGTGAGAAATATTCTAGATAGGTGAGTATTTTGCTTCATGGCCTATTTTTTGTTTTTGACTCATCATCCCCATTCTTGGACTTTGACCTTACCATATACCTTCATTAATTTATACCAATGCTGGGGGCGCCTGGGTGGCTCAGTGTGTGACTTCAGCTCAGGTCATGAATGATCTCATGGTTTGTGACAAAGCCCGCTTTCGATCTTCTGTCCCCCCTCTCTCTGCCCCTTCTCACTCACTTGCTCTCACTCTCTCTCAAAAATAAGTAAACATTAAAAAAAACTTATAGCAACCCAGAGAAAAGTACTTATCTTCTTTTTTTGTTTTCTTATCTGTAAATGAGAACAATGCTAGTGCCTACTTTATAGGATTGTAGTGAGTGGATAACAGTGCCTGTATGGAGGAAAAGATTCCTTTTCTTGTCTGATCTTTTGCCTTACTAGTTGACTGCTTTTCTGCTCAGTTGACTCCCTTTCTATTTAGTAAGTAGTAGTCTTCCACAAAGAGATTATTTTTCAATTAGAATTAACCCTAATCCACACTTGTACGCCAGTGTGTATAGCAGCACTGTCAACAATAGCCAAATCATGGAAAGAGCCTAAATGTCCATCAACTGATGAATGGATAAAGAAATTGTGGTTTATATACACAATGGAATACTACGTGGCAATGAGAAAGAATGAAATATGGCCTTTTGTAGCAACGTGGATGGAACGGGAGAGTGTTATGCTGAGTGAAATAAGTCATACAGAGAAATACAGATACCATATGTTTTCACTCTTATGTGGATCCAGAGAAACTTAACAGAAGACCATGGGGGAGGGGAAGGGGAAGGAAAAAAAAAAGTTACAGAGAGGGAAGGAGGCAAACCATGGGAGACTCTTAAAAACTGAGAATAAACTGAGGGTTGATGGGGGATGGGAGGGAGGGGAGGGTGGGTGATGGGTATTGAGGAGGGCATCTGTTGGGATGAGCACTGGGTGTTGTATGGAAACCAATTTGACAATACATTTTGTACTAAAAAAAAAAGAACCCTAATCCTTCCCAGTTCCATTTATGGTACCTTTCTTGCTACTAGGATTTCTAACATGTGGCCTTCCTTATATCCCTCTTCTGGGATCCATTGCTCATTGACAACATTATGGAGGATGCTAGGAAAATCCCTTTCTCATATGGATGCTTTTGAAATAATCTGATTTAAATATTTTTCTTCTTCTGGGACAGCAATGGGGTTAATGTACTACAAGCATCTGTGTGTTTCTTTCTAGAAAAGAGACCATCTTCAGCAAGGGGAAAAACATGTAAAGGTGTTTTAAAAACATGTAAATTTTTTGTTAAAATCCTCTTTTGTTTAGAAATATATTTTCTTGTTTTTAAACTATGCATATTAAATAGAAAAAAAAATTAAATGTTACCAGTGGCCTGTAACATTAGCCTTGAGAAAAGCAGTATAAGGAGCCAGAACATCTCACTTGGAATGTCTTCTTGGTCGTATTAGCAGCATCTTGTCTGTAGATAGTGTTTCCCTCCCCCAGCAAATCAGGGGCCCTGGACTTTTCAGCTCATTGAAGACTTCATGCAGAAAGCAAGAATAAGGGTGCTATCAGGGTATTTCTTGCCCCACGCCCCCCATTTTGTAGAGGATAAAGGCAAAATGAAATTCTTGAGCCAGTGTCTATCTCTTGGTTTTTGAAATTTCTCACTTGTTGTGATACTAAAAAGAAAGGTTGGGCCAAAGAGGGGAGGTAATTCCAATTTTGGCTGATCCGGAGTAGTTCACTTCATCTTATTTTTGATTCCTTTATTAACCCTCTGATTATGATATCCTCAAGCCAAAGGTAGTTTACACCTTGATGTAAAGCAGAACTGGAATTGTGGGAATATGGCAAGTAGGGAGCCAAGGAGAGGTTTCTGGAAGAAAGTGGAGGAATCATTAGCCTCTCTTTCCCTGCTGTACTCAGTGACAAACATTTAGGTGTTGTTTTCTACTACTTATAAACCCTTTATTTGGCAACAGACCTGGGTTTGAATCTTGCTTTGGCTACTTACTACGAGTGTGGCCTTGGGCAATGTATAGCATCTCTAACCTTCACTTTCCTCTGTATCTTTTAATGGAGCTAACAACACTGACTTCAGAAGGTTAGTGAAGGTGTAAATGAAGTAGTAGTACATAAAGTGCCCAGTACTTAATAGATTCAATACATCTATTCATTCTTTTGCTCAATTCTTTTTGTAGTAGTAGTATATGTTTCTTTGGCCGGTTAAATGAGTCATAAATACATCCTGTGGGTAGGTTGAAACCATGAACTTGTGACTTGATTTTTTTTAGCCAGTGTGAAACATTTTAATGATGCCTCCCTGTTTTTCACCCCCATAGTAGTTGCCTCAGTTAGTCTAAAAAACAACTTTCTAATTTGATGGGTCATGTTTTCAGTTTTAATTCAGATGATTACTTTCCAAACCAAAGGCACACATAGTTGTCATAATTTGTATGATTGTATTAACAATAATGCTAGCATGCAATCCCTATCAAAATAACACAGCATTCTTCACAGAGCTAGAACAAACAATCCTAAAATTTGTATGGAACCAGAAAAGACCCCAAATAGCCAAAGCAATCCTGACAAAGAAAACCAAAGCTGGAGACAATACAATGCCAGACTTCAAGCTGTATTACAAAGCTATAATAATCAAGACAGTATGGTACTGGCACAAAAACAGATACATAGATCAATGGAATAGAATAAAGAACCCAGAAATGGACCCACAAATATATGGCAACTGACAAAGCAGGAAAGAATATCCAATGGAAAAAAGTCTCTTCAGCAAATGGCATTGGGAAAACTGGACAGTACATGCAGAAGAATGAACTTGGACCACTTTCTTACACCAGACACAAAAATAAACTCAAAATGGATGAAAGACCTAAATGTAAGACAGGAAGCCATCAAACTCCTAGAGGAGAAAACAGGCAATAACCTCTTTGGCCTCAGCTGCAGCAATTTCTTGTTTGACACATCTCCAAAGGCAAGGGAATTAAAAGCAAAAATGAACTATTGGGACCTCATCAAGATAAAAAGCTTCTGCATTGCAAAGGAAACAGCAAAAATAAAGGCACCCAACAGAATGGGAGAAGATAGTTGCAAATGACATATCAGATAAAGGGTTAGTATCCAAAATCTATAAAGAAGTTATCAAACTCAACACCCAAAAACAAATAATCCAATAAACAAATGGGCAAAAGACATGAATAGACACTTGTCCAAAGAAGACATCCAGATGGCTAACAGACACATGAAAAGATGCTCCACATCACTCATCATCAGGGAAATACAAATCAAAACCACAATGAGATACCACCTCACACCAGTCAGAATGGCTAAAATTAACAACTCAGGCAACAATAGATGTTGGTGAGGACGCAAAGAGGAACTCTTTTGCACTGCTGGTGGGAATGCAAACTGGTGCGGCTACTCTGGAAAACAGTATGGAGGTTCCTCAAAAAATTTAAAATAGAACTACTCTATGACCCAGCAATTGCACTACTAGGTATTTATCCAAGGGATACAGGTGTGCTGTTTCAAAGGGGCACATGCATCTCAATGTTTATAGCAGCACTATTGACAATAGCCAAAGTATGGGAAGAGCCCAAATATCCATCAACTGATGAATGGATAAAGAAGACTTAGTGTGTGTGTGTGTGTGTGTGTGTGTGTGTGTGTGTGTGTGTATTACTCGGCAATCAAAAAGAATGAAATCTTGCCATTTGCAACAACATGGGTGGAACTAGTGTGTGTTATGCTAAGCGAAATAAGTCAGTCAAAGATATCATATGATTTCACTCATATGTGGTATTTAAGATACAAAACAGATGAAAATAAGGGAAAGGAAACAAAAATAATATAAAATCAGTGAGACAAACCATAGGCACTCTTTAAAAAAAACTTTTTTTTATGTTTATTTACTTTTGAGAGAGAGGGAGAGAGGGAGACACAGAATACAAAGTATGCTCCAGGCTCTGAGCTGTCAGCACAGAGCCTGACTCAGGGCTCTAACTCGCGGACTGGAGATCATGACCTGAGCCGAAGTTGGATGCTTAACCAACTGAGCCACCCAGGTGTCTCCATAAGGGACTCTTAAATATAGAGAACAAACTGAGGGTTACTGGAGGGGCTATTGGGTGGGGGGATGGGCTAAATGGGCAAGGGGCATTAAGGGGGGCACTTGTTCAGATGAACACTGGGTGTTATCTGTAAGTGATAAATCCCTAAATTCTATTCCTGAAATCATTATTACACTGTATATTAACTAACTTGGATTTAAATTTTAAAAAATAACAATAATGCTAGCAATTAGAGTTTGCTGACGATCCCTTCGACTAAAGTCATTGGTCTAATTGTGCTCCAAAATAAATTACTGCTAGGGATGTTGCTGTCTTCCTTAGAAATGTTGAAAAGCTTAGACTTCAGGCTACCTGTGTTGGTATCTTTCACCTGTCATTTACTGGCTGTGTTCCTCAGGCAAGTTTCTGGACCTCAGTTTCCTTATCTTTAAAGTGGGGATTATAATAGTTCTGACTTCATAGGGTTTTTATGAAGTAAATGAGTTTACTATATATAAAGTACTTAAAATAGTGCCTGGCCCACAGTAATTGTTTAATACTTGATTGCCATTGTGATCTTCTGTTCAATAAAATGGCCTAAAACAATGTAGTCTATTTGACCTGACCATCTTCATTCTATTTGTTAGGTTACACACTCTTACACTGTGCTGCAGCCTGGGGTCGTTTGGAAACTTTGAAAGCACTTGTGGAATTGGATGTTGATATAGAAGCTCTGAACTTTCGGGAAGAAAGAGCTCGAGATGTTGCTGCTCGGTATTCCCAGACCGAGTGTGTTGAATTCCTGGACTGGGCAGGTAAGGAAGCCTACAAGGCAGTGGTGTAACTGAACCAACATGAGTTTGTTCCTTGGTGAGTCACATAGAAACTACACCAGGAGAGTTGTTGCACAAAGGAAGCTTTATTTGCAGCAAATTAGGAGATCACAAGGAAGAACTTCCAAAGCTGCGACTCCCCAAGCAAGGGTGAGTGGGTTTCTTTAATTTAGGGTTAAGATGAATATTTAACAAGGGGATCCTTGTCATGGTTTGTAGAGGTGCACATAAGATCCCACATGCACCTTAAGGAAACAGGCCTATACATACGTTGTATGTTATGCAAATGAGGCTCGTGCTCCTCCTTGGGTGGAGATTTTAGTATTATAATAAGGTAAAGGTAGTTGTCAGTCATTTTGGAGGTCACTCTACAGTCCATCTGCACAGGCATGAGTCAGAGGTTATGCTGAAACTAGTCTGCGTGGTCTGGGCTGGCTGGTGGTCTTTCAGGGCAGTTCCTATACTTGAGGGATGGTTTCGGTTTCCATTTGCCTGAGTTAAGAGATAAGCCAGGAAGGAGCTTAAGGAAAAATGTGCAACAGGGATTGGTGAGTACAAGCAAGTGGGCAATGAAGGTCAGGTCTTGGGATCTAGCTGATGACAGTAGCAAACAGACTGAGTGATGGATTTTTTTTTTCCTATGAGTGATAGGTTATACCATCAACAAAGCAAGAGATGATTAGCATTTTCACCTTTTGCCACCATGTTTTATTTGTAGATATAATCACAAGTCACTGGTGGTGATGTGTGAAATCTTCCTTTTTTTTTTTTTTTGCTATTTTGCTATTGGCCTCCAACATTGTACTTAATAGAAACTGTACATATTGAAAGCTAGTTGATTGACTAACTTCTAACAATTTCAACAATAATTTCCTATAAGAATATATATGTATAATATACATATTATATATATATATTACATATATATATATATATATATATATGTATATATGGTTTATGTTGAGGGCCATTTCCTGAGAGACTTAGGTTGAATGGTCCATTCCTCAACTTTTTTTTTAAATGGCATATTTGAGTCATATGTTTGCTTTCCCAGGTAGAAAGTTATAATAACTTAAAATGATTTTCCAGGCAAAATTTAATCTATAGTGTTAGAAGTCAGAATAGCAGTTACCTGTCTAGCATGAGGGAACTTCTAGGATGTAGTAATTTTTTTCTTAATCTGGTTGCTAGTTACATGGTGTGTTCGTTTGTGAAAATTCATTGAGTTGTACATTTATAATTTTTGCACTTTTCTGCATGAATGTTAATGCTTCAGTCAAAGGTCAGAAAACTATGTGCTCTTTTGAATTTTAGCGATATTTTGCTTAATTCATTTTCGCAACCCTATAGAACATAGCTTGGAGATTTCAGGGAGATAATACCTGTGTAACTATGTATGTGTATACACACTGGTTAAAAAAACCCAGAACTTGTGAAGTTCATGGCATTCATTTTGCAAAGTTATCTGCAATTTTGCTTTCAGCGAGGATTTATTAAATGCCCACTATGAGCGTAGCATTGTCGTAGGTACAACGGGTTGTTCCTTCCCTCTGGACATTTGTTAGGTGGAGGATGATAAGCTATAGGCATAAGTAACAACATAAGAAAGACTATGAGTAAGGGTTAAAATCAGTAGAGCAGGTGGTACATACTATGGGGTTGTCAGAGAACGTGAAGTCTGAACATGTTGGAGTTGAGCTGGGCCTTGGAGAATGAGTGGGATTTTAATCCAATAGAAGGAGACAGGGTGTGAGCAAAATCTGTGGGCTGGGAATGAAAGTGGCATTTTGGAGGACAGTGATGAGATTGCCTTACTGGAATAGAAAATCATAATTTGCAAGGGTGGGTTACTGCACAGATGGAATTGTAAAAGAGTAAGTACATGCACTTTTGAATCAAATTGCTTGAGTTTAAATACTGGTGTTTCCACTTGAAACCTATGTGACCTCAGACGAGATCCTTAAATTCTTTATACCTTAGTTTTATTTTCCAGTAAAGGGAGCCAATAATAGTTCCTACCTCTTGGGGTTAGTTGTGAGGAATGAAATGAGATTATATAAAGCACTTACCACAAGGCCTGGTGTGTGATCAGCACTTGAAAAATGCTGGTGCTATTGGAGCACCTGGGTGGCTCAGTTGGTTGAACGTCTGACTTTGGCTCAGGTCATGATCTTACTGCTTGTGGGTTCGAGCCCACGCATCGGGCTCTGTGCTGACAGCTCAGAACCTGGAGCCTGCTTTGTATTCTGTGTCTATCCCTGGCCCTGCCCTATTTGTGCTCTGTCTCTCTCTCTCTCTCTCAAAAAATAAAAACATTAAAAAAAATGTTGCTGCTATTATTATAGCCAGATTATACCCTTAAATGTCAGGCTAAGGTGTTTTCATTTCATTTCTGTAACTACTGGGAGCCATTGAAAATTTGTATGTAGAAAAGGAAGAAGATGAAAGTGATATTTAGGAAGATTCATCTGGTAGCAATAAGGAAACTGCTTATCAGTAAAATGAGAGGGGGAGCTGGGAGAATAGAAATAAGGAATTGAGGCAAGGAGCACTTTTGGAAAGAAAAACATGTTATACTTTGTGCATTACTTTATAGATAATTGCCCACTTGTACTAATGTTTTCTAGGGACAATGTTTTTATGAATACCTTCAATTTCATGGTTAGATCTACAAGTAAAAAGAAAACAAATAGCAAAGAATTGATCCCCCATGAATAGCTATTGTAGGTGAAATTCATATTGTATAATTTAAAATCCATTTTTGAAAAATGACCCATGATACTTAAAAAAACACAAACCAGGGACAAATTTTACTTAATTTTTCTGAAAAGAAACAGTTTGGGGCTTTTGGGTGTGAGCTTCCATTGGTTTTCTTCTTCCTAATACCCATCTGTTTAGTTTGGGTCCTTACATTCTTGGGGGAATTATACCTAATATTTCCTAATAATTAAGATAAAAGAAGACTATAATACTATAAACTAGCATTCTGTTTTCTGATCAGTGATGGAATTGTAAGGACTGGAGCTTCATGGTAATGTATGGGATGTCTGAAACACCAACTACTCAGAGAAACATTTAACATTTGTTTGCTTCAGACTTAATGAGAATTTAAACCACTGCTGTTTCTTGTTCTAGTGACTAGAGTAGGGGTCACCTGGAGAGGCTTAAGGGGTAGAGGACTCCCTATGCTGTCAGATGGACTGGGGAGGACTCCCTGCCCCCCCGCCCCCTGCACTGGGACTCTGAGGCCTCTGTCTAGACTGTCCAGGGATGTCATTGAAGGCTCTTGACGTCCTCCCAAGAAAGAATTCAAGGACAGACCAGACAACAATCAAGAGAAGCAAGTGGGAAAGTTTATTAAAGTGGGGGTACGCTCTCGAGTTGTGAGAGGGGGGGAGCTCAAGGGAGAGCTTTGTGCTCTGGTTTTGGGTCACTGTCTTTTACTGACAATTGTTAACTAGGGGATGGAATATTCAGCACTTGGGGAGGGAATTTCTTGGGAGCAGGGTTTGGCACATTTATTCCTTTACCTGGTTAGGGTTTCCAGCCTTCTTTGCCTTGGGCCTGTGTGGTTTGATCCAGTGTCTTGTAGCTTTGTTTTAGAGTGCCCTCGGGACAGGTCTGTAACTTCCCCTCACCCCATAGCTGGCCACAACTCCCCCTTTGCTGGCCTCCAGGCATCCTGTTAAAGCCCAGTTTTGTACTCTAATACCTACCCTAAAAAGAATTCCCTTTATGCTGTTGAAAATTCCACTGTTAGAAATTTCTTTGGAAAGTTTTCGAGGTTTGGAGACTTTGCAAGTGTTCAAGAGTCCCCATTAGAAGAAATGTGTATACATGTTCTCTTAGAGGGAATTGGTTGACAGGTCAGAAGTCTGAAGGGATGGAAGAATCATTTTTGGAGATGTAGGAGTAGGGTTGTGGTATGGGAGAGAGGAAGGAAGGACAGTCTGGAAACTGGAATCATAAGTAAACGTTTAATAATCCACAATAACTCAAGGCAGGCACCATCCTATGCCTTGTAAAGACTATAGAGTTATATGTTACTATCTCAAGAATTGTTTTCTAAAAGTTTTTTTCCTCCCTTATATTGATGGGAGGTATGTTATGGAGCTGGCATATTTTTCTGGGGTTTTCAACAGGTTTTAAATCAAATCTTCTGTCCTAGTCTCAGACAAATCTTCCAATTTGTAACCATACTTATAAAAATGAGGTGGCTGATCAATAAAAGTCTGGAATACTTTTTAAAAATTGAGCAATCTTAATTAACCAAAGACTAAAAATTTTTAAATGTTGATACTTACTTCATCATTTGTCATAATGAAAATGGAGAAATTTATACTTTAAAAAATTAATCCATTTCTTTTTAAAATTTTTAAAATTTGTTCTCAAGTTAGTTAACCTACAGTGTGGTCTTGGCTTCAGGAGTAGAACCCAGTGATTCATCACTTACTTATAACACCCAGTGCTCATTCTAACAAGTGCCATCCTTAATGTCCGTCACCCATTTTCCCCACCCCCCGCCATCAACCCTCAGTTTGTTCTCTGTATTTAAGAGTCTCTTATGGTTTGCCTCCCTCTCTGAAAATTAATCTGTTTCTTAATATTTCCATACTATTTTGGCAATATGAGATGGGAAATTAAAAGTTTCCATATGGCCCAAAGATCTGCTCAGAAAAGTAAGAAAAAGCACAAATATTATTTAAATCAGAGATTTATTGAACACTAAAGCAAGATTCTGTTCTACATATTGGTTAATGATTAGCAATCTAACACACTAAAAAGAAAAAAATACTTAAACACGAAGAAGTGATAGTACATAATCTTTTTCTCAGCACTATAGTAAGTGTGGGTGCCTTTTCAGCTGAATAGAAGTACTTTTTCAACCCATACTTGTTTGGAAAGTCTTGGTAAAGTAAGTAACAAAAAATTACAAAGGCTCTCAAAGAACATTTTTATCCTTGAATGAGTTGTCTCTAACCTCCATATTGGACTGAGATATGTTTGCATATGGATAGGTCTAGTTTCCTCTGGCTCCTTCTCCTCCCTCATTCTTCTTCCTCTTTAGTTTTCGGTGTTTGACTTTCTTAGCTGGAATATGACAGGACACCTGATTCAGGTACTTGGACATCATTGATGTTGTGGCTACCAGCCGGCAGAGTATTTGATCAATGTCATATAGGGACTGATTTTCTGGATCATTACCAAATGTATCTGAGGAGGCTGGTTTTTTTAGCTAAAGGGAGAAAGACAGATGATATTATAGATTTTTTTCTTACTGTAGTTCAAATTACATTTGCTTTCTGGATATATACACTTAAAACTTTTTTTTAACATTTATTTATTATTGAGAGACAGAGAGACAAAGAGTGTGAGCAGGGGAGGGGTAGAGAGAGGGGAGACACAGAATCTGAAGTAGGCTTCAGGCTCTGAGCTGTCAGCACAGAGCCCGACGCGTGGCTCAAACTCACGAACTGTGAGATCATGACCTGAGCCGAAATCCGTCGCCTAACCAACTGAGCCACCCAGGCGCCCCTGGATATATATAAATTCCAAACACGATACATTACTTATCTACACAATAGAAAGGTTACTATAGAAAAAAGGAATAAGTGTAGAAGAGATGGTCTTTTCTGTTCGTCCCCATGTAAGATTGTGGTGATCGTTATCACAATCAGCAAGCATTTAATATAAGCTTGTTATGGTTAGAGCAAATACTATTATTTGAATATTAGCAAAATATTTTCCTTTACTGAACAGTAATGTATAATGCAATCAAATCATAGCAATTTTATAAATATCTAATAGTTGTGAAGGTCAGTCAGCTTTTAAAATTGCCTCAAAATATGGTGCATTGCGGGAGGGGGGGGGTGGTGTGCCAAGTGGGAAATTGGTTTAAGAGTGCCATTTCCCAGAAAGTTATCCTAATATTGGAAATAAGTTTACGGTCTATTAAAAAAAGAAAAAAAAATACACGTGCACTTTTACATACTTAGCTTTCTTAGATATATCTGGAAGGGACTTAACAGATCTCTTGTCCAGATGCTTCATTTTATGGTTGAGGCAGCTGAGAAAGATCAAATGACTTACCTATGGGCCCAGTTTCATTTCCTATCCATTCTACTCATTTCATTTCCTATCCATTCTAGCTCACTACTTTCTTGATGTATTTTGTAACTTGAGAGGGGTTGAGCTACATTGTTTTAAGGACTTCCTAATTCAATACACTTTTGTTGAGCCCCTAGTACATGCAAGACAACAAATTGTACTACATGTTGAGGGATGAGTGGGGGGGGGCAGGGAGATGTTACAAAGAGGTATAAGACATGGTACTTTCCCTCAAAGAAGCTGATAATCTTTTGTTTTAAAGGCTTTGATATTTTATAACTATTACTATTTTCATCACTAATTCACCTGTTTTTGGCGTTTTTTCCATTTCATCCACAGGTAATGCACAGATAAAACAGACAGGATTAAAAACAGAGCTTGTACCAAAATATAAACGAGGTGTAAAGAACTCTCCAGTATATCCACATTAGCAAAATTGCAGCATAGTTTGTCCAGAGGGTAAGGTAGACAGTGAGATGGAGAAGGCTTAACTTTCAGACAATGCATTTCTTCTGGAAAAATCTCCCATCCAACCTTTGTCCAGATAGTTCCATCACAAATGCAGAAGCTCTCCCTAAGGAAGCAGATCAACAACAGAGAAAAAGACAGGGATAGTCCTTGAATGGACATCTTTCTCAATCGGGGGGAAAAAAAAATCTATAGCCAAAAATTGGTCACAGAGTAGAACTGCTCTGAGTAGAGGTTAATATGCTCTACTCAAAGCTTTTAAGATCCTAGTGAGCACAGCATACACTGATGATCATTATAACATCATCAGTTATAGTGATTCAGGGTTAAATTCAGTGATGTCACAAAGAACCACACTGGAACTAAAAGGTGTCACCTAACCAATCACTGGGTTTCTTTCTTTTCTTTTCTTTTCTTTTCCTTTCTTTTCTTTTCTTTTCTTTTCTTTTCTTTTCTTTTCTTTTCTTTTCTTTTTTTTAAGACTCTATTTTTAAGTAATCTCTACACACAGTGTGGGACTCAAACTCACAGCCCTGAGATCAAGAGTTGCGTGCTCTGCTGACTGAGCTAGCCAGGTGCCCCTACTGGGTTTCTTAGGGATATTTTTTCTTGTTTTTGCCAGAATGTGTTGAACCTCTTCACTTTTCTGAAAAATGAAGACTTTACTAATATTTTACTTGCTAATAAATTCTGTAATTGTATTAATAGATTTTCTTGGAAATAATTTACCTGTATCTCCTCCAAGCCTTCTTTTAGTATGCCAGTTTTATATCTACTTAAAAAATTGCTATAGCCATACCATTTCACACAATTTACCATCTGCTTCTATTTTTTCACTCTGGAATGCCCTTCCCTTCAAATAGCTAAGCAAATATTGAGTCCCTCCCCCTTTTATTTACTTTTTTTTAATTTTTTTTAACGTTTATTTATTTTTGAGACAGAGAGAGACAGAGCATGAACGGGGGAGGGTCAGAGAGAGACGGAGACACAGAATCGGAAACAGGCTCCAGGCTCTGAACTGTCAGCATGGAGCCCAATGTGGGGCTCGAACTCATGGACCGTGAGATCATGACCTGAGCCGAAGTCGGACGTTTAACCGACCAAGTCACCCAGGCGCCCCAAGTCCCTCCCCTTTTAAACCATGTTCCTTTGGTGGGAATGTGGTACTGTCAGATGGTGGGTGGGGGGCGGGGAATTTGGCATGGTATATGATAAAAAGAGGAGGCACAAACCCTGCCTTCAAGGAGCTTACAATCTAGAGGTAGAAGCCAAAAACAAGATAGGAAAAATTACAAGACAGACTGAAATAAGAGCTAGATCAAATTTTAATCATGTAATGGTTGAGAGAGCAATGAGTTCTACCTGTGGGAATCAGAAGTTTCACAGAAGGGTATTTGAGTAAGCTTTGAAGGAGTAGAATTTTTGTAGATGGCAACAGAGAGGGCGTCTTAGGTTGAGGAAACATAACAAGGAAATTCTATGTCAACATTCCTATAACCAATATTTGTTGAGTACCTCTATATGCTAAATGCTGTTTTAGGACCTGAGAATATATACACAGCTTGGCACAAGACAGCATTTGTGTCCATGAAGTTTACCTTCTAATATGGAGACCCATAAAATCTATCTATCTAAATCTATGTATCTGTGGAGTGCTACTGATAAAAGTAGACTGGTAAGGGGGTTATGAAGTTGCCAGCAAGCGAATGAATGAGTGTGTTCCTTTATAGAGGGCCATCAGGAAAGGCCTCTTGATAAGCTAATGTCTGAGCAGAGACCAGAACCATGTTGACGTTTGGGGATGTCACGCTGTAAACAATGGATAGATTCTCTGGATGAATGTTAGAGGGGATAAAGCCGGAAAGGTGGTTTGTGGCTAGATCGATGTTGGAGGGCCCTGTATTTTATTCAGCAGTCAGTAGGGAGTCATTTATAGAGTTTTGAGGAGAGGAGTGACCTAATCATAAGCTTACTGTGTTCCAGGCACTGTGCCAAGATACTTCCATGTGCTCTGCTAGATTTTGTTTAGTTACGACAATCTTCCGAGGACTGTACCCTAATACTTCCTTTTGTAGATAAAGCTGAGAGGGGTTAAGGTATTACTGTGGTCCTATTGTCTATGTCCCCCTCTACCTCCAGTTCATATGTTGAATACTAATGCCCAGTGTGGTAGTATTAGGAGGTAGGGCCTTTGGGAGGTGCTTAGGACATGAGGGTGGAACCTTCATGAGTAAGATTAGTGTCTTTATCAGAGTTCCCACAGAGCTCCCTAGCCCCTTCCACCATGTGAAGACATAGTGAGAAGGTGCCAGCTATGAAGGAAGAGGGCTCTCATCAGACTGCAAACCATGTTGGTTCCTTGATCTTGGATTTCTTGGTTTCCAGAACTATGAGAAATGAATTTCTATTGTTTATAATCTACCTAGTCTGTGATATTTTTCTATAGGAAGCTGAATGCACTACACAGGTATGGTGGCATTAAGAGAATGCTTGCAATAAATCCCTTTCTCTAGCAAGCCACCAAAATAAACATGTGCTTTCAGTAAAATCAGCATGCTTATTATAGAAATGCAGTTTCAAAACAAGCCCTTTAATCCCACCTTCCAACTAATGCCTCTCCTAAGTTCCATCCTGTATTGGAGTTCTGGGACCACCACTGACTCCAGGTTACCAAATAGCAGAGCCGAAATCTGAACCTTAGATTCCAGTTTAGGGAATTAATTTTGCTTGCAATGCGAATGATGAGTTTGAAGTTCTGAGGTGCTGGAAGCAAGGAATACCAAGAATACCAATTAACTGGTCCCTATGCATGAATACTGTTCCAGATGTAGATCTCAGGGTAACCTCTTTTGTTATGTTCACTTTATAGATAGATGAATGAGGCTTAGAAGATTGTTAGGTACTACAGATGGCACAGTTGAGCATTACAGTGAGTTTTTTTTTAAGTTTTTTATTTCCATTCCAGTAAGTTAACATATGGTGCAATACAGTTTTAGGTGTATAATTTAGTGATTCAGCACTTCCCTACATGACCTTATTCGTCACAAGTGCGCTCCTTAATCCCCATCATCTATTTCACCCGTCCCCAACCCACCACACCTCTGGTAACCATCAGTTGCTCTCTATAGTTAAGATTCTGTTTCTTTTTTTTTTATTATTATTATCTTTTTTATTTTTTGAAGGGGGGGGGGTTGGACAAAGGGCAGAGAGAGAGAAGGAGACACAGAATCTGAAGCAGGCTCCAGGCTCCAAGTTGTCAGCACAGAGCCTGACGCTGGACAAAAACTCATGAACTGTGAGATCATGACCTGAGCCGAAGTTGGCTGCTTAACAGACTGAGCCACCCAGGCATCCCAAGATTCTGTTTCTTGGTGTGTTTCTTTCTTTTTTTTCCCTTTGATCCTTTGTTTTGTTTCTTAAATTCCACATATGAATGAAATCATACGGTATTTGTCTTTCTCTGACTGACTTATTTCACTTAGCATAATACTTTCTAGCTCTATCCATGTCCTTGCAAATGGCAAGATTTCATTCTTTTTTATGGCTGAGTAATATTCCATTTTGTATATATATATATATATATATATATATATATATATATATATATATATGTGTGTGTATGTATATATATACCACACCATCTTTACCCATTTGTCAGTGGATGGACACTTGGCCTGTTTCCACATTGTACATAATGCTGCTATAAACCTTGGGATGCATGTATACCTTTGAATTGGTACTATTGTATTCTTTGGGTAAATACCTAATAGTGCAATTGCTAGATCCTAGGGTAGTTCTATTTTTAACTTTTTGATGAACCTGCATACTATTTTCCATAGTGGCTGCACAAGTTTGCATTCCCACCAACGATGCAAGAGAGTTCCCTTTCTCCACATCCTCACCAACACCTGTTGTTTCTTGTGTTGTTGATTTTAGCCATTCTGATGGGCTTATCTCATTGAGGTGATATCTCATTGTAGTTTTGATTTATGTTTCCCTGATGATGAATTATATGGAGCATCTTTTCAAGTATCTGTTGACCATCTGGATGTCTTCTTTTGAAAAATGTCTATTCATGTATTCTGCCCATTTTTTAATTGGATTATTTGTTTTTTGAGTGTTAAGTTCTTTGTATTTTAGATACTAACACTTCATCAGATATTTGCAAATATTGCCCCCATTCCTTAGGTTGCCGTTTAGTTTTGTTGATTGTTTCCTTCCCTGTGCAGAAGCCTTTTGTTTTGATGAAGTCCCAATAGTTTGTTTGTTTATTTATTTATTTAGTCCAATGGTATTTATTTATTTAGTCCAATGGTTTATTTTTGCTTTTTTTCCCCTTGCCCCCAGAGACATATCTAGAGAGAAGTTACTGTGGCTGGTGTCAAAGATGTTATGGCTTGTGTGCTCTAGGATTTTAATGGTTTTAAGTTTCTCATTTAGGTCTTTCATCCATTTTGAATTTATTTTTGTGTACAGTGTAACAAAGTGGTCCAGTTTCATTCTTTCACATGTTGCTGTCCCGCTTTCCCAACACTATTTGTTGAAGAGACTGTCTTTTTCCCACTGGATATTCTTTCCTGCTTTGTCAAAGATTAATTGACCATATAGCTGTAGGTTCATTTCTGGGTTTTCCATTCTGTTTGGTTGATCAATGTGTCTATTTTTGTGCCAGTATCATACTGTTTTGAATCACTACAGTTTTATAATATAACTTGAAGTCCAGAATTGTGATGCTCCAGCTTTGCTTTTCTTTTTCAAGGTTGCTTTGGGTATTTGGAGTATTTTGTGGTTCATACAAAATTTTAGGATTGTTTGTTCTAGCTCTGTGAAAATGCTGGTGGTATTTTGATAGGGATTGAATTAAATGTGTAGATGGATTCGGGTTATACAGATATTTTGACAATATTTGTTCTTCCAGTCCACGAGCATGGAATGTCTTTTCATTTCTTTGAGTCCTCCTTAATTTCTCAACGTTTATTTATTTTTGGGACAGAGAGAGACAGAGCATGAACGGGGGAGGGGCAGAGAGAGAGGGAGACACAGAATTGGAAACAGGCTCCAGGCTCCCAGCCATCAGCCCAGAGCCCGACGCGGGGCTCGAACTCACGGACCGCGATCGTGACCTGGCTGAAGTCGGACGCTTAACCAACTGCGCCACCCAGGCGCCCCCCTCCTTAATTTCTTATATCAGTGATTTGTAGTTTTCAGAGTACAGGTCTTTCACCTCTTTGATTAGGTTTTTTCATAGATATATTATGGGTTTTGGTGTAGTTGTAAATGGGATTGATTCCTTAATTTGTCTTACTGCTGCTTCATTATTGGTGTATAGAAATGCAACAGATTTCTGTATGTTGATTTTGTGTCCTGCAACTTTACTAAATTTGTGTATCAGTTCTAGCAATTTTTTCAGTTTTCTTTATACAGTATCAAGTCATCTGCAAATAGTGAAATTTTGACTTCTTCCCTGCCAATTTGGATGCCTTTTATTTGTGTTTGACTGTTTGGATAAGACTTCCAGTACTATGTTAAATAATGGTGGTGAGAGTGGACATCCCTGTCTTGTTCCTGACTGTAGAGGAAAAGCTCTCAGTTTTCCCCCACTGAGGATGATATTAGCTGTGTTTTTCATTTATGGCCTTTATTATGTTGAGGTATGTTCCCTCTAACTCTTATTTTGTTGAGGGTTTTTATCATGAATGGATGTTGTACTTTCTCAAATGCTTTTCTGCATCTATTGTAACAGTCATATGGTTCTTTTTTTTTTTATTAATGTAGTGTATCACCATGATTGATTTACAAATATTGAACCACTCTTGCAGCCCAGAAATAAATCCCACTTGATCGTCATGAATGATTCTTTTAATGTACTGTTGGATTCCATTTGCTAGTTCTATTGAGGGTAATGCTGCCCTCATAGAATGAATCTGGAAGTTTTCCTTCCATCTCTATTTTTTGTAACAGTTTGAGAAGAATAGGTATTAACTCTTCTTGAGATGTTTGGTAGAATTCTCCTGTGAAGCCATCTGGCCTTGGACTTTTGTTTGTTGGGAGACTTTTTATTATGGGTTCAGTTTCTTTGCTGGTTATCAGTCTGTTAAACGTTTTTTATTTTTTGTTGCAGTTTTAGAGTCTGTATGTTTCTAGGAATTTACCAATTCCTTTCAGGTTGTCCAGTTTGTTGGCATATAGATTTTCATAATATTCTCCTATAATTGTTTGTATTTTTGTGGTGTTGGTTGTTATTTTTCCTCTCTTGTTTGTGATTTTATTTATTTGGGTCCTTTCTCTTTTCTGTTTGATAGGTCTGGCTAGAGCTTTATCAATTGTATTAAGTTTGTCAAAGAATCAGCTCCTGATTTCATTGATTTGTTCTACTGGCAGGGCTTGAACTCATGAGATCATGATCTGAGCCGAAACCAAGAATCTGATGCTTAACTGACTGAGCCATCCAGGTGCCCCTCTGACTGATTCTTTTTTAACTCATCTCTTGTGGTAATTGTCTCCCTGAAGTCTTCCATTCTTTTCTCAACCCCTATGAATATCCTTATAACTGTTGCTTTAAATTCCTGATCAGGCATGTTACTTATATCTGTTTTGATTAGATCTCTGACCATGATCTTATCTTGTTCTTTCATTTGGGATGAATTCCTTTGTCTTGGCATTCCTTTGACTTGTCTAAGTCTCTGCCTCTGCCTTCGTCGTCATCGCTGCCTTCGTCGTCATCGTCATCGTCGTCTTCTTCTTCAATATGGCCTCCTCTCACCCTTTAGTTGTGGAATTGTTCTGTTAGTCTTCAGGTTCATTTCTGGGGTATTTAGGATGATTTGACAGTTGTCTATTTGGGTTTGTGGGATGAGGCAAGTGTAGGGTCCTCCTACTGTGTTGCCATTTTCTTCTGTATAGTGATTTTTTTAAAGTCTCTCAAAAACTCCTATGTGGAGTTTCATGAAATTGTACGCTGATCATGGTAGACTGGATAATGGCCCCTGAAGATCTGGTCCTAATCACTGCAAGCTGTGAATGTTATAGTGCAAAATGGACTTTGCAGATATGATTAAGGATTTTGAGAGTGAGACATTATCCCGGATTCTCCTGATGGACCCTAAATATAATCACAAGTGTCCTTGTAAGAGGAAAGTAGATGTTTGACATGAAGAGGAAGAGGTGAAGTGATGCTAGAAGCAGAGATTGGTGTGATGCACTTTGAAGGTATTGGGAGAAGCCACAATCTGAGGAAACAAAATTGCTAGAAGGTGAAAAAGGCAAGGAATAGGTTTTATCCTCAGGCCTCCAGAAGGAATCAGCCCTACCCATGCCTGACTTTAGTCCAGTGAAACCAATCTCAGACTTCTGGCATCTAGAATTATAATAGAATAAATTAATGTTTTAAGCCATCAAGTCTGTGATAATTTGTTAGAGCAGCCATAGGGAACCAATGCAGATTTCGGTGTCTGGAAGTGAGGTGCAGCTGTAACAAATACCTAAAAATGTAGAAGTGGCTTTGGAATTGGGTAATGAGTAGATGGAAGATTTTTGAGGTGCAGGATAGGAAAAGCCTAGGTTGCTTTGAGCAGATTATTGGTAGAAACATGTTAGAGATGCTGCTGGAGAGGGCTCAGAAGGAAATGAGCATGTTATTGGAAACTGGAGGAAGGGCGGTTATGGCAGAAAGCTTGGCTGAATTGTGTCCTGTCCATATATGGAAAGCAAAACTTGTAAGTGGGGAACTTGGACATGTAGCTGAAGAGATTTCCAAGCAAAGTGTTGAAGGCATGGCCTGGTTTCTTCTTGTTGTTTATAATAAAATGTGAGAGGGGAATGATAAATTGAGGAAAAAAACTGTTATGTTAAAAGGGAAACAGGACTTGATGATTTGGGAAATTCTCAGCCTATCTAGGTAGCAACAGTGCTAAAATTAGAAGATTCACTGTTAGGAAAGTGTGCTTTGTAGAAAAGGCATGGGTGTGGTTGGACAGTGTTTTGTGGGTGCTGAGAAGATTGGGTGTGTGACTCATGGCTCCCCTCAGCCATCTCAGCAGAAGTCAGAAATAGAAATGAAATTATCCAAGAAAGACCTGTGGAGGAGCCTCTTGTTTAATGAAACGAGTCTCTGTGACCTGCAAGGAGACTCACAGCATTTTTGAGAATGTTGTACTGGTAGGAAACATTGTCAGTTTGAACAAAGGGAAGTAGAGAAAACAAAACAGAAAAAGGCTGCTGGACTCCCCAAACCCTACAGACAGTAAATGGACTGATGAGACTATTCACCTGTAAACACATGCTACCATTCCTCAAAAAGGATGACTCAGGCTGGAGCCACAGTCCAAGAGGATGGAGCCTTGTGCCACAGAGGATTCTTGCTAGGTTTTGACACCTAACAGGATTTGCATTGTGGGATTCTAAAGTTGCTTGGGACTGGTGGCTCCTGTTTTCCTTTCACTCTCTCCCTTTATGAATGCCAGTGTCTACAATTGCTACCATTATATTTTGGAAGTAGAGAACTTGTTTTCTAGTTTCACAAGTCTATACAGATGGAGAGGAATCTTACCCCAGGATTATGGATCACACCAAAGTTTCACCCATAGCTTGTTTAGATGATTTAGATGATGAGATATGAGACTTTTGAGCTGATGATATTTTAGATGAGCATTGGACATGGGTTAATTTTGTAATGGGTTGAGACTTTTGAATGTTGGGATGGAGTAAATGTGTTTTGCTTGTGGGATAGATGTGAACTTTAGGGCAGGCTGTGATGAGCTAAAAAATGGCTACCGAAGATATATATATGTCATTATCCTGGATCCTGTGAATGTTTCTTCATATGGCAAAAGGGATTTTGTTGATCCTTCAGTTAAGGATCTTGAGATGGAGAGATTATTCTAGATTATCCAGGTGAGACCTATGGTCCTTTGAAGATGGAGGAAGGAACCCCCCCCAACCAGTCAAGGACACAGGCCACCACTAGCAGTTGAAAAGGGCAAGAAAATGGGTTTTCCCCTTAAGGCCTTCTGAAGTATTCAGCCTTGCCAACAGCTTGACTTTAGTCCACTGATACCAATTTCAGTCTTCTGGCCTCTAGAACTGTGGGAGAATAAATTTGTATTGTTGTAAGCCACCAAAAATTTGTGGCAATTTGGTATAGCAGCCACAGGGAGCACATACATCAACCTCCAAATTAATTTGGAGTTTACCTACAATTTGAAATATTCAGTTGTTCCATCTAGGAATATGGTAAGCCTTTTCATTTATTTGAATCTTTTATTTCTCTCAAAGTGTAATTGTATTCGAACAAGTCTTGCAGATTTTGTGATGACATTACTATGGGTGCTATAGTGAATGGAATTATTTTAAACACTTTTTTTTAAAAGAGAAAAGCTATTTTGGAATTTATTTTGAAGGATCATGAAGGGTAAAGCAAGTGACAGTTTGTCTATTGGAAATGAGTTTTTGTTCCTTTCTCCAGAGTAGATTATTTTTATGTTTATTTTTATTTATTTTTATTTTTTAGAGTGAGAGAGTGAGTGTGAGCAAGGGAAAGGGGGAAAGAGGGAAAGAGAGAGAATCTTAAGCAGGCTCCACACTTAGTGTGGAGCATGACAGGGGGCTTGATCCCATGACCCTGGGATCGTGACCTGAGCCAAAATCAAGAGTTGGGCGTTCAACCAACTGAGCCACCCAGGTGCCCTTCCAGAGTAGATTTTTTAATGGAATATGATCTTGTTGGGATTAAGTATCACATGTTTATTTGTCTTCAAAATTTTAGGAATTATTGTAGGAACACAGTTAGTGTCCCAAAGCACTGTGCTAGTTGAGTATTATCTATCTTGAAATTCAGTGAAAGCAACCTCAACAAATCTCCTACATACAGTCTTTATAAACTCTGGATGTATAATAGTACAGTGGAAATAGTTGAGCATATTTTTTAGTCTTTGTCTTATTGTGCTATTTATTGTCCTGTTCCTTCAGATGCAAGGCTGACTCTGAAAAAATATATTGCAAAGGTCTCTGCAGTTGTTACAGACACAGAAAAGGGACCAGGGAAGCTCTTTAAGGAAGACAAGGTACTGCATTGTGACTACTGTTTGTTCAGAAGTCTTTTGAGAATTTTGCCTTTTATCTTGAATTTCTTATACTAATGCTCTAGAGGTAGGTCGTGGTCCTTGCTGGTGTCTTCTCCCTCCCTTGCTTCCTCCTTCCCTCTTATCTACCCTTACTCCTTCCTTCCTTCCCTCCTTCCTTAGTAAACTAGTGAAAAGAGAATGATAAAAATTAAATGAAATGATATTAAAGAGTGACATAGAGATACATGTACTAAGTATTACATCCAACAACATAAATACATTTTGAAATGTATTGTTGAAGTGAAGAAAAAAATCACCAAAGACTGTAGAGATTTTCTTATGAAATTTGGGCTTTATAGCTCAAAACCAAGCAAAATGAAACTATATTGTTTAGGGATATCTACATATGGGGTAAACCTATTAAAAAAGAAAAGCAAAGTTATAAACACAGATTGTGGTGATCTGTTGGAGGAGGGCAGGGGGATAAATTAGGGGAGAAGCACAGAAATAGTGTTAATGGTACCGGCCATGTTCTGGTTATTCTGTTGATTAGTGAGTTCTACTGATACTCATGTCATTAAGTTTTGCTTTAAAACTTACATATACATCATATTTTAGTATCTATGTATATATACATTACATATTTCTTAATGTTTCATATTATACATGATGGTAAACAAAGGCACAAATATAAAGACAGCTAATTCTAAAGCCAGCTTGCCACATTTACCATATACTAAGCATTACATGTGGACTAATTTATTGCTTTGGATGTACACTAAAATAAAAAGATATGCTCCAGGTACTAGAAATGTGGTTTGGTTTTAAATGATCTCTTGCATTTCTGTGCAAGATGTTCTGTGAATTCCCTGTGACTTCTAATTCTGATGAAAAAGAATTAGCTATTGCTAAAAGTGTAAGACAGCTCCAAGTCTGAGAATATAAGTGACACATTTCACTTGTGGTTTGTAAAACAGTTTACAAAATCTCTTATGAAACCAACAAAATATAGGCCAAGTTCTATTAGAGTAGCTATTGCAGCTATTAAATCTGAGAAAGAAAAATTTCCTGGCACAGACAGTACTCTGTTCAACTAGGTACTATAAAAGTTCTTTTAATTTCAATTTTTAAATATTTGGTTATTTGAGCTAGAAAATATTATATACAAATAGTAATAATTAGAATAAAATTGAAATGCCTAAAGCAAACTTACTAGCTTTCTTTCTTCCATTTCCAGTCTTACTGTCCTGGGGTTCTGATAACAATCTTGTGTTAGTTTCACCATACAAATTTCACCATTTCAGTTATATAAACACATGTATTCACACATACAGTTTTATAAGATTTTGGTTTTTTATAAAACTATATATTTATAAAATATATAAATATAAATACAAATTTATATTTATATTTTTATAAAACTATATATTTATCCCTAATTTGCTTTTTTTTTCTTTTAATAATATATTATGGCCATCCTTCCAAATCCACTTGATTTCTGCATACACTACTGCCTATTTAATAATAGGGACAGGACATGCAAAAAAATGCATTCTTTTCTCTTTCTTATTATGAACCACAGAACAATAACATCTTAAATCAGACACCCTCAGTTTGCTGCGTGTGTGCCGAGATAGCTTTGATGCAAATTGAGAAGTTTTCAGTGAGGTGGAGCTCTTCTTGCGTTTCTGGCACTTCCTCTCTTCTGAACCCTCTGAGAGGGAATAAACTTTCTGTTGAGTTGCATCCAGTTCATACCATCCACCTATTCTCCAACCTTTGCAAACACTTCCCTTTGTCACAGGGCTCAATGAAAATAAAGAATTAGGGAGAGGATGTACACTGGCCCAGGGCTTCAGGACTGTAAATTATGAGTTTTATTTTACACAACATTCCACTAATGTTAGAGCTGCACTGTCCAATATAGCAGCCACTAGCCACATGTAGTTATTTTAAGTTAGAATTGATTAAAAATTAAATAAATTGAGTTCCTCAGTCACACTTGTCCCTTTTCTAGCACTCAGTGGATAAATGTCAAATGGTGACTACATTGGACGATGCAGATAGAGCATTTCCACCATCACAGAAAGTTCTCTTGCACAGTGCTAGTTCAGAGATACTATAGAGTTTTATTTTGTAATAAACAAGTAGAAAGTAAATTCTGTTTCTATCTCTAGAATACCATCCTCAGTGCATGCCGTATAAAAAATGAATGGTTGGAAACCCATTTGGAAGCTTCTGTCAGCGAGCTTTTGGAGCAGAAACAACAATTGGAAGATATTGTGACTCCTATCTTCACAAAAATGGCAACACCGCGTAAGTTTTGGATAAAAATGGTTTGAATGTCAGAAAAGATGAATATTCAATGTTCAATGTTATTTCTGAGGTAAACAACTTCTGATTTTGACAATCTTCATTAACCTTTTACAAGCTCATGATACAAGTATGATATAACTCCCTAGATTTATTATTAGCTTCAATATTAGTAACAATTATTATTTCTGTAGAGAATGTCTCATATTGATATTGTTGCCATTATTTATTAATTTTATATAATTTACTATGCCTTTGATTTTCAACTAGGAAAGCCAGTCCTCCTAGGAGATAGAATGGCAGAATTTGAAAAAGCGCTTTCAGTATTATAACTGTGCTTTGAAAATCCTGTTGGGGGAACAGTCTCCTGTCAATGGGGAAGCTGCACTTGGTGACAGGCATCCCTAAGAATTTTTAAAATGTCAGTTTTATTGAGATTTAATTCTTTTTTTTTAAATTTTTTTTTAACGTTTATTTATTTTTGAGACAGAGAGAGACAGAGCATGAACGGGGGAGGGTCAGAGAGAGAGGGAGACACAGAATCTGAAACAGGCTCCAGGCTCCGAGCAGTCAGCACAGAGCCTGACGCGGGGCTCGAACTCACATACCGTGAGATTGTGACCTGAGCCGAAGTCGGACGCTTAACCGACTGAGCCACCCAGGCGCCCGGAGATTTAATTCTTATACTATAAAATTCACCAATTAAAAATGCACAATCCACTGGTTTTCAATATATTCACAGAGTTATATAATCATCACCACCATCTAATTTTAGAACATAAACACCCCGAAAGGAAACACCATACCCATTCGCAGTAACCCCTCCCCCCGCCCTCCTTCCCATAAGGCTCCTACAACCATTTATCTTTTGTATTTCTATAGAATTGACCATTCTGGACAAGATTTTCCCATTGTGGACATTTCATGAATAGAATCATACAATTTGTGCCATTTTGTGTCTGGCTTCTTTCATTTAGCATGCTGTTTTCAAGGTCCATACATGTTGTAACATCCGTATTCCTTTTTGTTCTGAATAATATTCTTATATGGATTCAAACTTACCCAAACTTACCTATATATTCATTAGTTGATGCATATTTAACTTTCCATGCTTTTGAGTATTGTAAATAATGCTGCTGTGAACTTTTTGTACAAATTTGTATGACTGCATGTTTTCATTTCTCTTGGGAGAATTGCTGGGCCATATGGTAACTCTGCCTCTTCATTTGAGGAACTGCTGAATGTTTCCAATAAGCAGAGTATATGAAGATTCCAATTTATCCACGACATTATCAACATTTATCGTTGTCCTTTAAAAAAATTTTTTTTTAATCTTTATTATTTATTTTTGAGAGAGAGAGAGAGAGAAAGAGAAGGAATGAGCAGGGGAGGGGGCAGAGAGAGAGGGAGACATAGAATCCGAAGCAGGCTCCAGGCTCCAAGCTGGTAGCACAGAGCCCCATGCGGGGCTCAAACCCACAAACTGTGAGATCATGACCTGAGCCGAAGTCGGACACTTAACCGACTGAGCCACCCAGGCGCCCCCTATCATTGTCTTTTAAAAAACTTTTAGCCATCCTAGTGGGTGTGAAGTGATACCTTAATATAGTTCAGATTTGCATTTCCTTAATTATTAATCATGTTAAACATCTTTTCATGTGCTGACTGGCTATTTGTATATTTTCTTTGGAGACGTGTCTATTTGACTCCTTTGCCCACTTTTAAATTGGGTTGTCTTTTTCTTGTTGACTTGTAAGAGTTCTTTATGTATTTTGAATTCAATTCCCTTATCTGATATGTGATTTGCAAATATTTTCTCCCATTCTGTAGATTATCTTTTCATTTTCTTGATTGTGTCCTTTGAAGCAAAAAAGCCTTTAAGTGTGAAGTCCAGTTGACCTTATTTTTCCTTTTGTTGCTTATGTGTGCAGTGTCGTATCTAGGATACATTGCCTAACCCAAGGTCACCAGCACTTACTCTTATGGGCTTTTTGGTAAGACTTTTGTAGTTTTAGCTTTTTTCATTTAGCTCTATGGTCCAATCTAAGTTATTTTTTGTATATGATGTGAACCCATTCTTTTGAATGTTGGATTATGAGTATGCAAGATTTTTTTTTTAATCAAAAGGGGCTATGGTTTTTTAAAGGTTAAGACAATCTAATCTAGGTAGTATGGCAGAGTATCCCTTACCATCTTTACCAGACGTCTATTGAGCATATGCATAGATAGCACACTCCTAGGTCCCCTGAAGGGAGACAGATGCTTTACACCATCCTTGTCTTTAAGCAGCCTACTACCTAGTTTGTGAAAACTACAAACTAGAAAAGATAAACTCAGTACTGTGTATGTTCAGAGAAGCCTAGCTATTAGGAGGAAGCATCATGAAGAAAGAGGAATTGTCTGAAAGGATGGGTAGCCAGGTTGGAATATGAAGGGAGTTCTGGAATGAAGGCACACTAGGTTGACAAAAGGCTTGAAGGTGGGAGTGGGGAAGTGGCCAGGATCCATCTGGCTAATTATAGTGAAGTCTGTGAGGAACAGTGAAAAATAAGGTTGAAAAGTTAACTGGTGCTCATTTCATTAAAAGTACTGAATTATAAGCTTAGAAGTTTGGTCTTTATCTGGGGCAGAGGGCTGCCATTAAATGCTTTGGGGTAAGCAGAGAAGAAGGATTCAGTAGGAGAGAATAATATGGCTTTCCTTATAAAATGGATGGAGAAGAGACTAGAGGAAGTGAGACCAACATAGTCCAAAAGTGAGATGACTAAGACCTGGTACAATCTGGTTCTCACCCTCTCTCCCTGTCATTGTGGTACAATCTGGTTCTCACCCTCTCTCTCTGTTCTACCACTGCTGTTAGCCTGGTCCATCACCTCTCCCTCCTTCCCTTCTCATCACTAAGGAAGAATCACCTCTCTGCCCCCCTCAGGTCTTCTATACCCCCTCCAAGCACCCCAGTATCTTATACCTTCACATGATGGAAGTGTTAGTCTTGATGGGACCTCTCAAATGACCCCCTCAAGTTACAAGGAGGAAAGTGAAGACTGGTGAGGTTAAGCAGTTTATTCAGTTATTCTATTCAATGGCAGAATTAGGAACAATAATACCAATTATATGGGAAATGTGACCTCATACCTTTAAATTAAAAAAAAAAAAAGGTGGAGGAGAATACTAGAATTGACATACCAGCCCCAAGGCTTGATTAATGACTGGTTCAGACTGGCAATTATTTTACAACTGGCTTCATTTTTGTTTTATATGACAAGCTAATTAAATGTAATTTTAAAATCTGCTTCCTTCCAGGTCAAGTGAAAAGTGCCAAATCTGTAGTCTAAGCCATGGTCAGAAAAGAAGTCAAGATCTTACCTTCTACTGAATATATATTTTGTAAAAGACCACACTTTCTTCTAATATTTATAAAAGCAAACTTACTCATGCCAACTGAAGTTAAGAAAATACATGTAGGGCTTTATAAGAATGTTTAGGTATGAATCACCCTTTTTTTGTTTTACCCTATTCAGCACGTGTAATTCCAGACGCTCTGTCCTTGCCTCTGCTTCAAGCGTGGCTCCGTGTGAGTTCCACATGCTGCTTCCAGACAGTGTGGGTGTGAATCACTCACAAAGTCTCTCTGGAAGCTCTAAAAGCTATATAGAGAATCTAACAGTTTTCTAACAGAGGCAGGAAATTTCCATTTAACTGAAGAATTCTATTAGAAAAGACATATTAGCTATTTCCAGAGGAAAAGTTTGTTCTCCCTCTTTCAAAAGAAAAGCTATGGGAAGACATTCTGGAGCAAGGATATATTAAGAATTGTTTGGCTCGGGGTTTTCGTCTTCTTCTTCCTTCTTCCTTCTTTTTTAATTATATGGTTTACTTATTTATTTTGAGAGAGATCACTCAAGCAAGGGAGTGGAGTGACATAAACGGAGAGAGAGAACCCCAATCCCAAGCAGGCTCTGTGCCCAACATGAGAATCAATCCCACCAACCATGATACCATGACCTGAGCTGAAATCAAGAGTCGGACAGTTAATTGAAGGAGCCACCCGGGCTCCCCTCAGGGTCCTCTTCTTAAACAACTATTACTTTTTTTGTTTTGTTTTTAATGTTTATTTTTGAGAGAGACAGAGAGATAGAGAGAGAGCAAGAGCGCCAGCGGGGAAGGGGCAAAGAGAGAGGGAGACACAGAATCTGAAGCAGGCTCCAGGCTGAGTTGTCAGCACAGAGCCTGACGCGGGGCTTGAACTCACAAACTGGGAGATTATGACCTGAGCCGAAGTCGGATGCTTAACTGACTAAGCCACCAAGGCGCTCCTACAACTATTACTTTTTATATCCAAATTAAAATTTACCTGTGAGGTGGGATTTAGTCTTTTAGTAAAATCTGCTCATTTCTTTAGCTTCCTCCTCCTCCTCCTCCTCCTCCTCCTCCTCTCTCTCTCTCTCTCTCTCCACACACACATGTATATTTAGATTTCCCTTATTCTGTAGGTTTGACAATATAGATATTTTAACTGGACTCCATGCTATCTTTCTGTTCTATTTTATATTTTTTATGATTTAAATTTTTTTTTACATTTATTTATTTTTGATGAAGAGAGACAGAGCACAAGTGGGGGAGGGGCAGAGAGAGAAAGAGACACAGAATTGGAAGCAGGCTCCAGGCTTCGAGCTCCAAGCTCTGAGCTGTCAGCACAGAGCCTGACGTGGGGCTCGAACTCACCAACTGTGAGATCACGACCTGAGCCGAAGTTGGATGCTTAACCGACTGAGCCACCCAGGCACCCCCTATTTTTTATGTTTTAAATATCAGTGTTGGTTTGGTTTCATATTAGTGGTTTGGAATGTCTTTTTTTCCCCTAGTTTATCTAAAAGCCCCCAAACCTTCTACTACTCTGATTTTCCTGAAAATTTTTATAGAAACAACATGTTAAAAAAAAACAACCACATTTATGTGTTGTTCTTAAGACCTTTTCTTTTTTGTCCTACACTAAAAGCTAGTTTTTCATTATAGAGGGGATGGAAAAGAAAAAAGCAATTCAGTAATTGCTCATCAGTTGACACTTTCTCAACTACGGTTTTGAGATAACACTTTAAATTTGTGTCACAGATTTTTAAGTTTTGAGATCTTTTTTATGCATGAGCAATTCCATTTCAGCAATTCCATTCCATTTTTGCCTTAAGCAAAAGAATAGGGCAATAACTCTCACTCCCTCTGGTAGATCCAATGGGTGTTTGTGGAGTTCTACAAGGAAGGAGGTCTATCTGTGTTGGCTCTGCTCTCTTACTATTGTACATTGTGAGAAGTCTGTTACCTTTAAGGACTGCAGTAATTTGGGACAAGGCTAGTTGCCATTTTAATTGTTTCTACCGTATTTTCTGAGCCTTGATCTTGAGTATGTCGTTACCTTCCAGGCAATGTGGTCCTGATGATTAGGGGGATGATTCCTGAATCTTACTTCAAAGATTCATAGATAAAACTGAGACAGTTCTGGAGATCCTTAATATAAAATAAACCTCTCTCTCCTTTATTCGCCTTTTAGTTCTTCTCTTCCAACTTCTTGAAGCTTTTGATGTATGTAGTAACGCTGTCTTTTTAAAACTCCTTGACTGGCACCCTTATGTCATTGTGGTTCCTTTACTGCTTTTCTAACTCCTTTACCAGCTGCTGTGGTCTGAATGTGTTGTATGTCATGCCCCCACTCCTCCCCTCTGCAAATTCACATGTTAAAATCTAATGCTCAAAGTGACAGTATTAGGAGGTGGAGCCTTTCGGAGGTGATTAGGTTATGAGGGCAGAACCCTCTTGAATGGGATTAGGTTCTTATAAAAGAGACCTCCAGACAGTTCCCTTGCCCTTAGCACCCATGTGAGGTTACAGCAAAATGAGCCGTATAGGAGGTAGGCTCTCACCAGACACTGAATCTTCTGGCACCATAATCTTGGACTTCCCAGCCTCCAGAACTGTAAGAAATAAGTGTTTGTTGTTTATAAAGTAGCCAGCTGTGGTCTTTTGTTATAGCAGCCTGAACTAAGATGCCAATTCCTATTCTTCATCTTGCCTCCAGCAATGGAAACTTCTCAAAAGTCAGTCTGTCTTACAAGTTTCTATGTCAGTTATGCCTCAATAAAGATGAAAAAAAAAAAAGCCTATTCTGACCTTTGGCAAAGCAGTCTATAATTCTTCACCCTGTGACCTTTTTTATCCCCAGTGTTAGGAAGAACTAATCCCTCTTTCTCTGGAGTATCTGTAGTGCTAATAGCCACATATATATTCTATTTAATTGTTCACATATTTGTCTTCCCTTGCGGATTATGAGCTTTTTGAGGGTAGGGGATTTGTCATGTTTTTCTTCATACCTCAAGAGCCCATAAGGTAGTAAGTTAGTAAATAACAGTTGAATGAATTCTCTTTTGGTGCTACCTTATTCATAGAGTTCTTTCTAAAAATGACTCCTGAACCCTTCTCTCCATCACCTTCTTTGTGCTGGTGCCCTGTTGCGATTCCCGCTTCTCTGGCCCCACACACATAAAACGTCATGACTGTGTATCTAGTTTCTCCTCTGTTTTCTGACCTTCATCTTGAATGCTGTACTAGTTTTTAGGCATGTGAACCTGGTGATTACCAAAGGATTCCTGGATCCCATGTCAAAGATTCTGCTGATGTGAGGATCTGAGTTTAGAGAGATATAGTACTTCTTGTGATCTGTTGTTGCATTGAATTATACATTTATTCATAGGAGAGTTCAAATGCCCATATGTTTTGAGTTTGAGCTGCTACACAGGTAGGTGCAGGACTTCTTCTGAACACCCGTAGAGTAATTACAATTTCAATGTGCAGACTAGTAAATTAAATTATTTAGAAAGGGCTCAAGTAAAGGCTAAATTCAGTGCTATGATAAACGCTAGACAGTGGTTCCTGAGACTTCTGTAGTTTAATTGGAAAAATGTGAAAAAATGGAGGAGATTCATATGACATCATTAAGAAAACAATTACTATCTGCTATCACTGTTATTTAATAAAAGAGAAGATTTTAACATCAGAAAAGAAGGGAAGGTGTGACTTCATTGTTAGGTTCTGTCCTTTAAATTGAATAAATTAAGCTTTATTATGAACTGTTATATTTTTCTCATTATGCCACGTATGATGGAACTTTTGTCATGAATCACCACTGGTCTATGGTCCAGCCTTTGAGAACTGCTCTAGACTGAGCTGGAGCAGGCAGAATGCTATTAAGGTGAACATGATGCCCCAAATTATAAAGGGCTGACAATACACTCTGATTTTTTTTAATCTAAAATGTGATACATTGTATTTTCCAAGTTGGCCCCATCTCCTGTCCTACATGCTCTTCTTACAATGTAATCGTGACATTCCTCACATAGAGAGGTGGGTCTCTACTATCTCCTCTTGAATCTGGGCAGGCCTGTGCTTATCGTGGAAGTAATACTATGTGATTTCCATAGATCATAAAAGGTGATGCAGTTTCCAGCTAGTTCATTTGAGATGCTCAGTCTTGGAAACCAGTCTGTGTGGAGAGACCCATATGGACAGAAACTGAGGCCCTAACCCACAGCCCTGTCTGAGCTTCAGCTAACAGTCACTGCTAGTGAGCCATCTCGGAAGCAGATCCTTCAATCAAGCCACCACAGCCAATGCAGTATGGAGCCTTCTCTGTTGAGTCCTGCTAAAATTGTAGATGTCAGCTAAATAAATGATTGTTGTTGTTTTAACCTACTAAGTTTTGTGTCTCTTTGTTATGCAGTAATGTATAACATACACATTTTAGACTGTGGAAGTGAGAAAATGACATAACAAACCCCTCTCCTGGGGGAGAGGATTAGATTGGAATGACAAAGGAATGAGAGAGTAGAATTTCATTGTCACAAGATAACTTCCTTGAAAATAAACTACAAATTGATGAATAATGTCCATTTGTTTAAATTTATACTATATTTGTTTTTAGTGATTGTATTTGAGGCAAAAATCTATTAAGTTTGGCATCGCATAATTGGGATACATTTGACCTCCTATGAAGAGTAATATTGTTTCTTCAAATTAAGTACCAGAAGTACCTAAAATATGTGATATTGCCTTTTTGGAACCCCAGAGGACCTAGAGGAGAGTGTTCGTGAAAGTCTGCAGAATCTTTAAAGGTCTCTGGGAGGTTATTAGTGGGAGTTTATAGGAAGGGGAAGAAAATGTTATTAGAAACTGGAGAAGAGAGGCCCTTGTTATGTGATGGTGGTAAATTTGACCACACTGTTGTCTAAGTAATGAACTCAATGGTCCTGCTAAGGATTTTTCTAGATAGTGTTCAAGTGCCACCTGGCTGCTTCTGCTACAACATGAGAGGAGAGAGATGAGCCAAAAGTGAACAGTTCAGTTTTCAAATGAAATTTAGAAGAAATATAATGGAGCCAGTACCCACTGAGTTTAAAAATAAAAGTGTTTCTCATTCCCAGCCTTTCTAGAAGGCAAAAGGTCTCAAAATAAGAAATGGATTCTGAGAAAAGATAAAATCTCAGGCGGGATTGTGAGGTCATAAGACCTCAGAGATATCTAAGGTGGCACCTTCTGGAATTGCTCCGACTTGAGGTGGACTTTCTCAGTGCATCTGGGAGGATGACCTCCAGCTGCTCTAGGCAATCATTGTCATAGCTAGAAACCAAATGCAAAGAGAACAGCTCTCTCTGTCTTGACAGTGATATATACCAAGCTGAGGAACCATCTAAATGGTCCTGAGTCCCATGACCATCCCTGAACCAATCATTGTATTAGGGGGATGCATTAGGGTTATGACTAACCAACCTTGTCTCAGTCAGATACTATAATCTATTATCAGAATATGGGAAAGAGAAAGGATTCTAATAATATAATCTATTATCAGAATATGGGGTTGGGGGAGAACATCCTGGGCAGCCCCTCAGCCCTCAACTCCTAAAGCTGTCACAGTCTACTCAGCTGGCTCTGCCAAAAATGGTGACACACAGATTTATTATTGCTTTTCTTTTTTTATTCTTTTTTAAATTAAAAAAATTATTTTTACAGAGAAAGAGACCAAGCCAACGTGCATGTACACAAGCATGGCGGGGGGGGGGGGGTGGAGAAAAAAAGAGGGAGAAAGAGAATCTCAAGCAGGCTCTGTGCTGTCAGTGCAGCACCTTGTGCGGGCTCCATCTCATGGCCGTGACATCATGACCTGAGCCGAAATCAAGAGTCAGACGCTCAACCGAGCCACCCAGGCGCCCCTATTATTGCTTTTCTTTAAAGCTCTATGGGAAAGATTGTAATGTAAAGGAATTTGATCATCTCTGTATTTTAGTTATGTGCGATCACTAGAGGAACTATGTGTAACCTAGAGCCAACTATGAATTTTGTCCAAGTATTCTTGAGGTATGAGGATTTTTCTAAAAACCATGGAGAAACTGAATTTTGAAATGTAAAGCTTCATGAGACTTACCTGTAGGGTCTAGGTGACCCAAGTGAGCCTGAGGGGACAGCAGGATAGGAACTAGATGGAAGGTGGAAGGATGTTACTCAAAATTATGTGAAGCAGTTGAGAGAATTCAAGGCAACAAGTGGTATAGATAACACAAAGATGAAAATGGGAGAAATGGTAGTAAACTTGGTAACTAGGAGACTTAAGTAAGGGCATGGGAAAGAGAAAGGAATGGGTCTCTCAGACCCTATGATAAGACAATTTAAAAAAAAACAAACAAAAAAACATGGTCCTTGGAATTTATGGGCTGAGTGGTTTAAAAGAACCATACCAGTCAACAACAAAATACAAATATTTTGGAGAATGGTTTATGGGCAGCAACCAATGGTGGTTGCTGCAATCAGGGCCAGACATAGAACTGTTGACTAAAACTCTTTAAAGTTTCAAGTAGAAATTGAGACTTTCATTTGCCAAAGCTTCTTTGATACGTAGTGATGGAGAAAATGGATGACAAATTTAGTAATCTCACTGCTGTGGCGGTATCCATGATGCCCTGGGGAGAGGATTAGATTGGAATGACAAAGGAATGAGAGAGTAGAATTTCATTGTCACAAGTAACTTCCTTGGAAATAAACTACAAATTGATGAATAATGTTTATTTGTTTAAATTTATACTGTATTTGTTTTTAGTGATTATATTTGAGGCAAAAATCTATTAAGCTTGGCATCGCATAATTTGGGATACATTTGTCCTCCTATGAAGAGTAATATTGTTTCTTCAAATTAAGTACCAAAAGTGAGAAATTCCCATTGAAAAGGAAGGATAGGTAGAAAAAGAGAAAATGGAAAAGGATAAATGAAAAAATCAAAAGGGAGACCAGGCAGTGTTAAAGAGGATTAGGGCTGGAGAAAGAAAAACAAGAATATATATTTAAAAACATGTAGGAAGAGGCTCTGTCTACATGGTGTATGACCATGGCAGGCAAAGAAAATCAGTTAAAACAGTTGTGGGTATAGACACAGCTTGAGCATTAAGAAATGCAAGCTTCTCTGGAACTAGATCACTTAGCTGCTTCTGGATTGGGAGTGGGGGATGATATATGTAGCCAATCAGAATGAAAGTAAGTTGGCAAGCAACCAATGGGAATTAGGTATGGAAATGGCTTTCAGTGTGATATCAGTTGGCAGTACTGTCCTTGGCAAACAGACGCAGAGCTGAGCGTCGTTCGTTCTTTGTGATTTTCAAGAGCTTTCATCTTGATTTCCACTCTGAACCAGCTTAGTCTTGAAAGATGGTACCTCTGGTCTTGGTAACTTGGAGAAGAACTTGATTTGAGAGCGGTGCTGTAATGACAGGTGGGGATAGCAGGATGTGAGAATGCCAGGGATGTGGAGGGTTATTTGAGGGACATGTGAAGTGATTTGAAGATGCAGCACTTTGAATCTCATTTCTGCTTCACATCAGAATATGGCTTATAGACAAGTGCAAAACAAAGAACCAAAGATTAACTCTAAATATTATTGGGGATACTTCAGGAACCTCTAGGAATTTTCAGGTTAAGGTTAACTGCAAGGAAAAATAAAACAGAATGAGTCCTTCTCAGGACCACGAAATAGATTTGTGCAGGCTATGTTCTACACAAGGGCACCAGCTGAGCATAGGTACTGAGGCTGAAATCCCTGCACAAACCATGTGCCCTGTCATCAGGAAGGGGGACTTTTTCTAATTCACTTAAAGGCACCATATGATAAAACCTCAAATTTAGTCTTTTCCTTTGTTTTTAGGTTATTTACCCTCCTCCCCTGCCCCACCTTATCGGTGTGACTCAACATTGACCTCCCCAAATGGGAAACCATTTTGGATTTGGAAGGGCCCAAGAAAGGAAAAAGGGGATGTGGGATTGAAATAGTAAAGGGGAATTCCAGAATGATTTATACCCATGGAGGAAGAGCTCCCCCTCAAAAAGTTCGGTTCATCAAATATTATAGAGAGCCTATTATGTGCCTTGTACTGTGTGTAAGAAAAATAATATTCAGCCCTGGCCCTTGAGAAACTCACTGTCCAATGTGGAAGGCAAATACATCACTAGATCATATGATGGTTAAGTGCAGAAATCAATGGAGTCACGCCTCCATGCATGTGTAGAAGTGTGAGGAAGAAACACACTGCTGTTAGTGTTCCTATAAAACGTTCTTGGATGGGGTGCCTGGGTGGCTCAGTTGGTGAAGCGTCCGACTTCAGCTCAGGTCATGATCTCGTGGTTGGTTTGGGAGTTTGAACCCCGCGTCGGGCTCTGTGCTGACAGCTCAGAGCCTGGAGCCTGCTTCAGATTCTGTGTCTCCCTTGCTCTCTGCCCCTCCCCCGCTCACGCTCTGTCTCTTTCTCTCAAAAATAAATAAACATTAAAAATTTGAAACATTCTTGGAGCAAGAGGTAGAACAGACAGTATCAATGTGTGCCCTGTGGCAAGAAGAAATGTACAATCTTAGGAAGAATGTGGATGTGCTGGAACTTGGCAAGTCTCATTTTCTTCTTTTTGCATCTTGTAACAGGTTAGTCTGTGGTAGTGAAAGTAGTAACTCACATCTGAATTCATCAAGTTAGGACTGAAAAAGCAGTGTCAAAAATGAACTCTTTCTTCTGGGTGCAAAGAGAAGATAACAGCAGCAGGACAGAATTACTCTGTGGCAAGACAGCTGGCTACACTATTGTAAATGGGCATTTCACAATGCTTGTGTGTTTCACGATTGTCCTGGGAGGTAAGAAGTAATTTGTAGATCTCATCTTTCCTCTGCCCTCTGAACCTTTCTTAGTGTAGAAAGTGATCACAACTTCCATAAAGAAGAAGTCCAATGAAATTGTAAGATGTGAGTGAATGCTGACAGTCTAGTTTCCTTTAATTATAAGTAGCATCTATACTGTGTCCCTTCCTTTGGTGACATTTGCTGAGCACAGCAGAATGGTAGGCAGAAGCGGAAATAGTCCCCTCATGGGGGAGACAGGCAAACAATAATTACAATACAATGTGGTTAGTTTAACTGTAAAGTTGTGGTCCAGAATCTCTGGTAACGTGGAGGAGAGCCTCATGCTGCCTGCCTGCCAGGCTTAACCTGACCAATAAATCTGGGATGAGGGGACGACGACTGGGGCAAATAAGACCCACACATACGTTTCACAATTTGCATACTTGAAGTCATCACTTCTGTCCATTCTATCATGGCTTTTGAAGTGATTTTACTTCTGGGAGGATGCCATCCACCCCACACCCTAGTGGGCAATTAGGAGAGAATTCACAAGGAAAGGCCTCTTAAATGATAATTAAGAATTCAATACGTATGGGGCGCCTGAGTGGCTCAGTCCCTTAAGTGTCCGCTTCTTGATTTCAGCTCAGGTCATGATCTCACTGGTCGTGATTTTGAGCCTCCACGCTGACAGTTCGGAGCCTGCTTGGGATTCTCTCCTTCTCTCTCTGCCCCTCACCAACACATGCACATGCTCTCTCCCTCTCTAAAAATACATAAACTTAAAATAAAATTTTTTAAAGAATTCGATAGGTATGGTTAATGATATTCATGCAGATAAAATACCATATTAAAAAACACAGGTACTTTATTCCACAATTCAACACTAGTGATTGGAGAAAAGCGTCTAGTCCCCTTTAACATTTTTTTCTTTGGGAAAAAAGGTCAGCTGTTTTAAAATCCTTTCTTGAATTAGGAAGAGTATAAAGAAATAATGAAGCAAACATTCATAAAAACTTCTTCAATTTTACCTATCATGTCAGGGAGCAAAATTGCCTTTTCTGGGGTGAATCTTTAAAACACACACTAATGACATTGGTCTCCTGTCGTACTAAGAGGCGCTGGTGACCATGAATTTCACCAGCTCCAGATCCTTGATGATTACATAGGGACAAGTGCTCTAGCAATAAAGGGCATTACAAAAATGGTTCAAGAAACATTTCTTTAGCCCTATGCAAAAGAAGTATTCAATTAATATCTACCAACTTGGCATGACCTGTAGCTGGAAGGCAGTGAATGGGATGCCAGAATCTTGCCCTAGGCATAAATTAATTGGATTATAGTCTATATATTCCTTCTGGAGATAAGAACTGAATAATCTTGGACAGAGGAGAGAGCTTCAAGGCAAGATAATACATGTAGGCAGAGAATAACACATGTCTTCTGTTACTTGTCTGGCGAAGCCAGTTTTCTCCATAGTTAGAGCTCAGTTAAAAGTATTTCTGGCTTTTAGGAAAACTATAGAATATATATTGCTGTAGTTTAGGATGAGTACTAATAAAAGGTGTAATAGGTTGATATGAAGTTTGGCTTTTCATAATTTCTCATCATCAGACCCACAGATAAGATACCTGTACAGTGATCATAATGGGCCACTGGGTGGGCAAATGGGAGGTTGCTGGAATTTCAGTATTTTCCAAATTTACCTGTGAGAGATGCTTCATTTTGTATGTCTTAAAGAGACAGCATTTGTAACAGCTATCAATTATTTATTCATAGCGATATGATACTCAGGAAGTTTATTTATTAAAAAAATTTTTTAGTGTTTATTTTTGAGACATACACACACACACACACACACACACACACACACACACACACACACACAGCATGAGCAAGGGAGGGGCAGAGAGAGAGAGAAGGAGATGAATTCGAAGCAGGCTGCAGGCTCTGAGCTGTCAGCACAGAGCCCGATGTGGGGCTCGAACTAATGAACTGCAAGATCATGACCCGAACCAAAGTTGGACACAACCGACTGAGCCACCCAGGCACCCTGACACTCGGAAAGTTTGAAATTAAGTACCTAGAGAAAGAGGATATTAAATTGTTTTGAAACTATACATTTTGTATAAATAACACATACATGTATTTCTTCAGGATTTTTGAAGACCTGTCTAAGGAATTCTGAAGTCATTGTTTTGATAATTCTTTCTGTGTCAGGATTTATGATAGGACAACTGGCTCACAGTTTTGTTCAGGTAATGTATGTACAATAAATTAGTAAGTGAAAGAACAGAAACCAAAATCAAGGTCCACTCTCAACGCTATCCCTGAATGTATGGAATTTTAAAAAAATGTGAACAGTTCCTGAAAAGAATTCATCTGCCATTAAAAATTTTGAAAATGAAAAACCATACAGTATAAGAGACATATTAGAGAAGCAGAAGATAAAATGCTAGTATGGAAGTAAGGAAAATTCGACTGCATTCTTGGGTTCTTCATCGTCTGCCTTTGGAGCCTTACTCCTGTTTCCTTCCCCTCTCTGTATACTGGTTTCATCTGTGGAATAGTCTTCAATACCTGTGGAGCCTCTAGTTATAAAAGGCAGCTGTTACTGTCATAATGAAGCATGGTTACTCTTTTCTGACTGCCAGATTAAATGCAAAATGTGTCATGTAGTATATAATACAGATACAAGAAAAATTTTATTTATTAACTCTTGACTTCAAGTGCATAGCAGTGTGATCAGTAACGATTTGGCTCCACTCATTCTTTTATTTTTAAAAAATGGAGATGATGCTTGTACCTCTCTAGGATTGTAAAAACCTCCTGTTATTCTTCTAAACACCACCATTACTACTAACGTCTTTTGAGTGTTTGCTATGTGCCAGGGTCTCTTTTAAGTGCTTTGTGTTTATTAATTTATTAACTTAGTAATAAGTTATAGAAATAGTAGAATTAGTAAGAAATAGTAATATTTCTTTTTTTCCAGTGAAATATGGAGCTGTTTAATTTTAAAAATTTATGGTTGACACACAATGTTACCTTAGTTTCAGGTGTACAACGTAGTGATTCAACTTCTCTATGTGTTATGCTGTGCTCAACTTATCATCAATTCTTGAGTTAATTCATTGGTCTTCACAGAAACCCAGTGGAAGTAGGTACTGTATCCCATTTTACAGATGAGGAAACTGAGGCACAGAGAGGTTAAGTAATGGAGATTAAACTATTAGTTGAGCCAAAAACTTTTTAGAAGGGAATATTTCCAGCTTTTCAATCATTGTTGCTATCTCTTCCATTCATCTGTGTACAACCTTCATGATTTATGCCTTATATTCACAATATGTGCTATTATCTATGTATTATTTTTCTCTACTTGACTTTATTTTTTTTTTAAGGCAAGAGCATTTCTTTTTATTTTTTTTAAATGTTTATTTATTTTTGAGAGAGACACACACAGAGCACTAGTGGGGCAGAGAAAGAGGGAGACACAGAATCTGAAGCAGTCTCCAGGCTTTGAACTGTCAGCATAGAGCCCATCGTGGGGCCTGAACTCACAAACTGCGAGATCATGACCTGAGCCGAAGTCAGACACTTAACCGAATGAGCCACCCAGGAGCCCCGAGCATTTCTTTTTTAATGTTTACTTTTGAGAGAGAGTGAGAGTGAGAGAGTGCGAATGAGTCGGGGAGGGACAGAGAGAGAGGGAGAGAGAGAATCCCAAGCAGGCTCTGCACAGAGCCCAATGCAGGGCTCAGTCTCATGAACTGTGAGATCAAGAGTCAGATGCTTGACCAAATGAACCACCCAGGTGTCCCTCACCGAAGGACTTTAAAATCCTAAGCAAATGTTTGTGAAATCACAAGTACTGTGCAAGGTTCTCTTTTCTGTCTTAATGCCAATTAGAATAAACATCTAACAGTCAAATAAAAAATACTTGTGAACATCTAAAATGCTCTCAGGGATCACTAGTGGCAGGGGTATCACTTTTGAAAACACGGATTACAGTACTTACCACAAGCAGTGTTTGTGTAGCCCAAACTCACACAATTCTCTGATGAACAGTGGACTGTACATATAACTCATCTGGACAGATCGTGAAACCTACAAGACCCTCAAAACTGACCTTGTAGATAATCTCTCATTAGTTGCATATTGGAATATACTAAAACTTACATTGATTGATATAGCATCAATTTCTAATACCTCAAATTACCTAATTCCAATTTCTAATACCTAAAAATGGCAGCCAGCTAATTTCATATTTATCTTTGTTAGTTTAGGTGCACGAAATTGTCTACCCTCTTCTGAAAACACCAAGCTTTTCACTTTATTGTTATTTTTCACCTATAATTATATTTATGGCTGCTTTGGATGTGGACTTTTATATACTCAAGAATATGCTTTGGCAGGTAAGAACACATCTTAAAACAAATTATGGTCAGTCTTGTTTATGTTAGCAGAAAATATGTTTTGTCTATAAAGAAGATTAATAATTCACAAATCTCACATTTTTAGTTCTACCCTCCTTCTTCTGTGGAACCACTAAGTAAAGGGAATTGAAGAGAAGGGAGAAGGAATCTGTATTTGCTGAGTGACCAGTGTGATAAGGCACTGAGTAAATATTTCCATTTTATGTATCAACAAATCGTGGCTTAGAGGTCACAAACAAGGCTGATAAATGGCAGAACCTGAATTCTTCACCTCCACTATATCTGTAGATTTGCCCGTTTTCACTGCTAAAATTGTTTTATTTGTGGCTTTCTCTTTCTTCTTAATCATGCTTCCAGACGAGTTTATTTTTTCTTTCAAAGAATATTTTATTTTGTTTGGTTTTATTCTGTACTTTTTCTAACATCTTGAGGCAGACATTAGTTGATTGATTTTTAGGTTTCTTTTTTTTTGTATTTTGTACATCTAAGGTTTAAAATTTTTCTATGACTACTCTTTTAGCTTCACCCACGTGTTTTGATTTTTAGTGTTTTCATTATCATCCCAAACCTATCTAAAATTTTTACTATACTTTTTTCTTTGACCTGTTGATTTTTTTTTCCTTCATGTGTGGAAGAATTTTACTTGTTTGTTTATTTATTTGTTATTGAAGTGTAGTTGACATACAATATTATATTAATTTCAGTATATCACAGTGAGTGAACAATCACATACATATGAAATGCTCACCATGATGAGTGTAGTTACCATCTGTCATTCTACAAAGTTATTACAATATTAATGACTATCTTCCTTATGCTGTACTTTTATCCCTGTCACTTACTTATTTTATAACTGAAAGTTTGTACCTCTTTGGCCCCTTCGGCTACTTTGCCCACATCCTCCAGCCCTCTGGTAATCCTCTGTTTGTTCTCTGTGTTATTGAGTCTATTTCTGGTTTTTGTTTATTTATTTACTTTGTTTTTTAGATTCCACACATAAATGAAATCATATGGTATTTGTCTTTTTCTGACTAATTTCACTTAGTGTAATAGGTGCATCCATGTTGTTGCAAATGGCAAGATTTCATTGTTTTATGGCTGTGTCTCTATATAAATGCCACATCTTCTTTATCCAACTTATCTATCGATGGACATTTAGGTTGCTTGTATATCTTGGCTCTTATAAATAATGCTGCAGTAAGGAGGGATGCATATATCTTTTTGAATTAGTGTTTTATTTTCTTTGGATAAATACCTAGAAGTGGGATTACTGGATCTTATGGTATTTCTAGTTTTAGTTTTTTGAGGAATCTCCATACTGTTTTCTACAGTGGCTGCACCAATTTCCATTCCTACCAACAGCACAAGAGGGTTCCCTCTTCTCTACATCCTTGTGAACACTTATCCATTTCTTGCCTTTTTGATACTTGCCATTCTGACAGGTGTGAGGTGATAGCTTATTTTCGTTTTGATCTGCATTTCCCTGGTGACTTGTTATGTTGTCTTTTCATGTGTCTGTTATAAGCCATCAATGTGTCTTCTTTGGAAAAAAATCTATTCAGGTCCTCTGCCCATTTTTAATTGGATTATTTGTTTTTAACCCATTAATTACTTAGAAGTTATTTTAAAATTTCCAAATATGGTCTTTTATCGTTATTTCTTTTATCACATTATGACTAGAGAGTGTGTTTTGTATATCAACTCTTGTGGTTTGTGGAGATGTGCTTTGTGGCCTAGTACCTCACTTTTCCAAAATGTTCTTTGCTTTACAAGAATATACATTCTCCCATTGTTGAGTGCAGGGGTCTAAATTAGTTCAGTAGATTATTTTGTTTATTATGAAGTCTGGTTTCTATATCTTTGCCAGTGTTGTTTTTCAATTTAATATAACAAGCTTCCATTATAACTATGGATTTATCAATTTCTGCTTGAAATTCTGCTGGTTTTTACTTTATGTAAGTAGAAACTCTGTTATTAAGTGCCTACAAGTATTATCATTTTCCTAGTTAATTTTTTCCCGTTATTTAGCTACCCTTTTACCCTAAATAATGCTCTTTGCCTTACATCAATTTCATCTGGTATTACTGTAGTTATACCAGCTTTCTTTTGCTTAGTATTTTCCTGATATAATTTTCCCATTCTTCCACTTATAAGATTTTGATGTCCTTATGTCTAGATTTTTTTTGATAATATATACTTAGATTTTGTTATTTTATCCATGTTGAGAATCTCTGCTGTTTTACCAGGCACCCGGGGGACTCAGTCAGTTGGTGTCTGACCTTGGCTCAGGTCATGATCTCAAAGTTTGTGGGTTCAAGCTGGTGTCCGGCTTCAGAGCCTAGAGCCTGCTTTGGATTCTGTGTCTCCCACTTTCTCTGCCCCTCCCCCACTTGCACTCTGTCTCTGTCTCTCTCTCTCTCAATAATAAATATTTAAAAAAATTAAAAACTAGCTTAATATTTATTGTGATTAAAAATAGATTTAGAAGGGCAAAATATTTTAAAAGATTTGAGGCACCAAGGAAGATTGGATGGAAAACAGTGTTTGGAAATATGTTCCACACTGTTAAGCCATTGGAGAAATACAAATTAAAACCACAGTGAGGTACCACTACATACCTATTAGAATGGCAACAGCAGAAACAATAACAAGCCTGATAATAGCAAGTGCTGGTGAGAATGCATGAAAATGCAAAATGGTACAGCCGCTTTGGAGAATGGTTTGGGAGTTTCTTACGGAGTTAAACATACACTTGCCATATGACCCAGTAATTCTACTTCTGTGTATTTACTGAAGTGAAATGAAAGCTTATGTTTACACTAAAACCTCTGTGTGAATCTTTGTAGCAGCCTTTTTCATAATCTGAAAAGTCTAGAAAGAACTCAAATGTTCCTCAGCTAGTGAATGAATGAGCACATTGTGATACATCTTACCATAGAATACCACCCAGCAACGAAAAAGGAACAGAGCTTTAATAGACACAACATAGAATTTCAAATGTCTTAGCCAAGAGAGGGAAACCAGACTCAAAAGGCTACCTATTGTATAATTCCATTCATAGACTTTCCTTCTAGCAAAGCCAAAAGAGTATGTTTGGAGAACAGATCATTTGTTGCCAGGCACTGGGGACAGGGAAAGAAATTAAGTACAAAGGAGGAGCCTAAGGACAATTTTTTTTTTTTTTTAAGGTGATGGATCTGTTCTGTTTCTTAATTGTGGTCATGGTCACATGACTGCATGCATCTGTCAAGACACCTATAACTCCACATCAAAAGAATGAATTTCACTGCATGTGAATTAAAAATAAGTTAAAAAATCAAAAGAAATCGATTTGGGTTTATTTCTCACATGTAGTTTTGTACTTTGCATTTGCCATGCTTCACCTTTGCTTCTCCTTCAGCCTTCTCAATCAAGTTGAGTCGGTTTTCGTTATTCTTTAATTCCTTCTTCTTGTTTAAGAGTTTTACATTGTTTCTATTTCTGAGGCAGACACTGCTAATTGCCCATCTGATATGCATTCTCTCTTCTCTCATTAACAGAAACTTACTAGATTTTGCTTGGTATAGTGGTGGGCCCAGTGTGAAATATTCTGTTTCTCAGCAGGTGGTAGCTATGTAGCCTCAGAAAATAGTGTGGCTAATGAAATGTGCACAAAAGTTTGTTGAATGAGGCTTCTAGAAAGCCCTTAATAAGAGGGCCAAATCAGTTGGCATGTGGTTTTTGCCCTTTGTTTTTACCTCTCTTTCTGCGTGGAGCCCTGCAGATCAACACCAAGGAAACCAGGAAATGTTTTACACAGAAGCAGGAAACATTTGCATTCCATTTTAAGAACATTTTGATGTTGGGAACTATTAAACCAGAATGACAACCAGAATGACAACAAGAAAGATTAGTGAATTGTTCTTGTAACAGTAAGATAGAATCTCTTTTGTTTGGAAGGGATGGTTTCTTTGAGGCAGGTAACCCTGAATACCTTTCAAAGTTATTTTTTAGAGTAACTGTACAAAATGCATAACCAAGGTCTGATTCTTACCTAGGTAAATGTAGTCATGCCATCTTTAAATGTTAAATCTAATACTGTGTTATGAATTGGTTTCACAGGTCTTCCTAACAGGATTAATAAGCTTTGTTGTGGCATTCATCGTAATTGGATATGTCGTTCTGAAATTCAACGAAGAGTCATGGGATTTGCAATCTTGCCTACTCTTTAGCATGACCCTTGGCATTACAGATCCTATTTTTTCTGTGAATTCACTGAAAACTATTGGTATGTCAGATTTATTTCTCTCTCTTACATTTAAAAAAATCTTTAAATATGAAATTTATTGTCAATTTACATTGAAGATACGAGGATAAATTATTTTTCTTTGGATCTTGTTTTGTTTTTGTTTTTTGCACAAATTGTGCATCTGGCAAGTAGATATTTATGCTATTTTTCTTGGTGATGGGGCATTGATGGACTTGAAAGATGCAATGCAAATAAGGCAATCCAAGATCTGGGATAAATACACCAATTGTAATCTCAAAGGATTTTTTTCAAGACGAAAAGTAACCTTTCTAGAAGGTGATAAAAATTAGCATTCTTATTCCATTCCACTGAATTCTAACCCTCAAGGTAGAAACTCTGCCATACCCCCAGTGAAACTCTTCTGAGGCCTTACTGTCTGTTGTTAGAACTGCCTCCCTTTTGGACCAGCTAACGGTAAGCCGGTAGTGGAAGGGTGTGTAGTTTATTTAAAAGTTCTTACTATGAGTAAGATCATAGTTTGGCAAACATGTTCAATAATAGCTTAGTCCTAGGGCACCTGGGTGGCTCACTTGGTTAAGTATCTGACTCTTCGTTTTGGCTCAGGACCTTCTGAATCGTGAGATGGAGCCCCAGCATCGGGTTCTGCATGGACAGTGTGGAGCCTGACCCTCTCCTGCTTGCATGCTCTCTCTCTCTCTCTCTCTCAAAATAAATAAACTTAAAAAAAAGTAATAGCTTATTCCCAAGAGGGTTTGGGGACCTTCAGTACTTCCCCTCTTATTTGGTAAAAGATGATTTCACTTGGAAATATCCCCCTGTTGTCATGTTTTATTAACACAGCGGTAAAAAACATGAAATGGTTAGGTGCTCTGGTTTCAGTTTTTGACGAAGAAATATTTTCCTAACCAATTTTAAGGTATTGGTTATATTTAATGGAAATATATTGCCTTATGATTGGAACTGGAAACCTCCAACCAATCCGATAAGTGATATTCCCAATTTTACACCCATTTACACCTGCTATTGGGAGAACATCGATTTTTAAGGTGGGAATACCCTAAATTGTCATATTTCTCGAAGAGTCTGATCCTGTCCTCTTTTCTTTCTCTCTATTTTCTTGAGAGGGAGAGAGAGACAGAGCACGAGCAGTGGAGGGCCAGAGAGAGAGGGGGACACAGAATTCAAAGTAGGCTCCAGGCCCCAAGCTGTCAGCACAGAGCCCGATGTTGGACTTGAACTCATGAACCTTGAGATCATGACCTGAGCCGAAGCTGGACACTTAACCGACTGAGCCACCCAGGCGCTCCTTTTCTCTATTTTCTAAGTACAATCTTTTTTTCTATTTTTCCTTTACTTGTCTTTCTCTTTCAGCCATTTGTATTTCCCAATTGTTTTATTCACCTCATTTTTTCCCTGCTCCCTTTTCTGAAACTCTTGACTATAAGTGCCTATAACAAACTATAAACTTTAATTATTTACTGCAGTTTCTATATTCAATTTTTTTCCAAAAAAGAAGTATAATAGAAAGTCTTCTATTTCTTTTTTTTTAATTTTTAAAATTTATTTTTATTTTTATTTTTTGCGAGAGAGAGCACACACACGCACAAATGGGGTAGGAAGAGAGAAGGAGAGAGAGAATACCAAGCAGGCTCCACACTGTGTGTGTAGCCTGACACAGGGTTCGATCTCACAACTTTGAGATCATGATCTGAGCCAAAATCAAGAGTCAAATGCTTAATCAACTGGGCTATCCAGGTGCCCCGAAAGTCTTCTATTTTTTAAAAAGAAAAACTAGTGAGGGTATTTGGCTCTTAGTTAATATTTTCTTTATGTCATTAATGCTCAAGGTGGTGCATGGGTTTTGGATCCAATAACAATTTTTCCTAATAAGACAAATTTGACTCATTTTTTGGGGGGGGAGGAATAAATATCACTCTTGCTTATTTATGGTTTTGGCAGAGTCACCATATAGGCAATATATGTGAATTAGATAAATGGTTCTTTCTTCAAAACAGTTTACTTCTAATTGTCATAGTAATTTTTTAAGGACAAATATTTTCTGCCATATGCCTAAAATTATCGTAATATACAAAACTAGTTCCTACAATGCAAATAGTGCTTCTTTTGATGTGATACCCTTGGGTACTGTAAATCCTGCACAGTCTGGGTGGCCTGACCTGTTGGAAAAAGTAGTGGATATTCACATGCAAGTGAAAAGGAACTTGTCTGTTCATTACCTGTTTGAAAAGAATGCATTGGGCTCAAACAATTTGTACTTTGAAACAAATCTGGAAATTTACAACACAGGACACAAAAGATATTGTAAAGGATGCAGAGAAAGGGGAACATTTTTGTCCTGTTAGTGGGAATGCAAATTGGTGCAGCCACTCTGGAAAACAATATGGAGTTTACTCAAAAAGTTAAAAATAGAACCACCCTACAATGCAGCAATTCCATTACTTGGTATTTATCCAAAGGATATAAAAATACTTATTTGAAAGGGCACATGCACCCTGTGTTTATAGCAGCATTATCAACAATAGCCAAATTATGCAAAGAACCCAAATGTCCATCAACTAGGTAAAGATGTAAGATATAGATATCATGGAACATTACTCAGCCACCAGAAAGAATCTTTCCATTTGCAACAATGTGGATGGAGCTAGACTGTATTATGCTAGGTGAAATAAGTCAGTCAGAGAAAGACAAATACCATGTGATTTTACTCATGTGGAATTTAAGAAACAAAATGGATGAACATAGGGGAAAGAACATAGAGGGAGGCAACCCATAAGAGACTCTTAACCGTAGAGAACAAACTGAGGGTTGCTGGAGCGGAGGTGGGTGGGGGGAAGAGCCAAATTGGGGATGGGTATTAAGGAGGGCATTTGTTGGGATGAACGCTGGGTGTTATATATAAGTGATGAATTGCTAAATTCTACTCCTGAAACTAATATACACTATATGTTAACTAAAATTTAAATAAAAACATGAAATATTTTTTAAAAACCCAAAAAGCAAATCTGAAATAGGACCTTGTAAAGGAATAAAACAAAGTTTTGGTATGATCTCAATTGAGTAAAAAGTTTATACGCTTACAAAAGACTTCAACATTAAAGTTGTATCTGAGCTGTGAAGCTGTTAGGTGGCTTTTGTTTTATTCTTTCCTTTTTCACATTTTTCAGTGAATTAGTGAGTATAAGTTCTACATTATGAGGGAGTAATTCTTGTGGTATTTTGCCATTAAACACAGCTACAAGGCAAATTCAATGCTTCATACTTCAGACCTTGCATTTTACTTGTTCCAGGTTGGGTCACTGAATTTGAGGGAAGGATAAAAGGATTTCATGAGCAGCTAAATCAAATGTGCTAATAATCTCTAAATCTGTTTTGCCAGCATTTTTTTGTGGCTTCTGTCACAGTCAAAGCTAGCAACAAGTAGTAAACTGAATATTGGTTAGCAACCCTCTTGGGAGCTTCCCAGATGCAGTTTGAAACTGACCCCCATATGCAGAGGGGAGGGAGAGACTGAAGAAAGAGGCAGGTTGGTAGGTTTTTATAAGCAGAAGAAACTTACATACAAGGTTTGTCTTGGGTAGCAACAAGATGAAAGCATCCCTGCCCCTGCACTCCACATCTTAAAATGTATGTATTGGCCTCAACAGAGTCCAGTCATGTACGCTGTGTGGGGGTTCTGAACACCCATCACTATCTCAAGGCCGTGTCCTTGGATCAGCCTCTGGGAGCAGGAAAGGCAAGTGGAGCTCACATTCCACTTGCTGAGGAGGGACTGAGGAGCCTCTAATCACCTCCAAGTCAGCAGGTCAACTGCCAGTCATATCTTCATTCCCCAACAACGAGAGGATTATAACTTATCTTGCCATTTGCTTTCTTTATTGGCTACAATAATGAAGCAAGAAGAACAGAAATAACAGCCTGAATACATTTATCCACAGGCAGACACTGAGTAATTAGAAATTCTGTATAATCCTGTATATCCTATCATTCAGGAGACTTTGGGAAAGATGGATAGAATCTGAATATTCTGATGTTTCATATCCTCAGATCAAACACTGGAAAGCAGAGATTTTCTTTCTTTCAAACTACGTATAGTGTTCTAGAAATAATAATAATAATAATAAAATAATAATAATAATACCCCAGCTATATATATTTAATTATTATGTGTTTCAAAAACACCAAAAGAAAAAAATTAGAATTTTAATCAGATCCAGTTCTGTTTGGATTTTTAAAAAAAGTGTCACCGTGATCATTTTGAATTTGATGCAATGGGATTATATTAAACAGATGCTTTTAGAAAATATGTAGCTTTGCAATCCTTTCTATATCAATTTTTTTTTTCAACGTTTATTTATTTTCGGGACAGAGAGAGACAGAGCATGAACAGGGGAGGGGCAGAGAGAGAGGGAGACACAGAATCGGAAACAGGCTCCAGGCTCTGAGCCATCAGCCCAGAGCCTGACGCGGGGCTCAAACTCGCGGACCGCGAGATCGTGACCTGGCTGAAGTCGGACGCTTAACCGACTGCGCCACCCAGGCGCCCCTCTATATCAATTTTTAATTATATTAGGATGCATAATGTACTATTGTGTGTCATATGTTCTTAAATTTGGGCATTATGCCAGCTCCACAAACTCATCAGGGACACTGGGTCTCTCTGTTTATATATTCCTGTGGATATGGGGAAGGAAAACTCTTGAAGGAGCAGAGGAAACAACCCCTTTCATGTTTGTCACAGCCAGAGTGGAAAAACTTCATAATTCATGGGACATCAAGTAGAGGCCTTAGTAGCAGGGAAATTTTCCTTTAAACTAAAGGCTGCTCTGGTACTCTGTAGCAAAGCCTAAAAGCAAGTTATAAAAGGTTAAGCTATTTCCAAGTAATAACTGCTCTAGAACAAAAAATATTTATAGGAATACAAAAATTTACAGCACCTAATAAGGTAAAATATACACTTCTGTCATGTGTAATAAAAAATTAGCAGGCATGCAAAGGAGCAGGAAAATATGAGTCATAAAAAGTACAAAATAATAAGTAGAAACAGATGCAGTAATGAGGCAGATGGTAGAATTACTAGATACAAACATTAAAGCAGTTATTGTAACTCTATTCTGTAGATTCAAAAAATTAGAGGAAGGATTAAGGCTGGGGTAAAACTTACTCCTGTCATCTTGTGAGAGCCCATTGTTAAATAACCACAAATTTTGCAAGCCAGTTGTTAAACCATCAATAACTTCAAATTGGCTATGATGGAAGTATTTATACATGGAATTGGCAAATGCTACAAATCAGGTGTTTTTGTTTTAATTTTGGAGAGGTGGTTTATCAGCATACCACTGGTAGATATAAAAAAAAGACCTAAATCAAACTTCTAGAGATGAAAAACACAATACCTAAGGCAAAAATTCCACTGGATGGAAGTAGATTAGACACTGTAAAAGAAAGTATTAGTGAACTTGAAGGGGCAGCAATAGAAACTATCCAAAACAAAGCACATGGAGAAAATAAGTGAAAAGAACATTAGTGAACCGTGGGACAACTTCAAGTGGTTTGATACACAAGTCCCCAAAAAAGAGAAGAGAGAGTGGGAGAAACAAAAAAATACTTGAAGAAATAATGGATGAAAAATTCTGAATCAAGAAGCTCAACCTACATGAACCCAAGAAACATAAAACTACACTATGACATATAAAAATCAAGTTCCTAAAAAATATCTTAAAGGCAGACAGAAGGGGAGACACATTATATACAGAGGAACAAAAATAATAATGACTTCTTTTCAGAAACAATGCAAATGAGAAGATGGTGGAACAACGTTTTTAAAGTACTAAAATAAAAACTTAGAATCCTCAGTGGAAATATATTTGAAAAGCAAAGGTAAAGCACCTTCTTAAACATACTGAAACTAAAAGAATTTATCATTAGCAGATCCTCACTATTAAAAGATGATAAAGGAAGTCAGGAAAAATGAAACTGGTACCAAATAGAAATTTGGATCTACATAAAGGAATGAAAAGCCCTGTAATTGGTAAACATATGGGAAAATATTTTTTTCATATTTTTATTTTTATTAGAAAATTTTTTTCTAATGTTTATTCATTTATTTGAGAGACAGAGAGAGACAGAGCATGAGTGGGGCAGGGACAGAGAGAGAGAGAGACACACACACAGAATCCGAAGCAGGCTTCGGGCGCTGAGCTGTCAGCACAGAGCCTGGTGTGGGGCTCAAACTCATGAACCTGTAGATCATGACCTGAGCCAAGTCTGCCGCTTAACTGACTGAGCCACCCAGGTGCCCCTGACTTTTTTTTCTTATTTTTAAATCTATTTAAAGTATAATATTTAAAGCAACAATGATAGCAATCTACCTTGGGTTTTATTTCTCTGCTCCTCCATTCTTTGTGTGTGGCTTCTACTCTCAGGGTCACAAGTTGGCTGCTAAAGTTCCAGTCATCACACCCACATTTCAGGCAAGGAGAAGAGGAAAAGGGCAAGGGACAGAGAGATGCTTCTTTCAACCAAGTCACTTCTCCCTCCAAGAAATTTCCCCAGAGTCCAACTTGGTAACTTCCACTTATATCTCAGTGGCTACTCTTTGAAGCCCAGGATATGAGGGGAAATGGTCATTTTGCTGAACACAGTGCCACCCTGGATAAAACCAGTTTTGTTACCAAGAACAGAGGATGGATACTGGTTGGGCGAGTACCAGTCACTATCACCCTACTCATAAGTTGTGTATCACTAAGCAATTAATTTGATTATATTTTCCATTAAACTTAACTACTTGTGGATGCTAAGTGCTAATAAAATTTTGTACTGAATTAAAATTTTTTAAAAACAGCTTTTTTGAAATATAATCCATGTACCATAAAATTTATCCTTCTGAAGTGTACACTTCAGTGATCTATAATATATTTACAGAGTTATACAACCATCATCACCATCTAATTTTAGAACTTTTTTTTTTTTTTTGAGAGAGAGCACACGAGCAGGGGAGAGGGGCCGAGGGAGAGAGAGAGAGAGAGAGAGAGAGAGAGAGAGACGGTCTTAAGCAGGCTCCACACTGGGTGTGATCTCATGACTGTGAGGTGAAATCCAGAGTCAGACACCTAACTGACTGAGGTACCCAGACACCCCTGGAGCAGTTTTATCACCATCAAAGAAATCTCCTGGCCATTAGCAGTCACATCCAATTCCCCTATTCCAAGCCCCTGGCAACCAACCACTAATCTACTTTCTGTCTATAGATTTGCCTATTCTGGACATTTCATACAAGTCAAACCATACAATATGTGTTTCTTGTGTTTGTCTTCTTTCCCTTTTTATAATGTTTTATACATGCTGTAACATGTATCTATCAGTACTTCCTTCTTTTCTGTGGCTGAATAATTTGATTGACTATTACAAATAATGCTGCTATGAACATTCATGTAAAATTGTGTGGACGTAGGTTTTCAATTCTCTTGAGTATATGTCTAGAAGTAGAATCGCTGGGTCATCCTTTGTACTTATTTCTAAAATGTGATTTTTGTGGAGTCGAATGACTTCTGTTTATTCAAGCTAAATATTGTGTCACGCTGAGAAGTACTTTGTCTCATTCTAAAACTCAAGCATGGTTTGAGGCCATGGACACTTCAGAGAATGCTATTGTCATGTTCCCTTGTCGTTGGAGATATAAAAAAAAGCACATGGAGAAATTAAAAATGGTGGTTGCCTTACAGACCCATCCCAGTCATGGCTGTTTTCTTTCTGTCAGCATATTCCTTCTCTTTTATTTTTGTGTTTCCTGTGCAAGAGCATCATTTTCATGTACCAAATTAAATTACATTTTATATTTCCTTTTCCAGGCATTTCCAAAATGTATACTGATATCATAAGAGGAGAATCAATGATAATTTGTGGCTTCACATCCATACTTTTTGGACTTTTTCGGAACAACTTACTCCACATTTCCATACTTAGAGGTAAGAGCATTTATTTTCCTGTGAATATTTTCTAAGATGTGAGTGCATTATTAAAAATTGTTTATTTATTTATTTTGAGAAAAAGAGAGTAAGTGTGCATGAGAGAGAGGGGCAGAGAGAGAGAGGGAGAGAGAGAATCCCAGGCAGTTTCCACATTGTCAGCACAGAGCCCAACGTGGACCTTGATCTCACAGACAATGAGGTCATGACCTGAGCTGAAATCAAGAGTTGGACGCTTAACTGACTGAGCCACCCAGGTGCCCCTCCTCTGCATATTTTCTAAAATCATTCTTCTATGATGCATTTCAATTCACACCAAAGTTAAAATACATTCAAGATGTCTTAACTTTACTGCATTCTCTATATTTTACTTTTGGACCAGTTAAAATAGCATATATCAGATAACAAGAAAATAATTACCATATATATGTTTTCTTGGACAGTATGGGGGAAAGAATGGTAAAAAAATGATTTAGTTTCTCTCCCCACCACACACACATCATCTGGCTCAAAGTAACTGCTTTCCTGGATCAATCTGGATCTCAGTGAGTGGATGTTAAGAATTGATTAGGGGCACCTGGGTGCCTTAGTGGGTAGAACATCTGACTCTTGATCTCAGGGTCATGAATTCAAGCCCCACGTTGGTGTGGAGCCTACTTAAAAAAAGAAAAAAAAAATGGACTTGATCCTGGATTTGAGCCTAAGGGTGAAGGCAGAATGTGATAGTTTTAGGAGGAGAGAGGTGCTAAAAGGAGAAAGAAATATTGGTGATAAAGAGGGGTGTGCAGTGCTTCTCAATGGGGAGCTATAGGCATTTGGGGTGGGACAATCTTTGTTATTTAGGACTGACCTTGGCATTGTCTGACACCCGCTCGCTGATTGCCATTGTTGCCCCCAGTTTTGGTGACTACAGAAAATTTCTCTTCTCCATTTCCCAAATGCCCTTGGGCTGGGGGTCACAAATGGACTTCAGATTGGTGGGGACCCTGGACACGATTTGCTTGGCCCTAATATAGTGTGTAAACAGTTTGAATTTGGATTTTTTTTGGTCAGAGATTCACTTTCTAGTTTGTTACAGGCTTTTCACTTGCCTGGCTTCTGAGGACATTTGAGTCTGCTCTTCCTGGATAAGCAAACCTCAAGCTACAGACCATTAGGGAAATGTCCCCAGAAAGTCTGTTTTACCAGGCTTTCCTGAAACTCCCACTTGCTGAAGGACAAGTTCCCCATTCAAAATCTCAAAAGCAAACCAAAGCACATAGACCCATCTGCCATCAATGAAAGAAACGAAAGTTACAGTTCAACTTCTGTTCTTTCTTATTTTCTTTTTCTAGACTTACATGTAATCACGGGCCTCTGCTTGGGCATCTTTGGAAGCATAATATGTGGATATTCGTGTGCAAGAATCATTCAGTTTATATTGACTGACCTCTTTAGCAATACACTAACTAGTGTCATTCTTTGCATTTCAATGGTGTACCTGACTTTCTACGTTGGTAAGGCAGAAACAAATACAAAAAAATGCTGCCCTCAAAGTGAATTTTATGTACTTTTCTTCTTCATTGATCTTGAATCATTTGCTTCTTCCTAACTGCTTCCCCCTTTTTGCAGCCCCTCTGTGCATCTTGTCATGTTATTCTTCTGCTACTTCTAGCTCTTTCCTACTCTCTCTTAACATCTCCTTAATTTCAACCTCACGTCCCTTCCCTTTGCATTATTTCTCTATGTAATTACTCTCTTGCTCTTTTTTTTAATTAAAAAATGTTTATTTATTTTGAGAGAGAGAGTAAGCAAGGGAGGTGCAGAGAGAGAGAGAATCCCAAGCAGGCTCTGCACTGTCAGCGCAGAGCCCAGCTAAGGGCTCAAATCCACCAACCACGAGATCATGACTGGGCCAAAATCAAGAGTTGGACACTTAATTGCCTGAGCCACCCAGGCACCCCTCTCTTATTCTTTTTGAACTCCACCTTTTGACCTTACATTTAGTCATTGGCAGTCCCCTGGAATCAGCTCAGTGCTGATTCCTGCTCTGACCCTTAGCAACCCATCTCTAAAATGAGAGAATCAGGAGAGATGCTCCTGAGGTCTTTGCAGCTCAGCTGCCTTTCATTCCATGGGCTTCACAATGAGGGGCCTGTAGGAATGGCGGCCCTCACCAGAGGCTAGGAGGCAGGAGAGTAGAGGGAGAAATCAGATAGGTATACCTGTATCTGGAAAAGAAGCAGGAAAGTAGAATAATCGTAGGAGTCAAAGTGCCTAACTGGTAGACCTGCAATAATTTGCTAGTTTAGTCCAGTGGGATTGGCAATTAAGGATTTTTACTAGCCTGATTGAGCTAACCAGTCCCCAAGAGCCATAGCAACTGCATCGAAACAGTCAAATCCTGCTTCTGCTCTCACCCCACATAGTGGGGCAACTTACAACCATGAAAGACCTGAAGCATCAAAAGCTTAATTACTCTTGTCATCTCCAGTTACCTAAAAGCTCTGCTTCCGCTCTAGGTAGATTGCCACCTGGGACTTGCTTACTGCCCTGAATCAGTAAAAGTACAAAAGGCGTTCACTGAATGGTCATTTCCTTCAGATTCCTAATTTTCTTTTTTTTTTTTCTTCTCCCTGTGAAACTTTTATGGATGCCTTAAATATCTGGAGAAAAAAATTTTAAAAATTAATATTTCCATTTCTTCCACCAGATCATGAGTTCCTTGATGTGGAGGCTGTCTCTTTTTCATCTTTTTATTTATTCTCTTTTCTGGGTTCTCCCAGCCAACCCCAGTGCTTCCTATATGCCTGAAAGTAATTTGACACATGTTGGTTGAATACACTGATACTAGTCCTTGAAGCGTTTTGGAGTTAGGCAGACTTGAATTCAACCCCCACCTTCACAATTTATTAGCTTGCTGACCTTGGAATATTACTTAACCTCTCTAAGCTTTAGTTAGTTTCCTTATCTATAAAAGTGATATAGAAACACCTAGCCTATAGGGGTACTCTTGGCACTAACAAGATAATGTATGTCCAATGACTTGCTCATGCTGATAGGCTGGAGACAGCTCTTAGCCGCTTGCGAGAGCTGACTGTACACATCTCTTTCACAGCTCTGTTCAGGTGACATCATGTTGAAATTGGTCATATTGCGAGTATTTACACCATGGAAATTGGCAGACACTGTCCATCAGGGACTTTTAAAAACTCGTTTAACCTCCGGAGAGCTGCTTTTAAACATTTACTAGCTCACCACTGAACTCAAGTTCGGGCAGCTAACAAACGTTGGTTCCCTTCCACTTTCCTTCTGAAAGAGGGAGGTGCTTCTGGTCAGTGCTTGGGAGGCCTGGACTAGATTGTCCCTTTCAGTCTCAGGAGAAACCACTGCTGAGGGAGGCTTGATGTTGGACCTGTGGCCTCGGGAACTTGTGAGGCAATAAATTCCTGTTGTTTAAGATAGTTTGTGGAACTCTTTTTCAGCAGCGCCAGGAAACCGATATTCTCCCTCCTCCATTGCACTTTCCTCTGCTTCAGGGATTAAAAAACCACTTTGGGTGGTCCTTTACTCTTATGTTTAATTATTTAAGTGGTAGACATGTTATCATGAGAAGTTCCATTGCCAGAAATTCCATTGCTAAACACAGATAAAATTCTAATGCACACACTCTCCAATGTTACATTTCTGTTATGTTATCTAATTTTGTTTTTTTTTTTTTCCCCTTTGCTAATGAACACTCAGTCAACTGGCTAAAGCCCAGGGAGCCTCTGATTGAGGTTACAGTGTCACCTCTTTGAGCACATACAGTAATTTCCATTTTTGTCTCTGTTGTGTTCAGTTCATGAAACCTGGACTTGTATAAAAATATTCATTCTTTTCCATGAAACAAAACAAAACAAAACAAAAATAAATGGCACAGACATTGCCTCACAAAAGGCACAATGCTTCTGGAACATTGTTGGTTCACAGGTAGTGCAGTTGGAAATATTCATATATCAGCCCATGGAAGAAAGTTTGAATTTAGGACAGAAAAGGCACTTTAAGAGTCAGTGTATAATTCATGAAACATGGTAGGTTTTATAAAAGCCAGAGGTGTACCAAGAGAGGGGCTTAATCTAAGCATGAGGAATATTATATCAAGTGATGTTATTCACAATTTCTGGGGAATGAAGATAATAAAGAGCAGACAACATTTAAAGTTTCATTGTTTTAAAACTCTCTGCAAACAATGCATCTCCTTCTTGCCTGTGCTGATGCTCTCCAGTGTCTCTTTGTATAGTCATTGGTCTAGATTATAAAGGCCCTCTGTCATCATCCAAATACATTTTAGTTAGAAATACATCCAGTCTTGAATCCTGGTGCTTTTAGGGAAAAAAAATTTCCCTTTGATTCTCCTTTTAGGGGGACCTTCACTTTTTCTAAACCAGAGAGAGGAAGAGAGAGACAAAGATTGAGAGAGCCACTTGTCCACAGCGTCAGTTCTCTGTGGTAGTTTTTTTCCATTGAGTCAGAAAAACATTGAGTTCCATATGACTACTGGGGTTCGTGCTGATGAAAATTACTTTCTTTATTACATGGTCCATGATTTTTCCCCCCTTCAGAACACTTAGAATATTATTGAATATAATAGCATTTGTAATTTTGTAAAAATGTCACCTAATTATAAGAGTAATGCATGTTTATTGTAGAATTTTGAAAAAATTCTGAAAAGTCAAAGAAAAAAATCACCAATAAACCTATGTTATAAATTAGACTATGGATACATTTTGGTATATGTCCTCAGCCTTTAAAAAATACATATAGGGGCGCCTGGGTGGCGCAGTCGGTTAAGCATCCGACTTCAGCCAGGTCACGATCTCGCGGTCCGTGAGTTCGAGCCCCGCGTCAGGCTCTGGGCTGATGGCTCCGAGCCTGGAGCCTGTTTCCGATTCTGTGTCTCCCTCTCTCTCTGCCCCTCCCCCGTTCATGCTCTGTCTCTCTCTGTCCCAAAAATAAATAAACGTTGAAAAAAAAATAAAAAATAAAAAATACATATAAACACACATACATATATTAATGTATGCATTCATACCATGTAATCCTATAACATTGGGATTATATGAAATAAGATGACATCAGTTTTAAATTTTTTTCATGTTTATTTATTTTTGAGAGAGAGACAGAGCATGAGCAGGGGAGGGGCAGAGAGAGAGGGAGACAGAGAATCGGAAGCAGGCTCCAGGCTCCGAGCTGTCAGCACAGAGCCCGATGTGGGGCTCGAACTCACAAACTGTGAGATCATGACCTGAGCCGAAGTCAGTCACTCAACCGACTGAGCCACCCAGGCGTCCCAATGACATCAGTTTTAAATAACGTCATTTACTGGTTTCCTCATAGCAGACGTTGTCTCCAAGTACTGTCTATTACTGAGAAAGATGGCCTTTAAAATCCAGTAATACTTGTTTTTCGGGTGTGGAGTTTGGTGAGCTCTTTATAGATTTTGGATACTAGCCCTTTGTCCGATATGTCATTTGCAAATATCTTTTCCCATTCCGTTGGTTGCCTTTTAGTTTTGTTGGTTGTTTCCTTTGCTGTGCAGAAGCTTTTTATCTTCATAAGGTCCCAGTAGTTCACTTTTGCTTTTAATTCCCTTGCCTTTGGGGATGTGTCGAGTAAGAGATTGCTACGGCTGAGGTCAGAGAGGTCTTTTCCTGCTTTCTCCTCTAAGGTTTTGATGGTCTCCTGTCTCACATTTAGGTCCTTTATCCATTTTGAGTTTATTTTTGTAAATGGTGTGAGAAAGTGGTCTAGTTTCAACCTTCTGCATGTTGCTGTCCAGTTCTCCCAGCACCATTTGTTAAAGAGGCTGTCTTTTTTCCATTGGATGTTCTTTCCTGCTTTGTCAAAGATGAGTTGGCCATACGTTTGTGGGTCTAGTTCTGGGGTTAAAAACTGAGAACAAACTGAGGGTTGATGGGGGGGTGGGAGGGAGGGGAGGGTGGGTGATGGGTATTGAGGAGGGCACCTTTTGGGATGAGCACTGGGTGTTGTATGGAAACCAATTTGTCAATAAATTTCATATATATAAAAAAAAAAGAAAAAAAAATCCAGTAATACTGGAGCACCTGGGTGGCTCAGTTGGTTTTGGCTCAAGTCATGATCTCACGGTTCGTGGGATTGAGCCCCTCGTGGTCTGTCAGCACAGAGCTTGCTTGGGATTCTCTCTCTCTCCCTCTCTGTGCCCCTCCCCTGCTCATGCTCTCTCTCTCACTCTCAAAATAAATAAATTAACTTTTAAAAATAAAATAAAACAAAATACAGTAATACTAATTATGGGACAGGGGAACTAAGATTTTGAGAGACAATTTCCCTTTCAGCACACTTCTGAGCACTACTGGTTTTACTGTCATTTGTTATTCATATTATATCAGTTAGATAAGAAGGTAAAAAGAAATCTGGGGCGCCTGGGTGGTTCAGTCGGTTGAGCATCCGACTTCGACTCAGGTCATGATCTGGTGGTTCATGGGTTTGAGCCTGTGTCGGGCTCTGTGCTGACAGCTCAGAGCCTGGAGCCTGCTTCAGATTCTGTGTCTCCGTCTCTCTGGGCCCCTCCCTCGCTCATTCTCTCTCTCTCTCTCTCTCTCTCTCTCAAAAATAAACGTTAAAAAAAAAAAAAGAAATCTAAAGTGGACTGAAGTGATTAGATACACCAAAGGAATAATAAAATCCTCTTCAAATAAACAGTATTAATTTACTAAGCAGTAAAGCGGATGTATAAAAACAATGGCATAATAATAGTGACTATCATATATATACTTTTTTTTATTTAAAGATGTGCCAAGCAATTTTCATGTTATTTAATTTAATCCTCACAACAACTCTATGAGGCATTATTCTCTTAAACCCATTTTACAGATGCAGGGGTGCTAATAGAGGAAAAGGAGGTCACATTCTCAGAGCAGTCAGGTCTGCCTTGCTCCAAAGTGCTTCAAATTTCTTTCTATTATTTATCAGGCATCCATTCATTTATATATTATCTATGGCTGCTTCTGCACTACAGCCGCTGAACTGAGTAGTTGCAACAGGGACCATGTGGTCCACAAAGACTAAATATTTACTATATGGTCCTTTACAAAAAAGTTTGCTGACCTCTAATCTACAGGATTAGGCCAATCCCTTGAGGCAATTTTCCAAGAAATAGGACTCTTCGGTTTCTCACCAATTCTTCTCAAGATAAAGTACCTCCGTGTGCAGATTTGAATGCAACTAATTTTGTTCACTTTTTTCTCTCCAGTGGAATTTTTGGGAATGTCAGGAATGATTGCGTTAGTCACTGTAGGACTGAATTTAGATTCCTTAAGCTTTAAACCGAGGATTGAGTTAACAATTACTAAGTAAGTCTCCTATTGTATACTTGGTATAGATATCTTAGAAGTTTAGTGCTTAAGTGGTTCTGCCTTCTTGGACACATTTCATAACTTTTTTCACCTTTTTCTTTTTAAATTCATTACCAGTTATATTTGAAAGAACTTAAGGTACCAACAATTGTTGACATCGACACGTTTAACAAAAAAGACTACAAACGGCATGAAGCAAAAATTGGCAAATTTTAAAGGAGAAATAGACAAACATTATATCTGAGATTTTTAAAAAAATTTTATTTTTTAAAATTTACATCCAAATTAGTTAGCATATAGTGCAACAATGATTTCAGGAGTAGATTCCTTAATGCGCCTGACCCATTTAGCCCATCCCCCCTCCCACACCTCCTCCAGTAACCTTCTGTTTGTTCTCCATATTTATGAGTCTCTTATGCTTTATCCCCCTCCCTGTTTTTATATAATTTTTATTTCCCTTCCCTTATTTTCATCTGTTTTGTCTCTTAAAGCCCTTATATGAGTGAAGTCATATGATACTTGTCTTTCTCTGACTAATTTCACTTAGCATAATTCCCTCTAGTTCCATCCATGTAGTTGCAAATGGCAAGATTTCATTCTTTTTGATAGCCAAGTAATACTCCATTGTGTGTGTGTGTGTGTGTGTGTGTGTGTGTGTGTGTGTGTGTATACCACATCTTCTTTATCCATTCATCCATCGATGGGCATTTGGGCTCTTTCCATACTTTGGCTGTTGTCGATAGTGCTGCTATAAACATTGGGGTTCATGTGTCCCTTTGAAACAGCACACCTGTATCCCTTGGATAAATACCTAGTAGTGCAACTGCTGGGTTGTAGGGTAGTTCTATTTTTGTTTTTTTGAGGAACCTCCATACTATTTTCCAGAGTGGCTTCACCAGCTTGCATTCCCATCGATTGATATTCTTTTTATGAATAACATATCCGTGGCTCAGAAGCTGTGGTCATTTTATACATAACTCTTTGATAAAAAAAAAATTTACTTTGGATTGTGGGAAGTTTAAAAAAGGCTGCATTCCTTTGTTTCCTTCATAAGGTACATGAAAGACAGCATCCTAATATGGGAAGAGCTGGGAAAGAAAAGTAGCAGAAAGATGCAACACTAGCAAAACTCTTACTTGCCTTTTACATTTGGTAATGCAAGGTGTCATATGAACATCTCTGGATGGAGGGAAAAACCATTTGCTTGTCTTCTCAGATAAATGAATTAGTCTGTCTCTGAGAGACTATGCTAAATTACAGGATTGTTTCAGAGTTATTTCACACCAAGTCATAGCCTAGTGTGGATCGAATGAAAGCAAATGTTAAAATAAGAAAAATAAGCCATAATTTTGAGTTTTCCCATGAAGATTCTTTAAAAAACTTAAAAAATTTTTTTAAATATCTATTTATTTTTGAGAGAGAGAGTGTGAGCAGGGGAGAGGCAGAGAGAGAGGGAGACACAGAATCTGCAGCAAGCTCCAGCCTCTGGGCTGTCAGCACAGAGCCCGATGTGGGACTCAAACCCACAAACTGAGATCATGACCTGAGCCAGTCAGATGCTCAACCGACTGAGCCACCCAGGTGCCCCAGATTCTCTCTCTCTTTTGTTTTTTTAAATGTAGAGGACTATCCATTGTTCTGAAATTATGGCTTGCTTACATTTTTGGTGTTTAAATGTTCATTCTTTTATGAAATCCCAGTGATAGAAGATGGTACTTTTTTTTAGAAAAATAACTTCACTTGGCAAAAAAAAAAAAAAAAATTGGCACCTGTAACTCTTCTAATTTTGTGTTAGGTGAATGACACTTAACTGGTCTTTAGAATCCAGAAGCTTGGGAATAAATAGTTCACAGAACATACACTTTTTGTCTGAATTTGGACATTTTCCTGAGCTCAGTCATACTGTCAGTATCATTATAAATTACTCATTATGATTCATTTAATTGTTTATTATTGAACCTATAAAACCAATCTTTTCTTAATGTTTACCGTAACCTGGACATTGTATCTTAGGTTTGAGGCTTTGTAACTGAGTCCCTTCTCAGAACGCACTCATTGTTAAGTGGTGGGCATGTTTCTGTAAGAAGCTAGTAAGCGTGAATAATTTTATATATTTATTGGGATCCTACTATATGTAAGGCAGTTTTTTAGGTTCTATGGAGACATTTGAACAAGTTTTCTACTCAGTTATTCCATCATTTCTGAATTTCAGAAAACTCAGCTTTGGGGTTAGAGGCCCCCCTCATACCCTTCCTTTCTCTGAGTTCTAAATCTGATGAATCAAGAGCTGGGAATGAGAGAATCAGACCATCTACTTAATTGGGGAAATGCAGTGTTAGAGAACATGGTTTCCATCTGCAGCCCAAATGAGGCTTCCTAATGCTTCTTTCCGAGTGTAGATCTTGAGACCCACCTCGAGGGAGACTGGTTTGTGGAACAGACCCACTTGCCTAGTTAGCTGAAAGGGAAAGTCCCAATGGAGGGAGGCCCAAGAGCAAGTGGAACTTGACATCTGCCTGTAGAAGTCAAACCTGGCTTGGATGCAGACATGTTACCGCACGGAACCAGAACAGGCCTGTGCCTTAACCACTGTGTTCTAGTCTGCTCAGTAAGAATCTTGGGGAGCGGGGCTAGGTGTGTGGCTGTTTGGGAAGCAATAAGGGGGATTCTAAGTCACTTGTCTGCTTCTGAACTATGGTGGTATAGAGAATTGGCACTGTAGGAATTCAAAGGAGGATCACTTCCAACGAGAGTGCTTAGGATGAAGAACACAAGATTCGAATTAGCCTTACAAGATTTTTAGGAATTCAGTAGATGGGAAAGCAGACTGGAGAGACTTTCAAGGTAAGAGACTTTCAAGAAAATCATGAAGGGAGAAATCCTGCAGAGGGCACTGAAGTGATCCAGTCAGCTATCGAAAAGTCAAGGTTAACCAGGTGGTTCTGGGTTCAGCTGCGGCATCCCCAACAGTTTGATATGATGCCAGCTAATCTTGGCAAAACTGCCCCATCACCAACCGGAAGAGGGGGTGGAGATTCTTAATATTATGCCTCGCTTTTACTATCCTCCTATGAGAGGCAGCCCATGGGCATTGGTGTGATGAGGGTATTGGAGAATATGGAGCTAGGTGTATTTTAATTCCAACAAAATACTTTTAAATGTTGACTGCAACAGTGATGGAGGCAAGGACCTCTGCTAAGACAAGAATCATAGAATGTGATACATGCTTTTATGTGCAAAGGCAACTATCTTAAAAACACATGGCTTAAAACATGATTTATTTTCCATTCATCCTAGGTTCCTAATAATGTTTTCAACTGTATACCAACATTTAATATATACTTTCTTTGGCATTGTAATTGGATGTGGACAAAACAAGTATTTGGGATTTCACAGTATGGTTTTCATGTTCATTTTATTTACAACAGTGAATTTTGTAAGGTAGGAATTATATTTTAAAGTTTGCTTACTGGACTTAGGTTCTTCAGCCCAGAATAAGAATTGCCCACTGGTGAGGGCAACAAGAACTCTTTGGATGTGGAGTCAGAAAACCCATGTTGTTGTCAAGGCCCAGACAATAACTTGCTATGCGATTGGGGGAAGTCTGTTTACTTTTCCAGGTCCCATCTGGAAAATGAGAAGGGGCTGTGGTATCAGCACAACTCATGAACTTTATAGAGATGAAAATTCATGGGCCATCTCAATGTACTGAATTGCATCTCTGGAGATGAGATCCAGGAAGCCATTTCAACATGTTTGTTAATGGTTGAACAACACTGGACCTTATTAATGGCTCCTAACATTTTTGTTGACTTTCATCCTCATTTATTATCACCTATAGCTATGATAAAGCCATTTGTTAAGCCCTTATCATGTACATTATGCCATTAATACTAATACAACCTTATGAAGTAGGTGTTATTGCATCATTGCACAGATGAAGCCCAGGGAGGTTAAAAAGTTGCCTAGAGTTGCCTATCTTGAAGTGCAGAATTGGGGTTTAAACTTGACCCCCAGTAGCACATTTTCTCTCGAACACCATTGCCCACTCGTAATGGTCATGTCTTCAATAAGAATTCATGACAGTGTCTCTGAAAACATTGTCATTCCCACTCAGAACAGGCCTGGCCAACGAGCTTACTTTATAAGATGTTCTCGTGGGACCTTGCTTTTGCTGACTCTGAGGTCACTGCACGCCACTCAGTCACTCTCACACGGAAGGATGTGTATGCAATTTGTTTCTTTCTACCATGGAGGCTTATGTGCAAGTTGAGATTGGTCACAGAAAATGAAGAAAGATAAATGGCTTTTTGAACCTTTGTTTGACTCAGCTGCACATCTGGCATCTCATTTCATTTCATAAACACTAGGAAATGAGAATTTTATAGATGAAGAAACTGGCCAACAAAGGCCAAGTACCTTGCCCAAAGTCAAGTGGCTAGGGAGTACTAGAGATCTTGTGGGAACTTATGGTTCCACCTCCCCAGAGGAAAGGCTTTAATGGAAGGAGTCAACCTAAGGGGACCTCAACGTATGGGTCAGCTTTCCATAAGAGACTTGTTGAGAAAAACATTTTAGAGGATGTGCCAAACTAAGGCCCCTTACATAATTACATAAGACATAATTATTGCTAACATGTTTTGAGTGCTGACCACATTCGAAATATCATTCTAAGCCCTATGAATGTTGCCCCATGTAATTGAAACTTCACAATAATCCTTTGAGGCAAGTACAATTATTATTATTTATTATCTCCACTTTACAGGATGAAATTGAGGCTTAGAGAGGTTAAAGAACTTAAGTTTACATGGTTAGTGAAAGAAGCTTAAATTTGAACCCTGGTAGATTGACTCCAGAGCCTTTGCGACACTGCCTTTCTGGTTTTGGTATCAGGCAGTGATATGAGTTGTTCCATTTTGGCTGGACTCAATGGTATTTCAGAGAAAGATCATTTAGTAAGGCTGAAAAGTTTGGTAAGAATTGCTTTGCAAAAAGCTTGAATGGAAGGCCGAGGGGTTTACCCAAATTCATTATATACATTATAGATGGTAATAGCAGATTTTCTGTTTCTCAGTGATAGGAATTCTCTAAACTGTCTTGTGAAATTCCCAGCTGAGTAACTGATACACAATATATTTTTTGAGTCTAAGAACATGTCAGTTTTATTTCTGCTGAAATCTCATTTGAGGGATAGTACTGATATTCTTTTGGTGAAGATCCCCTAAAGATAGATTCTACATTTTTGATACAGAGTCTTATAGAAAAATTATTAGTAGACACTTGTGGTGAGCATAGCATAAGAATAGAGTTTTTGGATCACTATGTTGATAGTGGGTCAACTATTCTCAAATTAAAAAAAAAGAAAAGAAAAATGATCTCTAGAGAAATAGGCACCGATTGAAATTGTTTATATGACATTTAATTTATGATTCTCATGGAAGCTCAAGAAAAATTTTATTAAGCTAAGTTTATTAATGTGCCTACAATAATAATTACTTTTCGGCCATCATCTGTGTGTCCTCTTGGCCTCATTTCTGATCTAGTCATGGTCTTCCAGGGAATAGATGAGCTTGTCAACGTTATTTGAAGAAATTTCTCTCAGAAATACACTACCCAAATCCAAATAGTATATTAAAACTTCCAGCAGTTTTTTGAGACTTGAGTATTATATGAAAAACTTAGACAGTAGATTTGGTTCATCCCAGAAAAGTTGAACAATTTATCAATAAACTGAATTATTTTCTCTTTCCTGAAAAAAATTTCTATGAAATTTAGTTTTTAGTAGTGTCAACCATGAATAACATTAATACATAAGGTGTGACTTAAAAAAAAAATGTTTTTCTCTCCACAGGTTGCTTACTATTGTGTTAGTGAGCCCTCTTCTGATGCGTGTAAATTATGACTATAACTGGAGATGGGGAATTGTTATAGCATGGTCTGGAATTAAAGGAGTTTTTAGTTTACTCTTGGCTCCTGAAATTCATAATCTGGCTGATCAAAAAATAGAATCACCACAAATGGTAGGAAAAATCATCTCATAATATTTATTCATTTTGTTTATTTTGTAGCACCTGTCATAGTACCCAATAATAAAGTTAACCATTTACAAATTTTTTTAGTTTAAATTCCAGTTAGTTAACATACTGTGTAATATTAGTTTCAGGCGTACAATTTAGCGATTCAACGCTTCCATACAATTCCCAGGGCTCATCACAAGTGCACTCCTTAATCCCCATCACCTATTTCACCTATTTTCTCTCTTCTGTTCAGCTTCCTTGCTTTCCATTATTTTGTCTTCTTTGTCACTTATTTGTTTCTCTACTTCTTCCAGCTTTGTGTTCATTGCATCAAGCCTGTTTCCAATCTCAGTTATTAAATTTTTCATTTCTGACAGTTTCTTTTTTAACTCTTTTGTCTCTGTGGTAAGGGTCTCCCTGAAGTCTTTCCATTCTCTTCTCATAAGAGTATACTTATGATTGTTGCTATAAATTCTCGATCAGTCATGTTACTTATATCTGTTTTCATTCACTGTCTTCTTCTCTGTGTTAGAAAAGCCAGTTTCCCGCTCCTGAGAGTAATGGCTTTATGAAGAAGAGGTCATATAGTGTCCAGGGCCTGTCACTTCCTGGGGTGTCTGTGGTGCATGTTGCGTGAGCTCTGCTGTTGTGTTTTGGCTGCTCTATCCTTCGGGTCAGCTGCCTGCAGAGGCTCTCCTTGCCTGCAGTGGCCACTCTTTGGTCCTTGGTCAGAGTGTGGTGAGTTTTAACTACATGTGCTCTGGTCTGCTTGTTAAATAATACCTGATACTGCTTCCAGTAGAACCGAAGCCCTGTAGAACTCTCTGATCAGGAGACATGGTGTGGGCAGGGGTTTCTGCTGGTCTTCTGGGGAAGGGGCTGGCTAAGCTGGCACTGAGGCAAGCTTGATCAAGAAGGGCAGTCCCACCAGAATGCACAGGTGTGGGACTTGGTGTAAGCAGTTAGGCAGCCCTGTGGGTGCTACTTTGCTTCCTGCAGGTGGCTCTGTGTTCAAGATGAGGGGCAGGGAAGGGAAATGGTTCCAACCAGCTCCTTTGTCCTCAGAGAGGCATCTCCATGATATCTGCCTCTCAGGGAAGCACACTGAGAAGAGTGAATAATTTCCCCACTGTCTGCTCCAGGCGTTTTTCAGATCACTGTTTCTGCATCATCTGCCCCAGTTAGTTTGCCTGCCTTCTCTCTGGGAGTAGGGCAACATCTTCAGGGCACAATCCCAGTCAAGGCCACTGATCTTTCAAACTCCATTCTTCAAGCCCCACTGATTGCAAGAACTCACAAAAAGTAGCCCCTTACGTTTTCCCAGCCAATGGTTTTGGGGAAGTGTTTTCCTTGTGCATTCCCCTGTGTGCTCCTCTCTCTCTCTCTTTCTCTCTCTCTCTCTCTCTCCTTTGTCTGTGACCAGGGCTCCCTCCCCTCCACAGCACTTGTGATCCATTTCTCCTCCAAACCACATCTCCGTACTTCCTACCTTCCTTAATGTGGCTTCTTCTCTCCAGAGTTTTAGTTATGGAGTTCATTCTGTCGGTCTTCAGGTTGATTTCTGGAGTCTTAGAATGATTTGATAGTTACCTAGTTATGTTCGTGGGGTGAGACAAGCCTAGGGTCCTCTTCCTCCACCATCTTTTCTCCCTTCTCCTTAGGTTAACTTAATTAAAAAAAAATTTTTTTTAACGTTTATTCATTTTTGAGAGACAGAGAGAGACAGAGCATGAGTAGGGAAGGGACAGAGAGAGAGGGAGACACAGAATCTGGAAGCAGGCTCCAGGCTCTGAGCTGTCAGCACAGAGCCCAACGCAGGGCTCAAACTCACGAACTGCAAGATCATGGCCTGAGCCGAAGTCGGACGCTCAACCGACTGAGCCACCCAGGTGCCCCGAGGTTAACCATTTTTAAAATTAGATTTGAAAAATGCATTCTTTTAAGAAGAAAGGAACTTTCAGAGGAAAGTTTGTTTATGTTGATAGTCTGAAAGGGACCAACAGTGAAGTAATGGTGTAGGATGTGGAAATCAGATGGACTTGGGGTTGATTCCTGGCCCCCTCGTCACAGGCTGGGTGACCTTGGGCAAGTTCTCCAGATTTGTGGAACCTCAATTTCCAGTTGAGGATTGAGATGATACTTAGTAAAGTGTCTGCCACTTAGCAAATGCTCAATAAATGTTACTAACTCTCCCTCAAAGCCAATCTGGTAGTGGCAGTATCTGTGGTACTGAGAATCCAGGGAAGATCCAAAGACTCCAGTACATCTGCTGACAGTGTTAGGGCCCCTTGTTATTTGTAACAGTACTGTGTGAGTTAGCTGGAGAAGTTGCTAGAAATCCCTGGGACACCCCCTCCCCCACCTCCCAGTCAGATGAATTCCAACCCTGCTTCTGGGAGGGTTGCTTCTGAATAATGTGAATTAAGAACATCTGCCCACCTCCCAAGGAACTTTAATCTGCAGATAAATGTACAGAGTTTCTTGATACTGGCTAATTTCCAGTTCAGGATTTTCTCTTCTTTGTCATTTCCCCCCTGTTCCAGAAGACAATATTTTTAGAATATCTTCTTTGGAGGATCAGTTATCACCCTCTCCATCTTGCATGTAGAGAAATTAGAACAAAGAGAATAGCACGTTAGGGAAAGAACTCAGGTGCCCTAACTCCCAGAAGAAGTGCTTTTTCAAAATGGACTACTATATTCGTCACCATCTTTCCTGAGAATTTGTACTTTATATCTATGGCCATCATCTGGGAATTAATTTGGAGTTCAAACAAACCTGTGATTTTGCAGACTTTGGGTCCTTTCATGCCCCAAAGGAAAAGTATCATAACCAACGTCTGAGCTCCTTCAATTTTCTTTTGTGCAAGGAATTCGCCTAAAACCAAGTCAACGAAATGCTAACTAGCATTTGAGTATCACTTACAGTGTTTTTCAAATCTGTCTGATGTTACGTGGATCCCTTTAGCACCACCCCAGACCTACGCAATCAGAATCTGCAGGGAAGAAACCTGGAAGTCAGTATCTTTTAGAAGCACTTTCAGTGCTGGTATCAGTCAAGTTTGGGAAACACTCTCAGAGAACATACTGCTGTTGACTCCATTTTTTAGTGAAGGACACTGAGGCTCAGAGTGGTTAAGTCTACTGACCCCAAATCACATGGCTAATTAAAGTGGCAGAGGCAAGACCAGCAAATGTGGTTGTGTTTCTGCTTCTGTGAAGTGTCTCTCCAGACCCCACCACAGCTCCTGTAGGCTCCGAGCCTCCTGAGCAGCCATAGTAAGTGCTGGTGGCAGACACACTTTCCCTTGTCTCCACAGTCACCACTGCTACTCACCATCGGCTGGTGGCTCCCCAACCCTGCAGGCTCCATGGCCGTGTCTGTGATGCCTACCATCCTCCTGGCTTTGCGTGGCTGCTGCTGAAAGCAGCAACAGTGGAGAGCTCTTTGACCAGTATTCTTATCCTTTCCAGAAATCACAAAATCTTTTCTCATGCACATTGAAAACTAATTTCTGCTCCAGTATATTATATTCAAGCACTGTCCACAAAACAACCCTTTGCCCTATCTATCAGAAGCAAGATTTTAAATGTGGATTAAGACAGAATTTTGTTGGTGGTTAATTGAATAATGATTCCCTTTGGAGAACTTATTCATTTGTTTTTCTTGGCTCTAACTATTTGTATGTTTTGTTTTTTAGTTTTTATTGTATGTACAGGTAATATCACTAATGACTATGGGAATAAATTCATACATGATGACTCATTCAGCCAGGACATTAGGTAAAGTATATTTATCTTTCATTAATTAACTGGAGAGAATAATGCAAACACATTGTTTTTGGGAGTCATGGGGACATTTCTTAAGGAGCTCAAGGAATTGATTATGAAATCATTCATTTTCATTCATTCATTATTTACAGATGCTGCATTAATTGGAATATTGGTTTAGCCAGTTTAACAGAAACCACATTCGCAGTGGCTTAAACAAGATAGGGAACTTTCTTTTCCTCTCCATCAAAATGTCCAAAAGAGTGGGATGGTTCTACTTCACGGGGTTGTCCATAGATCCAGGATCCTTGTATTTTGTTGTTGCTCCTCTCTGGAATGTTGCTCTTGTCTGAGGGTAGAAGCTGACTCATAACCACTATATATTCAATCCAGCCAACTAGAGAGAGAAAATGGGGAGATGGGTGGAAATGGAGAGTAAGCAGCTTCCTTTTAAGGGCATAGCCTAGAAATTGTATATATCATCAGCACTCACATTCCATTGGTCAGAATTTAGTCGCATGGTCACACATGGGTAAGAGAAGCTATAAAATATTATCCCTACCTGGGATAATGTAGGGATAATGGTGGAGCCATGGCTGGCCATGTGCTCAGCCAAGACTTGGAGATTCTATGGCAAAGGAAGAAGGGGAAAATGAATATTGGGAGTCCTTTGGCTGGAACCACCATCTTCCAGTAATTTGCCAAAATGACCAACACAAAGGGAAAGAGGAGAGGTACCCTCTATATGTTCTCTAGGCCTTTTAGAAAACATGGAGTAGTTCCTTTGCAAATCTACAAGAAAGGTGATATTGTAGATATCAAGGGAATGGAGACTGTTTGAAAAGGAATACCCCACAAGTGTTACCATAGAAAAACTGGAAGAGTCTATAATGTTACCCAGCATCCTATTGGCATTGTTGTAAACAAAGAAGTTAAGGGCAAGATTCTTGCCAAAAGAATGAATATACATATTGAACATATTAAGCACTTAAAGAGCCGAGATAGCTTCCTGAAGTGTGTGAAAGAAAATGATCAGAAGAAGAAAGCCAAAGAGAAGGGTACTTGGGTTCAACTGAAGAGCCAGCCTGCCCCACCCAAAGAAGCACACTTTCTGAGAACCAATGGAAAGGAGCCTGAGCTGTTGGAACCCATTCCCTATGAATTCATGGCTTGATAAATGTAAAGGAAAAAAAAGGTTTTAAGATTGTAAAAAAAGAAAAGAAAATGGATACTGGGGGATAATCAGCAGGCTCTGCCACAGTTGCTTATTTCCAGAAAACATTTGAGGCCATTGATAATAAAGTGCATAAATTTGATAAAATCACACATCGACACGTAGTCAATAGAGAAATCTAAGATAAGATAGTTGGTGGCAGTACAGTCAAGGGGGGAGGGAGAAGGCTGGATGGGATTACACAAAGTCTTCGAATAGGGCCTTAGTATCTCTCAATATCCCATGGCCTGATCCTCAGCTAAGCTGGTGCAGAGGATGATCCTTTCAGGGTATCTAAAATTGACCAGACTGCTGGAGATATACAGCACTCACAGGAGCATGTGGATAAAGCAGAAAATCAATTAGTTAATTTATAAAGAGGATGATTTCTTTCTATGTCTGAAATAATTGTGATCATTATTCAGGGTATTCACCTCTAAATACCAATTTCCTTGATAAACAAAACTAGTCATCAGAAGGTATCTTGGAAAGCATGGAACTAATGAGAGGTCAATGGAAGGACAATGTTGAAGGAGGGTTCTTCTAAACAGGGAAATAGCCTGGTGAATTTTCCCTATCCTGCCCATGAGAGACATTACCTCTTTGCTTGTGTCTTTTTGCAGTCCTGCCCATTTCTAAAACTGCACCCCGCCAGCACTACAGCAGAACTTCCTGTGACAGCCCCCTTCAAAGCCAAGGGCTCCAATATGTGAACTGGGCTAATTAAGTGGGGCAGATTTCTGGTAGCTCTTCTTTTCCCCTAGTTATGGATCTGTTCTTGTTCTCAGTGGAAATGTATGCTTGGTCGGCAAAAGCCTACACTGGAGTGTGACCGAAGTTAATTTGATCTTTGAAGGCTTTCTCACACCTCCCTTCTCAACAATTTATTTTTGACTCTCAGGGATCCAGACCCACTCCATTCTCTTTGCTTAGGATATCACATCTGGATTTCTCCCATGCTTCTTTTCTTGTGATTCCTCCTACTCTGATACTCAAAGGCAAGATCAACAAGCGGTTTTACTGTCATGGTAATATTTTCTTCTCCTCTTTTTCTTCCCTTATAACTTTTTAAAAGTTTATTTATTTATTTTGAGAGAGAGAGACAGAGAGAGAGAGAGCATGCACATGTGCAAGCAGGAGAGGGGTAGGGACAGAGAGAAAGGGAGAGAGAGAATGTCAAGCAGGCTCCACGCTCTGTGCAGAGCCCAACACAGGGTTCGATCTCACAACCGTGGGATCATGACCTGAGCTGAAATCAAGAGTCAGGTGCTTAACCAACTTAACGAGCCTCCCAGGTGCCCCACAAAATTTTTTATTGTAGTAGTTAAACCTCGGAATTTTCATTATAAAACAAAAGTATATGGTAAATACTTTCTCCTTGTAGAATCTATGTTCATCCTTTCTAGAAATACTACGTGGCACACATTTAACACCTAACAGAGTTCAAGTTTTATCAGTAAGAGTTTCAAACCAACTACTTCTGTCTAGTCAAAGGCTTTAACAGATTCCCTCCTCACACTCTTCCAGGATCATCTTAAACACAGAGAATTCATTCAAATGTATTGGTGCCACCAAGTGGTCCACATATACTCATGTTTCCCCAGAGCAACTGGAAAGTATTTGTTTCTCCATCATATGGGGAGGATGTAGTTAGGCAAATGAAAAAAATTTTCTTCCTGTATGGTCTCAGCCATACAGCTTTGAATCCAAAGCTGACAACTTCTAACTTAAGCCTACAGTCAAATGTGTCTCTGCTCTGGACCATAGTGAACCAAGAGGGATATGCCTCCAGACCTTTGGGATCCCAGAAATTTCAAATACTGTCATTACATACAGTGTCCCATAAAGAATGCAGTAAAGTTAACTAAACATTTGGAACTCATTTGGACTCTTTATGGAACATTCCACATGCAGTTACAAAAAGAGAACAGTTTTATTGAGATGGGATTCCAAGTGAGCAGGTTAAGCTCATTCACTAATTAAATTCTTCTTTTCAGTGAGTGAGCCTCATAGCTGTAACTTCAAATCCATACCTCAAGAAAATACAAATGGCTACAAGTTTTGAGACATGTGGATTTGCTGCTGGCCAGGAAACAGATACATATTAAATTTGAGGGATCTCTGTTGCAGTGACCTCAATATTTTAAATTTTTAAAATTTTATAGAAGAATCAGTTGGAGAATTGTTAAAATGCAATTTCCAATTGATTCTCTAGGTATGGGTTGGATCCTGGGAATTTGCATAGTTTAATAGGCAGCCTTCCTCTGTAGAAGACACAAGTAGTTTTCTATACTTCGAGAAATACTGATTGGGTGCCTTGAAGTAGCAAGTCATGTCTCTAGATAAAGGGAATGAAAGGAAATGAAGAAAGCATTCCTTAGCAATTGAGTCAGATAAAGTTGAGTTATACAACCAGGAGAAACAGAGTTGGGTAATTTTTTGGAAAATTTTGGACCAAATGTGGTCCTTGCTTTTCTTTGAGCACTCTGGTTTGGCTATGCGAGTGATTGACTGCACCAACGAGATTTCACTACATCTTGCAGGATTTTGCCTCTTGGAGTCTTTGCTGTATTCTATTAAGATCCTTGCTTTTCTTTGTCACAGGTTTGTGTGCTATTTCCCTCCCAAGGCAAATGGCCATGCAGAATGCCATTAAGCACATTCAGGAGATAATACAGAACACAATAACGCTATTTAAAACAGAAAAAATTTTGACAAATGTTAATTGGACCTTAGTAGAAGAAAAAACAAAGATTGAATACACCATTCCTGTGAGTTGATACCTGGCAAAAAAAAAAAAAAGTCCACCTTTCTCTCCTGGGTCTGCCTTTCTTGCTTTAGTTTGTTATATTAAAAAAACCTCTATTCTGCTAATGGAATGTCAGAAAACTGAGGAGTCAGGGGTATATTTACTAGCTTTGCTATCTGGGTGAAAAGACTTCTTTGAATTCTCTCTAAAGAGAAGGTCTTGGTAATTTAGCTTTGTTTGCCAACATTGGAGAATTGGTGTTTTTACATAGCTGGTTGACTAACTGTGCATGGCCTCTGCCAAGCTGATGTTTCTGACCACTTGAGAAGCTGAGCCACCTGCCCTCACATTACTATAAAAAGCAGGAAACACAGGTTGCTTCAGAGAGCAATCGAGCAAAGACAGGTTTGGGGGAGAATCTGACTTACAAATCTCTCCGAATTTACGACTTTTAAAGCACACAATTAAAAGCAACATTTCTCATGTGGAGAGCATACCCAGTTATGCATAGCCCTTCCTTTTAACCATTCTGATTTAAGTTATTAGAATCTTGGTTAAGTGAAGTGCTTGTTTTAGCTACTTATTTTAGCTCTTTTTAACTTTATCTCTTTATGTTTTTAAACTTAGTCTGATACTGTTCAGTTTTCCCACGTTTCTCGTGGTAGTGAAACGGAGGAGTCCCCAACAGAAGAAGTTTTAATAGAAGAAGCCAGATTGCATGTAGCTATAATACAAATGGTTGGTACAGTTCACATAATCCGCTTTTTATTTATTTATTTATTTTTAATTCTTGCAATACTTTCAATTCTTACCTCTTTCAGGTGAGTAGAATGCCTCTTTCAGGGCTTTCAGGTGACTAGAAAAAATATTTTTTCAGTTAAAAACATTTTTTTAAACATTTGTTCATTTTTGACAGACAGAGAGAGACAAAGCATGAGTGGGGGAGGAGGAGAGAAAGAGGGAGACACAGAATCCGGGGCAGGCTCCAGGCTCTGAGCTGTCAGCACAGAGCCCAATGTGAGGCTTGAACTCACGAACTGTGAGGTCATGCCCTGAGCAGAAGTCAGATGCTTAACTGACTGAGCCACCCATGTGCCCCTATTTTTTCAGTTTGGATAGCATATTAGTTGTTAAAATTTGTTTGATTTATAGAAGTTAAAAATAACAATAAATGTCTTAGGCTTTAAGTTCAAGTCACAAATTTTATTATCCTGTTCTACGTCTTGTAATTTTTTGACCGTTCACTTTTGAGGGGACTTTGAACAATGTTTGGTGCTATTTACATACCTATTTAACTAAATATCTTCAAATATTTAAAACTGCTCTTATAAACTTAATGTATTTGAGTTTCTTTTATATAAAGTTCTCTTAAGTGCTTATTTAACTCTTATAAATTTAATAAATTAAAATACATCTAGTGAGCCAAAAATTCTCTTTAAATATTTAAGATTTAAGTTTTCAATGGTTTAATATAAGGAAGATTATATTTTTAAATTTATATATTATTGTGTTATGTATTATTTATATTTAAAATAAGGAAGATTACTAGGTAAAATCAAGTTTAAATCAACTTATCAAATTGCACATTTTAAATTGGGGTTATATTCTAATAAGACACATTTTATTCACTATTGCAAGCACACAAAAACATATACATATATTTGTTAAGCCAAGTCTATCTTTCTTACTTGTATTTTAAAACTTATTATTATGAAGAATTTCTAATTTCTAACATATACAGAAGTAGATATAATAGTGTAATGAATCCTTATGTACCCATGACCCAGCCTTAAAAACCAACATGACAAACCTTGCCCCACCTGCAATCTCATTCACTACCCCACCTTCCGTATCATTTTGAAACAAATCCCAGATATTATATTATTTCATCTGTAAATATTTCAATTACATATCTCTAAGTTTTCAAGTCTTTTAAAAAACATAGCAAAATATTAGTATTATACCTAGAAATTAATAATAACATCAAACATTGAGTCAGTGATCAAATTGCCAACTCTCATTAATATGATCAATGTATATTTTCACAGTTCACATTTTTAAATTGAATTCCAGTACAGTTCCCACATTGTAATTAATGGATAAGTCCTTTAAGTCTCTTTTAATCTATAAATTCCTTCTCTTATTTTTTTCTGTTGAAGAGCATACTTCTCCTTAATGCAAAAAAATTAATACCATATTTTCCTTCTTTTAAACAATTCTTTTTTTCTTCTTTTAAACATTTCTGAACTTAATTTAAAATACTCCCAGAGTTTGAAAATTTCTTATCAGGAGCAGTAGAGTATGGTCATAAATTTTTGATAGAGCCTCCTATTAAGAGGTGGTGCCTATATCCCTCCTCTCCCCCCCCCCCCCACCTCATTGAATTTGAGCTGTTCTTGTGACCTGTTTTGACCAAAAGTATGTCAGAAGTGACTCTGGGAATGTTCTGGAGCCTAGGCTTTGAGAAGATTTACAGCTTCCACCTTCTACTTTGAATACTGCCCTGAGATTATCATGTGAGCTGAAGAATGAGAGGCTGCATAAAAGTAAACTGAGGCACACAGCCAAGAGTCAGTACCCTACTACCAGACTTGTAAATAAATGTTAATTTAAAAGGGTGGGGGCAATAGACTCAAACTCTCAATGGTAGGAGATGCAAAGAATTGTGACCATATTTTTGTTTGTTTTTTCTTGGATGCTTCCCCCAACCAAGTTTTATTGAGTAATAATTGGCATACATTGCTGTATAAGTTTAATGCATAGAGTTGTGATGGTTTGATTTACATATATTGTGAAAAGATTACCACGATGGGTTTAGCTGACATCCATCTTCTCATATAATTGTAAGAAAAAGAAGAAAAGGAGAAAAGGAAAAAAAAATTAGGGTATAACCATATTTAATGTACTACACTGTGCTCACTGGCCACAAATATTCATATGCCTCCTATAAACAAAATACACTCATCCTTTTCTAAGACACACCCCCCTGCACCCCCTACACCAAGCTTCATCTTATTATGGCATTAGATTCAAAGTCTAGTATCTCATGATCTGCATTTGGTCTAGGTATGCTGAGGTTCCTTAGTTGTATCTCCTTAAGTATTATTCCTCTTGATCTAGAGACCTATGAACTAAGAAACACGTTATCTGCCCCCCACCCCCTCTCCATTTAGTGCTGATCAACAGACACTTCTGTTCAAGAAGGGGAAGAACAGGAAGTACTGATTAATCACTGGTCCATGGCAATTATGAAATCCCACTGGGCATAGGAACCAGTGCACCTCATTCTTTACATTTCCATAGAAAATAATCTATGTTTGTAACTGACTGGCCTTCTCAGTCTGATTTCTATCAGTAGAAACTTGGGAGATTTCTGTTCATTTAGAATACTTTCTGTCTCTTTTCGTCCAACCTGGTACAATTTACTTAAAAACTTGTGTATTTTCAATCAATCTGATTATAGTCCACTCCACTCCACAATTCCTTTTCAGATAGGCCATATATCATAAGAGTCGGAGAAAGCCTTTGGTCTGCTTGAGAAGATAGACTGAGTACCAACTTTTAGTCTTTCAGTGGTCTTAACAAAGAGTCTTTGATCTTGATTTGATCTGGAACCTGAGGCCATATTTTACTGTCAGCACACTAGATTTGATCTTTACTTTTAGATCTTTTGCCAGCTGAAAAGACTGCAATGAGAAACAAATTTAGTTTTCAACCTGGCAAATCGTGGAGTCTTTTTGCTAATTTCTGCTGCAGATTGAATTGTTTCTCTTTGGTTTCCCTAGCTCTTCCCATACTTTATCATAAGTAGCTTTAAAAGTTGATAGTTTTAGGGGTGCCTGGGTTAGCTCAGTGCGTTGAATGTCTGACTCTTGATTTGGGCTCAGGTCACGATCCCAGGGTTGTGGGATTGAGCCCTGCATCAGGCTCTGCACTGAGGGTCGAGCCAGCTTAAGATTCTTTCTCTCTTCCTCTGCCCCTCTCCTCTGCTCATACTCTCTCTCTCTCTCTCTTTCTCTCAAATAATAAACAAAAAATTAAAAAAATTTAAAAGTTGATAGTTTTAATATTTCTAGAATGTTAGAAGTCTAGAAATGTTCTTAGCAGCCAGATTCATAAGTTATTTGGGCACATTTTCCACCTTCCCAGTGTCCTCAGGTGACAGTATTGCCCATTGTGGTGCCTCTTTGTAGCTCAGCTTCCTCCCTCCCACCTCCAATACCAGTTTTTGTACTGTTCTCTCACTCTACTCACCCCCAAGTCCTAAAGCTAATGTTTTAGTCTTTGTTATGGAGGCTTTGAATAACTGGTACTGACTGTTGTTTTGGCTAGCCTTTGCTGTATATCAAAATGCCCCTAAACTTACTGGCTTAAAACAATGATTTATTATTTCTCACAGTTCTGTGGGTTGGCAATCTGGATGATTCTGTCATTGATCTTGGCTGGGAGCACTCATGTGTCTGTGGTCATCTCATAGTTCAGTGGGGTTGTGAATGTCCTCATTCACCAGTTTGGCAGTTGATGCTGGTTGCCTTTCAGAGCACTTTGGTGGTCTTCCATATGGCCTTCTATCTTGCAGTAGAGTGGACTGGGCTTCTTCACAGCATGGTGGTCTCTGGGTTCCAACAGGGTGAGCAGAGAAGCTGCAAGGCCTCTAAATCCTGTGTTTTGGAACTTGAATATCATCATTTTTACTCCCATTCTATTAGTTAAAGCAAATCACAAAGCTAGCCAGAGTCAATGAGTGAAGAAGTGGACTCCATCTCTTAGGAGAAGCAGTAGCGTCAGTTGCAAAGGGGCATGGACACAGGAAGGCATGGATACATTGGGGCTGTTTCTATAATGACCTACCACATTTACTTTTTTAAGCCAACAATCCCATGTAGTAGCCCACTCCATGTTGTCCTTTAATGGCTTTCCTGAGAGTGCCCTCTAGTGGCATTCCTCCCTGTTTTTGTGACCCCTTTCCTTTTTGGTCTCTTTCATGAGCTCCTCTCTTTCTTTTTATCTCTTTAATGTTTTCCTCAGAGCATGATTAATGTTTAATGTTTTCCTCAGAACAGTTAACTCTGTCCATCATTCTTCCCTTATAATCTCTCCTTCTTTTTTCTTAGCTACGCTCATTTCAATGCTATCCACAGATGTTCCTCAAATCTATATTCTTCCTTCCCAAACTCTCACCACCATCTCTTTATACTCATAAGTTCAACTGTGGCTAGACATTTCTTAGACATATCGCTGGCACCTAAATCCACACTGAACTCATCTCAAACTGGCTCTTGTATTCCTAGTCTCAGTGAACGGGCTCATTACCTTATGTGATCACTCAGGTCAGTCCTCTTTCTCTCTCCCTCTCCAAGCTCTATCATTCTTACCTTCTAAATATTTGTCAAATATCCCCCTTTCCATTCTTGTGTCTATTAATTTAGGAAATTATAACCTCTTTCCTGAATAATAAGCTTCAACTGATCTCTCTACCTCCAATTTTTCTGCGGTCAAATCACAGGGATTTATCCAAAAGACAAATAGGACTATACCACCTTCCTGCTTAAAACCCTACAATGGCTCATCAGGTCCTACAGCATTTTCCTAAGTGAGTTCCAAAAAACATTTGCTCTGATCCACAGAATGTTGATAGGAACTGCATAACAACAACAACAAAAAGTTTCCATGCTCAAATTTGTTTGGGAAATTTCTCCAGGATAGATCATATGTTGGGTCACAAAGCAAGCCTTACCAAATCTAAGATGATTGAAATTATGTCAAGTATATTTCTTTTATATCATTATAAAGTTGGTATAAAACTAGAAATCAATGGTATAAAATAGTATAAATGGTATAAAACTAGAAATCAATAACAGGAAGAAAACTGAAAAATTCACAAAAATATGGAAATTAGATAACACATTCCTGAAAAACCAGTGGGTCAAAGAAGAAATCAAAAGGGAAATCAGAAAATATCTTGAGACAAATGAAAATGAAAACACAACATAGCAAACCTTATAGGATGCAGCAAAAGCAGCTCTAAGAGGGAAATTTATAGTGACAGATGCCTACATTAAGAAAAAAGAAAGATCTCAAATAACCTAACTTTACACATCAGGAAAAGAAGAATTTGTTCTTTGGGCCCATTTTCATAAAGTTAGTAGGAAGAAGGAAATAATAAATATTTAAGCAGAAATAAATGAAATAGGACAAGAAAGACAACAGAAAAAAATCAATGAAACTGAGAGTTGCTTTTTTGTTTTGTTTTGTTTTGTTTTGTTTTTAAGATAAGCAACCTCACTGTAGTTTTGATTTTAGCCATTCATAACTCCTGTATATTCCAGCAACCTCACTCAGGGTATATGTCAGAAGGAAATGATAATAGGATCTCAAAGAGCTCTCTGGGCTGTCATGTTTCTTTCAGCATTATTTACAATAGCCAAGACATGAAAACAACCTAAGTGTCCATTGATGGATGAATAAAGAGAATGTTTATCTATCTATTATCTATTTATCTATATCTAATGGAATATTATTCAATCATAGAACAGAAGGAAATCCTGCCATTTGTGAATATATGAATGGACCTTGAAGGCATTATGCTATGTAAAATAGACAGAGAAAGACAAATAGTATATGATTTCACTTGTGTGTGGAATCTGAAAAAAAAAAAAAAAAAAAAAAAAAGCCAAACTCATAGAAACAGAGTGAAATGGTGGTTTCCAGGGCTGGAAGGTGGGGGAAATGAAGGAGGTGTTAAAATGTACACACTTTCAGTTATAAGATGAATAAGTTTTGGGGCTCTAATATACAGGATGGTGACTATACAATTCTGTATTACATACTTGAAAGTTGCTAAGAGAGTGGATCTTACATCACACACAGTCACACACACACAAGTTGTAATTATGTGAGGGATGGATGTGTTAACTAATCTTATTGTGGTAACCATTTTCTGCAATATGTATGCATGTGTCAAATCATTACATTGTGCACCTTAAACTTGTACAATATGTGTCAATTATATTGCAATAAACCTGGCAAAAGGGGGGAAAAAAGAACACAATTCACTTTTCTCTCCTGGTAGTTCCTTAAGAGGTTGAGATGATTAGTTAACCTTTGAATTAATACTTTGTACTATCCTGCTGTAGAAAGATGACACCGTGATACTATTTATATTACTGAGGAAAACTCTTTGAGTTGTGTAGATTTTGAGTTTCTGAAGCTAGGAAACTTTGTATCTTTTATTACATCCAGGATATTACTTTGCAAAAAAAGGAATATTTAGTAAATATTTAAATTGAATGGAATTTATTTCCTGCTACAGGAGATTTTTGGTAAAAGTATATTTTTCTATAATGAATGTAATAATAATAGTGAGGGCTATGTAAAGGTCAAGTAGAGTATATTACATTTATGTTTTGGTCCTTTGTAATATTTATTTAAAATTGTATGTTTAGAGTAGCTTTGAAAAACAGTGTAATGATGGAACCCTCAGTGTAGAGGCAGCCCGGATATTAATCGGTGCAACCAAAAGCTATTGCCCCATCCAAGGAAAGTAAGTGTAATATTTCTTAAATTGTTATTTTCAAAATCATATGGGTATATGGATAAATAAAATTTAAAAGCTGAGAGTTAAATATCCAGGTTGATCAATTTATCTCACCTATGCTCTTCTATCTGTCCATCCATCTATCTATCCATCCCCTTATTTTACTTGTTTACCTTTTTTTCCCCTGAAGGTTAATAACTTTGGTGACATTAGGAGATTCTGGAATAAGTGTAATTAGATAAGAGACTAGGGGAGCCATAAATGGAACTTATGTAGTTTCAGATACTGTTATGATTATCCCATCTTTCTATCATATTTGCTAAGTTACTGGGTAGGGTAGGTAGGGAAGCCTGGAGCCTGTCATTAGGCTGCTTCCTCACAGGTGGAGCAAGTCTTGAAGGAACTGACCCCACTGATGGAGTTAAATCTAGTGGGAAAAACTCAGGTGTTGAGAGATATGTCAATATCTGGTCACAGTCCTGGTACAAATTAGCTAATGGATGATCTAAGACAAAGCTTGTGGGGGCAACAACGATAGGAAATTCTGTCTGGGTGATAGTTAACATTTCAGGAGTCTGGTAACCTATCTGGGAGATCTAACATCAGTTCCTAAAGTTTGGAAAGGGTAGAGCCTTCAGGGCCTTGGGGAGGCTTGGGTTAGGCAACGCATGACAAAGGAGGGCTTGATTCTGGACCCCAAAAAATTGGTCTGGAGAAGCTTTAATTTTGTGCTACCTCAAGCCAAGCATGGTTCAATGAACAGAGGCAGGAAGAGTTTCCTGTACCGTGACCATGAGTGGGTAGGTGGATGGATACAGAGGCTCAGGATGGTGCATTTAAAAAATATTTTTAAGTTTATTTATTTATTTTGAGAGAGAGGGAGAGCACAAGCAGGGGAGGGGCAGAGAGAGAGGGAGACAGAGAATCCCAAGCAGGTTCTACACTGCCAGCCCAGAGCCCCACATGGGGCTCGAACACACAAACCATGAGATCATGACCTGAGCCAAAATCAACAGTTGGGTGCTTAACCAACTGAGCCACCCAGGTACCTCCAGCACTTGACTTTTATTATAACATATGTGTATATTTTTCTCTGTTAGATTCATGAGTATTTATGATGTTTCAACTTACATAAGAGCTAGAAGTTGGCTTATGAAGTTTAAAAACATGTTAACTTTTTTGGAATATCATAAAGATAAGGCACTTCTTATTCTATATGGGTAAGTATTATAAACCGTAATAGCAATAGACAAAAATATAACCTTTTCTACATTGTCAGCACTGATTACATTGATTTTCCTTATTAAGAAAAATCAACTAATAGTATGGTCAACTCTTACTGATTGAGTGGTGATGGAGCAGAGTTCTTGCTTCTCTTTCCCCACTCTGTTTTGGCAACTTTGCTGATATCTCTATTAGAGAGTAGGTAGGGAGAAGAATAAAAGAATGGTCACATTTGGACTCTTTAAGGGTTAACTGCCATGTCTAAAGGTCATATTACAAACTGGACTGCTTTCACATCCTTCTGGTATTCTTCTGGGTATAACAGTGATCAGGGGAGAGAAAGAACAAACTCATGGTCTGTAACTTCCTCTCAATTTCATCTGTGCCAAGGGGTGGCTCTGTTGATGTCCATTACTAGGAAAAACACAACATGGCCTTAATAATAGCTGTAACCAATTTACCAACAATAGCTGTAACCAAACTATCACAAGATACAGATTTCACTGAACTTGTGTAAAGTTTTCCCTTTAGTATATAAGTTGTGAACTTACATACTTTTTAGAGCAGGAAGGCAGGTTTTTCTGCTAACGAAAGATGTCAACATGAGAAATGCCAGAAATATTAATGCTACTAAATTTTAAGTGGGCATTGACATACATTTCATAACAAATTCTGATGATTAAAAATTTTTTTTCCATTAAGTTTGAAGAGAAATATAAGAAATTAAAATCCTAAGGTCTTGACATATATCCAGGTAACCTATTTTTGTTGGGCTCTACTTAGGATGGATTGAAAAGAAAAAAACAAAACGACATTATAATTACTGAATAAAATATTTTTTCCTATTCTTATTTTAAATGATGCTGATGTTTTTCTCTAAATTTATTTGTTTCTTGCTTTTGATGTCTGAATCTTTGCCTTGTTTCCTATGTACTATTATCTTTGATTTTAAAAAATGCTCCCCATCCTGATATAAATTAGTAAGAACTATATTTTTTATCTTTTTCTATTATGATTATTGTGTATAGAAAGTATGCTTTAGGTTTTTGCTTATTTATTTTATGTTTGTGTACTCTTCTTCAAGTTAATGTTAATGATTTGTTAAAACAAATGTTGAACTTCAGATCTTAATCGTTATATTTTTAAAGTGATCTAACATTGTATTTGATCTCTTTTTTTCAGAAATAATAAATTTCTGCTTTTTGTATATCACATTGTATTTTCAGAAGAATTTGAATATGCAGGACATGTTATAACATTAATATACATTTATCCCATGATAGTGCATCTATGGCCAATGGCAAGAGAGTTAAATGTGTCAGCACTTATGTCAATAAACTACTATTTTGTATTTTTATATATATTTCAATCAGCACTGAAGGTACTGTTTAAAATAGAAATGTATCCAATAAAAAGAATAATTCAGATATTTTTAATCTATTTTTGTCATATGCAAAAAATAAATAAGGGGATAAACCCAACTTGGTTTGCTAGGTCCTTGTCATAAGATGAGAACCATTTTTTAGGATAAATGCTTCAAAGATCATTTGTCAGCACCAGTGTTTTCATACTTTATTATTAATAGTATTGCAAAAACTCTGTTTACTGCTATTTTTAACTGCTTGTTTTTGGCACTTCAACTTCATTATAGATTATATTTTGAATCAAATTATAATTTCTGATGTTGGAGATTAAAAATAATTTTTCTGAAATTCTAAATGAATAACTTAAAACTCAACTTTTGGAATGTAACTCACTTGTAGTTGAGGATTTAACTGTTAATGTCAAAGATCCATCACTGTATACATCACTGTATAGGTGCTATGAAATAACATACATTCTCTTTGTTTTCCAAATAGATAATAATTTTGAAAAGGAAATATTTTCGTGAATATTGGAATACTTTGGACTTTTTTATCATGCTCCTTGGAATCATTGATATCTTTTGTATATACTTTGTCAAATTGAGACAAGACAATTTTGTTCTTATTCAGGTTACAGTAATACTAGGATATTTCAGAATACTTAGGTTTATTCCTCTCATCAAGGTAAAATGTCACATTTCTAAATATTGGGGGTTTTGTCCTACACTGTTTGTTAGATGTGTTAACAAACCTCATTATCTTGAAGGAAACAGAGAAGGAGCTCTCTTTACTTGGAACGCTGTCTCTACAGGTGTCTGTATGGTTCACTCTCTCATCTTCTCACAGAGGCTCCCCTGACCAGTCTGTGTAAAATGGCATCCTGCCTCCCCACCCCAGCCAGCTCTCCACCCCATGTTTCTGATGCTCTTGTACCTGCTGAAGGTTTAGCTTTTCCTCATAGCACTCATTGCCTTTGTACTGTATGTTGTGTGTACTCTCCACAAGGTAGGGATCTTCATTTTGGTCACTGATGTAACGTCCGGTTCTAGAATGGTACCTAGCATGTAGTGAGTTCTTAATAGATATTTGTTGAGTGAATGAATGAAAATGGTGGTGCCACTTAAAGCAGGGTGACCCAGAAACAAATTCTCCAAGCTTTAGTAAAATGTGCTCATAGATCCCTAACTGTAAAGAAGCACGAAAGTTATTTTCTCTGCAGCCCATGTCTATATAGCATACTGCCTATGGAATTTGATTTTACTGTGACCTTCAATCTCTGCAACAGATATTAGTCCTTCTTTCTATGCTTCTGGTTTTGATTCTGAAGGTAGATTTTCAGATTTCCAGTCTCAGCTCCTAAACCTCCCATCTTTCTTTCCAATGGAGTTGTCTTATACAGCTTTTAACTTGGGAGCTTTACCTTTTTATTTTTTAAATTAATTAATTAATTTTGAGAAAGAGAGAACAGGGGAGGAGCAGAGAGAGAGGGGGGGGGGAGAGAGAGAATCCCAAGTAGGCTCTGCACTTTGAGCATAGAGCCGGGCACAGGGCTCGATCCCACAAACCATGAACTCATGACCTGAGCGGAAATCAAGAGTTGGACACTTAACCGACTGAGCCACCCAGGCACCCCTTAACTTGGGAACTTTAGATGGTTTTGCTTGCCACTGTATTTTTTTTTTGAGTGGTTGAATTCTTATCCTGTCAAGTGAGTTTACTGGTATGTACTGAAGTTATAAAAGATTAATATTTTTTTTCAAAACCTGCTGTAAACCCTGGTGACAAAAGGCATTCATTAATCTCCTCCATGTAGTTCCCATTCTCCAAGAAATTTAGTAGTCCTCTTAAAGACAGAATTGTTTGAATGCTCAGACTTGCACTTGTAGACTTTATTTTCTATTCCTTCCTTGATTCTGTGTCAATGTTACCAAGCCTCGGCGTTCATAAGAGTTATTACACAGAGTTGTATATACAAAAGCTGCTTTAAGTGGTAATTTTGATTATTCATGATTTTTGCTCTATGACTGAGTTTAGAGCCAAGTGCCCACCTAAGGTATAACCCCACTGGAACACAGACTATTCTAGAAATCAGGATATGTAGCATGAGGCTAAGTCTTAAAATGGAAGGGAGAGGGGCGGCTGGGTGTGGTTCAGTCAGTTAAGCGTCCAACTTCAACTTAGGTTATGATCTCATGGTTCCTGAGTTCAGGGCCTGCGTCGGGCTCTGTGCTGACAGCTCAGAGCCTGGAGCCTGCTTCAGATTCTGTGTCTCCCTCTCTCTCCGTCCCTCCCCTGTTCACACTCTGTCTCGCTCTCTCAAAAATAAAATAAATGTTAAAAAATATTTTTTTAATGGAAGGGAGAGGTTTCCTTGTGTCATCCATTTTTATACAGTGACTGTATGCAGATGAAGGTAAAACAATCACCGTGGAAGTAATACTTTGTGGAAATGTCTCTCTGAGGGAAGTAAAGATTTAAAGATGTGTTATTGTACAAGTCAAATCTATCCAGAGTATGAACCAGTTGCTGCTTCTGTCCAGCACACTTGACAAATCTCAATGAAGTATATTTAAGGAATTAATATAATCAGGATCAACTTTTTCTCTTGAGCACTTACTATGTTCCAGGAAGCGTGCAAAGAACTGTACGTACGTGATCTAATTAAACGATTGCAATAACTCCGTGAAGTAGGTGTTACCACTATATAAAGTCAGGTGCTCTAATAGCCAGTCCTCAGCACAATGTGGCTTTCAAAAGAAACCTGTATTGGAAGGCTTGGAAGAATGATGGAGATTTTTACTTTAAATCCTCTTAGGAACAGCTCATGGGGGGATTAGTGCATCACAGAATGAAACTTTGTAAAAATCCTCTTCTATCTCTCCCTCTGCCCAAACTTACACAACTATCAGAGTGGCTAAAAGTGTCTTCTTTCTCTGCTCTTATAATTCCTTTGCTATGGTGTTCTTTTCTTCTTCTCATGTTCCTCCTTTGTTACTTGGTTCCTCACCATCTGCCCTGCAGTCTGATGTGACTCTCTCTGTAATTGACTGCATTCTTTTATTTTTTTATTTTTTTAAGTTTGTTTATTTTTGAGAGAGAGAGAGCATGCAAGTGGGGAGGAACAGAGAGGGAGAGAGAGAGAATCTGAAGCAGGCTCCAGGCTCTGAGCTTTCAGCACAGAACCTGACGTGGGGCTCGAGCTCACGAACCACGAGATCATGACCTGAGCCGAAGTTGTGCGCTCAATGGACTGAGCCCTCCAGGCGCCCCTTGACTGCATTGGTTTTTGAGGAGCAGCTCAGTTGGACTTTGGGTACTTAAGTATTATTATCCTCATCTTACAGATGAGGAGACTGAGTCCTCAAGGTTGCAAGTAACTTGCTGAAGGTCACAGAGCTGGTGAATAGTAGAGCTGGTCCTTGAGCCTAGGAAGGTTTATATTTAAAACCCCATTCTGTTCAGGGCACTTGGGTGGCTCACTCGGTTAAGCCTCTGACTTTGGCTCAGGTCACGATCTCACAGTTTGTGAGTTCGAGCCCTGTGTCAGGCTCTGTGCTGACAGCTTAGAGCCTGGAGCCTGCTTCGGATTCTGTGTCTCCCTCTCTCTCTGCCCCTCCCCAACTCATGCTCTGTCTCTCTCTCTCTCAAAAATAAATAAACATTAAAAACAAAACAAAAAAACACATTCTGTTCAATCACCACACTCTCTTGTTTCAGCTTGTGATTTGAGAAATTTAGAGCTGAGAAGTATCTTTAATACCTACTTTTCCTTATCTTGCAAGTTAAGAAACCAAGGGGCAGAGGGATGATTGATTTAGTCGGTGACTATCATGCAGGTTGGGAGACCGCTTGTCTCCTGAAATCTGGGGGTGTGGAGAATCGGGGGTAAAGGCAGTGGTGAGGACTTCCTTCACCAGGTATGCATTGACCTTTCATTCCTTTGAAGAGTGGCTCTTAAACTTGAGTGCGCATAGGTAGACTCACCTGGAGAACTGGTTAGGACAGATTTCTGAGCCCAGCCCCAGAGTTTCTGGTTCAGAGGGTCTAAAGGAAGGCCTGAGAATTTGCATTTCTGACAAGACTCTGGGTAGTGCCCGCTGCTCCCTCAGATGACACTTTGAGAACGCCTACCGTGGAGGGTGCTTTTCCTCATCAAATGTTCAGGCTTTTTTTTTTTTTTTCTCTTCACTGTTCCAGATAATAATACCACTACTGATAAATATTGTCGATGTACAGATCAAAAAGCGCCTCCACTTGATGTATAGTATTACAAAAGGTTATGTCAAAAGTCAAGAGGATACCAAATTTTTAATAAAACAAATTTCCAGCCGAGAATCAATATATCAGGTGAGAGACAAGCCCTGGTCACTTGGGAAAACAATCGTTTGGGTGTATTCATGTCTTTTAACACTACTTCTGCATGTATTTACATTTTTTTTTTAGCTTATTTATTTTTTGAGAGAGAGAGGGAGCTGAGGAGGGCAGAGGGAGAGAGAGAATCTCAAGCAGGCTCCACACTGACAGTGTAGAGCCCAATGCAGGGCTCGAACTCACAAGCCTTGAGATCATGACCTGAGCCAAAATCAAGAGGCAGAAGCTTAACCGACTGAGCCACCGGGGTGTTCCTACTTCTATAAGTGTTTGACCCAATGGATAAATTGTAGCAAGTAAAGGGCCATTCGATGGTTTATTACATTATCCGAGGTGCTGAGGTGCCACAGAGAACAGTCTTTGCTCTTTACCTTTCAGGTATCTTTATCAAGCTCATTTATGATCTTCATAGAAGACAATCTATCTCTTTGTTTTTATTTTCTGAATGCAGACTTGAGATCCGTCTGTCTTTGTAACCCTCTCTGAAAGGTAGGGCAAGTTGGAAAAGGCTTCCTGCAGGAATCAAAACTCGAATGAGCCTTCAAAGAAAGGGTAGGTCTAAAGTGGGGAGGAAGAGAGAGGGCAAGAGAACAAAGATTTGACAGTGAAAGCTGGAAATGCTGGTGCCGAGAAGTGGCCGAGTTGTGGTATGTATGTACGTATGTAATTGTTCAAGACCTTCCTTATTTGCAGGCAGTGTGACGTAAGTACCAAGTGGGAGACGAGGACATAAGCATACTAGGAACTTGAAGATGCAGTGAATCACCTGCTAACTAGGTTCCCTCATGCCAGGCCGTCTGTCCCAGGCCCCTCTGCAATTCATAGAGTAATGTTCCTAAAGGACTATTTCAAGTTTCATATGTGACTTTCTGCTTTAAGAGTATTCAGTGGCGCTCTGCATGGCCCAAAGGGTAAGGTCTTTGAATCGAAATATGTATGTGTGTGTGTGTGTGTGTGTATATATATATATATATATATATATATATATATATATATATATGTACATGGGTGTGGGTGTGGGTGTAGAGAAGAGAGAACACAGAAAAGATGGTAAAAAATCATCATCATAATTTTACAACTTGAAAATAATAAAATGTGAGAAATGCAAGCATCCCTCCCTGCGCCCCACTTCCCAGAGACAGCCCTGTACTAACCGTTCTCGTGTTAATTCCTCTACTGCTTGCCACGATAATTTTAATAATATGCACATGTATTTAACTCTTGATTCATTATCTCTAAACAGACTTTATTGACTCTCTGCCGTGAAGTATAAGGAGATTAAGACATTGCTTTAGCCTTTTATTTTTCTCCCTGTCTTAAATTTTTGGAGCCATTATTTTTACAGAGAAAAGGTTTATAAAATTTACATTCTATTCTGTAAGTATAATTAAGTCTTCATTCTTTTCAAAAAATGACTCCATACATGGAAAACCAAAAAAACAACCTTTACTTTGTTATAATTATTTATAAATATTATTCACTGTAGAAACTACCATTGGATTCAACCCATAACAAAGGAAATATGATCAATATCATTAAACATCTACTACTTAAAAGATACTCTTTTGAGTGAAACAGTCAAATGGTTAATTAAAAAAAATTTTTTTAACTATCTTCCTGTTTTCTTTTGCTTATGGATTCCTTAGCCACTCTTTCTGGAGTCCCATGCGAGCCTCCTTTTTGCTTTCCTTTCATCATGCTAGATTATGTCCATAAGTAATTTTTTCCATAGGTGATGTATGGGCTTCAGTATGCAAAAACCTTTGTATTTTGCTCTTAGCATTATGGACTCCAAAGCTATTTTCTTGAAGATATCGCCATCCGTCTTTAGCATTGCTGGTACAAGTCTGACTTTACTTGTGCTTTTGTAGGTGACTTTTTTCTCTTCGTTTAGAGGCTTCTGGGATTTTCTCCTTGGAGTTCTGAAATTTCACCAGAATGTGTCTAGATGTAATTAAAAAAAAAAGTTATTGAGGTGCCTGGCTGCTGGCTCAGTCGGAAGAGCACGTGACTCTTGATCTCGGGGTTGTGAGTTGGAGCCCCATGCTGGGTGTAGAGATCACTTAAAATTTTTTTAAAGTAAAAAAATAAAAATAAATGTAAAAACGTGATCCCACACAGCACTTGGTGGAGTTTTCATAATTAGAAGATTGCCATCTTCCTTCCATCACCTCTTTGATTGTTCCCTCCCCTGTTTCTATTTTCTCCTTCAGCAAACTTAAAATTTATTTAAAAGATTAATTTAAGTTTTTTTTCTTTTTCGAAAGAGAGAGTGTGAGCAGGGAGAGGAGCAGAAGGAGAGAAAGGGAATCTCAAGCAGGCTCCATCCTCAGCGTGGAGCCCTACACCAGGCTCGATCCCACAACCCTGGGGTCATGACCTGAGCTGAAATCAAGAGTCAGACGTTCAACCGACTGAGCCACCCAGGTGCCCACCACACTTTTAAACACAGTTTTGAATTTCTGGATTTAGTCCTTGTTTCATGTTTTCTCATAACTTCCTACTCTTTCCTCTTTGCAGTGAGAACCCCCCACCCAGCTTGATTTTCCATGTTCCGAATTTAGTCTGTAGCTATGTTTATTCTGCTATTCAGCCCATCTATTACATTCTCTTTCTTTTCTTGACTGAATGCTTACTTATCTCCACGTACTGTGATTGCTTCTTCTCATTGAAACTAGTTCCCTTATTTTTTTTAAACAAATGTGATATTCCCTTGAATCTCTTTATTTAAATTTTGTTGTTGCTGTTGTTTCCTGTAGTAGTTCTCCTTCGTTGAGGTTCATTCTTATATTTGTCATGCTTGGTGCTTGTCTTTCATTCTGTTTTCCTCTGCCCAGTGTTTGGTGACTTTTGGTAGTATTTTCTCATCCTAAGTGAGACTCTTGATTTGTAACCTGACAATGAATTTAAATCCTAATTACTGAGGACCTAGATCTAATGATCTGTGTGTGTACATAAAATCAGGGATGGCCTGGGGGTTACGTCTTCTGCTTGTTGTGCCTAATTTTTTGTGATGACTGTTATTTACCTCAGGCCCTCAGCCAATAAAGAGAGGCTTTTTCTGAATGAAATTCAGGAGAGGAAAATAGGCTGTGAAGATACCTACCTTAATATTTTAATTTTAATTTCTAAAATACATAAAAAGATTGGTTGTTAAATATCTTCAGAATTTAAGATTTTCTTTTATAATCAGGGAACACTCTAGAATAGCTGAATTTTAGCAAGGCATCTAACATCTTTCATGACATCTTTATAGATAAGCTAGAGAACAATTATCTAGATTTATCAAAGAATTATTGATCATTGGATCAAATGTGCAATAGAATCCTACCTTGTTGATTTACTTCGAATATTAGATAAGACAATTAAAAGAACTATGGAAAGTCTAGATTGATCTATAATAGAAAGAAGATAGAGCTCTTCATAGGAGAAAAGATTTCAGAAACAGGAATAGGAGAGAAGAAAAACAGCTGCCGGTGGTGGGAGGTAATGCGTTTTGAGGAGTTGGGGAGAAGGCAGAGATTTGGGGGCCGTGGCCTCGAAGTGTAAGAGATGAAACAAATTCTCCTTTGGAATTTTTAAAGGCGACCTCAGTACAGATTTAAATATTTTTTGAGATATTTAGGTATCAAACTCGTGTGTATTCTGAAAGTGTTGCGGTTCAAAAACTGACCAGTGACAGCTCACGTTTAGAGGAGTCACATGTGCCCAGCCTTAAGTGATTATATTCTATTTGTAGGTAGGCGTCGGTTCCTATGCTGTCTCGTGCAGGTCATTCTCTGGCATTTTTACAGAGTTGCTATGGAGCCAGTTTGGTTTGAAGGGGGTTGTGCACCTGTGCAAGCAGGGTGGGACCACGGTTTGTGGGTGCCAGCTATTAATTTGGCACCTTCCCAATATTGATTCAATGTTTTCAAGTGAGAAGAAACAACCTAATAAAAATTGTATACCTCGTTCTTATATTCAAAATGAGAGATTTCTTACATGTGATTTTTCTAAACCAAAACAACAACAACAACCATGAAACTTAACTTCAGCTACTTAAACTTTATAATAAGCCAGTAAATAGCACCGTGTTAGCTACTGTTCCCTGTAAATAGCACTATGCCACATGTTATTTGGGCACAGAGTTTCAGTCATCTATGCCTGACAGTCCTGGGGAATTGTCAGTTGTGTGGTCCTGGGGCTGTTGTGTGGCCAAGTGCAAGCTCCAGAAAGATTAAAGGTGGAGAATAAGCTCCACGAAGAGCAGTAGCCGGGACATGGCAGGCATTTGACCAAGACCTATTGTGTGATTGAACAGAGCTTCACCATGGTTAACCCTTGGAGTAGAGCTATTTCCTAGGTATGTCAGGAGTTCTCTGTAGGAAACATCAACTAACAAAAGCCATAGTTTCTCATTATTCTACTTGGTCTTGTGCTCCTGATAGACAGGCTGCCCAAACAGCTGCTCAGTTGGCTATCCCAAACCGGAGTGCTATCTGTGAGAATTCTCCTTGGTGCAGAGTGGAATACACGCCAAGCTTTCCTGGGGCACCTGGGTGGCTCAGTCACTTAAGCATCTGACTCTTGATTTCCGCTCAGGTCGTGATCTCTCGGTTTGTGAGTTTGAGCCCCACGTCAGACTTTGTGCTGCCAGTGCTGAGCCTGCTTGGGATTCTCTCTCTCTCCCTCTCTCTCTCTCTGCCCTCTCCCCACTTGCGCTCTCTCTCTCTCTCTCTCTCTCAAAAATAAATAAACATTTAAACACACTAATCTTTTCTGCGAAATGCTAGGTCCAGTAGCTATGTAAGCTACTGACTGCATTGTATTTGTTGTAATATGAGGAGGAGCATGGGGAGAGCGGCAGACTTGGCACAGAGGGAAGACTTGAGCTAAACATCTTCCCCAAGTCACAAACTAAGTGGGATTTCTTCTTCTCAGATTTTAAAGGCAGACACGCACTTGGCATAATAAGAAATTAATGTCTTTCTTAACTTATTACAGAAATTATATGAAATTTTGGAAACCAACAAACGAGATGCCATCAAAGAACTAGGTAAGTAGTTGGAGTATCTGATTTCCTGAAATCACACACTATTATCCCATAATTTAGCCACGGGAAGCCAAGTTCATACTCATCTTCGATTACTCATTTATTCATCCAGTGAGCATTTACTGAATGCAGGCAGTAGGCCAGGTATGCCAAAAATGCAGAGCCAGGCGGAAGGTATGAGAATATCAATAGATAATTGCAGAAAGTTAGAGAAGGTCTTGTACTGGCCATGGGAGTGTAGAGGAAAGAATGAAGGGTGTGGAGAGTGGATTAAGATGGCAGATTCCTTAAGGCTGTCAGAAAAAGACACAAGGCGATTACATTTGACAAAGGGTGTTTTGTTTTGTTTTACTTTGCTTACAAGCATACTCAGGAATGCAGGGCTACAATCTCTTGACATTTCTAGTCTCTCTGCTTGAGTTGAAGCACACAGCAGGAGCCCTAGGGTTTTATACAAAGCTTCTTGGGTCTGCTCTCCTCATAAGGGGCTGTGGGGCAGGCTGTGAGTGTGTGCCAAAGTATCTGGGAGAGAGCCCTGGCATATAGTAGGTTCTTGATAAATGGATGTTACTATAAAAGAGATGAAGTAAAATCACTTTGTATTCATAGCAACATTGTAAGATGCCAAATGGATTTATGAGGATCATACTTTCCAAATCAAAATTAGAAGAACATGGCCTAATGAATGGCATTTTGAATTTGGAGACAATAGGTCAGAATATTTCGGCACTGTCTCAGATAACCCAGGACCCATTGTTGCCTTTACATATAGAGATAGATTTTTATTTCTGTGCTTTTATTTACTTATTTTTTAATGTTTATTTTTGAGAGATACAGCATGAGCGGGGGAGGGGCAGAAAAAGAGGGAGACACAGAATCCGAAGCAGGCTCTAGGCTCTGAGCTGTCAACACAGAGCCCGATGTGGGGCTCAAACCCACGAACCACGAGATCATGACCTGAGCCAAAGTTGGACGCTTAACCGACTGAGCCACCCAGGTGCCCCTATTTCTGTGCTTTTAAAGATTAGGGGTGTAGGAGCTGCTATCTCATATTATGCTTTAGATTCATATGGAATATTACAAGGTTTTCTTGATTCAGTCCTGTAAAAGGGAATGCCTGTTCCCACATGGTTACTGCAACTGATTATTGAATGCTAATTATGTCAGGAACTGTGTTATCAGCTTTATGTGCATTATCTCATTTAATCCTTGTAATTACTCCAAGAGGCAAATACTATTACTGTCTTCACTTTATAGATAATGAAGCTGAGGTTTAGAAAGTTTAATGCGCCTCAAGGCATGTGGGTGGTAAGTGCTGAGCTAGATCTCGAGCCCAGGTGCACCTGACACTGAAATCTGTTCGTGATCACGCTATCCTTCATTTTAGCGGCCAGCTCATCGCCGTTCAAAAAAAAGTTTGAGTAGCAACCTTGGGTGGCTCAGGGGATTAAGAGTCTGACTCTTAATTTCAGCTCAGGTCATGATCTCACCGCTCGGGAGTTCCAGCCCTGTGTCAGATTCCACGCTGACAGCACAGAGCCAGCTTGGGATTCTCTGTCTAACACCCTCTCTGCCCTTCCCCAACTCATGCATGCGCACTCTCTCTCTCTCTCTCTCTCTCTCAAAAAAATATACATAAACTTAAAAAAAAAGTTTGAGTACCTTCCAGATGTCAGGCATTAAAAAAAATTTTTTTTATGTTTATTTTTGAGAGAGAGAGAGAGGGAGAGAGAGTGGGGTAGGGGCAGAGAGAGAGAGGGAGACACAGAATCCAAAGTAGGCTCCAGGCTCTGAGCTGTCAGCACAGAGCCCGATACAGGGCTCAAACTCACGGACTGTGAGGTCATGACTTGAGCCGAAATCCGATGCTTAACTGACTGAACCACTCAGGCGCCCGGGATGTCAGGCATTTTGCTTAATGTCAGGATGACAAAGATGAAAGAGACGCTGTTTTCGCCATGTCTTCCAGTCCAGGTCATGACTTCCTGTGTTCATTAAAGAGGAAAAGCTATGCCATTTGATCTCAGAAATCTCCACCAGCTGAAGCCAGGGGTCTCTTTCATGAAGCCATTTATGCGTTCACCCAACAAAAGTTATATGATGTGAAGGATCAAATAAGTAAGGACCAAAATCCCACACTGTAGTAGATTCCATAATGGAGATATGTAGGACATGCCATGGGAATAAAGAGGAGAGAGTGATTCTCTCCTAGCTGGTGGGGGACGCCAGTTTTCAATGTTCTCATCCATGAAATGCAGATTGAAAATAGCTCTAGTCCTACCGGCCTCGCATGTTCTGTATGAAGCAGGAATAAAAGGATATTGTGTAAGCACTTTGGAAATTACAAACTATTACACACATATTAGTTATTATTGTGGTTATGGCATTGTATGCTTACTGACAGTTTCATTTGCTTCAGGACTCATAGAGCACGAGGGTCGTGATGTTGTCATTGCTTTGAAGACTAGGCAGGCAATCCGGAACGTGATTGCTAAAGCTCTGAAAAACCTCACCTTCCTTTGGTCAAGAGGCATTATTGATAAACATGAGGGCATCGAGATGAATAAGGTAATAAAGCAATTATCCACGTTGCTTGATTCCATGAGCCCAACACCCGAGGCTGCATTGTTACTTGAGCAGAATGTAAGGAGTGAGGGAGATTAAATCGGGTGTTAGCTGTAATTTGCCTGGAGCCTTTGTTAATGCCAGTGGCAGTTAGTGCCAGTGCTACCTGGTATACACCATGTCAAAACTATTTGGTTGCAAGTAACAGAAACCAACTTGAGCTAGACCTTGCCAAGAAATGGGGCTGGGGGGTTTATTATAAAGACATAAGAGAGCCTAACCAAACCCATGGTAGCCAGACCATATGGCCATGCCTGAGGAAGGGACCTGACTGTGGACCTGGAAAGCTTTCCGGGTTCTCCATTTCCTGTGATGGTTGCCCTCTGTGGCCTCTTCTTTTGGCTCCCTCTACAAACTCATTAGATTTTTCTGCTTGTCTATCCACTGGTGGAATGTGTACTGCCCAGGCTAGGCAGCTGTGACAAGGGAGGTGGGAGTCACATAACGTTAACATGGTAGGGAAAGGATCAGCTTGCATGTGTGTGTGTGTGTGTGTGTGTGTGTGTGTGTGCGTGTGTGTGTTGGTGGGAGTCTGGGGGTGCAGTTCTGAGAGAAGAGGACCCAGGAAGGCACCATAACTGGTTAGCTGATAAATGGACTTTTGAAAAATGATAAATGTATTTGCAAAAAGAAAATAGGAACATATGACAGAAAAACATATTTAATATTTAATGCTATCACTCTATCACATCCACCATCTAGACTGTGCATTTGTGCAAATTTGATTGTTCTTCCTATCCTCTGCAAGAACCTATCAGTTTCCTAACAGAAAGCAGAAATATGGAAGTTCTAGTCCTACCTTCTGTCTGTGTTGACCACTGATAAGCTGCTTCTGGGTATCATATGCTTTTCCTTGTCACTGGCAGCTCCCAGCCAAGGGTCACATGCACTGTGCTTCTGGTCATTCCCTGGACATAGTCCCCTCTCCATGATTCCCAAAGAGAAATGGGTGTGGGACAGGCCAGCTTTCCCCTCTGAGGCTCTATCTCTTTAGGCTAATATTATGGCAAAGGACAAAATGGGTTATATGATTTCTTCTTAGTGTCTGACAGAGGGAAGAAAAGGGCTACTTTACAGTATCCTTCAAGTTGTATATACCTCTACACATGCTGTGGTTTGTATTCTATTCTTTTCATTTACCAGTTGAAGATTATATAAGCTTCAATTGAATTATTGATATTCATTAATTAAAATAAATAAATAATAGCCCTTATAAGGAGAGAGGCTATTTTTTTCTATAGGTTTGTGTAGAAAGGTAATGGGTAAATCAATCATTCAACAGTTACTTATTGAATGCATATTAATTGCCTAATTGTCAGCCAAAGAGATATAATTATCTTCTAAGTCATAAGGAGCTAGTCATAAGGAATTACCTAGCTAATTCAATTTAATTGAGTAAATACATGTTGAATACCTACTATGTGTTATGGACTCTTGGGGAGATTGGATACTTAATACAACAATGACCCCAAAGTCCACTGGCTCTTTCTCGTTCTTTGATTTAATCCTTTATTCATCCAGTCAATCAAGTGATTATCTCTTACCTGGTGTGGGAAGCCAGAGAAGGTTTCTGAGAGCCCATAAAACTGAAACTATATCCTTCAAAATTAGAAGAATTTAGGGAAGCAAATAATACATACAAGAAAGATTTGAGGAAATGTGGCATTAAATTGTACAGTAGTCAACTGTGAAGTTTATTTTATTTTTTTATTTTAGAGAGAGAGAGTGTGTGAGTGGAGAAGCAGGGCAGAGGGAGAGAGAGAAAACCTCAAGCAGGCTCTACACTCAGTGTGGAGCCTGACGTGGGGTTCAATACCATGTAGGATCACCTGAGCCAAAATCAAGAGTTGGATGCTCACTCGCCTGAACCATCCAGGTGCCCCAAACTGAGAAGTTTAGATGATCTGAAATTAACACAGTGGGCTACAGTGTTAACTGAATTATAAAGATAATAAATTCAATATGAGTTAATATATCAATTCATAGGGGCGCCTGGGTGGCTCAGTCAGTTGAGCGTCCGACTTCGGCTCAGGTCACGATCTCGGTCCTGAGTTCGAGCCCCGCGTCAGGCTCTGGGCTGATGGCTCAGAGCCTGGAGCCTGCTTCCCATTCTGTGTCTCCCTCTCTCTCTGCCACGCCCCCGTTCATGCTCTGTCCCTCTCTGTCTCAAAAATAAATAAACGTTAAAAAAAAAAATAAACATTAAAAATATATATATCAATTCATAAATTCAATGAGTTAAGGGAAGAATAGGGACAAAAAAGGTTAGAGGATAATTTAAATAGGGTGAGAGAAAGTATGAGTCAAAATTAAAATAAATTTACATAACAATAGTGTCTAAAGATTTCCTTAATTTTTACATAAATCTCTTTTCTGCTATAGGATCTGATCACCATTATTTTGACTGTTTTCAGGTACTTCTTAGGAAAATAAAGGCACTGAATGACTTTCCAATGGCAATCCCGCCACCAACTCCTGACAAATATCTTCATAATATTGTTTGGCTGGAAAATAAAGATGTTCTCATTGAGTTCTTCAAGGTAAAGATTCTGTCTTCTATTCTGGGTCACTTTTGATGATAATTACTTTCCACTCCCTAAGCAAGATTAACAAAAAGTATATCCAAGGCAAGAATCCTATGATGGCTGATGAAGCGTAAGCCAAAATGGAGGCCCAGCAAAACCCAGTTTTCCAGTTTTCTACTTTTTTTTAGAGCAAGGGTTTCAAGTTTAAATTACTATACAGGCAAGGTAGATAATATAAAAGTAAAAGAAGCTGTATAGTATTATAGGGAACAGCAAAAACTGTGGTATATTCCAGAGTTCATGCTCTGTCTAAAGTCAACTGTTATGGAAATTTAGACTCTTACAAGAAATATTTATTGAATCTTCTCCCTGTGCCAGAGGCAGTTCTAGGTTTGGGGATATGCCAGTGAATAAAGCAAATGAAGTCCCTGCTTTCCTGGACTTTATCTTATACGCCTAGAGCTAAACAATAAACACATAAACACACAAATACGTAGTCTATTAGATGATCTATCAATGCTATGGAGAAAAAGTGAGAAAAGGGAATATAGTTGGGAAGCTATTTTATATGAGGTGGTCAGGGAAGGCTGCTCTAACAAGGTGACATTTGAAGTGGGATCTGCATGCCATGCAGATATCTGGGAGGAGAGCATTCCAGGCAAGTGCAGTGCCCTGGTGCAGAGTGTGCTCAGTGTGTTCAAGGAACATCCCCAGAGCCCCTGTGGCAGAAGCAGTGATGGCAGGACCAGATGAAGTTGGAAAAGTAATGGAGCCTGAGTTTGTACAACTCTGCAGGCCATTGTAAGGGGTTTGGCTTTTACTCTGAATTCAATGAAAACTTAAGAGAAGGTTTTGAACAGAGATGTGGTATGATCTCACGTACATTTCAAAATGACCACCTTGGGGATGTCTGGGTGGCTCAGTCAGTTAAGTGTCTGACTCTTGATTTTGGCTCAGGTCATGACCTCATGCACTGACTGTGTGGAGCCTGCTTGGGATTCTCTCTCTCCCTCTCTCTGACCCTCCCTGGTTTGCATGTGTGTGTACACATGTGTGTATTCTTTCTCTCTCTCAAAACAAATAAATAAACTTAAAAAAAAATGACCACCTTACCGCTATGTTGAGAATAGGTTGGTAAGGGGTCAAGGGAAAGCCAGAAGCAAGAGTGATGGTGGTTTAGATTAGTGAAAGTGACGAGTGGTCAGACTCTTGATGTGTTTTGGAAGGTAGAGCTGATAGGTGCTGATGGAAGGAGTGTTAAAGAGGATGACTTCCGGGATTTTAGTCTGAAAATAGGAATGGAGTTCCTGTTGACTTAAGTGCAGAAGAGAAGATTTATATGGAGGGCACAGGAGTTTGATTCTGAATGAGTTAAATTTGAGAAAGTGTTGAGACATCCAAATGGAGATGTTGAGTAGGCGGTAAGATACATGACTGGAATTCAGGTGGCAGGCCAAACGGGAGATAGGTATTTTGGAGTTTTCAGCATAGAGATAGTATTTAATATATGGAGACTTGATGAGATAAGTTAAGGAATTATTATGGACATCCAAGGATTGAGTCCTGGGCTATCCAACATTTAGAGTGGAAATGACGAGGAATTAGCAAAACGGATAGGAAAGAGATGAGATTTGTGGTTACCAGAGGCAGAGGATAGGGGGAGGGAAAATGGAAGGAAGATAGCCAAAGGGTACAAACTTCTAAGTTATAAACAAGTACTAGGAATGTGCTATACAACATGATGACCATAGGTATTAGCATTGCTGCATGGTATATTTGAAAGTTGCTAAGAGATTAAATCCTAAAAGTTCTCATCACAAGGAAAAAATTGTTTTTGTAACTAGATGAGGTAATGGATGTTAACTAAACTTGTGGTAATCGTTTCATAATATATGTATGTCAAGTCATTATGTGGTATTCCTTAAACCGGAACAGGGCTGTATGTCAATTACATCTCAATAAAACTGGGGGCGGGGGGGAAGAATTGAGGAGTAATCCATCATGTGGGAGGAAAACTAAAAGAGAGTGGTGTTCCAGAAGCCAAGTGAAAAAAGTATTTCATAAAGGGGAAAGTAAGCAACCATGTCAAATGAAGCTGAGATCAAATAAGAAGAAGATTAGAAATTGACTATTAGAGGGGCGCCTGGGTGGCGCAGTCGGTTAAGCGTCCGACTTCAGCCAGGTCACGATCTCGCGGTCCGGGAGTTCGAGCCCCGCGTCAGGCTCTGGGCTGATGGCTCGGAGCCTGGAGCCTGTTTCCGATTCTGTGTCTCCCTCTCTCTCTGCCCCTCCCCCGTTCATGCTCTGTATCTCTCTGTCCCAAAAATAAATAAACGTTGAAAAAAAAAAATTAAAAAAAAAAAAAAAAGAAATTGACTATTAGATTTAATAATGTGGAGGTCAGATTTTTTAGATCTGAATTTTTATGTGAAATTTCCAAATTTTAAAAATTTGGCACACATTAAAAATTTAAAAATATCCCGCAGGCCAAACAAAAAACATCCTTGGATTGGATGTGACCCATAGACCACTAGTTTGTGGTTCTAGTTTTAAATGGCTATAGTATAAATGATAAGATTTATACCTTTTTCATCAACCTGTTACAACCTCTGTTAGATTTTTAGAATCAGGAAGACTCTGTGAGAAAGAATGGCATTTGTTTTACCATAAATTTGGTTGTACCATATTTTGTGATCTAGGCACATAGTAAGGCATCTGTCCACAATGAGGACATTTTCCTTGTTTTCTAGAAAGATAGCAATCATAATGAAGTTCTACTGAGCTTTGAATATCTGATTCCTTTCTTGCTATACCAATGTTTTCTTCCTATCAGAAATTTTTGAATTTTTCTTCTGAATTGATTTCAAATGTACTGAATTAAGACTCCTTTGGTTGAAAGTAACAAGAGCTAGGGGCACCTGGATGGCTCATTCAGTTGGGCGTCCAGCTTTGGCTCAGGTCATGATCTTTTGGCTTACGACTTCTAGCCCTGTGTTGGGCTCTGTGCTGACAGCTCAGAGCCTGGAGCCTGCTTTGGGATCTGTGTCTCTCTCTCTCTCTCTGCCCCTCCCTCGCTCATGCTCTCTGCCTCTCAAAAATTAAAAAAAAAATTTTTTTAATTAAAAAAAAGTAACAATAGCTTACATGAATTAGTTTAAGCAAAGGGGAAGTTGACTGAAAAGACAAGGTGGTGGTATATAGAAGCTACTAAGAAATAGTTAGCTAACTAACCATGGGCAGGGTGGGATTCAGGCCAGTTTAATAATATCAGTGGTGGGAATTTGTGGACCCTTCTTCTAGCACTTGGATATCATGGCTCAGTTCTCAATTCCCAGGCTCATTGTCTCTCAGTTCCAATTCTTGAGAAAGAAGTCCAACTGGCTTAGCTTGGATCTGATGTCCTGCTTTGGGGAGCACAAGTGTGGCTGCAATAAGGAAGAAGAAACCTGATGTGATGGCCAAGGGCCGTAGTGGGTAGTTTGAAAAATAGATTGCAAATAAATGCATGTGGGAGGTTGGTGACGGACTTGGACTGGGAAGCAGGTGTCTCTAAAGTGTTTCTTATAATTTGCATTCTCCTTAGTTTTGTTAAAATCCAATTTAAGATACAGTTAGAATTTTGTTCTTTGTAGGTAATACTTTTCACAAGTGTAATTAACTGACCACCCAGCAGTGAATGGGGAGGAATGCCAAAACCAATGAGAAGAAGCTAACTCTATAGATTAATGATTCATAGACACCTGAGGTGAATCTGTCACCACAACGTAACCTCCTTCCCATCCTTGACTTACCATGCCTCTGCAAGGCTGTTGGACCCTCTCTACCCCCTTACAGACTTCTGTTACTCTATGTGCCCCCTTTCCTTAATATGTTGGGTCTTGATAGCCATTTCAATCCAATTTTACCAGGGTAAAAATTGTGATGAATTGGGAGTACACAGCCCAGGGATTGTGTGGCTAACTAGCTAAAATCCACAGGGTAAACAAAATAACACCCCTTATGGTAGACTGTGATTTCAAGTGTGGTTTCCATCACACCTACAATGGTTAATTTTAACTACTCCTCCCTTCTTTCATTCTCCAGCCAGTGTGGTTAATTAGAAACCTAATAGTCCATAAAGAGAAGCCAGAAGTCAATGGTAGAAAATAAGGGTCTGAATAATACATAAGCTGGCTGATTGGTTTTATGTGACCTTTTTAAAAAAATCGTGAAGTTATCCATGAAGTGCATGAAGTAAAAAGTGAAAACTCATCACTCCTTACCCCACATTTAGAGATAACCACTATGAATGATTTCGAGATATGTTTCCTATATATCTTTATAAAATGCAGATCTGTCACCCTAATTCCCCTGTTACAAACCCTTCCATGGCTCCTTTCTGGTTTTGGGGAAAAGCCCAAACTCTTTAATGTGCCTACAAGACCCTTCAAGACCTGGCTTTGGCTCACTTCTCCAGTCCTTTCTCTACTGGGGCTGTGTTATGACTTTTCATGGGCCCTGGCACTTTTGCCTTAGTCAGCCTCTTCCCCCATATAAAAGTACAAAAATTATACTTTATGACTGTGTTAGTATAAAGATGAATATATTAGTATTAAATGTTCTAGTATTAAAGCATTTTCTTCCACCTAAAAGTTTTTTTATTCCCTTCTGATTTTAAAATAAATGAAAATACTGTTATGAGTCCCTAATGTGTTGGGAACCCTAGGCACTATGCCTAGTGAAGCCTGTCTCCACCCCACCCTGCTGTGGCCACAGAATACTAAATCTACAGTTACCCCAACTGTAGATACTCTATTTGCTTCTGGGCCTTTGCATACGCCGAATCCTCTGCCCTGAATGGGGTTCAACTCATTGTATCCTGCCTGTCTGTTACCCTTCCTTCAGGCCTCAGCTTGGCTGTTCTTTCCCCTTTAAAGTCTTCCCTGGACACCCAATACTGGGTCCTGTGGCCTTTCTGGACTTTTCCAGAGCATCCTGTTTCTGTCTCCTTTATCAGAAGTATCACACTTTATTGTTAACATCTACTCAACTGAGCACTTGTTGGGTGTTTCCATCAGTCACTGTACCTGGTACAAATCACAAAGTCTACAATTTGCTTGCTTGTTCCTTTCTTTTAAAATAAAATTGATGAGGTATGTCAGCATATTATAATTCATTAACAAACCAAAGCATACAATTTGTGGAGTTTTTTTTTCTACTTGAAACCCATTTCAGCTTTAACATCTTATTTCTATTTAGAAAAGTAGACTATGAAACTTTTGTGTTGACTCCTTTTTTATTTTTCTTTCAGGAAAGAGCCAAACTTGCCTACTTCGACTATGGAGATGTCATTTGTAAAGAAGGTGAAATGCCACAAGGAATCTACTTAATTATTTCAGGAATGGCAATTGTAAGGGACTATTCATTGTTTACTAAAAATGTACTTTGAAATATATATGATTTTAACATAAGAAGAAATTTAGGAACCAGGAAAGTTTCATATTTTTAACGTAATTTCTAAACAAAACCATTTCTGCTCAGAGTGAACATTACAGCTGAGAGATAATAATAATACCCAACATCTGAAAGGTGCTCCTCATTTAACAAAATGTTTTTATAGTCTTTGCTTATTCCTCGTGGCAATTCTGGGAGGAAGCAGTCTTTTCCATGATGTTCTGATAAACAACTTGGAGTGGTTGTGTTATCTCAAGGAAATGAGAGTCAAGAATGATGGGATGGACCACAATGTCAGATCCTTACCGAGGTCAAATAGGATGAGGTTTGAAAATATGACTTTTACCCGACCAATAGGAGGCATTTGGTGACCAGAGAGAGAAAGAGGTCAGTAGAGTGAGGGGGACAAGAGTTCTTTAGAATCTGAATGCTGGTAGCTGAATACATGGGTGAGCCCCAGCTTATGGCCCAAATAATTCCTAGATCCTAAATGATGGTGACAAGTGACAAACCCTTAGTATAATACACATACTATATCTGGCTTTTTATTTTTGGAAGGGGTATTTCAGACCTTAAAAATATCAAAGTTGATCGTGGAAATAAACTGTTATGATAAGTATATTATAATACTAACTAATATATATAGCCCTTATTAAATGTCTGGCACTTTTCATTCATTCATTCATTCATTCATTCATTCAACAAATATTTACCTCATTACCACCACACAGTGGCACTATTCATTCTTGGCACAGAATTGACAAAACAGACAAAAATCCCTGCCTTCTTAGAGTTTACTTTCTAGTAGAGGCATAGAAGGAGATGGGATAATGAACAAAATAAGCAGTTAGATATACAGTATGTTAGAGGTGATTGAGAGATGAAGAAGTTAGTTGTAATTTTTTAAAGGGTGGTCAAAATGGCAATATACTATGACAATTAATCCTTATAATAACCTTTTTTTTTTCATAGAAAAAAGCTGATGTACAGAGAATTAATTCACTTGCCCCTGCAATGGCACATAGTAACAGGTCGAGAAAGGCTTTGAACCCATAGAGTTGGCCTCAGTAATGTCCTTAGCCATTATTCTATTCTGCTTCCAGTAGATGTGTCATGTTCCTATTAGAATCATAACAAAAGTACACTGCTACCTGTATTTATTAAGTATGTCGAATCAAACACTTAAAAGCTGCAATGTACATTTTCCTTTGAGGAATTTTCCTGCAATGACTGGGCTAGTTAGGTCTTCTTAAAGTATAAGTCCAACAATATTTGGGCTGGAGATGTTATTAGTGTTTAATCGATGCCATAGCAACTCAGGACAAATTTAGCAGTTTAGATTATCTCATAGTTCAGAAGTCCTATGGGCTTAGTTGCTTTCTCTGCTTGAATCTCACAAGGCCAATATCAAAGGGTCCGTAGGGCAGTGTTCCCTTCTGGAAACTCTGAGGGCAGAATCAATTTCCAGATTCATTGAGGTTGTTGGTAGAATCCAGTTCCTTATGGCTAGAGGACAGATGTCCCTGCTTCTTTGCAGACTATCAGCCGGAATCCACCTCCAGCCCCCACACCTCCCTTCCATCTTTGCACGCAGCCCCTCCCCGCCCCATCTCAGAGCTGAAGTACAGCCAATCTCTCTCTTCATGCTGCATCTCTCTGATTGACTCTACTTCCTTTTCTACTTTTGAGGGCTTGTGTGATTACATTGACCCAGCAGTATAATCCAGAATTTTCTCTTTAGAGTCTGCTGATTAGTAACCTTTGTTCCTTCTGCAAAGTCCCTTCCCAAGAGCTACCTAGATCAATGTTTAATTGAATAACAAAGAGACAGGAATCTTGGAAGGATGTCTTTAAATTCTGCCTATAGATGTTATCTTCTTTTCTTGGTTGGTAAAAAGCAGAGATAGGGTTCACTGCTCAAAGAGCCTTTGAATTGCATTCAAAATTAAATTAGAAAAATGTCAAAGTCCTTTGGAAGCATGAATGCCTCTAAAAGTTTGAATGGTGATCACTGGCGGAGGGGACATTTTCCTAGCAACTTCTCAGTGACCCTCCATTCCCTGTTTCCTGTGTCCTGAACAATAGCCTTCCTCTTTGATGTGCACAGCTCAACTTTCTGGAAAATTCTGTAATCCTTCTGGTCGGTTCCTGCAGCTTCCTCCTGAAATCTGATAGCTTTTTTATTTCCCCCACCCATGCCTATCCGTTCTTTTCCTAAAGTGACTCAGCCACCCTGTCTGTATTCTCCCTAAAAACTTGTTCTGTTGATGTCCCATGGAAATTACTAACCATTTAAAGGGCGACTAGGTTGTGCTGAAATCATGGCTTGATTTGGAGGCATGTTAATTCATGCTGTCTGATTTAGTCTTCTTCCACCAGAGGCACTAGCTCATTATAATAAGAATTTCTAATAGACTTGAAATGGCTGGTTGAGTTAGTTGCAGACAGCAATCACTACTTTTGGTGGGATTTTTATAGAAGGAAGGTGTAAGTCAGTAGAAAGTTGTAAACAGTCAGTAGAAAGTTGTAAATAGGGTCATCTGTGAAGATAAAGATTAGAAACGATCCTTCCTTTGGAGAATTGAAATGTGAAAGAAAATTGTGATTTTTTTTGGGGGGGGTACCTTAATTCCTTTTTCACACCTGAAAGTGTAGTAAAGAATCTTTTCCTTCCTGGACGGGTGGTGGGAGGGGGGATGGGCTAAATGGGTAAGGGGCATTAAGGAATCTACTCCTGAAATCATTGTTGCTCTATATGCTAACTTGGGTGTAAATTAAAAACTTAATTAATTAATTAATTTTAGAAAAAGAATCTTTTCCTTCCATTGTTAATAATTGAAAGAAACAGTGGGAGCTCCTGTGGCTTGGTTTGGTGAAGGGTTTCTAATTTTGTATTTCCCTTTGCAGTTGCATAGCTCACCTCCTACCTTTGGAATAGAAAGTAGCCTAAGGTCTGATAGAGAGTTCAAAACCATGTTTACAGAATACTGTACCAGTGGGGACGTCATTGGAGAGCTGAGCTGTCTGCTTAAGCGTGAAATTGAATATACTGCCATTTGTGAAACTATTTTACAGGTAAGAAACTGGTTCTGTCTGTATTGTGGGCTATTAGTTAATTCTTCCTGAAGTAAATAAGGAATACCAGAATCTTTTCTTCCTTTGGGTTCCGTTATCTTATGCAGCCACCTACCCAGCTATTGTGAAGCAGTGTAGACTAGCTGAGAAAAGATTTAGTGTCTCACATCCTGGCTGTGGGACCTGGAGTGAGATATTTTAATCTCTTTGTGTCTTAGTATCCTTGTTTATTAAAAGAGAGAATGTCTAGCTTTGACGTTATGAAGATTAGGAAAATGTCTAAGTGCATGGCATGTATAGACAATAAATGGCCACCATTATGAAAGTAGTATTTTTAAAGAATACTTGTTTTTTTTTTAATTTTTTAATGTTTATTTATTTTTCAGAGAGAGACAGAGCACAAGCGGGGGAGGGGCAGAGAGAGAGGGAGACACAGAATCCAAAGCAGGCTCCAGGTTCTGAGCTGTCAGCACAGAGCCCGATGTGGGGCTTGAACTCACAAATCGTGAGATCATGACCTGAGCCAAAGTTGGCTGCTTAACTAACTGAGCCACCCAGGTGCCCCTAATTGTTTTTTTTTATTATTATTTATGTACTATTATTATTATTTTTTTTATGTTGAAAATATTCATATTTAGATTTAGCCAGCTGGACTCAGTTTAGATGATCCCAATTTTGTTGGCAACATCCAAAGCATCATAGTCAGGAGCCAGTTGAACATATGCTTTCTTTTCTCCATCCGGCCTGATTAGAGTGTTGACCTTGGCCACATCAATGTCATAGAGCTTCTTCACGGCCTGTTTGATCTGGTGCTTGTTGGCCTTGACATCCACAATGAACACAAGAGTGTTGTTGTCTTCTATTTTCTTCATGGCTGACTTGGTAGTCAGGGGGAACTTGATGATGGCATAGTGGTCAAGCTTGTTTCTTCTGGGGGTGCTCTTTCAAGGATATTTGGGCTGCCTTCAGAGATGCAGTGTCTTGGGCCGTTGGAATGTAGGTGATGTGCAGATCTTTTTTTTATGACTGTGGACGCCTTTCAGCACTGCTTTCTTTGCCTTCAAAGCCTTTGCTTTAGCTTCAGCTTTGGGAGGGGCAGGGTCCAGAGTCTTAGGGGTGTGTGGGACAGAAGGGAATGTTGCTTTATCAGTTTCATACCATTTAGTTTCTGGAAGAGGACAGGAGGCATGAATTTAGTCACAAGGTTGAAGTGAAGTCACTGAAGTCCATGTAGCTTGAATTCTTAAAGAGCAGTCTTCCATATTCAGGTAAGCAGTTGGCCTCTGGAAACAAATCCTGTGAATCAGTCTATAGCCAACATGCAGGGGTACAAGAGCACCCAGAGTGGGGCCCCAAGTCAGGTTCCACCACCCACTGCTGACAAAATCCAAAGGCAGAGAGACATGAGGGATGGTGAAACAAGAAAAAAATTTATTTCAGTGAGGCCAACACCAGGAAGATAGTGGATTAGCAGCTCAAAGATGATCTCCAATGTGCTGAAATACTTCTGGGTTTATATAAGGAAAATGTGGGGCAAAGGTGGATGGGTGTGAGCAGGTGGACAGTGAAGGTCAAATCCATCACTGTCTTAGAGTTAATCACAGGTGGGGTCTTGCTGGCTCAGAGCAGTTCCTATTGTTTGAGGGGGTAGTTTCATTCCCAACTAAGGATGCTTTGTCCCCAAGGCCTTCAGCCTGAGCCAAGAGACAAGCTGGAAAGAAAAACCCAACTAGAAGTCTGAGGTCAAAATTGAGGCAGCAGGAGTCCTCTTTTGAGCCCACTTCACCTACTGTGGCAGTAAAATAGATAAGTTTATGTGGCTTACTTCCTGAATCTTGGGCTCATGAGCTGTATCCTTTACCATAGCTATTGACTGGTATATATTTTCCTGGCTTATCACTAAGTGTATGCTTTAATTGAACTGTAAATTTTATCATCTTACATATGGCAAACAATTTCTCCACAGTCAATGCTTTTGAATGGCAGAGTATCATAATTTTACTAGAGTTGATGGTTTTTCTAAGGGGTCAGGTGAAGATTAAATCTATAGGCACCTTGTCTTCTGATGGCCTTATAATTTAGTTGTGAATCAAGCTTGCTGCTCGATATCTTGTGGTTTCAGGCCTGCTTTATCTCCCTGGAGGATTTGTATGAAGGCTTTGATGTCTTCTGGCCATCTTTGGAATATAAAATATGGCTAAAGCTTGCACTCAGTATTGCCTATCAGTATTTTGAATCAAGTCTCATTGATGAGGTAAGTTATAGGATTAAAATATGAATGGACTTTTATTTGCTTTTTACGAAATGCGTATCATATTTTTGAGACAGAGACAGAAAGGAAGGTTGTATCTGATATTCTAAAATGAGATTCTAGAATTTTAACCACACTTGTTCTGACTTCCTGCAGATCTTCAGTTCTCTTGTCACAGCTGATTTTCCAGGCTACCTGCAGTCATGCCTTAAAAAAACAGATTCAGCAAATATGAAATAGGCAGATTCCCAAGAACTAGGAACTTATATTTTGTGTGTGCTTTCGGGCTTTGGCATTTTTAAAAAAGCCCCCGGGTGTTTCGAATGTGCATCCAGGGATGAGAACACTGCTCTAAACTCTGTCAATAGGGAATACAAGAGGAATAGCAGTTTTCTGGAGGAAATAATGGTTCCTTTTCACTAATATACAGAAACATAATGACTTCTGCTTTCAAGCTCGAAATCCCCGGCATTATGAGCCAATCTACTCAGACCCAGGTAGATGCTAATTGAGTTTCCTCTTTGGACTGGGTGCTTGTTCTATGCAGGTTTTTGAACGATCTGAGTGAGGACTGATTGGCGTAGTGTTTCTTTCTTTTAAAAAAAAATTTTTTTTAGTGTTTATTTATTTTGAGAGATAGAGCACAAACGGGCAGAGAGAGAGGGAGACACAGTGTGACAGCAAATACTCGGTGCCCAGGAAGAGACAAGCCACGCACACTTGGGGAATCAGGAAAAGACTGTTTACTGCGCACTGGTCCTGGCCCAGCGGAGTCACCTCCAAAGGCTGAGCCCTGAACCTTGGCATCAGCCTGTTATTATGGCTGGGATGGTAGCAGGTTGAGAGACAAAAGACAAAGGGGAGGGGGCACTTATCAGTGGTGCTATCTGGGCAGTTCATGGACACAGGAGGCAAACAAGATTGCAGAAGCCAAAAGTATGCAGGGGAGTATTCAGCTTCCGACATCTGGCTGGCCCCTTTTATCTTGTTTTTATTAGCTTTTCTTCTCAACATAATCCGAAGCAGGTTCCAGGCTCCGAGCTGTCAGCACAGAGCTCAACATGGGGCTCAAACCCACGAACTGTGAGATCATGACCCAAGCCGAAGCTGGATGCTTAACCGACTGAGCTACCAAGGCATCCCTGGGGTGGTGTTTCTTATAGTCTCCTCTACCTATGTTAATATGAATCTACTGTCTTTTTAAAATCTTTATTGGGGTGACCGAGCCTCTTTTATGAACTTTTTCTCCAACAAGTAATAGCATTGGCATAATTTACAATCCATATTTATATCCTATTTAATAATTATTTGAGCCCCTATTATAAGTTAGGAACTGGGAAAGTGACAGACCAGAGTTCAACAATGTTTGTTGCATCTCAGTAAAATGAGACTGGATATGAATGTTGGGTTAAAAGATTCGCACGTCTGAAAAGAATGAGAAGACAAGTCACAGAGTGGGAGAAAATATGTATTTGCAAAAGACACATCTGATACAGGACTGTTACCTAAAATATACAAATAACTTTTAAAACTCAACAATAGGAAAACAAACAACCCAATTAAAAAATGGGCCAAAGATCTTAACAGACCCCTCACCAAAGAAGATATACAGATGGTAAATAAACACGTTCTATCTACATCATATATCCTCAGAAAAATGCAACATTGTGATTCCATTATGCACCTATTAGAATGGCCAACATTTGGAACACTGAGAGCCCCAAATGCTGGTGGGGATATAGGGCAACAGGAACTCTCATTCATTGCTGGTAGGAATGCAAAATGGTACAGCTACTTTGGAAGACAGTCTGGAGGTTTCTTATAAAACTGAACATACTCTTACCATATGATCCAGTAATCAGTATCCTTGATATTTACCCAAAGAAGTTGAAAACTTATGTTCACACAGAAATCTGAACACATATATTTATAGCAATTTTATTCGTAATTGCCAAAACTTGGAAACAACCAACAAAAATGTCCTTTAGTAGATGAATGGATAAATTCATTCCTCTGTGGCACATCCAGACAATGGAATATCATTCAGTGCTAAAAAAAAATGAACTTGGGGCGCCTGGGTGGCTCAGTTGGTTGAGTGTCCAACTTCAGCTCAGGTCATAATCTCACGGTTCGTGGGTTCAAGCCCCGTGTCAGGCTGTGTGCTGACAGCTCAGAGCCTGGAGCCTGCTTCGGATTCTGTGACTCCCTCTATCTCTGCGCCTCCCCTGCTTGTACTCTGTCTCTCTCTGTCTGTCTGTCTCTCTGTCTGTCTGTCTGTCTCTCTCAAGATATAAAATAAACATTAAAAGATTTTTAAAACATTTTTAAAAGGAAATGAACTGTTAAGCTGTGAAAAGCCATGGAAAAAAAACCTAGATGCATATTACCAAGTGAAAGAGGCCACCAGAAAAGGTTACACACTGTATGATTTCAATTGTAGGACATTCTGGAAAAGGCAAAACTATGGACACAATAAAAAGATCAGTGGTTGCTAGGAGTTGGGGCAGGAGGAATAAATAGAGGATGTTAGGACAGTGAAACCACTCTGCATGATACTATCACAATGGATACATGTCATTACACATTTATGCATAAAATTTACAACACCAAGAGTGAACCCTAAAGTAAAACTATGGACTTTGGCTGATTATGATGTGTCAGTGTAGGTTCATCAGTTGTAATAAATGTACCACTCTGGTGCCGGATATTGATAGTGGGGGAAATTATACACATGTGGAGGCTGGAGTATATGGGAAATCTTTATACCTGTCTCTCAGTTTTGCTGTGAACCTAAAACCACTCTAAAAAATTCTTTAAAAATTAGCATGTCATGCTAAGGAAGTCATGTTTCTTTACTATGTGGCAATAATTTTCAGAAAAATTTTAGTGGAAGGGGAAAAAGATTTAGGTTCTTCTCCTTTCCTTTTGCTTTGCCTCTTCATGAGAAGGTGGACACGTTTAGGGTCTAGTATAAAACTCCAGAGGAGAGAATTAAGACCAATAGGTTGAAAGCGTACAGAGTCAGATTTGACTCAATAATAAGGTGAATGTCCTTTCATTTGTTTTTAATGTTTATTTATTTTTGAGAGAGAGGAACAGAGCATGAGTGGGGGAGGGGCAGAGAGAGAGGGAGACAGAATCTGAAGCAGGCTCCAGACTCCAAAGTGTCAGCACAGAGCCCAATGCGGAGCTTGAAATCATGGACCGTGAGATCATGACCTGAGCTGAAGTCGGACCCTTATCCGACTGAGCTACCCAGGTGCCCCTCCTTTCATTTTTTAAGAAAACAATTTGAAAGCCATGCATATTTATTATCTAAATTAGAAAATACAGATACAAAACATAAGAAAATAGTAATAACTTTCTAGCCTGATTTTACTCCCCCAGAGAATCTCTATCTAACACTTTGGCTTATCTCCTTCTAGTCTTTTCCCATCAAAGAACTAGCCAATTAAGACTTTTAGAACCTACATAAAGAGGTTTAGAAACACTGATAAGCTTATGCTGCAAACCCTCCTCTAAATCATAGAACTCAAAATTTACATGCATTTAACAGCCAAAATAAGGAGCTTGGGTGACTCAGGCGGTTAAGCATCCAACCCTTGATCTTGGCTCAGATCAGGATCTCACGGTTCGTGGCTTCAAACTTCCGCATTGGGCTCTGCGCTGACAGTGTGAAACCTGCTTGGGATTCTCTCTCTCTCTCTCTCTCTCTCTCTCTCTCTCCCTCTCTCTCTCTGCCCCTTCCCTGCTCATACTCTCTGTTTCTCAAAATAAATAAACTTAAAAAAAAACCCAAACATTAAAAAAAACCAAAAAGCTTATTTTTTAAAGATTTTCTCGTAAAATTTTGGATATTTGCTAATTTTCTTATGCTTTTCATGCCCCAGGTGAGCTGCTGCTCTCAGCAGTTAAGTGTTCAGTCTGCGCATTAGGGACCAAGGTCTGAGGGCAGGGTCACATAGCTGTGCACGGAGTGAGGGCACTGTCCAGGGGATTCCTACCACGGGACTGACCTCTAAGCAGGTGTACTAGCTTTCTGGGGCTGCTGTCACAAAGTACCACAACCTGGGGGGCTTAAACAACAGAAATGTATTGTCTCATAGTACTTGAGGAGAAATCTGAAATTGAGGTGTTGGCAGGGTTGATTCCTACTAAGAGGTATGAGGGAGGGAGAATCTGGTCCAGGCCTCCTCCTTGACTTGGGGATGGCAGTCTTCATCCCACATGGAGTCCCCTTGTATGTGTACCTGTGTCCAAATCTCCCCCTGGCCTTTTTTTTTTTTTAAAGTAAGCTTTATACCCAGAGTGGGATTTGAACTCAAGACCCTGACATCAAAAGCTGAATGCTCTATTGACTGAGCCAGCCAGGAGCTCCCAAATCTCCCTAAGGACATCAGCCGTATTGAATTAGTTGTTCATCCTACTCCATTATGACCTCATGTGAACTTAAACAATTATATCTGCAATGACCCTATTTCCAAATGAAGTCACATTCTTTATTTATTTAAAATTTTTGTTTAATGTTTATTTATTTTTGAGAGAGAGACAGTGAGAGCCAGGGAGGGGCACAGAGAGAGAGAGAGAGAGAGAGAGAGGGAGACACAGAATCCAAAACAGGCTCCAGGCTCCGAGCTGTCAGCACACAGCCTGATGCAGGGCTTGAACTCACAAACCGTGAGATCATGACCTGAGCTGAAGTCGGACGCTCAAGTGACTGAGCCACCCAGGTGCCCCAACAAAGTCACCTTCTAATGTACCGGGGGTCAGAACTTTAACATACGAATTTTTGGGGGACACAAGTCAACCCATACATAATAGCTCCCTTCCAGCTCTGAGGACTACAATTCTGAGCTTTGAAGTATGACTCAGACTCAGTATATTGCCTTGTTTTGTTTTAGCTTTTTGCTATTGTTTGTTCACTTGTTAAGTGGGGCGTTTGCTTACTGCTTGGTAAAACTGAATCCACAAAGCATAGCTGACCACCCTGCTGAGGCTGATTGAGAGGTCATGCCAGCCTGTAAATCAGGCTGGCATCCATATCCAGGGCCACTAGTAGTAATGATGTAAAAACTCTTGAGTTATAATCTTGTCGGAGGCCATTCTGAACTCTAAATAAATCATTTCTGTTGGTCTTAGGGTCTATATGCCTTTTGACAAGCCTGTAAATCAGTGAGTTTGCTTTCTTCTTGATTCCATGTGTCATCTGGTATGATTCATAGAAAAAATGTCATTTTATTGTAGAACTTAGAGTTTCAGAAGTGTGCGGCGTTCAATCTGGCATATGTGGAGACTTTATCAAGCTATAATGAAATGGTCATCGATAACGTGACTATGAAATTCGTTATTATTGTGTATGGCAGTGTGATTGATACTAAGACAGAGGTACAATATCTTGCACCTTGCATTTTGCCTAAAACCTGTGAGCAGGTAAGGACCGTTATTTCTAAAGAGTCATTTGCTTTCCATGGTGCCCCATAGGTGACTTTAAAACTCAACTGACCACCCTAAAAAGAAATTTAACCTGTAGTTCTTACCGCCCTTAACAAAACAGTCAGAGCATGCTTAGGGCTTCCCATGTACAGTTGTGAGGGTTGGGCCCTACACAAGAGTGTGCCCGAGGGGGAACTGAGAGCTGGAATCTGCCTGCTCTCTGCTTGCCAAGCCATTTGCCCTGGAGTAGGGTTGTACCTCCCAAAGGACGGGAGACATTTTTCCTTAGTTCACACCGAGGAAACGACACCATATGCTAGTGTGGCTCTGAAGGGGTCTGCACTGGTTAGTAAGAAGAAAGTTGAGTAGGGGCCACATCACTTTGTTGCCACGTGAGGGGCTGTGAGCATACCTTGACAGTGGGCCCTGGATAGCACCATTCCATGGATCTGTGAGGGAGAAGAGTGTGAACACCAAGGGTGTGATAGGATGGGGTGGCAGGAAGGTGGAGCACAGGAGTGGGGAGGAGGAAGAGGGAGTGAGAAGAGCTGACCTGTCCTTAATCGGGTAGGACGTTTCTCCTCTTGAGGAGAGACCCTTTCTGCCGGTTCATTTATTAAATGAGAGGTTGTTAACTAAATGAAAAATTTATGTCTCGGAAAAGTTGGTAAACCTCCTAAAAAGTGCATTCGTCCCTTTCGCGACATTATTATTTTGTACCTCTCAGCAATTCCGAGGGTGACGGTAATTTAACTGCTTTTCTTTTTTTTTTTTCTTTTTTTTTTCAATGTTTATTTATTTTTGGGACAGAGAGAGACAGAGCATGAACGGGGGAGGGGCAGAGAGAGAGGGAGACACAGAATCGGAAACAGGCTCCAGGCTCTGAGCCATCAGCCCAGAGCCTGACGCGGGGCTCGAACTCCCGGACCGCGAGATCGTGACCTGGCTGAAGTCGGACGTTTAACCGACTGCGCCACCCAGGCGCCCCTTAACTGCTTTTCTAATAGAAAATGAAAATCGCTTTAGCTTTGAAGTGGGGGGTGGGAGTGAGGCAGGGAACAGCAGGAGCTGTTTGGGATCAGGCATACTTGGGTGTAAAGCCTGGCCCTTGTGCCCACCAGTGTGTGAGCCATAGGTGGCCTGCCTTCTGACCCTCAGTTTCCTATTCGTGAAGTTAGGATAACAGCTGTGGCCATCTCCTGAGGTTCTTGTGAGGATCGAGGGAGAGGGGACCTGGTATCTAGAAATGATAGTTATAATTGTTACTTGCACCCTACTTGCCTTCTGGGAGGGCAAATTTTGGAGGACACACAGGGCAAAAGTTCTGAGAAAAGAAGACAGTCCTGCTGTCTGGGACAGCAGGGCCCCGAGCCCTTGGACATCCACGTAGGAATAAAAGCAATTGAGTGTATGTTGGGGGTTTCCCTGTTTTCCCAAACAGAATTTCCAGCCTGGTTACAAGTAAGGTGTGGAAAGTTCCTTCCTGATAATTGTAAATGTGCAAAAGGTAATTTTCTGGGTCAAGGCTTCATGAAACCATGTTAGAGGGGATTTGAAATGAAAAAGATAGAGAGCTTAGGGTTGAAGCCCAGTTCTCAGTTTTGGCTTATTTCTTATATTCTTTGAAAAGGTTAGGAAGCAGCCAGCTTAGAGATCAAAGTCTGCTCTTTTGACTAACTTCTTTTCTTCTTTAGATTCAGGGAACTTCAGATTTAAGCAAGCTGCTGGTTATCCAAGCATCCAAGCCTGCCAAAAATACCAATGACTCCAAAGTCATGGGTAAGGAGTAGCCCTTTCTGTGATAGGAAAACCATGAAACATTCATCTAATTCTAAGAAAATGATCTGAGGGTATTGTGTGGGTTTATCACCAGTCTCCATCCTTGGGCCCACCCTGGCCTCCATGTTACTTCTGGGAGGCCACCTGAGTCCTCCAGACGCTGAGGTAGCCTTTCTCTCTCCCGTCCCTTCCTTCACAGCTGGTGTAGAGCAGCTTCTGTGTGGTACTCTGTTCCCGTCCTGGCGGCCTGGAGACCCACCGTGCTGCTGGGGGTAAAGCAGGAATGGGGCGGGCATAGACTTTCTCACAGTGCGTCCAGGGGTGGAGAGCTGGTGTGTTCCCAACAATCAAGGGGAATATGGAACCTGAACCAGGCTCTTTGACTACTCCAAACCAGTCGCAGCCACAACTCAGCTCTCTTGCTTGAGGTGCGCTTCCATAGTTACGACCTAATTACAATCGCTAAACGTGTATTAGTGCCCTGCTGCATGTATCACGGTGCTAAGCAATATTACTGAGCAGATGAGGTAGCGAGGCATTGCTCTAGAGAAAATGCGCTGAAATCTTTCACGTAGTGCTCGGCACCCCTGCCTTGCCAAGCCCAGTGTTTTCATTTCCCCAACTGCCCGAGCTCCCTTAATATTCGTCTCTAATTGGCACCATCCTGGTGTTTCTGACCCGCATGATCTGCTAGCTTAGAGGTTATGCAGTTCTTCACGAATTGTTACTTCGGGGGGAGGGGCTTACATGATTTCAAACTGCGTGCAGAAAGTGCATTTTATTAATATTTTATACCTCATTTCTCATTTGCACGATTCTTGTAAGACGCAGCCCCATCGTGTGCTGGGCACTGTGCCAAGCGCTAGGTGGTGAGCAAGCCAAACCAGGCGTCTGCCCTTGTGAGGAGGAGAGACAGACATTCAATAAGTGATTCCACTTCTGCCCTAGCAGCAAATTCAACCTCAGGCATTCTTGTAGCTTACTTTCTAGGCCCTGTTCTGGGGTCACGTGCAGCACTTGATTTGGGGGAGTTCTCTGTGTTCCCAGGTCTCCTGTCCAAGCTGGCTTAACACTGAGATAGTCGTTACCCCTAGCCCTCACAGTGTCTTCAGTTTGCCTTTCACAACACTCTTGGGGCACTGGGGTCTGGGTTTGGAGCTCAGGGCCTAGCGTCAGCCCCCTTGGGGCACCCTGAGGGCTTTTGAGTCAGAGATCTTAGCACTGCCAGAAACAGGGTACAGGTCCTCCTCTGTTCCTGGGCCTGTAGGCCTCTCTCTTTCTTCGGGCTGTCTGCAATCACTTTGAGACCGAGGGTAATATATCATGCTGTATTTCCCGATGAATTTGGAACGAGAATCATAAATGGTAGGTCAGTGCACTGGATTGGGCCCACATATATGTTTTCTTTTAAAAATTTAAAATAAGTTGCAGGGGGTAGCTACGTCGGTTGGGCGTCTGACTTCAGCTCGGGTCATGATCTCGTGGTCCATGAGTTTGAGCCCCTCGTCGGGCTCTGTGCTGACAGCTTGGAGCCTAGAGCCTGCTTCTGGTTCTGTGTCTCCCACTCTCTCTGCCCCTGCCCCCCTCACACTCTGTCTCTCTCACTCTCAAAAATGAATAAATGTTAAAAAAAATTTTAAAAATTTAGAATAAGTTGCAAAAGATGAACATCGACAAATTTCACATAAAAAAAAATCCAGATTTTGAGCTTTTCTCGAAAAACTCAGAAAGTCTGCTAACGCTTGGGCCTCGTTCCTGTATGTAGCAACATTCAGAGCTGGTTGTGGGGGAAGCAGATAATGTGCAGTTTGCCACAGTCCACACCTCACCCTCTTGTCTTAGGTATGGCCTGCTTCCTCTTTTATGTGACCTCCCTGTTCTCATTTGAGTTTGTCGGCCTTTCCATTAGGTTCTGGGGACCCTAAGAGCAAACGCCCTTGAGGGAAGAAAGGGAAGAAAGTAAAGAGCTCATATGAAAGGGGGGGAAGGGAGACCTACTGAGAGAAAGCAAATTGACATTTCAGAATATTCTTCTGCTACCTTTACTCTCAAATTCCTAATTTAGTTTTTCTGTCTGATGCATGTATTTGGATTGGTTCAGTCAACACTGGTCTTCGAACGACCCACAGAGAATATAATTGGAAGAGAAAAAAGGAGGTAAGAAACTTGACACATGGATTAGATTTTGTCTTACTGTGAATATTAAGCCACATAGCTGGAATCAATTGTGAAGCCAAGTAGCAAAATGTAGGTGGTAAGAAAAGAAATTCATAGTGGCAGCTCATTAATTTAGAAAAATTGGGATAAAACTCACCTGGATTATTAAAAATATTTTTTGAATGTTTATTCATTTTTAAAATTTTTTAAAATTTTTATATTTATTTATTTTATTTTTTATTTTTTTAATTTTTTTTCTCCAATGTTTATTTTTATTTTTGGACAGAGAGAGACAGAGCATGAACGGGGGAGGGTCAGAGAGAGAGGGAGACACAGAATCGGAAATAGGCTCCAGGCTCTGAGCCATCAGCCCAGAGCCTGACGCGGGGCTCGAACTCACGGACCGCGAGATCGTGACCTGGCTGAAGTCGGATGCTTAACCGACTGCGCCACCCAGGCGCCCCTATATTTATTTATTTTTGAGAGAGAGGGAGAGACAGAACGTGAGCAGGGGAGGGGCAGAGAGAGAGGGAGACATAGAATCCGAAGCAGGATCCAGGCTCTGAGCTGTCAGCCCAGAGCCGGATGCAGGGCTCAAACCCATGAACCGCAAGATCACGACCTGAGCCAAAGTCGGACACTCAGCCGACTGAGCCACCCAGGCGCCCCTGAATGTTTATTCATTTTTGAGAGAGAGAGAGAGAGAGAGAGAGCGCGCGCAAGCGGGGGAGGGACAGAGAGTGAAGGAGACACAGAAACCGAAGCAGGCTCCAGGCTCCGAGCTGTCAGCACAGGGTTCTAACACACAAACTGTGAGACCATGACCTGAGCCAAAGTCGGGCACTTCACCGACTGAGCCACCCAGGCGTCCCTCACCTGAATTATTTAAAGATGAAAATGATAGAATGTTTCTGGAAGATGTGATTTTGCCCCAGGCTGCCCCCACGCTCTGGCTCAGTTTCCCCCTGTGCACCTCCTTCCCAGTAGCTCAGTAGTAGGGATCTATGGGTTAGGGATGGGGAGAGTCATGCCATGCGCACAAACTAGATGTTAGCATCCACAGGCCTGTGCCTCTCCGTGTGGAGTGTGTATTCCCTGAGGATGTGGGTGCTGTGCCCGGGGGATGTGCAGCCACAGGCTCATCCAGGGCATCTTCCTAGAGTATGAGTTTTACTTGGTGCTCTTTTAAACAGAGGAAACTCATTTAACCATTAGATTCTTTAAAATGTTTTATATTAAAACACACATGGAGTGGGATGACAAATTTGCATGAATTTTTAAGATAAAATAGAAGACTTCAGGCCATTTTATTATGGAGAGTCACTTAGGTTTTGCCCTGACATCTTTTCCTACTCTCCTCAGCAATCAGGGCTAATTTGGAAAATTTTGAGAAGTCCATGTCTGGAATAGGAGGGGGGAAGGCTGGTCACATCAGGCCAGGACAGAGTGGAGGGAAGTCTGGGGAGTGGGGGACCTGTCTGTAGGCCTAGTTACTCAAGGAGTCTCTGTCAGGGCCCCTAACAGAGGTCGTTTGGGCCCAAGCCCCCTGCACAGTAGAGGAGAATGTTGTTCTGACAGGGCGACGGGGCACTAGGTGAATGCAGAGGTGGGCCAGGGAGCAGTGAATGGGGCCAAGGATGGGCTTCAGCGGCCTCCAGCACCCTCTGTCTCCCAGCTGCGAAGTCACTCCACGTAAATACGTTTTCCGAGGGAAAATGGTATGCTGTGTAAGCGCGGCTTCAAGAGAAGACCCTTGGGCCACCACATCTCCAACCAAGGAGTCCTCCTAAGACCCTTTTAACAGAAATTCGGGGCCCTCACTGTCATTTATGACCATCAGAGTGGTGTGCAGAGTGTTTGTTGGGGGAAGGAGAGTTGCATTGACCGAATGTGTGATTAATGGTTCCTTTAAAGAGAGCAACTTAGTTCTTTTTAGGCAGCCTTCCTAAACGGGAAAGGACCCTCTTTCACAAATGGGAAAGGACCCTGTTTCACAAATGGGAAACCTAATGGGGGGTCAAGTAATTGGCTTCATTGACTCCTCATTTTCACTGTTCTTTTCCAGCCCCCATTATTTTAAAAAGTTTCTCCTTGTGATTTAGGGACAAAGTTTCTGGTTACCTGGGAATCAGTCACAGAGTTACCCGGAATTCAACTCTCCTGACATTTCTCTTTTCCTGAAGTGCACCTTTGTTTGACTACTCTTAGTGAATTAATGGAGTATCTCTTTCCAAGATGATGCTTGATAGCACAGAGATGCATATGTATTTACTCGTAACTGATCTCTCAAAGCCCTTAATATGTAAGATCTTTTAGAGGGAACGTTCCAGATAATAAAATGTGAATTTTCAGTTAAGTTTTCTGATTGCATTTTGATAGTTCATGTTTTTTCCTGAAATGCTCATAGTCTAATATTTTGCTTTTGACTTTCCTTTATAGTTGGAAACTGGACCCTATTTTAAAAAGGAATACTAATGGTGCTAAGGTGATATGTGGAGTCAGGTAAAAGACTGAGCTAATATCCTGGCTCACGTGCTGAAGGATTGCCTGGCAAGGAGGTTACTCAGAAGTTGCTGAAATGGCTAATAAATACTGCTGTATTTATTTCACAAGCAACTGAGCTGCTGGAAAAGCTCTAACTTTAAGCAGTTGCATTTTACTTGAGATGTTCAAAATTCTTCAGGATGATAATATAATTCATGGCCTACCAACTGAAACCAAATAGAGCCATTTATGAGAATTCAAGTAATCAGAAGCATTGTACACTTAATATATTACTGACTGAAGCATACAACTTATATAATTTGATTTGTTGTTAATGACCCCCTAACATTTTCCAGTGAAAAGTTATTCCCTCCCTCCCCAATTTAGTATATGTTGAAAAATGGAACTATGTTCTCTAACGTTAGTTGCTGAAAGCAAAGTTTAGGAGAGGTTAATAGTCTTGCATTGCATAATACTGTTTGATATCACTTTTCAGTTTCTTTTTAAAAGTCAAATAAAGTTGAATGTTATGGTCTGTTTATTATTTAGAACCCATTATGCCTTTTCATTTCAACAAGATTTCGAAAGGATATTTGATGCTCTATTCTAGGGAAAACCCTAAGAGAGGTAAGAATAAGAAGAAAACTAAGACAAAAAGTCAGGCCTATTTATTAGAACCTTTTGGACACCTGCCATAACAGGACAGTATTTCAGCGTGGACTGTGGATCCCCTGAGTGTCAGCAAATACTGGATGTGGCTGCACACGTAGGAACCCGGCCACTGTGACTGAACCACAGAGGCTTCATTTTTTTCTCTTTTTGATTATAGTTGATGCACTATGGTTACATTAGTTTCAGGTGCACAACATGGACAAGTGTAGACGTCACGCCGTGCTCACCACAAGCATAGCTACCATCTGTCACCACACGATGCTACTCTAACGCCATGGACGATATTCCCTGTACTATACCTTCCATCCCTGTGACTTAGTCTAATTAAAGGCTTCATTTTTCTTATAGTAACAAAACATCTAGAAATCGGCAGAAAGGGATGGGTGCAGCTGGTTGAGGAAGTAAGTTATCACGGACTAGGCTGCAGCCTCCTCATCCTCGGCCTGTGCCTTATCCCCAGGGTGGCAAAGTGACATCTGTGCCTCCAGGCATCCTATTTGCTTTCCAGAAGGGCAAGGAGCTTTCTCTTTACGAGGTTTTGCCTTTGAGTCAGGAATGGGCCTCATCCCAGGCCAGCACGGTCATGTGCCTAAACCTCTCACCTTAAGATGATTTTTTGGCTGGCATCTCACTCTGCCACCCTTAATAATGATCTGGGCGGTTTTAGTGAAAAGTACGGGGTAAGTGGATACTGGGTTAAGGGCAGTACCTGCTGTGCTCTGCACCAGTCACATGGCTTGTTACAAATGAACACCAGCTGGCCACCTGCAGAGTCAGTCCCTGGGGGTAGGCCCCTGGGCTCTGCATTTTCACACTCCTGTGGGATTTAGTGCATTTGAAACTTGAGATACTTTAGTCTGCTCTACAGTCTTGCTTAGAGGCTCATTAGCATATCTGATGGAACTAGGAGATACTTCCTCCCACATACATCAGTTAGGATGCGTTTGGCCTAAACCCAACTCCAAAAGGCTTATGTCCTAAGGACATGTATTATTTTATGTAGTGTCAGTCAAGAGGTAAGATGGGTTCATGGTTGATGGACTCAGCGAAGATGATCAGATTTTTTCTCTCCACTTTGCTGTTGACCAGCCTTTCTGTGGTTCCCCGTGCACAGGTAGTCAGATGGCTGCTAGCAACAATCATGTTTTGTGTGAGACAGGAAAAAAAAAAGGTCTCCAATGCTGTCAGGATAGAATTCTTCTAGAAACTCCAATGATCCTGTTTGTGGCTCATTCTCAAGAATTTAATCACGTGCCCATTTCTGAACCAGTTACTGCCAAGAAAAGTGGTAATGACCTTTTGGCCAGTTAATACACCCTTTAAGCTAAAATTAAAGTTGTCAGGGGTGCCCGGATGGCTCGGTTAAGCGTTCAACTTCAGCTCAGGTCATGATCTCAGTTTGTGGGTGCGAGCCCCGCATCAGGCTCTGTGCTGACAGCTCAGAGCCTGGAGCCTGTTTTGGATTCTGTGTCTCCCTCTCTCTGCTCCTCCCCCATTCATGCTCTGTCTCTCTCTGTGTCTCTCAAAAATAAAAAGAAAAAAAAAAATTAAAGTTGTATTTCCTCAATTCGCATTGCCCCAAAGGGGTGGAGCCAAATGGGAGTAAACTACTACACAGCCATTCTGGTTCCCTGCCCCTTTGCTGAGTATCTCAACGCAGATCCCTACACTTAGGGTGGAGGTTAGAGGCGAGATCAGACTTGTGGCAAGACCACACAGGGGGCCACAGATTTACCACTGTGAGAATCTTAGAAGACTGAGAAGGCAGTCCCATGGACTTCTCATGCTTCTCTCATAATCACAATTGTCATATGTGAATTCACTTTCAATTAATAAATCTTGAACACATAATGCAGTTTATTCTGTTCTTCCATGAAAATTGAGAGCAGCAACTCTTGATGGGAACTCTATTCTCCATGCCCACTAGGGCACTGAAGATGTACTTAGGATCACTTCAACCCTGGAAATGCGTATTATGTCACATTTTACATCTGGAAAAGAATCTTTTCACAAAGTCTCATGGCTTCATGGTGACAGAGCCAGAAATCCATTTGGGGATACCTGGCTGCCTTTTCTTTGAACCTTTTCAGTGTCTTTGTATTGACATCATATATGTGGACAGAGTAGAGATGGCCAAAAAAACACCAGGGTTTGGGTGCCTGAGTGATGAGGGGTGCAATACATTTATTGGGGGAAGTTGATGAATTTGATTTTGAATTTGCAAATCCAATGGCACACGTTCCATCCGTCAATAAAGATCAACACTCAAGTGTTGAATAACTGAAAAATTAACGGAGATTTAGATGCTGGATTGTCACCATGAAAGAAAGTTGAAGCCAGACTCCCAAGAGACAAGGACAAGAGGCATCAAATAGCCAAGGGAAGAAAAGAGAGGAGCAAGAACTGAATAGTTGGAAAGGTGACAGGAGACGGAAGATCCAAGGACTAGTTAGGAGATATCCTATAAGAGGTCCAGGTATTGGTTCTTTAAGGGCAAAGTATATTGTGACGCGAAGAGGTAAGAGCAAGACACATTCCTCTTGGGTCTTTCAGACCAGGACTCCTCAGGATATTGGGTAACTTGAAATTTTCACTACCTTCCCAGCCTTCTTGGTGTCACTCAAATTTTACATGTGGAGAATTCAAGGAAACTAAAGACTTAATGACTCGTCTACCATATGGCACCAGGCATCATGTTTTACATTATTCTACTCAATAAAAAAATATGGAGGGCTACATGCAAGGGACTATACTAGGTATGGGACACTTCTTTCTAAACACAGGACTTATCAGCACAGCCTAACAAAAGTGTGAGAGACCATGAGTTCACAGTAGTTAGTATTCTTTCCAGAAACGCACAGGTGTACTACTCTCCTCAAGATTCATATTCTTAAGCCTTGTAAATCCAATTAAAGTAATATGTTAGGAGAGCTCTTTACAGCAGGGGGGGGTCACAAACCCAAGGACCCAGGGAAGTAACAGGAAGGAGCGAAGTGGGCCAAGAGATGTGGTGAAATCTCCTTGTTCGTCAGTTTCAACTTTCGTCACAAGAAATTTCACGTATCTGCCTTTGGAGAAAAGTACTGATGCCGATCCTAGCGAGCAAAGCTCTGCCCTTTGGGTCAGGAGTCTAAACTAGTACTTCAAAACGTGACAACAGAATTCTCTGATCCAGTTTTAACAAAGAATTTATTTGCTGATCCCCAAAAAGCAAAACTCAGAAAACAGCCCCACCCCCTCACTGCAAGAATAGTTCTATAACAAAACATTTTCAATCATTTCCTCCTTTCTTCCCAAGGTGTGCTCTTGCGCCCATCAGTGTAGAGCAGACAGACATATGGAAATACTTTGCATGAAAGGCACATGGCATTGTCGTATCGCTCACACCTCCTGGTCCACCTCCCTGGCAGGCAGGCAAGTGGAACTTCTTCTATAGCCTCTCTTTTTTAATAGAAATTTCTCGAAAAATTTTCGTTATAGCAAAATATTTAAAGATTCCTCCCCCGCTCATCCCACTTCAGTTATCTACTGAAAAAGTATAGAATTGAAAAGTTTGTTGCCCCCGCTGCGATCAAAACCCTGAAGAGTGGAGAATTTCTGGATACTCTACAGGTTTTTGGGTTATATACTCGTATCTACAGGGGAATCTGAACGTCAAGTTCTGGATTTGATTGGAACAGCTGAAAACCTGACAGTCATTCTATGATGGAGCAGAACAGACTTTCTCCACCATCAACTGACACTACCTCATCGACCCCACATCCTGTAGACATCCAAGACTTGAATCTCACATACAGACTACATTTCAGAGACAGCAGAGAGTGCTACGGTGCAGGAACAGAACAGAATGCTAGTGAAGGCACAGAGGAAAGGATCCCAAGAAATTTTTAGTGCCATTTTGTTTAATAAGCCAGTAGTATAGCAACCTAAAGGCCTTGGCTGTGATCACACCAGGATGTTGTTATGGAACAGGTGCAGGAGAACATGACTGGCAGCCGGCGTCCCCTGGCTCACTGTGCTAACCACCTTCTTGGGGGACTACGGCTGGGGCGTGTAACGGAGGTACTTCTTGCCAGACGGGAGCTCTTTGGTGAAGACTCCTTTAGGGAAAATTTTTTTGGCTTCATCTTCAGGGATGGTTGGAAGAACCATCACGCTATCGCCATCCTATTGAAAGACATTGAAAATAATGAAATTCACTCTTACAGTGAAGCCTGAAGGCCAAGAAGTAGCTTCAGAAAAGTAGCTACAGGTGCTCATGAGAATAACCCAGTATTGGTCACTCTCTCCCCTCTGAGGAATTTTGTTTTCACAGGATGATCTTCGACACTTTGCTGAGAGAACAACGTCCCCATCTTAACAAGAAATGGTCTTGTTTTAAACCCAGTGACGTCTTGGCACCACACTTTAAAATTTAAATTCTAAGTCCTTACCGCTGCCCGGTGTGAATGAATTGTGCCTCCTTGCCCCACCTCCCGCTCCTGCTCTTCCAGGCACGCTGGTTTTCCCCCCTCATATTTTTTTTTTTTTAATGTTTATTTATTTTTGAGACAGAGACAGAGCATGAACAGGGGAGGGCCAGAGAGAGAAGGAGGCACAGAATCTGAAACAGGCTCCAGGCTCTGAGCTGTCAGCACAGAGCCCGACGCGGGGCCTGAACTCACGGACTGTGAGATCATGACCTGAGTCGAAGTTGGCCGCTCAACCGACTGAGCCACCCAGGCGCCCTTTCCTCCCTCATAAACAAGCACGACTTGGTCCCTTGCTTTCTTCATGTCCTTCCCAAAGCTCCCTTCAGAGAAAGGCCTTCTTTGACAGCCAATTATAAAACCTACCCTCCCACCCCTATGCTCCCACTCTCTCCATCTCTGCTTGATTTTTCTCAGTCACACTTATTGCCACCTAAAACACAGTAAACTTGCGTACTGTTTGTCTCCGTCCACTGGCATGTAAGCTCTCTGAGGGCAGGGACTCCTATTTACATTAATATTTATATTGTTCACTGTTGCTGTAGCCCAGAGCCCACTGCCTGGGCTCAATAAACACATGTTCAATGGACAGATACAGACTTTAAATGATTTGCCTGTCAGGAAAAACAAATCAACACAACCTGGTATTCAGGTGAGCATATTTTAAAAAGGTAGCAATGTTAAGATGCCCTTGTGATATTATCCCTGTCTGAGAATTCTACATGGGGTTTGAAAGGCTAATTGAAGCTTAAGAGAAGTGAAATGCTCTAGACATTAATACACCAAATAGTTTTATAGCCATGACTCAAGTGGCCAATCTAAGTTTTGCTATAAATATTTTGCCAATATTTTGCTCGTTTTGGGAAGGGTTAAAGGTTTTTTTAAAAAAAATTATTTTATTAAGAAATCATTCTGGGTGGCTCAGTTGGTTAAGTATCCGACTCTTGGTTTCAGCTCAGGTCATGACCGCACACTTCGTGAGTTTGAGGGCCGCCCCAGGCTCCACACTAAGGGATTCTCTCTCTCTCTCTCTGCCTCTCCTCTCCCTTGCTCGTGCTCTTCCTCAAAATAAATAAATAAACTTAAAAAAGAAAAGGAATCATTCTGACCAATTAAATTGATCAAGTGATATGGAAGTTAGAAAGCAATACGGGGAGTTTGTATTTCATATAAAAATACAAAGAAGACCTTGACAATGGCCTCATAGTAAATCTGAAACTCAGCCATAAGGAAAAGTCCTGCCAGTGTGTGTGCGTGCCAGAAAAAGAGCCCCAAGTAAGAAAGACCCAGAAGATAGCCATTTAGAGACTGGCCCCTTAGGCCTTGAAGGTGAGCTGGGTATCTGCCCTTTTAACGTCTTTACCTTCCAATCAACGGGGGTGGCAACCCTCTTTTCCGCTGTCAGCTGGAGAGAGGTAATTACCCTGAGAATCTCATCAAAGTTCCTGCCAGTGGTTGCTGGGTAGAGGATAGACAGCTTCAGCTTCTTATCAGGACCAAAGATAAATACCTGCAAAGCACACAGATGCATAAATAGGAATAATTCTTTTAAGTGTTTTTGATATCAAAGCTTCTTTGAAAGCTCTTTAGTTACTAGAAATGTTCAAGAGTGTAGAAAAAAACCAAAACCCAAACCCTGCCCCCAACCCTGCCCTCAGCAAACATCTAGGAGGATACATCAAACTGTTAATCTGGGTGGCTTCAGTGTAGATAATTTTCTTCTCCAGGTTCTTTTTCTTTTCTTTTTTTTTCTTTTTTAACGTTGATTTATTTTTGAAGGAGAGAGAGACAGAGTGTGAGTGGGGGAGGGGCAGAGAGAGGGAGACACAGAATCTGAAGCAGGCTCTAGGCTCTGAGCTGTCAGCACAGGGCCCGATGCAGGGCTTGAACTCACAAACCTCGAGATACGACCTGAGCTGAAGTTGGAGGCTTAAACGACTGAGCTACTCAGGCGCCCCTCCATGTTATTTTTCTAAACTTAGAAGGGAATTCTATTTGGTTCTGGGTGTCTCAGTAAGAAAACCTGATATGCGAATTGAATCCAGGAAAGGCCTCAGGAAGGTACTATGTTAATTAGGGATGATTACCTTAAAAATATACTAATGGGGGTGGGGGACACCTGGATGGCTCAGTCGGTTAAGTGTCTGACTTTGGCTCAGGTTATGTTCTCACAGTTCCCGAGTTCAAGCCCTGTGTCGGGTTTCTGTGATGACAGTTCAGAGCCTGGAGCCTGCTTCAGATTCTGTCTCCCTCTCTCTCTGCCCCTCCCCCGCTCGCACTCTCTCTCTCAAAAAATGAATAAACATTAAAAAAACTTAAAAAAAATATACTGATGGGAGTTGATACCAGTCTTCAAATAGTTGTATAGTTTTGCAGATGAGGGATTAAGTCTATTCTCTAGTAGGTAAGGACAAACAGGAATTCCCAGCCACAGTTGCCTTATGAAGAAGGGTATTATGGCCCACCACTTTAAAAGAGAGGACTGTTAGGAGAGCTGGGAAAAAGATTCCTCAATTCTAGATGATATCTTATGATCAACTACTTATTTTATGTACATTTCCAAAAGTTATCAAATTTAGCTGAAAATTTTACTTTGCTTCAGCAGTACGGATGGTCAGTGAGATTGCCGCTAATTATTTCATAACTGGAGATATTCCCCTATTCCTCGAGTCGGTGTAAGCACTCAGCTGTACACGGAGCCTGGCCAGTCATGAGGACAACTAATGGATTTCTACAACTCACCACACGAGCTGTCACAGGCATGCCCTTTTCGTCCTTCTCTGCTGGGTCCAGCATGCCTAACAGGATGGCAAGGTCCCGATTCTTATCATCAATGATGGGGAAAGGTAATTTTTCTGTGGGCTCCTGACCATTGTAAGCATTGATATCCTGAAATGCAGGTGAAAGGGAAAAAAAAAAAATCTAAACCAGGCACATTCTTTGAATTCAATCAATGAACATCTTGCAAGATAGGGAAGAGGAACACAATCATAATTTTCTCTAAGCGATTTTAGTAAAAAAAAAATGAATGAATGAACACTCCTCACCCCAATCACTCACTGACAGAAATAACAGTACAGTACAGTACTTAGGTTATAACCACAGACCCTTTTCATGCCCAGGTCTCTTAAAATTCGGCATGATTTTACTGCCCACAGAAAGCAGCAAGAAATGCTTTAAAAGTTGAATGCTGTAGAGTTAGATCCCAATCTAAGGTACCTCTCTGGGTACCCAACAAGTAAATACCATCAGAAATAATGTGTTCATTAAGTCCATCAAATCTAAAAGTAATGCCACATGCAAAGATAATTCTACAGATCTGGTCCCTGCCCGCTAAGAACCCCGACCCAGACATTAAGCTACTATACAGCAGATACTAAGAAATGAAAAAAAAAAAACCCATAAAATTTGAAGCAAATCCAAGAATGGAGAGTTGAATATATACTTTAAGGACAAGTCCAAGGTAAATTTACACTAGGGTGAAATCCACATAGAAAACAAAGCATTTCAGGTCTGAACTGAAAGACAATAATGTACTTTCCTCCTTATTCTACTCTCTTCCCCTACTAAACTTCACTCATTTACTCATTCATTCCTACCTTTCCTATCCCTAGAAGCCTTTGAAAAAGAAAATCTAGCTCCCGTATTTGATCAAGTAATGATACAGCACTTCCTGTGGGGTAAGCACGAGGACAAGTGCATGTGGATGAGTGAGGCGTGGCACCTGCCTTCAAAGAAACTTCTACTTTGGTTAAGATGATTCCCATGTGAAGTAGCAGCAAATGCAAGACTCTAATATTTACATGGCAGATTGTAAATGCTGAAGTATACTAATGTCCCCATTGACAGATAGGTCTCCTGAGTTAGGAAAGACTTCAGGAGAGATTCTACCTGGGGCCTTGAAGGATGGATGAGATTTTTCACAGGGAAGAGGAGCAGTATTAATGAAACATGCAGGCAGGTCTGAGCATAAATAACTGAGAAGAGAGTGAGTAACTTAGCTGGGTAGAGCTTTAGGAAGCAGTGGGAGAGAGGATTTAAGGTTGGAATAAGGTCTGTTTATTATGTGGAGCCTTAAAAGTAACATAGGGGTTGAGGTCATGGCGGATATAGAGCCTCTGTCAATTTCTCAGCAGAGATGCGACAGGACAGAAGTGGTACAGGTGAACTTTGAAATGGGTAACAACACATTTTGACATGTTCCTTAATTTTATTATCTTAACTTCCTTTCTGTTGTCACTGGCCCCCCATCAACTCATCACAACTAAATAATAATCAAAAGGGCTTTCTGCTAGAGGCGCCTGAAGTTTCCTATGTAACCAGTTGAGTGCCAAAGTTTGGCCACTGCTTCTGATAGGTGGGACTTGTTTCCTGTTCAGTGCTCTCACAATTCTGAAAATTCAAGGCAGAGGCTCACAGGCTAAAATGAGCCCGGGCATGCTCCTACTTTAAAAGGTGTTTTACAAGAGGCAATCAACTCTTCCTTTGGTGGTTTCTAGTTTCAATGGCTGCTGTACGGTAATAAATGGTCAACACTGCCACTTCCCTGATGGGCATTACGTTATATCCACGAACACCAAAGAACCACATGCTTTGACTTTATTCTAGCCTACATCAGATGAATTCCTACTCTCTATCATGTAGTATCAATGACAGCATTGGTTTGAGGTTCCAATTGCACTGCCATCCTTTCCTAGCCAGCCAACCCTGAGCAAGTCCCTCCAACTCTGTGGGAGGAAAAGTATTCTCACTGGCAAACATGAGAGCATAGTGCAGAAATGCACTTACCAGTCGCAGCCAAATGTAAGGGATGAAAAAAATGCCACTGTAAGCAAGAGAAATCCCCTTCTCTTTTCTCCTGTATATGATGCTTCTAATCTCGGGCACTTAGAATTAACTAGCAGGAAATGGCCAAGGGCTGTAGCCCCAGGTGGCCAGCTCACAAGTCAGTACCACATCTTTTATTCAGTTGCATAACAAGTGCTTGACAGAGTGCCTAGTACATTGTAAGCATCCTTCAGAGCTTACCTATCATCACTTTTTAGTGGCACATCGTCGCAAAGTCATCAAAATGTCCTCAAGTTTAGACCACCACATTTATTGTCCAAGTAAATCGTTTGTTGAAAGTAGACAATTCCTTCCGTTCGTGCATTCAACACAGAGAGACTGCCTAGGATACACTGAGTGCCAAGCACTGTTCGGCAGAGCACAAAATAGGAGTCTGCCTTGCTGAGCCTGATGGGTGTGGACAAATGAACAAATGAAACTAGCAACGTGCAGAACATTTTATTTTAGATGGTGACAATGCTAAAGAAAAAATCACAGGGGGATAAGGAACATGGAGGGGAGTGATAATTTTAGATAAGGAGGCCATGGAAGAAGGCCTTGATGAGGTAGCATTTGAGTCAAGACTTGAAAGCAGGAAGGGCACAAGCCACAAAGCTACCCGAGGAAAGTCTTCCAAATAGTATTTTGCATCATTTTAAAGGCAGAGCAGACAAGTTTACTGATGAACCAGACGTGGATATGGAAAAACCAGAGGAATTCAGGATGATGCCTAGATTTTGGCCAACTATGAAAACGCAGTGTCCATTAGCTAAGATGAGTAAGATCTCGGATTAAGAAAAGGAAGCCAGTTGGGGCGCCTGGGTGGCGCAGTCGGTTGAGCGTCCGACTTCAGCCAGGTCACGATCTCGCGGTCCGGGAGTTCGAGCCCCGCGTCAGGCTCTGGGCTGATGGCTCAGAGCCTGGAGCCTGTTTCCGATTCTGTGTCTCCCTCTCTCTCTGCCCCTCCCCCGTTCATGCTCTGTCTCTCTCTGTCCCAAAAATAAATAAACGTCGAAAAAAAAAAAATTTAAAAAAAAAAAAAAAAAAAAAAGAAAAGGAAGCCAGTGTCAGACATACTAGGTGTGAGATGACAGGACATCCCAGGGGAGATGGGAGTTGGCGGTGGTCGTAGCAGGCTGGGAACCAGCAGTGTCTGGCCTAGAGATGGAAATTCGGGAATCACAGCATTTAGATGTGAGTGGATGAGCTCACCAAGGGGAAGGGTATAGATAAAAAAAAGACGGTGTCCAATAAATGAATTCAGGGCAACTTTAGCATAACTAGGAGTTGGGGGTGAGGAAGCTCACTCTGACCATAAACAGGAATAGCTCAAGATGTGGTGTCTGGAAGCCATGAGAGGAAAATGTTCCAGGATATACAACGACCAGTGGGTTGAAGGCTGCTAGTGGGCCGGGAAAGACGAGGGCTAAAAACCGAGCATTGCATTTAGCAAGCTAGAGATCACTGTGCAGTTTAAGTCAGATTTTCAAATAATAGGTGAAGTCTGAACTTGAAGTTACTTGTACCTTTACCTCAAAAAACCCAAGCTACTCTACATAATTTATACCTTGATTTATAACCTCAAAGCACATGCCAATTGGTACTATACCTTGCTCCAGGCAAGATGGTCTTCAACACTATCCACTGAGAGGGCAATCATTTTCACGTTCTTCTTGGCAAATTCGGGTGCCAGCTTTGCGGCTCTGCCGAGCTCCGTGGTACACACGGGGGTGAAATCCCGAGGGTGCGAGAAGAGAATGCCCCATCTGAGATGAAGGAAAAGGAAGCCACAGCTTATTGGAGGGATTATCACCGTCACGTAGAATGAGAAATCACAAATCCTATGTCAAAAATGACTTCCTTTTTAAATAAGTGCTTATGAGGACAATTACTTTTCAATTTTTGTCGAGGAATGCTTTTTGATCTTCTGACTTCCAGAAAAGCCTATGTTGAAAGCCCGATTCAACCAAACATATGAAATTCCACATGATAAATGTCTTAGGAGACTGTAATTTAAGGGTGTTGCCTCCTTAAATAACTACAGGGCCACCCTGACTCTTTTTCAGCACATAAAATCTGTGCTACTCAAACCAACAAGCTTACTGAAATACCTTTTCCCCCCTTCTTACCCACTTCTACTTTTTTTCTAGGCTATAATAATGGATGTCCCAATATGCCCCAATCCAACCAAATGCCTGACTGCAATAATAAACAGGTTACATAATCTCAAATAAATAGGCTTCTATCCTCTATTTATATGTAAAATTAAAGCTGACACTTGGCTTCTTTGTAGTGAGTGGATATAAAAACTTTTGTAAAGCTACCAAGCCTGCCAAGCAGGACACCCAATCTCTGCACCCTGACGAAGCTACCGCACTTTTGGGTTTTACCTGTCTCTTCCTTTGCAGTTTCTTTTCCTTTTTGCTTTAGTCCAAGTAGGCAAGAAAACTGGCCGCCTACAACACAGATTTTGACAACTACAGATTCTTAGGTAAACATGAATATCTAAATCATCATTACCTAGGATGAAACTTTATATAGATTTTTAAGCATATTTCCAGCTAAAAGTCACCAAGAACTTTTGGAATACCATTTCCTTCTCCTTGGCAACAGAACTACTCTTCTGACTGAAAAGGAAAATTTAACACCGGGTTCTCCACACCCCGCTGGACTTGTGTTAAACCAGGATCCTAAACTACTAAATAACTCAGTCTAGATGCCAAGCTTGACCTCTCAAAATCTGCCAAGTTTCCTGAGGCACAAAGAACAAAGCAGAGACAAGCGTACCTCCCTCCCACCTACATCTGCCACTCAACTCCCAAGGCTTCAGGAAAGGAAAAGCCTTCCTACAATGAGGATAGAGGGCCCGATGGCAAGACTGGGAAGAGAGAGGTAATATTTTGAAGATTCTGGAGGTTTGTGGTATGTTTACTTTTTTATAAAGGACAGTAAGAGGGCTATACATCTTGTGATATAAATAATCTAGGTATGGGTAAAAAATCTAGGCCTTTGATTCTATGGTAAAGGATCTGCTTAAGGGTCAGATGAGACTTACGAGAAAGTTTCCAAGAGTTGAGAGAAAAACAGGGCATTTCTTCCTGAGTTGTTAAAGGGTTGATGAATTAGAAGCGTCAGACACACTCTTTCCATTGTGCATCGAAAAGTTTTGCTGAATCATGCTAAGGAACTCAGTTTAAGCCACTTCACATCCTGTCCCCCTCAGAGGCCAAACTCCAGTGTGCCACATGGCTAGGAAGAGGGTAAGTCTGAGGATGTCTTACTATGGTCTGCATTCCCCTCTAAGTCTCCTTAACTGTGTGTGCTCTTAAGAGGAGTTCAATTACATTATCCCATTTCCTTCCTTCCTCATTTTCAAAAGACAAAAGGTTTCCTCCTTTAAGGGAAGGGTCCTCACTCACTAACCCCCAGAAAACCCCAGGAAAACAAGTTTTGTTTGGTGAAGATGTACTGTAAAGAAGCTGCTTCTACCATATACACAAAGAAACAGAGCTAAAGCTCATTAAACTCACCAAATGAAGCACCCAAACCCCTTAGTTGTTTCCAGTTGTCAGGGGTAGGGCAGATACCTGTAATGTTTGAAATTATTATTTTTTTTCCTCCAAAAAACACCTAGATCAAAAGCTGACCTCTGAATTGAGATCACACACAGAACGGAGTCCCTGGGGAAATTGCATTAGGCAAAACCATGTATTATAATTATAAAAAGAGCTCAAACTTCTTTTCAAGGTAGGGGAGGGAACACAATCCCAGGCGTGACCTGAGGCAGACTTGTTATATTTTTGTTTGTAGATGCAGATATTTTTCTCATCTTCCTACTGGTGGCTCCCTGAGAAGGCACCACTTTTAATAAAATCAGGATAGACCCAGGGGCAAATAAACAACAGCAAGAAACCCAAAAAAGTAGGGTTAGCTTAAATAGTGATGGCATTTATAATTATTGCTATAATAAATGTTTTATGTCAATATTTATCTTTATACAATCTAAGAGTTCTGATAAGATTTTGTTCTATGGGGATGAGGACTGTAGATAGGAATGGAAAGGAACATACTCTAAAAATCCCATGGACTTTAGGAGAAATACTAATACCTAGATTACGAGATTGGACACAGTCTGTATATCTCTCCCTGCCTTTAAGGTCTGAATGTTCCATTTTTCATCTTTTTTCTAGCCTAGTCCTCTCTTTCACAAAGCTTAGCTTTTCCCTTAAATTGGTAGCTGGAAAATAGACTTAAGAGAGTGTAAAGGGCTGTGTAGGCCTAAGTGGGTAAGAATCCCTCCCAGGTTCTCTGCATAGCCCTGTCCACTCATTGATGAATGTCATAAACTTCCCTCTCTCTGTCTATACACATATATATCTGGACACTGTAAATAAAATAAGGACACAAATCATGGAGGATTTGTTAAGCCTCAGAACACCACAGTGCATAAAATACGAACAAAAAGCCAGGAGCAGAGTCATAAATGCAGAGAACTGGTGGCTGCCAGAGGGGGTGGGGGGGATGAGTGAAATAGATCAAGGGGATTAAGAGGTACAAACTGCAGTTATAAAATAAATTAGTCATGGGGATAAAAAGCACAGCATGGGAAACACTCAATAATATTACAATGCATGGTGACAGATGGTGACTACTTACTGTGATGGGCACTGAGTAATGTATAGAATTGTCTAATCACTATATTGTACACCTGAAACTAATATAACACTGTGTGTCAACTATACTTCAATAATTAAAAAAAAAAAAAAGGGAAAACCAGTGTGGTGGGACCACTGGAACTCCAGAGCCATAATATAATGACACATATCTGGGAGGTTTCAGATTAAAACCAAGCAACTTAAAAGCTTGCTGATTCAGGGGCTGTAAAACGTAAAACCTGGGCAACACCAATTTACTCCCAGTCATAATGGTCTGACTGCCAGGCCAGATCTGGCTATCGCCGGCAAGGCCACGTGCTGGAAGCAAAGGAGTGGGGGGAGGAAGCAGTGAGGGGCACACGACTGGGAAACAAAAGGGTCTCAAAAGCGGGGAGGTCCAGGCGTCCAGGAGCCTGCAGTGGCCTACCGCGGCAAGAACAGGCCATTGCAACTGAGCAACCTCAGAAAGCCCTTCACTTCAAGTGTTGCAAGTTCTGGAATGAAGGACACACCTACATACAGAACGTTCTTGGTTCCTCCCAAAGCTGTTATCAAATCATATCCCAGCCACAGGAGGAGGCTCTGGACAAAAAGTCTTTCAGCCACTTATTTGGCAGCTGGTGGTTTAAATTTTTACATTTTGTGTCGAGAAGCCTGCAAATACCACTGCAGCAAGCAAGTCCTCGGCGCGCTGGGCCGTCCCGAACCTTCCGCCCACAGCAGTGTCCTCAGACTCTGGCCTTAGACACTCACCTTCCCCCAGGGAGCAAATTCCAGCACCGAGGGAGGGAGTGCGACCCTGGGCACAAGTCCCGGGAAGTGACCCCTGATGCAGCCCGGCCCTCGCCCCAGCCGCCTCAACTCGGCCACGCTCCTTGCACCCCTTACCAAACCGAGTGATACAGGCAACAAACCCTCCGCATCGGCCTCCGGTGCCCGTACCTGCTGGAACCCAATTTCGTTCCCCTCCCCCTTTCCCGCCGCGGAGCCGGCTCAGCCACATGGGGGCCGCCGGCGGAATGGGGTCGAGGGGCCGGCCCCCAGCAGCGCTCGGCCGACGCGGGGCAGGAGCCACTCGGCCAGAGGCACGTGCAGGAACCGGTGCGGGGAGGAGGCGGGCGGCGACCAGGGGGCTGAGCTGGGAGGACGGAAGGTAGAAGAAATAGGGAAGGCACCTCCGAGGCCGGGCGTAACCCGACGAGGTGGCCACTTACGAGTCTCCCAGATAGTCGTGGAAACGGATACGGCCGATGGTAGTATTGGCCTCGAAGTTGGGAGCCTCGTCCCCAAGAAGGAGACCTCCAGGCATGGCGGCAGCAGTGACGCGGGAAGACGAGGACGCGCAGCAGCGGCAGTCACCAGCTTGCAGGCTCTGGCGGTGTGGGTGCCGGCCGCCGAGTAAGTGGGGCCGCGAGGGGCGGGAAGCGAGCGGCGTGGGCGGGGCCAGAGGCGGAGTCTGAGAGGGGCGGGGCCGTGGCACGGCGAGCGGCGGGGCGGAACCGGGCCGCCGGCCGAAGGACAGAGCCCCTACTGGCGCGGGTGGGATGGCGGCCGGGGCAGGCCGGAGCAAGGGGCGGAGCGAGGGGCGGAGCAAGGGCGGGTCAGTTCTGGGTCCTGGTCTCCTGCCTCTGAACCTGCCGGGAACCTGTGGGCGCCGGCGCCTGTCTCCACTCACGTGACGTGGGACTCAGTGACCCCTGAAGGCTTGGGGGTGAGAAGGTTTGATCGTGCAGTGCGTCTGGGCTTTGGTGGTGCAAGGAAGCGGGTCGCAGTAGAAGGGGAGCCCCAAGGCGGAGAATCGGGGTGGGGGATGACGAATCCGCGATCCTCCTTTACGCTCACTCTTGGTCGCCTGACCCCTCCACTTACCCCTCTTTAAGTGTGAGCTTCTGGAATCCTGACCGCCCCAGCCAGCCTAGCCATCACGCACTCTGTATATCAGAGGATGTGGCAAGACCCAGACGTGTAAGGGACCTTATGTCAGAGGAAGTGGCTTTCGTATTACAGCAAAAATTCCAGCACCTATGTCAGTCAGTGCTTGGGGGAATGTGACTAAACTTTTATTGCCCTCCCCTCTCCCAGAGTTCATTATGAACCATAAAATATTCAACACAATTATCCTGAAATCTACATATGCATTTTAAAACATACTTCTTGTGGTCTGCTGTACCCAAGTCAACTCTACCACCCAAGGAAGTGGGAAGTTTTTTTTATATATAATTTATTGCCAAATTGGTTTCCATACAACACCCAGTGCTCATCCCAACAGGTGCCCTCTTCAATGCCCATCACCCACTTTCCCCTCTCCCCCACCCCCCATCAACCCTCAGTTCTCAGTATTTAAGAGTCTTTTATGGTTCACCTCCTTCCCTCTCTGTAACTTTTTTTTCCCCCTTCCCCTCCCCCCTGGTCTTCTGTTAAGTTTCTCAGGATCCATATATGAGTGAAAACATATGGTATCTGTCTTTCTCTGCCTGACTTACTTCACTTAGCATAATACCCTCCAGTTCCATCCACGTTGCTGCAAACTGCCAGATTTCATTCTTTCTCGTTGCCAAGATTCCATTGTATATATATATAAACCACATGTTCTTTATCCATTTGTCAGTTGATGGACATTTCGGCTCTTTCCATAATTTGGCTATTGTTGAAAGTGCTGCTATAAACATTGGGGTGTAAGAGCCCCTATGCATCAGCACTCCTGTATCCCTTGGGTAAATTCCTAGCAGTGCTATTGCTGGGTCATAGGGTAGGTCTATTTTTAATTTTCTGAGGAACCTCCACACTGTTTTCCAGAGTGGCTGCACCAGTTTGCATTCCCACCAGCAGTGCAAAAGGGTTCCCATTTCTCCACATCCTCTCCAGCATCTATAGTCTCCTGATTTGTTCATTTTAGCCACTCTGACCTGCATGAGGTGGTATCTGAGTGCGGTTTTGATTTGTATTTCCCTGATGAGGAGTGACGTTGAGCATCATTTCATGTGCCTGTTGGCCATCTGGATGTCTTCTTTAGAAAAGTGTCTATTCATGTCTTCTGCCCATTTCTTCACTGGATTACTTGTTTTTCGGGTGTAGAGTCTGGTGAGTTGCAAGTGGGAAGTTTAGGTTCATTTATTTGCTCTCTATGTGCCAAGTGTGAGGTAGATAGACAAAATGACTGTTCTCTTGGAGCTTTCATTCTACTGGGGGAGACATAACTAAATGAGAATATATTAGATAGCAGTAAATCCTATTTAGAGAAATAAAATAAGGTTATGTGCTAGAGGGTGACTGGGGTGCTGCTTTGCATTGGGTGGTCTGGTCTGGGAAAGCCTCCAGGATAATGTAGGTAAACTACTTAGCACATAGTAAGTGCTCTGGAAATGGTAGCTGTTATTTGGCTGATGATAATGGCTTATGCAATACATCTTTCTTTGCCAACTATGTGCATGGCACTGTGCCAGGCCTGGTGACTGCAGTCCCTGCTCTTATAGGGAAGGCAGATGTACATGCAGTTTTGATAAAATTATGGAGTAAATGCTGATGGGAGAGGGTGCCAAATGGTTGGAGTTCAGAAGTGGGAAAAATCCTCTGCATGAAGCTCCTTAGCCTTAGGAAGGCACATGGTAGTGTTAAGAGAAGTGACTCACATACTGCAGTTTTAGTTTGCATCGTAGTGCTGTGTGTGGGGTGCATGTGTGTGTGTGTGTGTGTGTGTGTGTGTGTACGCTAACCGGATTTACTCAGTTCTCCTCTGAACAAGGATTTACAGTAAGATTATTGGTAAAATTTCTAGCCACTCTAGAGAACTCCATAAAGCTACTGTAATTTGATATCTCAACTAATTTGATTCCAGGCTTTGGTTTTGAAAGTGCTATGTCTTAAATCCTTTTGCGGGGGAGGGAGAAAGAGAGGAGGGAAAGGAGGGTAATTTTATCTTAATGCATTATTAATAACACCATGGAGATAGCATAGGAAACACAGATATACCACAAATATGGAGAATGAATACAAAAACAGACCACTGATCGCTATAAAAAGCATAATCATGGAACTGTCTGTTGTAAATTAAGCAAATGCACGTATAATAAAATCTGATAAACGCCTGTTAGCATTTATAGCTCCAGAGACTGCACCCCAGAAATCCTCATGCACTCTGCATGCTTATTTGCTTTGTCTTTGTAGCATTTTAAATTCTTTTGAATTAGCTGACAACATTTGAAAGATAGACCTTTCTTTCTTTCTTTCTTTCTTTCTTTCTTTCTTTCTTTCTTTTTGCAAAAATATCTGGATTTCTGTCTCCTGGAAAGGCAGAAAGTGTAGCCACACTGGACCTGTATTCCATGTGGGTGAACAGTGGCTGGAGAGAAGCCTTCTAAGGGTGCAAATGTTCCCTGTTATTCAGAAGGTCCTTCGCCACTTACTGACGTTAAGTGCCTATTGTCATTTTAACCCCACTCTTGCACTGTTGTTTTTCTTAGAGTAGAATTAGGAGGAAAATGGATCCTATCCTAATGTATCCCTATTCTATCAAAATTGTGAAAATGAAAGGTTGACCAAGGGCCATACGTTTCCAGGAGGAACAAGATAGAGCATATCTTTGTCAAAGTAAAGAATATTCCCATATACTTAATGTGCAAAGTTGAAAGAACACCATCTGTCCTGCCTGGCCCTTGTAGGGAGTTAGTTTAACTTCCATACTACATGGAAGGCGGATGCTTCATGGGCTGAGGCCATTCCAGAGGAAAGAAGTGCCACGGAAAAAGGAAGAAGGGAGGCAGGGCAAGGAAGACATTCCAGGGAGAGGCCAGAATGTGGAAAAAAAGGAGACGAGGCTAAGGGAGGGATTTACTTTGCAGAGGGGGTAGAGGCTCTGATATCAGGGGGAAAAAAAGTTGTCAGGCTGCTGGCAGGGTTGGGGAGAATCTTGAAGTCCTTAGAAGTAACTCCCTGGTGATAGGAAGAAGGGGATTGCAGGGATTTTCAGAGGGCTTTGACTCCTGTCTGATTGATAGGCTCTTCTGTCTTTACCGCTTTGGACAGACTGAAGGAAAAGGTGAAGGAATTGACAATGGTCATTTGGAAAATCAATAGTGCATTACGTTTCTCTCTCTTGTTCTCTCCTTAGGTTGTGAACTACTAAAGGCTTGACCATATTTTTTTACTGGTAAACATTTGTGACCCGTTAGGTGCGGTGGGCATTGGGCTAGATTACACAAAGTGTTAGAGAAGCATTTGTCTACCTCCTGCAGCCACACCAACAAAGTCTGTCTGCCTGCAGCTGGAAATAAAAGAGCAATGTGTCCCTAGTTATAATTGTAGCTAGGGAAAAATTTTTATGTGTGTAGGAGGAGATACGGAAAACTTGAAATTAATGTTAGGAAGGTGGGCTTGGGTTTTTAAAAGCAGTTCTTATAAGCTCTCGTGTTAAATCTGATTGTCTTTTTCAGAAGTAAAAATAGAAAGAAGGCTGGCCCACAGGAAACTGTTCCTGCTATTCAGGACAGTGCTGTCCACCTGCTAGTGAGTAGGGCTGTTAATCTCTCCACTGCCCTTCTTTGTCTTGTGTAACGCGGTTGCTTCTCCCCTACTGTATCTGCTACAGGACATCTGCATTCTGGAAAGAAACCAATGTGGGAGAGAAAATGAAAGGACGACAACTTGTAAAATGCTAGACTGATGAATAACTCTCAGTAGGGCTCTGGAGTAGTAAGTTCTGACACTTATTTTCCCAAGTAAAGCACCCTAGAAGTTTACTGTTTACCCTGAAAGAGATTGCTTAGTAAATTTTCACAGATAATGATTGGTGGGGGTGGGGTGGGGGTATTTGTTACAAAGTGTTAAAGGATTAGGTTTAGAGATGTCATACAATCATGGGTAACTAAAGACCACATGCCAACTTAAGTTTATTTGGTAGCCAGTTCTCTCATCTGCTTTTAGTTGAGCATAAGGGGCCTGAGGCTATATAGGGAAGAATTTATTACTGTTACAGAGCGGGCAGTGAATATAAATTTGTGAAGCTTCATATCTGGAGATCCATAGAAACTGTCATAGAGAGGAAAGAGGGGAAAGGGGAAGAGAGAGAGAAAAGAGAGAAAGTGGTCAGCACAGAAGTCACAAGAGCTGGTGGGGAGGAGACAGAAGGAAAACAAGGAGAAAGGGAAGTTTGGAGAGGAGCAAGTTTGGATGCCTGCCTGCTTTGCCTGGACCTCCCTCCACAGGAAAGCTGGCCACATGGTCCTGCCACTCTGGCCATTGGTGATTGCACAGGTCTGGGTGTCTGGCCCAAAGGCAGTTCAACCTCTAAACTGGCTAGCAGCCCGTGAGGGAGCCTGGCACAAAGTGTTTTATTATGGGATCTTCTCTTGGTGGCTGGAATGCAAGAGCGCAGATTCAGTCAGCAGTTCACAGCCGGGACAGAAGCTGAGAGATGGTCAGGGAGGGTAGTAAGCAGAAGCCATGACGCGGTCCTGAGAAGAGCGGAGAGTGGCAGGCACTCTAGAAGCAGAGCGGCAGGTGACTGATGGCTGAGGGGAGATAAGCACGGAGTCACTACCGGCCTGCTAGCTTCCGAAGGCAAACTCTCTGAGGCCTAGTGCCAGGAGCGAACTAAAGGTCAGTGGTGGGAGAAGTCCTCCCCAGGGACAGGGAATCAAGTTATGCATCGCCTGGGAATTTAAATGTAATAAGATCAGTCTGCTTGTTATTATTAACAAAATCTGGCACTTCTAAGCAATGTTGGTGATAAAACAGTCCTAGAAAAATCTGGATGTTGGTCTAAATTGTCAACAATTGCTGCAGTTCTTGTTGAGTTTTAGGAATGTATACATAAGCTCCAGCTTAGCACATTTTAATTACTTCTTCTTTGGGGAATAAAAGTGTTCTGCATACAAGTTAATTTGGAGAACTCTCCATCATATAGTCAGCTCTGTATATGTGGACCTCATTTATTTCAAGATTGATTGTGGTTCAAACTGTCTTCCAGCACAGTTTCTGCTGATAACTCTGGCATTTAATAATTACTGCATTTAAATAGTAGATTTGAAGTAAATAACATTAGCGCAGTCGTTATAAAGGAACAGACCTTAAAGTATTTTCCTGTGACTGCTTGAGAGTTTTGTGTTTAAAATTTAAAACACATGTACACCAAAAACTATAAAACATTACTAGAAGAAATTAAAGAAGACACAGATTAATGGAAAGATATCCCATATTCATGAATTGGAAGACAATATTATTAAGATGTCAACTACCCAAAGCAATCTACAGGTGCAGTGTAATTCCTATCAAAATCCTGAAGTTATTTTTTGCAGAAATAGAAAAATCCATCCTAAAATTCATACGGAACATCAAGGAACCCTGAATAGCCTCAAAATTATCTTGAAAAAGAACAAAGTTGGAAGTCTTTCATTAAAAACTTTTTTTAATGTGTATTTATTTTTGAGGGAGAGGGGCAGAGAGAGAGGGAGAACAGAATCCGAAGCAGACTCCAGGCTCTGAGCTGTCAGCACAGAGCCCAACACAGGGCTCAAACTCACGAACCGCGAGATCATGACCTGAGCCGAAGTTGGACACTTAGCCGGCTGAGTCACCCAAACACCCCCAAAGTTGGAAATCTTGACGCTTTTCTGATTTCAAACATATTATGAAGCTATAGTTATCAAAACAGTATGGTACCTGCATAAATACAGACGTATAGACCAATGAAACAGAATAGACAGCCCAGAAATAATCCCTTACGTACATGGTCAAATAATCTTTGGCAAGAGTGCCGAGGCCACTCGATGAAGAAAGACAGTCTCTTAACAAGTGACATTGGGAAAACTGGACATCCACCCACATGCAAAAGAATGAAGTTGGACCCTAACTTACACCATGTACAAAAAAAGGTTGGGAGGGGGAAGTTTTTTAAGAAAACATACTACTATGAAAACTCCCTTACCCAAAATTTAGTCCACAGCCTCCATAAGATTACATATCAAGGGCAAATACAAATCCTAAAAGTCTTCTGCATAAATAATAGTAAAAAAGTTTTAGCAATCTGAGTGTGTAACCTAACTTGTTCCATCTGCCAGAAACACAATTAGATCCAACTGTTCTTTTACTTGTGAGTTTTTGTGTTATCTTGTCTCATTGCTAAAATGTTCAAATCAGAGCTGTAAGATTTCTGTTTGTGTCCGTATGTTTATATATGTCTACATATGTATGTTATATATATGTGATACTTTTCTACCTCCAGATGGTATTTTACCAAAAATAAGTTGTAAAAGGGCTCTATTTAATTGGCTTAAAAAATAGGCACTTACAAAAATTAAGACTAGTCAAATGAGCTTATGTTGTCTCTATTAGATATTTAAGATTATGAAAGTTTGAAATCATCCTAAGAACAAAACATATAATAAAAATAAATTGCTTAATGTATGTTAAGCACAGAAGTAGAGAGGGAGACAGAGAGTGAGAAGCCACATGTTTAACTTTATAGATGCTTTGCTTCTATGATGTTTGATGTTACAAAAATTATCAGCAAGAGAAATAACTTAAGATTATGGCTAACTTTGTCTAATGTGTCATGAAATGTTCATGAGTAATCTAAACATAATCATTTAGAACATGTGAATTAAACACATGTAAGTGGAATAAGTTTAGAAATGAACTTTTCCTTGGGGCGCCTGGGTGGCTCAGTCGTTTAAGCGGCCGACTTCGGCTCAGGTCATGATCTCGCGGTCTGTGAGTTCAAGCCCCGCGTCGGGCTCTGTGCTGATAGCTCAGAGCCTGGAGCCTGTTTCAGATTCTGTGTCTCCCTCTCTCTGACCCTCCCCCGTTCATGCTCTGTCTCTCTCTGTCTCAAAAGTAAATAAACGTTAAAAAAAAAAAAAAGAAATGAACTTTTCCACAATGATTATGTTTTATAAAACATGTCTGCTTAAAAATAGTTTCCAAAATCTTTTTGGGAAGTTGAATCTTTAAAGTTGTACTAAGTTAAACTAAATTAACATACTAGATATTTGTTGAATATCTAGATCATTTCCAGTCAGATAAAATGCTGAAACATTAAATGCTAAATATAAATTTATCTACTTTGGCTTCTTATATTAAAGAGGCAAATGATATTTGGGTCTGTTAATAACACATTCTTCTTGCCACACTGAAAAAATTGTCTGTTAAAAAGCATATGCTCCTAGAAATTATGAAATGATGTGTTTATTGTACATTTGCCAATCTACTACAGAACATTGGTGCGTCATAAACACTTCACAATAGGCAGCCTCCTAGTTTTCGCTAATATTAGGGTTCCTGAGAGTTAAAAATTCTAATCAACAGATGTAACTAAAAGTACTAGAAATAATAAGGAAAAAAAATCTGCAGGCAAAATATACAAATAAGGTAGGATATGTTTTTGGTAAAAAAAATATAACAGATGAAGATGTCTCTTGTTATGGAAAATGGAAAGTAATATTGTCCTAGTTTAGAGGCTATTTACAGTTTGTTTCCAAATTAAAAGATAAAAAGGAGGATAAAGGACAAAAACTAAATAGATATAGAAAGTTGGGAAGAAGACAAGGAAGGAGAGAGAAATCTTATTTTATGTAGTGAAGCTGACCCAAATTAAATGAATTTATTATAAGGGTTTAAAAAATCAGCTTTAATATCACTGCATACCTATGCAAAGAAACAGAATGTCACCCCCAAATATGCCTCTTTGACATAAAATTTATTTTGAGCTGAAGGCAATGAAGAAGTGGCAAAGCCAGAAAAACCTCCTCCTTTTCTTCATCAAGGCAGGGCCTAAGCTCTCCTGTTGCTGGAGGCAGACTCTTACCACTTTAGAGAAGGCACTAGAGAAATCTGCAAACAACCCTACTCAGTTCTGTTCCCTCCTGCCTATTTACCTTTGTGCAGGATTTATTAGAAATGCGGATTATCAAGCCCCACGCCAGACCTGCCGAATCAGGAACTTTGGGGGTGGGACCGAGCGGTATGTATTTTACCAGGTCTTCCAGGGGATTCTGATGCTCTGGACTAAAATTGTACCGTGCCATTTACTGGGATTGGTTCAAGAACGGGCATTCAATCCAGTTCTTGCTAATGAGACATAACACCCATTAGGACAACTTCTGGCAAAACTGTTCTTGATCCTGAGTGAAAATCAAAGAAAGTCAGTTTTTCATCTTTCTCTGGACATTTTGCCTGGATACTTACAAATATTGCAGTTATGGTGCTACAGACCTAGGAGTGACAGAATACCAAGGGTGGCGGAGCAGAAAGATGGAAAATATCTGGATTCTTTATGGCATCATTGAACTACAGCCTGCCCTGAAACTTATTCTACCTCTAGACATCCTGCTGAGTCAAGAAATATCCTTATTTTTTATTTTATTTTTACTTTTGAGAGAGAGAGAGTGAGAGAGCAAGCAGGGGCGAGGGGCAGAGAGAGAGAGAGAGAGAGAGAGAGAGAGAGAGAGAGAGAATCTCAAGCAGGCTCCATGCTCAGCGAGGAGCTCAATGCAGGGCTCAGTCCCACAACCCTGGGATCATGACCTGAGCTGAAATCAAGAGTTGGCTGTTCACCCGACTGAGCCACCCAGGCGCCCCAAGAAATATCCTCATTTTTAAAGAGAATTTGAGTCAGTATTTCTGTTACTTGCCACAAACATATCTGATGGCCTGATATGTTAGATTCGCTAATATTATACTTTGGATTTTTAAATGATTATTCATTAGTAAAAATGACCCAAGATTATATTTTTGCTGGCATTGTTAGCTTTCAGTATCAGGATTAAACTTCTTCATAAAGTAAATTGGGAAGCTTGTCATGATTTTTATTATCTGAATAATTTAAATAACTCGGGAATTAGCTGTCTTTTCAGATATGTTAGACTTTCTGGTATAAAGTAATTTGAACCTAGTGGTTTTTTTGAAGTTAGATCTCTTGCTACACTTTCAAGTTCTTCGATTATTTGGCTAATTTTCTCTCTTTGTGAACCGATATTAGTAATTTATCTTTTCAAAAAATCTGTCTATTTCAGGGTGCCTAGCTGGTTCAGTGGGTGAGGCATGTGACTCTTGATCTCTGGGTCTATGTTGAGTGTAGAGCTTACGTATAAATAAATAAATAAATAAATAAATAAATAAATAAATATCGTCTATTTATTGGCATATATTGGAAATCTTAGAATTACAAAAAAAACTCTTTATTTTCAGTGATATTCCCTTTTTCATTATATATATTTATGTTTCCTTGCCCTTTTCCCCCTTGGTCAGACTTGCTAATGATTTTTGTGCCATAGCATTCAAGGACAAAAAAAAAAAAAAAACAACCCATTATTTTATTTATTGGGCCTATGCAGTTTTGTTTTGCTATGCTTTCTAGTTCATTAATCTCTCCTTTTGTTTTTATTACTTTCTTTCTCCTATTTTCTTGGCTTATTTTGATTTTTTTTAAGTGTCTTGATTGAATGCTAAGGTCATTTATTTTCAGTCTTCTATATATATTAGTAAGATCACTAAAAGCTCTGAATTTTCTTTTCAGTTAAGGTTTTTGTGGTATCCCATAAGTTTTGAAATGTAGTTGGTTTTATTAATTTCTGAACATTTTGTATTCTGAACATTTCCATTTTAACCCAAAAGTTATTTAGAAAACTGTTTTGTAATATTCATGTAATTGGACTGGGTTTGCTGTCTTTTTCTTATTAATTTCTTATTTTATTGCAATTTGATCTGTACCTTCAGAAGCATATCAAGATTTTATTTGCAACCTAGGCTTTGATAAGTGTTTATTAACCTTCAATGGCAACTTAAAAAGAATGGATAGTGTCTGTTTAAAGGATAGGACAAATATCTACCTATGTACACCTGTCTTTCTGTCTGTCTGCCCTTGATTGCACCCCTCCTCCCACTACTTAAGCTTATTAAGGTCTTCCCTCTTCTGCTTACTGTTTTTCTTTCTACATCATCGATCTCTGCTTCTCTTTTGGCCATTCTGTTAGCATGCAAGCATGCTCTAGTACAGTTCTCTCCAACAGGAATATAATGTGAGCCATACCTGTAATTTAAAATTTTCTGGCAGCCATGTTAAAAAAGTAAAAAGAAAGGTAAAATGAATTGTATTGTAGTTTACTTAACCCAACATATTAAAAAAATCATTTTAATGTGCAATTAATATAAAAATTATTAATGAGATATTTAATATTTTTTGTATCAAATCTTTAAAACCCGGTGTGTAATTTGCACTTACAGTGCCTCTCACTCTGCACAGGCACATTTCAAGTGCTCAGTAGCCACCTGTGACTAGTAGCTACCATATTAGACAGCTCAGTTTAGAAGTCCCAACATTCCCTCCTGCTATCACCCATTTCTCTGATCCTCTCTTTTTCTCTTCCTCTATCCATTAAACTCATCTTGTTAAATCCAGTGGATGCTTGTCTTCACTTTCAATGTGTTTGACAAAATTGATCACTTTGTAGGGAAACCAATTTCTTTGCTTCCATAATACCAAACTCTCCTGGTTTTTTCCTCTTCTCTCTTGGCTTCTCTGTTTGCTTTACTGATGCCTCATCTCTTCTCTGATTTCTACAAGCTGGAGCTTCTCAGGGCACATTCCTTGACCATTTCATCTATCTACATTTCCTTTGGTGGCGATATCAGTGAGACCTGTGACCCTAAGTAACCTCTATATGCTGATAGTGCTCATTTTTATCTTCAGCCAGACCTCAGGTTTGTATTGCCACCTATCTGCCCATTTGACGCCTTGACCTGAGTGTGTCGTAGACATACAACATCTGCCCCAAATATAATTCTTAATTCCCTATATTCCCCATGAAAACACATTTGATACAAGACTGAGCATCCCCAGTTTTCTCCTTCTCTCTAGAAGAAAGTGGTCCTGACTCCTCTTACTCCCCTCCCAAGAGGAAGTCCAAGTGATTCTGCCTCTCACGTGTATCTTGTAATTGTTCACCTCCCTCCATCTTTACACCCAGCCCTGGGATTTAGGTGTTTCGGTTATTAATTTATTTTCCTTTAGACAAAAATCCACCTTTCTTTGACCTACTTTGTGATCCCGGACCTGTACTCTGCAAACTATAGTTTTTCTCTGCCAGCAGGGTTGATGTTAGGCTCCATCTAAGGGTGGGGGGTGTGCTGAAGGAATTCTCAAGGTTGGAAGGGACTTATTTTCTTCCTGCTTTTTTTTTTCCCCTTCACATGACTATGAATGGATCAGCACACAGCTGGCCCCAGCAGTATTCTTTGTGGTAATGGATTGCTCCCATGGCTCCAGCAACTACATGTCCTCTGGAAGGTTTCTTCTTAATCCCAGTGATGGGTGGCATGTTTCTTTAGCAGCTAAGCCATCCTAGAGAGGCCTGAATCTTAGGCTGGTACATCCCTTCTCTATATTTTGAAGTTTCTTCCTTGTTTACCATTCCTTCAGCCCTAAGTATGATAGCTGTAGTCTGTGATTGCCATCTCCATTACACCATAGACTTCTCTTTTACCACTTTCAGTAGCTAGCCACTTTTTAACCAAATGTATAGTACTTTATGTTATGCTCTCCCTGTTTGAATAGCTGGTGGTTTCTATCTCTTGACTGGAGGCTGACTGAAATAAAAATTGGTACCAGGAATAGTCCTAGGACAAAAACTCAGCGATTGTTTTTTGGGGTTGGTTTGGTCTGAACCTCTTGCCAGTGGGAAATACAATGCTGATAACACCTGACATTCGATGGCATCACAATAAGATGATCACACCTGGTTGATTTTGATGAAATCCCAACTGAAGCATGTGCTTTGGGGGCCCCGGGAGCTGCCATGCTTGGCAGTGGTGATCACCACAAGGGCCACAGTGTAGGTTGGTCATATAGTGGAGTGGTTGCAGAAAAATGAAAATCTCAGGTTCCTGAACTCTTGGTTCAGTTCTTGGTTTGAGACTCAGAGAGCTTCTATGGCCGACCTAAAAGGATTTTTTATTTCTTATAGCCACAAGGCTGATAGAGTTGAAAAATCAAATGCAAAACTTAATTTTGTTGGTTGCAGAATTACATCAGTTTCAATTCACAGCCTTGCCAAGTTTCCAGTGTGAAGGGAACCAGAAAATATCCGAAAAGAATAGGATTCTCACACTTTAAGTAGGGAGTTCTGGTGAGATTCGCATGAAGTCTGAGTCTCTGAGGAGTCTTCCCTTCCCCCAAACCCTGTAATCCCCTCACCTGGAACTAACACCTCACAAAAGAGAGGATGCCCATGCTCCTTAAAACCTATACCAAATACCCCTTATTGCTATTAGACCCACAGCCAGGGTTTAATTTCATCATGTTCTAGTGGCCTGGCGGCAGCAGTGGGTCTCTCAATATAACTGGTGCCCAGCCCAGGTTCCCAGATCTGCCCCTTGTTTCAGAGAGTCACGACTTGCTCCGCAGAGTGTGTATGGGCCTGGAAAACCTCAATAAATTCTTAGACTCAAGATTCTCAACCAGTATCTTTCAACACCATGGTTTTAAAAAACTAAATTTGAGGGGCGCCTGGGTGGCTCAGTCGGTTAAGCGTCCGACTTCGGCTCAGGTCATGATCTCGCAGTCTGTGAGTTCGAGCCCCACGTCGGGCTCCGTGCTGACAGCTCAGAGCCCAGAGCCTGTTTCAGATTCTGTGTCTCCCTCTCTCTGACCCTCCCCCATTCATGCTCTGTCTTTCTCTGTCTCAAAAATAAATAAACATTAAAAAAACTAAATTTGAGAAGTAATTTTCAGTCTCTTACATAGAAGAATTCGTCCTAAGGAGCCAGAGCCATATCTATGGTGACTGTTTTCAGTCCCACACCTGTCAGCCTTGTCTCCTTCCTTAACTTTCAGACTGTTTGTGTGATATGTAGGTGGCATATAGACATAAATCTGGACATACAGAATGGGGTGTTTAGCAGAGGCAGTGCTCTCTTTCTCTGCCATTTGTTCTTCCTGAGCTTTCTGAGCACTGAGTTATCTTTAGCAAATGGCCGGGATTTAGCCATTGAAAGAGAAGCTCTCTATGTTCCACGGAGAAGGAATGTGGGCTTGTCGTAGTCCTTAGATACTGAGCTCAAGTGTCGCTAAGCTAAATTCTTTCGTTGCACAGAGAGCTAGACAATGAAGGCTTTATCAACAAAGTCTTTACATGTGCTACTCAATCAGTGACTGCCTCTTCCAGGACTCCCCGTGGACAGATAAAGTTTATTGTTTCGCATACTCACTTAGGTATGTAGTCAGTTCTTGTCAATAAGCATTCAGCCTTCATTTCCATCTCATGTTAGTTAAGAATACAGTTCCAGGGCAAACCAAACCATGGCTTCAGGCCTAGTTGGGAACCTGTTAACTTTGCTCTGTTCCATGGTCCTATCTCTGGGGTCAATACCTTGATCATAAAGGGAGCTGGGCGGGATATATGGCTGATTCACTTGAAATAGAGGCTACCCAGTGAGAAGCACACACTTCTTTTTTATTTTTTTTAATGCTGTAACATTTTTTTATTTTTGAGAGAGAGAGAGAAAGACAGAGTGCGAGTAGGGGAGGGGCAGACGGAGACACAGAATCTGAAGCAGGTTCCAGGCCCTAAACTGTCAGCACAGAGCCCAGCGCAGGGCTTGAACTCACAAACTGCGAGATCATGACCTGGGCGGAAGTCGGACGCCTAATGGACTGAGCCACCCAGGTGCCTCCGGAAGTGCACACTTCTGACTGGAAGAGCTGGAAGGGAATATCATTGGTGTTGGCTTTTTATATAAAAGCAGATTTACTTGCTATTTAAAGAGACTTATTGAATATTTATAAATAGTTACCAAGTTAAATTATTCATACATGTAGTTTCTCTCCCCTTTCCCCTCCTCATTCACTTGTTCATCCATTCAGCAAGCATTTGTCTCTCTATGTGCAAGCCATAGTGCTAGGTGTTGGTACAAGACCTCAGTGAACTTAGAGTGTAATGCTTTTTCCTTACTTCTCAATTTTTTCATCCTTTTCCTCTAAACATTTCTTCTGTCCTATCCCATTTTTTCTTTTACATGTTTTTTTTTTTTATTTTTATTTCAGAGAGAGAGAGAGTGAGTGCAAGAGTGGGGAAGAGGGCCAGAGGGAGGGAGAGAATCTTAAGCAGGCTCCACATTCAGCATGAAGCTGGATGGGGGCTTGATCCCATGACCCTGGGATTATGACCTAAATCTAAATCAAGAGTTCAATGGACTGAGCCACTCCTGTGCCCCTCTTTTACATGGTTATTCAAGCATATAATAAAAATAATTTGCTGCCTATTAAGAAACAGCGAATTCAAATCAGGAAGATTTGGGTAGTTCTTATAGCCATCATGGGCCACACTCCATTTTATATCAGTCACTAACAATGCCTGCTTGTGGGACAACTGGAGGCATGGGGGTGATAAGCAGTGCTAGCTGCCTTACTGAGATCAATTCCCTGGGGCTGGACACTGTGCTCTAACCATCTGCTCCTTCAAATATCATCTACCTTTGTCATCCTCCAGCATGAGGACAACCCCTACTTCCCTCAGAAGCACTTTTAGGGTATTCTGTCTGCACAGCTACCTTGCCCACGTGGAGTCTGGAAAATTCCATCACCTAGAGGTGTGTCACCCACTGAAAAGAGTTTGGGAATGCTCCAGTAAGCACAATCTGTGAAGACATAAAGGCATGTGTTTACTCTTCATCTAGAATGGACTCTTGAGGGTTGGGGGGTGGGGCTTTGGCTTTGTATTTTCTTATAGCTACGTAACATGTGATCTGTTTTACTTGCCCAGTAAGTTTGTTGTCATTACTTAATAAATATTTAATGACAGCAGTGAATAAAAACTAAGAAGCTAGGCTAGGTATTTCAGTGGTCAGGTGGACGAATTCTGTTAGAACAAACTTTTCCACCTTCCTTTCCAAACTTGCGTTTGTTTTGTACTTCAGCCTTAGGTCCTAAATTGGAGCCAGAAACTGTGGGTCAAAGGAGGAAACAACCACTGAAAATAAACAAGGCAAGAGATGGAAGGTATGCGTACCTTAGGCTGTTTCATAACATGTATACAGGGAGGACATGCTATTTAGATTATCTTGGCCCATCCATGCTCTGCAGAGCAAGTAGTGACTCCCTGGATGAAGGGGCAAATCTGGGAAGCTAGACTCAGCAGAGGCACCTGCTGTCACTAACAGGCCACTGGAACACATTGAAAGGTAATCCAAGTTATGGGTCTAGTGGCAACAAGGGCGATTGGAGTAGGTTTTAAGGAACATGGCCGGCCTCTCTTTTGTGAGGTATCTGCTCCTGGTTAGGTAATTGCAGGACTTTTGTAGGGGGAAAAAAAGACTCATATGCAGAAGAGCAAGTAACATTTTTTCTAGAAATTAATTTGCATTTATGCCTATGATCTGTTTCAAGTTGATTTTGTGTAAGGTGTGAGGAATAGATCAAGGCCTATCTTTGCATTTATGTATGTATGCATTTATTTGCATCTGAATAGCCAAATGTTTCAGCATTATTTGTTTAAAAAATACCATGTTTTCTCCATTGAACTGCTTTGCAGCTTTAACAAAGAACAATTGACCCTAAATAGAGGATGTATTTTTGGACCCTCAATTCTATTTCATTGATCTATAGTTCTTTTTTCTTTTTTTTTAATTTTTTTTTTGTATAACTTAACTTTATTTTTTAAAATTTATATCCAAATTAGTTAGTATATAGTGAAGCAATGATTTCAGGAGTAGATTCCTTAATGCCCCTTACCCATTTAGCCCATCCCCCCTCCCACAACCCCTTCAGTAGCCCTCAGTTTGTTCTCCATATTTATGAGTCTCTTCTGTTTTGTCCCCCTCCCTGTTTTTATATTATTTTTGTTTCCCTTCCCTTATGTTCATCTGTTTTGCCTCTGAAAGTCCTCATATGAGTGAAGTCATGTGATTTTTGTCTTTCTCTGACTAATTTCACTTAGCATAATACCCTCTAGTTCCATCCACATAGTTGCAAATGGCAAGATTTCATTCTTTTTGATTGCCGAGGAATACTCCATTGTGTATATATACCACATCTTCTTTATCCATTCATCCATTAATGGACATTTGGGCTCTTTCCATACTTTGGCTATTGTTGATAGTGCTGCTCTAAACATAGGGGTGCATGTGTCCCTTCGAAACAGCACACCTGTATCCCTTGGATAAATACCTAGTAGTGCAATTGCTGGGTCGTAGGGTAGTTCTATTTTTGGTTTTTTGAGGAACCTCCATACTGTTTTCCAGAGTGGCTGCACCAGCTTTCATTCCCACCAACAATGCAAAAGAGATCCTTTTTCTCTGCATCTTCACCAACATCTGTTGTTGCCTCAATTCTATTTCATTAATCTATAGTTCTTTTTTCTTTTTTTATTTTTTTAATCTTTATTTTTGAGAGAGAGACAGAGAGACAGAGTGTGAGTGGGGGAGGGGCACAGAGAGAGGGAGACACAGAATCCAAAGTAGGCTGCAGGTTCTGAGCTGTCAGCACAGAGCCCGACGCGGGGCTCGAACTCACGAACTGCGAGATCATGACCTGAGCTGAAGTCGGGTGCCCAACCAACCGCGCCACCCAGGTGCCCCTCATTGATCTATATTTCTATCCTTTTGCTAATACCACTGTGTCTTGACTGCTGTTTAGCCTTGAAATTAGGTAGTATGAAGCCTCCAACTTTGTTCTTTTTCTATTTTTGTTTGTTTGTTGTTGGCTGTTATGGTTCCTTTGGCTCTCCATATAAAATTTTGAATCAGCTGTCTGTGTCAACAAAAAAATCCTGCAGAATTGTGATTGGGATTGCACTGACTCTGTACATTGGTTTGGAGAAAACTGTCATCTTGACAGTCTTGAATCTTCCAATCCTTGACTATTGTATGTCTCAGCATTTATTTAGATTTTCTTTGGTTTCTTCCATCAATCTTATGTGGATTTTAGCAGACAGATTCTGCATGTGTTTTATTAGGTTTATACCTGAGTACTTTGCTTATTTTGTATACTAGTGTAGATAGTATTTTTTAAATTTGAAATTCCAGTTGTTCATTGCTGGTATATAGGAATAAGATGACTTTTGTATGTTGACCTGTATCCTGTCACCTTGCTAACTCACTAGTTTCAGGCACATTAGGTCTTTGAAATTTTTGATGTACACAATCATGTTATCTATAAATAAAGTTTTTTTTTCTATTCCAATTTATATGTTCTTTACTTCTTTTTATTGCATTATTATACCAGTTAGGACATTCAGTACGGTGTTGAGTAGGAGGGGTCAGAGGGCATCCTTTCCTCATTCCCAATCTTAGGAGGAAACCATCGAGTCATCATTAAGTAAGAAGTTAGTTTCAGGTTTTCCATAGATGCCTTTTATTAGGTTAAGGAAGTTCCCTTCTGAGTTTGCTGACAGTTGCTATCATGAATGGATATTGAATTTATTCTAATGCTTTTCCTGCATCCAGTAAGATACTCATGTGGTTATTCTTCTTCAGACTTTTGACAAGGTGAGTTGCACCAATGGCTTTTCAAATGTTGAAAAAGCCTTGCATTCCTGGGATAAATCCCACTTGGTTGTGTCATATTATCTTTTTCATATATTGATGGATTCAACTTGTTAATAATTTGTAAGATATTTTTGTGTTTTTTTTTAAGATTTTTTTTTTCAACGTTTATTTATCTTTGGGACAGAGAGAGACAGAGCATGAACGGGGGAGGGGCAGAGAGAGAGGGAGACACAGAATCGGAAACAGGCTCCAGGCTCTGAGCCATCAGCCCAGAGCCCGACGCGGGGCTCGAACTCACGGACCGCAAGATCGTGACCTGGCTGAAGTCGGAAGCTTAACCAACTGCGCCACCCAGGCGCCCCACTTTTTTAAGATTTTTAAAGTTTATTTATTTATTTTGAAGGAGAGAGAGCATGCGTGAGCAGGGGAGGGGCAGAGAGAGGGAATCCCAGTGCAGGGCCTGATGTAGGGCTCAATCCCATGAACGGTGAGATCGTGATCTGGGTCGAAGTTAAGAGTTGGATGCTAAGCCGACTGAGCCCCCAGGTGCCCTTTTTGTAAGATTTTTGTATCTTTGTTCATGAGGGATATTCATTTGAAATTTTCTTGATTGTAATGTCTTTATATGATAATTTCATTGGGTAATAAAATACTAACCTTACAAAATCAATTGAGAAACGTTCCTTTATCTTCTTTTTCAGGATGAGAGTGTGTAGAATTATTATTTCTTCCATCAGTGTTTGGTTGACTTTACCCCCTGGGCCTGGAGTGTCCTTTTTAGAAGGTTTAAAATGACAAATTCAGTTTCTTCAATAAATATTATATATATACATATATATATGTGTATATATATAAAAGAAATAAATAGATTTCTTTAATAGAAATGCATCTATTCCTTCCTGAATGAGTTTGATAGTTTGCTTACTAAAGAATCTCATCTAGAGGCACCTGCGTGGCTCAGTCGGTTAAGCTCCAACTTCAGCTCAGGTCATGATCTCACAGGTTGTGAGTTCGAGCCCCACATTGGGCTCTGTGCTGACAGCTCAGAGCCTGGAGCCTGCTTCAGATTCCGTGTCTCCCTCTCTCTGCTCCTCCCCACTCACGCTCTGTCTCTGTCTCTCTCTCAAAAATAAATAAACATTAAAAAATTTTTTTTAAATAAAGAATTTCATCTATATTATCAAATTTATAAACATAGAGTTTTTCATAGAATTTCCCTTATGATCTTTTTAGTGTCTGTGGGGTCAGTAGTAATTTACCTTCTTTTATTCCTGATTTTGGTAACTCATGTCCTCTCTATTATTCTTGGTCAGTTTAGTGAGAGGTTTATCAATTATACTGAACTTTTCAAAGAACCAGCTTTTGGTTTTATTAATTTTCTCTATTCTGTTTCTATTTTCAATTTTAATTGATTTCAGCTTTTACCTTCATAATTTCCTTTCCTTTTTCTTGCTTTGGGTTTATTTTGCTCTTTTTTCCCTAGATTTTTGAAGTGTAAGATTAGATCATGGAATTAAGACAGTCTTCTTTTCCTACATAAGCATTTAATGCTATAAATTTCCTTTGAATCACTGCGTTAAGTGCCTCCCACAAATTCTGATATGTTTGTTGTATTTTCATTTTCATTCAGTTCCCCCCACCCCAATTTCCCATGTGACTTTCCCTTTGACCCATGGATAATTTAGAAGTATATTATTTGATTTCCAAATATTTGGGAGATTTACTAGATATCTTTCTTTTATTACTGTCTAATTCAATCCCATTATGATCCAGGAATATGTTTTGTATGATTTCAGTTATTCTAAATTTGTTAAGGTTGGTTTTATGGCCCAGAATATGGTCTTTCATGGTGAATGTTCCGTGTATACTTACAAAAAAATGTGTTTTCTGTTATTGTTGGGTACAGTGTTATAGAAATGTCAATTACATCAACTGGTTTATAATATTGTTCATGTTTTCTATATTGGCACTGACTGTCTACTTCTATCAATTACTGTGAAAAAGATGTTGAAGGCTCTAAATATAATTGTGGATTTATCTACTTCCCATTCCATTTCTGTGTCTGTTTTCAGTTTTTGGAAGCTCTCTTATTAGCTAAATACACATTTAAGATTGTTGTTATTATTTTTTTTTAATTTTTTTTTTTAGTGTTTATTTATTTTTGAGAGACAGAGAGAGACAGCATGAGCTGGAGAGGGCAGAGAGAGAGAGAGGGAGACCCAGAATATGAAGCAGGTTCCAGGCTCTGAGCTGTCAGCCCAGAGCCCGACGCGGGGCTCGGGCTCACAGACCGCGAGATCATGACCGGAGCCGAAGTCGGACGCTCAACCGACTGAGCCACCCAGGCGCCCCAAGATTGTTGTTATTATTTGTGTGTGTGTGTGTGTGTGTGTGTGTGTGTGTGTGTGTGTGAGAGAGAGAGAGAGAGAGAGAATTGACCCTTTTCTCATTATGAAATATATTTTTTTTATCCCTGATAATATTCCTTGTTTTGAGGTCTACTTTGATACTAATATAGCCACTCCATTTGTCTTTTTTTTTTTTTAAGTTGATTTATTTATTTTGAGAGAGAGAAGGGGAGGGGAAGAGAGAGAAGGAGAGAGAGAGAATCCCAAGCAGGCTCCACACCAGCAGCGCTGAGCCCGATGAGGGGCTTGAACTCACAAACTGGGAGATCATGACCTGAGCTGAAACCAAGGGTTGAACGCTTAACCGACTGAGCCACCCAGGTGCGCCGCCCCCCCCCCCCATTTGTCTTTTGATTAATGTCTGCATGATGTCTCCTTTTTCCACCTTTTCACTTTTAACCCATTTATGTTTTTATTCTTGAAGTGGGTTTCTTATAGATAGCATATATTGTGGTACTGTTTATTTTTAATTCAATCTGACAAACTGTTAATTAGTATGTTTAGATCATTTACATTGAATGTACTTACTGATATTTTTAGATTTGCTTTATTATTTATTTTCCAGTTGTCCCTCTGGTTTTGCCTCTTCCTCCTTTCTATTGATCTTTCACTCTGTTCACTGACTCTTCTTTCTTTTCTTCTCCATTTTGCCCTTGAGGCTTCAGTTGAAGTATCAATTTCAGACATTGTATTTTTTCACACCTAAAATTTCAATTTGGTTCTTTAAAACTTAAAAAAAATAAATTTCACATTTTAGAGCAATTATAGGTTCACAGTGAAATTGAGAAGAAAGTACAGAGCATTCCCATATGCCTTCTGCCCCTATACATGCACAAATTCCCCCATAATCAACATCTGGCATGAAAGTGGGTCTTTTGTTACAATCAATGAATCTACATTGATACATCTTTATCACCCAAAGTCCACAGTTTACTTTAGGGTTCACTCTTGGTATACATTTCATAGGTTTTAACAAATGTATAATGACATGTATCCACCTTTATAGCTTTGTACAGAATAGTTTCACTGCCCTAAGAATCCTCTGTGCTCTATTCATCCCTCCCTCTCCTCTAAGCTGTTGGTAACCACTGATCTTTTTTCCTGTATCCATAGATTTGCCTTTTCCAGAATGTCTTATAGTTGAAATCATACAGTATGTAGTCTTTTCAGAAGGGCTTCTTTCACTAAGAAATATGCACTTAAGTTTCTTCCATGTGTTTTAATGGTTTTAGCGCTCATTTCTTTTTAGTGATGAATAATATTCCATTTTGTGAATGCACCACAGTTTATCCATTCACCTGCTAAAGGGCATCTTGTCTGCTTCTAATTTAGCAATTATAAAGCTGCTCTAAACATTCTTCTGCAGGTTTTTGTGTGGACATAAGTCTTTAACTTATCTGGGTAAATGCCTAGCATACATTTAGTTTTGTAAGATGGGCTTTTTTTTTTTTTTTTACAGTTTTTATTTCTCTGCCTGTATTTTCTGTTTTCTTTTTCCTTTTTTTCAACATTGTTAATTTTTACTTCTCATAGCATGTTATAATAGCTGCTTAAAGTCTGTACCTGATTATTCTAATATCTTGGTCATCTCAGTGGGTGGCATTTGTTGATTGTCTTTCCCTTGTAAATTGGTCTTTTCTTGGTTCTTTGTGTGTTGAGTAATTTTGGATTGTATCCCAGACGTTTCGAATATTGAATATGAATGATTCCCATTAAAATCCTCCAGAGAATGTTGACTTGTTGGATTATTTTAACAGGTAGTCTACCTGGGTTATTTCAGACTGTCTGGCTACATTCTGTGCATGATAGCTGCAGTGTCAAGTTCCAGTGTTTTTGGAACCTTTGCTAGGCTGCCTTGAATATGTTCCACGCATATGCAGCTCAGGATTAAGCCTATGCCTTGTGCTAGTTTGTACACAGAGTCAGGAGAGCCCTCTCTCCAACTTCTCTAGCTCCCTTCTTCTTCTTTTAATGTTTATTTATTTTTGAGAGAGAGGGAGCAAGCGGGGGGAGGGGCAGGGTGGGGGGAACAGAGGATCAAAAGCGGGCTCCGCCCTGACAGCAGAGAGCCCAATGTGGGGCTCTAACTGGAGAACTGTGAAATCATGACCTGAGTCAAAGTCGGATGCTTAACCGACTGAACCACCCAGGCGCCCCTCTCTAACTCCCTTCTATTCAGGATTCCCCCACATTCTCCCACCTGCAGAGACTCCTTGGTCCTCTGGCCAGATAGGTGGGGTTCTCTTGGAGTCTTGGATTCCTGTGCTGCTACATAGTTCCTGTAATCAGGACTACTTTTGGTGCTAAGAAGAGAGTGAAAAAAGAGAAAATTTACCCAGTGATTTATTCCAATTCTCTTTGGACCGCAAGAACCATAAAAAAATGTTTGACCATAAAGCAAAGTTTTTATTGGGTATTAGCTGATCATGCCATTTGATACCCTGGCTGATTCTGCTAGGGTATCACCCTTGGGAAGCTCTGAGAGAAGGGACACACACACACACACACACACACACACACGAAAAGAAACCCAGATTCTCTCCCATATTCTTTGCTCAAGGCACTGCCTTTCCCAGTGTTTCCAGACACAGGGTCCTTTCTTGAGGTGTTAGCTGTCTGTGGTACCACCATTGTAGCTCTGTTGCATGACTGCCCTTGGTTCAGCACTGTGAAAAAAAAAAAACAGGAAATGAAATGAGAGCCCCCCGGGCGCCTGGGTGGCTCAGTTGGTTGGGCATCCAACTTCAGCTCAGGTCACAATCTTGCTGCTCGTGGATTCTAGCCCTGCATCGGGCTCTGTGGTGACAGCTCGGAGCCTGGAGCCTGCTTCAGATTCTGTGTCTCTTTCTCTCTCTGCCCCTTCTTCACTCACACTCTGTTTCTCTGCCTCTCTCAAAAATTAATAAGCATTAAAAAAATTTTTTAAAATGGGAGCTCCATCCCTGTACAAATTGCTTTTCCAGCTTTTGACTCCCCTCCTAACTATGACTGGGTTTCTTTACTTTTCAGATGCTTTAGGTTGTTGTTTTTTGCACATCATCCGCAATTTGTCACTGTCGTCAGCAGAAGAGACAGGCGCTAGTGAGCTGCCTCTTGACTGCACTTTCCTTTGTGCTCTCTTTCCACTTCCATCTCAACTGCCCCTGTCACAGTGCAATGACAGACCCCTACCCTATCCTTGCAGTCTGTGAACGGAAACCACAGCTGTCCTTTTAAAACTATACCTTCAACTTCGTGTTTTACTTGTGGTTTTTACATCCTGGCTAACTAGGTAAAGCTTGATTAAGTGTTGTAAAATTTAAGAACTTCACTTTGAAGTTGACTGATTGCTAGTGGAGTTTACCACTAAAATGCAAGTATGCAACCACACCAATGGATCGTCTGTCTCTCTGGTGTTTTTTTTGTTTGTTTGTTTTTTTTGTTTGTTTTTTGAGAGAGAGAGTGAGTGGGGGGCGGTGCACAGGGGTATGTTGGGGGAGAGAGAGAGAGAAAATCTTAAGCAGGTTCTGTGCTGGGGCTCGGGGCTCAATCCCACAACTGTGAGATCATGACCTGAGCTGAAATCAAGAGTCAGAGGCTTAAGCTACTGAGCCACCCAGGTACCTCTCTCCTGTGTCTTCATAATCAGTCTTCCTCCTCCTTCCCAATCCACCTATCCAATCTCTAATTCATTCTTCTGCTCCCCTCCTAGTCCACTTCTTTTCCCAACAAACTTACCCATGTTTATTCTTTCTGAAAGGACCTTATCCTTTACCAGAATTTCAACACTAACTTCTAAGAACCAATCCCACCTTTGCCTCACGTCTCTATCCACAATTAAATCTCTCAGAAAAATCCACAATGAAATATCTCAGAAAAGTAAAGGGTTATATTTTCATTTTCACTTAAAAAGGGATCATGGTTATTCTGGAAAATTTACGCATTTGTTACGCATTTGTTCATAAAAACAAAAACAATTTCCCATTAGTCTGACCATCCAAAGAGAATATATGTGTGGCCTTGAGTGTAATTTAAAATTTAAGTTAGAAAAACTTATAAATTATCCATATCCTGTGTAGAAAAAACAGAAAACGTAAATAATCAAAAAGGAACAAAACTCCCCCATAATTCCACCCAGAGGTAAATACTGTTTTTAGTTCCATGTGTGTTTATACACACACACAAACACACACACACACACACATTTATGTGGGTTGGTTGGTTAGGGAGGGCAATTGGTTGGGCCTGAACTGGTATCACAGCTTTGCTGTGTTGAAGAAAGGGGTTGGGTAAAGCAGGTGTTGATTTGCAAAGGTCGATATGCATAAAGCATTTTTGATTTTGCTATTTGGACAAGGCTGAAACTTGGAACAGATGGAAACTCCTGGGGAGCAAAATGTAGGGAATAGAAAGAATTTAATCATGTGTGTTATGTGCCTTCTTGTCTGTCTCTCTTTTTTTTTTTTTTACCTGCTTTCCCCAAAAGCTCACCCAGCCGTTCTGTAAATCTTAGGCCTGTGGAGACAGAGACTATCGGCAAAAGGCTTAGATGACAAAGGAAACAGGAATGGGAAGGGGCTTCCTTCACATTTCAGTCAGAGCATGGCCGGTCTCCAGAGTGGTGCACGCTGAGGTCAGCTCCATTTTGTGCTGCATCGGTCTGTAGCTTCCTGGGCCTGTAAGAGGCAACCTCTTGTGTCTGGAACCAACATTCTCCCAGTAACTCTGGGCGGACTGTGGCAGAAGCCAAGGGAGGGCTGCAGTGGAGGAATGTGAGAGCATAATTTATGCCACGAGAGCATAAATGAGGAGCACATTAATAAAAGCAACTCATGGAGACTCTAAAAAAGAATGGGAGGTGATTTTACTGGGGAAGGGTCCTGGGGCCAACAGTTTGAAGAAGTATGTGAATGTGTTTATTTCTATATCTATATTTCAAAAATGGGACTCTTCCACACGTACTATTCGGTAATCTTTTTTCTTAGTAATATGCCTTGAACATCTTGGTATGTTAAATATAGAGATATTTTTTATCATTTTAAGGCTGTATTCCATTGCATGTGTTATCTACATGTGTCATAATGACTTTAACCATTCTCTACCTTTTAGGTTGTTTTCAACTTGTTAGTATTATTATCAATTCATTTATTGTTGGTAATTTATTAGTAAAATAATAATGCATTTTCTTGTTTTTTTAAAAAAAAGGAAGCCAAAACACTGTTCGAGCTCCCATACCTTCAGTCTTAGAATCCTATTTGAGTCCCTTTACCTAGTTTGGTGCCACTTAAAATGTTTTACTGATTTCTACACATCTTTTCTGTATATGTTAAATCTATTCTCAGTTTGAGTTCCACAGCCACTAGTGCTGCCCCAAAAAGAAAAACAAAATGGGCCCTAATAGTGCCCGTATATTTGTACCCTCCCTCCTGGCCCATCTCTAGGCCCACTGTCAGGAAAGGGGCTCACAGACATATATTCTAAATATAAATGTTATAAAACTGAATAGACTAGACTTCCCAGGGACAATTTCATTTTAAAGGCAACAAAGAAGTCTTGAACCAAATGATTAAAACTCTTATGTATATGGCAAAGGTATTTGGGTTTGGGGTGGGGTGGGGAGAAGGGTAGAGAGGAGCTGGGGAGCAGGGGCACTGAGATACCCTTGAATCCCACAGAACGTGACCTACTTTTTCCGATGAAAGATTGTTCCCGGCAGTACTGGATTTGAAAGGATTCTCAACGTCTTCTTCTAAAGGTTGTCACAGCAGTTAAGCTTAATGATCCATTCTTGTCATGATCAAAGACACTTTCATGATTTTTGCACCCACGGCACCAGTATTTTGAGATAAAAAAAAAAAATCAAGCATGTATTAATTACCTCTGCTTCTAAAAATAGAAATACTTAAAAAGGTTTTTTATAATAATCAAAGAAATATGTGCAGATTGTACCAAGATTCAAGGATTATAGAAATGAACAAAGTAGAGAGAGTCCCCGGAATCCAATCCCCAGATACAAATAGTTTGTACATATCTGAATAGATTTAATTCTGTGCCTGTATATCTGCCCCCCCACAATATATAACAGAAATGGAATCATACTATACTATTTTTCAAATTGCTTTTTTTCACATAAAACATATAATGGGCAGATTTCTCCATCCATTCCGATGGAGGTATTGTATAGATTTATGATAATTTATTTAACCAATTTTTCTTCATTGATATTTAGATTCTCAATTTTTTTTTATATTTTAAACAATAATGAGGATTCTTATAGTTGCACCATTGCTGACTTTCTGTTTTTTTTTTTCTGAAGGAATTTCTAGAAATAGAATTTGTTGTATCAAAGGGTATGAGTATTTTAAATTTTAAAATATATTGCTTAATTGCTCCACGAAGGTTGGACTAATTTATATTAGTCCAGGTTTCTTGTAAAGCAGAAATAACCAGTTAGAAAACCTGTTTATTTCCACACTTCCTTGCCAACAAAGGGGGTTATCAAACTTTTTAATCTTTGTTGATCTGACTGGTAGAAAAATTTCTAATGTGAATTAATTGCTCTAATTTTCAGTGCTCCTTTTGCCGTATGTTAAGTTTCCTCCAAAATCTAGGACTATTTTTAGGCTCTCTTTTCCCGTTTTATTGGTCTTTCTTTTACTTTACCAGTACCATACTGTTTTATTAACTTTTCTAACATAATTTAGATATAGTAATATAATTGTTTTGATAGCTACTAGGGATGACCTACCTTCAGGAATTTCTTTTCTAAAAATGACTTCTTGCTTATATAATCTTTCATATAAACTATATTTTTATCTATGGATCCTTCCATATAAACTTTAGAATCAATTTGGCACTTTTAAGAAGCAAATACATAAAAACATAAGAACTGGCAAAAATTAATATTGGAACTACATTAAGCTTACCAATGAAGTTGGGGAAAGGATTGATATCTTTTAAATAGTAAACTTTTTCATTTAGAGACTTGGTAGGTCTTTCCATTTTCCTAAGACTACTTTTATATTTTAATATATAAAGAATACAATTTTATTTAGATAGGCATAGCACATGTCTTGTTATTCCAAGTTGTTCTCTCTTTTTAGTTGCTCTTGTGAAAGGGATTTGTTCCCTGTTATGTTTTCTAACTGGTTATTTCTGCTTTACAAGAAGCCTGTGTATTTGTATGTAGTTATCTCATAGCTTGCTACCATAGTGAAATCTCTTTTTAGCTCTAATGGCTCTCGGTTTACCCTCTTGAGAGTTTTCTCATTGTGAAATAATAATGTATGCAAAAAACGTGTTTTCTACTTTCCAATGTTGTTAATTTTTCTTATCGCATTGAATTGTGAAACAGCCTGCGGAACGATGTTGAAACATAGTGGCGATGGTGGGTACTTTTATCTTTTCTCATGACTTTAGTGAGAACGCCATTAATTTGGTCATATAGTCATTTATGTTTATTAAATTAAGGAAATTGTCTTCTAACCTTAGTTCACCAAGTATTTTTAGCAGGGATCGGTGTTGGATTTTAATAGATGCACTTTTAGCATCTTTTGAGCTGTTGGTATGATTTTTCTTTGTTACTCTACCAATAAAGTAAAACATATTAATAGGTTTCCCTATATTGAACCACACTTTTAATCCTAAAAAGAAATCTACTTGTCATGTGCATTTGACCTTGAAATACACCACTGATTTTGGTCTATCAATATTTTTGTTGGATTTTTGTATCTGTAAATGCGAGATGTTTAGGGCTTATTTTTTTCAACTTTTGGTATTAGCATTATGCCCAATTTGTAAAATAAATGAAGAATTGTTTCTTTTGCTGTTATATATGTAAAACACTTTTAATAACTTAAGTATTATCATTTTCTTGAAGGTATGATAGGTTATATGTAAACCATCAGGGTCTGGATAATTTTGGCAATTATTTCCATTTCTTCTATGGTTATTGATATATCTTTTATCTCTTTAGTTAATTTTGGTAACTTTGCTAACTAGCTTTTCATTTTCAAATTAAAAAAATATTTACATTACATTTAAAAATGCTTTAAAAATTTCCTCCATGTTGTGGTTGTGTTCCCTTGTCTGGCATAGCATTATATATGTGTTTCTCTCTCTCTTTGGGGGGGGTCAGATTTGCCAGAGATTTGTCTATTTGACTTTTCTTTCAAAAATACTGGCTCTTGTTTTTATTCATGAGTTCTTCTATCTAATTTCTTTGTTTCATCAACCAATGGCATAACTGCCAATCAAAGTCATAACTCAATACACAGTAACTAGCGTCATCAACCCAACTTGAATTCTATCCCAAAACAAAGAAATTTGACATTTTATTAACCTCTGCAACCTTATTGTAAATGAAATAACAATTTTACCACATTTTACTACTGTGTTTCTCTTGATGTTATTTACACTCATCTTATGAACAGTGGGCTTACTGGGCATCTACCCCCAGCTCAGCGTTCAGTGATGTCACTTCAGTAGCCTGAAATTGGTCATTCCTCAGTTTACCAGGCTGCTGCACAAAATTCACTCTCCAGCCCTACTTTGGAGCAGTGAGGAACCCCAGCGTCTTGATCTGTCGTTTTGGAGCTGCTTCATGTGGAAGATGGATAGGACCAGTTTCAGCAAACCTAGTATCTGTCCATTGACAAGAGATGATGGAGTTCAAGCAGGTTTGATGGGGCTTGTCCAAAGAAATGCAGTCCCAGAGCAGGTACCCTTTTCTCTTTCAAGGTCCACTAATCCCCAAGGGGAACATGAAGAACACACATGGGGCACAAAGAAACACACATCCGTGTGCGCCCACACATAGAACAGTAAATTTTTATCTTAGAGTGAAAAAGAGAAAATGTTCAAAGCACCTACTTTAAAAATTAAAACGCAGAGTTCTCAAAACAAGTAATACCAATTTATCTTTGGACTTAATTTTACAGTTTTTGAATGGCAAGGGGTGGGAGGCATAAGAGAGGTCAAGACCTGAGACTGAGGTAGGAAATGGGAAAAGAAAAGAGAGGGGAGAGGAAAGGGTATGGAACAGAGGAAGGGTGTGGGAAGAAAAGGAAATGTGTGGAGAGGACAGGTGTGAGAAGAGGTGCGTTGTGGGATGAATAGGAGCCCGCTGGGTGGGGGATGGAGTCAGGCGACTCTGGTTCCACTTGGCCAAAGGGGCAGGAGAAGAGTTGCCCCTGCTCTGACTAGCACCCTGAGGGGGTTGCGACCATCTGAGAAGTAGCTTTTATTCTTGATAATGAGAGTATTTTCTCATGAACATCTTCACCTTGTGGCAAAATTATCTAGAATTTAAGATTTTAGTAAAGTGGGGCGCCTGGGTGGCTCAGTCGGTTGAGCGTCCGACTTCGGCTCAGGTCATGATCTCGCGGTCCGTGAGTTCGAGCCCCGCTTCGGGCTCTGTGCTGGCAGCTCAGAGCCGGGAGCCTGCTTCCGATTCTGTGTCTCCCTCTCTCTCTGCCCCTCCCCTGCTCATGCTCTGTCTCTCTCTGTCTCAAAAATAAATAAAAACATTAAAAAAAAAGATTTTAGTAAATTATTTTAGGTTTTGTAAGTGTAGCCTGTATTTTGCTTTGGTGGATTTAAAATCTGACAGGTGATATTATTTTAAAGAGGGATTCAAAATGCCTCATTTCACCATGTCTAGAGATTACATTTGGAATCAGTGTTTATTTAAAAATAAAGCTGGGGGTGCCTGCGTGCCTCAGTTGGTTAGATGTCTGACGACTCTCGATCCCCGCTCAGGTCTTGATCTCGGGGTCGTGAGTTCGAGCACCGCGTTGGGCTCCATGTGAGGTGTGGAACCTACTTAAAAAAAATCTTGGGGCAACTGGGTGGCTTCATCAGTTAAGCATCCTACTCTTGATCTCAGTTCAGGTCATGATCTCATGATTCATGAATTCAAGCCTTGCATTGGGCTCTCTGCTGACAGCACAGAGCCCACTTTGAATCCATTGTCCCCCTCTCTCTTTGCCTCTTCCCCGCCCAATAAATAAACACTAAATTTTTTTTTAAATCTGTTTTCAGTCTTTTTAGGACCTAGTATGAAGAACATACAATGCGAACAAAGAACATGAGAAAAGACACTTTCACAGGAAGCTTCCCAGGTTTATTGTTTATTTAACTGCTTTGAACGAAATGCTTGGGTCTTACCTGAATGAGAATGTGGACGAGACGCAGTCATCATGAAGATGAACACTGTGTTCCGGCTGAAGCTTCTGCTGTTGGACAACACTGTCTCCTGTGGCGTGGAAGACTAGCATCATCTTAAAGCAAGAGGGAATCGACAACGAACAGTACTGGGTCCTACCCAGGAGGAGGGTAAGTTCGAGTAATTATTGACAAGCTCATGTTTGGTGCTGGGGGTGGGGTGGTCAGGGTACCGTGCCGCCCCCTGGTCACAAGCAAATCTGCAGAATCATTCCACAGCTTTTCTAGTGAACTTAGCCTGTGTCCTGACTGTCATTGACTGGAACGGAAAGCTGTAATTGGTGACCTTTGACTTCTCCTGGCATACATGCAACTTTCCTCTCTTCCTCCACCCTTTCCTTGCCTCTTCTCTCCTGACTTCCATGAGTGACTGTGGCAACTGGCATGCGAGAGCGACGCCCAGGAATAGCATCCGATCTTTGATGAGACCAGGACCTAGAGGCTGCAGGTGCCCCTGTCAGCACACAGGGCAGGGGGTTGGTGACCAGACGGAAGGCACCTGTGATCGGCAATGTCAGTCTTAGTTTGAGACGTGAGGGCATCTGGAGAAGAAAAGTGTTACATGTCACTGAGTCACTAGGATTGAATGTCGTAGGTAGAAAATGGCAGAGCGGAAGAAAGAAACACAGGGATACAGGACGGAGTGTAGAATAATTGTGGCGGGAACAGCCCAGTTGGCTGTAACAATGTCACATGTCTGCGTGTAAGGCACACTGTTGATTAGAAAAGAGACTCTTTGTTCTGAAATGTCTGCATCAGTGAAAGTCAAGGATGTGAGCTCGGAGGGGGCACAGGGAACTCAAGTGCACTCCTTTGCCTTGAGAGGGTCTCAAGGCTTGGGTGCAGAACTCAAGTAGTATTTTGGAACATCGTCCCCTCTCTGTCGGGCTACATGCAGCACAAGAGATGGTCCTCCTGTCAGCCTGTATTGGTGGTGGAGTGGACTCGAGCTGTCTCATAGACGCAAGTTTCTCACTCTGTTAGGTCAAGGATTGTGTGTCATATTTCCCTTGCACTCCCATTTATTTGTCAAATGGTAGGTACGCAAAAGCCCGTGCTAAATGGACATAGTGCAAAGGGCTCTGAACTTGGAGGCACGAAGGCCTGAACTTTGATACGGTTTTACACCTGTCAGCCCTGGGAGCTCCGGCAAGACTTTGGGCTTCTGCGTCTCTCCACAGAGAAGAGGGATCTCTGTTCTGCCTGCCTTGCTGGGTTAACGAAAGAGTTCCCAACACATCTCCTCTCCTGAGCTGGCACTCCCACAGAAATGTAATGCACCCGTCCTTCAGGTCTTTATTCAGCTGTCATCTCCACTCTGAGAACTTCCTGGTTTTTTAGCTGGATCAGGGCTTGGGAAAAGCGGGACAGCCCAGGTGGTGTGACTGGTCGCAAGCCCGAACCTGCCCTTGCCTGTGACACCCTGCTTTGAGGACAAGCTACTTGCAAAGGCTCGACTGTTTACTTCTTTTATTTATAAGGCTGGGGTTTTTTTTTTTAAATGTTTATTCTTGAGAGAGAGAGAGAGAGAGCACACATGCACGTGCACTAGCACACTAGTGGGGGAGGGGCAGGGGAGAGGGGAGCCGGAAGATCCAAAGCAGCATCCAGCTGACAGCACAGAGCCGGACACGGGGCTCGAACTCATGAGCTGTGAGATCATGACCTGAGCCCAAGTCGGACACTCAACTGACTGAGCCACCCAGGCGCCCCCAGAGATGGATTTTAAAAAAGCTTATAGTCCAGTGAGGGAGGCAGGGCACACAAACAAGAAGACATAGATACAGGATTAGGAATTGTGCTAAGTGCCAGGAAGAAAACAAGTACGGAGGATAAGGTGGAGGGAGACCCATTTCGAGCAGTTGGAAGTGTTCTCTGTTAGCAGGGACCTTCGGCAAAAAACAAGCTGGCCAGGCAGAGATAAGATAACAACAAACATTCTGGGCTGAAGGAACAGGAAGGCCTGGCTAAAAAGTTTTCTAAATGAAGATCTGCAAGTTGGCGGGTGAGGCTGGAGTCTAGGGCCGAGAGGAAGAGAATGGCCCAGGATGCGTTCAGAGGGTAGACTGGGGCCAAGTCCTGGGTGACTGAAAACTGGAGTAGGTAGTTTTAAAGTGACGTCATGGTCTGAGTCTAGGACATTTCTCTGTCTCAAAGTCAAACTAAAAATACTGCCTTTGATGCTCACACTTACATACCCATCGACTGGGAAATATTCTTATCTCCCCCCTCTCTCTGACCACCCCATTCCATATCCAATTTGTCTGCAAATCCTGCTAAGTCCATCTGCAAATATCTTTCCAAATCCGTCCACGTATGTTCACCTGCCTCTCACCACCCTACCTCAAGCCACTGCCCCTCCTGCCTGGTCTACTGTAGAGGCCTTCTCGATAGTAGTGGGCTGGGAAACTGGTCAGGAGGGTGGGAGGGTGGGGAAGCCCCGATCTGTAGCCTTTGCAAGTTTCTTTGGTATAAAAACTCACACCATGGCCCATTTCAGTCTACCAAACTGATGCCACTAAATGTGGCCGTGGGAAGATGTGTGCACAGTCCACTTTCTCAAGCCAGAACAAGCCAGCCGCAGCACCACCACTGCTTGGGTGATCCTGTTTCCTTCCCCTGCCAAAAGGAAGAAAATCCTGCCAGTTGACACGGGTGGACCTTAAGGGCGGTATGCTAAGTGAAGTAAGTCAGACAGAGAAAGAAAAATACTGTATAACTCACTTATTTGTGGAACGTAAAAAACCAAAGTCATGGATTTGTGGTTGTCAGCGGTGGGGGAGGAGGAGTTGGGGCAGGGTGGTTAAGGGCACACACTTCCAGTTTTAAAGTAAGTAAGTGCTGGGGGTGTAGCGCACAACGCGATGACTGTAGTTAACTCTGCTGTATGGGTATTTCGAAGTTGCTAAGAGTAAATAATAAAAGTTCATTTTTTGGAACTATATGAGGTGATGTGTGTTAACTAAACTGGTGGTAATCATTTTGCAATACACGTAAGACAAGTCATTATGGTGCACACCATAAATTTACACAGTGTTGCCCATCAATTATATTTCAGTAAAACTGGAAGAAAAAAATAAGTACAAATAAAAATAACTCTTATTTTTATACCAACATTATTCAATTTATAAACAAAATAACAATTTTAATTTGTATCTAGTCTTTTCCAGGAAAGTTTTAAACTCTTAAAACTAGTTTTGGGGGGCGCCTGGGTGGCTCGGTCGGTTAAGCATCTGACTTCAGCTCAGGTCATGATCTCACAGTTCGTGAGTTCAAGCCCCGCGTCGGGCTCTGTGCTGACAGCTCAGAGCCTGGAGCCTGTTTCAGATTCTGTGTCTCCCTCTCTCTCTGCCCCTCCCCTGTTCATGCTCTGTCTCTCTCTGTCTCAAAAATAAATAAACGTTAAAAAAAAAAAAAAAAAACTAGTTTTGGGGCACCTGGGTGGCTCAGTCGGTTAAGCATCCGACTTCGGCTCAGGTCATGATCTCGTGGTTCGTGAGTTCAAGCCCCGTGTCAGGCTCTGTGCTGACAGCTTGGAGACTGGAGCCTGCCTCGGATTCTCTGTCTCCCCCTTTCTCCCTGCCCTTCCTCTGCCTGTGCTCTCTCTGTCTCTCTTAAAAATAAGTAAAAAAAAAATTAAAAAAAATAAAACTAGTTTTAACTAAGGGGTACCCGGGTGACTCAGTCGGTTAAGTGTCTGACTTTGGCTCAGGTCATGGCCTCATGGCTCATGGGTTCGAGCCCCGTATCAGGCTCTCTAATGACATTGCAGAGCCTCTTGGGATTCTCTCTCTCCTTCCCTCTGTCCCTCCCCTGCTCATGCTCTATCTGTCAAAAATAAATAAACCAAACTAGTTACAACTTAAAGATCTTTTTTTTTTAATGTTTATTTTATTAGTTTTGAGACAGAGAGAGAGAGAGAGTGTGAGCCAAGGAGGGGCAGAGAGCTAGAGGGAGACACAGAATCCGAAGTAGGGTCCAGGCTCTGAGCTGACAGCACAGAGCCCAAAGTGGGGCTTGAAGGTGGGAACGGCGAGATCATGACCTGAGCCAAAGTCAGACGCTTAACCAACTGAGCCACCCAGGCGCCCCATTAACTTAAAGATCTTTTTAAACTAAGTTTTAAAGTGTATGACTTTGGGGGGCGCCTGGGTGGCGCAGTCGGTTAAGCGTCCGACTTCAGCCAGGTCACGATCTCACGGTCCGTGAGTTCGAGCCCCGCGTCAGGCTCTGGGCTGATGGCTCAGAGCCTGGAGCCTGTTTCCGATTCTGTGTCTCCCTCTCTCTCTGCCCCTCCCCTGTTCATGCTCTGTCTCTCTCTGTCCCAAAAATAAAAATAAACGTTGAAAAAAAAATTAAAAAAAAAATGTATGACTTTGGGAGGCTCAGTTGGTTAAGTGTCCTTAAGCATCCGACTTTGGCTCAGGTCATGATCTTGCAGTTCGTGAGTTTGAACCTGTGTCAGGCTCTGTGCTGGTAGCTCGGAGCCAGGAGCCTGCTTCAGATTCTGTGTCTCCCTCTCTCGCTGCCCCTCCCCCCTCATGCTCTGTCTCTCTCTCCTTCAAAAATAAATAAACATTAAAAACTTTAAAAAAACAATTAAAATGTATGACTTTGATAAACTAAGTATCACTTGAAAGACAGGAAACTGTCAGGGATCCTTTCAGTTTGCAAAAATCCTCTCTGACATTAAAAACTCAATTGTCGCCCCTATCTAAGTAGGGGAAATTTCTGGAAAGACAAAAATACAGTGGCTACCCCAACTCGGGAAGGAAGATTTACATTTTATTGTATACCCTTTTGTACTGTTTGAATTTTTAAAGCCACACGTCTGATTTCTTTTTCAAGAAGAAATAAAAACCAGTTGAAGAATGGCCTTCTAAGCTAGAAGGAGAAAAACTCCTGATGGAAAGAAGGGAGATAAGATGAAAGTAGGGCCTCCCCAGAGGACTAGAAAGAGCTGGAAGGAATTGCTTCATATAAAAAGCACTGAAGTCTTATAGACTGCACAAACCTTTGAACCAGCTGAACTTTTTAATCATGTACAAATATTCCATTGACTCCACATAACTTGCATCTAACATCCTTTCTCTTTCCGGGTCTTAACACTGCCCAAGGTGGAAATGTAGGCCAGGCTTGTGAATACCCTCTGGCCAGTGATGTATGTTGAGTCATTATGGAGCTCATGAACCTGGTGCACCCAAAAGTCAAGACAAGAAAAGACAGGACTGTCTTACCCATCTTTATTTTGCTAGCTTATCTTTTCAGCACATGGTAGGTGCTCTGTAATTGTTACTCTTCTTTTTCCCCTCTAGATGCAGTGTTTAATTTGTGGAAGGCCCTGCGTGTAAGCTAAGCTGAGGTACATGTCTTCCCTGGGAAGTGCTGTAGGTAGGAAGCTTGTGCGGTTCAAATGCGGGGCATGACTAGGGGAGGCTGCGGGTGTCCAGATAGTGCTTGCCGAGGACAGGCTGAATGGGCCAAGGACAGCAGGTACCACCTTCTCCTCCTCAGCAAGAGAAGTAGCATATTATGAGTTAAATCATAGGCTAATTAACGACTACACTGTTTGACCACTGTGGTACAGTATACACAGTACATTCATATAGGTTTTCCATTTAGCTCTCGCGACAAGCCCATGAGCTCCACCATTTTATAAGAGGGGAAGCTGAAACCCATTAAGTGATTTGCCCAAGGTCAAACCATTGGTAATTGAACAAGGACTTCACTCCAGGTTTTTCAGACGTTGAACCTGATGGTCTTTAGACTGTACCATATTTGCTGTCAGGAGAGGTTTTTCCTGCTTCTTAGTTCCGCCGTACGGATAGTATGTTGCTGGAAATCTTGGACTCCAAACACATCTGACTTCTCAGAGGTTCATGTTTCCCTGTGGTAGAGCAGCTTTCTTGTAAGAATGTCAAACTTGTGACTGTAAATTAATTCCTTGTGCCCTTGGGGGATTGAGCCTTCCAAGTGAATTGTAGCAACACATTTTTACAGATGCTGTTGGAAAAATAACCTGGTTAGCTCTGCAGACTTTCAGAGGGCTCACAAAAGCCCCAGCAGGGCAGCAACTGGCAGCCGAATGATATTCCACATTCCCTAATCTAAAAGGTACCTTGTTACATACAGTAGTAAGAAGGCTTAGGCTGTAATTGCTATAATTTTTCTTCATAATGAGAACATTTTATTACTCCACTGAAGGGTGTGTGCCAAGAAATTCTGTACTTAAAAATTACTAAGCAAACCAAATAGCTTGGACACAGAATAACTTCCTAAGAGAAGATGCCCATTGGTCAAGGTATAGACTCAAACCAACCAACCCTTAAAATTCAAAACAAAATCCAGTCTTTACTTCAGTTATACCATACACTGGTACAAATCCAATGTGGATTAGGGAATTGAAATTTAAATAGGAGATATAAAAGAAATAGAAGAACAAATAAGAACAAATATAGGACTACAAAAAATGTACACAAACCCTCTATGGTCTTTGAATTAAAGGACTTCTTGAATACAATGAAAAAACCCCACAAAGAATAGGTTTGCATAGATGGAAAAATGAAAAAATCTGTATAGCAGAAAATGTAGTAAAATTAAGAGGCAAAGGACATACTGGGAAAAATATTTCTATTTGGTAAGTCAAAGTGTTCTTCCTGTAGATTTTTTTTTTTTTTTAAGTAAGCTCCATGCCCAATGCGGGGCTTGAATTCATGATCCCGAGATAAAGAATCACATGCTCCACTGACTGAGTCAGCCAGGTGCCCCAATTCTTAGTATAGAAAATAGGCAAGGGGTCCCTGGGTGGCTCAGTTGGTAAAGGCTCTGACTCTTGATTTTGGCTCCGGTCATGATCCCACAGTCATGAGACTGATTGAGCCCCAAGTTGGGATCTGCGCTGGGCAGGGAGCCTGCTTAAGATTCTCTGTCTCTCTCTCTCTTTCTCTGTCCCCCCTCTCTCTTTCTGCCCCTTCCTTTCTATCTCTCTGTCTCTCTCTTTCAGAAAAAACAAACAAACAAAAAAGAAAATAGGCAAAAGATAACAGTTCACAAAGAAGGAAATACAACTGGCCAATAAGTATATGTAGAATCATTCAATCTCATGAAAAGTCAAAGAAGTACACATTAAATGCATAGTGAGATTCTTTTTTTTACTTGCTCAGTTTGGCAAGGGGATATTTTCAGTCTTATGTGATGCTGGTTGAATTGGAATTTTTCTGGAGGTAACCTAGCAATGTGCATTGAGAGCCATAAAAATTCTTATTTCCTTGAGGTTAACAAGAAACTTGCTGGACCTGTATGAAGAATATCAATTAAAAATGTTTTAAATATTTTTGTGTTTACAGTGGAATGGTAAAGATGGTATATTTTTCTGCATGGAAAGATTCCATTTTGCAAATAGCATATCAATTTCCTAAAATTAATTTTTAAGTTTCAGTTCCAATGAAAAACTGTAGTAGGTTGTTACTTTGGAAGGCTGATCGGAATTGACAAACTGATTTAAATCTTTCTTTTATGTTCTGAGTACTGCATTTCCAAGGGGTGCAGAAAATTTTATCATGGAAGAATAAATAGAGCAAGCCAAGAATATTTTATATTGGAATAATATGTAGGGAAAGATCTATGCCATGGGATCTTAATATGTATTCCAAAGCCACAGAAAATAAAGACAGGGGTGATGAAAGAAAAAGACAGCTATGTAGATGGAACAGAATAGAGTGATCACATACAAACCCTAGTGTATGTGGGAATTGTGCATGTGATAAAAATATAGAAAAATATGATTATTCAAAGATGGGTCAATTGAGAAACTATTTGGAAAAAAGTAGCCATAGATGTTTACCTAACAACAAATCCCAAACAGAATTAGGTAAATGAGAGGAAATGATACTGTAAAGACTAGAAAATAAAGAAGAATGCCTATATGATTTTGTAGTGAGAAAGGCCTTTTTAAGTAAATAAAAACTACAAAGGGAAAGATTGATAGAACTGAGTTCACAAGAATTTAAAACTACCACAATTTAAATTATTAGGCAAACCAGTTACAGCAACAACAACAACAACAAAACCCCACAAAGTTGAGGCACCTGGGTGGCTCAGTCGGTTGAGCATCTGACTTCAGCTCAGGTCATGATCTTGTAGTTTGTGGGTTCAAACCCCACACTGGGCTCTGTGCTGACAGCTCAGAGCCTGGAGCTGCTTCAGATTCTGTGTCTCCCTCTCTTTCTCTGCCCCTCCCCTGCTTGCACTCTGTCTCAAAAATAAATATTTTTTAAAAATTAAAAAAAAAACCCACAAAATTAAGTCCTTAAAAAAGAAAGAGCCTAGAGAGCTTGTCCATGACCACCCTCAGGTCCATTAATTCTCTGCAGTGACCACAGGACTCCGGAAAGTGCTATACTCATGATTACAGTGAAAGGAAACAGACTAAAATCAGCAGAAGTAAGAGACATGTGGGGCAGAGTCTGTGAGGGCTCTCCCCCTGGAGTCATGGGTGACATCGCCTCCTGGTCATGATGTGTGACACACAGGGTATTGCCAACCACTGAGGCTCACCTGAGCTTTTGGCATCCAGAGTTTTTACTGGGGCAGGATCACATGTTGTCCGCCCAGCTGTCTCAGTCTTCATTCCCTCCAGGAAGTCAGACTAATGCCTTTAGTCTCCCGTCCCTCCTGGGGTTGAAACTGGTACAGCATGGCTCAACACCCCCATCATAAATCACATCATTAGACTGGTGGCCAAGGCCCCCAGGCAAAGAAGCCACTCTTATCAGGCAGAGCTTTCCAGGGGCCTAAGATCACCCGTCTGTGTCCAAACACAAAGGACAGAACTCTCCTTGAGGAAGGTTCATTCTTTACTGCATAGAGAGAAACCAAGCATTTCTGGCCTATCAGGTTGACAAAGTATAGCAGAGGCCATCAGTGCTGGGACCTAGCCTAGACACTTGACTACACCCCATGGGCTTCTAACTGCCAGTATCTCCAACTCTGTGCCTGAGAACTTTTTCTGCTAAAGAACTGTGTGTGTGTGTGTGGGGGGGTGTGTGTTTTGACTACAGAAGGCCCTCTGCCCCCTTCTTCAAGCAGCCCCACTTATAACGACTCTTGGAGGTAATAACTACCTTGTTCCACCCGGGTCAGATAGTTCTGAGGCATTCCATGCTCTTTCCCAGGGTTTCTCTACAAGATTAAGCTCTAGTCATCCACTGTGGTGGCTGGCTTAGCAACACACTCTTCATCAGCTGCCTTTCCTTCTGAGTACCACTTACCAATGGAGTACTCTCCTTGTACTCCATTACTCAAACTTCTTACATTTGGGGTTTCAGGATCTGCTTCTGGGACACACTCAATACAAAATTTAAAACAAAATTCAGGGGTGGCATGAGCGTTTGGACAGACATTCTCATCCGCTCCGTCATGGAGTGTAAATTGGTTCAAACTTGTCGGTGGTACTTTGGAAATAGTTATCAAATAGCCTTCAAATGTGCACAGTCTTTAATTTAGTAATTCTGCGAATGTTTCTGAGAAATAGCTTGGGATGCATACAAGATTTTTTTTTATTTTTAAAAAATTTTTTTAACATTTATTCATTTTTGAGACAGAGAGAGACAGAGCATGAATACGGGAGGGTCAGAGAGAGGGAGACACAGAATCTGAAACAGGCTCCAGGCCCTGAGCTGTCAGCACAGAGCCCGACGCGGGGCTCGAACTCACAGACCGTGAGATCATGACCTGAGCCGAAGTCGGCCGCCCAACCGACTGAACCACCCAGGCGCCCCTACAAGATTTTATTTTTTAAACAATGAACTACTTTCAAAATGAGGAGAAAAACAATAAATAATATCCTTCATGGGTAAAACTTGTGTCTCATGTATTTAAGGTAGGATACAAATAACTGACTGCAATTTTCCCTTCACCAGCAACTAACAACCTTTTAAAATTTTTCTTCAGAGGTACATTAACTTTTGTTGACTATAGGTGTCCATGGGAAATTATTAGATTTCTTGTACACTATATTAGTCTGCGCAGGTTGCCATTAACACAATACCATAAACTGGGTTGTCTTAGAGAACAGAAGTTTATCTTCTCACAGTTTTGGAGGCTGGGAAGTCCAAGATCAAGTGCCAGTGAGTAGCTGGTGAGAGCTCTCCTGGCTTGTAGAAGTCTGCCTTCTTGCTGTGTCCTCACATGGTGGGGAGAGAGAGCGAGCAAACTCTCTGGAATCTCCTCTAACAAGGATACTAATTCTATTAGATCAAGGTTCCACCCTTATGACCTCATTTAACCTTAGTTACTTATTTACTCCAAATACAGCCACACCGAGAGGTTAAGGGCCTCAACATGTGAATTTTGGGGAGGCCTGTAGCATATATTAAGAAATATCTCAGTTATTTAGTGAGTGCCAGAACTTTCTTATTTGCTCTGCCTTGGCCATTTTGAGCCCCCTGGGTTATATCTAGAAACGATATCTCTGATAAGCACAGGGCTGTTTTCCATCGCTTTCTGGATCCATCAAAACTTAATGTCATTACCCCAAAAGATGCAGCCTTGCTTCCCATCATGTGGCACCAGTGCCAGAGAGGATCATAAGTACCCATCAAGCGTAGAGTCTCAGCAGTCCTCACAACCTTCCATTTGCTATCCCCTTCCTGTCCTGTTTTGGTGGTCCAGCCTATAGGTAGAAACTCAGTATGATTCATGCCCAACATTGCAGTTTTCTACCAGGGATGGACCTTAGGCCATTTGACTACAGTTCTGTTTATTTAGTGTTTCATGTCTCCTGTGGAAGCATTGGGTTGCTCTCCTAGCCCAGAGCACACTTATCACCAGACACTGAGAATTTCCCTGGATTTCCTTCTTTTGTCTGCCAGATTAGCTCTCGTGCTAATCACCATGCTTAGCTCTCGTCTGTCACCATGCTTATATTCGTCATTCTCTTCAGACACTGTATATCAATTACTCAGATGGTATTATGGGTGCCAGCCTCTGCAGAGGAGGGTCTTTGCTGGCATCCCCCATGTAGACCCTATGACATTGAATGCCTACATTTTAATATCCATCCGATTTCATGATCCTAAAACTTCCCAAACATTAAATTGTAGTTTTTAGAAAACAACCAAATAGTGGGAACGCCCCTGCCACTCCCTCCAGCACATCTATGAGCCCTCACCCAGGCTCTACTCTACCCCATTAAAAAAATTTTTTTAATGTTTATTTATTTTTGAGAGAGAAAGAGAGAGGGAGTGGGGAGCCAAAGCAGGCTCCAGGCTCTGAGCTGTCAGCACAGAGCCCCACGTGGGGCTCGAACTCATGAACCAAGAGATCACGACCTGAGCCGAAGTCAGACGCTCAACTGACTGAGCCACCCAGACGCCCCTTAATTTTTCTTAGTGTTTATTTTACTGCGCCCCATATTTTATTCCCACTCCCACACTGAGCCTCACTAGCATCTTCCACTGGTTCAGCACTTGGTGATAAAAAAAAAGGTGAAAGGTTAGTGGTCAAATTGGCTACATCAAAATATCTGTTATGTTGCTGCACATCAGTTTGTTGGTTTGCTCACCAATTTTTCTGCCATGTCCCCTAAATCATCTTTTGTATACAAAGAAGAAAAGATGCCACAAGGGAAATTATATGAGGTTCAACAGGGACCAAAAAGCAACTAGATCATCACCACCATCATAATTATCACGCTCATCATGTGTAATCAGACACAAGGCAAGAAAAGTAAAGGAAGGTAAAGTCATTCAAGTTGTTTATATATTAGTTTTCTAGGGCTGCCATAACAGAATACCACAAACACATGGCTTAAACAGAAGTGTGTTGTCTCAGAGTTCTGGAGGCAGTAAGTCCGAGATCAAGGTGTCAGCAGACTTCGTTCCTGGTGAGCCTGTCTTCCTGGCTTACAGAGAGCCCCCTTCATGCCGTGTCCTCACATGGCCTTTCCTCTGTGCAGACAGAGCTCTCTGGTGTCTCTTCTTCCTCTTATAGGACACCTATTGGATTAAGACCCTACCCTTATAATCCCCTTCCGTCTTAATTACCTCCTTGAAGTTTCTACCTCCAAATACAGTCACTTCGGGGGTTAGGACTTCAATATATGAATTTTGCAGGGGACACAGTTCAGTTTATAACACTCTGGTTTTGACTGCAACTTTCTAACAAAGATCCAGCTGCCTTGGGCTCCGCAGGGTGTCTGAGAGGGCTGGTCTCTGGGTTTGGATCGGGTCCTTCAGTGGGGAAGAACCTGTAACCCTGACCAGCTGTGTCTTGCTTCGCATTATTTATGCACCAAATGCTCATTATGGAGGGGTCTTTTTCCTTCACCCTGTCAGCCATTAGCGATTTGGTGTTAGTTATCAATCCTCATGGCTTCCTCCCCCCACTTGCTGCAGGCCCTCTCGGGTCATTGCCACACTCTGCTTCTTTCTCTTAGCTGTTCTCATCGAATACACGTTCTGACCAGAGGGGTCCATACTGAGCTTTAACAAGAGCCTTTTGTTCATCAGACACCTTTAGTCACAAGTGAAGCTGGAGAACAAGTCCGCTGAGGAAATAAGCACACGCCCTGATGACTCACCTTGACCCTCCCCTTCTGACAGGAAGACCTCTAGTAGCCATCACAGAGGGGAACCTGGGCTCTTTCCAGTTCCCTTTCATGTGTCTCCATGACTTGGATCATGGGTGGCAGGAGGCTGGGGAGACAGAGTCTTCCCTTTATCTGGCTTCCCTTTTCAGACTTGCCTCCCACAGAAAGTTTCCCTGCTTTTCTACCTCTTGGTGTTGTATGTCCTCACCTCGAGGCCCTGTATACAAGAGGAGAGAAAGGAAGCTAACATACTTTGAGTACTTACCCAACAGTGGGTGTTTCTTATACATCACCTTACGTATTTTCCATATAGCCCATTCTATGAGGATCAGTGGTGCTCACAGGTTAGGTAATGTCCTCAGGTTGCCCGAAAGCTAAACACTTGGCTGGGATCTAAACTCAAGTCCAAACTTCATCCGAATCAGGTTATGGTCCTGGATCCTCTTTTTATCCCATGCGTCCTGAGACCATGGAATATTTCCAGTGGAGGACACATGCAGGGCAAGGCATGGGAAAGCAATCTGTCAACTGAGAAATACTCTTTTCAGAAATTAGTAGTATTGGCAAAAAGGATCTTTTTAGCAGCCAGCCTTCCCCCTGGGAAGGGGGTCAGCTGAGGTTGGCTCAGGAAAGGCAGATGAATCGGCAAGTTGTAGCTGAGAGCCAACAAATGCATAACAAGGCAGTGTTTTCGGCTAGCAGGAGGGCTGGGCAGAACCCAAAGCCCAGGGGTCAAGGCAAGGCTCTTCTTCAGTTGCCTGGCCAACAATTCCTGCCCCAACATGCTGAGAGCGCCCTCTGCTGCCCAGCCTCTTAAGATGGAGCATAAAAACTTTTAAAAACCTTGACCTGAAAGGCGCCACGGTATTTCTGAATTTCAAACCCAATTTGAAGGTTATTATTTAAGGAAACCAACATGTTTTCTTAAAAAACTGATTGTGCTGAATGATATTAAAAATGTAAAAGTATTCTTCAAAGAAAATTGGAAACAACTACAGTTATTCACTCACTTTATGTTTGTAAATCATAAATATTAATTTAACAATATGAATAACATGCTCTTTAGCCCTTTGGAGGATAGCAACAGGGAAAACTGAAAAATAATGATCTAGCCACTGTTGGCTGAACCACATTGTAAGAAATCTAACTAGAGGTGCTTGGATGGCCTCGGCGGTTAAGTGTCCAACTCTTGATTTCAGCTCAGGTCATGATCTCACGGTTTGTGAGATCAAACCCTGAGTCAGGCTCTGCTCTAAGAGTATGGAACCTACTTGGATTGTCTTTCTCCCTCTCTCAGTGCCCCTCCTCTGCTCACATATGTGCTCTCTCTCTCAAACATTAAAAAAAAAAAGAAATCTAGCTAAGATGAAAAATGAAAATTCAAAATTCAAACTGTCCCTTGGGAGGCTGGTTATACCTGGATTCTTCATTTTACAAAAGACTTTGGTTTAGGCCTAGGCTTGGCTACCAATGACCCTAACTAACCCCAGCAGAGTTTTGAGAGCCTGAGAATGATAGGGGTTTGTGGGATCTTTGGGCATTGGGGGAAGAGTGTCTAGATTTAAGATTTTTCTGAGATTAGGTACATAGCCTCTGAGTTACATCTGACCTAGTTAACAAATTATATAAATGTTGGGATCGCATATGATACAATACAATTATTTGTATGTGCAGAGTATGAAATTAGTGCCTACAGCGAACACCTCCACAGTCGCTTCATCAGAATATACTACCATTTAAATGGAATCCTGGGGCGCCTGGGTGGCGCAGTCGGTTAAGTGTCCGACTTCGGTAAGCCAGGTCACCATCTCGCGGTCCGTGAGTTCGAGCCCCGCGTCAGGCTCTGGGCTGATGGCTCAGAGCCTGGAGCCTGTTTCCGATTCTGTGTCTCCCTCTCTCTCTGCCCCTCCCCCGTTCATGCTCTGTCTCTCTCTGTCCCAAAAATAAATAAATGTTGAAAAAAAAATTAAAAAAAATAAATAAATGGAATCCTATTTCCCATGCACACACTTTTTGAAAGAATCTGTAGGGAATGGGAATGTCAAATTAATCATTCTTATGAGAAACAACATTAAGGAAGTAATGAAACCCCTGTTGCGTCCCCTCCCCCATAGCACTTTTCCCTTTCTTTACCAAAAGTGCATTCCCTCTGGGAAACTGCAAGGCCATTAAATGTTTTTCTCAACTATGCTACCAGTTTCATAACCTCTGCTCTTGACACAGGAAAAGTGTAAGACTTTATGCAACTTGTTTTTAACAGCAAACATACAAATGTAAACAAAGGTCCATGACCAACAGGCGTGTGTTAAGAAAGCAATTGTGAATTCTGCTCCCTGGTTATGAAATGAAGTGTATTTGCACACGATAGATAGATACCTGGCTGGGTGAATAAAGGCCAGCAAACTCGCCCCACGGCTCTTTCTCAGCACTGCCTGAGCACCAGCTGTCCCTTCCGAAGTCTGTGACCCAGAATAACAAGCTCTGCAACTCACTCTTCTAATTTTTTAAGGTATTTTTTCTCCTTAAAAAAAAAAAAAACCACTTTATTGAGCTGAGATTGACCTACAGAAAGCTATACATAATTAATGTGTACAACTTAATGAGTTTGGGGATAAGTACACACCTGTGAAACCATCACCATGGTATATGCCATAAACATAGCCATCTCTTCCAGAAGTTTCCCCTTCCTTCCTTCCTTCTTTCCTTCCTACCTTCCTTCCTTCCTTCCTTCTCTCCCTCCCTCTCTCCTTTCTGTCTGTCTGTTTGTATTTATTATTTTTGTGATAAGAACACTTGGCTTAAGACCTCCCCTCTTAGCGGGTTTGTAAGTTTATGATGATGTGGTGTTGTTAACTCCAGGCGCTGTGCTTCAAGGCAGACCTCTAGGCCCAAGCAGGAGGGGTGGAGCCAGCTGGGGGTTGAGGCTGTTGAACTGTGGGCCAGGCCATCCGCACTCCACCTTGAGGACTGTGGTAAAGGTAAAAAAAATAATAACATGCAGCATTTTAGTGGGCTTCCTGAGCACTACCTATTTAAATGTGAGATTTATTTGACAAAGCCGTAGCTGATAGCTTCAGCCCAGCACCGCCCTGAAAGTTCTTGCTAAGACACAGAGCCCCTACGTCTGCTGTCGTGACGTCACTTTATGGTTGGGGCAGTTCTGCAACAAGACTGTTGGAGGAGGGTTGAAGATACTGGTAAAGTTTGGTAAGACATTTAATTCATGCTCACTTAAGAATTAAACGCACTGAATCGACTTCCCCCCTCTCTTCCTTGGGAAACATTTGAAGGGTACCCACCATGTGCCAGGCACCTGCCAGATGGGATTCACAGGCGACGCAGCCTAGTGGTCTTTTTTCCAGCAGGCACTGTGACTTAGCCTGTGCCCAGGGCTGGTGCGGGGCTTTTCAGGATCAGTTCCTCCTTGGGCTCCTGTTTCCAAGAGCCACAGAGAGCTAGCATCTCTCCCTTTGCAGGTGAATGCCACACACTTTAAATTGGAATGCTTTCTTACTTCTTTGGCACCTAACAAATGGTAAGAGAATTCTGCGTATTTTTTCTTTTCTGTTTTGGTTGGGAGCACAGTTCTAAGCATTGCAAATGTAAGCAGATCATCTGGAGAGAAGAGGAAATACAGGAGAGGGGGAGAAGACCATTTTCTCTATTGCTGCAGAATAGAAATTTTTCATAGAAATAGACATTATCATAATTGTCTGTAAAAATGTTTTAGAATGGAAAAATTTAAACATGCATGAAAGTAGAGAGAATAGAATAATAACCCCATGTACCCTCTGCCCAGCTTCAACAATTATCAGCTTGTGTCCTGGTATGGTTTTATGCATAGCTCCTCAGCTGTATTATTTTGAATCAAATTTGATATATTATTTCATCTGTAAACCTTTTAATATGTAGTTCTGATAGAGACTCCTTTAGAAAAAGTAATCACAAGATAATCATTCACCTAAATTAGCAATAATTCTTTAATATGGTGAACCATCTAGTCAGTTACTTAAATTTCTAACTGACTCATAAGCATATATGTGCATATTTTACAGTTTATTTGTTTGAATTAAGATCCAAATCATCTCTACTTATTGTACTCGGTAAATCTCTGAAATCTCTTTTATTCCATAGATTTCCAATCGTATCCCTCTGTCTTTTATGACACTTGTAATGTGTTGAAAAACTGAGAAGTTCATCCCATAGGTTTTGCTGATTGGGTCCCTGGGGTCCTAGTTTACAAGGTCCTCCACGCTCTGTTTTCTGTAAACCAGCAGTTGGATCTGGAGGCCGGGTCAGATTCAGGTTCCATTTTTATGTCAACATGTCTTCATTAAGTGGTAGAATAAGTTCTTTCTTTGGTATTCTTTATAATGCTATTGGTTTCTGAGTTTGGTTGCAGCCTGTAAGACTGTGTTTCTCGATCTTTAAATGTTCAAGTGTTAGTCAATTGACCATAAGGCCTTGGCCATCCACTACACCTGTTGTATCAGTTTCCTATTGCGGTAATGACAAGTTACCACAAACATGGTAGTGTTTAAAACAGTGCAAATTTCTTATCCTATAGTTCTCAAGGCCAGAAGTCTGAATTGGGCTTTACTTGGCTAAAATCAAACTGTCAGCAGGGCTGGACTCCTTCTAGAGGCTTTAGGACAGAATCTGTTCCCTTGCTTCTTCTAGCTTTTAGAAACTGCCATCATTTCTTGGCTCATGCCCCTTCCTCCATCTTCAAAGCAAGCAAGGTAGTAACATCAACTCTGTCTGTCTCTCTGTCTCTGTCTCTGTCTCTGTCTCTCTTTATAAGAATTCCTTAATTCCCTTTATAAGAATCCTTGTGATAGCCCACTGGAATAATCCAGATAAGGCCTCCATTTAAAAATCCTTAACTTAATCACAGTTGTGAAGTTCCCTTTGTCATGTAAGGTAACATAGCCACAGGCTCTGAGGACTAGGACTGGACATCTTTTGAGAGCCATTATTCTGCCTTTCACACCCATATGGCAAAGAATCCGAAGGAGTGGAAAATTCATCAACAGATTTAAAGAGTGATCCTAACTGAAAAGAGAACAAAAGTGTGTAGAAAGTAGGACCAGTCATAATTTGGTCATAGTCCCCAGGCTTGGCCTCCATGTTGCTCATTCATAGAGCCTCCATGGACACATGGAAGGTTGTGTGTGTGTGTGTGTGTGTGTGTGTGTGATCTACCACCTCTCATTTCTCCCTTGAACAGGACTAAATTTCTAACTGCTGGAGGAAAAACCAGAGCTGGACATAAGGGGTAAAAAAGATTTCCTTTAGAAAAACTATTTCAGCAGGAGAAAGGCTGGCCACAGCAAGTACAAGCGGAGGTTAATAGCTAAGGGACAGAGTGGGGAGGGGGGAAGTCGGTGGATGGAAAATTACTAGGAGGAAACATTAGGGGTGAGGGAGTTGGGATTCTGGCTAAACTGACTTAGCAGGATTCTTGCTAAAGTAGAACAATGTAGAGATGAACATAGAAGCTCAAAAGAAAGGGCCTGGTTGAGAAGAGAGTTCAGGGGAGGCTGAGCAGGGTTTGGTCAAGGAGAGAATCTGTCCCTGCCCCGTGCCCTTTTCTGTCTGGTTGCACTACCACTGGCCCTTCAAACTGAATGTATCCCAAACAGAGTCACTGACTTCCCTTCCAAACTTGCTCCTTTTCCCTCTTCACTGGTTGTATTAATGATACTAAGTCCTTCTAGAGCCCAGAATTCAACCTCTTCCTTTATCTCTTGTCACATGTCAGTAGTTTGCTAAGTCCGAGGGATTCCATTTCCATGAGAATTCTAAAATTTATCCTTTCTTCCCTGTCCCCATCACCATTCTCTTATTTCAGGCCTTCGGATTCTTTTCTTGGGTTATGAAATAGTCTTCCTAAATTACCCCCCAACCAGTCTCCGTGGCTCCAATTTCTCCTCCTCCCAGTTTATCCATCAATGATAATAATGGCCATTCTTATGGAGCATGCTCCATATATAATCTCATTAATCCTTACAACCCTTCTGTGAGCAGAGTTGAGCCAAGGGACAGGCCAGAGGGGAAGAAGTTCAAAGTTGCAACCAGTAAGGGGTGCCAAGACATCATTAGAAATGAAATCGAGCAGAAACTCCTGGTGGAAGGTCGGTACCCAGTTTAAAGAAAGAAGACTCAGGGGCGCCTGGGTGGCGCAGTCGGTTAAGCGTCCGACTTCAGCCAGGTCACGATCTCGCGGTCCGTGAGTTCGAGCCCCGCGTCAGGCTCTGGGCTGATGGCTCGGAGCCTGGAGCCTGTTTCCGATTCTGTGTCTCCCTCTCTCTCTGCCCCTCCCCCGTTCATGCTCTGTCTCTCTCTGTCCCAAAAATAAATAAACGTTGAAAAAAAAAAAAAAAAAAAAGAAAGAAGACTCAGCTTAACTACAGAGTAATGTTTGGCTGGGTGGAACAGTGAAATTACTTGGGACAGTAGAGGAAAGGCAGAGGGTCTCTGCCTGAATCAGGGCTCAGCCTCTCTTAAAAAAAAAAAAGTTGAGTCAATAAAGAATCTCTGCTAGAAGGCACAGTACATTATTGCACACCTGGGGACCCACCTGTCTTGGTCCCATTTTACAGATAAGGCAACTGAGGTTCAGAAGATTTAAGTAATCTGCCCAAGTTCACACAGACTGTAAATGCAGAATTGGCATTTTATCTTAGGACTCCAGAATTCCATGTTCTTTCCACCCAATGATCTGGCTTTACCTGTGTTTGCAACTTAATTTCCCACTCTTTGCTTTCTATCTCCAATGTTACAGTAAAACCAAACTCCTCACTCCTCTTTGCTGGACCTTGAGTTTTTCCACCTTTATGTCTTTTTGTGTGTGGTTTCCTTTGCCTCCCAGAATGGCCTAGAATCCATCTCTTCATCTTTGCAAAGCCTACCCTCCTCACAAGCCTGGCAGCAACACCATTGCCTCTAGGAAACCATCATAAAGACTCCCACCTGGAAGTGATGGGTTTTTCCAATGACCCACAGCAGCCCATACTTTGTTTATGGCTGTTTCTACTCTGTACATTTTATTACAGATATTTGTGCACGGGTCATTCTCTTAGTGAACATGTCTGTGAGGGCAGGTCTGTGCTTCATGCATCTTTGTGCCTCCCACAGAGCCTTGCTCGTTAGAGGCACTCAAGAAGTATGTGTGGCCTAAAGGAGCAAGTACAGAGATTCTGCAACCAGAATTGTCTATTACTCTCTAATTATCAGGGATTTGGCAAGACATAGTATTGAAGCTGGAGACATGGAAGGGGGGGTGTAGTTTTGTTTTACTTAGATTCTGTGCCTTTGTACAGATGGTTTCTTCTTTGCTTCCTATATCACATGCTTTTGTCAATTCATAGCTACCACTTTCTTCAAGATCTGGCTCAAAGCTTAGCCCTTCCTACAGGAGTTCTCTCCGGAGTCCAGGCCACCGTCATCGCTTTTTACCCACACAGATTTGTAATTGGCAGACAAGCAAATCATTGATCATCATTGTCAGTCATCAAACTGTTACTGAGTATTCGGTAAATGAATGGCTGTGCTGTGTGCTGCGAGGTCGAAGAAAGCTTTGCAGGGGGTGGGACCCAAGCAGAGTCTTGAAGGCTGTGTTTCAGTTAAAGAGGTGGAAAGGAAGGGGAAGTAAAATTGAGTGTGATATTGAAAGGTTCAATTCCTACTCTTCCTGTTACTGGCAATCTTGAGAAAAACCATTTAATCTCATCAGGGATCAGTTTCCTCTAATGTAAGATGGGGATAGTAAAATTAATGTGAGGATGGTTATGAGAATTAATGTGGGAGTCCCATGTATTGGTTAGGACTGTTTTGGTTACAAGTGATATTAATGCAGTTAATTAAAATGTGACATGTAATAACATTTTCAGTGGTTAGTATATGGCGCTGAAAACCTGTCAGTTTATGGTGCGGACACACTCTTTTCTCCATGTCACCAAATCTCTCGTCTTGTGGTATCCACTTGGCTGATGTTGGCTGAAGATGTTAGAAGTCTTCCATTTGGGCTTCCTTCCGCAGGGGACCACAATCGGCTATCTGTCATGCTAGTTGCTATGGATTGCTCAGTAATTGGCTGGTTTCCCAAGGGAGAGAGGAATTGAATTGTTTCCATCTTCCCTGCACACATTTCACTGTTTTAAGTCTGTGCCTTTACTTAGTGTTGCCTCTTCTACCCGGAATGTGCAGTCATTCGAAGCTTAGCCTGGCCAGCTCTCGCTGCCCCAGTAAAGGACGGCTTTAGAGGTGTTACTTTAGGAAGTCACCTTGACCCTTTTTTGACCACCTTGAGTGTCCCAGGTGCCCCTTGTCTATGGGCATCACTCTCTCATTGCACAGTTATCACATGGTGCCATAAAGACCTGCCTCTCTCACCGGACTCCCCAGCCTGTCAAGACCGGCGCAGAGCACTCATTTATTACATGACTATTAAATGAACGAGTAGACTTCCTCCGTTCTCTCCCAGTCCTATCTTCTTTTTCCCTCTGGGCACCACAGTTTCTTCTCTATTTTTGTGCATTGTTTATGGCCTATTAGTTACAAAACCGCTTCCTGACCTGGCCATCAATACTGTCCCCATGTTTTAAAATTAATGATAACATTAGCTCACATCTACTGAGCACTTACTGTTTGCCTGGCACTGTTTCAAGCACTTTACATGGATAAACTCCTTTAAACATTCTTTGTTGCCGAATTCTTCTGGTAGAGGGTAACCTTGACCTTGTGGATGGAGTTGTACTGTACTACTACAGTCCCTCCATACCGCAATAAATGCTGTAATGAGACAAGTTAGCCGGATCTACTATCATTCAAATATCGGAAGATACGACTAGAAGCAACAATAACAAAAGGCTATCCTTATGGCGCAATAACACTACGGGGTATTTTCCTCTTTAAATTTAGCTTTAAATTACTATATTATGTTTCAAGTAATGTAAGCCAGAAGGACAAGTTGGGATGGACTGTTGTATTTAAATTTCAGTTTACAGACATAGGCTTGAGGGATTTACAGAAATATGAGTATGAACATGAAAAACATGAGGGAGATTTTCATTCTTTTTTTCAAAAGAGGTAAGCTAGCAAGGAAGATAGATTTGGGAAAATTAGTCATGAGAATTCACATTTCAGAGAATCCTTCTTGGCTGGGAAGGAAAGCTTTTCTTCTAGTGGGCTAGGAATGGTGGTGGGGTTATTCTACCAGAAGGAAGCAGCTGGCAGATGAAGAGAACTCCCTGGACAAGTGGGGGCAATGTAATATGGAAGAGACGGGGTTCAGTGAGTCTGGGGATCAGAGCTTGGCGACACTGCTTACCAGGTGTTAGCTTCCATCAAGTTACTTTACCTTCCTGAAGGCTGGTTTTCTTATCCATAAGGGTCAGGTTACCAATTTTACCAAATAGAAATATAGGATGCCTAGTTGAATTTGAATTTCAGATAAACAGAAATTATTAGTATAAAATATGTCCCATGAAATATTTGTGCCCCATGCAGTATGTCTTTAGTATTGCATAGGACATATTTACGCCCAAGTATTATTCATCGTTCATCAGATTCAAATGGAAGTGGTCTTTGGGTTCCTGGATTCAATCCCGACATGTACGTGGGGGCCTGGGGGTACCTCCAAGCAAATCTCTGGACACCAGCTAGGTATCCTACCATTCAACTCAATTCTGACCCTATCTACCCAGGGATAGCATCAGAGTCTACAGGTTGAAGGCTCAGTCCTACAAGAGTGTTCCCAATATCCCCCACTTCAGATACCAGTTGCAAGTGCTTCTGACTGGCTACAAATCAGGGAAGTTCCCATGATCCTTTCCTGGGATTCTGTTTGATTAATTTGCTAGAGCAGCTCATAGAACTCAGAGAAACAATTTACTTACTGGATTACCAGTTTATCATAAAAGGAAATGAAAAAGAATACAGATGAACATCCAGGTGAAAGATACATGGGACAAGGCATGAGGAAAAGGCACCGACCTTCCATGCCCTCTCCAGGCATGCCACTCTCCCACAGCACCTCCGTATTCACTGACCTGGAGGTTCTCCATACCCAGTCCTTTTGGGTTTTTATGGAGGCTTCATGGCCTAGACAAAATTGATTAAATCATTGGCCACTGGCAATCAATTCAACCTCTCGCCCCTCTTCCCAGAGCTAGCCTCAGAGCGCAGGGTTGTCTCCATGACAACCAGCCCCCATCCTTAGGAGCAGTCTGAAAATCACCTCATTAACATAACAAAAGACACCTTTCTTATTCTCCACACTTAGGAAATTCCAAAGGTTTTGGGAACTGTGAACCAGGAAATAAAGATCTATGTATACTGCTTAATATAAATCACAATATCACAACAGGGCATCCTATATTTTATCTGTCAGTGGGGTGTGATAAGAATGATTATCGTGTAAGGGTGTTGTAAGGATAAAATGATACCATACTTAAGTCTTAAAACAGTAACTGGTACATAGTCAAAAGCTGAACAAATGGATGTTATTAATATAATAATAAAGGTCTTTATTTTAAAATTTCAGCTTTCTTGAGGTATAACTGATAAACAAAATGATAAAATATTTAAAATGTACACACTGGTGAATTGATATATGTGTGCATTGTGAAAGGACTCCCTCATCTAGTTAATTAACATGTCCATCACCACATATTTATTTATTTTTTTCTTTCTTTGAGAACATTTAAGTTCTACTTTCTTAGGAAATTTCAGTTATACAACGCAGTGTTCTCAATTATAATCACCGTGTTTTACATTAACTCCTCAGACCTTATTCATCTTATAACTGAAAGTTTGTATCCATTTACCAATCCCCTCACCCCTAGCCCCTGACAACCACTTTCTACTCTCTGTTTCTATGATTTGATTTTGTTTGTTTTTAAGATTCTGCATATTAGTGATATCGGCAGTATTTGTCTTTCTCCGTCTGGCTTATTTCACTTAGCATTTATTTGCCCTCAAGATCCATCCATGTCATTGCAAATGGTTCTTTTTTTATGGCTAGATAACATTCCATTGCATATACACACCACCTCTTATTTATGCATTCATCCATTGATGGACACTTAGTTTGTTTCCATTATCTTTGTTATTGTGAATAATGCTGCCATAACATGGGAGTGCAAATATCATTTTGGTCTCCCATTTTCATTTCCTTTGGATTTATCCCAGAAGCGAGATTGCTGGGTCATATGGTAATTCTGGTTTTAATTTTCAGAGCAATCTCCATATTATTTCCCTAGTGTCTGTACCAATTTACATTCCCACAAGGGTTTCCTTTCTCCACATCCTCCCAACACTTGTTATTTCTTGTGTGTGTGTGTGTGTGTGTGTGTGTTTTTGATGATAACCATTCTAACAGGTGTGAGGTAATATGTCACTGTGGTTTTAATTTGCATTTCCTTGATGATTAGTGATGTTGAGCACGTTTTCTTGAACCTTTGGCCATTTTGTATGTCTTCTTTGTGAAAATGTCTATTTAGGTCATCTGCCATTTTTAAGTTGGATTTTTTTCTATTGAGTTGTATGATTTCTTTATATATTTTGGATATTAACCCCTTATCAGATACATGTTTTGCAAAAATTTTCTCCCATTTCATGGGTTTTCCTTTTGTTGATGGTTTCCTTTGCTGTGCAGAAGCTTCTTAGCTTAATGTAGTCCCACTTATTTGATTTTGGTTTTGTCACATTTGCTTTTGGTGTCACATCCAAAAAATCATTGCCAAGACCAAAGTCAAGGAGCTTACCCTTAAGCTTTCTCCCTAGGAGTTTTATAGTTTCAGGTCTTACATTCAAGTCTGTAATCCATTTTGAGTTAGCTTTTGTGTATGATGTAAGAAAGTGGCGCATGTAGCTGTCCAGTTTTTGTCCATTTTTGCATGTAGCTGTCCAGTTTTCCCACCGCCATTTACTGAAGAGATGGTCCTTTCTCCATTGCATATTCTTAGCTCTGCTGTCATAACAGACAGATGCATGGGTATATTTCTGGGCTCTCTATTCTGACCCATTGATCTATGTGCCTATTTTATGCCAATACTACACTCTTTTGATTAGTATAGCTTTGTTGTATGTTTTGAAACTGGGAAATGTGATGTCTTTGGCTTTGTTCTTTCTCAAAATTGCTTTGGCTATTAAGGGTCTTTTGTGATTTCATACACACTTTAGGATTTTTTCTGTGAAAAATGTCACTGGAATTTTGATATGCATTGCACTGGATCTGTATGTCACTTTGGGTAGTGTGGACATTTAAACAATATTAATTCTCCCAATCCTTGAGCACAGAACATTTTTCCATTTATTTGTATCTTTTTCAGTTTCTTTCATCAACTTCATAGTTTTCAGTGTACAGATCTTTCACCACCTTGGTTAAATGTATTACTAGGGTTTTTTTTTTTTATGCAATTGTAACTGTCATTGTTGTCTTACTTTTTCCTTCTGATAGTTTATTAATAGTGTATAGAAACAACTAATTTTATATATTGATTTTGTATTCTGCAACTTTGCTGAATTCATTTATTACTTCTTATAGATTTTTGGTGGATTCTTTAGGGATTTCTATATATAATATCATATAATCTGCAAATGGTAAAGTTTTGGTTCTTCCCTTCCAATTTGGTGTCTTTTATTTTTTTTCTTGCCTGATTGCTCTGGCTAGGACTTCCAGTGCTATGTCGAATAAAAGTGGTGAGAGTGGATAACCTTGCTTTGTTCCTGATTTTAGAGAAAAAGCTTTCAGCTTTTCAGTATTGAATATAATCTGTTGAAAGTGGGGATATTAGAGTCACTACTATCATTGTGTTGCTGTCTGTTTCTCCCTTCAGGGCTTTCAGTATTTACTCTAAATATTTAGGTACTCTGGGGCACCTGGGTGGCTCAGTCAGTTAAGTGTCCAACTTAGGCTTAGGTCATGATCTTGCAGTTCGTGAGTTTCAGCCCCACTTTGGGCTCTGTGCTGACAGCTCGTAGCCTGGAGCCTTCTTCGGATTCTGCATCTCCCTCTTTCTCTGCCTTTTCCCTGCTTACCTTCTGTCTCTCTCTCCCTCAAAATAAATAAACATTAAAAAAATTTAGAAATATTTAGGCACTTGTAGGTTGGGTGCATAAATATTTACAAATGTTATATCCTCTTGGAATTGATTCCTTTATCTTTATATAATGACTCTATTTTCCTTTATTAAAGTCTTTGTCTTAAAGTCTATTTTGTCTAATACAAATATAGCCACGCTTGCTTTCCTTTCGTGTCCATTTGCATAGAATATCTTTTTCCATTCTTTCACCTTTTCCCATTATTTTCACCTTTAGTCTCTGTGTATGTCCTTGAAGCCAAATAGAGTCCTTTTTAGGTAGCTTTAGTCCATTTAAATTTGAAGTAATTATTGATAAGAATGAATTACACATTGACAAATTTGTAATTATTTTCTGGCTTTGCAGTTCCTTTGTTTCTTTCTTCTTCTCTTGCTCTCCTTGGCAATATGGTGATTTTTCTCTAGTGGAATGCTTTGTTTCCTTTCTCTGTATCTCCTGTGTATCTGCTATAAAATTTGCTTTGTGGTACCATGAGGCCTACTACATAAAATAGCTTGTATTTTTAATGGTCTATTTTCAGCTGATAACAACTTAACTTCAAATGCATGCTAAAAATCTACATTTTGGGGCATCTGGGTGGCTTAGTTGGTTGAGCGTCCAACTCTTGATCTCAGGGTTATAAGTTCAAGCCATGCAATGGGTTCCACACTGGGTGTGGAGCCTACTTAAAAAAAAATCTACATTAAAAAAAAATTTTTTTTAATGTTTATTTTTGAGAGGGAGAAAGAGCACAAGTAGGGGAGGGGCAGAGAGAGAGGGAGACACAGAATCTGAAGCAGGCTCCAGGCTCTGAGCTGTCAGCACAGAGCCTGACGCAGGGCTCGAACTCATGAACCGTGAGATCACGACCTGAGCCAAAGTCGGAGGCTTAATCGACTGAGCCACCCAGGGGCCCCCCAAAATTTACATTTTTACTTTCTCTCACACATTTTATGTTTTTGATCTCAATTTATATCTTTTAATCTTGTTTATCAATTGGCAAATTATTATAGTTATACCTATTCTTACTGCTTTTTGTCAGCTAATATTCATATTAAAGTTATAAGTGATTTACTCATCACCATTACAATACCAGAATATTCTGAATTTAACTATATATTTACCCTTAACGGTGAGATTTATACTGTCATATATTTTCCTGTTACTAATTAGCATCCTTTTGTTTCAACCTGAGAAATTCCCCTTAACATTTCTTGTAAGTTTAGTGGTAATGAATTCCTGCAGCTTTTGCTTATCTAAAAAATTCTTTATCTCTCCTTCAATTCTGAAGCACAACTTTGCTGAATAGAATACGCTTGGTCAGCAGTTTTTGTCGATCAGCACTTTGCATGTATTATGCCACTCCCTTCCGGCCTGCCAAGTTTCTGCTGAAGAATCTGCTAGTAGTCTTATGGGGTTTCCCTGGTACATAACAAGTTGTTTTTCTCTTGCTGCTTTTAAGATTCTCTCCTTTTAACTTTTGACAGTTTAAGTATAATGTGTCTTAGTGTGTGGGTCTATTTGGATTCATCTTATTTGGAACTTTCTGGGTTTCCTGGATCTGGATGTCTCTTTCCGCAGGTTAGGGAAGTATTCAACCATTATTTATTTGAATAAGTCTTCTACCCCACTCCACATCCTTTACCCTATCCTCTCCACCCCCCCCCCCCATATTTTTCCTTCTGGGATCTCTATAATGTGTATATTGGTCTGTTTCACAATGCCCCATAAAGTCCTTAAGTTATCTTAATTATTTTAAATTATTTTTTCTTTCTGCTCCTTTGGATGAATTCCACTGCCTTGTTCTTGAATTCACTAATCCTTCTTCTTTCCACCAGATCCAGTCTGCTGTTGAACCCCTGTAATGAATAGTTCAATTCAGTTATTACATTTCTCAGCTCTGTGATTTTTTTTTAATTTTTAAAGTTTTACGTATTTATTTTGAGAGAGAGAGAGAGAGAGAGAGAGAATCCCAAGCAGGCTTCACACTGTTAGCACAGAACCAGACATGGGGCTTGAACTCACGAACCATGAGATCATGACCTAATCTGAAATCAAAAGTCAGACGCTTAACTGACTGAACCACCAGGTGCCCCTCAACTCTGTGATTTCTGTTTTGTACTTTAAAAGTATATAATCTATCTCTTTGTTGAAATTCTCACTTGGTTCATGTTCTTGTGACCTTAGTGAGCACCTTTATGACTATTATTTTGAACTCTATCCAGTAAATCACTTATCTTTGTTTCTTTAAGGTCTATTTCATGATTGTTTTCTTGTTCTTTTGTTTGGAACATAGTCCTCTGTTTCTTAATTTTCCTTCACTCTCCGTATTGGTTTCTGTGCATTAGATAAAACAGCCACCCTTCCAAGTGTTGATGAAGTGGTCTTGTGTAGAAGATGAAATTATTATTATTGTTATTGTTATTATTATTATTATGTTTTATTTTAGAAAGAGAGCGTGAGTGCATGAGCAAGGTGGGGAGGGGAAGATGAAGAGGAAGAGAGAATCTCAAGCAGGCTCCATGCTCAGTGTGGAGCCTGATGCAGGGCTCGATCCCACAACCCTGGGATCATGACCTGAGCTGAAATCAAGAGTCAGATGCTCAACCGACTGAGCCACCCAGGTGCCCCTTGTAGAAGACGAACTTTATCATTCATCCTGATCATAGATGCTCTTGGTTGTCTCTTAAACCTTTGTGATTGTCTGAGCCACCTTCTTTGTTTTTAGTCAGTCCCAGTAGTTGAAGGTGTACCAGTCATGTGGGTATTTTCTTGTTCACTCAATGTATAGGAGTCACTTGGCTAGTTTCTAGATTTCTTTCAGGGGGAATTGCCCCAAGGGTAGCTGTAGATTTGGTGTGCCTGTGGGAGAAGGTGAGTTCAGGAACCTCTTGTGTCACCCTCTTGGACCAGAACTCTTTCAATATCCTTCTCTCATTCCAGCTTCTCCATGAAAGCGTTTCCTGAACCGCCGAGGCCTTGGCAGCAACGTCTCGGTACGTTGTGCACCTTAATGTCATTCTATTGTGCTGAGTACACTGCTCTCAAAGTAAGGTGCTAAAGAAAGATTTGCCCCTTCAGCAGAGGTACAGTCAAGGAAGGCACACCAGCACCCCTAAACGTCTTTAAATGGCAATTTGCCCTACAGATAGTCCTTGGCGAAAAGTTTCCTGCTATAATCTAGGGGAAGGTGAATTTTAATCAAGCATTTAGAATTACATAATGATAATTGGGAGGAGGGAGGGGAATTAGTAAATTATGTCATTTAATACTTGGGAGATTCTCCTTAAAAGTTTATTCTGTAGGATACTGGTAACCTATATCTATATCTATATCTATATCTATATCTATCTATATCATCTATATCTATATCATCTATATCAATCTATTCAATGACACTTGGTAAAGATGGTAAGACAGACTATGTTCAGGACCATTGCAATAGCTATAGGGATTATTGCAATGGGGTTTTACAGGGGAAGAGAGATTGGGATCAATTCCAAATATAGCATGAGCAGGGAGAAATTTAAAGCCAAGAAGCTGAGTAGGGTTTAGTGGATGGAGAATTACCAAGAGGAAACATCATGGATAAGGGGGATTCTGGCTAAATTGACCTAACAGTGTTCTTGCTGTTAGGTCATCATGCCAGGGTGACCAGACATTACCTTGGGGATGCTGGAGGATGAGTAACCTGATCAGATATTGATGGTGATCAGATATTGAGAAGGGGGGGTCCTGGTTAAACTGACTTAGCAGGGTTCTTGCTAAAACTAGATTTTATAAAGTTTACAGATGGGCCTAGGAGAAGGCTCAGGAACTTGACTAAAGTTTGGTCAAAGACTCTTTGTCAGTATCATTTAAAAATTATATTTAGTTTATGCTAGTCAAGTTTATATGTTTGTGGTTTTAGGTATTTATTTTCTTTGTTTTGTTTTTAAACAGAGGGAAAGTATATTTAGCTTTATCTTATGAAAATTATGTGGTCATGTTAAAACTGCTAAGCTCTTCTTTCAAGGAAAAAGGCTTTTAGTGACACCTGGTGGCCATGACTTCTTACTGCAATGTTTTCAAGAGCAGCCTCAGAGAAAAGTCAGCATTCGAACTTTGCCAGATCCTGAGGGCACTAAGGATGTGTCATGACAACGAGACATGAACAACTCTATTCTTTCCCCCACTCTCCTCCTTCCCAAGGCTTGAGGTTGAGAATGAGCAGCTTGCCAAGGGAGGCAGAGTGAAAATGCTGAAGTCCATACCCTCCCCCTTGCTACTGAGGATTTCCAAGCCTGAAGCGAAAAGCCAGAGAAGGAAGCTTTGTGTTGAGTGGAGTACTGGTTATTACAATGGACTGGTCTTTTAAAGGACAAGACAAAGAGCCTCTTTATTTCATGGCTAAAAGGGGCTAGAAAATCCATGGTGTTGCTCAGCTTTCATCCGAAGGGCAGGGAAAGTGCAAATCCAGATGGTGGCATCTAAGGGACAAAGAAAAAAGAAACAATCATGGGTTTTACTTGCATCCCATTGTGTGCAGTTCATTCAATAAACATGTTTCAAATGCATAAGTGTATTGTAAGGAAAAAACCCAGTGGGAAAGGCAGCACGGTGATTCTGCCAAAGAACAGGCAAACTGAATTAGATTTGGATTCTGTCTTCTCATCTCACTCTTGAACAAACCAAGGTCAAAATCAGAGGAGGCATGAGCCCAGGGTAAAGCAGAATTCATAGTAAATCCATTCAAAAAGAAGTCTGAAAAAATTCTCAAGTCCATTATAGCTGGGACAGGAGCAGAGTCTAGTCCTGGTCTACTGACCCTGACCCAACCATGGCAAGACGAGTTGTTTCTTTTTGGCCTCTCTTCCTCTCCCCGGTGGGTCTTTTGCAAGCACTGCAGAGAAGCATGGGCTGCTTGGATCAGTGCCTCTTCCCCAGCCTTCACCCTTCTTTCTTTTCTATGAACCGTCTGTCTTCTGCCTGTTCCTCCAAATAATGCCTAACTTTTGAATCCTGCCTGGCAGTCCGCCCCTGTATTCACACCCACTGGCTCAGTGAGTCTTTCCTGCCTCCCAGGGAGGCATTATGTCTCTATTTGCAGGGGGAGGGTCCCCAAGAGCAGGGGCTGACATGCCCAACGCCATCACACAGCTATAAGTGGCAGGACCAGAGTGAGACTTCAAGTCTAGGGCTCTCTCCATTATATTTACTGCCCTAGCATCTCTGCCGTCTTTTTCTGGCTTTCCGTTTTGGACTATGACCCTTTTTTGACTTTTTTTTTTTTTTTTTTAGTGTGAAAGTTTTCAAGACGCCCACGAGTGGAAAATGTACTCCCCCCCCCAGCCAAATCAAACTCTGCCAGATTCCTTACAGCTGTGTGCCGTTGAAATGACTAATGAAAGCACCTTCCACTGCTGGTGGAACTTTCACATAGGGCACTGCTTGCCAGGACCCGACCCTGCGTATTTACATACTGGATGTCACCCCAAAAGCCCCCCGACCAGGGGATTTCCGGGATGTAATGAGAACGCCGCTCTGGGCCTTGGAAGGTGCACTGTCTGAGCGCTTGTCCTGCAGGGAAGGAGGGTAGCATTTCGGACCCCAGCTGGCTCTTCTTCTGGGGAGATGTGTATTTCAGTCACAGATCCACTGGTGGCAAGAAACTGCCTGTCTGCCAAGTGTTAAGGTGCTGGGAATACCTGCGTGAGACTTCAGGGCCCCTGTGCATCTGGAGCTTGGTGCTTGGCTAAGGCAAGAGATACAAACGCTCTGACAATCTCAATCTGTAACATGGGTAAAAAGGGGACATTCTGGGAGCTCCCGAGAGGGGCACCTAACTTAGGGGTGGCCAGGGAAAGCTTCCTGGGACTTGTAATGAAAGGGCTGAGTCTTCAAAAAATTTTTAAAGTTCTTTTTCTTAAGAATAAGAAAATCTAGTTACAAAGGTAATACATCCCCTTGAAAATACTTTAAACTCTGTAGAAATATGTTCCTTTAGAAAGTTTAGGGAATGAAGAAGAAAGAAAACTTGATTAGTAGGATTTCTACTCAGTTGACACTGGCTGTCTTCCTGAGAAGTTGTGTGTGTGTGTTGGGGGGGTGGGGGAGTCGCCTGGTGGCTCAGTTGGGTAAGCGTCTGACTCTTGATTTCGGCTCAGGTCATGATCTCACGGTTCATGAGTTTGAGCCCTGCGTTGGGGTCTGTGCTGACAGTGTGGAGCCTGATCGAAATTCTCCTTCTCTCCCTGTCTCTCTGCCCCTTTGTCTTTCTAAAAAAAAAAAAAAAAAAAAAAAAAAAAAGTGTGCATAGGTGTGCATGTGTAAGGGGGTGGAGTAGTGCCCAAAAGAGAGAGGTGAAGACTCTAGGGGAGGCCTTCCTTGTCCCTGTGGCCACAGCCTCTCTCTGTGACAACAGCCAGCCTGAATGAGAAGTCAGCCACTTACTGGGTACCCACCCACTATGGGACTCTGGTTTTTCAACCTGATTTTCCAGATTTGGGTCTTGACTCTCGCTGTCCTATAGCTTCGGAGTCTCATCTCTGCCCAGTCTCCGAACAGTTTATCATGGTGTTTTTCTATGTGAAATGAATCTCTCCCTAAAAAGCATTGGAAGACCTGGTTTAAGATGTTCATATTTAGCCCGCTGCAATGCCAGTAAGAGCTTTTATTGAGGACTTTCTGTGCCGAGAGCTTTATGACTTCGTAACATTAATTCTCACAACCTTCCGAAGCAGCTGTTTCATTATTCCCATTTCACAGATGAGCCAATGAAGGCCATTGCTTGGTCAAACCACGTGGCTGATAGTTGGCAGAGCCTGGTCTCACACCCAGGTCTGTGTGACTTCTAAGTCTACGCTCGTGAACGTGATCCTCCCCTGCGTTATTTCTCAAGCATATTTGGCCACAGAAGTGTTTTTTAATTGCATGACCCTCATCTCTTAGCATTATTATTACGATGCCATGGATCACAAGTTGGGAAATGATGCCCCAGGGAGAGGCCTTGCGCTTCCTGTAGAATAGAGATAATAACACAGTCTCAGTGCTGTGATGATTAAAACACGTTTCAGAAAATCAATGCTGATGGTACTTCCCTTCCACGAGGAATGTACGTGTTTTAAAAATAACACTTGTAATAACCTTGATGAAATGAAGCTGTGTTTTGGCTGGGATGATGGTTCTTGAGCCCAGAGAACCCCTGGCCCTGGGGGTGCAGGGCTCTGCACGCTGCCCCCACCTCCTTGGTCCCTCAGGTCCCCTTCCTTCCTTTTACCCTCTGATTCTCTCCCCCTTCCCCCTGCAATGCTTGCCTTTGTTCCATGAACAGTGGCTCAGTTGTCTACTGCTGGGGCGGGGCCTTGCTCTGAAGCACTGCCTCCTATCAGGTCAGCCCCAGAACCCTCCTCTGCAGCACTGTGTCTGGAGCTCCAACTGTAGGCCAGGCCTCTGTTCCTAACTGGTCAGACCTCCCATGGTCCTACTGCTACCACCCGACAGACTGCCAGGCCTATGTCGGCCCAGAGAATACGCAGCCACCCCATCACCATCTACCACATTCCAGTGATGGGAGGCCTTTGGAGATAAGGACCAACCTAGAAGATGAGGGACTCAGCTGCAGCTCCTTGGCCATTGCTCTGGGCAGCTCACCAACCCCCAACGGGGCCAGTCTTTCAGCCTGGTTAGTTCCCTACCTGCTCCTGGGATCCCGTCCTGCCCCATCAGACTGTTCTAGGTGGGTGCACCTGGCGGCCAAATCATGACATTCCTTCCTCCTGTGCATCCGTCTTCCGCAGCTGTTATTTTTCTTTTGAAATTTTAGCAGTCCCGCATTTCAGGGTGCACTTAAAGCACACTAGAAGTAAAACAGACAAGGAAACACAACCAGGCCCTCAGCCCCAGCTCCTTAACTCTACCTGGAAAAAGTATTTGCATTCTTTTTGATAGATATCAAACACTACTGAAAAGGAAAAAAAAATCCACATAGTTCTTTCCTCGCACGTGTGAAGGGGCTGTTGATCTCATTTCACACACAGAGAGACAGAGGATCGGAGGGGTTCAACGTCCTACAACTAAAAGGAGCGAAGCCAGGGTCAGAGCAGTTATCCGGTATTTGTCCCTCTGCCAAACACTGCCCCTTGGCCTTGGGGCCCATTGAGGTCGGGGCCCTTTTCTCCTGCAGTGGCCCAAAGTGGTTCTAATTGACTGTGACATGCATGCTGGGTTCCCTCCATTTTCTTCCCTTTGCCCTCTCCAGCTTTCTGTTCCAGGGTTGATCCCACCTGACATGCGTGCTGGGTTCCCTCCATTTTCTTCCCTTTGCCCTCTCCAGCTTTCTGTTCCAGGGTTGATCCCACCTGCCACTCTTCACGGGCATCAAGCTGTTTCTTGGGCTTTTCTCAGTAGCCAATCCATGGGTTTCTTTGCTGTCATTCACCTGCCCAGCCACTCACTCACCTTTTGACAAAGTACCAGTGGAGCTACATGCTAAGTGTTGTGGAGATATGTGCAGGGAAATATGAGACATGGGTCTTGTCCTTAATCAACTGTCAAAGAAAAATAGTTCTGACAGTTGTAAAAAATGGCGAGGACGACGACTTCATTCAAGATTATTGAACTCCACTTTTATACAATGGGGAGATTTGTAGCCAATGAGCAGGGTTGGGGAATGGGTAGAAAATTACTAAGAGGAACTTGATTATCAAGGGCGAAGGAAGAGGAGATTGACTATCAAGTTAAGCTTGATCAATACTGACTGGTTTAGGATTCTTTGCTAAAACTGGGCTCAGCCAGCCAGGGGAGGTCTGATGGAGAAGAGGGTTCAGAGCTTGACCGAAGTTTGTTTCAGGAGGGTTATTGTCAGTACTCCTGAAGCAGCGCAAGAGTCAGGACCCAGATATAGGACCCAGAATGATGAGAATCAGGAAGCATGTGCTGGCCATGGACACAGATGGAGCTCAGTGGGGGCACCAGTGGGTGTATCTGGGCTATTCCAGACACTGGCTGCGGGGCTGACCTTTAGACATTCACACTGGCTTCCTCCCCCCCCTTTTTTTTTTTTTATATATATCTTACTACATCCACATACTTTCTTCTAGGGCTTTGCAAGCTTTCATTTCTAGGATTTCATACTTTCTGCTTCAATCGAGACTGGCAAGCACAAAGGTTTTATTTCAACCTTGGCCAAGGTTTTAACCTTGTTTTAACAAGGTTTTAACCAAGGTTTTAACTCATGTTTCTCTTCTTCAATATTGGGACCATATCTGTTATCAACTGACTTGTGTCCCCTGAAATTCATGTATGGAAGCCCTAATTCCCAACATGATTCTATTTGGAGATAGGGCCTCTAAGGATTAGGTAAGTAAGGTTGAATGAGGTCATAAGGGTAGAGCCGTAATCTGAGAAGATTGGTGTGCTTCCAAGAAGAGGAAGAGAGACCACAGAGGAAAGGCCATGAGGACACAGTGGGAAGGGGCTGGCTAGAAGCCAGGAAGAGAGGCTCACCAGAAACTTGAAGTTTACAGCACCTTCATCTTGGCCCTCTTGCCTCTAGAACTGTGAGAAAATAAATGTCTCTTGTTTAAGCCACCCAGTGTGTGGCATTTTGTTGTGGCAGCCCAAGCAGACTAATGCAGGCTCATCTCATGGGTTCATTTCGAGAACTAATGTAACACAAGTTGAGGACCTTACAGCAATCCACACATTTTAGCTCACTCAGTCCCTTGTCTTCCCGTTGTGTGATTTGTGGCCTGTTTGCCACCAAACATCTTTCTTGTGACCAAATGATGGCATGGGATATTCATACAGCAGAATCACTTCTTTGCATTCAGGCTTTGTCTCCCCATGTTGCAAGTAACAGAACTTTCACAAACTAGTATAAACCAAACGGGGAATTTTCTGGAAGTGTGCTGTTATCAGTTAGGGTTCCTGGTTTCAAGTAGCATAAACTAAGTCTGGTTGACTTAGGCTGAAAAGGAACTATTAAAAGGGATACTGAATCTAGTCAGGAAGACTGGAGTCCCAGGTGTGGGGCCTCATTAGGCACAGCATGTAGAAGGATGAGTGAGGACCATTAAGCCACACTACTGGGCGCCTGCTGCTGCTGCTGCTCTGATGTCTCCAGCACTGGACTGTACCAGCACTGGTGGACCATCTTGCAGAGTGAATGTTCCTGTGGTCCCTGTAGTTCAGGAGCAGTGCTATCTTCTTGGCAGAAACTACATTATCATCTGCTACATTCTAGCTGCAAGGAAGTTTGGAAAAGTGATTATTTGGCATTTTCACCATTGATAGTGGGAGGTGGGTCTGTCTCTCATTGAGATTCGCAAGGTGGGCGAGCTTTCCCAAACAATAAAAGGAGGTTCAAGATGCTGGATGGCCAACAAGAATGAGAAGTTTCCTCACAGATAGGGAATCTTACAGAGCCCCAAATAGGGAGGGTAGCTTCACTCATAGGACCAAGAACCAGAAACTGGAAAGCCAGAGGCTGGATTTTTCTGTGTCTCTCTGTACCCTCTCTGTCTTCCTGAGGACTGGGTTCCTGATCCACTTGCTCCTGGTGAGGGCCACCTCCTTCTTGACTGTTAGAAATTAGTTGTCTGTGTCTCCTAGGATGTCTGTGTCCTCTTCTTCCAGAAACACTTCCCTATTCCCTTTTGGGGGCCCCCTCCTCTGTCCATTTATGGTCTGGGTGGGCTCCATCACCAGCTCTAGGAAGGATCTAGACCCATGATCCAGGTCCAAGCCAATCATTAGCCACAGTGATCTATCCAAGGATGGACATATGACCTAAGACAGCCGGGCACTTTTAAAAATTGCACTATAACTCGCATGTTATAAAGTGCACAAATTTTATACAGCTCTCAATGAATTTTATGTATTTCTACACTTGTGGAATAACCACTAAGATGGAGCTATAGGACATCTCCAGCAGCTCAGAAGGCTCCCTTTCAGTTACTCTGTCAATTCTCCATCCAAAGATAATCCCTATTCTGACGTTTGTTACCATTGATAGAAATCTTACCTTTTTTTGGATTCCATTTAAATGGAATCATATGGTATACATAATCTTTGGTGTCTGGCTTTTTTGTGCAACATTATGTCTGTGAGATTCATCCCAAGTTGTTTCATATAGTGTTGGTTTATTCATTTTCACACCTATATGGTATCGCATTATATGGATTTTACCACAATTTATCCATTTTACCATTGATGGACGTTTGGGCTGTTTCTGGTTTGGGGCTATTAAATAATGTTGCTATGTACTTTATTGTATGTATCTTGGCGGATACAAGCACTCATTTCTTTGGGTATATATCAAGAGTGGAGTTTCTAGATCACAGAAAAAAATACATAAGGTATTACCAAATAGTTTCCCAAATGATTGTACCACTTTACACATTTGCCAGCAATATATGGGACCTACAGTTCGTTGCTCTTCATGTTTGCCTATCCTTACTGTTGGTCTTCTAAATTGTGGCTGTTTTGACTGGGGATCGCAGTATCGCACTGTAGTTTTAATTTGTATTTCCACGATGACTAATGGTGCTGAAGACTTTCATATGCATATTGGCCATTTGGATATCCTGTTTTGTCAAATGGCTGTCCAAGCTTTTGCCCACTTCTGAAGAACACTGGATTGTTCGTCTTTTTTCTTTTTTCTTGACTTGTAGCAATTCTTTATGTATTCTCAATACATGTGTTTTCTGAATCCAGATACAGATATTTGCTTGATAACATAAATTGCAAACATGTTCACCTACTCCATGATTTGCACGCTTAGTCCCTTAATGATGTCTTTTTAGGGGCATAAGTTCAATGTATTAGTATTTTCTATGGTTACTGCTTTTTAACTTGCTCTGTTTAAGAAATCTTTGCTCACTCTGAGATCATGAACTAGTTAGCAACTTTGAGGGAGATAGAGGTAGGTAAATGGCTCCTTTGTGTTGAATTTGAAGTTGTGAGAAGGTGAGGCTGAGTTAGAAATGGGGGCAAAAAGCAGCAAGACTTGCAGGTGGTCATGGGGGGTTTAAAGGGGAGGCCTTGTCAGAACATGGCCAGTCTGAGCCTCCTAGGAGCTGTCCACTATGGCTTTGGCTGAAATCACAAGGCAGTCCAAGAGGGCACCAGATCTCTGTGAAGATTCATCTAGTCCTTCATAAAGTATTTACCAAGTGCTTATTCTGCATCCTGACGCTCTCATGGAATTTATGAACTACAGGATTTCAGAAATTATTTGAAAACACTTTCTTATATTCCAGATTTGGAAAAGAAGGTTAGAATATGGTAAATAATTTTCTTGTCATCATAGCTGGAGCAGAGCCACTGGTAAACCAGAACCACAGCTAAAACCCAAGTCTCCTGGATTGAACCTCCCTCCCCCACTCCCGACTAATCTGTCAAAGAAAGGTATGAGGGGTGGTGGTGAATGATGTCCCTTTTGTTTCAGGGACATCAAGGTAGATGGTAGACCAAGGTAGGTGGAGGTTTTCCTCTCTTCCTTTGACCCTGGGCAAATAGGAAGTGAGATCCCCTCTAGTCTGCAGTGGCAGAGACTTCAGGAAGCCCACACAAGTCAGAGGGCCAAAGTAGATCAGTGTCAACAGGCAGAAATTAGAGGGACTTCCCCCAGGTCCTTCCTGTCAAAGAAAGAAGCGTTAGAGATCTTTGTGAAGAGAAAAACACCTCGAGGACTATTCCAGACTGGGTAAGTGGCTCCCTAATGAGACTGCTACTCCTTGGGTTTTATCCCAGGACACTGGGATCCATACCACTGTGGTCAGTTTGGGCATCTGGGATTGAAATATGGATGCTTCAAGCAAGTGCTCATCCGAGACTCAGCTCCAAGGAGCAACAGGGTCTTCTTATTGGCAGCAAGAGGGAAGTGATGGACATTTGGATGCCTTGGTATTCAATGATAAACTGGAGATCAGTGTCATGGTGAGATAGGACATGAGGCCTTTCTGGCCTCCTCTCCCCAGCTCCTGACTTTCAGCCCATGACTGTAACAACCGGCACCACAGGAGCTCACTTAGACATGCTCATGACTGTCAAAGTGTCACTGGGGTCTCTTCCGACAACAGACATATTTTGAATGTCTCCTCCCACAATTAGAGAAAAGCAGCACCTTTCCAAGTGGCTCCTAAAATCAGATGAGTGGACTGGTGCCAGGCTGTGTAAGAATTACCCTTGTGGGTCATGGCTTGGGCCTGAAACCTGGGATTGTGTTTAAGGCTGTCCAGGTGATTATGATCAACCGATGATTCTGAAAATCATTTTGCTACTTAGAGCTTGGACTCTGACAGATGGGGGTTTAAATTCTGCCTCTGCTGTACGCCTTAGCAATTGCATTTTCTTGCACACAAATAGCCTCGTGAACCCTCAGTGTTCTTGTCTGCAAAATGGGGGCTAACTATACTATGCACCTCATGATGTTGTCATGCAGACTAAGTTAATGTGAAGCATGTAAAGCTGAAGCACAGGGCTTGCCGCTCAGTGAGTCATAATACTATGTGCTACTATCGTTATTATTTATTATTAGTCCAGATTCATCTCTTTCACCTCCTTTCTCCACTGTCATGGTTTATTTTTATGCCCAAATGACATATTAACGTTGCTTAGTTATATGAAACCACCCACACTAAATTTTACTTAACACAAACAGAACAAAGAACGTATTAGCATTTTGATTTTATAGGTGAGAAAAGAGGACAGAGAAGTTACATGATCTTCCCCAAATCACATAACTTGTAAGTACCAGGGCTGAGGCGTAAACACAGGACTGTGGGTTCTATAGCCAAGAAGGGTGACCTTGACAGAAACACAGCACAGCAGCAAGAGGGGACACTATCTATTCACACCCTTCTCTCAGGCTTCATGTTCTATGTTTTGAGTGTTTGCGACATTGTAAAGAAACTCAATGAATTCATCGTCCATTTGGTTTTAACAGATTAACTCTTTCTCACAAAGGGGAAGCGAACATGAGGGCTGGTCTTTAACACCTGGCTGACCAGGAGAGGCCACCGAACAGCAGCACCAGCACCAGCATAAGCACATTAGAAACGCAGAGTCGCCGCCCCACATTTGAACCCACATTTTAACAAGGTCACCAGGTTGAAGTCTGAGAAGCAGTAAGAGGAGGCAGGACCACTGTGTGGAGGAAAGGGGTCCAAGTGCCTGTATAGGGCTGTACTTGCCCGGTTCAGGGAGTTGGGATTTCTAAGGGAAAACGACACCCTTGGTGAGGAGGACACTTTGCATATGCAACACATCACACAGTAGATGCATTCCCAGTAGACACATTCCTTCTTATTTTTACTCACATCCTTGGGAATCCTGCCACATGTATGATTTAGACAGCAGTACCATGGGGCCTCGCTTAGACACACTCCTAACTGTGCAAACATCCTTGGAGTCTTCAGATTGACCAAGTCCCTGTACAGGAAACATCTCTGAATGTCTTTGAATGTTAGAATCTCTCCTCACGTTATTAGAGGAAGGCAGGAACACGGTGGTAGTAAAATTGGATTCTGACAGCTATCTAGCATACCTGCAAGAGAAGATGACGTGGAGAGCTGATGAGTGAGCGTGGTTTTTTGACTGTGGCCTTCTGCAGTGACCTTCCCTTGAATTTCTGTTGAACAACAAACTGAGAGCTTCATTGTAGGTTACTTTTTTTTGTGCTTCACTGTTGATTTGTGAGTGTGACAGATGTAACTCTGACAAAATTGTTGTCATCTGGTGTTTCTGGTGGTTTGTGGATTTTTTTAAGATGAGGGACTGTGTCTTTTTTTTTTTCACTTAAATTGAAATTTTATTGATACAACACACAGACAGAAAAGAGCACAAAGCTTAAGCATGAAGCTCGAGGGAATACATAAGGATGCACCCAGCACCTAGGTCAGGAAACAGAATGCTAAAACAGCAGAAGTTCCTCCTGGCTCTCTTACAGTCACTACTTCCTCTTTCTCCTCCCACCGGCGGGAACCAAAGTCCTCGCTTCTCGAACCGCAGATTCGTTTTGCATGTGGGAGCCATACTTTTAGGTCAGCAAAAAAACCAAAAAACAAAAAAAACCCACTCCATTTAAAAAATATTATAAATCTTTGAAAGCACATGTTCTTCAGGGAACACACAACACTTCAGTAACAAATTCTGTAGTCCTTGGCTAAAAGTCCTGTAAAAGTTGGAAGATTTTCAATTTAATTTTATCTTCTTCTATTGAAATGATTTCAAACTTAGAACTTGCAAGAACAGTGTAATAATTTTTCTCTCGAAACATCTGAGGGCAATTTGCTGGCATCGATGCCTTGTCACCACTGCCCCCCGCCCCCCACCAAACGTCTTAGTGTGTGGTTCTCTCACAAAGCATGTCCTTCTACATAATGAAAATACAACCATCAAAATCAGCAAAATAACATGGATACATCATTACCATCTAGTCTGAAGACAGCGTTCAAGTTTTGTCAACAAGTCCAGAATCATGTACCACGTTTACTAGTCTTCTTCAAAACAGGAGAGTTCTTCACTCTTCCCTGGACTTCTTCTAGAAACTTCACACTTTATAAAATTATGCAGTTATTTTGCAAAAGGTACCTCGATTTGAGTTTATCTGATATTTCTTCATAATTATATTTAGAGAACGCTTTTTTATTTTTTACTTTTGGCAGGAATATCACAAAAGGGTTGGTCTTCTCATTGCCTCCAATAGGTGGTGCACAATTTTAATTTGTCTTATTAATGGTAACATTCACTTTGACCACTTGATTAAGAGTACCTGCCAGTCTCCTTTACTGTAGAAGTATTCTCTCTCCCCTTTTAATTAGTATTTTGTGGGAGGTGTTTTGAGACTATTTAAATATCCAATTCTATATCAAATGTTCACTCATGAGTTTTAGCATCCATTGATTATTCTTTTTTTATTCAAGTATAATGAACATACAGTGTTATATTAGTTTCAGGTGTACAATTTAGTGATTCAACAATTCTATACATTAGTCAGTGCCCATCATGATAAGCATACTCTTACTCCCCTTCATCTGCTTCACCCATCCCCCATCGACCTCCCCTCTAGCAACCACCAATTTGTTCTCTATAGTTAAGAGTCTGGTGGGTTGCATGTGTGTGTGTGTCTTTTTATCTTTGTTTTGTTTCTTAAACTCCACATATGAGTGAAATCACATGGTATTTGTCTTTGACTGACTTATTTCAGTTAGTGTTACACACTCTAGATTCACCCATGTTGTGGCAAATGGCAATCTTTCATTCTTTTTTTTATGGCTGAGTCATATTCCATTGTATATATGCCACATCTTCTTTATCCATTCATCTATGGATGGGCATTTGGGCTGCTTCCATATCTTGGCTATTGTAAATAATGCTGCAATAAACATAGGGGTGCATATATCTTTTCAATTGAATGTTTTCATTTATTTTGGGTGAATACCCACTAGTGGAAATACTGGATTATATGGTAATTCTATTTTTAATTTTTTGAGAAACCTTCACACTCTTTTCCACAGTGGCTGCACCAACTTGCATTCCCACCAACAGTGCGCGAGGGTTCCTTTCCCTCCACATTCTTGTCAACGTTCGTTATTTCTTGTGTTTTTGATTTAGCCATTCTGACGGGTGTGAGGTGATATCTCATTATAGTTTTGATTTGCATTCCCTGATGATGAGTGATGTTGAGCATCTTTTCATGTGTCTGGTGGCCATCTGGATGTCTTCTTTAAAAAAAATATCTATTCTTGCCCTTTGTGCAATCCAGTGATTATTTTTATCTGAATCAATATTATTATGATGGTTGCCAGACAGTGATTTTTAATCTAATCATTCATTCTATATTTATTAGTTGGCATTCTGCTGTAAGGAAAAAAAATTTCCCTTCTCCTTATCAATTAGTTAATTAACTCATGCATATCGGTATGGACTCATGGATACTTATTTTATTCGCTGGATTCTAATCTCTTGTTATCATTATTTATCAAATCTATTATCAAATTGTCCCCAATTTGGTAGTGTCCCTATCATTTTTTTAGTACTTCCTTGCTTTCTGGAATAAGATATTCTATGCTCATTTGTAATTTTCCTGCCATTTCTTCTGAGAGTCCTACTTCCTTTTATTTTTACTTAAAAAAAAAAGTTTATTTATTTTGCAGGGGGAGGGGCAGAGAGAGGGAGAGAGAGAGAGAGAGAGAGAGAGAATTCCAAGCAGGCTCTGCACTGTCAGCACGGAGCCTGATGTGGGGCTTGAACCCACAAACTGTGAGAACATGACCTGAGCCAAAACCAAGAACCAGACGCCCAGCTGACTGAGACACTCAGGTGTCCCACTCCTACTTCCTTTTAAAGGAGAATGATGTTTAGAAATCAAAATGTGGAGCTAGGTATGTTTATTGTTACTGGAACGTCACTGCTCCCAGCTTTTCTCAATGACTAGCGCTAAGGCACACATACACACACATTCCACTCAGGCTTCTGACAGCCTGCACTAAGCTGTGAGGTCACTCTCCTCATCTCTTGCTCTATGATCTCACCTTACCACCCTTACCATGTGCCCAACCCACAGCTAGATCCTCTCTTCACCCTGCTCAGAACCTAACATCCCTCAGCTGCTGTCACTGTCTCTCCACACAGTCATCCTCTTTACCCCATTGCCACAGCCCTCTCTTCCCCAATTTGGAAACTCTTCATAATTACCCTTCAAGACTCCCACACCCTGGAATTCTACCTGTCATCCCCACCTATCATGCTCAGCCCCTTTGAGAAACTTTTGAATTATGCAGGATTGGGGCGCCTGGGTGGCTCAGTCAGTTAAGCCTCTGACTTTTGATTTCGGCTCAGGTCATGATCTCACGGTTTGTGAGATTGAGTCCCACGTCTGGTTCTGCACTGACAGCATGCAGCATCCTTGGAATTCTCTGTCTCCTTCTCTCTCTGTCCCTCCCCTGATCATGCATGAGTACACACACACACACACACACTCTCTCTCTCTTTCAAAATAAATAAACATGAAAGAAACACGTTATTGAATTATGGAGGATGAAAGGCAGGAAGGCAGAGACTGTCACAGGGCCAACATCTCCATTAGGCACATAGACACAGTGCCCAAGGCCTATGACACTTGTAGGGGCCCACAACAATGTTGTAATTTTAATTTATTTTAAATTCAGAAAAAAACAATGAACATCATAATGAATCCGGCCTGAATTATATTTATTTTTATATCAAGACAAAATAAAATGTTTACTTTTTTTAAGGTATGGGAGGCAATTTATTTAGCTTTGTGAAACTTTACTTTCACAATAATACATACCCTTGGCACTGTAAGACCTTATTAAAGTTTTGTAAATTGCGCTAATAAGGTAAATATTTAGGTTGATTTTATGAGGTTTTCAGACATTAAGTTTGAAAAAGTTAGTGGTTATCATAATTTGCACACATGATGACAATGAAAACAGTAAATGAAATCAATGAATACGATTTACCACCCCTGGGGCACCTGGTGGCTCAGTGAGTTAAGCATTGAATTGTGGGTTTGAGCCCCCCATCGGGCTCTGTGCTGACAGCTCAGAGCCTGGAGCCTGCTTCAGATTCTGTGTCTCCCTCTCTCTCTCTGCCCCTTCCCCACTTGCACTCTGTGTCTCTTTCTCTTAAATAAACATTAAAAAAATTATTAAAAAAATAAACATTAAAAAAATTAAAAACTTGATAATTGTAAATAAGCTAACATTTAAACATGTATACTTTGATAGGTATATGAATAATTAGGTAAACTTGACTAATTAGGAGAAGCTGACTGGGATACACACATTAAGCAATATAAGTGTTCATCTAAATTTTTTATATTTCATTTTTTTTTTTTTTTACAAAATACCTATTCAAGTTGTTTAATGTATAACTTCTCATGTGCCATTTTGGAAGTCCTTTATATTAAAGACTATTATTCGTGTGTCTGATGCCAAACGGTGCTTATTCTGGACCTCCATGTTTGTATAAATTTGATTTCTTCTTGAGACACAAGTTTCTTGCTGGATTTCTGAGGTAACATTTTTATTATTTCTGCAGTGGGTGGTGGACCCTGGTGCATCAGCCAGTCTGGTGATTTACTTCCCTCAGGATGCTGTGAAATTGAATGAGAGCGAGATCATCGTCCTGCTGGTCTCAAACTTCTGACATGTTTGGTTTAGTATTGTCTCTTCTGTCGGGGAACCTTATTTTTTAAATTAAATTAAATAATTAAATTAAATTAAATTAAATTAAATTTTATTATTTAATTTAATTTTATTTTTGAGAGAGAGAGAGGCGGGGGGAGAGCACGTGTGAGCAGGGGAAAGGGGTAGAGAGGGAGAACCCCAAGCAGGCACTACGCTTAGTGTGGAGCCAGACACAGGGCTCCATCCCATGACCCTGGGATCTTGAGCTGAGCCAAAATCAAGAGTCAGATGCTCAACTGAATGAGCCACCCAGGCACCCCCTGTCAGGAAACCTTATTAATGGAGTATGTGCCTGAACAACCCTGCGGGCAGATGCCATCTCACTGCCCATCATGACCCAAATGTTTAATTAATTTTTATGGAGGAAGGAAAGTGTCTATTCCCCTTGAAAGCTGCAGTGCAGTCCTGCGGCCTTGATTAGTTTTGTAAGTCCAGTTCCTTGTAGAGTTTCTGGAACATAGCATATACTCGATAAATGTGAAATAAATGAATGAATAAGTGGCCAAGTGTTAGGGCTTATGTTTCTTGTTTTTCCCATGGCAGAAAAGAATAGAGCAGAAAAAAAAATCATCATATTTTTTGATGGCCTGTTTACTAGAATGAGTGTTTTCTTTGCCCCCAGTAGTTCAAAGCTATCTATATATTCATCCATTAATTCAAATACTTATTGGCTCCCTACAATAGGAAGTGCTTCCTTTGTGTGTCAGTATGGGATTGTGGAATGTCCAGCTTGGTCTTAGGAGAGCAGGCTGTGTCTATAAGAACAAAGTCCTGAACTAACCTCTCCGGCACAGCACTGTCGTCCACGGGCCCCACACGTCGGAAACACGCTGAGCTAATCCTCCAGTTCCAGTTCTACACATCCCCGCTCATGCAGCCTTTTCTATACCTTTGACACGAGCCAACTTCATCTTTTCTCAGCATGAGTCACTGTCAAAAACATACACATTGTCATAACTGCTGTAGCTCTAGTGCTGTCCGTTGCTTTTTAAACAATCATAAAATCAAATCTAAAGCTCACGTTGAGAGCTTGTTTTATTGATGACGTACAATGGGAGATGGATGAGATATTTGGGGCCAGAATGGTTGACCATCTACCATCTTTACTGAGAAATTTCTGATTTCCAATCTAACTAACTCAAATGAGTCGTAATTCAGAGACGTGATAAAGTTAAATTTTCCTCTGTGCTGACTATGAAAAGCACTTGGGAAGCACAATAATAACATAGACATGATTGTATAAGGAATGCTCAATATACTTAAAATAACACTTTCAAGTACCCTCAAATACTTTGGCATAAAATATTCCATTTGAACCTTTACTATTTCTAGGTCAGCTGTTGGCAAACTGTGGCCTGGGGTTGCATCCAGCCTTCTCCCTGTTTTTTTATGGCCTGTAAACTAAGATTTTTTTTTTTTTTTTACATTTTTAAGTGGTTGAAAAAAATAAAAAGAATATTCTGTGATATGTGAAAATTGCAGTAAATTCAAGCTTCGACGTCCGTAAGTAAAGTTTTATTCAACTCAGCTATATCCATTTGCTTATGTATTATTTGTGGCTGCTTTTGAATGATGAAGGGCAGAGTTTATTTGGAACAGAGACTGTTGGAACAGAGACCAAAGCCAGAAATATCTGCTATCTGAAACTGTACACAAAGGTTTGCCTTCCTGGGTTTGAGGTACTAGAGACACATCAGTGAACAAAACAGAGATCTCTGTGTTGGGGGAAGTCATCAAGAGGGCGTGACTACCAGCTGATCTGAGAGCTAGACCCAGGTGACAGGAGGCTTCTTAGTCCCCCCCCCATCATCAGAATGTACATTCTGAGCATCATTCCCGTAGCCAGAGCTGTTTCAAGGGCACAACCTTAAAAAAGAAATGTGTTGTTGAGACCATTTGGATTGTATATGGGACTGAACCCTGTTAAGCGCTCTATATAAACTTTTAAGATTCTGGCAGGTAGGTATGATGACCTACCAATCTGGACTGGCCTGCTTCTTTCTTTGGTCTCTCCTTGCCCTCTGTGTAGGGGGACCAGGTTTGAATTTCAGCCGGAGAACTCCCAAAGTTGCAAACCAACACCCTGCCCTCAGAAAACTTACATTCAAATACGGGAAGACAGGAAACAGTAAGCATACGTACATTATATATAGTATTATTAGGATGTGATAAATGTGATGAGAAGAAAAGATGTAGAGGAGGGTAAAGGGAATAAGGATTTTCTTTTTTTGGTGGGGGGAGGATGTTACACTTTGGAAGACAGCAATCAGGGTAGACCTCGTTAAAAAGGTGGTACCTGAGCAAAGAATTGAAAAGGGTGAGGAAGTGAGCCACGTGAGTGTCTGGGGAAAAGCATTGGAGGCAGAAGGGATAACAGCAGCTCCTCATACGGTTGTTGTGTAGATTGAGTTCATGTATTTAACTAAAAATAGTGCCTGGCAAATGGTAAATTCTCAAAAAAAAAGGGGGGTTCTTTTTTAGAACGAGCTAGCTGTAGACGCTCCTTTCCTCTCTGCAGTGGGCGGATGTACTGAGTGCCTCTTGGTAGGCGCTCACTATAGCAGAGAAAGGCTCTCCTAAGTACTCGGGGTCTTGATATCTTAGCTTTATCTATCCCAGGATTAGCTTTCATCCCTGGGGCTTAGCTCTCAGGGGCAGAGCCATCCTGGAGAATCATGAGCTCGGGAGGTATACCTATGGTCTGTGTATTTATCAGATACGGATCCCGGAGTCTGTCGGCACACACAGGCGCAGGGACTTGCCCTACCGTCACACAATTAGTCAGCAGCAAAGCTTCGATAGGCATGGGGTGTTTTGCTTCCAGGTCTAGTGTTCTGTTCCTGCTCTGCGCTCCTCGTCCTGCAATAAACCTATTTTTACACGGCTTATTTCTTCCAGTAAACTTTCAGGTGTCTTTGCGCAGGGACCACGTCTTACTCATTTTTGTTTTCCCCTTCAGAATCAGGCACTAAACAAACAAAAAACCAAAACCGTTGCAAGAACAGTCAGTGCTTGAATTTGTTGGGTACCGTTTCAAATCGTAACCACTACCTGTAAGTCTGTCAGATAATGCCAACGTGGGACCGACCGTCCCTTGTTTCCTGCGTTTGTATAAAGCATGGGGACACAAATTGTCCTACAAATCAGGGAGCTCCCAGAAGAGATACCGGACATTTACATTTTCAAACTTTTTTATGTTGCTAAATATCATGTGAAGATCCTGGAGCATAAAGATGATTCATGAGCTTTGGGCTTTGATGAGCAGTAGCGTCAGGCTGCTAGATAAGAGATGGCATTTTCAGGACAAAAAATGGGGCAGACAATGCAGGACAAACACTTTGTTGTCCCTTGTCTTAATCCAGGGTGGGTTCTCAAAGTGTGGTTTATGGACTGGTGGCATTAGCATCACATGATGCTCGTCAGAAATGCAAATTCTTGGGGTGCCTAGTTCAGTCCATTGAGCGCCCGACTCTTATTTCGCCTCAGGTCATGATCCCAAGGTCATGGTATTGAGCCCTGTGTCGGGCCCCACGCTGGAGCTGAAATAAAAAAATAAAATAAAATAAATGTGTTCAACAAATTTTTTAAAAATGGGAGAAATAGTTAAGGATATGTGAACTTCCTGGGGACTGCTGTGAGGTGACACTGGATTACGTTTATCACCTGATTCCCATATGCCCTTGCTCAGACTGGCCTATTTTAGAGTGGTGTTGCAGGCCCTAGGAATTAGTATTCAACTCAAGAGTTTGTAGCCAACATTTCCCAAAGATTTGGTGGGTATTTTTTAGGTAAATGGCTGCAGGCTCATTTGGGTAAAGTTATGAAATTTCAAGGTCCTGATGTTTGAACAGTCTGGCTTCTGTAAAATATTTGCTTGTAAAGTCCTGCTTTTATTTTATTTTTGTAATAAAAGACACTCAAAACCTCTCAGTTTTTGTGCTTGGAGGCTCCATGCTCTACAAACCAGAGTTAGAGATCTCCAAGTGTCAGGCCACTAATTGCTATAAATATTTCATGGTAATTGCTAATCATGCCCATTCTTTTTTAGAGGTTTGTTTAAACCCTTTTTTAAACATCAGTTCTGGGTAAATAAGGCTGAGATGATCTAGGAGTACATTTTTTTCTTTTTTTTCTTTTTTTCTTTTCTTTCCAAGGAAGATGGAATATGCTAGTGGGAAAGCCTTAGATGTGTCAAACATTTTGATGAGATGTGTGTTCATTTGAGAAAGGAACCAGAGAGAGAGAGAGCCAATCTGGTGTGTACTGGAGGGAGAGAGAGAGAGAGAGAGAGGGAAATCTGAAGCTGAGGATGGGGATACATCAACAGGGAGTGCGAAAAAAGAGCCCATGAGACCAGATACTGCATTGGGAGGGCCAGAGCAAGAATCCTCTGATGGCAAAACTGCCTGGAAGGCTGATAATAGAAATATTAAATGTAGATTTTTAACATGTCTGCTGTGTTTATATACTCTTTAGCAGTTGAAACAACAGGAGAACACAACCAGTTCTGTGATTTACAGTTTCTCTTAACAGAAGAATGTCAAAATTATGTTGGCAATAAGAGCGTTGATAAAGGATTTTGCCTTTCCACTCTCATATGAAGTTGGAGAAATGCAGCGATTTAGGTTTGAGAAGAGAAACAATTTGGAAGATAAATTTGGTTTTGTCTTTAGGTGACCTAAACTTGAACAATAAAGAGTAACGAGGACTTCTGTTTCCAGCGATATGGCAGACTAAGTTATCTGTTACCTCTTCCAACGGAAAACACTTAAAAATGCTAGACAAATTACAATGGGCATCCTTTTCGGTGCATAGCTGAATTTATAAGAAAGAAGGGGAAACTCCAGGGCCAAAACTTGAGAGTCAAATGAAAAATTGGAAGGGTTTGTAGGTCTCAATAACCAATATACTTGGATTTTAATGGCGTCACAGGACGGAAGACAGGTTTTAGGTCCATTGGGTAAGAAATTGATGAGACTTGCAGTGGCAGCAACAATGATGAACAAGGTGGACTAGAAAACAACTACTTTCGGCTAGTCGCTGACCAAAAAAAGCGTTTCCTGATGAATGGTAACTGCAGGACTATTCTCACATGGTTTAGGCATCCAAATTTATTTTGTCCACATGCTCTAATAACATTCAATCAAAAACTTACCATAATGGTGCATCCTTGGACACCTGCCAGAAGCACGTGCCACATCTGGAAGAGCATGCTCTCAGTCCAGGCCTTTGCAAAACAAACGACAGGATTAATCCCCAGGGTCTTCAGATTTTGGAATTATTCATGTCTTTAAGTATGTTCAAGTGAATAAATAACTAAACAAATGAGGGAATAACAATCATAATAGAGAAACAAAACCTTACGAACAGAAGATACAGTAAAACCTTGAGTTGTGAGTAACTTGTTCTGTGAGTTCTGCAAGACGAGCGAGTGATGTCTTACAATAAGGGTAGTACTCGGTGTGGAATGTCACATGATCACAACTGAATCAAAGGTTCTTGAAATTCGCTTTGATATGTAAGTGCTTTGGACTGTAAGCATGTTTCTGGAATGAATTATGCTCACAAACCAAGGTTTTACTGTAGTAAGTATTAGAAAAAAGAACCAGATAGAACTCCTGGAACAATTATAGCAATTGACATTAGAAACTCCGTGGAAGGGTTAGTTGCAGATTAAAAGCAGTTTAAGTGAGAATCAGTAAGTAAGAAATACAGAAATAATCATGAATTCACCAAAGATAAAGAGGGATTCCTTCTTTGGCTTGATTCATACATCTCTTTGGGTTACATTATAATTATAGTTATGTTGGCTTAGGAGCTGTTACAAGACTCGCAAAGAGAAGAAAATGAGTTAGCACTCTGAAGTCTTTACAACTATCTTATTAGCTTAAAGAGAAGGTCATCTCAAAAAATTAAAAATGGAAATTTTCTTATGGTCATAAACATGATACAAATTTCTCTTACCCTGTCATTGGCAGGTGAACAACCAAAGAAAAGTGGGTGTCATTGAATGCCTCAGTAATAGCTGGGATAGTAAACACAGCATGCTCCAAGGGCTCTTCTAGAGGGAAGAGTTGGAAAGTGTGATGAAATAATGATCACTTTTTCTTATTTCAAAATTCTCAATGTGCATAACATACTACCATTTGTAAAAATAAAAATAATATGTCTTACATAATATTTATTTTACGTATATGCATGCAATACACAGGAAACTGGTAATGAAGGCTGCCTCTGGTGAGGGGAATTGTGTACCTAGGGGGATAGGTATGGGAGAGAGACTTATTTCTCACAGTTCTCAACCTTTCTAGTCTTAGGACCCCTTTTGGTCTTTTAAATTTTTTTAAATGTTTATGTATTTACTTAAACTTTTTTTAAACGTTTATTTAGTTTTGAGAGAGAGAGAGAGAGAGAGAGGTGGAGGAGGGGCAGAGAGAGAGGGAGACACAGAATCCAAAGCAGGCTCCAGTTTCTGAGCTGTCAGACAGAACCTGACGCAGAGCTCGAATTCATGAACCATGAGATAATGACCTGAGTTGGATGCTTAACTGATTGAGCCACCCAGGCACCCCAGGACCCCTTTTGGTCTTAAAAATTATTGAAGTTCCCCAAGTGTTTTTGTTTATATGAATAATATGTTCATCAATATTTACTGTACTAGAAGTTAAAACAGAAATCTTAAAAAGATCTATTTAATAATTCACTTAAGGGGCATCTGGGTGGCTTGGTCGGTTGAGCGTCCGACTTCGGCTCAGGTCATGATCTCACGGTCTGTGAGTTCGAGCCCCGCGTCGGGCTCTGTGCTGACGAGCCTGTTTCAGATTCTGTGTTTCCCTCTCTCTCTGCTCCTCCCCTGTTCATGCTCTGTCTCTCTCTGTCTCAAAAATAAACGTTAAAAAATTTTTTTTTAAATAATTCACTTAAAAGTAAGAATAAACCCATGATTTGTTAACATAAATAATATCTTGTTAAATAAAAAATAAAAAGAGAGCCTTGAATAATAAATAAAATAAATAATAAATAAAATAAATAAATAAAATAAAATAATAAATAAAAAATAACTATATTTTCTAAAACAGAATTTAGTGAGAAGAATGGCATTGGCTTTTTTTTTTTCTTCCTGTAAATCTTTCTAGTGTCTGGCTTAAGAGACAGCTGGATTCTTACATTAGCTGCTGTATTCAGTGTTTGCGATCTTACACATTATGGAGATTCTGGGGAGCACCACTGTACCCTTGAGAGAGAATCAGAGTGAGAAAGGGAAACAATATCTTAGTACCATTATGAAAATAGTTTTCATCTCACAGACCTATGCAAAGGATCTCAAGAACCTTGGATTGCACTTTCAGAATTGCTTCTGTATAAAATCTGTTTGAATTCTATACCATGTGCATGGATTAGCAAGTCACAATAATCCAAACTTGCATACATACAAATATCCATACATGCATATGCATGTATAAATGTACACCTTTCAAGGCTCTCTCTTCTGATCTTTCTAGAATGCAAAAAGAAAGGTAACTGGAGGTTCCTGTGAAACAACTGTGTCACAGTTTTGATAATGCTTTTAGAAAGGAAAAGCGAATATATAGCTATTATATCTAGTATTTATTGGGTGCTTATTATGTACTGGACAGTGTGTCAAGAATTTTACCTGCCTTATATAATTTAATCTTTTCCTGAACCATATGAGAAAGGTGCTATTATTTTCTTCACTTTATTAAGGAGAGACTGGGACTTAGAGAAGTTCAATCATGTGTCCAAGATCATGCAACCATTAGGATTTTGCTACGTCTAACTCCAAAGCACATCACTTTCAAAAACTAGAGTCTAAATGGTTGTCTTTTTTCTTCCTTTAGTGTTTAAAATTGTGGTAAAATACACATAACATAAAATTCACCATCTTAACCCCTTTTGAGTGTATCGTTCAGTAGTATTAAATACTTTCATAATGTGCAACTATCACCACTATCCATTTCTGTAATTCTTTTCATCTTGTAAAACTGAAACTCTATACCCATGAAAAGATAACTGTTCTTTCCACCCTTCCTCCAGACCCTGGCAACTACCATTCTTTCTGTCTGTACAATTTTGACTACTCTAAGTATCGCATATAAATGGAATTACATAGTATTAGTCTTTTTCACATAGCAAGGTGTCTTCAAGATTCATCCATGTTGTAGCTTATATCAGAATTTCTTCCTTTTTATTTTAATATATGTGCTGCTGAAGTGAGCACAAAATTACCTCATTTTTAAAAGCTGAATAATTTTACATTGTAGGCATCTATCACATTTTGCTTATCACTTCCTCCATCGATAAACACTTTGGTTGCTTCCACATTTTAGCTATAGTCAATAATGCTGCTGTGAATAAAGCCTTTAGTTTAGTTAATATTATTATTATTATTATTATACCAATGTTCTTAAGTTTGACAAATGGACCATAGATATGTTAATAACGGGGCAAGACAGCTTTGGTGAAGGAATTCTGTGTATGTTCTTGTAACTTTTCTGTAAATTGCAAATTGTTATAAAAGAAAGATATCTTTAAATAGTGAATGACAAACTTTTAATATTTGGTCAGTAATAAATATACCTTCAGGAAGATTCTTCTCACATGTAATTTCTTTCTACTTCAGTATAAGCATGTATTGCTATTTTTGTCTATTTCCTGTTAGTCATTAAGAACCTCTGCTCTTTACTTGCCATAAAAAGTGTTTTTTTATGACTAAAAATTTGAGAATTACAACAGCTTTTCACATATATTTGCATTTTAAACAATTCATGTTATTTAAACAACCCAAAATCATGGTTCAATTTTAATCCCTGTATAACTATTTGGCCATATTCTTTGGCAATACTGTCTTAAAGTCACATAGGCACAGCAAGCTGACAATCATTATGATTGGCTTTATTTTTTTTTTTTTTTAATTTTTTTTTTTCAACGTTTATTTATTTTTGGGACAGAGAGAGACAGAGCATGAACGGGGGAGGGGCAGAGAGAGAGGGAGACACAGAGTTGGAAACAGGCTCCAGGCTCTGAGCCATCAGCCCAGAGCCCGACGCGGGGCTCGAACTCCCGGACCGCGAGATCGTGACCTGGCTGAAGTCGGACGCTTATCCGACTGCGCCACCCAGGCGCCCCTGGCTTTATTTTTTAACTTTATTGAGATACAATTGACATAGAACATTATGTAAGATTAAGGTATACAATGTTGTGATTTGATACACTAATATTTTGCAAAACGATTACCACCCTAGTGTTAGCTAATACTTCTGTCACATCATCTAATTACAATTTATTTTTTGTGGTGAGAACATTTGAGATTTATTCCCTTAACAACTTTCAAGTTTATAATACAGTATTGTTAGCTATAGTCCGCATGCTATACCTTAGATTCCTCAGAACTTACCATCTTATGACTGAAAGGTTGTTCCCTTTGACCATGTCTCCCCACTTTCCCCACCCCACCCCCTAGTAATCACCATTCTACTCTCTGTTTCTATGAGTTTGATGTTTTTAGATTCTACATATAAATGAGATCATTCAGCATTTGTCTTTTCTAACTAATACCCTCAATTAGCATAATACCCTCAATTTCTATCCATGTTGTTACAAATAGCAGGATTTCTTTCTTTTTTAATGGCTGAATAGTATTCCACTATACCACATTTTCTTTATCCAGTCATCCACTGATGAATACTTAGGTTGTTTCCCTGTGGCTATTGTGAATATTGCAGCAAAGAACATGGGAGTGCAGATTCCTTTTTGAGTTAGTGTTTTCATTTTTTTTTTTTTTGATAAATTCCCAGAAGTGGGATTTCTGGATCATATGGTAGTTCTATTTTTACATTTTTTTCAGTAATCTCCATACTATTTTCCATAGTGGTTGCACGAATTTATATTCCCTCCAACAGTGCACAAATACTACACATCCTCACAAATACTTGTTATCTCTTATGTTTTCAATGATAGCCATTCTAAATGTGCATGAAATCACAAGAACCCAACTAACCAAAACAATTCTGAGAAAGAAGAACAAAGCTTCAAACTGATGATGATCCAAACACTATGGTATTGGCATACAAAGTGATCCAAACAGTATGATATTGGCATAAAAACAGACACATAGGTTCTATTTAATGGAACAAAATAGAGGCCCCAGAAATAAACCCTACATATACGGTCAATCAATTTACAACACAGGAGCCAAGAATATGCAATGGGGAAAGAACAGTCTCTTTAATAAATGGTGCTGGGAGAACTGGATAACCATACACAGAAGAATGAAATGGGACCCTTATCCTAAACCACCTACAAAAATTAACTCAAAATGGACTAAGGACTTAAGCATAACTTGAAACCATAAGCTCCTAGAATAAAACATGAAGAAAAATCTCTTTGATATTGATCTTGGCAACAGTTCTTTTTTTATTTGACACCAAAAGCACAAACAACAAACACAAAATAAATGAGTGGGGCCACAATGAACTAAAAAGCTTCTGCAGAACAAAAGAAACAAGCAGTGAAATGAAAAGACAACCTATGGAATAGTAGAAAATGTCTGCATATCGTATATCTGATAAGGAGTTGCTATCCCCAAACTATGAAGGACTCCCACAACTCAATAGGAAAAAAAGAACAATTCCATTTAAAACTGGGCAGAATAACTTGACCAGGCATTTCTACAAAGAAGGCCTACAAATTACCAAAAGATTTATGAAAAGATGCTCAACATCACTAAGCAGCAGGGAAATGCAAACCAAAACCGCAGTGAGAAACAGCTAATTGTTGGTGTTAACAAAATGGATTCCACTGAGCCACCCTACCTACAGCCAGAAGAGATATGAGGAAATCGTTAAGGAAGTCAGCACCTACATTAAGAAAACTGGGTACAGGCCCAGCACAGTAGCATTTATGCCAGTTTCTGGTTGGAATGGTGACAACCTGCCAGAGCCAAGTGCTAACATGCCTTGATTCAAGGGATGGAAAGTCACATGTAAAGATGGCAATGACAGTGGAACCACACTGCTTAAAGTTCTGGTTCTGCATTTGGCTACCCGCTCATCCAGCTGACCCTTGTGTCTGCCCCTCCAGGATGTCTACAAAATTGGTGATATTGGTACTGTCCCTGTGGGCCAGGTAGAGACTGGTGTTCTTTTTTTTTTTTTTTAATGTTTATTTTTATTTTTGAGACACAGAGACAGAGAGAGACAGAGAGAGATAGAATGTGAGTAGGGGAGGGGCAGAGAGAGAGGGGGACACAGAATCAGAAGCAGGCTCCAGGCTCTGAGCTGTCAGCACAAGCCTGATGTGAGGCTCAAACCCACAGACTGTGAGATCATGACCTGAGCCAAAGTCAGACGCTCAACCGACTGAGCCACCTAGACACCCAAGACTGGTGCTTACACCCAGCATGGTGGTCACCTTTGCTCCGGTCAATTTTACAACTGAAGTAAAGTCTGTTGAAATACACCATGGAGCTTTGAGTGAGGTTCTTCCTGGGGACAACATAGGCTTCAATGTCAGGTATGTATCTGTCAAAGATGTTCATCGTGGCAATGTGGCTGATGACAGCAAAAACGACCTACTAATGGAAACAGATGGCTTTATGGCTCAGGTGATTATCCTGGACCATCCAGGCCAAATCAGTGCCAGATATGCACTGTGCTAGGTTGTCACACAGCTCACATTATTTGCAAGTGTGCTGAGCTGAAGATTTATTGTCGTTCTTGAAAAAAGCTGCAAGATGGCCCCAAGTTCTTGAAATCCGGTGCTGTTGCCATTGTTGATACGGTCGCTGGCAAGCTTTTCTGTGTTGAGAGCCTTTTTGCTGTTTGTGACATGAGACAGACGGTTGCTGTGGGTGTCATCAAAGCAGTGGGCCAATAAGGCAGCTGGAGCTGGCAAGGTCACGAGGTCTGCCCAGAAAGCTCAGAAGTCTAAATGAATATTACCCCCAATACTTGCCACCCCAGTCTTAATCAGTGGTGGAAGAACGGTCTCAGAACCGTTTGTGTCAACTGGCCTTTTAAGTTTAATAGTAAAAGACTGGTTACTGATAACAATGCATTGTAAAACCTTCAGAAGGAAAGGAGAATGTTTTGTGGACCGTTTGGGCTTTTGTGTATATGGCAGTTTTAAGTTACTAGTTTTTAAAAGCAGTACTTTTTAATGGAAACAACTTGACCAAAAATCTGTCACAGAATTTGAGACCCATAAAAACAAAATTTTAATAAGGAAAAAAACTACAATGAGATATCATTTCACATCTGTTAGAGTGGCATGATAAGAGATAACAAATGTTGGTCTTGGCACTTGATTTTTTTGAATTTGACACCAAAAGCAAAGATAACAGAAACAAAAATAAACAAGAGGGGCTGCATCAAACTAAAAGGCACTGCAAAGGAGGAGAAAGAGAAACCCTTTTGGATTGCTGGTGGGAATGTAAACTGGTGCAGCCACTGTGGAAAACAGTATGGACTTTCCTCAAAAAATTAAAAATAGAGTTACCCTACAATCTAGCAATCATAGGGTAAAGATCCTAGCACTACTAGGTATTTATCCAAGGGATACAGGTGTGCTGTTTTGAAGGGCCACATGCATCCCAATGTTTACAGCAGCACTATCAACAATAGCCAAAGTATGGAAAGAGCCCAAATGTCCATCAACAGATGAATGGATAGAAGATGTGGTATATATACACAATGGAATATTACTTGGCGATCAAAAAGAATGAAATCTTGCCATTTGCAACTATGTGGATAGAACTGGACTGCATTATGCTCAGAGAAATTTTTCAGTCAGAAAAGACAAATATCATATGATTTCACTCATATGTGGCATTTAAGATACAAAACAGATGAACGTAAGGGAAGGGAAGCAAAAATAATATAAAAACAGGGAGGGGGACAAAACACAAGAGACTCTTAAATATAGAGAACAAACTGAGGGTTGCTGGAGGGGTTTTGGGTGGGGAGATGGGCTAAGTGGACAAGGGGCATTGAGGAGGGCACTTGTTGGGATGAGCACTGGGTGTTATATGTAGGGGATGAATCACTGGATTCTACTCCTGAAATCATTATTGTATTATATGCTAACTAACTTGGATGTAAATAAAAAAAAAAAAAGCACAGCAAAGGAAATCATTAACTAAATGAAAAGGCAACCTACCTATCGGGAGAAATATTTATTTTATCATCCTGTTTAGCTATTGCAGCGTGGTGGGAGGAAATGTTTAAGTACTTGCTAGGCCTTTCTGCCAGAGTCAGGCAAACAACTTCTGAGGTGCAGCTTTGATCTTGAGAGCCCTCATTTGTTAAGGCACAGGCTTTGAAATGGGAAATTGGGAAAGACTTTAGAGAAAAGGTGTTTATTTCATGGTTATATATGGGTATGGGTCTTTACAGAACTGAATCTGTGTTATCAGCCAGGCTAATAGGATTGGGGAGAAGCCAAGGTTAGTGGTTATGTAGTTAGTATCTATGGCTGCTGGTCTATGTGGTCATCATAGCTGGAGTGGAGTGGACAGTATGATAAAGGAATCATTGACTCTGGTTAAATGGTCTGACCCATGTTTTCAGATCAACGAGCTCCCCATCAAATGTGCTCTGGATACTCATGTACAGAGAATGAGTTATAAGGTTAACTTACTACATTATAAGGATAATAGTGAGGAGAGAGGGCAAGGTGATCAGATGGTTAAGGAAGGCAGCAGAGGCAGTGATCTGAGCTTTGTAAGATGGAAAAAGCAAGTCCTTGAATTTTCCTTTTTAAAAATAACTCTGAGGGGGTGCCTGGGTGGCTCGGTTGGTTAAGCATCTGACCAAGGCTCACGTCATGATCTCGTGGTTTGTGGGTTCGAGCCCGCATTGGGCTCTGGGCTGACAGCTCAGAGCCTGGAGCTTGCTTGGGATTCTGTGTCTCCCTCTCTCTCTGCTCCTCCCCACTCACACTCTCTCTGTCTCTCGAAAATGAATAAACGTTAAAAAAAATTAAAAATAACTCTGAGACTGTGAATGGAATTTGCTTATGTTTATATGTTTCCTTAAACTATGAACTTCTTGAGAATAGGTTCTGTTTTATTTATTTATTAATTTTTAAATTTTAGTGTTTATTTATTTTTGAGAGAGAGGGAGAGATGGAACGTGAGCAGAGGAGGGGCAGAGAGAGAGAGAGGGAGACACAGAATCCTTAGCAGGCTCCAGGCTCTGAGCTGTCAGCACAGAGCCTGATGTGGGGCTCAAACTCATAAACTGTGAGATCATGATCTGAACTGAAGTCAGACGCTCAACTGATTGAGCCACCCAGGTTCCCCACGGTTCTGTGTTTTAATAAATCTTTTTATCCCAAACAACTAACACAGTGCCTATTGAATAATGTTTGTTGAAACAACCAAATTCTTGGGATCAGGACATGCACATCTTTTGGCAAGTCTTTATTCGGCCTACTCATGTTTTCACCCCACCTATCTACAGTGTGAATTATTCTTACTTATGTGTGCCAGGTACTATGCATAACGGTGTGATGGAAGGAACTGCTTTGGAGTTACCACACCTGAGTCCCAGAGCTGCTTCTAAGTAGCTATGAGGCCTTGGACAAGTCACTTAAATTCTCTTGGTTTTTGCTTTTTAATTTATGAAATGAGGTTTTCGGACTACATCACGGGGGGAAATACCTGGGGAGCAGCATACTGTCAACCTTTCCTCCTACACCTATAACAGGGATGACGTCTTCACATAGCCACTGCCAGGGAGCCAGAAGTGACACTGAAATAAGATCTATTTCCTCTCCCTGAACAAGATCATCTCAAAGGTCTGTGGCCTAGGCTGTGAAAACACAAACACAGCTAAAACTCAACTAGCCTCATCATGGGTTATTGGATACCCAGAGTCAATTGATTCCCTTTCTTTTTCATATATTTTCTCCACCCCCCCTCCAGTTTTTTCCTAGACCTATTAACTTGGCTAGTTAGTATTTCCTATTTCCATGCCTTTCCTTTGAAGTGAGCAGTTAGGGGCAAAAAGAGACATAGAAGACCTGAAAGGTCTCCCACGTCATTTGTCAATTAGGTATGAATGAGAGCTGCCCACACAGAAGTTCTGCCACCATGGCCAAGACTCCAAGCATGACCAGACTGTACTTGTGCTGATAATTTGTACTTACACTTACTCCTGTAGCCACCTGTAGCCACACCTGTAGTTACATCGACCCCAACACCTATACCTACACCTATGTCTATAACTATACCGACACATACCCTATACTTACACTTACATTTGAAAGCTCATGCCCTCCCCCCCCTTCCTAGTATACAGAGAACACTGCAACAAGCTATACTGTTTGTTGCCAGACTCCTAAGCTAGGAAGAATTCTCTCAAAAACAACTGGCAATGACACATGTGAAACATCTTACTGAGAGTAGGTGCAAAACATTAAAGACCAAAGCTTGGACCATGAAAAGGATGCGAGACAAGGATGTGAACTACTGGAAAGAATATAATGTGAAAAACAAAACAAACTCAAAACAATAACAACAACAACAACAACAACAACATGGAGAGACATAAGTTGCTCACCAGGAGCAAAGTCCAGTGCTAGGCAAACCTCAGAATACTCAAATAATCAAATTGTCTATAATATGTGATTTCTGGAATGCATGAAAAGTGACAGGCCGATTTTCTAGTAAGACAATCGTTCCTTTTCAGAATCTGCCCAGACTTGTTAAAACCTAGCTCTTTCAACGATCTTTGGGTAAGATTTTCCAAAGAAGAGATCATCTTCCTGATTATTCTAATAGCTCGCCTCATCAGAGTGGAATTTTGGATTACTTCATTTCATAAGCACAGGTCAGAGAATAAGCCTCTTGAGAACTGAGTTCCTCACTGGAAACTCTTGGTGGAGACACAGACAGACAGGCAGGGCTCTGGAATGGGCTATCTTCCCTGAAGAGTTAACACATCCCTCTCCTTCCATATTTGCCCTCACATAAGTCCGTTTTATTTTCCACACACGACGTATTGATAGCTGAAATTGTTTTATCTTTTCTTTTCCCTTTGGGATGGCTCCCCTGTGGATGATGGATGAGTGGGGTGCTGACCTTTAAAGTTGCAGGCTCATTTCTTTGGCCCACAGGGGAATATACACCAATTTTTGAATCTGAATGTTTTTAGGCAGAAACTCTCCAGCTCGACATAATCACCACTCCTTCCTGTCTCACACTTGCTTCTTCACACATATGCGTTCTCTGCCTTATGCAGTAAGGCAAGAGAGTGTGGGAACTGTGGCTTCCATACAGTGGGTCTCCTGAGGGACCTATAACTTCACAGAGTGGGGACCTCATACGCACATCAGCATGTACAATGGCAAATGTTCAACAAGTATGTGTTCACTGGGGTATAAAGTGAGAGGTTTTATTTTTGGCTCCTTCCAACTTGTAGGTCAAGGAGGGGGCATCTTACCCATCTCATACTTTCACTTTCTCACCTGTAGGAGAATTGAATGAGGTAGTATGTAGAACTGAGAAGGAACTGGAAGGTAGAGTCCCTGTGAAGATTCTTTTAAGACCCCTGATCGGTACTCACCAGACAACGAAGAACTTCCTTGTAGGCCAGCTTTCCAGAGGACAGAGCTGCCCCCTTAGATGGGGAGCAAAGCTTTATCAGTCTCAATATTGTAATGCCCCTCTCCATGAAAGATGAAGTCATGAAGAATGATGTGGCCAGTTTTATCCTTTTTGGTTGTTGTTGTTTTGCAGAGGGGATTTGCTGACTGCTTCATGGTGTCATAGCTACAAGCCCATCCCAATGGTACTTTAAAACCGTTTAAAATTTTTTTTCTAGTTGGTAGAAATACATTTGTTTTTTTTTGTATATTGGTCTAAATTCATTAGGAATTCTAACTGGACATCTAGTTTCTTTTGGATTTTTCCAAACATAATTTTTGACTAATGGCTGTTTTAAAAATGCCTTTTATTTCTTTTTATTGGTTTATTTCATTGGCTACTATCTCTAATATGATGTTGAGTTGAAATGCTGAATGGGTATCTTTGCCTCATTTCCAGTCTTAGGGGCAAATCTTTCAATATTTCCCTCTAAGTTATACTTGCTACAGGATTTTTGTTAAGTATTCTTAATTACATTTAGGAAGTTCTTTCTAGTTTTAAAACATTTTTTAAAAATCATGAATGAGTGTTGAATTTTATCACATGCTTTTTATGGATTCATTGATATTATCATGCTAGTTGTGAATATTAAACGTTGTGTTCCTAGAATAAATTCAACTTGTTGATAATGCATTATTTTTTATATGTCTCAATTCATTTTGGTCACATATTGTTTAGAGTTTTTGAATTGATATTCATGAAAAGATTGTAATTACTCCCTCTCCCCCTTGTGATATCCTTACCTCGTTTTTGGTAATAAGATTATGCTGACTTTATAAAATCAGTTGAGAAGTGTTTTTGTTTTTTCCAATTCTCTGTAAGGGTTTGAGTATATTAGTATTATTTCTTCCTTAAATATTTGGAAGAATTTATTAGTGTAGGTGTGTAGACCTGAAGATTTCTTTGTGGAGATGTTTTAAATTATAGATTCAATTTATTTAAATATATACAGTAAAACCTTGGTTAATTCATTCTGGAAATATGCTTGTAATCCAAAGCACTTGCATATCAAAGAAAATTTCCCCATAAGAAATAATGGAGGCACACTTGGGTGGTTCAGTTGGTTAAGCGTCCGACTTCAGCTCAGGTCATGGTCTCATGGCTCATGAGTTTGAGTTCTGCATCGGGCTCTGGGCTGACAGCTCAGAGCCTGGAGCCTGCTTCAGATTCTATGTTCCCTCTCTCTCTGCCCCTTCCCTGCTTGTACTCTCTCTCTCTCTCACAAATAAATAAATTTTAAAAAAATAATGGAAACTCAGATGATTCGTTCCACAACCCAAAAATATTCATGTAAAAATGATTACAACACTGTAATATAATACAAAATAATAAAGAAAATACAAAATATAAAGAAAAATAAATAACCTGCACTTACCTTTGAAAACCTTCAAGGCTGGTGTGAGGGAGACAAGAGAGAGGAGGGTTATTGTGTAAGATGACTTTCACTATCACTAACGTATGTTGACTACAGTAAAGTATTAATAAACTCTTGTCCTATACTGTATTTAATGTAACTGGCAATAAGGCAGCAGAGGAAAGGGTCTATGTCTGCAGGCAGCCTGACCTAGAATGAAGCAAAGTATCCCTAAGGTTACTCTTGTATGGAAAAGCAAAGGACTGTCCATAGGTTCTTTGAAGTGACAAAAAATACACCAATGCCAGCTGTGGGCACCTTCCAATGTTCTGAAAAATCACTGATTTCTGCCAAACACCACAGCCTGGGAACAAGCATCCGAGCATGGGAAATGATCACCCATAATCCTGCAATGAGAGAGAGAGGGAGAGAGAACCATTGGCTCAGTTGTGGTCATCTGACAGTTGGTGTCACGTCCTACTCGTATTGCAAGATATTGCTTGTTTATAAAGTTAAAATGTATTAGAAATGTTTGCTCATCTTGGGGAACACTTGTACAACAAGTTACTCGCAATCCAAGGTTTTACTGTATTACTATTCAGATTTTCTATTTTATTTTGTTTCAGTTTTGATATTTTGCATTTTTCTAAGACTTGTCTTTTTTCTTTTTCTTTTTCTCTTTCTTTCTTTCTTTCGAGAGAGGGAGCAGGGGAGGGGCAGAGGAAGAGAGAATCTTAAGTAGGCTTTTGCAGAGCACAGAGCCCGATGCAGGACTTGATCTCACCACTGTGAGATCATGACCTGAGCTGAAATCAAGAGTTGAACACTAAACTGACTGAGCCACCCAGGCGCCCCTGTCCTTTCTTTAAAAAAAAAAAAAAATTGGAGTATGTAGTTGACAAACAATGTTACATTAGTTTCAGGTGAATAAATAATGATTCTACAAGTGTATACCTTATGCTATGCTCACCACAAGTGTAGCTATAATCTCTTATCATACAATGCTATTACAATATCATTGACTATATTCCTTATGCTGTATCTTTTATTCCTGTGATTTCTTTATTTCATAACTGGAAGCCTGTTTCTCTTATTCCCCTTCACTCATTTTGCCCATCCCCCCACCCCCTCCTCTCTGGCAACCAGCAGTGTGTTCTCTGTATTTATAGGAGACTTGACATTTTCATCCAAATTTTCAAATTCATTTCCATAACATTGTTCCTAACATCTCCTTATGATAATGTTTGTAGGATTTGTAGTGCTGTCTATTCTTCATGCTTGATACTAATAATTTGTGCCTTGTTTCTTTATTGTTCTTGATAGGGTTATATAAATTTTATTAAAATTGTCAAAGAACTAGCTTTTGGCTTTGTTGATTTTTCTCTATTGTGCATTTATCTTTCTCTATTGTATGTTTATATTTGTTGATCTTTGTTTTTATCTTCATTATTTCACTCTTTAACTTGATACGGGTTTGGTATGCCTTTGTTTTCCTAGCTTTTCAAAATAGGTACTTAGATTACTGATCTTTTGTCATTCTTATTTTCTATGTATTTGAAGCTATGTTTCAATCTAAGGACTCCTTTAGCTGCACCCCCCAAATTTAAGAATCATTGCCTAAGACTCGGTCTCAAGTTTATGCCAGTGATGAGTGGTTTTTAACTGGGGTGATTTTACTGCCCCCACCCCCTGCCCTCAGGAACGTTTGGCAGTGTCTGGAGACAGTTTTGGTTGTCACATCTAGGGGAGGGGAGCTACCAGCATCTAGTGAGTAGAGGTGAGGGCTGTTGCTCAAAATTCTACAATATACAGGACAGCTCCTCATAACAAAGAATTATGTGGCTCAGAATGTCAATAGTGCTGAGGTTGAGAAACCTTGTGGGTTTAGATCTACTTATTACCCATAAGTGTACTTGCCCCCCTGACCCCCAACCCCATAATGCCCTCCACATGGCTTGTTTCTTTACTACTTTAGGGTTCCCAAGATGCTACCCCTAATCACACTATACATGTAGTTCTGCATCATGCTATATAATCTCTACTGTTGTATTTTCCCTCATAGCACATTATGCATGTTATCATATGATGTATTATAAATACCATGTATGGCCATACATATGGAATGTTTATTTCTTCTTGCTTGCCTCCCCCATTAGAATAGAAAACTCCTGTCTATTTTGCTCACTGTCCTTTTCCCAATATCTAGAATAATGCTCAATGGTTGAATGAATTAATATCTGTTGCATGGCTGATGCATTGTTGCATCTGAATGAGCATTATTTCCAGTTTGAGGTAAATAAGGCAGATGTTGTGTTAGGGGAAATACAAATGTAAACAAGAAAATATTGAATTATCCCTGGTGCAAGAAGGGAGACTCCTCCTCCCCCTTTCCTTAGAATATTTACTTAAAGAAAACTGTAATTTTGAGTTCTTTCTTTGCCTGTTTGAGATGTCTATAAACCTTTGTAAAAGGTAAATAAGCCTCTAGACAGTTTTTAAAAAATGTTTATTTATTTTTAGAGACAGTGTGCAAGCAGGGAAGGGGCAGAGAGACAGAGACAGAGAATCCCAAGCAGGCTCCATGCTGCCAGCGCAGAGCCTGATGCAGGGCTTGAACTCATGAGCTGTGAAATCATGACCTGAGCTGAAACCAAGAATCAGACGCTTAACCAATTGAGCCACCCAGTTGCCTCTAGCCAGTTTTGTAAGTAGGGATCTTTTTCAAGGACTTGGGAGCCATCCTTTTGAAATGTAATTGAGGAAGATAGCACCTCTATTTCCCAGTCTCTGGGAATAGGGAGGAGCCCAACTTTGGTAGTGTGTGACCCCAAGTTGCTATTTTCCTTCTTGTCTCAAGTAAATAAGCAATGTATATTTCCTTTGGATAAAGGCACATTAGTAAACACGGTGATTTTATCAGGTAAATTTGGGAGGAACTACACGCGGCAAATGGTGTCGTCAAATGCTCTTCCTTGAGGACTAGTTATTGTTTGTCTTGAGAACAATGAAACGGGTTGTATCTGCTTGACTATAGAAAAGGATGAGACTTCTTTTCCGCCTTGCGATCTCTTCAGTGGATTATCTGTGATGTGGATCACCTTCTGGTTTAATGTTTACTCAGTAAGAGGGCTGTTTTTCTCTGGTACTTTTGTGGTGAGTTTTTCAGTTGGCAGGACACCCATGGTCTCTGGCTATGTCGGGGAGGTGGGTTTGTAATTTAAAAGATGCTCCTCTGCATTTGTTCTTATTGAAACCAGCACCCTGTCCTCACCTTTCTGTCTCCCTTGGTACTTGTCTCAGGCACATCAGTGCTTCTGAATCTGAGGGAGACCATGTTCCATCAATTCCCTTCTCCCACACCATCTAGGAGCTTCTGTAATTGTCTGGAGAGTGTATGCAAACTCAATTTCAAGGTAGGGAATGAACAGTTTAACACACAAATGGACTCTTCTTTCACTCCTTCTAGTAGATGTGTTTTAGATGGCTCCTTAGTGGGAGCGGGGCAGAAACCAGAGGGATTTTTCTTTTCTTTAAAAAAAATTGTTTTTAATGTTTTTTATTTTTGAGGGAGAGACACACACAGAGCACAAGCAGGGGAGGGGCAGAGAGAGAGGGAAACAGAGAATCCGAAGCAGGCTCCAGGCTCCAAGTGTCAGCACAGAGACTGATGTGGGGCTCCAACCCATGAGCTGTGAGATCATGACCTGAGCTGAAATTGGATGCTTAACGGACTGAGCCACCCAGGTGCCCCTGATTTTTTATTTTCTTAGGGGAGGTGGTCATCATGGTTGGTACTGTGGTCCAGCGATCCACAGTGGGGTGTGCGGGTATTTTTTTCTACAATCTGCTCCTTTCTGAGGACTCGCGTTTTTTCTGTGGATAGGACACATAATCTGATTTAAGATGTTTAAACAACTCTCTTCCTGAATGGTTGAAAGAGTGAAAGAGTGAAAGAGTGAAGGAGTAAGTGTCCTACAGCTGCACAGAGTTGAGGTGGAGGTGAGAGGGTCAGAGGGAGGTGAAAGGTTGTGGCTTTGAGCTAGATTACTCCTGGTGGGGGGTAGAGTTAGGTGGGGGCTCATGAGGGGTGGATATGGCTTCATCTTATGTCCTCAAGAAGGTGAACCACCACAAGGCTTCCTCATTCCTTCACTCTCTTTTTCTTCCAGGCCTACCCATTTTCTCTCATCAGTCCTCCCTTAGGTCGGTCCTCCCTTAGGTCCTCCTCACCTGAAGTCCCTGGCCCTTGCCCTCAGGGTCATTCTTGCTCTTCCTTCAACATAATGAAACAACATGTTCAGACCCTTCCTAGGCTTCACAACTTGGGCATCTCAGGCACCAGTCAGTTAACACTGGGGTCTTCCTCTGCTGGGACTGCTTGATGATTTCCCTGGGGCGAGGGTCACTGGCGATGGTAGCTGCTTTAACTTTGGTTCTCTCTCTCTCTGTTGGCAATGCTAAAGCCAGTTTTTCTCCCAGAGAACTTGATGACAAACACACTTCTCTACTGGAGTAATTTTTTCCAGAAAAATTTTGGTCTATTCTGTGTGAAGTATGTGTGTTCTTCACGAGACCCTACTTCTCATGAAAACAAAACAAAACTGATCCCGGTGTTGTTATGTTACAGGCACATTTTTTTTCTTCTCACCTAATTTTCATTACAAAGTATACCTGGATTAACTGAGATTGCTTCTGCCTAGCTTTTTGGATCAAAGAGCTCTATATTCAAATAGTGCCTCTTTTGGGGCACCTGGGTGGGCTCGGGTTGGTTGAGTGTCCTGCTCTTGGTTTCAGCTCAGGTCATGATCTCACAGTTTGTGAGTTTGAGCCCCGCATTGGACTCCTTGCAGACGGTGAGGAGCCTGCTTAGAATTCTAATTCTGTCTCCCTCTCTGTCTCCTCTTCCCCTGCTCTCTCTCTCTCTCTCAAAATAAATAAAAACAAAAAAATAACGTCTTTCTCTGACCCCAAATTTCTCCTATGACAGATGTGGTTGAAATTTCAGCTACCATATAAATATTCAGTATTGGAAAATATACTTGCAGTGTGAGAGGCAGAAATGTTCCATGAGAGAGATTACCCCAACTTTTTGAACAGATCTTTTTTTCTATATATAGCTTTGCCAATGATTTGATGAAAACACCCTGTGATTGTGATAAGTCCTAAGTAAATGTTGAAAATATGTACAGAACTTTCAAAACTATTTTTATTTTGTGTAAGTGGAATATAAAGTAATTCAATATCCATTGTCTTCCTTCCTGTCTTCTCATAATACATTTGGTCTCCAGATGTTGAGGTGAGATATTTTTTTTAATGGAAAGTAAAGGAGTCAGTGTGGGTTAACATAGGGAAGATATTAATGCATGCCTGAAACTGAGGCTAATGCGAATTTAAATTCCTGGGACCCCTGATGCAACCCTGCCTTATGTTGAACTTGGGACTGAGAGAGAAGGAAGCCCAGTGATGTTAAAGCACCAAGTATTCCAAGGGAGAACTGTAGATGTTTTCCCACATTTTATCCTATTACATTTTCTTGACAACCTTGCCAGGTAGGTTTTCTCTTCTCTCTCTCTCTCTCTCTCTCTCTCTCTCTCTCTCTCGCAAATGAAGAGAGTCAAGCTTAGAGAGTTTAGGTAGTTTTCTCAGGCTTCCAGATATTTAGGTGCAAAACCCAAGAACACTTGACTTAGAAGCCCTTGAACTGTCCCACACCTGAAAGTCCTGCATGCCCAGTTCTATAGTCGTACCCTACAATGTTACTTCAGGACAAAGGTACTAGGGACTTGCTTCTTTATGGTTTCATACCGACATGCCTTTGAGGCCAGAGATCATGACATATCTAGCTTTTTCTTACCAGCTCTGAGCATAAGGAAAGACATTTAGGAAAAGCTCAATATAAGGCTATTAAAATAATGAAAGAAGGGGCGCCTGGGTGGCTCAGTCGGTTAGGGGTCTCACTCTTGATTTCGGCTCAGGTCATGATCTCACAGTCATGAGATTGAACCCCACATCAGGCTCCACGCCCGGCATGGACCCTGCTTAAGATTCTCTCTTCTCTCTGTCTCTGCCTCTTCCTGACGTGCATGCGTGTGCATTCGTGCTCTCTCTCTCAAAAATAAATAAATAAATAAATAAACAAATAAACAAATAAATAAAATGGATGAATGAATTAGACATGGCTATCCTAACAAACCTTTCCAAAAGAGCTCTTCTTTTACGAATTTCCATTTCTTGGGGCTAAGCCTGGCTGGCTCAGTTGGAGGAATGTGCAACTCTTGATGTGGGGGCTGTAAGTTAGAGCCCCACACGTGATAAAGAGATTACTTAAATAAATAAAACTTTAAAAAGTTCTATTTTTCTTAAGCCTTGCAGTTTTAGAACCTATGAGATCACTTGAGGAACTCTTTTTCCATGCCCACTTTAACATTCATAAAATTATCAGATATTTCATTTTACATTTACAATGTCTCTAACACCTGTTTCCTCCTCTTTATTCCCATTGCCATCACCTCTATTCCAGCTAGCCTCAGGAAGTAGAGAACTATCTTCTCTCCTTCCATTCACTCTCTCTGTTTTACTCTGTTTCATCCATCCATCCATCCATCCATCATCCATTTTTTCATTTCTTCAACAAATGTTTTGTGAGTTCTTACTAAAGACACAATAAACAGACTATCCCAAAACAGTGTGATAAATGCTCAAGAAAGGATTGTTTAGGGTGCTATGAGAATACAGAAAAGGGTCACTCTTTCCCAATTCAGGGAGGACAATTCAGAGAATTCTTCTTGGAGGAGGTGTCTATGTGAGCTGAGCCTTGAAGAATCAGTTGAGTTAGAAAGAAGAAGAGAATGGGGAAGTGCAAAATAATAACCATAGGGTCCCTCCCCTGTTGCCTCATCATTTATTTGCCCTTGTTTCGATTTTTCTCCATAGAAGTTTGTAATATCTGGCATACCATGTAGTTTAGCTGCCATATCTCTTCTCAGAGTTATCCAATGACTTTCCTTCTCGCCCTCAGTAAAAGCCAAAATAATCACAGTGGTTGCCCAAACTACTGTGGTGTGGCTTCTGTTAGTCCTCTGACCTCTTCTCTCCCTACTATTCTCTTCGGTCACACTGGGATCCTTGTTGTTTCTTGAATGCATCAGGCTGCTGCCTGTCTTGGAGCTTTTGCACTCATTCTTCCCTCTGTGTGCAACGGTCATCTCACAGATGTTTGCATGGCTAACTCCCTCACTTCCTGAAAGACTTACTCATGTTATTACACAGGGTTTCCCTGATTATCTTATTTGTAGTTATATCCATTCACCTCCTCACTGGAACTCTCCACCCCCCCCCCCTTTTTTTTTGGCCTAGAAAATAGCACCTTTGATCATACATTTATTTATTTCATTTACTCCCCAAAGAACACAAGCTTCATGAAAACAGTGGTCTTTGAGTCTTTTATTTTTTAAAAATGTTTATTTATTTTGAGAGGGGGGAGGGGCAGAGAGAGAGGGAGAGAGAGAATCCCAAGCAGGCTCAGAGCCTGATGTGGGAGCCAAAATCAGGAGTTGGACACTTAAGCCACTGAGCCACCTAGGGGCCCCTAGAGTCTTTTAAAATCAATTCTGTCTGGGGCACCTGGGTGGCTCAGTCGGTTGAGCGTCCAACTTCGGCTCAGGTCATGATCTCATGGTTTGTGAGTTCAAGCCCCGCTTCGGGCTCTGTGCTGACAGCTCAGAGCCTGGAGCCTGCTTCAGATTCTGTGTCTCCTCCTCTCTCTGCCCCTCCCCTGCTCATGCTCTGTCTCTCTCTGTGTTTCAATAAAAAATAAACATTAAAAAAAATTTTTTAATCAATTCTGCCTTCACTACCCTCATGAGTGCTGGTAGTGAAGACACAATTGATTTTAAGTGAAAAGTCTTAATAAATAAATATGGGTTAAATGAATAAATGGAAGGCTGGAAAACAGGAAATATAAAAGCAAGTCTGGAAGAAATTGTAAGAAAAAGCCAAAACTCTAATTTGGCCTGATTCATTTGGAGACCCCTGAGTGAATTGCTAGAGTCAAGGATTCAGTAGTGTGGTATCTCCCTCCTTAGACTCTTGAGGAGCACTGATTTTGCCAAAGGGAAAGGAACATTTCATTTTGGTTGGTGGTAATGACTAAATTTCCCCCTCTCTCTTAGATAATATTGTTTTAAGCTTTCATCCCCACCCAGAGTCACTTATCTTTGACCAATACTTGGGATTCTTCCATAGAGCTACAGATTTCCTGGTTACTGTTTATTGCCCTAGTATAGACATTAGGAGGTGGACATTAGGAATGTTGGAGTTTTTGACTAATGGCCTCTGTTTCCTTGGTGTGTAGGAGGCTAGACCATCTGGTGAGAGAAGGTGGAGACAGAGTGGAGATAACATTTGGAACTGCCACCCATTGGATTGGGAAATGTGGCTGATGACAGAAAAGAGAGATCTTGAGCAGAATGAAGTGTTGGGAAATATCTTTGATGTGTATTTTTTTGCATCATTAGTGCTGTGGTTTCCTTAAGAAGAAAGAAGGAACACAAATTCTCATTGTTAGGAAACTAACAAGCGAGAAGTAATAATGTGCTGTTATTTGCCTGTGGGGATCTTGTTGTCCTCAAATGATAGGAACCACTGCAGGAAGTAAAGCCCCACAAGGCAGGCTAATCATTGTATCAAAGGATCAGATGTCCAGCAGATATATAAGGGAGAGGATAAGAACCCTGGGCCTTCTGGAAGGCAGGCCATTTCCTAATCCTGGTGAGATTAACACTGAGGTTCAGATTTTTTTTTTAAGTTTATTTATTTTGAGAGAGAGAGAGAGAGAGAGAGAGAGCATGAGCAGGGGAGGGGCAGAGAGAGAGGGAGAGAGAGAGAATCCCAAGCAGGATCTGCGCTGTCAGTGCAGAACCCAATGTGGAGCTTGAACTAACTGTGAGATCATGACCTGAGCCGAAATCAAGAGTCAGATGCCTAACAGACTGAGCCACGCAGGTGCCCCAACACTGAGGTTGAGATTAGCCAAAGATTCCTTGTGGGAGCCCTACCAATGACCAGGCAAGCCCTCCTGAGGGAACATCCATGCTTGTAGATCCCTTCCCTCTGGTGGTAGAAGAGGCTGCTGGAGACCAAATGCCCTGGTTCCTGCCTTCATCACACTCCCCTAAACTTCAACAGTGAGATTTTTTCTCAGACCACAAACTTGAATTTAGCAGAATGTCCACTAGTGTGCTATAATCAGACTTTAGATAAGCAGAATAGGAGTATAAGAAATCAGGTCAGGGGAGGAGCAGGAATTTTAGGGGTAATCCTAGAGCTACGGAGACTTCCAGGAGGGGTGAGAGAACATCGATAGGATCCAGGACCTAAGGAATTTGGGGGCAGGGAATTGTGAGGGCACTTCTACGATGGAATATGGAGAAATTTTATGTCATAGGGACAAATTGGAGCCCACATCAACAGAGAAGGAAGGAAAATAACATTAATGGGGCACTTACTATGTACCTGGGGTTTGTCTAACGCTTATGACATACCACTAATGCATATCATTTATATCTCATGACTGTTCTGTGAGAGTATTGTAATCTCAGTATTGTAATCTGTCAGCACAGAGCCCAATGCGGGGCTCGAACTCACCACAAGATCATGACCTGAGCCAAAATCAGGCGCTTCACTGACTGTGAATCAGGCGCACCCCTGTCACATGTAATTTTAAAGGAGCAAAAGTGTCTGGGATTCTTCACTTGTTATTTGTGTCCTTTCATCTACTAGATTCTAAACTTCTACATGATGATGGCAAGGATTTATTTATTAAACAGGATTATATCTTCTGTATCTTTCTTAACAGCATGCAGGTGGGCACTCAGTAAATACTGTTTAGTGCTCCACATTAATCCAGTTAGAGAACATGTTTCAGACCACTTGGATCCTAGGAGAGCAGCTGGGGAAGGTGACTGTTGGTAAGCTTGAGACTGACAAGGGGATCTCAGCCCTTCCCTCAGCCTTGTGCAGGTCCTCACCCTGGGGCTCTGGGCTAGGCAAGACTCTGGCTTTGCTTCTTCACTCTTGCTGGGTGAGAAGAGCTGGATCTGAGAGGCTCCCTTGCAGGTCACAGTCATTCTGGCACATCTAGGAGATTTGCCTGCATCCAAGGCATTGGTTGGGGAAGCTGAGGGTAGCTTGCATTTGTCTAGAGCAGGGTTTCTCAACCTCAGCACTATTGGCTTTTGGGCCAGATAGATAATTTTCTGGTGTGAGGGGCTGTCCTGTATATTGTAGGATGTTTGGCAGTATCTTTGGCCTTGACCTGCTAGATGCCAGGTAGCATCTGCACCCTTAGTTGTGACAATCAAAAATGTCTCCAGATATTGGCAAATGTACCCTGGGGAGCAAAAGCATTTGAGAACCACTGATCTCGGGCTTTGTTTTTTCACAAAGAAAATTAACCGATGTGATCACATTGTGAATCAGGAAGGAACTTGTTCTTTTATCTAATTTTTTTTTTAATTTTTTTTAACATTTATTTATTTTTGAGACAGAGAGAGACACAGCATGAACGGGGGAGGGGCAGAGAGAGAGGGAGACACAGAATCGGAAACAGGCTCCAGGCTCTGAGCCATCAGCCCAAAGCCTGACGCGGGGCTCGAACTCACGGACCGCGAGATAGTGACCTGAGCTGAAGTTGGACGCTCAACCGACTGAGCCACCCAGGCACCCCTTTTTATCTATTTTTTTAATGTTGTTTTTTAAAGTTTATTTTTGAGAGAGAGAGAGAGAGAGAGCGAGCTGGGGAGGGGCAGAGAGACACAGAATCTGAAGCAGGCTTCAGGCTTAGAGCTGTCAGCACAGAGCCTGAGGTGGGGCTCAAATCCATGAATCTCGAGATCATGACCTGGGCTGAAGTTGGACACTCAACCAGCTGAGCCACCCAGCCACCCCTCTTATCTATTTTACACAGTTTGTCTAATGGCAGGAAAAGAAATAGAACTCACATCTTCCGACTTCAAGCTTACAGGTCTTTCTCTTTTATATCTCCAAGGGAGATAAGAAAGACCACTAGGAATGAATGACAAAAGGAGAGAGTAAATTGACCCCACCCTGGCGGAGATGTCATTTTTGAGCTGAAGAATGAAAATCCTTATTAAATTACAAGTTTTGACAAAGGGATACCATTAACCACTTTGCTATTTTCAGAACCCGTTTCTTAATTTTATTTGATGACCTTTCAGTTTGCCCTTTTGAAAGGGAAGACGTTTAGATTTCCTTTCATAAGGAGCTAGTTTTATTTTTGACTGCAGGATTTCCAAAACTTCCAAACCTTTTAAGAGGAGAGGTAAGGTCCTAATAATACTTGTTCACTTCCTCTTGAAGATGCGTCATCGTGATAACATTGTGTGTGCTGCCTTGGCAGTGGTGGTTTCCAGGAAACCCAAAATACAGTACTGCCCTTCAGAACAGAAGTTTGTGCTAATTGTTATTGAGACTAGATTGGAAAACTAGAAGTACTAAAATAAGCATCTGAAAGGCAACCCATTTCTGAGACTCTGTTAATTATTTTGCCTTCTGGGTTTTGAAAAGAGAAAATGTAGTGTGTCTTTTTAAAGTGGGGTGTGAAAGGAAAGAGCCTGAATTTGCTAGGTAGGGGTAAGAGTATATCTAAACTTAAGATTTTAGTTAAATTCTTCGCCTTGGAAATACAATTCAACTATGACTAGGTACCAGACTTTAACTCACCATATTGAAAGCATGTTGTAATCAGTGATCATTATGATTAGTCAGGGTTTACTTTTCACCACCACTGTTCCAGGAGCTCGACTTTCAAAGGGAGGCAGTGTGCTGAGGCACAGAGCATGGCTCGAAGGTCTGTCACAATCTGGCTTTTCTATATGTGTGAAAATGCCTTGGCCTTTTCTAGACGGTTGACCTTATGCAAATTAGGTAGCCTCTTTGAGCCTCAGCTTCCTCATTTGTAAAATGAGGTAATAATATCAACTCTTGTATTTTGATTAATGACATCAGCTTTTGTGAAGACTAAATGAAAAAAATTGTGTAAAAGCTTAGTTCGTGTTCAATTAGTATTTAATGTTGATAGTTTTTGATCACATTTTACAAATTACATAATAATATGTGATTGATATTGTTAATTAATACCACATATTAACATCATGTAATGCAAAATGAAAATCATGTGAAAGAATAATTAACATCAGTATTAATTATTATTATTATAATTGATAATTATTTTTAGGTGTGCTCAATTGGTTTTGAACAGTTATGAATATTCCTGATCAACAAGGTGGGTTGGTGTTTCAGGGTTTCCATAATTTTCTCCAAATTTGGTTTATTTATTTATTTATTTTTTTTTGTATTTTTATTTTGACAGTTTCATTTTTGAAAGTGCTAGTCTTATTCTTCTATATCCTAAACAAATCCCATGGACGGGGGCAATGTGTAGATATGAAATAAATGTCATTAAAAGATGATGAATAGAATGTGTGCAACACTGGTTACACTTGTTTTGGGAAAGCTATCTGGCTTGCAAGTGATGATGGCATTTTTGAGGAAGTGCAGAACTAACTTGTAAGTCTGGGATCCTTCAGCAAAATGCTACTAGCTTGCTTTCTCCTTCCCCCTCCCACACTCCCTCCCTCTCTCTCTTTTCTTTCTTTCTTCCCTTCTTTCCTTCCTTCCTCTTTTCCTCCCTCCTTCTCCCTCTCTCTCCTTCTCTCTCCCTTTCTTTCTTTCTTTCTTTCTTTCTTTCTTTCTTTCTTTCTTTCTTTCTGTAAAGACAAATGCCTCATGGTGAAAACACATGTTTTCCTTTTGAAATTTCTTAGTAGTAATACAGAATGCTGCTTTCCAGATAATAGGTCCTAGGGTACTGCTTGGCATTGGTCCCAATACTTGCTTGTTGAACTAAACAAGTTGCTCAAATTACATCAAATTTGCTACAGCTGTGAAATTTGATTTTCCACTTGTTTGAAAGGGGAAAAATCCCCCAAAGTTCTACTTTAAAAGACAATTTTATTTAAGTTTGTTTCATTTTTCTATTGTTTTTGCATTTTATACATTGTTATGATGGTATCAGACTCTATTTTCACTGTGCTTTTTAAAACTGTTATAGCATAAGCATTTTTTGTAGTTTTTTTTAAGCGTAGTTTTAGGATGCATAATAGTTCCTTTAGTAAATAGCCTATACTTTATACAACTGTTTACCTGTTATTAGACACTTATGTTGTTTTCCAATATTTTAATTGCTATAAAAATGCACTGGTGAACATCTTTACATCTAAGGCATTTTTCTTTTTGGTATTTCACAGTCTTTCCTCAAAAATAGCTTTCCATACATGTAATTACTAAGTCAAAGGGCACAAGACATATTTAATAAATATTAATATTTAATATTAATATTTAATACTAAGGCACATATATTAATGTTTATTTATTTTTGAGAGAGAGAGAGAGTGTGAGCTGGGGAGGGGCAGGGAGAAAGGGAGACACAGAATCCTGGAGTGGGCTCCAGGCTCTGAGCTGTCAGCACAGGGCCCAATGTGGGACTCAAACTCATGGACTTCAACTCACGAACTGGGAGTGATCATGACCTGAGCTGAAGTCAGACGCTCAATCACCTGAGCCATGCAGGCACCCCTAAGGCACAAAATATTTTAAGTCTCTTCGTTCATATAGCCAGGTTGGTTTCTGAAAGATTTTTAACAGCTTTGTATACAAATTCTTGTTTCCTTACCCTTGCCAGAATTGGATATTCCCATTAAAGTTTTTTGATATGTCAAAATATATCTCAATATTTAATATACATATTTTTAGATACTGATGAGGCTGAAATGTGAAAAATATATTTTGTTAGTTATTGAATTTCTCTGTGAATTTTTTTTCTTCATTTTAATTTAATTTATTACTATTATTTTGAGAGAGAGAGAGCAGAGGAGGGGGGCAGAGGGAGAGAGAGAGAGAGAGACAGAGAGAGAATCTTAAGGAGGCTCCAAGATCAGTGTGGAACCTGATGAGGGGGCTTGATTCCACAACCCTAGGATCATGACCTGAGCTGAAATCAAGAGTCAGATGCTCAACCGACTGAGCCAGGTGCCCCATCTGTGAATTTTCTATTCTCTTCTACTTCTCTGAACTTGAGAATGACTGCTTTGCTCTGCCCTACAGTGACCTAACAGCTTTAGGACTGAATTGTTCAGGGAGGAAAGGAAAGGGAGGAGGAAGGGGAATGGCTTTCCATTGTTTTAAAATGAGTAATCAACCTCATATTGATGCTTCTAGTCTTAGTGATTGATACATTTTAGAATGACTCTTTAAACCATTGTAATATGTTTTACATGTCTGATTTGAAAATTGAAATTTATGAAAATCTGTATTTAACAAATAGCCAACCAATTCTCCAACTACCATGTATTGGAGTAATCTTTTTCTTTTCCAGTGATTTGTGATCCTTCATTAAAAAAACTGTGTGTGTTCGGCCCCTGGGTGGCTCAGTCAATTAGGTGTCTGACTCTTGGTTTCAGCTCACGTCATGAGGATCTCACAGTTTGTGAGATTGAGCCCAGCTTTGGGCTCTGTTGCTAACAGTGTGAAGCCTACCCAAGATTCTTTCTCTCTCCCTCTCTCTCTGTCCTTCCTCATCATTCTCTCTCTCTCTCTCTCTCTCTCTCTCACACACACACACACACACAAACACTTTAAAAAGAAAATAAAATCAGTTTTGAAAAAAAGATGTGCTTAGATATTTCTTGTATTTTGTTGCTATTATGGATGGAATACTTTCTTCCATTCTAGTTGCTTACTTTTAAAGATTATATTTTAATTACATATGTAATTATTAACTACATCTCCTAGAAAAAATAAAGTGTTATTCTACATAAGGCTAAAAAGTCCCCATGATCATCTTTGATCCTAGCACCTGCAACAGAGGTACAGAGTTACCAGATGGCCACACAGGTTCAACCTGGATCATATTTCGGTGTGATGCTATCATACAGATACCATCCATGGATTTTCCTATGCATTTACATCATATACATGTCCGTGGGGAACATATATAATATTGTTTTGTGTAAACTTGTGTTTAACAAAATATATTATACTGTATCATCCAGTCACTTACTCTTTTTTCTCCATGATTTCTCTTGGAGACTTTTCTATGCCAATACTTAGAAACTACCTCATTCTTTTAAACTGCTTAGCAGATAGGCTGTGATTTACTTTGTCATTTTCCTGTGTGTGGAGGTTAGTTTGCTTCCAAGTTTTGTTATTTTAAAACACCCCAAGGAGCCTTCAGGTACAGCCCTCTTTTGCACAGGTAGAGTGGTTTCTATAGATACATCCTTTGAAGGAGTCTTAGTGGATCACAGAATGTACATTTAAACACATTCATAGATGTGCCAAATTATTCTCCAAAGTAGCCAGTAGTATATATAAGATTACCCATTTCTTCATACCACTGATAACACTTAAGTATATCAAACAAATCAATTGTGGCTAATCTGGTAGGTGACATAGTAATCATATTGTTGTTTTAATTAGTCTATTTAAAATTTTTGGCTATCAGTGAAAATTGAACATCTTTACCTGTTTACCGTTTGTATTTCTTCTTCTATGACTTGCCTATTCATATCCTGGACGCATTTTTCACTTGGTGTGTTCATCTTTTATTTATTTTTTTTAATTTTTAAAAATGTTTTTATTTTTAAGACAGAGAGAGGCAGAGCATGAGTGGGGATGGGGCAGAGAGAGAGGGAGACACAGAATCCAAAGCAGGCTCCAGGCTCTGAGCTGTCAGCACAGAGCCCGACGTGGGGCTCAAACTCAGGAACCGTGAGATCATGACCTGAGCCAAAGTCGGACGCTCAACCGACTGAGCCACCTGGGCGCCCCTCACATTTTCTTATTATATTATGGTTCTTATATACTCTGGATCTTTTGTCTGTAAATTTTTTGTTTATGGTAACTTTTACCATACAGGTTTTAATTTGAATTTAGTCAAGTTTATCTACTTTTTGAATTTTGCTTTTTATATCTTTTTAAAAAGGCCCTCATGACTATAAAGTCCTGAAAATATTCTCCTATTTTTTCTTTTAAAATTTTTACTATTTTGACTTTCATGCTCAGTGCAGAGCTCAACTCAGGTTTGAACTCATGGCCATGAGTTCAAGACCGGAGCTGAGATCAAAAGTCAGGCACTTAACTGACTGAGCCACCCAGGTGCCCCTCATGACAACTTGTATGAGGGAGGCATCATTGTCATTTTTTAAAATGTTTGTTTGTTTATTTATTTAAAGAGCAAGAGAGCAAGGGAGAGGCAGAGAGAGAGGAGAGAGAATCCCAAACAGAAGACATGAATAGATACTTTTCCAAAGACATCCAGATGGCCAACAGATACATGAAAAGATGCTCAACATCACTCATCGTCAGGGAAATACAAATCAAAACTACACTGAGATACCACCTCACACCAGTAAGAATGGCTAAAATGAAAAACTCAGGAAACAACAGATGCTGGCAAGGATGTGGAGAAATGGAAACCCTCTTGCACTGTTGGTGGGAATGCAAACTGGTGCAGCCACTCTGGAAAACAGTGTGGAGGTTCCTCAAAAAATAAAGAATAGAACTATCCTATGACCCAGCAATTGCACTACTGGGAATTTATCCAAAGGATTCAGGAGTGCTGATTCATAGGGGCGCATTTATCCAAATGTTTATAGCAGCACTTTCAACAATAGCCAAATTATGGAAAGAGCCTAAATGTCCATCAACTGATGAATGGATAGAGAAGATGTGGTTTATATATACAATGGAATACTACTTGACAATGAGAAAGAATGAAATCCTTCCATTTGTAGCAATGTGGATGGAACTGGAGGGTATTATGCTAAGTGAAATAAGTTAGTCAGACAAAGAGAGATATCATATGTTTTCACTTGTATGTGTAACTTGAGAAACTTAACAGAAGACCATGGGGGAAGGGAAGGGGAAAAAATAGTTTCAAACAGAGAGGGAGGCAAACCATAGAGACTCTTAAATACAGAGACCAAACTGAGGGTTAATGGGGGGGTGGGGAGAGGAGAAAATGGGTGATGGGCATTGAGGAGGGCACTTGTTGAGATGAGCACTGGGTGTTTTATGTAAGTGATGAATCATGGGAATCTACTCCCAAAACCAAAAGCACACTGTATACACTGTATGTTAGCCAACTTGACAATAAATTATACTAAAAATTTTTTTAAAGTATTCATGTGTAGGATTGGGGCACCTAGGTGGCTCAGTTGGTTAAGTATCTGACTCCTGGTTTCAGCTCAGGTCATGATCTCAGTTCATGAGTTCAAGCCCTGTGTTGGGCTCCATGTTGCCAGTGTGGAGCCTGCTTGGGATTCTCTCTCTCCCTCTCTCTCTCTGCCCCTCCCCTGCTCATGCTCTCTCTCTCTCTCTCTCTCTGTCAAAATAAATAAATTTTAAAAAAAACTTTAAAAAGGTATTCATGTGTAGGATTTAAAGCAATGAAAATAGCTAATGTGTGTTTAATATGAGGCAGATATTGTTCCCTGTGTTTTATGTGTACTCATTTAAGTTTCAGGACTTTTTGTTTCTCTCTTTAAAAAAAAGTTTTTTTAAATGTTTATTTTTGAAGGAGAGGGAGAGAGACAGAGCATGAGCTGGGGTGGGGCAGAGAGAGAGGGAGACACAGAATCTGAAGTAGGCTCCAGGCTCTGAGATGTCAGCAGAGAGCCCAATGCAGGGCTTAAACTCACTGAGATCATGACCTGAGCCGAATTTGGATGCTTAACCAACCTAGCCACCCAGACACCCCCTTTTTTTTTCCTTTTTTAAAGTAGGCTTCATGCTTGGTGCATGAAATCATGACTCCAGGCTTGAACTCACTACTGTGAGATCAAGACCTGAGCTGAGATCAAGAGTCAGGCACTTGACTGAGCCACCCAGGTGCCCTTCATGACAACTTTTATGAAGTAGGCATCACTGTATGTTTTTAAATGTTTGTTTGTTTGTTTGTTTGTTTAGAGAGCAAGAGAGCAGGGGAGAGGCAGAGAGAGAGGAGAGAGAATTTCAAGCAGGATTCACACTTAGTGCAGAGCCTGATGTGGGGCTCTATCTCTCCCATCACGACTGTGAGACCATGACCTGAGCTGAAATTGAGTCAGACACTTAATCACCTGAGCCACCCAGGCACCCCACCATTGTCATTTTTGTTTAAAAACCAAGAAAGCTGAGGAACAGGAAAATTAAGTAAGTTATCCAAATTCACACAGCTAGAATGTGATGGAGGCTGTCTGGGAACTCTCTTCAGTGTGATTTCAGAGGTAATATTAACTATTCCACAGCCTCTCTTTATACTGGGTTCTGCTTGAGCAGCCTTGAGAGGTTGAAGGTCCTAGCAATGCAATAACAAAAGATAAATAAAAGGCATAAGGATTAGAAAGGAAGAAGTGGAACTTTTTCTCAGAAAATATAATTGCCTTGTCTCAAAAGAACCTACAGATAAACTTGCAATTTATATATTTAAAATGTACAAATTTAGCAAACTTTATGGATACAAAAGTAAATTAAAATTGTATATGCTAGTAACAAAAACTTAGAACATAAAACTTTAAAAATACTATTTGTAGTGACATCAAACAACAAAAGTAACAACAATAACAAATGCCTAGAAAAAACATTCTTGATTGAAATTAAAGAAGGCAATAAATGAAAAAATATACCATGGTCATGAACTAGAGGACTCAATATTGTTAAAATGGCAGTTCTTCCCAGATTGATTTATAGATTCAATGCAATTGAAACAGATTTTTTTAGTTAGATTCCATTTATTTATTTATAAATGTTTACTTATTTTTGAGAGGGAGAGGGATAGAGTGTGAACAGAGGAGGGGCAGAGAGAGAGGGAGACACAGAATCGGAAGCAGGCTCCAGGCTCTGAGCCATCAGCACAGAGCCCGACACAGGGCTCAAACTCACAAACTGCGAGATCATGACCTGAGCTCAAGCCATATGCTCAACCAACTGAGACACCCAGGTGCCCCTAGTAAGATTTGAAATGAATTTTGATAACTTGATTCTCAAACTCATATGGAAATGCAAAAATAATGAGAAGAGCTAAGACAATCTTGACAAAGACCAAATTTGGGGGACTTTAACTGCTAGGCATCAAGACTTATTAATAAAGCTATAGTAACTAAAATAATAGACAAATTGATATATAGAATAGAATATAGGATCTAGAAACAGATCCTCATGCAGTCATCTGATTTAGGAAGAGTACTACTACAGTGACATGAAGAAATGATGATCTTTTACTTAAGTGGTGCAATTGAAAAACCTTGACCCTCTACTTCACATCGTGTTCTGCTTATCTGTCACTGCATAATAAACACCCCAAACTGTAGTGGCCTAAAACAACAGTTATTTTATCATAATTCAGTTTTGTGTGCCAGGAATTTGGGTAAGGTTTATTTGGGTAATTCTTCTGCTCAATGTGGTGTTAATATCGGTGGTATTCAGCTGGTGGATAGGATGATCTGGAGGGTCCATGGTGACTTTACTCACCTATCTGGCCCCTCAGTGGGTTCGGATGGGTTGGAAATCTAGGCTCAGCTGGGACTATTAATTAAAACATATACTTGTCTTCTCCAGCATGGTGGTCTCAAATAATTGGGCCTATAAGGTGGCAGCCCAAAGCTTCCTGAGTGTTCCAAGAGGCCAAGATTAAAGCTGGAAGGCTTTTTCTAACTAGCCTCAGAAGTCTCAGAATGATATGTATGCCACATTCTATTGGTCATGTAAGTCACTAAGGCTAGCCCAGAATTACAGGGGTGGCATCTAGACTTGGCCTCTCAATGAGAAGTTCAGCAAAGAATTTGGGCCATCTTTATCATTCTAGGTGGACCATAGACCGAAAGGTGAAATATAAAACAAGGCTTTTAGGAGAAAGCATGGGAGAAAAATCTGTATGACCTTAGGAGTAGGGAAAGATTTCTTGACACAGAAAGCATTAGAACTAATCAATAAGACAGATAATTCCATACAATGTTGGTTAAAGGTGACTTAAACAGGATATATAAATGGCCATAGGAATATGAAAATGTGCTCAACATCACTAGTTATTGGGTAAATGCAAATTAAAACCACAAATCCACCCACCAGAATGGCTAATACTAAAAAGATTGACAATTCCAAGTGTTAACAAGGATGTGCGGCAATTAGAATTCTTACACACTGCTGACAGAATTGTAAACTGATACATCCACTTACAAAAAATGAACATATGCATATCTCGTGACCTAGAAAATTCACTCTCAGAGGTATACTCATCAATAATAAATGCATATGCTCACCAAGAAAATGTAACAATGTTTACAGTATATGACCTTTATTAAAAAAATTGGGAAACAACCCAGATGTCCATCGACAGTAGAATTATAAATTAATTGTGGTATATTAATGCAATTTTTGTTATAATACTAATGAAAACAGAACAAATTATAGCTACCATATGACAAGGTAGATGAACATTATAGATCTAATGGTGAGCAAACGAAGCCAAGAACAAAAAAGCACATACTGTAAGATTCCATTATGGGGAGCTCAATAAAGGCAAAATTAATCATGGTGACAAATCAGAATAATGATTCCATCTGGGGTATATTGACTGGGAGGGAACCATCTGAGGTGGTGCAATTATCCTTGGTTATGATCTGTTGGGGAACACTCATACGTTGAGCTCTGCATATAAAGTTTGTGCCCTTTTCTCTACATACATCAATAAAAAAGTTAAAAATTTTCAAGTAAAAGCTTAACTGAAAAAAGGCATGTACTATGCAAATGCTGTAAGACACAAGATGTTTCCAGTCTGTCTACATACCCGTTCATAACTGCTATGGTCTGAATATATGGTCCCTCCAAAACTCATATGTTGAAAACCTAATACTCCAGGTAATGGTATTAGGAGACAGGGTCTTTGGGAGGTGATTAGGTGGCAAGGACAGATCTCTCATGAAGGAGATTAGTTCCCTTATAAAAGTGGCCCCAGAAAGCTAGCTTGTCTTTCCACCATGCGAGCTTACTAGAGAATTCTGTGAACCAGAAGAGGACACTCATCTTTGCACCATGATCTTGGACTTTCAGCCTCCAGAACTGTGAGCAATAAATTTCTGTCATTTATAAGGCATCCAGTCTGTGGTATTTTGTTACGCCAGCCTGAATCGACCAAGACAATAATCATACCTGGAGAGGCCCATTAAAAGATTGGATTCACAATATGAAATTTAAGAAATTTTATATGTTTAGAAATACTTTAATGAGTAAATGTAACAACAATAAAGATCATTCACAAGTTTGCTATGAACTCCCAATCTCCCTCTCTGAAAGTCTGAGAGGAACAATCTTCAGTGTGATTAGGGAGAGAGCCTCCAGCCTGGTCTGATCTAGTGTATGGTCCTGTTTTCTTTGCCTGATTTGGATTTGGATTCTCCTCATTCCTTTCTTCCTGTCATGTTTTTAATGTTCCCTACTGTGGATGTTAGGAACATGTGATTCCTTGAATTCTAGACCCATCTCCATTCTCTGTTTAGAAATGTGGCTCCTTCCACCAAGCCCCGCACAATGCACCTGTTTGCATGATATGTCAACCTGGAATTATCTGTGTTCTAGTACTGCTCCCCAAATCTTTCCAAGCTGGGCCCTCTGAATTCACTCCTTCACCTAACAAAGCCAGTGTGTTTATTCACCGTGAGCAGGGCTCTTAAAACAATTTTGGAAGCTCTATGTCATTTCAGATTTATTAAAATGTTTTCATAGCCATATAACTTTTTTTTTGCTACAAATTTTTTTGAAAGGATTTTTTTGCTTTCTAAATAACTTAGCTGCAAGTAAGTTCCTTAAAATACCACAGGGTGTGATTCCTTGCCAATATTGGGAAGTGATAAAATGTAACTTAAAAATAGATTTCAAATATAATGACTTTTTAAAGTATTTATTTTATTTATTTTATTTATTTTTGAGGAGAGAGATAATGGGGGAGAAGAGCAGAAGGGGAGAGAGAGAATCTCAAGCAGGCTCCGCGCTCAGTGCAGAGCCTGATATGGGGCTTGATCTCATGACAGTGAGATCATGACCTGAGCTGAAATTAAGAGTTGGACACCCAACCAACTGAGCCACTCAGGTGCCCCTCAAATATAATGATTTTAAAATCAACACTAAATTTGGGGCACCTGGGTGGCTCAATCAGCTGAGTGTCCAACTCTTGATTTTGGCTCAGGGCATGATCCCAGGGTCATGGGATTGAGCCATGTGTCAGGCTATGTGCTGAGCATACAGCCTGTTTAGGATTCTCTTTCTCTGTCCCTATGCCCCTCTCCACCTCTCTCTGTATCTCTAAAAAAATTTTTTTTAATCAACACTAAATTTAATAATTAGTAAAATAATTTAACTTATAATTAATCATTAATTTGATAATCAATGCTTTATATTTTTATTAAAAATTTTTTAGTTGACACACAATGTTACATTAGTTTCAGGTGTACAACATAGTGATTCAACATCTCTATACATTATGCTGTGCTTACTACAAGTATAGCTATCATGTCACCATACAATGCTATTACAATATCATTGACTATATTCCCTATGCTGTATTTTTATTCCTGTGATTTATTCATTCCATAACTGGAAGCCTTTATCTCCCACTCCCCTTCACCCATTTTGCCCATTCCCCAACACCCCCTTCCCTCTGACAACCATCAGTTTGTTCTCTGTATTTTTAGGTCTGATTCTGCATTTTGTTTTTTAGACTCTGCATATGGGGAAAGTCATATGGTATTTGTATTTCTCAATCTGACTTACTTCAATTAGCATTATACCTTCTAGGCCCATTGGTGGTGTCCCGAATGGCAAGATCTCATCCTTTTTCATGGCTGCATGATGTTCCTGTGTGTGTGCATGTGTGTGTGCGTGTGTGTGTGTGTGCATGTGTATCACATATTCTTTACCCATTCATCTATTTTTAATTTTTTTAATGTTTATTTATTTTTGAGAGAGAGAGAGAGAGAGAGAGAGAGAGAGACAGAGTGTGAGTGGAGGAAGGGCAGAGAAAGAGGGAGACACAGAATCCAAAGCAGGCTCCAGGCTCTGAGCTGTCAGCACAGAGCCCGATGTGGGGCTCAAACTCATGAATTGTGAGATCATGACCTGAGCCAAAGTCGTATGCTCAACTGACTGACCTACCCAGGTGCCCCTTTAGCCATTCATCTATTGATAGACACTTAGAGTGCTTCCATATCTTGGCTATTGTAAATAATGCTGCTATAAATATAGGGGTGCAAATGTTTTTTCAAATTAGTGTTTTCATTTTCTTTGGGTACATACCCAGTACTGGAATTACTGGATCAAAAGGTATTTCTTTTTTTAATATTTTGAGGAGACTCCATACTGTTTTCCACAGTGGCTGCACCAACAGTTCATGAGGGTTCCCTTTCCCCCACATCCTTGCCAAAACTTATTTCTTATCTTTTTATTTTAGCCATTCTGACAGTTGTGATATCTCATTGTAGTTTTGATTTGTATTTCCCTGACGATGAATGACATTGAGCATCTTTTCATGTGTCTGTTGAGTATCTGCACATCTTCTTTGGAAAAATGTCTCTTCAGGTCCTCTGCCCATTTTTAAATCAGATTATTTCTTCTTTTTTGTTTTTTTTAAAAATTTTTAATGTTTATTTTTGAGAGAGAGAGAGAGAGAGAGAGAGACAGAGCATGAGCAGGGGAGGGGCCGAGAGAGAGGGAGACATAGAATCTGAAGCGGGCTCCAGGCCCCGAGCTGTCAGCACAGAGCCCGACGCGTGGCTCAAACTCACAGACTGTGAGATCACGACCTGAGCTGAAGTCGGACGCTCAACCGACTGAGCCACCCAGTCACCCCTAGATCAGATTATAAAAGAAGCCTGATTGTGTAGTTTCCATGCAAGTTCTCTTTCTGTGTATCTGTTCTCTTCTGTTATTGGTCTGCTCTTAGTTGTGCCAGTAGGAGGAGGGTTTCAGAATTTGTTTTCACTGAAAGAATCATTTCCTAATTAGAGTCAAAGCAGCAAAGGAAGCCTCCATTGAGTTGAGACACAAACGCCCGTGTTGGTTAAAGCATTAAACATACTCTCTCCTTGTCACTAGCCCTGCGTAAGAATCAGGATAGGGATGTCACTGTACAATTTAACCATTTTGTGATGGATATAATGTCATGAATATCAGGTTTTTAAAAATATTTGTATTTATATTTGAGAGAAAGAGACAGCATGAGTGGGGGTGGGGGCAGAGAGAAAGGGAGACACAGAATCCGAAGCAGGCTCCAGGCAGCACAGAGCCCGATGCGGGGCTTGAACTCCTGAACCATGAGATCATGACCTGAGCCGAAGTTGGACGCTTAACCGACTGAGCCACCCAGGTGCCCCATGAGTATCAGTTTTATGGTGAATATCATATCTCAAAAGTGGTCCATGGACTGGGGCTGGGCCACCACTATCAGTAGCCAACAAATAGATAAGAACAGAAAATGAGAGTATTTAGAACATTATAAGGGCAATTTGAGAGAGTAATTTTATTCTGTGGAATGTAATAATAAGAAGTTGGGCTGTGTTTTAAGTTATTTTGTTTAGTAACTTATTTTTATCATATTTTTCAAAGGTATTAGATCATGATGGGCTAGGGAAAAAAAGGTCTTTTGCCATAGATGGTATGAGAAACACTGATGTACACCACACTTAAATATAGTTAAGTTCTTGACACACACTTATTTCAACAAATAAATTAATCATCATGTGGTTTTGGCCATAAACAATAAGTTTCCTTCTAGATATTGAATTTCTCATTTGAAAAAGCTCTCTGTTCTGAAACGTCTCATGTTATGTGTGGTAATGAAGAAATTCCTCTGAGTACAAAGATTTTTAGAGAAAACTGATACAATCTTGATAAGCTATTCAGTGACAAACTATATGTTTAAGTAGAAGTACCTTCTTGCCCTTGCCCTTGAAAATTGCCAAAGAATCAGTGTGAACGCCAAAAGTAGATTCTCTTTCATCATGAGCCTGTACAATGTACAGTACACTTGGGTGATACACACACACACACACACACACACACATATATATATATATATACACACATTTTTTTGCCTTCACATATGTGAATATGATTTCATGGAGTTTTCCAAATCCTTAGTAATCTTTTCCTAAAGCAATAGACTGTGGTTAAATGCAAATAGATGAATAACTCTGACATATTTTTTATCTGATATTCTTTTTTTCTTGATGACAAGATTTTTACATTTAAAGTTTACATTTGGGGCGCCTGGGTGGCTCAGTCGGTTAAGCGTCCGACTTCGGCTCAGGTCGTGATCTCACGGTCCCTGAGTTCGAGCCCCGCGTCGGGCTCTGTGCTGACAGCTCGGAGCCTGGAGCCTGCTTCGGATTCTGTGTCTCCCTCTCTCTCTGCCCCTCCCACGTTCATACTCTGTCTCTCTCTGTCTCAAAAATAAATAAAAAAAAATAAAGTTTACATTTAAAGGTGATTAGACTTTTATGCTATAAGAAATATGAATGGAACATTTAATTTATTAAAGCAACTTTTATGGGGATTGAGATAGAGAGGGATTGAAATGCCACATTAATTTTTAAAATCTTTTTACCATTTATTTCCATGCATGTGACTACAGTATATTGAATTTTCCAATATGCTAATTGACCCATTTCAGCAAGTACCCAGGCTGGCCAGAGGTTTTGTTTATCTAAATATTCACGGTTTTAAATAACAACTGAAGGGCATAGAGATGACTTAATCATACATAAAAGATGGAAAACAAGATCATCAACCTCTAACGACCTTGTTTTTGTTCTCATCTCTCATCTTTCATGATCTTTCTCCATTGTTAGATACTGTTGACCACTTCTGTCGTCACTGGGTTGATTCAATCTGCTACCTGCTTCTCCTCATCACCACCTGCCCCGCTCTGTTCTCCTGTCACTTAAGTGTGGGCGTAGCTCATATCTGGTGCTCAGCCTTCTTCTTCTTTTTTTTTTTTCAACGTTTATTTATTTTTGGGACAGAGAGAGACAGAGCATGAACGGGGGAGGGGCAGAGAGAGAGGGAGACACAGAATCGGAAACAGGCTCCAGGCTCTGAGCCATCAGCCCAGAGCCTGACGCGGGGCTCGAACTCACGGACCGCGAGATCGTGACCTGGCTGAAGTCGGACGCTTAACTGACTGCGCCACCCAGGCGCCCCTCAGCCTTCTTCTTGATTGTACCTCACGTGGGAGAGTGTGGCTTTGACTATCAGATGAATGGCTCCTAGAAGGGAATGATGTCTTTCAGCTCTCTCTCTTCCATGTTTCTGTCTACAAATTCAGCATTACAGCATGGCACATGGAATACTGAAATGTTCCCAGTGGTCAAATATTAAATAATTCAGCTAATGATTTTCTTCTTTCAATAGTGACAGAGTCTCTATTTTTTGCTTCCCAGACTCTTTGTAGCTAACTTGAAATAAAGCAGAAATGACAGAGGGGGAAAAAAACCCACAATTGCTCTTGTTAAAATTAAAATTAAAACTGCCAGTTATTTTAACAGCAAAAGATGGGTTTATTCAGGAATGAAAGAGAATTGCAATCTGGGACAAACAGGCTGTCATAAAACTGTAGGCAAGTCTGGCGGACAAAGGAGAGGTATGCTTTTTTAAGAAAAAAGGGGGCGGGGCGCCTGGGTGGCGCAGTCGGTTAAGCGTCCGACTTCAGCCAGGTCACGATCGCGGTCCGTGGGTTCGAGCCCCGCGTCGGGCTCTGGGCTGATGGCTCAGAGCCTGGAGCCTGTTTCCGATTCTGTGTCTCCCTCTCTCTCTGCCCCTCCCCCGTTCATGCTCTGTCTCTCTCTGTCCCAAAAATAAATAAAACGTTGAAAAAAAAGAAGAAAGGGGGCATGTTGAGAAGGCTGTTATGAACTAAAAGTCCATTGCTGTAAGCTAAGAGTTTGAAGTGTGGTGGCTTTTCATTGACTGAGCTGTTGTAGGGGTGGGGAGATGGGGGTGGGTGGTGGAGTAGGGAATGAGGAAAGTATCTCTTCTTCTGGCTGGAATAGTAGAGTTGTATCCATGTACAAGGTCAAGTCTGGGCAAGGTCAAATCTGGCTCTTCCTGTTGGGTCTGTAATTGACTATGATCTTAGTTCATGACAGCTCCCCCTGCTGAAACTTCCTGACTCCATTTTAATGAGGTTTCCTACTACTAATTTTCACTTTCTCAAGGAGCTTAAATTCCAGTAGTGCATGCACAGAATGAAATAAGTTCCATATCAGAAGTATGCACAATGGATGTGCTGTGGGAACACAGAGTAGGAAGTTGGATACAATCAAATGGTGGGCATTAAGGCTGAGGAAAGTGTAGGTGGGGGCAATAGCATATACAGCCTAATGGAGACTTAGCAAGTGTTCTTTTGGTTCAATAGGCTGAGAAATGAATCAAAATTAAGAGCTCAAGAATGGGAAGAAGGATGTAAAACAAAAATCAGTAAGCAGATAGGCCAGTAAATTTTAGAGTTGTTACTAAGATTATAACACAATGAAAATGTAAACAATATTTCTTAGAAGATAAGATATATAAAGTAAGAAAAAACAGAATAATTGGATCAGAGAGCTCAGTTAAAACTAGTAAGATAGGTAGGGGAGAGGTTGTCGTATTTCACAGGTGGAAATCATGATTGATTTTTATACAGAAATACGGGTTCAGATGTATTTATTATGATAACTATTATGTAAAGATGACAATAGTATAAATAGGGCATATGACCAGTAAGTTCTAGAAAACAAGAAAAAGCTAATACAAGTCAATGCAGCAAAAGATAGGATTATAAAGAAGGGAAATAGCAAGAAGTATAAAAATAGCATACAAGATGATAGTAGTATACTAAGCATATTGCTTAGAATAATTAATATGAGTGCTCCAAATGTCCCTATTATAAGACTAAGACTCTTAGGCTGGCCTTCAAATGCAAAATCCAAATATTGCTATTTACATACTACAGATACACTTAAACCTGAATGACCAGATAGTTCAGAATAAGGACATTTAGCTTCCACACTAAAAAGTGTGTGTAATATGTGAAGAGAAAAGATATGCTTTCTGTGATTAATGAAAATTGACAAGTTTTCAAGAGAACTATTGATAGTCTATAAAAATGTGCTGAATTCTAGGAGAGATTATCTAAAGGGACTATGGTCTTTTAAAAGAAAGAAAAACCCAGAGAAGATCAAAAGTGAGATAATTTCTTGAAAATCAGATCAGTCTTGTACCTTCTTAGAAAACTTAAGATCTATGAGAGAGATGCTAAAATATGCTGTCTCAATGAACGTGTTATGGCTTCAGAGACACAAAATTAGAGGTATTTTTGTATGAGATCTGATGTTCCAAAGTGATTCTGAAGTAAAGTGGGCATGGTACACACATAGTTGAAAACAAAACTCAATTTTCCGATGAATGAGTGAGTTGCTAATAACTAAAAATGTTAAAAGGTTTTATCTTGTGTTCCTAATGAATTCTTTATTGTCTTTGAATTTTCTATTAACATGCTAAGTATTCAAAATATCTGTATTTAGGAAATCACATAAAATTGAAGGCAATGGCTCTCTCCTCCGCCCATCGAAGATGCCAAAAGGAAAGAAGGCTAAGGGGAAGAAGGTGGCCCTGGCCCCTGCTGTTGTGAAGAAGCAGGAGGCCAAGAAGGTGGTCAATCCCCTGTTTGAGAAAAGGCCCAAGAATTTTGGCATTAGACAGGACATCCAGCCCAAAAGGGACCTTACCTGCTCTGTCAAATGGCCCCACTACCTCCGGCTGCAGTGGCAAAGGGCTATTCTCTATCAGTGTCTGCCTCCCAGATTAACCAGTTCACCCAGTTCTTGGACCACCAAACATCTCTCAGCTGCTTAAGCTGGCCCACAGGAAGAGACCAGAGACAAAGGAAGAGAAGAAGCAGAGATCGTTGGCCTGGGCTGAGAAGAAAGCTGCCAGCAAAGGGGATGTCCCCACTAAGAGGCCTCCTGCCCTTCAAGCTGTGGTTAACGCTGTCACCACCTTGATGGAAAACAAGAAGGCTCAGCTGGTGGTGATTGCATATGGTGTGGATCCCATTGAGCTGGCTGTCTTCCTGCTTGCCCTGTGTCGTAATATGGGGGTTCCCTGTGGCATCATACGGGGGAAGACTAGGCTGGGGCATCTGGTTCACTGGAAGACCTGCACCACTGTCACCTTCACACAAATTAACTCAGAAGACAAAGGGGTTCTGGCTAAGCTGGTGGAAGCCAGCAGGGCCAGTGACAATGACAGATATGATGAGATAGCCTGTCACTGGGGAGGCAACATCAGGGTCCAAAGTCAGTGGCTCGCATTGCCAAGTCAGAGAAGGCAAAGGGTAAAGACTGGTCACCAAATTGAGCTAAGTGGACGCTGTTGAGTTTTCTGTACATAAAAGTCATAAAAAGTTCTCTTTCGGCCAATGTCAAAAAAATTGAAGGCAAATGATAAACCAGAAGGAAAAAAAAACCCTGTATAATGGACAGCAAACGGATACCGCTAAAGTATTCAGCTCTGTCATGTAGAGGGATCCACTTTCTCTTCTTCACCGAATCCCTGCACGGGCCATCAAAGTAGAATTTTCAACCATGTGGTAGAAAAGGAAGGGGATTTCCACCCTAAAATCTGTCCTACTCAAAGCTTCAGTGAGATTGAGATTGAGAGAAAGAATTGATCATGAAGGGGTACCACTTACACAGGCTGACTCTCTGTGCTGGTGATTGGGGGCTGAAACTCATGGTTCATAAGTACCAGCCCTGTGTCAGGCTCTGTGCTGACAGCTCAGAGCCTGGAGCCTGCTTTGGATTCTGTGTCTCCTCTCTCTGCCCCTCCCCCACTCACACTCTATCTCTGTCTCTCAAAAATAAACATTAAAAAAAAAAGGAATTTCTTTCTTTATTATTATTATTTTTTTAATTCCTGAGCTAACTTTCAGGACTTGTGCCTTGGAAGAAAGCTAGGCTTACCTGGAGTATATCTCACCTGGAGGAAAGTGTTAATTCCAGCTAAGATGTTGTTGAGTCTTCAAGCCCTGTGCCTGAGGTCTAGATCCCCCCCTAGGAAGGGGAACTATCTACAAAGCTCATCTTTGTAATTTTGCTGGGGGCCTTGTGAGGATGTGTATTTCAGCCCTTTCTGGGTTCTTTTCTCTTTTAGATCTGCCTACCCCAGAGCCCCGCATGTATTTTAGGGTCCTTTTCTCCTAGGGGAGACATTGTCCCCTGAATTAAGAGGCCTATGGTTTATGCACAGAACTGGGCGGGGGGGGGGGGGGGGAGAGGGGGGGGGACCGGTGTGAAGTCTGATTAATTCAGGAGTGAGGTACTAGCAGGCATTAGCATTTGGCCTCTAAATTCCCCCAATTATCTTTGTCAGTATGGAAGCTGATAATTTGATTTGATTTCTGTATTTGGAGTCTTTATCTGCCATTTCCTCATGATTAGATTTAGGTTATGCAGTCTTAGCAGACATAACCACATTGTTGAGGTTTTGTCCTCAATACCTCAACAGTATATAATTTGACCTAGCATAAAGTAAATAGTTACTATATCTCACCTTACTCATATTTTTTATGACAAAGAATTTCTCAACTTTTTTTTTTAAAAAGTAGTCCATGAATTGATTTAATAAACAAAAGCTGATTTACTTAGCATTTTATGTGTGAGTGTGTTTGTCTCAAAGTTGATGATGAAATATAAAACAGAAGTCAGGTTGCTCAAGACTGACCATTCCAAGCGGCAAGTAATAAGATGGTGTCCTCAGACCCAGTGAGGATGCTTCATGGAGACCATCTGGAGGGTTTTCATGTGTTCCTTCAAGTGGGAGGGATGCAGGGACTAGCAGCTGACCCACAACCACAGAGTCTAAAGGTGAGCGTCACTGGCCTGAGCTCCACTGACTTGTAGCAGAACAAGGGAAGGTGGCCCCGCGGGAATCCACCACAACTTCTAGCCGCTGGTGTGACAAGGGATGCTTGCACTCCCCATGAACCCGTGAGGCCCCACAGGAGGGAATCCTACTGGGTTGTTCCGAATGGGACTCCACACAAAGGGACTGACCCAACAGAGGGGTGGGCTATAAGAAACCAGTGGCTAAAGAGGAAGTTGTAAGTGGCCAGCTGGAGGAGGCATGGTGTACGTCAAAGGAACCGTAGGCGAGAGATTTCCAGTGATGGAAGTTGTCTCTGAAAAAGCCACAAAACCACTCCAAGAAAGAAAGAATTGACATTTAGAACATCCCTCACAGAGAGGTTATCTCTGCCAGAGTATAACTAGCTGTACTGTAACTGTACTTTTATTTACCCTGACTTCTTTTCACTCACCTTATTCCAATCCCTGAGAGGTCCCAAGGCCTCAGCTAGGGAGTGAAGGAGACGGTAGAATAAGAGGTAGATACGAATCTAAGCACCCCCATTTTGTTTTTCATTACCAGCTTCCAAGCCTGCAGTAGGCCAGAGCCCCCAGAAGGAAGAAGTTTTAAATTTGATGAGAATAGAATTTTGGTTACTATGCTTAAATAGATTTTTTTAATAGTAGAAAAAGAGATACTATGTTTCATTGACTCTAAGATGCTATTGACGATAAGATGCTCCATTATTTTATATACAACTAAGAAAGGAAAAAAAACAACCCCTCCAATTGTGATTATACGATGACATTAAGACTCAGAGATGAGATGTTAAAATGGAAAGGTATGCTCATTTTAGGCCAGATAAAATATAGTAGTATTTTACTGTTTGAGAGTGATTGGAAAAACTATGAGGTCTGCTTGAGATTTCATTTAAGGGAGGGTAAATGAATTAATTATTCAGGATTCAAAGGGGGACAGTGGTGATAAAAAGTAAAGTTTATTCCTGCCTGTACCCTACAGTGTCGGACTGGCTCAATAACCTGGTTTAAGAATGTAATTTTTCAATCTAATTTCTAGCACACAAACACACATGAGTTAAAGTTGTCTTTCACAGAAGCCTGAACAGAAAAGAGTATCCAGGTACTTGAAGGCTTGTTTTAAGGTTCACATTCTCCAAATGAAATACGTCTAATCCTGCTCCAGAAGAGAAGAACACACTCCCTGAACACTAATGTATGTGCTAAATTTTCTTGGTTGGAGTTAAAATTTGGAATACATAGAAATGATGAAATACTTGAGATGTTCTCATAGTTCACGAGGAATGACAGGAAAGAGTTAGATGTTATGCTCTCATTAACAGAGCTGATAATATGTGGAGGTTCATAGTATTACTAAAATATCATCTGGCCTCCCCACACCTCAGCTGTCTAGATAAACTAAACCACCCACTTCTAAGGTCTTTAGAAGTCCGAAGAATTTCCTTTTGCTTTCATCAATTCCTGGAGAATTATGTCTCACAGTCCCCTCAGGCTCTGGTTCTCATGGGCATCCGTCTGGATTTGAAACTGGATTCCTGTGGTGGTTTTAAAATATGTCAATGAATTCTCTGACCCTCCCCTCTTCAAGAGATGATACTTAGTTCCTCTCCCCTTAAGTGTGATTTGGACTAAATGACTTACTTCTAATGAAATACATGTGGTGGATGTGACATTGTGTGACTTCTGAGATTAGGTCATAAGGCTAATTAGGCTTCCTCCTTGCCCTCTCTCTTGCTGTGGAGGGAGTAGCTCCCATGTCGGGAGGATACTTGAGTAGCCCTCTAGAGAGAGAGGTTCATGTGGTAAGGAATAGAAGCTTGGAAGTGAAAGTCAGTTCTTTGGCAATTTACCAAGGGCAAGGGACATTTTAGAAGGTAAGGTCAGAGTTTGTATTTATAGTTCTGTCAGCAGTAATTATACCCAGGCTTAGAGTCAATTTTCCCCAACAATACTTAATACCTTAATAAAGTATATAGAGCAGTAGCTTTAGAAAAATAAAGTATTAATAAAGTATAATACTTAAATCTTTAAAAGAAACTTTTCATTCATGAGCAACTGGGTCTTTTCACTCTTGGGTTCTCCTCATTTTAAACCATTATCTTCAGCCCATGAGATCTTTCTATATCATTTATCTGATCATGCTGTCCTCCAGTTAAAGAACACATCCATATCCCACCGACTCCCACTGCCTCCAGGGTGAAGTCCAAAGTCCTTTACGTGGTTTATAAGCATTCTAAGTACTTCCACGATGTGAGATTGTGGTCACTTCTCCGGCCATGGGATATTGACTTTGAGCCTCAGGCAATAAAGATTTTATTTTTCACAAGTTCTGTATGAAGCAGAAGACTCCATAACTTTTACCTGAAGACCTTTTTTGTTCTAGAAATGAATGCTTATTTTTTTTTGTCAGTATTTCTTACATACACGGAATTAGTGGACCAAGTGGCCAAAGCTTCTGGGAAAGAAAGAAATGACTGTTTTCGCACCTATATAGTAGGACCTACTAAAACTGTGTGGGAACTTCAAACTGGACAGGAGAATGAAAAAAAAAAAAAAACAAAACTGGTGGAACAATATGTTCCATCTCTGAAAAGATTGTATTAAATTCCTAAACAGAGACAAAGGAAATAATACTTATGGTATATCCACTACGTAGCTATTGAAAAGAAAAAGGTAGATCTATCTTATTGACTTGAGACACTGTCTATCATAAAGAGTGAGAAAAAATGGTTAGAGAACAGTATGTACAGAATGGTCACAAGCAGGTAAAAGTTTATGCATGCATAAACAAATACAGTGTAGACAGTAACTATGTCAAGCTGTTAATGATTGTCTCTGGATTATGAGGCGAGTTTGTGGGGGTACTGTCTATATTATTCACTTCTGAATTTTTAAAAGTGTATAAAAATGTATCCTTTTATAATTTAAAAAGACAGTTCTGTTTTATAAAGATCAAGGATCACAACTAGAAACTTTAAGTTAACATCTTTGTCTTCACATAGACTCTCATTCAAATCCTCCTAGAATGATGAAAGGTTTGATGTCAGAATTTTTATGTATGTATGTATGTTTATTTATTTTTGAGAGAAAGAGACAGAGCGTGAGCAGGGGAGGGGCAGAGAGAGGGAGACACAGAATCTGAAGCAGGCTCCAGGCTCTGAGCTGTCAGCACAGAGCCCGACGTGGGGCTGGAACCCACAAACTGCGAGATCCTGACCTGAGCTGAAGTTGGACACAACCAACTAAGCCATCCAGGCGCCCTGGTGTCAGGGTTTACACACATCTTGGAACCCTATTCCAAAGGTATCTTTCATTAGCTCATTAGTGACGAAAACACTGTATCTGTTATTCAAGTCTTCCCCGTGGCGAACCTCATGTTGCTCCACATACATTTCCCCCCAGAGTTCAACTGGGAAAAAAAATAAAGAGTTGATAATTCTCCTTTATTTAAAAAATGACTGAGTGATTAAAAATTTTCTTTTTCATAGCATGTTTGTCTCCTCCCAAATTTCTTGCCCTTGATCATTTCTTGGAAGCAACAGGGTGAAAATGAAGAGTGTGCGGTTTGAAATGGGTGGAGCCTGTTGTCTCCATTTACCAGTAGTCTCCCTGTGGGAAAGCCATTCCCTTAAACTCACTGGACTTCAGTTTCCTCATTTATAAAGTGGGACGAGGGTGGCTGAGAGGGTCACAGGAAATGATGAAAGTGAGTGTGGATGAACAGTAGCATCTTGCAAATATGCTGCTTGACCCTTCGCTTCCTCCTTCCCCCTTCTCTCCTTACTCTTTTCTTACCACAGTCCAAAGAACTCTGTACGTATCAGTATCCTTTTCTGGAAAACAGAATGAAAATGATCCCTGCTCTTCTGTACTTCAAAGGCTCGCTTTTGTAAGACCCAGCTGGGCAGATGCGTGTGAAGAATGTGGTAAGGAATAGGGTCTGAATGGCAGCTACATTTGTGTATTTGTATGTTTTTGCCCCATGATGGCTCTACAACCGGGTTTGTCAGAGAGGACACCGTCCTTTCTATTTTACAGATCAGGATGTGGTTGGGGAGGCTGTGTTGCACACAGTCTCACAGCATTAGAACCCAGACTTCCGGATAATTGAAGGCCATTGTTCATGGGTGTTTGCTTCTGTGAATTAAATGATTTCACCTCTTTTCAGCTTTTCTTTCATTAATTCCACACATCCACATAACCAACAAAGAAAAACAAATGAATTGTTCCGATGATTTTCTTCTCTGGAATTTTGCTATGAAAGTGAGGTTGAATTATGTGAGCCCTGAGTCAGCCTAAGCCTGTACCGTGCAGGGAATACAGTGGTAAGTGAGAAGACACAGTTCCTGCCTCCGTGGAATGTGTGTCCTGGGGGGGTTGGGCTGGAGTGAGCGAACTGAAAATAAGTGAGTCAACAAATACATGAAAAAGATAATTTTGGGTAGTGATAAGCACTTCTGAATCAAATCGTAGTGACCTGCAGGGGTGACAGGGTGGTGTGTTGGATGGGGTGTGACCCAGGCTCGAGTGGTCAGAGAAAGATTCTCAAAGGAGATGGGCTCAGAGAGAGCCCTCTCTTCACCCTCGCGTCCCCATTGCCAGTGACTAGACCAGTGCCTTGTAAACAACGTGTGTTCGGTAGATATTGGTTGAATGAATGAATCAGTGAGTGGAGGAGCCATTCCTGCAGAGATCCAGGAGTGTTTGGAAATGCTTTTGTTATAACAGCTAATACAAATAGCTGCTCTTGTTTTGCTCCTATTATGTGCCAGGCAATTAGGCTTAATGATTTGCATTTCTTTAAAACATAAATCATCACAACAATTCAAAGAATTAATTACATTACTACCCGGTTTTTCAGGTAAGGGCTATAATGACATTTGTGGTACAGGGAATGGAATTTTATGTTATAGACTCTTGAATGTTCTTGTTATTCCTTTTAATCTGAAATGCTTTAAAAACAACAACTGTCACATTTTAATTAGTCAAAATGCTAGGAAATGTGGTGTTCTGATTCATCTAATTTTCTATCGAACACATTTGTTAAAGTTCTATATAAAAATAATAGTTTCGGGTGCCTGGGTGGCTCAGTCGATTAAGTGTTTAACTTCAGCTCAGGTAAAGATCTCGCAGCTCACAGGTTCAAGTCTGGCATCAGGTTCTCTGCTGTCAGCAAGGGGCCTGCTTCTGATCCTCTGTTCCCCTCTCTCTCTGCCCCTGCCCCCGCTTGTGCTTGCTCTCTCTCTCAAAAATAAATAAAACATTAAAAAAAAGAAACTTTAAAAAATAATGGTTTCTCTATCTGTTTCATTCATGTTAGTTATAACTGAACTGTAGAAAGTCTGAGTTGAAAGAAACCACAGAATTCAGCCAGTCCTATAGTATTTTTTTTATGCATAAAGATACTTAGGCATCAAGATATTAAATGAAACTCTTTTTTTTTTTTTCGTCTTTAATGACAGTGAACTTTTGTAGTGAGTATTTATAGTGGGTAAAACTATACCAAGAATGGTCATGAGGGGCGCCTGGGTGGCTCAGTTGGTTAAGTGTCTGATGCTTGATTTCGGCTCAGGTTATGATCTCAAGATTGTGAGATCAAGCCTCTCATCGGGCTCCATGCTGAGGGAGAGACTGCTGGGGATTCTCTCTCTCTCTCTCTCTCTCTCTCTCTTTCTCTCTGCCCCTCCCCTGCTCATACTTTTTCTCTCTCTCAAAATAAATAAACATAAAAAAAAAAACAACCCAGAAGCACAGCAGAAACTAGCATCGCATGTTTAATATTAAAAAAAAAAATACAAAAGAATGGCTACCATTTGGTAAGCACACAAGTCCTGTGTTTCACTAACAATTCCTTTTCTCTTCATAAGAACTGCAATGACATAGTCGTTAGAACGCCCACTTTACTGATAGACACACCTGAGGCTGAGGGGCCTAAGTAACTTGCTCAATGTGACATTAACCCTAACTGGTAGACCTGGGATTTGAAGTCAGATATACTCCTCCAATATACCATGCTGCCTCTCCTTAAATAGGATAGATTAATAGTAAAAATATTTTAGAGACTGGTTGTGACAATTATAACAGTTTGGATTGACAGTTTACTTGTCCCAGGACACTGGAATTTATGTTACTTTTGTTCACTTTGAAGGTTGCAGCAAACTTATCTCCACCCCAAAAGAAAGCAAAGGGTAGAAAAAAATTCCAGTTATTTATATTTCAGTTAATATGTGTAGCATCACACATCCGATGATCAACAAAATCCGGTCATTTGGACAGTGAGACAGAGGGCTGGGCTCTGGGCAACTACAGACAGGGAAACTTGTCAGAGACTCTTGGGGAAACCCCTACCTTAAGAAAATCCCTCCATGATGACAAAGTGTCCCAGGGACCTTTGAGATTCTCTAAGGGCTGATAAAGTGCAACCTAAACACCAGTGGCCGATACTATCTTTCATGTCTTCTCTGAATGACTGAGGATTTCGGCCTCTGATAGTCTTTTCTCCTCCTCTTCCTCATAGGAAGTTCCTGGCTGGAGAAACCCCCAATATGGGTGGGCTAAAGAGAAAGGACTCTGGGGCTGCTTGGTCTTCCCCAGGGGCTGCTTTAAAGATCAACTTCAGCTTTTATTTTATCTATCTATCTATCATCTCATCATCATCATCTATCTATATATCATTATCTATTTTAGAGGAGTTGGGGGATTATAATGAACAGTTATCAACCAACCAATAGAGCCTAGGGATTAAGTTAATAAAACATGGCTTCCAGAGATTGGAGAAGCCAGCCCCAAAGTAATTTTAGCCATGCGAGGCCATTTGAGGATGGGTTTAAATATCACTTAGTTCTTGGAGTTGAGGAGCCCCTGAGCCCTGACACTGTACCCCCCATCCATCATGCTCCACACACATCCACTACAGGGACATGCTGGAATTCTAATTTATCTAGTCATTATAGATCGAGGAGCAGATGAACTCTACATTCATGATTACACATTTGATTATTTCTGCAAAGTCACTGTTTTGCAGCATTCCCAGAAAAAGCCTTAATCTCAGGGTTACAAATCAGTCACTACAAAAAACATTTATGAATTACCTGCTGCAAATCTTTGGATAAAACATGTTGAATTTTAGAAGTTAGGCTATCCTAAACCAGTAGAAAGATATCTCAAGGAAAAGGGCAGAAAAAAAAATCCTCATTTCTCTGAAATGTAAACGTCACAATCTTGGTTGAGCTAGTCCTTTGGCCTTTTCTTCTCATACCCAAATGGATCATCATAGCCTTCTTGGCCATTGAAATCAGTGTTATGAGAGAGGAACCAAGGACATCTACATTTTATAACAAAAGACTATCAAGGGATACACTATTTTCTGTGACTGGAATTTACACCCTGCCATCCCAGCTCCCCCCTGGGGTTTATAGCTCCACTGTAGACATACCATCCTATACTGTGATTACTCCTTTGCTTCTTTGCCTCCCCCACCAGGCCAACTTCTTTAAAGGCAGCTTACAGTGCCTATCTCACTGTGCTTGTCTTTGATAGAATTCCACAGGAAAACATCTACATGAGACAGGGATTTGTGTGCGGGGATATTCTCACACCTGAGAGGGAATGAAGGCAGTAGGATGGGTAGAGGAAAGAGTCGAAATGGAAAACCTCATGAGATCCCATCAATACCTTGGGTAACTCTAAAGCTGGAATGACCCCTTCAGAACCCTCCCCTCTTGAGGCAAGGGAAGTGGGCTTTCATTACTCATCTGCTAGTCATTGGATGAAGGTTGGCTCTCCCAGTGGAGGCCTCAAGAAAGGCAGCTTTCACAGGCCAGAGGGCAGTTCCCAGGAAATAACTCACCTAGAGTTGTCAGCTGCTGCCCAAACTCTCCAAAGCTAAGGGAATAATGAGTGTGCTTTATTTAATTCTGGATGCAGGGATCTGGGTGGTATGCCATAGCATCCACTACAGTACTCAAAAAATATTCTTTTTTTTTTAAAAGTTTATTTATTTATTTTGAGAGAGACAGAGAGAATGCAGGTGCAGGAGGGGCAGAGAGAGAGGGAGAGAGAATCCCAAGCAGGCTCCACACTGCCAGCGGCAGAACCCAACATGGGGCTTAAACCCATGAAGCTGTGATATCATGACCTGAGCCACAACCAAGAGTTGGACGCTTAAGTGACTGAGCCACCCAGGCACCACTAAAAACTATTCTTAAATAAGAGACATTATAGTCCAGCCATTTCTCTAAGTGACTGGTGTTTTTGATGTCATATATGTAAGAGGAATATTTTAACCAACTGAGGATGTATCATGCATAGCTGTTAGTTCAGAAGCATCACTTTTAGGGATCCATGATATAGCTACCCATGATATAGCTCATACAAATTTGTGTGAGCACAAATTTGGTTTGACATATAATTAACTTCACTTATCCAGTATGATCTGCTTGAAGAAAGTCTGAGACTTGGGTTGAAAGGCCTGGGTTCTTATTAGAACTCTGCCATTTACTACAGCACAAGTCATTATACTTCTTCGTTCTCAGTGTTCGCATCTGTAAAATGGCAAAAATGATATTTTGGCTGACCCCTCCACAGGGCTGTAGTGCACAATAATACAAAGGATGCTTGTCAAAGCCTTGGCATGAGGAGCCCTGGATGCTGAGGGCAGTGCAGATGTACAGACAGAGAGGAACAGGCGGGGGGTGGGAGGCGACTGCAAAGGGAAGGGGTGAGGAAGAAAGGTGGCATTTTCCTGAAGTAAGAAAACCATCTCTTGCTGCTTCACCACTGCAACTCAGGCTGGCTCAACAGAAGTAAATTCAAAACAAAACAGAACAAAACACAAAAGAGACAAGGCAAAACAGTCAATTGAATTATATACATTAAGTAAATCTTTATGCATTTTAGAATGTGTTTCTCACCTTCTCCCCACCAGTAGAGGCTGCAACAATCATATTTTTTGGGGGAAAGGAAAACCACTGTATTTGTTTAGTTCTGGGGGGTTCTTGGCTACATACAATATAGGATCTATCACCTCAACACCACTTTGACTCAACTTGTTCATCCGAAAGCAAGTAGGTGTTCATTTTCTAAGTCTCTCTTTATCTCTCTCTCTCTCTCTCTTTTTGTTGTGGTCGTGGTTGCTTTGGTCTCATTTTTAATCTTTCCTGGTGACAACCCTCTCTTAGTCCCTGTCCTGAAAGTAAGTGATCATCCTTCAGGTCAGGGTAGAGCTAACTAACACGGACTTCCCCAGACACTACCCGCAGCGGTGGAAATGTTTCCTTTGAATTTTAAGCCTTTCAGCACTGATGGCACAAACTTGGTTTTGGCCGAAAACTAGAGAAAAATGTCATGTGGTCAACTCCAGGGAGGTGTAGTTGGCTTATTTCTAACCAGAGGCATTTCCCGACTGGTTGGCCACATGACACTAGTTTTCCCTTCTACCCCAGAGGCTTTCTGCTGCACATTCTGCTCCTCCCTCTACTCTTTCTTCTAATCATCCATCCACACATCCGTGCATCCATGCATCCATCCCTCCATCTCCCTCCCATCTGGTTAAGATGCCAGCGTTGGTTGCATTACATATTTCATATTTCAGAATTCCCTTTTGCAACCTCCTGTCTGGGGCTAGATGTGGATGAAGTCTGCCTTCAACTTCAATACCTTGCTCCTGGGACCCACATTTTTTCTGGCATGGCCTCCAGCTCTGGGAGCTGGTGATTGGCTAGCAAAGCAGCAGGTGATTGGCTTTCAACAAAGCAGCAGGGCCAGTTGGGTCAGGTCTGCTTTGTGCTTCCTGTTATTTCAAGACTTAGGGGTTAGATTAACCTGGTACTGAACCCTGGCCTTGGAAACAACATGTTTGTTTTTATCCATAAGGTACCCTAGAAGGAGACCACACCAATGACTGGGAAAGCTGACTTTACTTGGGTTGTAGTAGATCTGGCCTCCATACCACTGCTCTTTTTCCTGTGTAGACAGATATCTCCTCCCTTAACCCCTGAACCTCTGCCCTAGGGTTTAAAGGAAACCAAGTGTCACATATCATTAGATGGTATATCATTAGATGGAACCATCTTTCTCATGGAAGCCTGCCATGATCCCCAACCCCACCACCACCCAAGGGTAGACTGGGTACCCTTCCTATGTACTCTAATGGCACCATGTACTTTCCCTTGTGTTTTTTGTATCTTTCTCTTCTACAAGCCCCCATGCAATAATTAACAAAACAAAACAAAACAAAACAAAAAAACCCTCTTGTTCATCATTGATTCTGTAGAGTTTGGAACACAGAAGTGTCAATATGTATTTGTTCCTGAATTAACTGAACTTTGGAAAGTGTAGATCGTCTTCCAGTTTTCTGAGAAGGAAGAAAAATAGCAATATCTATTTTGCTTTGCTGGGTGCCGTCAACCCAGGGCTCTGTGGCCCATTAAGAGGCAGTGCTGAGGGTAAGAGGATATTGGCTTCTTACATGTGACTCTGTCTCTCGATGTTTTCTGTCCATCCACACCATCCTCCTTGCTGTACCTAGACCTTGGCAAGCACAGTCTTCTCCATGCAGGGCAGGGGGAGCATGGCTGGCAATGGATAAAGGTGATCAGGAGGATATAGCAAGCTGCTAATAAGTGCCTTTTTCTTCCTGCCTACCCACCTCCATTAATATGGTAGGGAGATATGTGCTTAGCAGTGTATCCATGCTGTCAAGATCCTTGCCAAGCCTCTGTTCTTTCCTTCTTCTTTCTCCCTACTTCTCCCTAAATTCTCTTCCAGTCTTCTCTTCTGTCAGTTAAAAAACCCACCATATCTTATATACCTTAGAGTAAATGATCACTAGTGTATGGCTTAGGTGGCTTCTAAAGCTGATAGGGATACTATGCAATCTCTGCATGATTTTTTGTCTTTAAGGTCTATCTCCCCACTGTGTTGTGAGCTCCTCGAAAGTATGGCTCTTTCTCACACTCTCTTACCCCAATGAGTAGAACAGATGCCTTCTCTGCATCAGGATTCTAGTCAATATTTGTTGGGTGAAATTGAAATTTACAGTGTTAGACATCTAGGTCGTGATGGATAGATGTACTCGATACCGTCACCTTTTGTCTCTGAGGGGTCAGGGCTTCTAGCCAAGTACATTCTCTTCCTAGCTCTCTGGCTACCTCATACTTACCTTAAAAAAATATCTTCCTCTGAGAAACCCTCTAGGGTGATGCAGACTTGGGCTAGATGTTCCTCCTATGTGGTTGCATAGAACCTTTTACTTCTCAGTATCATCGGAGTGCATGAGAATAATTCTATCATCTTGTAGTTGCCTGTGTAATTTGTCTTTTTCTCTCATGAGGCCAAACATTTCCTGAGGGCAGGGACCTTATATAGGCCTCCTCTTTTTTTTATGATCTGACTTGTTTGAGCAAAACTATCCAAGAAAACTTTCAGTGAGGGGGGAATGCTCTTTTCTGCTCTGTCCAATGAGGTAGCCACTAGCCAGATGTGGCTATTGAGCCCTTGAAGCTAGCATAATGAGAAACTACATTAATGGTATTTAACTTCAATTCATCTATATTTAAATTTAAATAGCCACAGATGACTAATGGTTGGAGTATTAAGCAGTACTGTTAGAAACTTGTCTGTTATTCTTTCCAAAGAACTTTTAGCATTGTTGATTCTTTATTTTGTTTCTTTCTGTTCTGTTTCAATCAGTTCTGCTCTAATCTTTATTGTCTCCTATTTTCTTTCTTCTTTCTTTCTTTCTTTCTTTCTTTCTTTCTTTCTAACGTTTATTTTTGAGAAGAGAGAGACAGAGCATGAGCAGGGGAGGAGAGAGAAAGGAGACACAGAATCGGAAGCAGGCTCCAGGCTCTGACTGTCAGCACAGAGCCCGAGGCGGGGCTCGAAACCACGGACCGCGAGATCATGACCTGAGCCAAAGTTGGACGCTTAACTGACTGAGCGACCCAGTTGCCCCTCGTCTGCTACTTTCTTTGCTTTTTTTTCTTCTTGTTCTTTTTCTAACTTCCTAGCTTGGAAGCTTATTATCATTAATTTTAACACTTCTTTCTAATGTATGCATGCAAAGCTGTACATCTTCCTCAAAGTGTTGCTTTATTAGTCTATAGTCTTTTCATCTATAGTAATTAATTTCATCTATAGTATTTTATTTTTTAAAGTTTATTTATTTTGAGAGAGAGAGAGAGAGAATGGGGGAGGGGTAGAGGGGGAGGGGGAGAGAGAATCTCAAGCAGGCTCCCCACTGTCAACGTGGAGACCGATGCGGCGCTCAAAATCACCAACCAGGAGTCATGACCTGAGCCAAAGTTGGACTCTTAACCAACTGAGCCACCCACGCACCCCTAATCTATAGTATTTTATTTTTTTAATGTTGATTTATTTTTGAGAGAGAGGGAGAGAGAGAGAGGACAGAGCATGAGCAGGGGAGGGGCAGAGAGAGAGGGAGACACGGAATCCGAAGCAGGCTCCAGGCTCCAAGCTGTCAGCATAGAGCCCGAAGCGGGGCTCGAACTCACAAACCGGGAGATCATGACCTGAGCCAAAGTCTGACGCTCAACTGACTGAGCCACCCGGGCGCCCCTAGAGTATTTTAAATAAACTTTATTGAGATTTAATTTACACACATTAAAGTGCAAGCTTTAAAATTTTATTTCTTTAAATTAAAGTTAGTTAACATACAGTGTAGTATTGGTTTCAAGAGTAGAACCCAGTGATTCATCACTTACATATAATTAACCCAGTGCTCATCCCAACAAGTGCCCTCCTTATTGCCCATCACCTATTTAGCCCATCCCCCTCCACCTTCCCTCCAGCAATCTTCAGTTTGTTCTCTGAATTTCAGAGTCTCTTATGGTTTGCCTCCCTCTCTGTTTTTCTTATTTTTCCTTCCCTTCCCCTATGTTCATTTTTTCCCCTTCAATTCCACATATGAGTAAAATCATATAATATTTGTTTTTCTCTGATTGACTATTTCACCTAACATAATACACTTTAGTTCTATCATTGTTGCAAGTGGCAAGATTTCATTCTTTTTGATTGCCAAGTAATATTTCATTACACACACATACACACATACATACACACACACACACCACATCTTCTTTATCCATTCATCAGTCAATGGACATTTTTTTATTTTATTTATTATTTTTTTAATGGACATTTTAAAAAAAGTTTATTTATTTATTTTGAAAGAGACAGAGAGAGTTTGAGCAGGGGAGGCAGGGGAGGGACAGAGAGAGAGAGGGAGAATTCTCTGTACCCGATGAGGGGCTCAAACTCACTAAAGTGTGAGATCATGATCTGAGCCAAGATCAAGATTCGGTTGCTCAACCGACTGAGCCACCCAGGCACCCCTCAGTTGCTGGACATTTACAGCAGTGCTATCAACAATAAAGTGCACCCTTTTTAAGAATACAGTTAGATGAGTTTCAGTGGATGTATACACCTATGAAACCACTGCCACAATTAAAATATGACCTTCCCCATCTTCCCCAAATGTACCTTCATGACCCTTTGCAGTCATTCTCTCTCCCATTAACCTATTTTTACTAGAAATGTTTTTTGCCTTTTGTAGAATTTCAAGTAAATTGAAACAATTATCATCTACTCTTTGTCTCTGTTTCTTTATTTCAGCAGAATGTTTTTGAGAGTTATCTGTGTTGATGTATGTAACAATAATTATTTCCTTCTTATTACAGATTGGCATTCTATGAGATGGATAGATCACACTTTGCTTATCGATTTATTTCTTGATGAATGTTTGGGTTGTTTTTAGCTTTCAGCTATTATGAATAAAGCTGCCTTGAATGTACACGTACAGGTTTTGGTGTGGAGACATATTTTCATTTTTCTTGGGTAATTACTTAGGTGTGGGATTGTTGGGACATATGATACACGTAAGTTTAACTTTATAAGAAATGGCTCAAGCGTTAAAAAAAAATGCTTGTATCATTTTCGATTTTCACCAGGAATATATGAGAATTTCAGTTTCTCCACATCCTCATCAATACTTGCTATTGTCAGTCTTTCAAATTTTAGACATTCTAATGTGTGTAGTTATCTAACTGTGGTTTTGTGTTGCAGTTCCCTGATGACTAATGATGTTGAACATCATTTCATGTGCTCATCAGACATTTGTGTAATTTTTGTGGTATGACTATTTAAATATTTTACCCATTTAAAAAATTGGATTATCTTCTTAAGCATTCAGTGTAAGACTTCTTTATATATTGCCTTCTTTTTAGTCTTAGGGGAAAACATTTAGTCTTTCAATATTAATTGTGCTACTAGCTGTGGGTTTCTTACAGATGCTCATTCTCGGGTTGAAGAAGTTGGTTCACTTCAAGTTTGCTGGGAGGTTTTATCATAAAAGCGTGTTGAATTTTGTGTGCTTTTTTTTCATCTATTGAAATTATATGTTTTTTAATCTGTTAATATGGCTAATTTCATATAAATATAAATATACAACGTGTATTTTTTGTACCTTTTTGTTAGTATTATGATTTTGAAATTTATATTGTTTTGTGTATCAGATTTATCTTGTATTTTATATTTTTTTATTTAAAATTTTTAAATATTTGTTTATTTTTAAGAGACAGAGACAGAGCACAAGTGGGGCAGGAGCAGAGAGAGAGGGAGACACAGAATCTGAAGCAGGCTCCAGGCTCTGAGCTGTCAGCACAGAGCCCGATGTGGGGCTCGAACTCATGAACCATGAGATCATGACCTGAGCTGAAGTCAGACACTTAACCAACTGAGCCACCCATGAGCCCCGATTTAAATTTTTTTAATGCTTATTTATTTTTGAGAGAGAGAGAGAGAGAGCAGGGGAGGGGCAGAGAGAGAGAAGGAGACACAGAATCCAAAGCAGGCTCCAGGTTCTGAGCTGTCAGCACAGAGCCCAACACATGGCTTAAACTCACGAGCCCTGAGATCACGACCTGAGCCAAAGTCTGAAGCTTAACCGACTGAGCCACACAGGTGCCCCTTAGATTTGTTTTTTAAAGTTGTTCTGAGCGATGCCTGGGTGGCTCAGTTGGTTAAGTGTCTGACTCTTGATTTAGGCTCAGGTCATGATCTCCCTGTTTGTGAGACTGAATCCCACATTGGGCTCTGCTCTGACAGCATGGGACCTGCCTGGGATTCTCTCTCTCCTTCCCTCTCTATCTCTCAAAATAAATAAATAAAAACATTAAAAAATTAAAAAAAAAATTGTCCTGAAGAACTCCATTGTGTGAATATGTCCCCAATCTATCTTCCCTAGTCATTTAGGTTGTTTCTACGGTGGAGCTATGATAAATGACCTTTCTACAAATGTTGTGCATGCCTTCTGTGGAGGGAATAAGCATTCACATTTATTGGTAAATGCCCAGGAGTAGAACGGCTAAGTCATAAATTAAGTACAGATATCATCTTAGTAAATATTGCCAAATAGTTTTGTAAGCTGAAGCACACCAATTTCCTCTCCTATTAGTACTATTAGCATGAGAATTCCAGTTGCTCTACATCCTTGCAAACACTTGGTATTGTCTGTATTTTAATTTTATTAATTCTGGTGGGTGTGTACTGGTATGTCATTGTGGTTTTTAATTTGCATTTCTATGATGACTAATGATGTTGAGCACAGTTTCATATGCTTTTTGGCCATTTGGATCTCACGCTCTCTCTTTTTTTTCCTTAAGTAAGTATTTGGATTTTTACTCATTTCACCCCCACTAGTTTGTCTGTCCTTCCCTAATTGATTTATAGAATTTTAAAGATATAGATAATAAGTCTTTGTCAAATATATGTATTAAAAAAATCTCTGCGTGGCTTGGCTTTTATTATCTTAATAGTTACTTTTGGTTTTAAGGAAGTCCAATATATCAATCTTTTCTTTAAGGTTAGTGCTTTCTGTGTCCTGTTTAAAAGACCTTTCTCTTTTCCAAGTTCAAGAAAATATTCTTCTATTTTTTTCTATGAGAAATTTTTACTGCTTTAGCTTTCATATTTAGGCTTACAATCTCTTCGGAATAGATTTTTAGATGTTCTATAAAGTTGGAACTAAGGTTAATTTTTAAAATTGGATATCCAATGATCTGTCACTAGTTTTTGAATTGATTATCCTTTTCCTACTGAATTGGCATCTTTGACACAAATCAGGTAACTGTATATGTGTGGGTATTTTTATGGCTTTCTATTCTTTACTGTTGCTCTATTTTTGTGCCATTGTAATATTGTCTTAATTTCTTCAGTTTCATAATGTCTTGATGTCAGATAGTGTAAGTTGTCCACCTTTATTCTTCTACAAGACTGCCTTGGCTATTCTAGGTTCTTTACATTTCCATATAAATTTTAGAATAAGCTTTTAAAATCCAAAACAAAACAAAACAAACCTCTGCTGGGAATTTAGATTGAGATTGAACTGAATCTATAGAACAATTTGGGGTGAAATGACATCTCACCAATTTTAAGTTTTGTAATCCATGAGCATAGTATACTGTTCTATTATGTCGTCTTTTTTTTTTAATGTTTATTTTGAGAGAGAGAGAAGAGATAGAGAGTGGAGAAGGGGTACAGAAAGAGGGAGAGAGAGAATCTTAAGCAGGCTCCTCATTGTCAGTGTGGAGCCCGATGCAGGGCTGGATGCCATGAACTGTGAAATCATGACCTGAGCTGAATTTGAGTTGGACACCTAACCGACTGAGCCACCCAGGCACCCCTAGTTATGCTGTCTTTAAATTGTCTTGTCAAGGTTTTGTTAATTTCTTAGTTGCAAAGAGTTAATTAAAAAAATATGTCTTCTAGATTAACTGAATCTTTTAACCTTGCCACATGTTTATTTTAGGTCAGGAATCAGCAAACTTTCTTCTGTAAAGTTCCAGAATAAATATTTTCAGGTTTGCAGTGCATACTCTCTTCCATGATACAACTCTGCTGTTGCAAAGTGAAAGCAACCATAGACAATATGTAAACAAATGGGCATGTCTTGTTCCAATAAAACTTCATAAAAACAGGCAGTGAGCATAATTTTTGCTTATAGGCCATAGTTTGCTGACAGCCTTAGACAATTCTCTTGTAAATAGGCTTTAACTGGCTCTCTTGTGAATAGGATATAACTCAATTTTTAAAAATCTAAGTGAACAATCTATATCTTTTAAATTGTTGACTTTAGTTCATCACAGTTAAAAAAATTTATTCTCATATATATTGACTTTTTTTCCCACTCCATCTTACTGTTGCTTTGTATTTGTTCTACTTTTTCATGCTTTTCTCCTGTCTTTTTATTAATTAAATTTTTATTTATTTCCCCTCTAGTTTTTCATTTTTATTTCTATTGCTTTCAGTAATTACTCTTGCAACTTTGCCATCAAATATCAAACATCAAATATCAAAGTCTAACTTTACTGAACAAGATAAGGATCTAGAAGACTTTATTTTCATTCACTTTTGTATTAGCTTATATACTATTACTGCCATACACGTTCTTAGGTTCTTTCTTTTTTAACCCATTGATCAGTCTTTATTATTATGGTTTTCCTATAAATAAAATGTTTAAATTCACCCATATATTTACCATTTTCTTTGCTCATAATTTTTTTCAGCTTCTAAGTCCAGCTTAGACTTCTTTCAGGGAACATCTTCCTTATTGCCTGAAATATATTCTTAGAAGTCTCTTTAGGGATGTCTGTTGGTGGTGACTACTAGTTTTATTTATCTGGAAATATCTTTATTAAACTTAATTTTTGAAAGGTAGTCTTAATAGCACACAATTTTTGGTTGACAGTTATTTCCTGTCAACACCTTAAAAACACTAGCTTGGCTTCCATTGTTATAGTTGAAAAGTCAGCTGCCAGTTTAATCTAATTTTTTATTCCTTTGTAGGTGATCTGCCTTTTCTCTCTGGTTTTCAAAACTCCTCCTCAACAACTATACTTTTTAATTTCACACCTGTCTGTCCATTTATGATAGTCTTTTGATTATTGCTCATTTTTGTGACTCCATCTCTAGAAGCATTTCATACATAATTATTTTATATTAGGTATCAGCTAATTCCAGAGTTTTAGTAATTTGTTCTATAAATTTACTGTTGTTTTGTTTTGTTTTCCCTTTCAGTCTAGGAAACTCAGTCAGGGAAACACCCTCTCAGGTGCTTTTGGTGACTGGGAAACTAAGCAATTTTTCTTTGAGTTCCTAGCTGGTTGAAGTTAATCTATGAGGATCCTGAGGCCATAAACTGGAAGTCGTTTCAGTTAGTAGAGGATTTCCAGTTGTTTCTACCAGCATGCAGGAGGCACTACCAAACTGGGACCACTTTCACCTCTTTCTAGGTTTCTGACTTTCTGTGGGAGTCTTTGATGTAGGTTGCCTAATCTGAGGCTTAGTTTCTCGTTTAGCTGCAGTTCTGATCAAATGACCTGCAGAAAATCTTACATTTTTCTCTTGCTTATTCCTCATGGATTCCTACTCTGATTTCAACTCACTCTTTTTTGGTGGGGGAGGGAGGACTTGGTTTTCTGGGGCTGTTGTTGGTTGGAGCCTTCACAGATATCCCAGAAATGCATTTAGGTGTGTTTCATCCAGGAAACAGGAGGAGAAGTGTCCTGCAGAGAGTGTAGTCCACCATATAGGCAAAAAGTAGTCTTTAAGAACCATGTTCAGCTGAATCCAGTGTCTGTCACAACTATTTGTTGAACGAATAACTCACTTTTGACATAGAGAAGGTAGTTATCAGTATAGTACGTCTTGATAGATCTGGGACAGATTTGCTGCTGAATGATGTTGCTGCCATTGGCTTGTAGTCAATGCCTGCAATTCTCTTTCAAAATGAGTTCTTTTTTTAAATGAAAGCACTTATTACTTAATAAATGGCAAGTGCCGCCTCAGTTGGTCAGTGCAGGTGACATACCAAAATTTTTATCAGTCACTTTTCACTTTTACCTTAATAAGAATTTATTATATGTATAAAATCAAAGAATCATCACATGTCCAAGCTAAAAGAGACATCAGACTTTATAGAATTTAACAATTTTATTGTGAATATCTACATACATATTATTCAGAAGCAGGGGGTTTAAATGTCTAGGCTAAGATCCAAAAATTGACTCTAGAACCACAAAGAAAAAGCAGATTTTTGATAAGAAGTTTGGGGTGGAGAGTGAGCAGGAGACGGTTTGACATCAGACATACCTGGCTCTGCCACTTAGTGATGTGTGACTGGGCAGATTCTCATTCTTTCTGTGCCTTAGTTTACTCTTCTGTGAAACAGGAATATTTTAGTATCTCATTTACAGGATTGTTGCGAGTGTTAAATGAGATAAGATATGTAAATCTTTCAGCAAGTATCTCCTGGATAATGAGTACAATAACCGTCCTCTGTAGATGTTGTGATCAACCCATCCCTCTACCTACATCCAAAAACTAACACAGAGAACCAATCATATGTTGGTTCACTTCGAGCCACCAGAAATTGTCAAACTGCTATCTTTAAAAAATGGAGTAATTTTAGCATTGTTGTGTAAACTGATTTAAATAATAATAATAATTATTCAATAATTATTTAATTATTAAAGGGGGGTATATAATAACTCCCTGTGAAATGCAGTCCAGTGTCAATGCTTATTCAATTTCTGATGATGATATATAAATGAAATTTAGTCTGTATCTACCACTCTGCCAGATTCCCATGTCTTTGCTCTCACTCTGAGGATGAAAATATTGACGCTTAGATGCATGGAATAATTTGTCTAAGGTCATAGAGTCAAATCCAGGATTCTATACCAAAGCATCCAGGATTTAAGCATGAGATGTTTCCATGTAGAATATAATGTATCCTTGTATATTTTGACTCTTCCATAACAAGAAATAGTGTCCAAGGAACCAGAAGAAAAACCAGGAGAGTGGCACCTATGTGGCTCAGTCCATTCAACATCCGACTCTTGGCTTTGGCTCAGGTCATGATCTCACAGTTCATGAAATCAACAGTGGAGCCCGCTTGGGATTCTCTCTCTGTCTCTCAAAATAAATAAATAAACTTAAAAGAAAAACCAGGAGAGAGCACAACCTCAAACCAGGAGAGAAAGTTTTACAAAGGAAGAGTGCAGCGTTGAATGTCACTGAGAGAATAAAAAAGAGATGAGAAACGCAGATATATATTTGATTTTGAAATGTCAGGGTGCCTTTGATTACCACTCCTTTTTTAAAAAAAAAACAGAAGTTGTAGTTTTGACCTAAATTTTGTTATAGGAAACTAGCTGGCTAATTCCTGAGAATCACCAAGTGATAACTGAGTCAGTGGCCAGGAGAAAAGAGAATTTCTGGCAAGAACAACTTATGCTCACTAGACAAGAAAGGTAGCTCCTATGTTTCTTGTGTGCTAATATGAATTTCTCTTCAAATACAGAGAATTACAGAAGTGGTGTTCCTCAAGATGTTTTCTGTTGACAGTGGGCAACCTAATCTATTTTGTATGCAGTCACTGTATGCACAACTTACAGGGTTTCTAGGGCTTTTACTGGGAGTTCTGGTCTTGCCTTCCTCCCTAATTAATTGGCCAAGCTATATCATTATATCAATCTATTTCAAGGATGCTTTGGTAGCTGGGTCGTGTATCCTGGAGATCTCTTCCGCTTTTTGTGCCTGCCATTTTCCCAACTAGAATTGAAATATCTTTTGCGTGGAAAGATGGTTTCTCCAGACTTATACAATCACTTATATACTAACTGTGCTCTGGGATCATATTTGATTTGTTAAGATGTTAAGGGTAATTGTTTGAGAACTTTATATTCCAGTGACAGTTCCCTAGAGCTCCTCTTCTTAGAGTTTTCATGCTGGTGTGGAAATTACATATAGATGGTGGTAGTTACTTAATAAAGACAAAGACAGGGGCGTCTGGGTGGCTCAGTCAGTTGAGCGTTTGACTCTTGATTTCAGCTCAGGTCATGATCCCAGGGTTGTGGGATTGAGCCTCACATTGGGGCTCAAGATTCTTTCTCTCTCTCCCTTTGCCCCTTCCCCATTCTCTCTCTCTCTCTCTCTCTAAAGTAAAATAAAAAAAATAATAAAGACAAAGATAAGTGTTATCAAAGTATTCCATCCAAGCTGGAATCTGAAATAAATGGGAGTAAAATAAAAAAAAAAATTTCTGCTAATCTCAAGGAGGCTAGAGATAACAAGAAATGCATCATTTTGAAGGATCAGGAGGAAGAGCATAAGAGATGTATAAATTCATTTATTGATTCAGTCATTAGTTTAAACAATTAACTGATCATCTATTCCATAGCAAGCATTGTGCAAGGTGCTGGTGTATAGTAGTTAAGAAGATAATCAAAATCTCTGGATGCATGTAATAGAGGAACATAGGAACATAGGAATTTCAGATTGTCCAGAAAGTCGAGGGAAAGTGAACATGAGACTTGGGGTCTTATCTGAGAGGATAGGAATGATATGTTTCTAGATGCGCAGATCACACAGATTACCCATTAATTGGGTATACTGCCTGGGAATCTTTGTGGAGTCATTCTCCCCCTGAGTGTAATCCTCCCTCTTATGCTCATCATGCTATTTCTGTCAAGAACCTTTCCTCTTAGCTTGATTGTATAACACAGTGGTTAAGACCGTGAGCCTGGAATCAGACCGAGTGGGTCTCTAGTTCCAGTTTGTCATTGATGAGCTATGTCATCACTAGTTAGAATACTCACTGGCCTTGAAATTCAGTTTCCCGTCCATTATATGGGGCAATAACTATACTTAGTTCATAGGACTATTGTGAAGACGTAATTCAATGATTGCCCAAAGCTTTGAGCATTACATCTGATTCATACTTAGGAGCCATCATTATTGGAATTGTGCTCAGTTCATTTATTAAGTACTTAATATATCCCAGCTTTATGCTAAGTAACTTACATGTGAGTTGACAGTGTCTCTTTCTTCTTATCACCTTTCACCCCTCATTTTTTGTTCCTACTGTTGAAATTCCCAGGAGGCCTAGAAATAGAGCATTCCTAAAAATTGGAGTCAGTAGCCGAAAAGGGCTACACAGGCCATGGCCGATTTCTGATTCCCAGGTTTAAGACCCCACTTTCCTTTAGGTCTGTATTTGGGCCTGTTTCTGGTTATTCTCATGGTCAAGACATCAGATGTTGACTGGACAGAACACATCTGGAGCAGTTACATTTATGACAGATAATAACTGCTACAAATTCCCCCGTGTTCTTCACTCCAGACAGGTTTCTGTCTCACCACCGTGGAAGGTGGTGGGGCGAGTACCATAAAACCATGTGCTGCTTTCTTTTTTTACCACAGGCAGAGTTTCACTCTGGTTGAATGGGTTCAAAGAAAAGGTTTCACTCTAACTGATGGTCTTACAAACACCTGGAACGTTTGAAGCATTATGATTATAGCTGACTTGTTCTGAAAAATTAGGGTTCTTATTTTGAGGGACTGTAACTGTATGTTCTTGGATGAAAGGGAGAGAAATTCTGTCTTCATAAATCAGAGATTTATCACAGCCTTACATACAGAGGTTTGACTTAACATCCAGTTGCAGAAAATAAAGCAGCAGTGCTGAATGCCCTGGGGAGGCTGAGGGACCCAGGAGCCTGGTTCTTGGCTCACAGATGAGCAAGTTCCTCCTGTAATCCTGCTTTCGAGTCACCTATTTTAATCTCCCTTTCTAAAAAGCAGGTGAGTGCTAACATTTTTGTAAATTTGGAAGGTAAAATAGGAAATCTTTATCAAGTGGAGCCCATAAATTAATGATGGTCATGGGAGCTAACCAGGGATGCACCTGGGCTAGAGGTCAGCTTCTTTCCTGTGGCTTGCAGATTCAGTGCGTCCTCTCTTTTCATACTCTCTGCTCCTTCATTCACTTCCACCTTCATGTGCTTTTCCCTCGAGCAAAATTACAGGGGGCTGAACTGGTGCTTCAGTCTTTTCCAAACATGGGAAATTGGGGACAACTGTGTACACTTTGAGGCTATATTAGTAGTTAAGGCAAGGAGAGGAGGAGGAAGACAGGTGGGGGAAAGTGTGGAGCCTATAGCTTAGAGGGTGTCTTCCTAAGGAAAAATTTCACTCACTGGATAGCAGAGTTAGAGAGACAGGGTAGATGTGGATTAATATTTCTGTCAATCTGTACTGAATTTTTTTTTTACAAAAAACAATTGTCACTGACCTCTGTCCTTTCTCTTTGTCATGGGATTAACACAGTTATCTTTAGTTTTTAATTCTTAGATATGATGTTGGTGTTGATTATTGGCTTGAAATTGTTCTTTATCATCTTAAGGAAATAGGAACATATTATAAATTTTCAAAGAGTTCTTTTAAAGTCAAGAAAAAGTGTTCGATTTTACACTATATCTTGGCTTAAAAAGAACTCTTACGAAAGCAACCTAAGTGTGCACTGATAGATGAATAAAGAAGTATAAATAATATACTTTATTATACATACATTATATACAATTTAATATATATATATATATATATATAGAGAGAGAGAGAGAGAGAGAGATACACACATATACATACAATGAAATATTACTTAGCCATAAAAAAGAATGAGATCTTGCCATTTGGGACATGGATGGAGTTAGAGGGTATTATGTAAGAAAAAATAAGTCTGAGAAAGAGAAATATCATTTGAGTTCACTTATGTGTGGGATCTAAAAAAAAGATGAATAAACAAAAAATAGAAACAGACCCGTAAGTACAGAGAACAAATGGATATTTGCCAGAGGGGAGGGAATGGGGGGATGGGCAAAATGGGTAAAGGGGAGTGGGAGATACAGGGTTCCAGTTATGGAAGGAATAAGTCATGGAGATGACAGGTTCAACATAAGGAATATAATCAATGGTACTGTAACAGTGTTGTATGGAAACAGATGGTAGTTACACTTGTGGTGAACTAGCATAACACATAGAGTTGAATCACTATGTTGTACATCTGAAACTAATGTAATGGGTACAGGTAATGTGAAATTTGTGTGTTAATTGTATTTCAGTTAAAAAAGAAATCACAAAACTGTTTGATTTTATCGATTTTTTTTACAACCAATTGAGATGCTTTTATTGTTTTACTTATTCAATATGATGATATTATTATCAACCACACTGTTGTAAGATTTGAATGCGTGTGTGTGTGTGTGTGTGTGTGTGTGTGTGTGTATAAAGGTCTTATAACTATGTGCTCTGCTACCTTAATAAATTACAGATCCATCCTTACATTTCTGGAATTAAGCCCAGGAGGCACTGTTAACCTGTGCCCAATGGTTGATGCATGTCCCAGTGGAAGAGGAGGGTCCACAACAATCAAAATCACTTTTTTCCCAACAATTGAAAATGCTTTTTCTCAGGAACACAATGTGTGCCCTTGGAATTGTAATTCTTGTGCATAATTCTCTCCTCTCTCCTAGAAAACACTGGTAATAAGAGATCTGCAAGTGTTTACAATTGAACGGATGTGGTCTTATCTCATCAGTCAGATGAGAATGGCCAACAGAATGGTATATTCAGAGAAGTGTGGAAACAAGAGGCGGGTTTGTTTGGAGGCAATTCTCCATGGTGTTTTCACACATCTTGTGTCAGCTTTTGTTCTAGAATATTTTTTTCTAGGATCATGTAGCACACAGCCTTCAAAACTAGAAATAGTGTCTTTCTCAGGGTCAGAGGGCAGATTTGCTTCTGGTCCAGCATAACGAAGATGGAATCTCTGTGTGGTGCAAAGCTTGGACAGAACTGCTTGTAGCCCCTTAAAAGATTAGAAGTTTCCTAAGGTTGGGGTTCCTCAGCTGTGACAGCACCCAGTTATGTGGCTGTCCATACAAGCCCTGTCCCTCCCCACATGGCCTTGGGAACAAGGGGTGCAGATGTGAACATGGAGTACATGCTGCCCTCTGTGCCATGAGTACAAACTATCTAAACCCTTTGGGTTACTGTTTCCATCCCCACTAGACTTTGAAAGTGCAATAGTTCAGTTCAGCATGTGCACAACTGCTTGGGGTTGCTGAAGTCCTTGACAAGGGTTGGACAAATGACTCAAGGACAAAATGGTCAAAGTATATGAATAGGCAACTCACAGAAGGAGAAATCTAAACAAATAAAAAATAAAGATATTCTTTATTGAAAATGTATCAATAATGAGATACCATTTTCTTTTACTTATCAAATCTACTCAATTAAGCAAAATTTATAGTTAGTTTTGATGCTGGTAAGATGAGGAAAATGTTACCTTGTGCATTGTCATTGGAAGGGTGAGTTCTTACTGTATTAATTTTCTATTGCTGTGTAACATTACCATCAAAACAACACAAGTGTGTTAGCTCACAGTGTCAATGGGTCAGAAATCCAGGGAGGGTGTGCTTGGATTCTCTGCTGAGAATCACACAGGGTTGAAATCAAAATGTCTGCTAGGGCCACAGCTCTTATCTGGGCCTCCCTCCATCTCACTGGTTGTTGGCAGAATTTGTTTCCCTGCAGTTATGGGGACTGAGGCCCCCCATTTCTTTGCTGGCTGTCAGCCACAGGCTGACATAATCAGGAAATCTACAATATTCCGAGTACTGGGGATTATTACAGGGTGTATGTGGTGAGGAGGAGGAGGAGGTCATCCTACAAATCTTCCTACTGTAGTTACTGTAATTTGGGAAAGTAATCTGGCACTATCTTTTGTAATGAAACATGCATATACATTTTAATTCTGCATTCCTACTTTTATAACTCCACTTTTTACAAATAAGTACATCAACCTATAGGATAAAAGGCCAAAGATATTTATTACATCGTTTGCAATGACCCCAAGTTGGAAACTCATTCTTCAACAAAAGGAGACAAGTTGAATAAATTATGAATTATCTATAGCATTTTTAATATGAACAACTTAGATCCTTTTCTGTTGATAGTGGATTAATCAACATCTATGTTTTTTGTAATTGGTTGACTATTATCCCCATAACATTAATCAAATAATTATTCTCAATGATTAGAAGTGCCACTTTTATGATATATTAAATTCTTGTATATATTTCTGAAAATTCCATTCTACTCCATTGGTAGCTCTGACTGATACAAAATCCCATTAATTAGAGCATGTCCCATAGTGTGGATGAGCAATTATTATTACATTTACAATCTAGTAGATATTTCGTTTCCATAATTGGATGGACCTACTGGTATGTGGAGCAGGAATCATCATTTGCCATATGTGCTGTACCTATTTGAGGGAAAAGTGCACAATAACTTTTTCTTTTATTCATCACTGAAGTACCTTGTTATGGAGAAGTTATGTTTTTGTTAGTTGTGGATGATTTCATAAACCATAATATAGCCTGGTAGAGGTGCATCAGAATATGTAATTCCAGGATACCTACTGGGTTTGTAACAGGAGTAGGTGTTGCCCTGCTAAATAAAGGAGATTAGGTCCAAGTTCTACTCCACACCTTATATTTTTTGCAGAGAATAGTTGATCAATATTATGACTCTTGATCTTAATTTATGTTAAAGGAAATATTGAAAACTGTGTATGCAATAGATAACAGTCACTGAATGTGTATCTTTTCAGTGCTGTGTAAATAAATGGATAGCATGTGCATGTAAAACTGCTCTACATCAGGAACATTAGATATGGAAAGTAAAAGTGCCCGGTTGAGTTTTTAAAATAACAGCTGAATTGAAAACATTTCTTAATGTCACAGTGGTAATAAGTAATGTCAGTTTCACTGATTCCATATGATGTGAACTACCATTAAGTAGTTCCTGGATCCCTCTAATTTAAGAAACACTCACCAGACACATGGGGTAGACAATAAATAGTAGTTCTGATTATATTATTTTTGAGTGGTCCCCAAATGTTTTGCATTGTGATAGATACAGGAATGAAAAAATAAATATGACACTCACAGAGATTCGAGTCTAGAAAAGGGAGTAAGGCACACAAATTGATCATATAAATGCCGAGGGATTGCCATGCTAGAGGAACAAAGAAAGGCATCCAGTTCAATTTATATGGGGCTGAGAAAGCTCTCCTCTAGGAAAGATATTTGAACAGAATATTAAAAGAAGAGTGATAATAGAAACTGTTATTTTTGGTTGAGGGCTGATTCATGTACTCCATACACTTAGAAGCCAGACAAGCAGGTGCCCATTCTATTTTGAGATACTCAACCAAGACTCCCACCAGGTAGGAGGCCACAGTATTTTTCTACAAAGTTGGGCTATATTTTCCTGGTGAAATATGTATACCCTCCTTGAAGTAATTGGCCTTGTTTTCTTAAGCTGTAGTTTTGCAAAAGCTATTCCTGCTCTCTTCAATACTCTTTACTAAATCATGCATTGGACTAATTCATACCTGTCTTTCAAATACTCAACTTGTATCACTTCCATCTTAGAAGAATTTCCCATTATCCTAGCTCGAATTAGATATTATCTTTCCATATTCCTCCTACTCCTGCATACTCTTTTTTTCATTTATATATATTATATATATACATATATTATATATGTATAAGATATAACTATATATATTACATATTTGTATATTATGTATTATATATTACAAATGTATTTTATATATGTATTATATATATGTATTATATATGTATGTATATATTATATATTATGTATTTTATATATACATATATAACGTAACTGACATCAAAAGCCCACAATTTAGCAGGAGAAACAAATATACAATATATTCTAGGCAAGAGCTATAAAGATTACATCAAAGTTTTGTAGTAGCACAAGGTAAAAGCTGATCAGTTCTGTGGGGTTCTTAGAAAGTTTTAAGCAGGAGGTTAACAGTTGAATTGGTTCCTAAAGGAAAATTAAGAGTTTTCTGGAGGGACAAAGCAGACAAAGATGGTTCAGTTGAAGCAAATATCATGTTCAAAAGCATGAATAGCCAGTTGGGCATCTGGAGAACTAAAGCTAGTTCAGTATATCAATGAAGAATGAGAGAGAAGAGGAACACCCATGAGGGATAAAGGTAGAAGAACTGGTAGGAGAAGGGGGCCTTGTCTACCGGGTTAAACAGCTTACACATTATCCCAAAGGCACTGAGGAGTTAAGGTTTAGAGGAGGAGAGTTTTATGATTACATTTGCCATTTAGAAAGATGACTTCTGCAATAGAGAGGATGGAGTAGAGGAGAAGGTATTAGGGACAGAAAGGAGACTATTACCACAAAAGTAAATTAAAACAATGAAGAGTAATAGAAAAGGAACAAGCAAGAAAATCTAGTGGAAAAAACCCTCATTCCCAGTTGAAACAAAAAGTATCAAATACCTAGAAAACTATCCAAAGAAAACAAGGAAGAAATGACCATCCAACAAAATACACCATGTTTCTCATTAGAGAATCTCAATAGTAAAGATGTCAATTACATTTAAATTTTTTTTATAAATTACATTATAAAATTGGTGATATCATAAAGAAAATTACAGCAGAGTTTTTTGAACTTGACAATATGAATCTACATTTGGAGGAATAAATAATAATCAATGAAGTTTTGAAAAGAAAAACACAGACTCAAACTATCACATATTAAAAAATTAACATGGAAATAAAATACAGGTACTGGCATACAGAACTAAACAGAAAACTGAAAAGCAGATTCAAACATATAAAAGAAAACAGCATGCAATAAAAGTGGCAATTCAAACCAATGGAGATTGGTGAGACAACTAATTAGTCATTGGAGGGAAAATGGATTTTAACCTCTACTTCACTCCCTTCATAATTAGAATATTCTAGAAGAATTAAAGATAGAGTTTTTTACCACACACAAAAAAATCTGAAATCATGAAAGTATTAGAAGAAAACAATACAAAATATTTACATAATCTTGTAATAGTGAAGACTTCCCTAAGCAGAACATAAATGCAGAACTCATAAAGGAAAATATTCTGTCATGGGAGTCCACACAGCATTACGTCTGATCAAACAACTTATTTTCACAGCAAATGAAGTGTGGCAATGAGCTCATGCTCATGGAATTTGGTAGTTTTATCATGTTTCCCACCATCCTGAAGCAGCTAGCTTGACAGAATAGTAGAATGGTTTTTCAAAGAACCAGTTACAGTGCTAGCCAGGTGTGACAGTGCCTTGCCAGACCGGGGCAAGGTTCTCTAGAAGACTTATATATTATGAATCAGTGTCTAATACATGGTACTGTTTCTCCCACAGCCAAGCTTCACAGTCCAAGAATCAAGGGGTGGAAATGAGAGTTGCACTACTGTTACCTCACAACAGATAATAATGTTTTGCACTTCAGAGGGTACAGGAGGAGTATGTCTAGATTTAGCCCATCTCTTCATTGCTGTGGTCCCCCAAGATCCACTCATTTAATGGACCCAGATAGCTGCCTTAAATGAGTGCACCAGAAAACCTACTCATTGATTCTGATCACCTTCTAGTCCTGGAAGGTGGTTCTTCTGATGGGTATTGACATACCCTACTTTAAAGTACCCTCCAAATTACCACAGTAATTTTCACCCCATATGAGCAGTCCTTAGTGGCCAACTTTACCATTGCTCTTCTGCCTGACCATATAGCCACATATTTGGTCACTGTTCGAGAGGCAATAAGATCCCCAACACAGGGGCAAACAGTGTGCCCTTCAGCCCACTACACTGATTTGTTTTACCTTCCTTGATCAGAGTGATGACGTTCCAAACAAAACGCTGGCCATTTGCTTTGGAACTGCCATCCATAAACCAAACAGCTATTTGTTGGTCATTTGATGGCTGTTTATAAGGTACTATCCAAGTGGTGATAGGGTCTGGCAGCTTTTAAGGTGGCTTCAAAGACAGCCCTAGGGGAAAGAGGCTCCCTGCTCATAGGTACCTCCTTGCAATCCCCTTATAGTATGTTGCAGAAATAAACTATTTCTGTTTTATTATGGAACTCTTCTGGGCACTGCTATCTCCATTAGAACTGTTCTGTCTGCCAGAGAGAGGGGCAAAGAAGGCAGAGGGCCATGAGGAAGATTCCCTGGGGGAAGGCCCTGCACGTATCTGGCAAAATGGACTGACTCCAGTAACCCCAAAAGGCTAAAAATGCGTCCAGACAGGAATAGACAGTCTGGACTAAGCTTTGCATACCTGATAGTAGATGTAAATGCTAAAAGTACAATAAAATGACCACAACAGAAAATGTTGCAACAATTTGGACCACTGAGTCACAATTCTTCAGACTAAGGAACATTTCACAGTCCATATTGTCCAACAATGGCAGAGAGAGCTCTTCCTCATAAAAGAGTATGGGAGGGGTGCCTGCGTGGCTCAATCAGTTAAGCATCCAACTCCCACTCTTGGTTTTGGCTCAGGTCATGATCTTATGGTTCATGAGACCCCTGAGTCAGGCTCTGTGCTGACAGCATGGAGCCTGATCAGGATTCTCTCTCTCCCTCTTTCTTTCTCTCTCTCTCTCTCTGCCCTTCACCTCCCCTATCTTTCTCTGAAAATAAATAAATAAACATTAAAAAAAATAAAAGAGAATTAGAATGGGTAGCTGGAACAGTGGTTGTCTAAAACCAATGGGAGGAGATATAGACATAAAGGGCTGGCTTACATACCTTCATGAGTGCGTGCTCTCATTCAATATGAAGGGGGCCAACGGAGGGTTCCCACTACACAAATTATTCTTCTTTTCTGGTGTATCTGGGGAAAAGGAGGAGGAGGAGAAGGATGGTATGACAATGACTATATTTTTTCTTTCTTTCCCACATCATCTCAACTTTTCCTTTCCCTACTAACGCAGTGACCCTAGGATGAGGGATACCACTGCACGTGTTGGAAACACGGATGATTTGTAAGCAAGAAACTGTATCTTTAAACCTTTGGGTCAGAATTCCTAAGGGCTTGATGGGGTGGATTGTGCCTTAACCACATCTGGCAAAACTGATGCTGACAGTTAATGCAGCTGTACTACCTAGTGGTAGTTCATTCATTCTTTACTTCTGTAATCCTACCTTAAATGGATTGGAGTAGACTGAGGGGAGGTACTTGATAAAGGAGTATATCTGGCAACCTAAACCAGTCCAGTAGCTGAAACTAACATTCCTTACACATGCTAAACATTTCGGGTATCAATGGAGAGAAGGAGAGATAATTGCTAAGGGAAAATGAATGAACAGGTTACACGATAAGGGAATTCCAATGTATTACATTAACACTTGGAACGAGGCTCAGAACAAGGGATGATACTCTTCTAGCTCTGATACCAGATGCCTAAAAGGGTGATGCCATATATTTCTTAGACTACTTCTATTTTTTGAAAATGAGACAGTAACATGGAAGCCAGCAAACCCAAGTGGCCTTGCCCAGAGAGACATTTTGGTTATTTGATATGATGATGAATGGGCTAATTGCTAATAGTCACCAGTTAGGCGCTAAGACCTGACCTTTACTGCCCACCTGCTTGTACTCACCGACCTCTGTCCCAAGTCTTTCCTTAAGCTCTTTTTTTCAGCTTATCTCTTAACTCAGGGAAGTGGAAACTGAAACCACCACTCTAGCAATAGCAACTGCCCTGACAAGACCTCCCACTTGCCCAGACCATTCAGACCGGTTTGAGTTAAATCCCTGACTTGCGCCTGCACAGATGGACCATGCAGTGACCTGTAGAATGAATCACAACTACCTTTACCTCATTTTAATATACAATACTAAAATGAGCACAAGCCTCATTTACATAACATAAAATGTGTGTATAGGCATGTTTACATAAGGCATATGCATATGCACAGCCTTATGCCCACCTCTACATATGATTACAAGGCTTCCCTAAGTATTCTTCCTAACCCTAATAAAAGGAATCCATCCACCCTTGCTCTGGGAATCATGGCTTTGGAAGTTATTCCCTGTGATCTCCTTTGTTGCTGCCAATAAAGTTTACTTTGTGTGACAAGTCCACCTGGTATATCTGTGACTCACCAAGGAATTAACTCACATTGGTTCGGCTACATAACTACTTAGTGGGACTCCAATAACATGGCAGTATCTTTTTACTCTTATTTTTTGAGTTATATGTACCATATTTATGGTGTAACACTGAATCATTGGCAAGCTAATACTGATACTGGTGGTCAAAAGTACCGTGACATTGAGTCAAAAGCCTCCTGTACCTACCGCACATTGGCTATTCTAGATGTTACACATATAAAGAGAACCACGGCCAAAGACCAGTGGGTGGCAAGTATAATAAAGAACTTGGTTGACTTTTCTCTCTGGTTCCTGAGACACAGCCTCAAAATACTTGGAATTTCCTGAGTGATAGGAAAGTGTCTTTGCTATTTATGGTCAGCCCTGATAGTTTAACAGGCTGACTCTGGGTGGGCCCTGTCATCTGTGTTGTTGAGATGACTCAGGATGGGAGTCTGGACATGTGATTAGAGGGCTGGAGTTTTGAGCCACAGTGATATTAGCTAGGTCTCCAGAGAGGGAGGGTGGGGCTAGAAACTGAATTCAACAGATGATTCTAACAATGATGCCTAAGTAATGAAAACCCCATAAAATTTTGGACACCAAAGCTTGAGTGTGCCTCCCTTGTTGGCAGTGTTCTGTTGATGTGTAAGGAAGGTAATGCTTCTCGACTCCACAAAGAGAGGGCAATGGAAGATTTGAGTTTAGAACCCTCCCAGACCTCACTTTATGATTTGTATCCTTTTGCTAAAATAATACTTTAATAACAAATATACTGGCTTTCTGAAGTTCTTTGAATTGTTATAGTGAATTATTGAACCTAAGTGGATAGTGGGAACCCCCAAATTTTTAGACAGTTGGTCAGAAGTGAGGGAGGCCTGGGGATCACCGCAACTTGCAGCCACTGTCTGAAATGAGGGCATTCTTGTGAGTGACAGTGTCCTTTACCTGAGAAGTTTGACCCAACTCCAGGTAGTTGATGACAGAAGTCATTGCAATGCTCTCCCCACCCCCCAAATTAATCCTGATTAAGAATATTAATAAATTATTATCTAAAATTCCTCTCAATGTAGATGCTGAATGTCTAAAACTACAATTATGCTGAAAATGGGAGTGAAACATGAGGGACTAGATTAACATCCGAATACCTACCATGCAGCATTTGGAGTTTTATGAATTTACTTATGCTGAAGTTAAAGTGGGGTAATCAGTGCATAGGTTCAATTAGACTGGATCAATACCTTTGGGAGATAGTTCTTTCTCAGGTGTCTAAAGCAGAAAGTTCATACAGTGCCTTCTCCAGGGGAGAGGAAAATCTGGGCTTATCTTATCACATCAGTCACATCATCAATGAGTTCAAAAGCGATCTAAAGAACAAGCATCCAAGAAGATGATTTTCATCTCTTTTCCTTATCCACCAAAAGCTTCAATGTTACCTAAAATTACATTTGGAATCTGTTTATATTTGAAATGTATCAGAATACTACTTTGAAGGGCTATGAACTCAAGAGTAAGGAATGTGTTTAAACACTTGAGTGCCCTTTAGAGGAAAGTATGTGGCTAAAAATAGAGCAGGAGGAATGGCCTGTCCACCCACTTCAAAGGGTCTTCCCTGATAGATAAGGAAAGTTTTTTGGTAGAATGATAGGCTAATGCAGTAAGAGATGGAAGCCACATCCTTTCTTCATTCTCTCCAAGTTTAGTATTCTTTCCAAGGTCAGGATTTAAAGGGTATGACGTTTCTCAATTTGACCCTCTCTGTTCTATGGACAGAATTGTGTTTCTCAATTTGACCCTCTCTCTTCTATGGACATAACTGTGTTCCCCTAAAGTGCGTATGTTGAAGCTCTAACTCCCAACATGATGGTATTTCAAGATGAGGCCTCTGGGAGACAATTAGGTTTAGATGAAATCATGAGGGTGGGGTCCTTATGATGGGATTATAAGAAGAGGAAAAGACACACAGTGCTCTCTCCCTGCCATGTGAGGACACAGTAAGAAGGCTGCTGTCTATAAGCCAGGAAGAGGGCTCCTACCAGAAACTGAATTGGCCAGCACCTTGATCATGAACTCCCCAGTCTCCAGAACTATGAGACTAAATTTCTGTTGTTTAAGCCAGCCAGTCTATGGTATTTTGTTATAGCAGCCCAAGCAAACTGAGACAATGGTTTATAGCAATTTTGCTCAGCATCTGCTCAGCATCTTTTAAATATTAGTATTTTTAAGTTTGTGTGCTTCTTTCAGTCATAGATATGTTGATAGGCAATTAAGGCAAAGTCAGGCACTGTTATTTTTCTATTATTTAAACTCAGAAGTTCAGCCTTGATATTTGTGGCTTAACTTCCCTTATCTTTTTCAAGGCTGAATGGCAAACAACTATCCTTTTTACAATTTCTTCTCTCTTAAACAAAACAAAACAAAACAAAACAAAATAAAACAATACTGCCCGGGTGGCTCAGTTGGTTAAGGGACTGACTCTTAGTTTTGGCTCAGGTCATGATCCCATGGTTCTTGAGTTTGAGACCCATGTGGGGCTCTGCACGGACAGTACGGAGGCTGCTTGGCATTTTCTCTCTCTCCCTCTCGCTCTCTGCCCCTCCTTTGCACACTCTGTCTCTCAAAATAAACAAATAAACTTAAAAACAACAATAACAACAACCTTCCCCCTCAATGTGAGGATGGTGACCTAGGAGGCAGATAAAACCTGATAGATGATGAAGGTGGAGCAACACAAGGCAAAGAAACATTAGGTTAAGTCCTAAGCCTAGTGCAGAACTCCAAGCGGTTTCAATGGAGCCATGAAGGACTCCTCTTTGCTCTGCTAATATGTGCACATTTAGCCAACAGCATAAATTACTTGTCTCCTCCAAAAAAAACCCCAAGTGCAGGTCTTACTCTCTTTCCCCCTCGCTTTCCAAGGAAGAGAAGCCAAAATAGGCCACACCCACATTATAACAGTATTAACTTGGCAATGTGGTGCCATCTCATATCAAATAACCAGTAAAATCCTAAACTTAAACCCAAGCGATTCTTCTTGGGGTCGCGAAAGAAAGCAGGTAAGAGAAGGAGAGTGCAGCTCCCCCTAGAGGTTAGCAATAACATTCCTGTAAAGTAGGTTTTCTGTTACAAATTGACTCTTGCTTTCTCATATAGCTAAACTTCCCCACATCCATCATATTGCCAAACTCTGTTCAAGAATTTGAGGGGCATTATGGTAATCAACAGATTGAAAAGAAAGCATATAGATAGCACAGGGACTAAAAAAGGCACGAAGAAACACTGGGGCTTTAGTCCGTTCTTTGTTATACTTGTTACAAGCCTCCTGTTGTGGACATGAGTATTGAGGTCCAATCGATCTTAATCAGCAATATCAATCAGACATGACCACGCGAGTTGCTTGAAAAGGAGAAATGCTAATCTTACCTCCCTTCCCAACCTCCCCTCAGACCAATTAATCAGAATTTCTAGAGGCGGGACCTAGGCATTAGTACTTAAAAAAATTTCTCAGGGGATTCTAATGTGCAGCCAAGTTTGAGAATCAGTATACTGGGGTATACATGTGCTGGTCAAACCTACTTTCTTCTTTCTGAGCCCCGTGTTTCTTCTTCTTTTATATTTTATGTTTTCATTTTCTGTGGTTCCATTTTGTTGCTGGCAGTTCCTCTTTTGATCTTTGTATTTTAATTTTATCAATCTTATTTTCCTCTTGAATATTTCTTTTCAACCTCTGTTCAAAAGATGCTTCAACTGCATTTAATAAACTCAAGATATTCTAGGTTTGCCCCATCAGTCTTGATCTGGTAATTCCTACTCCTCCAGGACCACGGACCTTGTTTATGAGAAATAAGGTAGAAATCTATATCCAGGCACATGGCCTCACATAAAGAATTTGAATGTTGATGATTTTCCTGCACTCATCATACTTTGTCTTAGAGTTGCCTTTGCATTACACTCATTTAGAACTTGATGCTTTAAACATCAAAGAGGTCTAATGCAGAAAGTCATCCAAACATCTAAACCCTAAAGCCTCCATGTCCTGTTTTATATGTCATTTTCAAAACAGCTAGGAAAATGGAACTGATGACTACATACTGATTTGTTGGCTACTGCATCCACTTTCTCCTACAACTAATGTTTAGCCATGACCCACAAAGAGTAATTTGGAAGCTTTTGAGAAAACTCAGCTTACTTTAGCTTATGTGCTTGATTCGGCTTAAACAGGAAAACCCCATAATGCCAGAGAAGCTTGTCTAATTGTCTTCCCAGGACAGGTCGAGGGCAAAACCAGAAGCTGATGCATCTTGGCTTCATCACTTCATCCAGCAGAGACTTCATCCAGCTCTCTCTTACCAGACAAGAACGAGATGGGAAGCAGTTGCGAGGTCCTGATGTTTTCGCTGAAATTTATGTTTGTGCTAGATAGGCCAAATTGCAGGGCCCGAGTCCTCCTCATTCCTCCCCCTCTCCAAGCCTCAACTTTAATTTTTTGAATACTCATACTCCTAAGTATCCTATGAGAACCTTTTGCCAGCATGGTGAAAGGTAGTAACTGATCAGCTATGGATCCCTATTATTCTGGCTTCTGCTGATACTCTTCTTTCATATGCCCTTCTTATTCCATTCTTTTGTAAGTGAATTCGTTTACTTATGTTTCAGGATCCTTGCTCTTGACCTCTTTCTCGGACAAGTGGAGATCACTGGGCTGAGCTCTTATATTTGGAATGGATATGACAACTATACAGGTGTAGAACTTCAATTAAAAAAAAAAAGGTCTGATAGATGAACACTGAGGAAGATCTGGATGTGAGGGGAGATAGGAAATATAAGGTCCACGTGAGCAAGGAAACAGCAAGACATTGGTTAAAATTGAAGGGTTGGTAAAAAAACAAAAACAAAAACAAAAAAAACTAGCAAGACAGAGTGAGTGGGTTCAAGAGAAAAAACTTGGACATATTTCCAAATGCAAGGAAGTGTAGGGGATGGGAGTCTTAAAGTTGCCCGTGGTTAAAGCCACGGAAGAGAAGCTTGAACGATTCCTAGGAAGTCCAGAAACTTATCCTGCTGGAGGTGAGCTGGTGATCATTTCATCTGCAACTTCTAACATACGTTTTAAGCCAAACCTCTATCAAAAATTTCAGTGGAGGTTTTGTACTTCTGAAGTGTCCTATGAAGTCCCAGTTGTTAAACTGGGGAATTCTGTCTTGGTCTTGTTGTGATCAGGGTTCTCTCTGGTGCCCGAGTTGCCGCTTTCTCTCAGTGTTCATTGCTGGTCTGCTCACAGTGATGGAGCATGCACCCTACCCTGGTGGGAAGTGATGCTTCCTGATTGGGTCCGGGCCGTCTTGTGGTACACAGAAATACAGAAGTTGAGATACTTCCTGTGCAAGACAAATAATCATTCTTTCAACTTAGACCCAGGGAAGGGGTGCAGTGTGTTTTTAACCATTTAGTGCTAGGTATTATACAGATAATTATCCCAAAAAGAAGAGAAAAATGGAAAGTTCCACACTGGAAGGGCTCCTTAAGTAATTACTTATATTTAATTTCAATGAGCAATTTTATATTTTAACAATTTAAACAATCTCAACTTCAAATCTCTAATTAGATTTCTGTGAAGACTGTATGAGGATATATCAAGAGATCCATAATGAAGCTGTTGGAACCTTAGGCTAGCATTCCTCCAACATGATTAACAACTGGATTTATCATCCTTTAAGACAGGACTTCAGAGACCTTTTTATTTCTTCTTTATCTTCCTTCCTCCATCCCTCCCTCTTATTCTTTTGAATATTTCTTTTCTATCATCAGAGCTAAGGACTGAAAGTATCACAGAAAGTAGCCAAAACTGAACTTTGGCAGAGATGCCTCTATAAACATTAAAAACTTTGACTTTGCTAGCCAACAGAAATCTGTCTAAAATTCAAGAGTCACACAATAATAAGGCATTTATCTTGTTCTCTGGTTATAATTCTCCACCTTCGAGAAAGGACTTCAATAATGGAAAGGTTCCTATGCTTCTTTCCAGGGAAAACACGTTGCCAGATGGAGTAGGCTTAAGTCCTTTTAATGTAAATTGGACAAGACAGGACAGGGACTTTATTCCTAATCATTGATTCTTTCAAAGTAGTGCTACTTTAATAACAACAAAAATAATAAATTATAACCAAAAGAGCTAACATTAATTATTTCTTATGTCTTAGACACTCTGCTATGTACTTTACATGTATTTTTTTTCTCTCTCTTTTTTAAATGTTTGTTTATTTGGAGAGAGAGACAGAGAGAGCACAAGTGGGGGAGGGGCAGAGAGAGAGGGAGAGAGAATCCCAAGCAGGCTCTGTGCTGTCAGTGCAAAGCCTGACATGGGGCTCAATCCCACGAACTGTGAGATCATGACTTGAGCCGAAATCAAGAGTCAGATGCTCAAAACCAAGTGAGCCACCCAGGTGCCCCCTATTTTCTGTTTTAATCTTCAAAATAATGCTATGGGATAGAGACTGTTCTCTTTGTTGTAAGTATAAGGACAATAAAGCTTAGAGAGATTAAGTAATTAGTGCAGGTCACACAGCTGTAAGAGCTGGAACTGTGACTCAAGACCAGGTGTTTATTATCAACTTCCCATTTAGACCATCTTGAGGAACAACCTGGGTCAGGCTTTCCCACATGTGTAATATCCCATTAATTCTATAATTAGGTATTGAGTGCCTTCTACATGGCAGGCACTTTTGTAAAAAATGGGGGTCCAATAATGAACGACATCTGTCTCTGCCTTCAAGGAGTTCGTAGATTAATTCAATTTATCCCCACTGTGTTCTATAACTAAATTCCTCTTCAGATCTCTTGTTGAGCAATTAAATGCAAGTGGAAACTCAGATGCCTGTAAGGAATCTGCAGTTAACTTACATGGTGTGACGTATGCTAGGTGAATGTAGAATTCTGGGAGCAGATCTGCTTTATATTTGACTTACACATCTGGTTAGTATTTGCCATTTTAAACACCCAGCAGCTCTATAAAGTCTTGGACCCACTTTGTGCCTTCCCTCTCAATGGTTTCCAAACCTGAGCTTGTTAAAACAGTTAAAACAGAATGCTTAACACCAATCTCCACCCCCGAGTTTCTGATTCAGTGAGTCTTTGGGGGAACCTCAGAATTTGCATTTCTGAAAAGTTACCTGGTGATATGGATGATGCTGGTGTAGGGATCATACTCTGAAAACCTGTTGGATCATCTAGGCATAATTTTAGTCTTCTTATTATGTTATGAAATAATTCTGTCAGGTGGTATCCCTGAGTTTAGTCTCTCAATAGACATTGATCTCAATCTACTTTTCTCTCTTCCATTCTTCAAAGATATTTATAGAGATCTTTGTTAAGAAACTGGAGATGCTGAAGTGAATAAGACCCTGTGGTTGGGGTCTTTGTTTATATACAAAACTACTTTGTATATATAAGACAAAAATTTCTATCTCTTAACCTCTATCTCCATATTTACTTTCAGTTGTGACCCATCAAAATTTTTTTTTAATGTTTTTATTTATTTTTGAGACAGAGAGAGACAGAGTATGAGCAGGGGAGGGGCAGAGAGAGGGGGAGACACAGAATCTGAAGCAGGCTCCAGGCTCTGAGCTGTCAGCACAGAGCCTGACGCGGGGCTCGAACTCACGTACCGTGAGATCATGACCTGAGCCGAAGTCGGACGCTCAACCGACTGAGCCACCCAGGCGCCCCCATCAAACGTTTTAAATAAGCATATTCTCTCTAATGGTTACTGTTTGTTTCAAGATGATCAACTAAATAAAAATTAAATTTAAAAATCATTAAGTTTGAATAATGCGCTAAAATGGTCAAAATTAGTTAAATCCTTTAAAGTTTTCATAAGACAAAGAAATACAAAATATCTATCAAGCAAATTGAAATAGTGATCTCAACTTAGCCCTCAGATGCCATATACATAGAATAGTTAGATATTGAATGGTTATCATCCATATTGATGAAAAGGGAATTGCCATATATGGATCATTAAATTTTGAATGCTTAGAATATAATTAAGGACACTCTGCACAAATTTTATTTTTTTTAATATACAAGAATTGGATGATTTGATGATTTAGGAGTTTCAGGATCCCATAATGCCTATGAGTCATTAGTATGACCACTGCCACCACTGCCACCACCACCCAACATTTACTGGGTACTTAGCGTGTGTCAAACACTGTACTTAGTGCTAATTACGCATTATCTCTTGCCCCTCCCAAAATCTGTGAAGCAGGTACTATTATTATCTCCATTCTAAGGCTTAAGAACATTTAGCACTAAGCGTTGGTACTAACTGTTGATGTTATTGCCAAGGGAAGGAAGCTTTGGTGTCCAGGTGCACAAGCTTTGACTTCAGGGGAGGGGGTGTATTGTGAAATGAGTGGGTAGACAGGCTACTTCCCAGAAGTCACGAGTGCTCTGCCCAAGTCCTCCCACTGACTTTAAAACCCAGCTGAGCTTTGCCCTTTTCTTGTGTCGTGCAGGAAGGATGTGGCATTGCTACAAGAGTGATATCACAAGGAACAGGACACACAGTCCATCCAAAGGCACCAAGAGTATGGTATGCCATTTTGGAGAAATTGAATGGACAATTTTATCTTTGGATAGTTCCCTCAACCTTGCATTTTGATAATGTGAGGGATGTCCTTAGAGATTAACAAAGACCCTTTCCTTGATATGTAGATAAAATTTCAGTACTCACAAGTCTTCCTGCTGCTTTAAAATGCATCTCAATTTTGGTATGTCCAAAACTGAACTTAACCATCTTCCAGCCCCTGCAAACATGTGCCACGCCTCTCCAGTGTTTAACACCTTGAGGAAGGGCCCTGTCATGCACACGACTGTCCAAACCAGAAACCTATCCTTCATTCTGGTTTCCTCCCAGTCAGTCCCTCATCCCAGTCCAATTAATCAAGTTTACTTCCTGAAAGACTCTTTTCCCACCAATCTACCATTCTTGCCTTCTTTCCTTCTTGTTTGCTACTCTCTCATCTTTTATTAATGTTGTTGTCAAAGTGATTCTTCCAAAACTGCAATTATTATGTCATGTTCTCCCTTAAACACCCTACACCAGCTTTCCACTGCTATTAATATAAGCTCCAAATTTTGTAATGTGGCTTACAAAATGCTCCACGACTGGCCTCTACCTACCTCTCCTGTTTGTCTCTGACCACTTAGACACCAACTATGATGAATTTGTTTTTGCTTCTTGAGAGGGCCACATACTATCACCTGTCTGAGCCTTTAATATGCTGTTTTCTCTATCTGAAACCCTTTCCCTTCAATTCCTATTCACACTTCTGACATCAACTTAAATAATCCTTTCTCCAGGAAGCTTTTTACTCTTCCACATTAAGGAAGATATGGATACTATATATATCTTGAACTTCTCTAACAAAACACTTGTTCACTTTATTATAAGTTCTTGTTTAATAGTCTACCTTGTCTGCTAGCCTGTAGGCTCAGAGATGGCAAGAACCACATCTAGTTTTTCATAAATGTATCACAGGGCTTGGCATATAGTAGGGGCAAAATAAATAGCTATTTCATTAATTGATTTAATGAAAGACTTAAGTAGGAGCAAGTATTGTATAGTCTTGTACCTTCCTAAGTCACTGAAAACATATATATAGTATTTTTACCTTTGGTTTTCTATCACCCTTTGCTTTTCTTATTGGTTTTAAAAACACAAAAGCAAAAAAATTCCCGATGGAGTCAGAGGTGTCTGAAGCCTTGGTTTATCTCCAGGTACTGTCATGTGGCTGAGGTTCCAGTTTTGTTACCTTCTGCTCAATTCTCTCAACTGAGAATCTTGGTAGGCTCAGTTTCCCCTAGAATTTGCACTTTTTCCTATTAATATTTGAAAAATCCCACTAAAATTCACCTCAGCTGCATCCTTTCCCTCCGTTCTCCTCCAGAACACACTCTATATTCTGTTTTATCATGGATCCATTGAATCATAGGAAGGAACCTCAGCCAATATCTAGTCTACCTAACTAACTTATACTTTAATTCCTGCTTTTCGTTTCCATGTTAAGAGTTATCCACAACCAGTGGCAAAAATACTCAGTGACAAGGAACTCCCAACCTCTGAAGGCTATCCATACAGATGGTACTAATTGGTCGGAAGCCCCTGTGGAAGGGAGGGAGGAGACATGCCTGGAAGGGAGGAGACATGCCTGGAAGGGAGGAGACATGTGGGTTCATTGTCAGTGTAAACTTTGAAGGAGTTTATCCATCTTTTTCTGAGATCAGACTTTGTACAAAATAAGAGGAGATAACATTTAAGGTACTGGGAAATAGAGGTTGCAAAGTTGTATTATTAATTATTATTATTTGCACATACTTTATCATAGGTGGCAATTAGGTTTTGGGAGAGTAAAAAGGATTTTTGCAATTTAATACCTCAATATTTGTGTTCACAAATGGATTAAAATATCTTATGTCAATGGTATTGCTAAATATATTCAGCAAATTTATGTTCCACTTTCCTTAAGAAATTCTTAAGAATTTGTCATTTTGCACATAGGTCAATGGAACAGCATAGAAATCCCAGAAATAAACCCACAATTATATGATTAATTAATCTTTGACAAAGCAGGAAAAAATATCCAATGGGAAAAAGACAGTCTCTTCAACAAATGATGTTGGGAAAACTGGACAGCTACATGCAAAAGAATGAAACTGAACCACTTTCTTACACCATCACAAAAATAAACTCAAAATGGGGCTGGGTAGCTCAGTTGGTTAAGAGTCCAACTCCAGCTCAGGTCATAAGCTCACGGCTTGTGGGTTCGAGCCCCACATCAGGCTCTGTGCTGACAGCTCAGAGCCTGGAGACTGCTCTGGATTCTGTGTCTCCCTCTCTCTCTGCCCCTCCCCTGCTCACGCTCTGTCTGTCTGTCTCTCAAAAATAAATAAAACATTAAAATTTTTTTAAAAAAACCTCAAAATGGATTAAAGGCCTAAATGTGGGACCTGAGATATGGAAGTCCCAGAAGAGAACAGAAGTAGTAATTTCTCTGACATTAGCTGTAGTAATATTTTTCTAAATGTGTCTCCTGAGGCAAGGGAAATAAAAGCAAAAATACACTATTGGGACACTGTTTTATCAAAATAAAAAAGCTTCTACACGGTGAAGGAAATAATCAACAAAACTAAAAGGCAACTGATGGAATGGGGGAAGATATTTGCAAATGACAAATCTAATAAAGGATTAGTATCCAAAATATACAACAGACTTGTCCAACTCAACATCCCCAAAACAAGTAATACAATTAAAAAATGGGCAGAAGACATGAACACATATTTCCCCCAAGAAGATAGATGACCAGCAGACACGTGAAAAGATGTGCAACATCACTCATTATCAGGAAAATGCAAATCAAAACCACAATGAGATACCACCTCACACCTGTCAGAATGGCTAAAATGAACAACACAAGAAACAGTAATTGTTGGCAAGGATGTGGAGAAAGGGGAACCCTTCTTCACTGTTGGTGGCGATGCAAACTGGTGCAGCCACTGTGGAAAACAGTATGGAAGTTCCTCAGAAAGTTAAAAATGGAACTACTGTTTGGTCTAGTAATTGCCCTACTGGGTATTTAGCCCTAAAGTATGAAAACGCTAAATCAAGGGGATACCCACACCTCTGTTTATCGCAGCATTATTTACAATAGCTAAACCATGAAAGCAGCAGCCCTAATGTCCATCAATTGATGAATGGATAAAGAAGATTTGGTATGTATACACAATGGAGTATAATTTAACCATAAAAAGAATAAAATCTTACCATTAGCAACAACATGGATGGAGCTAGACAGTATAATGCTAAGTGAAATAAGTCAGTCAGAGAAAGACAAATACCATAAAATTTCACTTCTATGTAGAATTTAAGAAACAAGACAAATAAGCAAAGGAAAAAAAGAGAGAGAGAGAGAAAGACAAACAAGAAACACACTCTTCCCTATAGAGAACAAACTGATGGCTACTAGAGGGGAGGGCATTGGGGGAAGGGGGAAATAGGTGATGGGGATTAAGGAGTGCACTTGCTGAGATGGAACCTGGTGATGCATGGAAGTGTTGAATCACTATATTTTACACCGGAAACGAATATTACACCGTATGTTAACTAATTGGAATTAAAATTAAAAGTAGAATTTGATATTTTGTTTGTAATAAACTGAACATTATGAATGATGAGAAGAGCAAGTAAATCCAGAATAATCTTTCCAAATGAAATATTATGCAAAACAATAAAAAATAAAAAAATACTGTCATCATCAACACTATGGATGAGAATCTTACTCTTCACCTAACCCAGTGGCTTCAAAACTTTTCAAAAGAAAGCTGATCTGTTTCTGTTTTTGCTTTTTAAATGAAATACTCTCATGCCAAAACTAAATAGAAAGTTAAAAACAAAGCTGCCTTATTGAAGTTAGGTGGGACCCTCTAAGTTCTGTCCACTTGTTTTTAATTCCTCTCCTCTGTATGAATTGAGGGCTCTTTGGAAGTTAGTTTGAAAACTACTGATCTGATATAAACCATCATCAAACACATAAAATTAAGATCATGCCAGTTTTATCGTACTATATCAGATGCCCTTCTAAAGTAGCACAGGCAAGAAAATATCCAGTCACACAGGAACATTCTATAAGCATGTATTCATTACACACACACATATACACACATGTGATATAGACACACCTGCAAAAAGATATCAGAGCATGCTATTATAGTACAAAGCAACAGACATGTTGTGTACACATATCCAAGTATCACCTGGGCAGATGGGGGTCACCTTGACCCTTATGGAAAATTTCATATGCTCCTCAAGATTTCTACTGATTTCAGAGCTGATGATATTTGTATTTCAAAGCTCTTGCTTCAGTGGGATTAGCTAGATTTAAGAACCGTTGCACTGTCTAACTGATATTTTCCCTCCTTCCTACCATGTCACACCAGACATGAGACTCATAGACATAATAAATACATAAGACATAATACCTAAATAAATACCTAAGGCATAATAAATACTCCACTTTATTTGAAATGTCTTTATTTGATTCTAGTATCACAACTCGTGAAATGACAGGCTTAACTTTATTCTGTCAATTACATTCTTTTTATAGTTTGAGCCTTATGCTTTAAATGTTTAATAATTCTCCCTTAATATGTAAACACTTGTGTGATCAGTGGAATAAAGAGTGATTTTGACAGGGCTTGTAAAAAGATTAGTGCACAGACCTAATTTTGGAATTATAGGTGACCATTCCCAGTTCTGGAAAACTTGCGGTGACAAAGACAAATTTTGCCCTGTCTGCTATAAGGAGAAAGAGACAATTAAAACTGTTGTGGAATAGAAGGGGACAAACCTAAAAGTAGAGACATGCGAGAGGGTACTGTAGAGATTCTTAATGATAGAGAAGAAACTGAGAGTTGATGGAGGGAGGCGGTTGGGGGGATGGGCTAGATAGGTGATGGGAATCAAGGAGGGCACTTGCGATGAGCACTGGGTGTTGTATGTGATACTTCACTGAATTCTACTTCCGAAACCATATCACACTGTCTGTTAACTATCTCAAATATAGAAAACTAGTGGAATGGTGAAGGCACGGATGGGAAACATGGACAGGTCTGTGTGTGTCCTGGAACATGGAGTCAAAGGGGTAAAGAGACGGAGATGCCATCGTGATGAGCTGATGCTTGAGATGTGAGAATGTGGTGGGAGAGAGCAGGCAGGAGGGTGACGATATAAAAGGGGAAGTCATAAGGAAATGGAAAGATTTTTATCTTTGACTTTTCATGTTCTGTTTTGGAGATGGCTATGTGCCTTTTATTTTCAGACTTGCCAAAATTAGAAATGTGTGTTAGTTTTCTATGGCTGTTTTCTATGGCTGGTGTGATGAATTCGCCCAAACGTAGTGACTTAAAATAACACACTTTTATTGTTTTACAATGCTGTAGATTGGAAGTCTGACATGGGTCTCACTAGGCCAAAATCAAGGTGTCAGCAGGACGATACTCCTTGAATTCTAGGAGAGAATTCACTTCCTTGCCTTTCCAGCTTCTAGAGGCTGCCCACCTTCGTTGGCTCATGACCCTCTTCCGCCATCTTCAAGGCCAGCAACATCGTACCTCTCTGACCATTCTTCCATAATCACATCTCGCTCTGGAAAGTTCCTCTTTTTTTTTATTAAAAAGATTTTTTTTTTATTACTCTGTTTTTGAGAGGCAGAGAGAGACAGAGCGCGAGTGGGGGAGGGGCAGAGAGAGAGGGAGGCGCAGAATCCGAAGCAGGCTCCAGGCTCTGAGCTGTCAGCACAGAATTGAACACGGGGCTCGAACCCACAAACCGCAAGATCATGACCTGAGCCGAAGTCGGACACTTAACGACTGAGCCACCCAGACGCCCCTGGAAAGTTCCTCTGCTTTTACGAACGCACATGATTAAATTGGATTCACCTAGATAATTCATTATACTCTCTCAAAGACCTTGATTTAATCATACCTGCAAAGCCCCTTTTGCTATGAAGGTAACATTCTTAGGTCATTCTTCTGCCTACTCTCTAGCCCACTCTAAATCTTTTATTCAAAATGAAACAGGGACATTAATATGAGCCAAAGGAATTGTATTCTCTCTCTGTTTCCTGTAAAAGTCATTGTCAAGCAATCCTCAGCCAGCTGTAATCTGTCAGTCTCTAGACATCTGCATGGTGGCCTGGCTGAGTTCTTCGCGTCTGGAGGCTCTATTATAAAGCAGAAGTGTGACTAGCAAGCAGTCTTCTGCCAATATAACCACATCATTCCAAAAAAGAGAAAGACTATTTCAACCATTTTCATTCTTTCCTCCGGGGCAATATAGTTGCCTGTAGCGCTATCCAAATACAACAGTCATTTCTCATTTTTGACTGTGAGGGCTACATTTTTTTTCTTTTCTTAAGTTTAAAAGCAAGCAAGCATAATTAGTAGAGAAAAGGGACCTTTAATGGTGAAACTATAAGCATGGCATAGTGTAAGACCTAAAATGTTAAGTGATGCTTTGACATCTCGGAGCCTCACAAGACCCAAAAAGTCTCACCATGAGTTCTCCTGCTCTTGCCAGATATGCCCCCAGCCCAGTGGAAAGGCTTGCAACTGGCTAGTTCCTGCATCAGCCAGACTTGCTGAAACTACCTAGCCCTCAACCCAATGGGCTTCGCCTTCCTGCCGGCCCGTACAGTTACTCAAACAAGCAAATCATATTCTCCCACAGAAACCAAGGGTCACCCCTTTCTCTCGTTACTCCAAAGCTTGTCTCCCACAGCCCCTGCTGGTTCACTCTGTTCCTGAATGCCATCCCCATATGGCCCTGCATCTCATGTGGTATACGCAACTCCCTGGACGGTGAGTATATGACATTGCTGACAATCTCATCTGTCCAGTGTCAGGGGTCATGTGTTCTGCCACCTTGTCTGTTTAGGGTGGGAAACTCCCCCTTCACCAACGGTATGCATAAGAAGTGATCAGAACATGTTTGCTTTCCTTGTTGTGAAGTGTTTGGTCTATGCACTGAAAAAGACACATGAATGGTCAAGTCCCTTAAAGGAACCACGGATCCAGTCTTCCTCATGCAAAAGGGAAAAAAGGTCAATATATGATGCTATTATGCATTCCCGGGATTTTTCCAGGGGGTTCCAGTAACACTGCTGGAATGTGGCATAGTACGTAAGAAAATTGGTTTCACATGCAGCTCACTAGCTTTTTTGGAATTGTCATGACCTTTCAAACACCAAATTAATGAACACCGGAGTATGTTCGGGAGTAAGAGGTTCTTGGCAACAGAAGGCCACATTCCATCTTACTTTTTCATGAAAACTTTTTGTCTTGACTTTTGTAGAAATAGGAAATATGTGTGCAATAGTAAGATCTAAACTTAAATTGATATCTAGAATACAAAAAAAACCTCCCACAAATCACCAAGATAGAAAATTTAATAGAAGAAAATAGATAAAGATGTGGCTAGGTAGTTGACAGAAATGAAAACACTGACAGTTAATAAATATTTAAAGAGAAGCCAGATCTCACCAGTAATCAAGGAAATGCAAATTAAAAATACTACTTTGCACTCATAGTTTGGCAAAAATTAGAAAGTCAGATACTATCAAGGGCTGGTAAGGATGTGAGGAAACCTCATGCACTGCTGGTATGCTAGCTAAAGATCACAATCTGACATAAACAGTGAAGTTGAGCAAGCCTAGATAGCCTCTGACTAGCACCTTTGCTTCCAGGCATATATCCCAGAGATGTCCTCAAAGGAGATGTTCATGAGGGTGTTCACCCGAGTGGTATTTACGATAGCAAAGAATTGGGAACTAGGTGAGCATTGATGTCCAAGGCAATGGACAAATAAAATGTGATGAGAAGATCAGATTCTCAGCATCAGCCCAAACCAATCATTTAGATTTACATGTAGTGACGTTGATAGATCTCAAGAAAAAAATTATTGAATAAAAAATAACTCAAGAAACAGGATGACACTTATATCCAGTCCCTTTTATTGAAACTAAAACCCAAACACAAAACATGCCATATGCTTTAAAAGTACACATGTCTTGGGGCGCCTGGGTAGCTCGGTCGTTTAAGTGTCCGACTTCAGCTCAGGTCATGATCTCGTAGTTTGTGGGTTTGAGCCCCGTGTCGGGCTCTGTGCTGACAGCTCAGAGCCTGAAGCCTGCTTCAGATTCTGTCTCCCTCTCTCTCTGCCCCTCCCCTGCTCATGCGCTGTCTCTCTCTGTCTCTCAATAATAGATAAATGTTAAAAAATGTTCTTTTAAAAATACACGTGTCTTTAAGTAAGTGAAAAATGGATTAGAAAGAAAGTGTTTGACTATGGAATGGGGGAGGGCCAAGGGATTGTGGATGGGAGATGAAGATGAAAAACTAATAAAGTAAGAAACCACAAATGAAGGAACATAACTCTAACTGACAACGATAATATACCACACATGGTGGCTCCGAGTAACTTGGCTCTGTGTACCTGATTCCAAAGAAATGGGAAAGAAGGAAGAAATGGGGGAAAGAAGGAGGAAGGGAGGAAGCAAGGAAGGGGCAGAATGTGTGTGAGAGTGCAGACTCTGGGACCCTGACTTCTAGGGAGTGCATTTCCAACCACTGAACAATTCTCCTGTAGGCACCTTGGATTCCTAGTGAGGAAAAATAGGAAGGCGTCCTGGTCCAGCAGGCAGGAACTTGGAGTTCAAGACAAGAGACCTGCACCTCTCTTTCTTCTTTGTCACAAGCTCGTTGAATAATCTTTGGTAGGTCACAGGTATCTCTGTTAGATGGACCTGCTCTGTGTGCCCTGCAGGGTCCTTGTGAGGATGAAATTAGGGGAAACTGTGGCAGAAAGTGTCAGCTTTGCATAAATATCAGATGATGTATCTGTTGCAAGACTGGCGGTAGACAGATGAGTGTAGTTGAGAGAAGGAGAGTGGAACTAAGTTTCCTCTGTCCTGAATGTGCCTGGGTCCTTGACCCCCTGGAAGAGTGAGGGGCCAAAAACCAAATCTAAGGGAGATTATTTTAAAAAAATACAGTATATTGTTATATTTGTCCTATTTTATTATTCCTTATTGTTGTTAATTTATTACTGTGCCTAATTTATAAATTAGACTTTATTGTACGTGTGTATATATTGTAGGCATCCACTGGGGGTCTTGGAACGTATTTCCTGTAGAAGAAGGGTGACTACTGTGTTTCAGTACTGTTATGATCTCCCCCAAACCTCTAAGCATTCTCCTTTCAGTTCTTTGCTGATTCTCGTTTTAGTTTGACCTTGGTCACATTATTATACTTAGAAGTGTCCCTGGATCTGATTGTCCTCAGGTGTTTCTTTGGATTCACATATCCTACAGTTGGAAAATATTGGAAAAGATGTTATGTATTCACTGAGTTTCAATGATATGACAACCTTTTAATTCTCTAATCTCTCAGAAGGTTAAAAACAAAACTAGTTAATCAAAATTCACAGAGGTAAAGAGGATGCCTCTGGGTGCAAGAACTATGAGTCCTTCCCCACTGGACGCCGAGAATGATTCTCAGGAATCCTCAGGACCTCAGGCAAGCTCTTCTCCCCCCCCAGGCCTGTGGACATTGCAAGTGCCAAGAAACCTTAAGGGATATTCTCTTAACCACCCTTCCACCCTGGCTTATGTCCTTCTCTACCTTCCTTTTTTTTTTTTCTTCATGTTTCAAAATGAGTTTATTCATATTAAGTTCGTAAAAGGAACACAATTTGGTATTTACAAAGAGACTGATTACTTTTCTTGGTGAGCTCACCAAGCTAAATGTCTGCATTTAAACATTTAAAAATGAATCAACATTAAAAAATAGAATCTTCCATACAGCACACACTCAATACGCATTTAGTAAATGGACGACTAAATGAGTCAATTAGGGACCTTGGGCAATTTAGTAACTTTCTGTGAGCCTCAGTCTCTTTTTTCTGTTAAACAAGGATTATTAAATATCACTCAAAGGATAGCAGTAAAGACTAAATAACATGATGCAACATACTTCACCCGGTGTCTGTCACATCAAACGCATTCAGGACTTCTCGCTTTTTCTTTCCCCGGCAAAAAATGATTCCCTTATAATGTTTACTTAATGAGTACCTAAGGATCCGCGCCACTGAGAGATGATTACATTGGTATTAGATGCCCAAAGGACAAAACAAAAAACAAAAAACCCAAACAAAAATCTCAATGCTTTCGATGGGTTATCTGACAACACACAGGAAGAGAAAAATGAAAAGTGACAAGGACATTTTACAAGACATCGTTGCTGGGAGGAAACTTTGAGGTCTTTGGTTTTCTGATTTCCTTCTGCTACGGCTAAGACAATAATGGTACAGGGAGGCTGGGTCATTTGCCAGGTACTGGCAGCAAAGTCTGGAACCCAGAGGCTTGAGACTTGCCTTGTGCTCCTGCCTCCTACACCTCACTTGCCTCTGAAACAGAACTGGTTCAAACTAGTTTCAGAGTTGAGAGATTCTACAGATGCAAAATATTAATCATTACGGTTTCAGATTCTTGGCTGATTCCAGTGTTCTAACTCTTTAGTTATAAACATGTCTCAGCCTTCGTCACAATAAGCACCTTAATAACAATAAAGATTATTTTTTCTCTTATTAGATCAGGTGACCTCTTCAAAGTTTTCTTTGTTTGTAGGCCTGCAATTATATTGTAGAAAATAGTTGAAAGAAGTCCTAGGAGAATAAAGCAAACGCATGCAAGATGAAAATAAGAGAATATAATGCTGAAAATATTTTAAGATCAAATTTAGTATCAAATCAGACTTATGGTCTGAAAGCGCTAACACCAATCGGTAAAATGATGACATGAAATGATGAGATAAAGTTATGAACATGATCTGAAACTGTCGTAGAAAATAAACTCAATCATAATAATAAAAAGTATGATTTAAAATGTCACTTCCAATTTTTTAGACATGGGCAGTTTTCTGTGACATTTAATTTGTCTGCAATAAAGGCTTTAAAAATTTAGTTTAAAGCAGACATGATTTATGCTAAATTAGCTTTACAAAAACATTGAAAATAAAGTGTACATTAGACAACCACAGTTTCCATCTAGCTTATTCTGGGTGCAATCAGAATCGATACCTTTTAAAAGCGTAGTTCCTAAAAAGTGAGCTAAATTTGTTTCTAATGGGCTCCTAATAACTTTGCTGGTTCAGGTTACATTTTGATGGGGCTTAGTCATTAGTGGTTTCCCTCACACATGCCCTCCTCATGTCCTCCTCTCTCAGTCTCCTCCTACCCCCCCCCTCATCCTTTCACCTCTTTTCCCCTTCATTTTTCCCCCATGATATCTTTCCCATTCCTATAATTTTCTTACTACCCCTCTTTGTCCATCTTTCTTTTCTTTTATTGGCCCAAGCTAATTTGAAGAAATCCTCAGTAAAGATCATGAAAAACCAGAGGCAAGCCTTTTAATTTAAAACATGCTATACTTTTTTATTAGAGGTGGCGATCTTAGATACAAATTGTAGTAAATTGCATGAATGGCCCCAGTTCTTCCCTGTAACCACACCCTGCCATGTGACTGTGAATTTCTATTCCTTGAAAGGGTGGAGGTATATTTCCCCACTCTTCCACTTTGTTTTGGCTACATGACTTGCTTCGGCCAATAGAATGAGGCAGATGGTATGCCACTTCCAAGCCTGGGACCTAAGAGACCTTGTACGATTCCGTTTTGCATTCTTGCACCTCCACCATTGCCACGAGAAGAAAATGCCCAGACTTTTCTGGGGGTCCCAGAAAGAGAATGAGAGACACATGGAGCAGAACCACACACCCAGTCAGCTGACCCCCCAGCTGACACACAAATTCATGAGCTCATTAAGTGCTATTGTTGTGTACCACTGATATTTGGTGGTTGTTTGTTACACAATGTTACTGTAACAATAGGAAATTGATACACTAACTCAACGTCTTCCATTTTGAACACATGGAGGCTGAGGCTCAGAGAAGTCTAAGGTTACAAACTGTTAAGGACAGATCTGTAACTAGGACTCAGAATTCCATATAGGTGGACCTATACTTGTTCAGTAAACCATGTCTTGTTGTGAAGTGCCTTTGCATATGCCTAAAACTCTTCACACCCTTCTGCTTAACTTCTGTTAAAACCTCATTATTTATTTCTTTAACTGATTTGAATCTATCATTTCAGCAATCAGTTGAGTTAACTTGATTATTCAATTTATGATAAAAGGCAGGAAACGTAGGCAGTATTGTATTGCTAAGACATCAGTCTTGCTGTGGTATACATGTGTATGTGTATCGTGTGTGTGTGTTTGTGGTGCAGAGCTATGAAGTCTTGCCATCATAGCTACCATTGGCTGAGCAATTGATATAATTAAACCATACACCATGCATTGTGCTAAGCACTTTTTTTCTTCAAGTATAATTAACACAGTGTTATATTAGTTTCACGTGTACAAGATAATGATTCAGCAATTCTACACATTACTCAGTGCTCATCATGATAAGTGTAGTCTTAATCTCCTTCACCTATTTCACCCATCCCCCCACCCTCTTCCCCTCTGTCACCACCAGTTTGTTCTCTATACTGTTTTTGTTTGTCTTTTTTCTTTGTTCATTTGTTGTTTCCTAAATTCCACATATAAGTGAAATCGTATGGTATTTGTCTTTCTCTGACTGACTTATTTCACTTGGCATAATACTCTCTGGATCCATCCATATTGTTGCAAATGGCAAGATTTAATCCTTTTTTAATAGTTAATATTCCATTGTGTGTGTTTGTGTGTGTGTGTGTGTGTGTGTGTGTGAGACAACTCCTTTATCCATTCATCTATGGATGGACTTGGCAGCTTCCACGTCTTGGCTATTGTAAATAATGCTGCAATAAACACAGGGATGCATATATCTTTTTGAATTGGTGTTTTCATTTGGGGTAAATACCTATTAGTGGAATATTCATCAACTCATTTGGTGTATATCCAGGGTGAACATCCTATGGCATAGGGCCAACTCCTATCTGCTGCTTGTTTTTAGAGAGAGTTTGATAGGAACACAGTCCTATTTATTTGTTACGTACGGCCTGTGGCTCCTATTGTGCTTCAGTGACAAAGGTCAGTAGGTGAAGCATAGCTGGCTGTCTGGCCTGCAAAGTGGAGGATGTTACCATCTGGCCCTTTACAGAAAAAGTTTGCTGATACCTGGTCTCCCAATAGTAGTTTTCAAGTGTCTGTGGATCCTGGCATGCCTTAAGAGGTCTGTGAGGTCAAAACTATTTCATGACAACACTGTCACATATTTGCCTTTTTTACCGCGAGGGCATCTGCACTGATGGTGGATAAAACTGCCATCACTTTGGTATCGTTAAGGTGGTGGTGCCACTCTTTAATAGTCACCATATTCTCTAAAATACTCACAATACACAAAAAAGTCAGTTTCACTTAAGAATGTCCCAATGAGGACATTAATTTTATCGAAGCTGGACTCCTATAGTATCCATCTTTTTAATACTCTGAGTGATGAAATGGGACATATCGTGGGGCTTGTGCTGCAGACTGAAGGGAATGCCCATGTGTGATTGGGTTGGGAGTTCAAGAGCTGTTTTTTCACAAAACACAATTTTTACTTGGGGAAAAAATACTGAGAAACAGTCTTTTTGATTTTTCAGATGAGTATTTGGCAGATATTTTTCTTATATTTATTTTATTTATTTATTAAAAAAAATTTTTTTTTGAGGGCACTTGTTGGGATGAGCATTGGGTGTTGTATGGAAACTAATTTGTCAATAAATTATATTTAAAAATAAATAAATAAATTATAAAAAAACAAACCCTGGAAACCACACTGATTACCCTTTGGAGAAGGTTGTCTGGATAAGACAAATGGCTGTGGATAACTAGATAAAATGTAGTGAAATAGTAATTCATAAGATCCCAAAATACATAAAACTGTTTAAACCTCATTTACACTTTACAATTATTTATAATTAAATACATATTAAAACAAAAAATGTTTATTTGTTTTTGAGAGAGAAAGAGAGAGTGCACGTGAACACAAGTGGGGGCGGAGGCAGAGAGAGACGGAGAGAAGATCCTAAGTAGGCTTTGCACTGAGAGCAGAGAGCCCAATCCGGGGCTCGAACTCATGAACCGTGAGATGAACTGAGCTGAAGTTGGATGCCTAACCAACTGAGTCACCCAGGCACTCTGTGGCAGATATTTTTCTTTTAAATAAAAGAAATGAGCCTGTTACTTCAAGAAAAATATTTGGCAATATATTTTGCCAATGATAAAATTCAAGCTTTCAAGTGAAAGCTTTTCAAAAAGTTGCATCTACCACTTTGAGAGTGACAGCTTTCTAATACTTAAAAGACTTTTCTGGTGACCACAGTGGTGACATTAATGAATGTGATTGTTTTTGTTTGTTTGTTTGTTTTTTGGCTGTTGAATAATGTAATGGGTCAGTGTTAGGAAGATCTGTATAATTCACTGAGCCAGTATTTAAATGACCAACCAATCATGTTACAAATTCACGGATGGGTGAAAGATCCTTTCAAAATGCAAGATATTCCAATGGATCTTAAAGTAACAGTATGAATGCATTGATACAATTTTTGATTTACATGGCAACTAACTTTTTTAAATGTTTATTTATTTTTCAGAGAGAGACAGAGTATGAGCAGGGGAGGGGTAGAGAGAGGGAGACACAGGATCGGAAGCAGGCTCCTGGCTCTGAGCCCTCAGCACGGAGCCCGACGCAGGGCTTGAACTCACGGACTGTGAGATCATGACCTGAGCCAAAATCGGATGCTTAAAGGACTGAGCCACCCTGGCGCCCCTACATGGCAACTAAGTTTTAAGAAACTACCACTTGTTAGGTTCTGGTATGTAATCCAATGATGATGTCCACAATTTCCTGAGAAGAATATGAAAACACTTCTCTCATTTCCAATGACACATTTGTAGTTTTACTAGATTTTCTTCATACACATCAACCAAAGCAGCAGGTCACAACAGCCTGAATGCAGCAGATATGTGAATTCAGTTGCCTTTCATTAAGCCAGAGATTTTTAAAAAATATACAAAACATAAATTATTCTTATTTTTTTTTGAAAATAGTTTTTTTTCTATAAAAATTTGTTGATGTTAGCATGTAGTAGGGTTAATTTTTAAATGAATAAATATTTAAAATATTCTCAGTTTTAATGTTGCTGTAGTAAATATTGATAGATATAGCACACATAAATAAAAACTCTTACGGGTCCTCAATAATTTTTAAGAGTATAAAGAGGTTCTGAGATAAATTTTGAGAATTGCCGGCCCATATATACTCTATGATCAAACAGCTTGCGGGCTGTACAGCTAAGATTCAAACTGCAGCAGAATGATTCTGGAACTTACACTTGGCACCACTAAAAGCGCCTCCTAGCATTTCTGGATTTAGAAGGCTCAGAAAAATCAGGACAGTCTCTCTACCCTCCCTTCCCCACTTACAATAGAATTTTTTTATGCCCACTTTTTATTTTATTCACCTCACCTCCTTCTAAGTTTTGAGGACAGGGCAGTTTATATGCAAAGCTGCACTTATAAAGTTAGGTCGAGCACAGCCCAGAGGAAGGGACTGTGGAGAGAGGGTGACCACAGACATACCTGGGTGAGGCTTTTCCCTTTCTGCGAGCTAGGAAAAGGAGAGAAGATCTCAGGAAGAACCTGGCAATCTAGGGTGGGTTGGCTCAGTTGCCAGGATAGGTGGCAGGAAGATCTGCCTCAGTGACTGGGTTGTGCCCTGTTCCGGGTTCTCAGTTGAGGGGTTTTCCAGAGATGGCGCTTCTGCATCCTGGTCCACGGCAGACACCGGGAATCAGTTAAAACCCTCTTTCTCATTGAGCTTAGAGACAGCCTGGAGGCCTGGCCCTGCCTAACAGATGCGGCATGTGTGATGAACCTTATTACTGGGCAGCAGGTGTGGGTCTCTCAGAGCCCATCCTGAGGTGGATGTGACTCATTCCCGGTACTAGAAAAGCAACTCCTGACATGCCTGTGGTTTTCACTGGATGTATTAATTAGGAAAAGATCTATATGTCTATATATTTTTCCTCCCGTACATAAGAAATGGAACCCTCTTTTGTCATCCATGTCCCGTAGACAAATATACCGTAGTTAGTAGCATGGGCTCTGGAGTCCAATTATCTGGGTGTGACCCTCTAGTGGTGTTGTGAACATTAGATGACTTAATTAATATAAATGATACACACTTAACTGTACCCACTTTACAGTAATGCTCAGGGAATAATAGCTATTATCATCATCATCCTCTTCTTCTTTTTTCTTCCTTCTCCTTCTCCTCCTCCTTCTTCTTATTTTTTAATGTTTTTATTTATTTTGGAAGGAGAGAGAGAGAGACAGAGCATGAGTGGGGGAAGAGCAGAGAGAGAGGGAGACACGGAATCTGAAGTGGGCTCCAGGCTCTGAGCCATCAGTACAGAGCCCGATGCGGGGCTCGAACTCATGAACTGTGAGGTCATGACCTGAGCTGAAGTCGGACGCTCAACTGACTGAGCCACCCAGACACCACTATTATTATTATTATTAGACTGTGGCAGAGTCCCTATTTAGGAAAATGTTAATTGTTTAAAACGAGGAACTTCAGACTTTCAGTTTCAGCAGTAAAGAGGTTAGGTATCCTGAATTATCCTCTAGTTGGAAACAACCAAAAGAAATGGCAAGAATACAAAGAACATTTAAAAACTACATCTCTGAGCCAGCAAGAAAGGAAGACATCCACAGAGGTTGAAAACTCAGTGCCAGTGGGAAGCTTGAGGGCAAATGAACATCAAAGCAGATTTCATTTGGGGTTATCTGACAAACTGTGGTGACCCTGATGTTTTGTTTCGATAGGTGCACAGGACTTAGAAGACAAGGGAGTAAGCCCAAGGGTGGACTAAAGTGAAATCTCATGAGAAAACTCACAAATGAAGCTGGGGTACCACACAGCTATGGTCTCGGTTGAGGGTTAAACTTAAATCTTCCCTGTAGAATGGGACAACAAGGAAACTGCCTGGGTTGACCTTGGTTTGAGTGGAGGAAAAAAAAAAATCTCCCCTGAGAATTTATAACGATAAGCCAGTCCTCTCTGGGGTTTGAGCATGAATGGAAAGTCTGAACTGCAAAAAAGAAATGGTGGACAACTATGTGATTAAAGATGTGGTTAAATAGAAACAAACACTGACTGTATAAAATAATGACAGCAGTGATAATACCTAACTGGTAGGACAAATCAAAATAAGACAGAACCAAAATATGAGACAACAATAGCATTTAAGTTCAGGGAGTTTCGTTGATCAGAGTTAAAACATTCTAAGATCTGTGTAGTATTTAAGAGGAGGCTAAGAATATGAAATTTAGAATTTGTTAAGTATGCATGTTAAAAAATCAAGGTTAATCACTAAAAGAATAGACAACAAGTTCTCCTCTTCCAGAACACCTTTTGAAAATCGTCTCAGGTATGATGATTTGGCACTTAGGTAGCATTTATCCAAGGCCCTGCAGTTAGGTTGTAAAGAGAAGGAAAAGGTTTTACAACATATTCACTAATGAACTGCCTAATAATGAACTCAGTCCCCACATAGATATTGTTCTCTGTCTTTTCTAAGTCTGTGGTTGTGAACATTTGAATGCAAAGTAAATTGAGTGATGAGTAAAACTGCAAATCTGGCAAGAGAGTTGAGATATTAAAGAGTCTGTGAAAGTACAATTGGAGAATCACACATAAAGCTTTTGAGAAAGGAGGCCCAGGCATGTTCCAATCAGTTAACAACTGAAGAAGAGGGAATCAACAAAGATGGTAGGCCAATTGGGTGCTTCAGAGAGTGATTTTGGTACATAAAGCCCTTGAGCCTTTGAGGAAACTGGTGAATCTCTCTTTAATTGTATTGATTAGGGAAAAAGCTAAGATGCTAAAAAAGGGACCCGAAAATACAGTGACTTAAGATAGAAGTTATGTCCCTTTCATATAATAGTCTAGTTCTATGAGGTCAGTTGGGGTGTGGGCTCCTTCTGTCTTGTTGCTCTGCCTTGTCCTAGGGAATGATGCTCATTTGTTTAGTCAAAGGTAAATCATGTGACATATCTATGTTTCAGTTAAAAGGAAGGGAAAAGAGAGGAAGTCTAGAACAAGCAATTTCCTTTTAAGCAAGATATACATATAATATATATATGTTACATATATATATTATATATGCATATATCACTTCCTCTCACATTCCACTGGAGATAACTAAGTCACGTGAGCCACAGCTGCTCATGAAGCTGTAGTCTCTACGTCGTCCAGTGTAGTCTCTACGTGGATGACAAAGGGTCGAGCATAAGAGGAGATCAGATTTTTGGGGACCACTGGTAATCTGACCCATGAATCTTTGTGTAAAGCTGACTCTGTGATCATGTTCTGAAAAAAACCCATAAACTAATGTTGCACTGTCTGTACAGTGATGTATGATAATTATGTCTGATAAATTATGCCCATCCAAATCAATACCTGATTAATTCTTTAACTTAAAAAGTCACCATATCATTATTACTCATATTTTGTGAGTCAGATAAAATAAACTTATTAAAAAAATAAGCAAGGGTTTATTAGACTAGGTGCTTAATAACCCTTGTTTTGTTTTTTCTTTTTTTTTTTTAATTTTTAAAGTTCATTTATTTTTGGGGGGGAGACAGAGAGAGAGAGAGAGAGAACATGCACATGGCACCAATGGGGTAGGGGTAGAAAGAGAGGGAGAGAGAATTTTAAGCAGGCTCTGTGTTGTCAGTGCAGAGCCTGACGTGGAGCTCGAACTCACAAACCGTGAGATTGTGACCTGAGCTAAGGTCAAGTCAGCCGCTTAACTGACTGAGCCACCCAGGCGCCCCTTGTTTTTTTTTTTTTTATTTTCTAGTAAAATGGCTAGGAAACTCTTATTTCTCCTCCACATTGGTAGTTGATACAGTTCTTGATCCACAATCTCTGTGTTCAAGAATTGTAACAAACCTAATTTCTATGTTTCTATTTTTAACCTCCATGTATTCTGGTCTAAGCAGTGGCAATTTAATTTCACTTCATAGTTCCTCTTTTGACTCTGGCTGCACCTAAATTCTGGCACCCAGAAATTACTGGGGCTCTGTCTAACCTGGCATTTGCTGGGCCAGCCATCATCCATCTGGGCTTACATTCATTCAAAAAGTACTTTAAACACATACATGGGCCAGGCACGAGAAACACTTCAACCCTTTCCCATTGCTCCCGAAATTTGGGGCATTGCTAAAGAAAAAAAAAGCAAGGCCAACCATGCACACATGTTAGAGAGAGAAGTTAATTTAAAAGACCGGTTCAAAGTGAGGAGGAAGAAAGTTAATGACTAAGTGGAAATCTCGTTTTCAATGAATTTTTTATTCCATCATGAGCTATGAAAATTGAGAGTTGGTGGCATTTGGAAGTCAGAAAAGACTTAGAGAAGATATGTATGTGTAAGAAAGAGTGATTTCTGTTTCTCCTGGGGAATTTCTCTTTCAATGTTGAGGTCAGGGGTTAAGATCTCTGTAAACATTCAACCGAAGACAGTGGTATTCAGCTCACCTCTTAGCACATGACTGTAGCTTCCTAACTGCTGTGGGATAATGAAGCGAGGAAGAACCACAGTTCTGAAAGTCGCTTAGAGTCTCCTCGGAAGGACAAATGACAGCCAAGACAGGCAGGAAGCAGAACTGTACTAATAAAACAGTGTGGCGGAAATACAGCGCGTGACCCTGAAGGCTAGCTTATAGATAGGCAGAGGGGTAGGGGAGATGATTACAAGATGGGAGAACAGTGTGATCAATTAATTGCAAAGGGGCGGCAAGGAGCGTGGTGGGTCGAGGGTGTAGGTCTGGGACAGGCCTAGCCGGAGCCTAGATCTGGGTGGGAAGGTTTGCTTCTGTGGTGATGACCTCTCTTCGCCGCTCACACTGCACAGCTGCAAGGCCACTCCTGCATTCGGTTTGATTGTGTTACTGTTTCTATAGCCCTGGTGAATGAGAACACCGCCTCTGCAGCCAGACAGACCTGGGTTTGAATTCTGACCCCAATACTCACTGGTGTGTGAGCTTGGGGAAGTTACTTAACCTCTCTGAACCTCAGTTTCCTCACTGCCTTGCAGGTTTTCTGATTATTGTCATAAGCTACCACATATAAAGTATCTTGTGGAGTTTTCAGATACTCAATAAGACAGCGATCATCGCTATGACCTTCGGTTGAGGTGAAGAGCACTGGGAACAGGGGGCAGGAAAGGGTGAAGCGCAGCCCCAGACAGTCCTGAGCTCACACTGCTGCTCTATCACTTTTCTCGAATTCCTGCTCTGCCGGGAATAAATGAGATCATGAACATAAAGTGCTCCACACAGGCCTGCTATGGCACAGGGCTTTAAAAAATGTCTGCTTTCTTTCCCATCACTTATCCACTATTTTTTTCCTTTGTTCCCCCAACATACATGTTGTAGCCTCCTAGTTTTGTGTTTGTGCATTGACTAGGACAATGGACTAGGGTGGTCATGTCTTGGCTTGCCTGGGCAGTCCTGGTATGTGCTGCGGACCCAACATTACTCTGAATAGACTTCAATAGTCTTCCCTTTCACTCACAAAGTGTCCCAGTTTGGCAACTGATTACCCTAGTGCTACCTTTGGCTTTCTGCCCTCCTGTCCAGCATGCTAGCCATGACCGTAGGCTGCCTTTTCTGAAGAGGAAATCACCTGGGGGCTTTGGGCTGGGGCATATCCCTCCAGAGTTGCTGCAGAGCTGACAGGCATCTCCCCAGGCAACCCCCTTATTTGTATCTTCTTCACTGTCTGGGGGTCCCCAGGATTACCTGGCCAGCTGCGTCTGACCACCACATATTCTTTCCCTGGAGATCTTACTGGAATAAGATACAGACATACAGTAGAGTTTCTCCCCTCTACTTTCCTGTTTGTTTCCAGCCAACACAGTTTTTCTGCCTGAGATTCTATGATATGTCTGGGAAAAGAAAGAAGGGGGGTCAAAATAATGTATAGGAGGAAATCACAACTCAAAGTTGGCACAATATTAGAAATGCCCCCTAACCTTTTCTTTTTTTTGAAGTTTATTTATTTTTGAGAGAGAGAGAGAGCGAGCACGAGCAGAGGAGGGGCAGAGAGAGAGGAGACAGAGAATCCCAAGCAGGATCTGTGCTCTGACAGTACAGAGCCCGATGTGGGGCTCAAACTCACCAGCCATGAGATCGTGACCTGAGCCGAAATCAACAGTCAGATGTTTAACCCACTGAGCCACCCAGGCGCCCCCCTAACCTTTGTAAGCATATGAAAGTTGGCCTTTCTTAGCCCTCCTCACTGATTCATCTCTTCCAGTGAACTTCTGAAATTCACCTTTGTCTAATCTTCCTGTCTCGATTTTTTTTTCATTCTTGGGACTTTATGAAACAGCGTCCCCAGTATTTTCTTTAGCAATTTATTTCTGGCACTTATGGTGTGCCCAATAAATATTCTTTTCTAGAATAGTGGCAAGCAAATAAATGGATTGAAAAGGAACAAATTCCTGACCGTGCTGTAAGAGAGCACTGCTGTTGCTGTTATTTCTGAAAAGGCCCATTCCCTGAGAAATCATCTAATCAGAATGAAACTCCACACAAGGATGGAATTAGTGTAAATGCTTAGTGAAAGCTATGTGTCAGGTGATTCACAAGCATTACCTCACTGACCTCTCCCAGCAACCCTGTTATACTTTTTCCCACTTTTATTATATAATCATTATATTTTCCCCATGTTAATCGACGAGGAAACGAAGCCTTCAGATGGTTAAGTAGCTTGCCCAATTACTCCAGTAATTCTTCCATTGTTACTGAAAAGGTTGAGGCAAGCTGTGATTCAGACTCAGGCAGTCAATCTCCAAAGCACTTGCTCTTAATCCTTATAGCCAGAGACCCCATCCTAGATGTGTAACTAGGATCCAACCTGGAGACAGCCTGCCTGGTGTGGGGCTGAATTTGCAGTGGGGTAGGCCCTATACTTCTGAGAAAAAGCTCGACAGTCTAGCCATTTCTACTTGTCTCTCAGTGGTCCTGCTTTGCCCTGTTTTCTCAAACAGCTATTCATACCGGTCTTAATGATCCTATCCTCAATTTTACCTTTAAAAGAAATGAGACAGATGAACATAGGCGAAAGGAAGGAAAAATAAGATTAAAACAGAGAGGGAGACAAACTATGAGACTCTTCAATACAGAAAACAAACTGAGGGTTGATGGGGGGGTGGAGTGTGGGGGATGGGATGGGCTAAATGGGTGATGGGCATGAAGGAGGGCACTTGTTGGGATGAGCACTGGGTGTTATATGTAAGTGATGAATCACTAAATTCTACTCCTGAAACCAATACTACACTATATGGTAACTAACTTGGATTTAAATAAAATCAATCAAACAAAAAAATACAGGTTATTGAAAAGGCATCATGTGGTGATTGTTCAGAAGGATCACCCTTGTCCCCCTTCCCCTCTGCCACCTCAGTTGGCACTGATTTTCCACTGCTATTCTTAGCAGACAGAGTGCCCTGAGGGAGAAGTGACAGTGTCACACAGGCCATTCTGATGTTAGGGAGTACTGTGGGACCGTGGAAGAGGCCCACAGCAGCTGGGTGGGCTCAGGGAAGGACTTTTCCAGGCATTTAAGCTAAACCTCTCAATTTTGCTAATTTCGGACCAGTTCTTCCTGTGAGGTCAGCGTGGGGGAAATGCTCTTGAATACTCTTCACCTCTAGCTTTCCGGGATCAAGATCTCTACTGCCTGATGATATCGTGTGTGGTTATTTTTTTTTTTTTTTCACTGAGACAACTAACTTTCCCTGATTAAGACTGGGACTTTTTCTCTTTGGTCATTTCAGACCCTTTCAGTGGAGTTTTTGTATCTTGTCTTTTGCCTCTGATGTTTCCTTTATTTAATCAGGCTTTATTTCAGGTCTCACTTACTTTTCCCTCACCCTAATCTTTAGATGTCAGAAAGCATCTATCATAGGCAATTGGGTTCTCATTCTTTAATGTAGTCTTAACAATGAGAAACAAAACTAGGGAGGAGAAGGCCAATTGGAGGGAGAAAATATACCTCCTAAGGTGAGTTCTTTTAGTTGGAGTAATCCAGGATCATAATGCTATAATATTCCAAGGTTTGGAGATGGCCAACTATAACATTAGCCAACACCACACATTTAATATATATAATGTCATGCAAATTGCCTATCTTGCAGCATTTAGCCCTCAAACAAACCCTGTGCAGGGAACTTTCCATTCCAGAGGACAAAATCAAGGCTTAGAAAACTTAAGGGCCTTGTCAGAGAGTCACATAGCTAACAAAATGTGGTTCTGGGGTTAGGATCCAGACATCTTAACCCCTATGCTGTGTCAGGGAAAATATCCCATGGAGTGAGTCAGCCAAATGACCTTAGCCTCGTTACATAACCTCCCTATGCTTTAGTTTCCCCTCTGTAAAATAGGAAGAATAAAATGACTCTGGGAGTCATCTTAAGCACCTCTATGATGCTTAAACGAGGAGCTGTCCAAAACAGTTCTCTTGATTTGCAAACTATTTCCCTGATCTGTCCTCTGCAGTCTTCCTCTTAACTCAGTCAATGGCACCACTACATAGTGACTCAGTCAAGTTGCCCAGAAGTCACTTTTGATTCCTTCACTTACCATATATATCTAATCCAGTAAGTCTTATTGCCCAATCTCCAAAATACATCCCAGATTCTGATCATTTAGCAAAATCTCTACTGCAGCAACCCTAGTACTCATCTTGCCAGGATTACTGTGTCCTACTGCTTATATAAGTTGTTAGTATTAATTCATCTCCTATACAAGTAGAAAAAGAAAATCAATAAAACTTTCACTCTTTTTTTTTCCTAAGCATTAACTAAAATACCAATGAAAAATATTTTTTAATAACCTTGTAATAACAGAATCCCACATTTTACACATTATGAAGGAGCTTTAATGTAATGTGAAGGTTAGAGGTGGGGGCGGCTAGGAATCATCAAAGGTAGTTTTTTGTATGTTAGGGGAATTTTGTTCCCCTTGTCTGGGCCAGGAATAGAAGATGAGATCTTAGTAACTAGAAAGAGAGACTGAGAGTGTCAATGAAGAGGGGCTATTGTACATAAGGAGCCTTAGAATTTATCCATTGATGGGCATGGAATTGGCCCTTCCCTTGCCACCTGGAAACTGAAATAAAGAGGGTAAGGGTCCTTCATCTCAGGTAGATAAATATATTGGGTTCTTGGGTGCTATCAGTAGACATTACTAGTAGCTATGGAGGGGACCTCACCTACATCTAGTGGGTACAGGGATCTAGAGAGATCAGTCTGGAGTGTCAAGGTGATTAGACCATGTAAAGGGCCTAAAGATCCAGGGGGAACAGTGGTTCAAAGAAAGAACTTCCCACAAAAATGATAAGCACCGATCTAGACTGATTTGTGGAGCATATGAGCTCTCCCTGGGATGCTCAGAAATACTTGGGACCATATTGAGGGGTGTGATAAGGTCAGGCTTCCACGTGGGTTAGGATCTATCTAGCCCAACACTATCCAATGGAAATATCACAGTGTAATCTAAAAATTTTTAGTAGCCACACAAAAAAAGCAAATAGTGAAGTTTATTGTAATAATGCTGCATTTAGATGCAAAATATCATTTCAATATACAGCACTAGTCTAGTAGTATGCTGGTAAAGCAGCTCTCTCAAAAAAAGTCCCAATTTGTAGTGTTTACCAATTTCCATGATGTAAATACTCCAACTATGGTCAATTTCAAGCTACAATAATGTTACTGATAATGACAACTAACAATTATGGAATGCTACCATGTGTCACTTTCTCTTTTAGCAATGTACTTTGTTCTTTTTTGTTAAGCAAATAGCATTTCTATAAGGAAAAAAAGCAATGCCATTTCAAGTTGTCTCTTAAATCTGATATAGCTTGTATATTTCAATTATTTGTAAATCTCTTCATACTGCAGTGTTTTCTCCTTTTTTAATGACTGATACAGGATTCTAATTATAAGGCTATTATCTATCTATCTACCTACCTACCTACCTACCTACCTACTACTTACTGATTATAGATAACTAAGTGAAGGCTGGGATGTTAAATTACTTGTCCAATAGGAAGTAGTAAAGCTTTTATTTGCATATAGGTCTTTTGATTTCTTCACAGAATGTCAAGAATAAAAGCAAAGTGGGATTCAAAGAAGGGCAGGGAATCATGGAGCTAAAAGGGTAGAAAGATAGAACAATGGAAGCTCCAAAGAACTAGAGTAAAACTATAGCCCTCCATCCAATTGAATGCAGTCCCTATATTGAGCACAGCCATGGACCGGTGTTGGGGGGAGCAGGGGCATATGACAATGGCTAGGACTTCTACTCTCTTCCCTGGGGGGTGATAGGTACATCCAGGCAGAACTCTGACACAGGGTAGACTGTAATTAGTGCTAAAAGAGGAGACTAATCCAGCTTCCCCAAACTGAGCCTAGCACAGAGGGAAGGTGCTGTGGGGGAATACCACATTGGGGCAGAGCAATTTTGGAAAGTGGAGCCCGAAGAATTACTAGCAGGGCATCCATTGGGACTTCTGGGTAAGTGATGAAACAGGAAGTTGACATCCGGGATCTGAGTTTAACCAAGACAAGTTGAGAAGTTTGAGCTAAGACAGGAAGGAAAGGGATAGGAACTGCAGAAAGCAGCCAGGAACACAGCCGAAAGTAGGCAGGAGAGGCCTAGAGGACTTCCCTAAAGCAATTTGCATAACATTGCAGGGTTTTGTGTGTGTGTGTGTGTGTGTGTGTGTGTGTGTGTGTGTGATTCTTGCAGAAAAGACATACCCCTAGGACTTACTAGTACAGCTGAGGGAGGTGGAAATGAGTGAACAAACCATATACAGTGAGGGTAGGGAGATAAGGGGAAACGACCTTCAAAAAGAGACAGACTGCTTATTGGACCTACAGAAAAGCTTTAAGAGGTGGTTAATGAACATATGTCTGAGTGGAAGAAGTGCTTCAATGCCCTTACAGGTTAAACAAAAAAATATACAACAACATCTGTTGAAGGCCTACTATGCCTAGATACATTATGTGGTGTATTCTTTTTTTTTTTTTTAAAGTTTATTTATTTATTTGAGAGAGAGAGGGAGAGAGAGCAAGAGAGAGTGGCAGAGGGGAAGACAGAGAGGGAGGGAGAGAATCCCAAGCAGGCCCCATGCTGTCAGTGCCGAGCCTGATGTGGGGCTCGATCCCATAAATCACAAGATCATGACCTGAGCCGAAATCAAGGGTCAGATGCTCAACCAACTGAGCCACCCAGGGGCCCTTGCCATCCATGTATTCTACAGATTCTTTTAGTCTAGTTCTGAACTACAAGTACATTCAGAAATGAGTTCCCTATAAGTACATGGAAGATGACAGGATAAAACTCTTCAGTGGAGGCATCTGAAGGTCGAAACAAGAGAGGGTTGAAGAAACAATGCTCTTTTGGTACAGTTTTTATAATTTCCAGCTGTCCAGTCTGTTTGGGCTGCCATAATAAAATGCCATGGACTGGGTGTTTAAACAACAGAAATTTATTTTTCACAGTTTGGAGACTGAAAGGCCATGATCAAGGGATCAACATGGTTGGATTCTGTGAGAAGTCTCTTCCTGTCTTGTGGCTGACTTCTCACTGTATCCCTTACCTGGCAGGTAGAAAGAGAGAGCACGATATCTAGTGCCTCTTATAAGGGCATTTACCCTATGAGACAAGGGTCTGCCTTTATGATCTAATTACCCTTCATCTTCAAATATTGTCACTTGGGGATTAGGGCTTCAACGGTGAATTTTGGAGGGACACAAGTTTTCAGTCTACACCACCAGCTAGTAAAGGTTTGGTACAGTTCAACAAACAGACAAACCTAGATAATGGTTTAAATCCCAACACTGTTGTGGTTACATTACTCTGAGATTCTGGTTCCTCATCTTAAAGATGTGGTTTGTAGTAACCAAGCACAGTGTTCCCAGAAGAATTGAATGAAGGGAGGCTTTTTTCCTGGCACACAGGAGGCATACAAGAAACATGAGAATGTATCCCATTCACCAGTAATTTGGGGGAACAGTCAGATCCAGTTATAAGAAGAAGTTATTTTGTTACTGAATTAGTGACTGAGCATGTGGCAATGTTAACATCTGCTTAGATGTACTGATTGCTTACTAAGTGCGCGAGCCAGCCACAGAGCTTGTTTATTTTCATTTAAAAAATTAACAGCATCACATAGAGTTTAAGAACACCATGTGACCTTGGCAAAGTTAATTCAGGTCACCAAGCCTCAGTTTCTCTCAACTGTAAAATGCGTAGAAAAATAGTACCCTTCTCACTGTTGCTGGGCAGTGGAGAGGCGTTTCAGACAGAACAAAAGGCAAAGGCAATATTCAGAGAATGAGTAATGTATTGCTTCATTCATGATCAATTATGGAAAGGGATCTGTACCAGGTTTGTCAACCTCACTAACTGACATTTTAAACCGTTAACCCTTTGTTGTAGTGGGGGCTGGTCTGTGCCTCGTGTCAGTATCCTTGTGCTCTCCTCTCTAGATACCAGTAACACCCCAAATCCCAACAGCCAAAATTGTTTCCAGACATTGCCAAATGACTACCTCTGGGGAGTCAATCCACCTCCTGTTGAGAATCACTGATTTACATGAATTCCAATTTAGCTCAATTAAATGTATTTTGGAAACAGGAGGGAATTTCTCATGTATTCTGTTTAGATTTGCTTTTGGCACGATTATTATTTAAAGAGAATTATCTTTTGGGTGTGAATAAAGGTTCTGTATATGATGGTGGTTTCAGAGTACATACTGTCAAAACTCATCTAATTTTTTACTTTAAGTTTTTTTTTTTTGGTCTGTAGTCACATTTCAATACAGTTTATTTTTAAAAAAGAAAATTGCCTATTTTGGTTATGTATTGAAAGATCTACTTACAAATTTTTATATATTCTTGGTGCTGCACACATATTTTGCAAACACAATTTCAAAAGTAATGTCATGTCTAGATATTTTCTTTTCCTAACAGTGTAATACTTCAGCCACAGACAGAAACATTTCTGTGGCTATTTAGTGCCACTAAGTTTTAGAATCTATCATCATGCTCTAAAATAACTGCCAATGTTCAACTCAAGATAAAGAAAAGTAGCAAATATGAAGAATGAAAGGGAAAATCAGCATCGGAAGAAAAGGGGTTGGCAAGCGGAGGGGGCTAATGAGTCTGAAACCCAAACGAAATATCACTAGAAGAGTTTACATTTGCATTTGAAATAATGGTGTACGTCCGGTTTCAATGAAAAGTACACATTTCAGGTTTGCTAATCTTTCACATGTAAGACTCAAGTCCAGCTATCAGGAAACTTCTGTATTTAATAGTGCCATTTTCAGTTTTGTTTAGACTCTCATTCTTTTCTGGTCTTGAAAATAGCACGCTTCAGATCTATTGCAAACAAATTCAATTTAATTTGGTACATTCTTTGAAGAAAGACTATTTATTTTGGCCCTAGAGAGTGAGCGCAGCATAAGACTCTTAGCCTTATCATCACACAACATCTTTCATGGAAGAGACTGACACAGATTTAAATCATTGTAAGACAAGACAGACCATGATAAATGCTCTCAAAACAGGGGGTGGAAACAACTGCATTCTTCTGGGAGGCTCAGGGAAGTCACATCATAGAAATGTAACAGCAAAAGAGATCTTAAGTGGTCATTTGGGGAAAATCACAAATATGGCTCTTACCAAAAGTTTAGAAATACATATTCATAAGGCATTACTCCAAATGTCTCAAATCAGAATTTCTAGAGTAAGGGGATCAGGAATCTGAATCTTTTAAAAGCTATCCTAGTGATTCTGATGATCAACTAGGCATCACTCGATGCTAGTGTTCCCTGAACAGGATTCCCTCAGGGTTTTTGTTTAGCCTTTTTGGAGCACAGCAAGCTTACTGCCATGAAGACAGACAGCCCTTCATGGAAAGTATGTATGTAGAGTGAAGGTTTCGATTGTCAGAGACGGAGAGTAAGGATATTTGAGGCACAGCAACTATCAGAAATCAGGAAACAGGGGAAGGTAAGTTTGGAGAGGAAACCTGGGGTTCCATTATGGGGTGATTTGAATGTCCAGCTGATGAATTTCAGCCACATCCTCTTTGAGATGGAGGCCATTGATAGGATTTTGGTCATCACTAGGTTTAAACAGTCTGCCAAAGCAGAATGGATTGGAGATTGAAGAGAATGGAAGTAGGGAGAACAGCTTGAAGTTTCATTCAGGAGTTCAGAGGTAAGAAAGGCAAAGTGGAAGAAAGTATGAGCTGTGTTACAGGGACAGCCCTACAAAGCTTGACCGATTAGGGTCGAGGAAGAGTCAAAGCTGATTCTGGGGTTTTGAGATTCTGAAGGGCTGAAACATTAACCAGAATGAGGACATTAGGATCAAGGGCAGGTTGAGAAGGCAGATGCCAAATCAGGCTTTTGACATTTGAAATGCATTTGTTTCCATCACCATCTATCTTACTCTGTCACCTGTCCCAGGACAGAGCTTAGTTATGATTTCCTTTATATTCTCAGAGGTTGGCACAGAATAGGGCCTCAAAATGTTTGGTGAATTAATAGTCACTATAAATATCTTCTCTCTTTCTCCTCTCAGCTTCAGTATAGGACCTTATTATTTCTCACTTAAATAATGCAAGCCCAGGGTCCCACCCCAGCTCATAGTTTGTGTGAATTAGAACAAAGTGCCCTCTCTGACTTTATGAATTAAAAAGGGGGGCTTTTATCTGGGTAGATGCAGCCCTTTGTTCAGGGCTTGGGAAGCCGCACACACCTTTGCGGGAAGATAAAGGCTGCCCTTCCTGTAGGGAGAAGCCTCTCGCTCAAGGATGGATATGGACAGCTCAGGGCAGAGGTGGGTTTAGACTGCACTCTTCTCCTCAGCAGGCACAAGGAGCCCTGGAAAAGTCGCCCAGTTGGTCCCCTTGATCCCACCCGGCCATTTCTAGTTCACCCAAAGAGATATTTTTCTAAAATGTAATCATATCACAGTCTGCTTCAAACCTTTCCTTGTTACCCCAGGGTCTTCAGGATAAAGTTCAAAGTTCTTAACTTAGAACAAAAGGCCATTTGTGAGAGCCTTTCAGCATCCTTCCCAGTCCCCCTCTCCAGTTGCATTTCCCAAACGGGCGAGGCACAAGTGGCTTCACTGGCTGCATTTCCCTCACCCTCTGCTTGGCTAGTGCTGCTCTTCTTTTCTTAGCTGTGATCATCCTGCCTTCCTGTCTAGGACCTCCTTGAGGACTGAGAACCTATTTTGCTCATGCTATTTCCCCTGCACGAGCGTGCAGGCTCCTGGCTCATACTTGCTGAATGGCCACATGACTTAGAAACCAATGAAAGACCAGGTTTTGCCCCCACCCCCTCCCCACAAACAAGCAAACCAAAACAGAACAACACAAAACAGATCCCCCGCAACCAAAAAATTAAAAAAATAAAAAAGGTTTTGCTGCTTTCTAACCATGAGGTATTCTGTCAGCTATCAAAGCCTTTTCTTTTCCATTCTTTTCCATAGTCTTGAAATGGTTATTCATTCAGAGGTCAAAGATTTATGGGAAGATAATTGCTTGGAATGAAGTCCAAGGCTGGCTTGCTCCGGTGTGTCTGTGTGTGAGTCTCTGTGAGGAGCTTTACAAAATGGCCCCTAGATTCAGGTAACATAATTGACATCATTGACCATGTCAACTGAGAAGATGGAGGACTCTGCTCAGCTGCCTGAGACAGAATGCCATCAGTGAGACCTCGTTCCAAATGCCAGACCAGCCCAACTTTGGAGTTCTTATGTGGTCTGTCAAAAGGTCTCCTTGCGTGGAACTTCCAGGCCAAGTTAGACTTATTTTTCCAGTTGTATTCCTCTGCTTCCCACAGAGAATGTGAAGAAGCTGTCAGAATGTGGTCAATGAAAGAAGAAATGATCCAATGTACGCCATCACTTAGACTTCAACAAAAAAATCACAAGGAGGCAAAATATGGCAGTGGGAGACTGCCACAGGGAGGTGAGAGGGGTGCCACAGTTGTGCTGGCCCCAACACTGCAATGGCCAACCCTGCACTCTCTTGGGACAACAAAAAACATGGAAAATTATGGGGTGCCTGGGTGGCTCAGTCAGTTAAGCATCCAACTTCAACTCAGGTAATGATCTAGCAGTTCATGGGTTTGAGCCCCACGTTGGGCTCTGCACTGACAGCTCAGAACCTGGAGCCTGCTTCGGATTCTGTGTCTCCCTCTCTCTCTGCCCCTGCCCTGCTCTCTCTCTCTCTCAAAAATAAATAAACATTAAAAATAAAAAAAGGAAACTGATTCTGTCGCACAGTCCTCATTCATGAAAACCAGCAATGGTAGTTTTTCTTCATAGAAACCATGATAACAGGGAGAAGAGATGTGGCTTAGGGCGCAAGTACATATTCTAAATGTTCATTTTTTCCATGATTTTTGACAGTCATTTAAAAACATTTTCTGTGATTGCAGCATTAATAGTTTTTGTACAATCTTGGTCAGTTAGTCTTTATAGTTTCAGACAGTATTTTAGGCTTTTCTCCTTTGATTCTGTTAGTTAGGCTTTGACAATAAATGAGTAAATACGTAGAGTCTAATGTCTACTTATGACTATCAACTATTACACAAGAATTGGGCTCTACACACAATTATTTCTTTCATTTTTCCTTCCTCCATACCCTGTATGTTATATATACTTTGCGCATAGGAATAACTAGCTAGAGATAAGTTTCAATGGAACTTGCTTTCTAATTTTGGCTTGGAGTCTATGACAAAGTGTCTGTTACCTTATCTTTCAGACAAAAACTTGAAGACCAAGATGTTCTCCAAGTGCAAGGCATAATTATTATATTGAGGATATTAATCCATACTTTCCTCAAATAATGCTGCACCCATGAATTTATTTTCCATTTCCCTCATATCCACTTTCTCTAAAATTAAATTGATATGGCATCTTACATTGTTAATATCAAAATAGTCCTCCTCCCTTCTTTCTTTAAGTATCTGTTGAATGGCTCATCGGGAGCTTAGAGAGACCTGCTTGCTCAGAGAAGAGACAGAATTGTGCCTTAAACATCCCCTCCCCAGCATACCCCTGTCCTCCAGTACAGCACTGGGTTTACTAAGTACTCGGGAACTATCTGTCAGTTTGGACTTGACATTCTAAATCATTACATGACTTATTTCCTTTTATCATTCATCTCAGCACTAAAGGGTAAGTAGTGCCCATCTATTGGTAGGATACTCTTACTTTCCAAATTCTGAGTCCCACCCCTAACCTCAAAGGAAGGAACAATCCTCAAAGCCTATTTGAATCAATTAACTTCTTCATTCATGCAAAAATTATGTAGGGGGAAAATGAAAAGTGGAAGGAAGAGGAAAACGTCAGGATACTCTTCTGCCTCTTTTCTGTTATACTTAAAATTAATCATATAAGCTTTTTCTAACTTTGCCTCAAGGGATCCAGTGAGAAAAAGACTGTAAGGCTGTCTAGCGCAGTGTCTGACAATAGTGGATGCTTGATATATACCAGTTTATTTATTATAATATAATGTACTAAAATCAGAGGATCTCCCTCCTTTATTGCTACATGATCCACCATCCTATTTTCTTCTTTTCTCTCTTTCACTTAAAGAATGGTCTGTGTGTGATTTTTAAAAAAATATATGTATACATAATATATATAATATATATGATTATTTAAAAATATTATATATATGTATATATATATTTGTACGATGGTTCAATGCTTAGTTACCTAATAAAGTGCAGATGAGAAATTACGTCCAGCATTTTCCTTAAATCTCTTCTACAATTTAAGACATCTCAGGGAAGGGATAGAGGAACTCCTCCATCAACGGATCATGATTTTTATCTCTGTCAAGTGACCCACAATTTGGTTACTGGTGCAATGAGAAATTAAGAAATTAGCACACTTTTATGACTGTCATTTCGCAGTCACTCAAATCAGAACTGGAATGCCACAAAAACAACTCCCTGTTCGCCCAGAGAAAAAAAAGAAAGAAAGTAAAGGGGAAATTCAGATTAGTCACAAAGAAGTTCCCCCGCCTGCCTGCAGAAGCTGCAGTGTTAAAACTGAGAGAGTGTGCTCTGTTCTTTCAATTGCCTCTTATCTCTGGTCCCAGGACCTCTGTGTATTTTCTGATTGATAAGCTTTGTTTTCCCTTCCCCTCCTTCTTTGTGAGGAAGAGGTCAGTCCTCCATCAGGCTCCCCTTTGTTACAGTTTTCATCTTCCCTGCATCCAGATTGTGAAGATGGAAGGGGTCCAACCCCTGGATGAGAATGTGAGAAACGCACCAGGGCGAAGATTCCAGAGCAACAAGCTATTGCTGGTGGCGGCTGTAATTCAGGGGCTGGGGCTGCTCCTGTGTTTCACCTACATCTGCCTGCACTTCTATGCTTCCCAGGTAAGATGCTCCACTGGGCCCTTTGTTTCCTCCAGCTTGTGATGATGGTAGCCCCAGCAGCTACAGTCATTTGGAAATAGTCTGATGTCAAAATTCCTGATTGCCCCCTGACCTGCCCCTCAGGGATTGTAAAGTGTGGTCAAACACCCTCCTGTCTTTCTTTTCCTTCCTTCTTTTCAGTAGTGGCAGTGGTGGGGCACAGTGGAGGTAGGGCATGGGCACTGCTTCTGGATTCTTCTTTTCCTCGCAGTGCAAGAATCCTGACATTCCTTTATGAGCTGTCGCTTTGAAGCATGGAGCCACTGCTATACTTGCTTTACCCATTCTGCTAGTAAGCATCTGATCAGGGGATTAATATAAAAAGGAAACAAGAAAGGGACCAGTTCCACCTTTCCACTGCATTCATAAACCCCATAGGTGATTTGCTTTTTGAAGAATGCTGAAGGTACCAACATTAAGTTCCTTTAAATAGCTAACCTGTGTTTTTTAAGGGCGGAGATGTGCATGTTCACGTGCATATGCATACATGTCCAAATGATGACCCCACCAACTTAATCAGAGATTGTATTTCAGCTATTCTCTGCCAGTCACAACCTACAGACATCACTTTGTCTTCTTCCCACTTTGTCCAATGCATTGTGTAGTGGGTGATCATCTTTCTAAGTATTTCCCCCACTTAATGCAGATATTCTTTCCCTTTTTCCTTCTCTTTGTTCTGATCCATTTTACATTATTTTTTAAATTTACTTGTTTATAACTACAAACATTATTAGGTCTTTAAGGATGCTCTTGACTACAAGAGATTCCACTGAAAAGGAAATAAATGTATAATCTTCCCATGGTCCCTTGTCGGGGCCAGTCTGATCATTCTTGTTTCCTTGGCAGGCTGCTTTGGGTTGGAAAAGCCTCTCCCTGGGAAAGGTGAGACAGTAGGAGCTTTCATTTCTGATGGCCATGTCAGAGACTGGGTACTTTAAATTAGACCAGGAGAAGATAAGCAGAGTCCTAGCCAAAGCCTGGGCTTGTCTTTGTCTACCGGAAGTAGGGGTTTTTGGTGTATAGAGGCCGGCGGGAGTGCGGTTGTGATCACTGTACCGCAGAGAGGGCTCATGTTCCTAAATTCCAGAAGCGTAGCTGGTGTCATGTCAGGTCTGCAGACCAGCGAGCACAAGGTGCCAGTCCTCTCTTCATCCTGCCACACATTTCCTTCTCTGTGCAGAGCCCCTTGCGTGAAATTAGAGTAGGCGATTAGAGGGGAGGGCTGGGGGAGGAGCAACGTGTCCATGGCAGGATGCCTAAGACATAGACCGGAATTAGGCTTTTCTGAGAAGAAAACAAAGAGAATGACCAAAAATAGAACAGCTGAGTGCATTCACCAGGTCCAGGAGCCCTGAGAGTGCTTTCAAACAACCACAGTGTTACATATTTCCTTACACCGTGGGATGATAAAAAGACAAGACAGATGGCCCCAGTTAAGGCTCAACAATTGCACCAGGGCTCTGAGCAGGAAAGAGAAAAAGGTGAAACAGCTCTATAGCCAGCTGGTGGCAGGGCCACCCTGGACTGTCAATACCTAGAAGATGCTGAGAAGGAGAGGGGTCCTTTCTGGCAAATCACCCAGTGACTAGGTGAACAGAGCTTGGAAGGAAACATAAGCACGAGTTTCTAGGATGCTCGAATTCACAGTGAGCCCATCGCTAGGAGAGAATTAGCTTTCTGTGGTCCTGGCACAGAAATGGAAGCAAAGACCCAGGAGGTATGTTAGAGCTGTTTTCTCAAGAAATGTGCTCTCATATACTCAGGATACAAAATTTTTTTCTGGCACAGATATTTGAAATTCTTCACTTGACATTACCTTTAATTTTTTTTTCTTATTTCTTAGCTAGACTGTCTTAGCTAACATAATTTCTTGTACTGTTGTAGGACCAAGGGCAGCATAATGGGTCCTTACATTTAATCTCATTTAGTCTAAAAGGGGGAAGGATAGCATAGATGGGTCATGTGTATTCTCCCCGGAATTTGATCAAATGGTTGTGGCGGCAGTGTGTGTGTGAGTGTGCATGTGAGAAAGAGAGAAGAGAGAAGGGTGTAGAGTAGCTGTTGAAAAAGGGACATAGACTGGTAGCCTTCCTAAACTCATTGATAAGACTGTTTGGAATTTTGGTTGAAATGGGGTTGAAGGATGGGGTTGGTGGTGATGTAAATCAAACCCCTACTTTTATAAAACATGGTATTTCAGGGGTGTCTGGGTGGCTCAGTCAGTTGAGTGTCCGACTCTTGATTTAGGCTCAGGTCGTGATCCCAGGGTCATGGGGTCAAGCCCTGTATTGGGCTCCATGCTGAGCGTGAAGCCTGCTTAGGATTCTCTCTCTCTCTCTCTCTCTCTCTCTCTCTCTGCTCCTCTCCCCCACTCACACACATTCTCTCACTAAAATAAAATAAAAAACAAAAAAACCACATGATATGCCAGTGATGTGTTTAAAGGGTGAAATTGAGCTGAAATGCTGATCATTTTTCCAGTTAAACTGGATCTATTTTATTGCAGGAAAACATATTTGGAAAATAATCATGATTTTTCTTCATTTCCTAGATTTAACTTTTAGCTTTATAAAATAACTGCCTACATGTAGAGGTCTGTAAAAAAATACAGATATAGCTATTAAACTTCATTTGACAGTGGGCTTTCTCTTCAATCAAGTTTATTTAATAACCTTTTGTTTTCTCACCACTCTGTTGAGTTTTATTTACTTACGTGAAAAGCAGAAGTTTGAGTTTTTGAGATGCGAGAAAGAAAGATAGATCTTACCCACTCCTTCTGTAACTTCCCTCTTTGGGCCTTGATTTACTCATTTTAACACAAGGCAGTTGGATCACATGAACAGAAAGATCTCTTACAGCTCAATATCCTGTGAGTATGTAGTTCATATATGTATTTGTAGAATGGGTATGAGGATTTGAGAAATACAAAATATAAGTAAACAGGTTTTTGTGTCTAAGCTTATGGATTTATGCTTCTTAAGAAGGGACTGGGGGAAATCAAATTTGCACATATATTTGTAACTTGTACTTATTCACATATCATACACATATCAGATAACTTAATATGGGTTAGCTAAATGCCTTATTTAGAAAGGGGAAAGAAGTGGATGCCTTAGAAGAATATTCATGACACAAGTTATAAAATTGAGTGCTTCTGTCACTAAAGCCAATAGACATTTTTAGATATTTATTGGGACTGCCATTTAAAATATCAGGCTCCCAATTGTATCTGTAGTTTCATCTGGGAACAATGGCAGAAAAAAGTTGACCTATGAAGCATGGAGTTTGTGTAAATTATATCCATGTGTCTCAGGGCTTTTGAAGCCAGGGCTCTTACGAGATTTATACCACCTTCACTATAGCACTCTATATAGGTGAGGGCTTTTAGTGATAATTTTGTTTTGAGATAGAAGAAGAGAGAGAGAGAGAAAGAAAGAGAGACAGAGAGAGAGAGAGAGAGAGAGAGAGAGAGAACCTGCAAAATTGCATGTGTGAGCAGGGAAGGGGCAGAGAAAGAGGGAGACAGATCATCTTAAGGAGGCTCCACACTTAGCGGAGACTGACACCAAGCTCAATCTTGACCTGAGCTGAAATCAAGAGTCCAACACTTAACTGACTGAGCCACCCAGGTGTCCTTTTTTTAGTGATGATTCTTCAGCAACCCCCCAGTGAAAGTTTTACATTCCTTCCACTTTTACTGGTGGGAAGAACAAAAGTGGAGATGCTTGGAAAGTGAATTGACCTCTTCTGTACCAGCAATGCCCAGGATTAGAATTCACAGTTTATTGATGAAATGTCAGGCTATAACTTGGACTTTTATTTGTATCATTTAGGAAGAAAAAGAGGTGTTTTTGCTTGAAAAATCTTGTCTCAGATTAGCTCAATTTAAATGCGTCCCATGCAACCTAACAAGTTTTTAGAAATACTTTTTTTTAATAACATGCAAATAAGTGATTTCTGATACAACTGAGTTTGCATTTCATAAACAATTCTGTGAGAATTGAAAAGAAACATCTGAAGGATTGAACTGATTTGTCATTAAATATTTTTCAGGTTTTTAGGGGAGGTACTGATAAAAACATACAGAATCTTTGGATTTTTGAGCAGGCATTAGACATAGCCTATCTAGAGATAAAACCCCATAAACTCAGAGACGGTAGAAGCTCGGGGATCAGGTAATGCTTCAGCTGATATTAGAACAAAGAGGGGAAATTCTTTAAACAGACAAGAGAGATGGTGTTGGGTAGGGGCAGAAGGCTTCCTTGTTCAGAATGGTTGAAGTGTTCACAGGGAAAAGTGGCAGATGAGGCTGAAAACTTAGGCGGGGGCAGATCACAAAGGGTCTTGTCACTCTTGCCAAGGGGCACATTTATTTATTAATATGCAAAAGAAAATACAGGAAACATTACTAAAAGTGTTGCTTCTCCAAATTTCGCTTCTCTACTGTGTGGCCTACTTATTGGCAAATACAGAAAGTGAATCAAATCTCATATGGCACTAGGGGGCACCACAGTAAAACTAACCATTCTCAGATTTATTTATTTATTTATTTATTTTTAAAGAGCCTATTTCTCAGGAAGCTAAGTGCTGATCCATGTGTAAGAGGATGAACAGTACCCGGGGGCCTAATATTGTTGACTATTTACACAGTGATGATATTTTCTCAGTGAAAAACTTAGATACATGTTCTACACAGTGATGATATTTCCTAAATGAAAGTTTTAGCTACATGTTCTCACCCACATATTCAAAATAGGACAGAGTAATTTGGAGAGATCATGTTGGAAAATGTCACATACATATACAGATACAGAAACAAACACATCCACACATGCACGGGAGATCTGGAAAGCTTGGTATAGACCCAAGAGTATAATCTCCCGATTCCTTTTCTCTGATGTCAGCCCCTAACTACCAGCACCAAGTAAACCCAGCCTTGCCCAGGGCTGACCATCCTGCCCTTCCAATTCTATTTCTTTTAGTAGCAATTACTTCTGTGCCCTTCACTCTTACAGAAACTGCAGCTTTCCACTCTTCAGGGATTTTTCATTCATAGAAAATGAACATTAATCTTCTGGAGACATCTAGGCTAGAGAAGCCATGTACAATATTGTTTTCTTTTTTTTTTTAATGTTTATTTATTATTGAGAGACAGAGTGTGAGCAGGGGAGGGGCAGAGGGAGAGGGAGAGGGAGAGGGAGAGGGAGAGGGAGAGGGAGAGGGGGAGGGAGACACAGAATCCGAAGCAGGCTCCAGGTTCTGAGCTGTCAGCACTGAGCCTGACGCGGGGCTCGAACCCACGAACTGCGAGATCATGACCTGAGCCAAAGTCGGATGCTCAACCGACTGAGCCACCCAGGCGCCCCTGCAATATTGTTTTTATGTTATGTTTGGTGAGTGAAAATAAACAACTGAACTGCAAAGTAGAAAGGTTATTTCCCAGTCCCAGGTGAAATAGATGGTCCCGACACCCTATAGCTTGTGTGTTTTGTTTGTAACCATCCATACTTTTGATGTCCGTATCTTTCCAGATGAAGGAATGAAAACACTTCCTTACATGAAATTACAAAACATCGCAAACTTTTGGAGGAGCTGTTGATATACAGGAGAGTGTGCTGGACCAGAAACTAGATGACTGGTTCAGTCCAGCCTTTTAACTTCATGACCCTGGGTAAATTCTGTAAAATTCCCAGAGCATCAGTTTCATCATTTCCAAAATCAGAATTTGGTTGTTGTGAGGAGCAAATGTTGTGTTGCAGAGCTTTGTAAATGCTAAGATTATTATTATTATTATTCATGAACATGCTTCCATAAGGCTAGGGCCACTAAAATGTTTACTTTGTGGCATGTATACACATGTATGCACACCCCGTGACCTCAGAAAGCGTATCATAGTTAAGGTTAACCTTAGCTTCATGAACACTGACTTTGCTACTGTAATTTTTAGGATTAAAAACAAGTCCCAAAGCCCTTGTAATAGTGCTAGCATTTCTGAACATAGATTTCTAAGTGAGAGCCCACGACTGGGTGGGAGGGAGAAATTTATGAAGGCATAACAGTGTTATCGGGTTAGCATCCGAAAGTGGTTCAGAGATCTAAAATGACACACTTAGAACATGCCTATTCCATCTCTCCCCCCCCCCCCCCAGTTTGGTATATTTTATCCAATTCTCCAATGACTTGGTTGCCAAATAGAGTCGAAAATTACGTCTAGAAAAAGCATGCTATCTTTTTCATGATACTGGAAACATTGGGGATAGGGCTAGCATAATCAAATTTGCTTTCCGCAGACCTTTCATTCTAAGATGTAGCTTAGGTGGCTTGTTAATTGTATAAATTTGTCTAGCTTTGGTAACATGTAAATGCTATTTAAGAACATACTCTGACCGATAGAAAAATGGACAGTAGACTCAACTTTAATTCTCCCAACACTAATGTAGTGAGCATTATATATGATAGTAATGCTTCCTTCATTCCCTAAATGCAAACTGTATATGTGGGGAAGTGAGAGTCCAGTGAGTTTAAATGGTGTACCCTCAGGGCTGGGCTTTCCTGTAGGTATAGCTACGGCAGAGCCAGAGAAACCATCAAAGATCTGGATGAAGATGAGAGTGTCATAAAAAATTGAAAGCAAGCAGCAAAAACAGTCATTAAGGGCAAATATAAAAACCTGCTGGGTTATAAAATAAGTTGTAAAACACACACTGTACAGTTAAGTATATATAAAATATATTTATATATTTTATATTTATATATTTTATAAATTTATAAATATATGTTTTGTATATAAAATAAATTTTGAAATACTCATGTGTTGGGTGCTTAGTGTTTTTAGCTTCAAACTCCCCAAAAGTTCCTAACCTGGCCCTGTATACGGTACAATGAAGACTGGGAACGCCAAGATCTTTTTGGAGGGATAACTGAGGGCTGTCACTCCTACTGTTATTTCCAATAACAGCCCCTTGTTTTTGCAGATCTTTTCTGTACTTTTGTCCTCACTAATTCACTACCACCTTGAAGGCAGTTACACACATATTTGTGTCCAGTTTTTCAATGAGAAAATGTGAGGCTTGAGAGACTTGCTTAGGTTTACATAGAAAAGTCAGGGTTAGAAATTAAGACAAGGTCTAAATTCTAGTCCTGTCTCTTTCCATTACACTTGGCTAAGACTCCATGACTCTTGGCTTTACAAATTTTGTCTGGCTGTTTTAAAATTTGTTTCCTTTTCTGGCATTCGTAGTTTTTGAGGAGAAATTGAGGGAAAGATTTGTGACCTAGTATGGAGGAGGAAGATTCTTTTCTGAAAGAGAGTTAAATCTATTTATGCCAATGTAGGTAACATGATCAATGAAGCTTTAACAGTTGCATAATACCTTATGGTTGTTTTTATAAGACGGAATATTGCATGTCTGGTATATTCATAGATGAGAAAGGGGACCTCAATTTGGGTACTAGCTCATCTTTTCTGAGCCCGATTTTCTCTCTTTTATTATTATTATTATTATTATTATTGTTATTTTAAATTATAAGGAGATTAGACTACATAATCTCCCTAGGCCTTTGTAATTCCGTCAGACTCTGATTCAAAGATTTACTTTAGGAGCGCCTGGGTGGCTCAGTCGGTTAAGCGGCCGACTTCGACCCAGGTCATGATCTCGCGGTCTGTGAGTTTGAGCCCCGTGTCGGGCTCTGTGCTGACAGCTCAGAGCCTGGAGCCTGTTTCGGATTCTGTGTCTCCCTCTCTCTGGCCCTCCCCCATTCATGCTTTGTCTCTCTCTGTCTCAAAAATAAATAAACGCTAAAAAAAAAAAAAAAAAAAAAAAAACCAAAAAAACCCAAAGATTTACTTTAATGTGAAAGTGTCATTTGCCACTGCTTGTAAATACCTATTCAATCATGTGTTAGTTTTTTAGAGCTGCCATGATAAATTACCATAAACTAGGTGTCTTAAACCAGCAAACATGTATTTTCTCACAGTGCTGGATGGTAGAAGTTCAAAGTCAAAGTCTTTCCAGGGCCATAGAGAAGTCTTTCCTCTGAAGGCCCTAGAGAAGAGTCCTTCCCTGCCTCTTTCTGGCTTCTGGTGACTCCCGGGAGTCCTTGATCTTCCTTGGCTTGTAGTTGCATTACCCCAAGCTCTGTCACCGTCTTCGCCTCACCATCTCCATGTGTGTACCACTGTGTCCTCTCCTTTTGCTTTAAGGACACCAGTCATATTGGATTTAGGGCCCACCCTAATCTAGTTGGTCCCATGCTAACTTAACTAATTACATCTGCAAAGGCCCTATTTCCAAAGGAAGTCACAAACTGAGCTTCCAGATGGACATGAAAGGTGGGGGGGGGGGTGACACTATTCAAACCACTACAAACCTCTTATTCATTTACTTGTTTAACAATATCTATGGTTATTATTTTCCTGTCAGACACTGAGGAAACAGTGGTGAGTGAGATATGGTCTTCTTTGCCCTCCCAGAGTTTCCAACACAGTGGGGAAACAAGATGGTTAAACAAGCAATAACAGTGTGTGAGACGTACTGGATAACCACATAGGGTACAGTGAGAAACTTCAGTAAGAAGCTTCACAGAAAGCTATCTACCTATGTCAGTACCTGGTTTCTTGACTGGGAGTATAAAGTGAGCACACTCCTCTTTTGCATTAGATGCTTTACTTCTCTTCCATTCCTTAAAAGAAAGGCTTTAGTTTTTTTTAAAAAAACTTTTCAAGTTTTGTTGACATAAAATGTTACATTAGTTTCAGGTGTACAACAGAGTGATTCAACCTCTCTATATATTTGCTGTGTTCACCACCTATCTCCATACATTCCTGTACTTTTTACTCCCATGACTTATTCATTCCATAACTGGAAGCCCCTGTCTCCTATTCCCCTTAACCCATTTTTCTGAACCCCCTACATCCATCAATTTGTTCTCTGTATTTATAGATCTGATTCTGCTTTTATTTATTTATTCATTTTGCTATTTAGATTCCATATATGAGTGAAAACATACAATATTTGCCTTTCTCTGTGTGATTTATTTCACTTAGCATTGTACCCTCTAGGTCCATCCATATTGTTGTAAATGGCAAGATCTCACCCTTTTTATGGCTGTATAATATTCCACTATCTATATCTGTATCTATATCTATATCTATATCTATATCTATATCTATACCTACCTACCTATCTTTATACCTATTAGGAAAGGCTTTAGTTTAAGATGTCATTGTCACCACCATGATCATCCCATGATGATTTTTATCAGTTACCAATCCCAGCTTTCAGCAGAATACAGGTTGAGGATTATTTAGGCTCATGCAAATGAGGCTAAGAGCTTCACTTCACAAAGAACACTAGAGATATCTTTGATTGTTCACTAACCATCAGAAGGAGTCACTTGAGAAGGAGACCTACTGCTTTTATTAAGGAAGAGGGATTTATTGTGTTGAAAAAATCTGTTCAAAGGTCTTCTTATCACCCAATCTCCCAGGGTTTCTCTTGAATGTTGTGATTTGCTGAATCTCTGACATGGAAGAGTTCATGGGCATTGTTTATTCCACAGTGTGAATAAGCACTTCTTACTGCTTTTTCCATCAGTTTAACTGAGGTTGGACATCAAGATGAGGAAATTAGAAACTGGGAAAGAGAAGGGACTTATAGATGGCTTCAAACCAGACCCAGGTGTTCCTATTCCCAGACGAATGCCTTGTCCGGTTCTACTAAGTTGCCCTCCCAAGGCAACAATCCCTCCTTTTTGTATAGCAAGTGAAATGGGGAATGAGTGACTTCAAATAGAAATATATTGCTTGTGATAATTTTGCTATTCCCTTTGTACTCAAGGAAGAATGAGGCAATTTCAAAAAACCCTGAGCAGTGTATAATGTTGGCTACAGCCAGTGTCAGCTCTATGTGATTATGTGATTATGTAGCCACTAGCTAAGGTCTGGGCATAGTCTAAGGGGCTAAGTTCCACCTTAGCTCAGCAAACATTATTTACTGAATGCCATTATGTTTGATGCATTGGAAGACTCATAATCATACAGTGGGTACATTGTTAACAGAGCCTTCCAGTTGCTTAGAGACTAGGCTTCTACAAGGATATTATGGTGGAGACTTAATCATTGGGGTGAAGAAGGGTGTTCTTAGAAATGTTTTGGTAGACTCCTCTGTCAATGTACTTTAAGGAATTCCCCAGTTAATCTGGAAAGGGAAACCCAGATACAAGAATACCCTTCCCTTGGGGATATAATTGGTTGTCTTAGGTCAGTCATATAATTTTGAAGGTATGTTCATGTCACCTGGATGCTTATGCTTCATTTGGTTGTTTACCTGAATACCTGGATTCCTCTTAGGAATCTGTTAATTGCTAACCACTGAGGACAATGGAACCACAGTTCTTGTTCTCTGAGATAGGAGAGGGTCAGTAAATGGCTCTTTGAGAGATCTCCATTACTAAGTAAGTTTGGCAGGAAGAGTGGAAGTGGTTAGAGAAAGCAGGCTACATTAGGATTTCACATGGGTTGTGTAGTTGGGAAGAGAATAAATAGTAGGAGAAAAATTACAGCAAAAAGGTGCCAGCAGTCACGGTGAAAGGTGGGGAGGAGCAAGAGAAAGTGTTTGGACGACAATTGAAACGGCTCTTCTTTGTGTGCATTAAATCCCCCACAAAAGACTCTTTATTAGAAGAGGTTTTCAAGGCCACACCTCTTCATCTCTAAGAAATGTACCTTTGGGCATATGGTTTTATGAATACAGAAGCCTCCCTGGCCAAAGTACCAGTTTTTGCCCATTCTTCTCATTCCTTTCTGAGTGGGCTTGTGAACTTCCCCGATCAGAGGCGGGCCCTTCCCTTTGCAAGGAGGCTGTTTCCACCGAGTGCACACACACATGCGGCAGGATGAGAGTCTACCTCCCCAGCCTACTGTAATGAGTTAAGTATGGAAAATTCCATCTTTCTTTTCAGAGGCTCCTTGAGACATACACCAACAGCTTGTGAGGTTGTGCTTTCATGAGCTCTCAGGTCTTCTCTACTGACATGCAGCCCAAGGTGGATGAGGCTCACATTCAGTGCGAGATGGCATGGTCAACTGGGGAGTCCCCCTTACAGATCTCTTTCCCCACCATCCAACACTGATTCACACCCCAGCGCACTCCCACATAGGATCCTGACACTGCAGCCTGACATCAAGTGAGGAAGGGCAAGGCCCACATAGTAAGTGTGGAGCCCACTTCCTGCTTTCATATTTGATGACTATCATTCCCTCCTGCCACAGATGCCCCTCTCCAGGACAAATGCCAAATGAGTATAAAGGTGGCAGCCTCCTGCCACATCCCAGTGAGTCAGAATTAGAAACTCACACTCTCCCAAGATGAGCCCTTGAATGAAGCATCACATTTTTGGGAACTCGGTACAGACTGCTAGGTAAACTCTAGCCATCAGATATGTCCCAACCATGTTCTTGGACAGTTCAGTGCTCAAGATGCTAAGAGAGGCCAGGAATGGACCTAATTCTGGCTCTTGTTTGCAGCACCTGCTTGCTTCCTACTTTGTACTTGTTCATGGGCCTGCTGCTCCATGCCAGGACAACTGAACCTAATCAGAGCCTCACTAGAAGTTTTGCCAACCTGCACAATACAGACGACCTTGTAGAGTTGTCCGAAGAGCTTTGTTTCTGGAGAACTTCTGGATATTTTGAGATATATATGAATATTTTGACAACTGTGTAAAACCTAATATTTATTCCTCATTAGTATTATGATGAAAATAATTCAAATTAATCTTGGACCCTCTGACAAATGTTTTCATAGGTTTTGTGTGTTTTTTTTTTTTACTCTTAAGATAATATAGGATAAAGTGAAAAGTTATTATCAGGGACTAGAGTTCAACCAAATTCAAGTTAATACCTGTTTATTTGTGAGCAAGTTCTTAAGAGCATTGATTCTCATTTTCCTATCTGCAAAACATGGGTTGTTATTATTCATACTTAATAGGATTTTTTTGAGCAGCAAATGAGGTAATGATTCTGAGAAAGAACAACCTAATGCATGGCATGTTATAAGTTCTTAGTGAATTTTTATTTTTTTTTCTTGAATACCAAGAATGGTCTCATTTCTAGACCTTTCTTCCATAGAATGTCTTTTGCTTATCTGGTCCCTTTCTCTCTTTCAAGGCCTCTGTCCAAGTTTTTTCTCCTTGAGCTGCCAAAGCCTGCAGTGACTTTTTTGTTCTCTGGAACTTTTTCACATACACTGTCTATTGATGTTTCCCAAGGTTTTATGTAGAGGGAGGGTTTTATTTCCTCAGCTGGCATATGTTTGTCAAAAATAAGAATTGTGTGTTCTATTCCTTTGTGTTCCCAGAGTTGAATGAATGCCTGCCACACAGCAGATACTCAGTAATTGTTGATGCTGTTTCAAACCACCAAATAATATGACAATCATATTATTCAATCAACTACCAAATAATTCAGTAGAACAAACATTTCTTGTTTGCATCGAGGAAACGATTTCCTTTATACTTATGCTTCTGAGACCACTTCATTCCAACATCAGGACTATATTTTTTTCTGATGTGCTTGACCTACATGAGTTTGGATTTCACCTTTGAGAATGATGTGGGTTCTTCAGACTTTCCAGCTTGTTCTTACATGGAAGCTCTCTGAGACCTTTGATATTTTCCCTTTTCTTTTAGTATCTGGAAAGGATCTGAGGATTTTGCTTTTCATCATGGTAAAAAAGACCATGTTTGTTTGTATGTGGGTAAAATAAATATCTTCTGATTGTTTTCTGGTAATTCTTTCTCATTAGGCCCGGATGCTTTTGTGCTGTTTCTTTGGGCTACGAGAGCCAAAGAGCTAATATTTCAGGGACTTTGATAGTCTTTATTCACTATTTTAATAATTCCTTCATTTAATACTCATATATAAGGCTTGAGTAGTGTTGTGCTGAATAAATTAAGAACATGACATGGATCTTGTCTTCCATGTGCATCCGAAAATAATAGCTGACATTTGTCGACTCCTACAATATTCCAGGCCGTGTGGTGAAAATTCACAAACATTATATTATTTAATCTTCTTTCACTCTAAGATATAGATTTTATTATTTCCATTTTATAGGTGAAAAAACTGAAATTTAGCAAGTTAGTACCAATTTCCCAAGGTCGTACAGCTAAATAGTCTTGTAGAGCAGATGAGACGTATGGTGGTAGAGTGGAAGTCAATAGAGAGTTTTTGTTTTATTTTGTTTTTTACCTTAGGATCAAATCTTGGTGCTGTACATTTTATAGGTTTTAACAAATGAATAATGGCACGTGCCCACCATTACAGTGTCATACAGAATAGTCTTACTACTCTGAAACTTCTGTACTTACCTACTCATCTCCCCTTGCTCCCTAACACCTGGCAACCACTGATCTTTAACTGTCTCTATGGTTTTGTCTTTTTCAGAATGTTCTGTATTCAGAATCATACAGTATGTGGCCTTCTCAAATTGGCTTCTTTCACTTAGTAATATGCATTTAAGTTTCCTCCATGTCTTTTCATGGCTTCATAGCTCATTTCTTTCCAGCACTAAGAGTCCAATGTCTGGATATATCACAGTGTATTTATACATTAACTTACTGAAGAACATCTTAGCTGCTTCCAAGTTTTGACAATAATGAACAAAGCTGCTATAAACATTCATGTGAACAGAGTGACTTTAAACACTCACTGTGCGAGTGCAGAAGCCAAAAATCAGTTCCTGATTTAGGCCTTGAAGGTGGTGATATTTTGATGGATGGACACAGATGGAGGGACATTTTTGGCAGAGAGAACAAAGGAGGCAAATATATTTCAAATGCTCGCCAGCCTGATTGCTGGGTGCTTTCACATGTTTCTTACTTAAACTTCACAGTCATCTGGAACATTCCAATAGCAATTAGTATGCCATAGTTTCACACAGATGAAGACTAATGCTCAGAAATAGTATATAATATCTCCAAATACACAGAGCTAGATAAGTCACAATTTGAACTGAATCTGACTCCCAAGTCTGTGCTCTCTGTCTCATCCTACCAGGCTCTAGTCAAGGGCAAAAAGATTGGAGAAAATGGTTGGCTAGAGCGTATGACATGGAAAGGATATGTGTGGTAATAAAGCTTGACAAGGAGGTTGGAGCCAGGCAATGGAGGGTCTGTTGGGAGGGTGGTTCAGGGCAGTGGGGTAGTGAGTGTGAAGAATCAAATATGGAGGACGAAGGGAAAAGTGGAAGGGCACAGAAGAAGAGGAAAGGAGAATCTTATTTTATTTTACAACATTTCCTAGACTTAATGGTATTGTTGCCAGTAAGAAAACTTCTGAGAATATGTAAATGTCTAATACTGGTCAATCTTCAGGAGAAGAAACAGGAAACCTGAGCCTGGAGTTCTGTTAGATCTACCCTAGAGAGGAAGTCACGTTGGCTTTCCTTGGTCTCAGAGAATGTCCTCTTGGTTATAACCACCCCTACTTCGTAAGGGTACTTCAAAACATTCAGAACTTCCTTTGATTTGCAGGGAGCGTTTGGAGAATCAGTCAAATAATTAAGTCATGAGGGCTTTTAGATCTCAGAGCTTGATGTAAACTTGGACGAAGAGCCTTCATGTTTTTCTCTTTTATTAAAATTGACTTAGCACTGCAACTTTTAAAATCCAAATCATGGACAGTTAATGCTGGAAGAAATGCCTGTGATCTTCTGGTAATTTTTAAAGATGAAAAAACTGACTTCTAGGAAAGTTATGAAACTTGCCTGGGATGACATTGTACCTGCCCCGCTGACATTAAAACCAAGGTTGCTGCATGCTGAAATGTGGCCATTCATGCTGGGACCAACCAGCTAGAGAGCATTGGGAGCATTTATTTACCCAGGGGATTATGGTGATAACGTAATATGCCCTTTGAGAGGCCCTCTTCCAGAACATTGCCTTAAGCATGAAGGATACTAATTTAGCTGTCACAAGTAGTTCATGGAGGGGACAGACTCTCAAATCATCCTAAATCAACAGCTCTCTCCATGTGCTTACCACTGGCAGCTCTCAGAAAGGCTCTCCCTTCTTCCTACGCTGCCTGTTGGTTTCAGCTTGGTAAGGCTTGTGATGGGAAGGCTTAGAAGGGAAGTAGGGGATTCCTCATGTGTGTGGGCAGTCCCCAGTGGAATCTGCTTGACTGCAGCCACTGGTGTGCCAGGAGAATGGGAAGCAGGGATTCCACACCCCAGGGTATGAAAACAAATCCCTCCCCATGCCTTTGAGCAAAATGTCTTGCCAAAAATAATCTGTGAGAAGAGATGTTGTTCCAGGCAGGAGCAATAGGTGGTGCTTTTTGTTTTTCTTTTTAATTTCCTTTTTTAGTAGGTAATACAAGCTTATGGTACAAAATTTTAAAAATATAAAAAAAGTAGACCATGAAAAGTAAATGTCCCCCCATTCCTGACCTCAGGCTTCCAATTCCATTTTCCAGAGGCAATATTTATGATCCGTTTTCTGATAATTCCTTCAGATATATTTAATGCCCATACAAGCATTATTAATATTTTTTAACGTGAATGGTAATATATTTTATACATGATTCTGCCCCCTTTTTTTCACTTCATATATTTTGGAGATTGCTCTGTATTGAACTGCTTTGTTCTTTTAACCATCATATTACTATAGACATTTCATTTATTCAGGCTTCCTTTCTTCATTATTTTACCTCTCTTGCTGTTGAGTACTTGCTTGGTTCAAGTTAGGTTTTTCAAGCCATTAAACAAAAGAGAAAGAGCCAATGTTAGAAATATATGCACTCAAATCTACTGAATTCTGAAGGATTAGACCAGTTTCTATGGCCCGTATGATCTGAAGACAGGATAGTCTTACTCCTGTGTTGCAGTGAAAGAAGTAGCCAGGAAGCTTCCAGAATTCACTCCCAGTGCATCCTGGGAGTTTGTGGCCATGGTGGAATGACTGGCCACAGCCTTCTGCATGAGGGGATCTCTGACTGAATGGATTTCTCAAGATGACTATTAAATTCTCTGTTATCCAAAATGGGAAAGGGGGGCTCAGAGAGACAAAACAATATACTAGAGATGGGTTTGGCAGAGGTGAGGACAGATCTTAGATGCTTGCATGACAGAATACTCCTGGCTCATCTTAGGAAATGTTATAGAAAAGCAAGGGAGCAGGTACAAGTCTGGGTCTAATCTTCATAGAAAAAATGGTCTCTCGTCAAGTCATTCCTTCTATAGCTCCTGCATTTCTGCTTCATAGGATATGACTTGTCAATTTCATTTGTTCACCTTTTTTCCTAAAAATATATCCTTTTTCCTCCATCAGGTGCCACCTCAGTATCCTCCAATTCAAAGTATCAAAGTACAATTTACCAGTAAGTATTGTTCAATTGATTCATGTTTTTCTTTAAAAAAAAAATGTTTATCCATTCATTCTGAGAGAGAGAGTGAGCAGGGGAGGGACACAGAGAGAAGGAGACAGAGAATCTCAAACAGGCTCCACACTGCCAGCATGGAGCCCTATGTGGGGCTCAATCTTACAAACTTTGAGATCATGACCTGAGCTGAAATCAAGAGTTGGATGCTTAACCGACTGAGCCACCCAGGCGCCCCTGATTCATGCTTTTAAATGAATCTTCTTTCTAGTCTCTTAATTTCTTCCCCCAAACAGGATCTCTTCCTATTCTTTGGGAAGTATGAAATCCTGCAATTGTTAGAGCCTGCATGCTGTTTTCATTAGGGACAAAGAAAATGTATAAAGAATAAAAGGGAGTAATTAGTTACCAAATATATGCTTGTCACTATTAATCACTTTATATGCCTCTCAGAAAACCTCTGAATAGGAATTATTCTCATTTTTCGTAGGTAAGAAAGCTAAAGGATGACTTTCCGACACATCATTTCCCACTAAGTTGATTATAGGACAATATTCTGTCTTAATGAGAGTTGGGAGGTCCCAAATATGAAGGCAAGGTGATCCACTATTAGGAGAGCATTATTTGGATCCATGATTAGTATTAGGACAATCACCAGTAGTTTCTATATGGATATTCATTTGTTTCATTCATTCCCTTCATTTGCCTGAAGGGAAGTATATCTTGCCCTCCAAAAGTGGTCTTCATTTTCAATTTAAACTATGCCACCTGGGCCTGATGCAAATCAAGAATTAACTGAATTGTGCCCAAGAGTGGGGACTATTCTTTCCTATGACTAAGGGACATGGACCAGAGTGGGTAATCTGAGATGTGGTTGCTTGGCCATTCACAATGATATTGTGGCTGAGGTAGAAATAAAAGAAATTTAGTCTTTTTGCCTTACACTTGGAATGGCCCTACACAAAGCTACCAAAGCTATCAATCTGTGTCCTTCCCCATCCTTTATCTTCTCTCTCCTGTAGTGGTAACTTTCCCCAAAGCACTTTCCAGGAAAAACTAGCAATAAAAAAGTAAAATGGAGAAGCAGGTCTGTGTTCTTGAACTCTTCCACCTACATCGTATTGAGCAGAACTGAGCCCACAGACATTCTGTAACGGCGGCATTATCGAACTTAAGTGACTGCTAGCAAAGATCAGTAGTAAATGCTGTTGATAAGTCCAGTGCCCAGGGCATGTGGCAAACTTGCACTTCACAGTCAGGTGGAGAGAGGATAGGGCAGCATTAAGAGCAATTGCTTTGTGTGAATGGGGTGTGCAGGCCCTGGGCAGGGGCACTCCTGCTACCCTTCGCCCTTGTCTATTCATTGAAAAAGGAAGGAAGCACTGAAGTGGCAACACCTCCTGGTTTTGAAAAATCAGAGAAACTTCGAAGTGCCATTTCCCGCCACTGGTCTGTTGCGACCACTGCCAATTGCTCTAACCTCTTAGTTTTTGCATCCAGCTCCGTTCTGAATTCCTCTTGGCCACTAGTATTAGTTTTGCCTCTTCTTTCATTCCCCAGGTAAAGCAGACTCCAACCCTCATGTGGAAACACAATGCTCTCCTTCTTTTATTCTTTTCAAAAATCTTTCCCGATCATGTTCTCTTCATATGTTTTTAGATGTACTGGAAGATTGTTGCCCCAATGCTGTGCTAAGAAATCATTCTTTTTTTTTTTTCTTCTTGCCCTCCCCTCCTTAGAGTGTGGGAATGGGACAGGTTGCATCATCACATCCCCAAACAAGGATGAAACCATGAAGGTGCAAGACAACTCAATCATCATCAACTGTGATGGGTTCTATCTCATCTCTCTGAAGGGCTACTTCTCTGAGGAGCTCAGCCTCAGCCTTTATTACCGGAAGGGTCGGAAACCTCTCTTCTCCCTGAGCAAGGTCAAATCTGTCGACTCCATTGGAGTGGCCCATCTAGCTTTTAAGGACAAAGTCTACTTTAACGTGACCACTCACAATACCTCCTACAAAGACATCCAGGTGAATGGTGGGGAATTGATTGTCATTCTTCAAACTCCTGGTGGATTCTGTGCCTACTGAGGACCTGAGGGCTGCACCTAAGCCTGGCACCAGCAAGAACACTGAACTGGGGTTGGACAGGACTCTGATTCTTCTGTGGGAGTGGAGAAGTCGTCCTAGCTTAGCCCCCATATATGGCCACACGGGATGTGACCAGAAGCAGATCCCCTAACTCAGGGATATTTAAAACTTATTTTACATACGAATTAACTTTATTTATCTTCACATCTTCTAAATCACCTATCCCTCATCCCTGATGGTTGCCTCAAGCTTACTAGTTACCTCTACAAAAATGAGAAAATAGGTGCCCCTTCCTCAAGGCACATTATTTCTATTGATCAGGAAATTGTCATAATAAACTTCCTTTATTGAAAAAGACACTTGACTACCCTTTGCTGGAAATTTGACATCTGGCTTTATCAAAATGAAGAGGACAAAGGAAGGGGACATGAATCTGTCAAAGGTGGTATCTCTCCAAGATGAAATTCGTTGCTATTTGCATAGTACCTAAATACTTCTCTCATTTGGTGGAGTTCAAAAGGAAAATCATCTTGAGAACAGCTGCCAGGACTTGAAGACAGCCAGCTAAAGAATACTCTGTGCTCTGGGCTTTTTTTTTTTTTTTCTTTGCCACTTTGCTTTTCCAGCCTCCAATGTAATTAATAGAGATTTCCCTTCAAAGATGCTATGAAAAATGTAATCAGAAACTTCAGGAAAACTGTAAGAGATTTTTCCAAACTCGGGAGAGCAAGATAATTTATTGTGAGGGTTATCTTTATCGCATAGGAGAGCAGTGAAACTGGACATCTCAGGGTAAAAGTCAGTAAGAATTTAAATAGTCTGGGAAGGAAAAGACATAAGCAGGAGGCAAAGCAACCCATGTGCATTCTCCTGCTTATGCTGAATATACAATCAGCTCCATTTCTTGTACATGTATACCACATTGCTAGTTTAAAAAATGAAGCAATTCTTTTCTTAAACACAAATTTATGTTGAGACACTGAGAAGCTATTATATGAAAAATACTGACATCTGTCTACAAACACCGTCATATCATATATGATCTCACATTGATAATTGAGACTAGAATGACCAATAATCAGCCAATACCAATAGGGGAAAAGATCCACTTATTTTTAATTTAAACATCCCTCTTGATGCATCAGGCTTATGGCACTGTGGACAAACTTCCAGATGATTTGTAAGAACTCAAATTTTTGATAAAATTTTTAAATGGCAGCAAATGTTCTTCTCCCATTTTAAATAGAGTGTATAACATAACATAGAATCTTTCTGGATGGTTCTGTGTCATCACAGTGATTGTACAGTGATATCTTCAGGATCTCCAGAAAGGTGGAAGGCAGTGTGCCCCTACACTAAATGGCCTCAATTACATTTTGACTTTTTCCTATCTATTTAACACAGTTTTCCATGTGTTTTATCTATGTCCACCTATGTTCCTGCACCCTCTATTTTAATCTGTTATGGAGAGAAGCTAAACAAAGATGCATCATAAAAAGAAGCTAAATAAGAGAAATTGTGCATAAGAGTAACCAAGCTCTGAGTGGCTGCCAAGGCAGTCACATACTCATGATCATGATCATGACCATGAGCATAATCATAGGTAAACATTAGTGGAGGGTCTGCTGTGGACCAGGCATTGGGCTAAATGCTTTACATGAATTGTTCTGAGCAAGATACTCTATGACATTTGTCTTAACTACTCAGAGAATTTAAATCTCTGTGTGTCGGTGTGTGTAGGGTGTGTGTGTGTGTGTGTGTGTGTGTGTGTGTGTGTGTATTTCTTTGTTATTGACTATGGTCTGCAAAGTTGAAGTTACTCAATGGGTGATATCTAATAAGTAAATGTTTATGACTTAGATAATATTTAAGAATATATATATTTACTTTTTAAAGTTTGAAATGTCTAACTATATTTCTCCTGGACATGCACATTCCAGGCCTAAGCATAATTGTTCTGTGGGTTATCTGTCTTTGGTGTCATGGTCCTTCCTCACAGATGCCCACTCCCTTTGGGTACACGTGGCTTGCTCTTCCCATGCTGGCCTCCTTTGGCCATGCAGGGATTTTATTTTGCCATGCACCAGCTTCACCCCCTCTCCCACTTCTACCCATCAAAATATGTTTGTTCTCTTTAAGTCATTCCTTCAGAAAGATAATTAACCCTTCTTTGGAGACAACAAAGTTTTGTGGAAAGAGAGCTGAATGAAAAGTCAGGAGATTGAAAACCTAATTTGATTCAGTCAGTAACTAGCTATGTGACCTTAAGCAAGTAACTTCCCATTTTTGGATCCTGTTTTCCTCTCCTGTTAAATGATCATTTTAGAATCTTATAGTGCTAACTGTGAATGTACATACTAAATGTCTACATACTGGTTGCTGTGAGTCAAGATGTATAGCCTTGGATTTTTTTTTTTCTTAGACAAACTAACATCTTCACTCAGCCTTCTTGAGGATTCTTTCAAAAAGCAGCTGCAATCGTTACTTAGTAACTTTCTGTTTAGGGGATGGCTTAAGGGATTCCAATCTTGATCCAAAATCATAATTTGTTCTTAAGCATACTGGGCAGGTCCCCTATTTTAAGACATAATTTTGTAGTTAGTGCTTTTCTGGCTCTCAGGAAGTATTAATATTGATATTAATAATATAGCTAATAATAATATTGATATTTACATGGAAACAAATAAAAGATTTCAGAATTCACTACTGGCTAAAGTGCTGCAGTTTTTATTTATCCTTCTCTTCCTTTCTTTGTTATGATCAGCTAATTCCTTGATGAGGGAAGGATGGGGCACGTGTTCCAGTTTCCTAACTGCTTCCAATTTCTTTTTTTTTTTTATTTAAAAAAAAACTTTTTTTTTAACCTTTATTTATTTTTGAGACAGAGACAGACAGAGCATGAATGGGGGAGGGGCAGAGAGAGAGGGAGACACAGAATCGGAAACAGGCTCCAGGCCCCGAGCCATCAGCCCAGAGCCCGACGCCGGGCTCGAACTCACGGACCGTGAGATCGTAACCTGAGCTGAAGTCAGACGCTTAACCGACTGAGCCACCCAGGCGCCCCAACTGCTTCCAATTTCAACCATCGGAACTATGTCCGGGGATACAACTATCCAAATTCCATCTTTGCTTTTGAAAAGATATTCACTAGAAGTCCTTAGGGCTCCTCTTCTTGTTCATGAGACTGATTCAAATACAATTCTACTATGTACTGTTCTTCTTTCTCTCAGGAATTCTTGCCTCATTTCTAAACCTGGGATGATTTCTTTGAGTATTATGTCCCTTCTCCTTAGTAGTAATTACATCCTAAACCTTATTACTCTCCTTATCTGTAAAATGGGGATATTAATACATACCTTCTGGAGTTTTGTGACCCTGAGAGTACCTGACATATTGTCTGAAACATGGTTGGTCTCAATACCTAATAACTATTAATTTACAAAAGTCACTTTAAGTGCCAAAGGAATAAAAGAATTATGGGGTTTAGTATGAGAGATCACTGAAGCATAATGGAAGAGCCTTGTAGGATTTAGACTGGAGAAGACGGAAAGAGAACATAGCTGGGGAAGAACAGTATGTACAAAGGCAAAGGGGTAGGACTTCTCATGGTGTTTTCTGGGGACAAGGAGCTACCACTATGGTTATGGCACTCATTCACTCATTTCTTTGTTTGAGCATATTCTATTTTTCCAAGACAGGAATTTGTGTTTGGTCATTGTGGGAGATAGGATTAATGGGTAGTTTGAGGATAAAATATTGGAGGTGTAAAGACAAAACTGAGAATTTTGGATCATGTCTTACAAAAGGAAACACAGGTTTTTGAGAAGAATTTATCACGGTTTTGGAAAAAGTCTAAGTTCTTGTCAGTGTCACTTTTTCATTTTGACCCAATTCATAGGAGAATCTTACTTTCTGTCAGTTGAACAAAGGCTTCAAATTACTTTAACTAGAAAAAAATGAGAAAAAGAAATTTCATAATAGCCACATTTTTAATACTTTCAGAAAAAGACATATAGAAGTTTTCTTATTAAATTCAAAGTAAATGTTTAATAAAGATTACACTGGGTCATTTTTAAAGTATTACATATTTTCTAAAAAGTAGTATTTAAAAAAATATCAACCTGAGATGTTATGAGCACTAAAAAATAATCCCTGGGGATTTCAATCTCTCTGCACATTTATTTGTTTTTGTCTTAAATATACCCTGTTTCTAAAATTAAATTTTTGGCAGTGCTTTGAAATTGCCTAGTTCTGTCTATCTATCTATCTATCTATCTATCCATCTATCTATCTATAATTTTCTTTCACTGGCAGTAGCCTCACTCACAGAGTATGTGGGTGGCTTGGAACCTCTCCCTAGAGTTCCTAGTAACTAGCCATGGTGGCTGTCATAGCCACTCATTCAATCTGTGATCCATGGGATCAAGACATGAAAGGATATGGGTACAATTTAAATGTAATTATTACTGAGGAGAACTGACACATGAAGCCTATAATGCTTTACCACCACCACTCCCCTCCCCCCTCCAACAAAAGCTGGTTGGATGGTTCTTTTTAATCTTGAAGGCATGGCATGTAAGGACCTTTAGTTCTGACTGGTGCCTGGGGGGACAATTAAGGTAGCATTCTATCTGGAAGCTGGCAGGGAGTTGACATAGGAAGAGGATGCTAAGCATCCAGGGTATTCCAGCTTTCTGCCACAGTCCTTGAGATATCTGAAGCCATTGTGCATGAGCACAGTTAAACATGGTCCTGACCAGCATTTTGGTTAATGGAACTGGTTGACTTTGTTTATCTTTTCATGGCCCATCTGTGGTAGAAAACAGAGGGATTTTAAGAGCTGAAGCACAGAATTTCAGCATTTGGGTTTCCTTGGAGTCATGTCAAAGCTGAGAAAATACTTTTACTTTCATATACACTCTCTTTATTGCTGATGTATATAAAAGACCTTTCATTTTCCTACTGATTATGCTGTCTTGACCTTTGGTTTTTGAGGTTAAAAGAAGAACAATAACAAAATAAAAAAGTAATCAACAAGACTTGATATTGTAGAAATATAAGCAGGAAGTAATCTCTAAAGGTCATTTCAGTCCAGCTGTCTACTTTTATTTAGGGTACACTATTTATTAATAAGAACATATGTTACCTTAGAGATTTTTAGTATATGACAATCTCTATCTTCCCCTTATAATTAATTTTAAGAGGTAACATTCTATAATCCTATGACCATTCTTTAAGGCAACTTGAATCTTTTAATTTGTAAAATATCTTCATTATTATGAATCAAGCAATAGTCAAGCAGTCAACCTAAATTTGTTCTACTCCTATTTTACATCAGGCATTGTGCTAGGCATTTTGTGATATTTTTTTTCCTCATTAGAAATGAAAATGAGCTGTTATTCTTAATCTTCTTTTATTCTTAAGCCCCCAATACTTGCTGTTATCATGTCTATCATCCATTCTGCCCCTAACATACATGGATAAAATGTGCCACGTGATTTTTATATTTCTTCATGAATACTATTTATGTCCCATTAATCATGTTCCTACTATTTTAAACTCTTAAAAATTGATGCAAAACACTTCTCATTCCATTTACAGTTAAATCTCATTTTTATTACTCACCAAATACACATTTTTTTAAAAAGCAGACATGTGCAAGTCCAAAAGAATTTTGCCTATGAATTTTCATTCTTAGAGTACTGAATTCCTAAGATAAGGAGACCAGCATGAGAATCAGTAGATTTCTTATATGACATCCCTTATATAATTAATAATATTTTAACCATTCATCCACAGATAATTATTGAATTTCTACTGTATGTTACCATGTGCCTACTGTGCTGGATACTAGAAATCTAAATACAAATATGAAATAGTTTCTTTTCACTAGGTATTTACCATAGTATGTGGTCTTAACTGAGTGGGAAGAAGCTAGAAGCCAGGCTACCAAATAAGAAACCAAGTGTTGATGTCTGTAAAGCAAAAAATGGATCTGTAAAGCAAAAAACTGGACCTAATGATTGATAGGGTTTAGGTGGTAGATAAAGGGAGAGATTAATGTGTTCATTCATTAAAACCATTATTGTTTTGAGAGTCTGGAAGAAATAAGAAACAACAAATAAAAACAAGGAAAGAACAAGTCAGAGTGCTAGAAGAAACAAAAAGGGCTTATCCACTTTAAATTGGGAAGAGACTTCATTGAAAAGATGACATTTAACTCATGATGTGAAAGTTGGGAGAAACCAGCTGCTTGAAACCAAAATGCTGACAGGGGCCAATGAGTTGGGGGTGAGTAGTGGGAAAAGGAAGTTAAAAATACTATCTATGACCATGTGACCAGTTTTAGAAATGAGGAATCTACTAGTTGTATTCCTTCCTAATTCTGATATGACTACATTGATGTATGTACTAACCAATGTTTTCCTTCCAACTCTCCAGTCCTTTGTCATCTGTTAATAGTAGTTAACTTTACATCTTGTATTTTAAGTAACATAATATCAAAGAGGGAGTATGACTCAGCTGCAAAAATAAGGAACATCATCCACAGATGGATGAATGAACTTTGGATCTTATTTGGGGAAGAGCTAGAATATTGTACAAGGGACAGCTCCATCACTGGGTGGAACCATCATTTTGATATCATATTTATTTGGAAATAAATTATGATTAAAGATGCCCTGTTGACAAGGGGTGAACTGTGGTGGGTTTGTACTAGCACAAGTTAGTGAACATGGAAGAATAATTCCTAGAATTATTTTCCCTATAGAGTTACAGGGAGAAGTCTGCATGAGATCTGGAAGGTGGAAATGAAGGAGCGGCCATCTTTATACTAGAAAGGCTAGAGTACAGTGCCAGGTACTGTGGCAGCTCACAGTCATTGTTGTGGATCTGCCAGCTCACTATGTTTCTGTGGGGCAACACCTGGACCCACAGCTCATCTAGCTCCTTGCAGATCTTCTATAGCTTCTCCAAGTCCCAAGCCAGGCATTTATGCAGCTCTGTGGGATCTAATTTTCCCTGCCGTCACCCGTGTCCTCAAAGTTGGTGGTACCTACAGACAGATGTGGGTTCCAGCTTGTTTGTATGGGTACAGTGTTCAAGAGAAAGTGACAGTATTGAGACTAGGCAAAGAAGATCCAATATGTAAGGTAACAGTAGTCCTTGAAGAAGAAACCTAATACAGAAAACAGGAGAAATACTAAAACTATAATTTAAAAAACTTCTGAAATAGAAAAAGATTTGAAAACACAAATTGAAATGCAGTGTACATACCTTAGGAATACTGACCCTGAATGACTGAATTTTAAAAATTACTGAACTTAAGAAAATATGAAAAATTCCCTAAGTGTCTTCGCAAAAATATTATCACCAGACTCACGAACACTATTATTTTTCTGTCTGCTCTAACAAATTGCCACAAACTAACTGGCTTAAAATAACAGAAATTTATTCTTTTACAGTTTTAGAGGCTGCAAGTCTGTAAAGAGTCTTACAGGGCTAAAATAAAAATGTAAAAGAGGCTACATCCTCCTGGAAGCTCTCAGGAAGAATCCAATTCTTTGTCAGCTTCTAGAGGCTATTCTCATTCCTTGGTTAATAGCCCCATATCACCTCACATTTTCTCTCCTTGCTTCAACCATTACATTGTTTTCTGCCTTTACCTCCCTACCTGCCTCTGCCTCCCTCTCATCAGGATACTTGTGATTACATTTAGGGCCCATTTGGATAATCTAGGATAATGTCCCTATCTGAAGATCCTTAATTTAATCACATCTGCACTGTGCTTTTTGCCATGTAAGGTAATATTCACGGGTTCCAGGTATTAGAACATGGATATCTTTGGGGTGGGGGCATTATGCAGCCTGCCACAAACACTTTAACCAGAAGAAAGGAGAAAATATATTTAAAAGACCCAATGGAAAAAATATGAGCCAAAGGATTTTATATCCAGCAAAACTGACATTCAAGTATAGTTTGGCATGGATAAGTTGTTTTCAACTTTTAAGAACTCAGAAAAGGGGCGCCTGGGTGGCTCAGTCAGTTGAGCATCCGACTTCAGCTCAGGTCACGATCTCGCGGTCTGTGAGTTCGAGCCCCGCGTCGGGCTCTGGGCTGACGGCTCAGAGCCTGGAGCCTGTTTCAGATTCTGTGTCTCGCTCTCTCTGACCCTCCCCCGTTCATGCTCTGTCTCTCTCTGTCTCAAAAATAAATACATGTTAAAAAAAAATTAAAGAAAAAGAACTCAGAAAATATTGTTCCTGTGAGCCCTTCATGAAGAATCTATTAGAAAATGAGCTCCAGACAACTAAAATAACTAGACAGACATTGACCTAAGAACTTGTGATCATGAAACACCTGGTTTTTACAAAAATAAGGCTTAAAAGGAAGAGACTATGGTATATAATGGCTATATCCTCTGACATGTAGGTATATTATAACTTTAAAATGGGTAGGGAAGAATGAGGAGGATTATTAAAAATATGTTTTAAGCTGTTCTTACTAATTGCATTATTGATGGCAGTTATATATTAGAATAGCTATTCTCAAACTGTTGTGTATAATGTGGAATAAAGTAAATGTATAATAATCATTCAAGGCTCAGCTTGAAAAAAATTCCTCTATAAGGATTTTTTAAATTCCAGTAGGCAGAAGAAAGCTTTTCCTTTCTCTGAATTCCCATTATATATTATATAATTCTTTTATGACCTTATTATTTTCAAAATTATGAATTTCTGTACTTAGCATAGTGCTAAGCATATAAAGTTGGCCAGTAAATATTTTTTGTGTGAATAAATAAATGATTTAACCTGAAGAAATTTAGCAGGTACAGAGATAAAACACTGATATTGCTAATAAAATTCTCATACTGGGTCCACATTTCTTTTTTCCCCAAAGTGATGTAATATCTGAAGGATAAAGTATCTTCATTAATAATGTCTCTTCATTAAATAGTGAAAAGTTCCTTCTACAAATCCAGGTCCTGCCCCCCAGTAAATGTTTTTGTTTTGTTTTGCTTGGTCTAGATTGGTAGTATGGAAATAGCTCCCCAAGGAGCCACAGTTTTACTGTTTTCTAAAAGTATTTACTTCCTATGGATATAATTTATTAGACAAACATCATAAACCATAATTACATATACACAAAAAAGCAATTACACCATTACTAATTACCTGCTTACAATTTCCTTAAACAAGGTACTTTGTACAAGATATCAGGATGCTGTAGCATTCATTCTGAGTCTCTAGCCCAGCAATATGCTTACGAGCAAAAGACATTTGTAAGAGGAGGCTTTAGCCAGCTTGTGTTAGATGAAAAAAAAAGTATGCCTTTCTTCTTCTAGCTTGGCAGATTGTCCATTAATTTAGTGTCAATTGAAAATATAACTCATATACCACTCGATAGGAGTCTGTCTTGAAGAGGAATAAAATCTAGCTGAGGAGCGTGGAGAAAGAATAGTGTCCTGAGCTAAGTGCATACATGTAGACAATTGTGTCTAGAATCACATTTCATAGGAAGGTCTGAATTGTTTTTTCCCCCATAAAGTTAAATAAAACAGGAACATTTTTCAAAGTATAGTAAGTTATGCTCTTCATAAGATTTTTGCCAGAAATTTTCAAGTGGCTAAGTGACAGCACAATGTGTGCCATAACTTCCTAAATAAAAGCTTCCTTCTCAGGGTGGGGTGGGGGGTTGCAGAGGCTGAGATAGACCTTACAAGCATCAACAAAAGGACTGATTGAATGTAAGTGAAGGAAAAGGAAAAATAAAGCAGGAATGAAAAGGACAAGAAATCAAGGAAGGGATAATATAAGTTTCTTTCAAGAGCATAGGTTTCCACTAAAGGTATATTAAATTTGAGGACATATAAAATTCAATTCAATTTACTTGAACAAGTATTTGTTAAATTTTTGTTTTCACAAGGTGACTAACATTGTGCTAGGTGTTCTGGGGAATCTGAAAGAAGTAGAAAGGTAGCAGAATAATACAACTGGTATAAATCTAATACTTGGAATCAATGGAGGCTTGAGTTGAAGTTGAGACTTTACCATCATCTAGCAGCTGTATATTTTGGCTGATCACTTACTTGTAGGTCCCCTACTTATTGCCTTCCTTGCTCCACCATCATACAGATAGCTATAATTAAACTTATTATGTTAGATTGTTGAGAGGATTAAGTGATGTAGTTCATGACATTTTAAAGATGTTTAATAATTTTTAGTTGCCACCTGTAGAAACAACATCTCCTGTCCTGCAGGATCTTAATTCACAGAAACCAAAGACATAAGAGCCTCTAAAAGAAGTAAAGACAAATTTATATGGGCTTGCAAGAAAGATGAGTAATATAAGTGGAGTATTTTGGATGATCAGCAAATGGTGAAGACTTTTTGATTTGTGTGAAGTGGTAAGGCTGTAGGTTTTCATTATTGAAAATTCTACAGGCTTAAAAAACTTAAAAAAAAAAAGTCAGCCTTAGCATTGAGGTGAGAAAAGTAAGAAAAGTAAGGTTTACAGTAGCAGAGACTACTAGTTAATCAACAAAGCTATTTACTCTTCTTTCTGGGACTCCCAGCCTCCCTTGCAGTTAGTGGTGGTCATGTGACTGAGTTCTATCCAAGGAAATGTGAGTTAGAGCCCCTCCCACTTGCAGTCATCCATGTTCTCTTATCTACTGGTGAATATTAAACCCCAGGGAAATTCTGAAGCCTTCTTCAGCCTGGGCTTGTAACCAACTGCTTGGAATAGAGCCTCTTTCCCCACTCTTGTCACTAATCAGAAACACCTATTTGATCTACATAGAAAGAAATTTCCAGTATTTTATGTCATTGAGATTTAGGGATTTTTCTTTTACAGTAAGTAGGATTGCTCAACTAAAACACTTGGAGAAAATAAGAAATTGACTATAGATAGAATCACTCACAAAGCCAAGTTTAAAACCTCAGAACATCAAGGAATCAGACTAGAATGTTAGAGACAGGTGAAATTTTAGAGATTATACTAACATTCTAGTAGAGAAGCAGCCATATTTAAGGGAAAAAGGTAACACCAGGACTGCAACTACCACCAACCACTATCATCATCATCATCATCAGCCAGATGACTTGTGTGAATCCTGGTTTACCAGTCACTATCTGTGTAACTTTGGGAAAGATACTAAACTACTCCATGCCTCAGTTTGTAAAATAGAAATGAGGATAATATTTACTTCACAGAATCGCTGATGGCATTGTTATTTCATATGTGTAAAGCATTTAGAAGAATGCCTGGAACATAATAAGCACTAATTATGTAGTAGCTATTATTGGTATACTTTTAGAATGAGTCATGACAATGGGGAAAATATGAGGCCACTGAGGCCTCATATTGTTATCACCTTTCCTTATTTATGTGTCTACAAAAAGCATGGTCATACGCAGCTGAAAAGTGTGGGTATTTTGACTCTATGTGGGTGATGGCTTTTTAAACATGAGGAAGTATTTCTAATATTCTGATTCTTTTTTTTAAATGTTTATTAAAAAACATTAAAGCAGAGCAGAGTGGGGCAGAGAAAGAGGGAGGAGAGAGAAAATCCCAAGCAGGCTCTGCACTCAGTGCAAAGCCCGATGTGGGGCTTGATTCCATGAACTGTGAGATCATGACCTAAGCCAAAATCAAGAGTCAGGTGCTTAACCGACTGAGGCACCCAGGCACCCCTAATATTCTGATTATTAAGTTTTATAGTGGGTAATGAGTATTTGTTTTATTATTGTCTTCCATAATGTTCACATACATATATATTATTTTGCATGCATCAAATATTTCACCAAAAACATGATTTATGAAGTCCTATTTATGAATTTATGGAAAATTATATAAATAGACTGCATATGTAATAAGAATAGATTTTTCAATAATTTTTTAAACTTTTTAAAAAATTAAGGTCAAGTTTGACCATGTTACTTCTTGGCTTGAAACTCGTGGATGACTCCATTGCCTACAGGGTAGAATTAAGATGGTGTGGCATAGCAAATATTACTAGTTGCCTTTAATATTTTTTCCCCTTTTTCCTGACTTTGTTAGGGAGAGCAACCGTGCTCAGCTAAGAAACCATATTTCCTAGCATCCCTTGCCTATAGGAATGGTTATTATGACTAAGTTCTGGCCAATGGAATAAAAGCCAAAGTTTCAAATGTAGCATTTAGAAAAGTTTCATCAAAAAGGGAACTTAATTGGGGGAATGTTACCTGTTGTTATTTTTTTTTTCTCTTTCAATCTCCTTGACTGGAAGAATAGTGGCGCAAACTAAAGTGGCCATCTTGAGGCATTGAAATGGTCTTATAGAAAGAAGTCCTGCACTAAATATGAAAGAATTGAAAGCAAGAATGAGCTGAGATCTTTAATGTTTCCTCCATCATGAAGATAATTTGGACTGCCTATACCTGGATTTGTTGTACATGAGAGAAAAATAACCCCGTGTCTTATTTAAACCATTGTTTGGTGACTTCCATCTCTTATAGCCATACACAATTTCTAAATAATATATGTATAACTTTAAGGTCTGGTGTCTACCTGTCTCTTCAGTCTTATATAGCATGCCTACCTAATTTTGCCCTCGACTCTCAAATACCTACATCTCAAACAGAATAAATTATTTTTGGTTCCTTAAAATTGTTGCTCTATTCTGCATGAAATATTTTCTTCTCTCTCTTTGACTACTTTTAATATCTACCTTCTCTGGTCTTAATTATCACTGGTTCCAGGAAGACTTCCTCTTCATTCATTAAATCCTATATTTCTGTCTTGTCTTTTATCAACTATAATTGATAAATTGCTTGTATACTTCCTTTACTAAAACCTAGGCTCAGTGAAAGCAATAGCTATGTCATATCTACAGTTTTATCTCTAACATCTAGCAGCAATTCAGGCATCTTAGAGCCAGTTAGTAAATGTATGGTGACTAGTGAATGAATAATGAATAAATAGGTAGATAAATTCATACCAAAGTAAAAATTACAGATTTATCCAAATGAGCTGATAACAGGGTTATTTTGCCTACAAAGAAGAGTTCAGGGTGCAGCTCCTATGAGAGAGATGGGTGGTCCTTTTTGTTCTCCTGATATCACATGACATAAACTTCCTGCTCCACAGAAGGAGAAGATGGAAGATTTCCACTTTTGTTTATCATTTGCCATTATTAACATATACATGCCTCACTCTCCCTTCTCCTCCTCCTCCCTTCCCACACACCATGGCTTAGAAGAAAATTCAGTCAAGGATGAATGCTTCTTCAGAGAAAACAGCATCTCTAATTTAAACCATACAAAATCCAAGGAATCAATCTGGCTCTTTTCAGATTGAGTCATAGATTTGGACAAGTGTGTTGACATATGCCAGATGCTACTGATACCATCAACTCTTGACGTAAATTTGACTTTATTTTCCAGTTTTTATCATTACTCACACTTACATGTTCTTTGTTCCCTTTCTGAAGAAATAACGTGTCAAAAGTTAATTTATCTTAGGGGTCTGTGTCTATGGAGAGACTGAAATTTGGCTAGAAATGTTTGTTGGCCAAGAGTGAATTACACTGCTTATGATTTACTTGGATGATTCTGTGAGTTTAAGATACCTAACATAAAAATGTTACTTAAGGGGCACCTGGGTGGCTCAGTCACTTGAGTGTCTGATTTTGATTCGGTCATGATCTTACAGTTCATGAGTTCAAGCCCCCTATTGAGCTCGCTGCTGTCAGCACAGAGCCTGCTTCAGATCCTTTGTCCTCCTCTTTTTTGCCCCTCCCTTGCTTGCACTCTCTCAAAAATAAGTAAAAAAAATTGTTTTTAATGTTACTTAAAATAGAGGCCTTATCTGGGATTTCCAATAATTCTTACGATTGGGCAAGTAATGAAACATCCACCCTTAAAGACTGGGCAAATAAAGTAGCTGAGTTCCAAGAGTTTGAAAAACAGTTCTTTATTTCCCTTGGCTTAATGTTCTGTCACTGAATAAGGGAATGCTTTCTAAACTTCTTCCTTTTAAGGTACTCAGATGAAGTTCTAAAACTCTAAAAAGGAGGTTTGGGGCCAAGAACCAGAGAAGCTGTGTTTTTGAGACTTATCCATCAACTTGTGTTTGTGTTTGTTTAAAAATTACTTACTGAAATTACTTATACATATTGAAAAATTTTATCAACAGTTACCTACTCCTACCTTCTTGGTCAATGTCAGAATAGATTGAAATACAAATGAAATTTACTGTGTATCTGGATTCTTTTTTTTTTTTAATTTTTTTTTCAACGTTTATTTATTTTTGGGACAGAGAGAGACAGAGCATGAACGGGGGAGGGTCAGAGAGAGGGAGACACAGAATCGGAAACAGGCTCCAGGCTCTGAGCCATCAGCCCAGAGCCTGACGCAGGGCTCGAACTCACGGACCGCGAGATCGTGACCTGAGCTGAAGTCGGACGCTTAAACGACTGCGCCACCCAGGCGCCCCTATCTGGATTCTTTTTGTAACTAATAAATTTGGTCAAAGTCATCCAAATCCTTTAAAAGTTGCTATGAAATAAATAGGTAGATACTCTTGACATGCCAAGTTGAAGAAGAGGCTTTAATTTAAAAAAATTAGCTTGATATAAATATATAATAATATACTTGAGTCCCATAGCCACTAAAGGAAATGTGGCCAGTAGAAAAAGGAGGTGATAGTAAGGAGAGATGGAGGCAGAATAAGTGAGGAAATTGTAGGTGTGTCTCAGAGGCTGTCAACATCTCCTCCCCTGCATGACAGACATTGCTAATTGACCTAGACATTCTCTTCTGTTAGGCCTGGTTTAGCATCATTATTTTTGTTAACCTGGTTTTTCAGGTAGATACTAAAATTGATTGGCATTAGTAAGATAAAGAAGAGTTCTTTGTAACTAAAATATTAAAAATGTAAGTATTGGAGGTACTTAAAACGTAGTAAAAAAAACTAACCATGGAGATGGGCCTAAATTAGGAGTTCTAGTTAACATAATTAAGGGACTGAGTTGGGATGTGAGTCCTACAGGTTGGAAAGCTGTTCCAATGGGGAGAGGGGATGTGGAGGAAACATGGTGTGGGAAAACCGAGCATCCTTTGACTACTTGTACAGTATAGAGTACATAGATCCAATTTCCTTCATTTATGATTGTATAACTTTGCACAAGTCACTAAACTCTGAATTGCTCTGTCTTCATTTGTAAAATGTCATGACAAAGTCATGAGAATTAAATGAGATGATCAGAAGTTTTGTCAATTATAAAGTGTTATGAAAACCTACTATTAAGGGGCTATTGATTTGTAATAAACAGCTGCCAGATAGACCCTAGATCATTACTACATCAGTGAATGTGAAATTTTGAGAATACTAAATGGATAAAAATCAAACTAGAGCCAATCTACAGAGAAATCAGTCCTCCAAAATTATACACTAATCACAAGCAGGAGAAAATAATGGTGGAGGTAGAAGTGACTGAAGGGCTTTAAAGCCTAGAGTCCACAGATACAAGATGTGGGAGGAGACCTTGGAGCCTTCATCAGGGAAATGAATTGAGTCACTATATCTGGAGTAATTTGGCTGTTGTGCTGTGCAGCAGACAGTGGTACATGTGTGTGCTAAAAGTAGAGGGTAAGCCTAAGGTCCAACTTCATGCCCTGCTCCCCTCCCACAATGACCAGAATAAGCAGGCCCCATACAAAGTTCCCCAGTTTAAAGACTTTCAAACACTTAAAGAAAGGCTGCCCCATGAAAAAAGAGGCAGCAAAATTAAAAACCAGAACTCTTCCCTCCGGTTAAAAACAGTGTTAGAAGAAGTTCATATGAGGAATAAGGGGCTGGTTTTCAGAGGAGGGGGTCATTTGATGCTAGTCCAAACCAACTTGTTTGTGAGGGCTTACCTACACTGCAGAAGATCTTCAGGAAGCTACTCACCTACAGTGTAGTGTACATCATGAGTCACATAGCTTACTTATGACATGTCCTCATTATTCACACTGGTATTACAGAAACTTTCTTCAGAGAATTGTGAAGAATAACTTGGAAGCCAGCCATGCTTCTGGGATCCAAGCAGGCAGAAACACTGGGATGTGGGAATGGTAAGCAAGCACTGAATTGGGTACACTGTGTGGGCGGGCTCCTGATAAGCCACAGGTAAAGGTGGATGCATGCTGAGAATGTGGCAAAACTTTGATCACATGACTTTGGGTTATTTTTCAGGAGCTTACTATCCAGTGGTATCCTGACTTCTAAATGTGACAATTATACAAATATTTGCTGAACATTTGTCATGTACCATGTATGAATGCCTGTAAGAAATAACCCCTGATGGAGTTCTCTTCAGTCCATTCCAGCTGCCTTACAAATAAGATAATAGTTAAATAAAAAGATATTGAAAGATATTACAAGTGCAGATGAGTGGGACAGACATAGGCTGCTATAGTATTAGAAAAAGAAGTCCTTATGCATTGGAACTCCTTGAGAGGTTTGCATGGGTGTGGTGGTCCATGGCTGAATGTTAAGATTAAGTAGCAGAAAAGGAAAAATGTTAGGCTGTTGGCCCTGTGACTTGTAATCTTTGTGGATCCTAAACAGGCATAAACCTCCTATGACCAAAAAGAGCTATGAAACCTAGTCATTCTTCCAGGATTTGGAAAAAAGGCAAGAATATTCCACAGTGCAATGAACAGGATGAGAAACTAGAATGAAGGACATACTAAGTATTTATGCCATGAGTTGAAGTCATCTGTTACATGTGGCTGTTCAACGTCTTTTGAAAATACTCTATATTTTGATTGTTCCCCTATTATGATTTCCACCTTTGTTGGGTAGAATGGTGCTGGCAGGTCATCTAGATTCTACCAATACATGCAATTCAGAGTGAGTCATGTCAGAAAAAAGGTTATGTGCAGGTGGCTGCGGCTTGGTTCTGGGGTCAATGGTAGATACACTGTTCTGTGGTGAGGTTCTGGGAGGAGTTTCTGGAAACTCAGCCATAAGTTTATTTCTCCAGCCCCTTGAGCTACCTAATGCCTTAATAAATTCCTTTTCTGCTTAAAGTTGCCAGAGTAAGTTCTCTTTTTTGGAACTAAGAGGCCTAGCTGACATTGTATTGGCTCTATATAGCATTTGTAGCTCTTGGCTTTAGAACCTCCCTATATCCCTCCCTGGATACTGAATGGATCACATGAAGTCTAAGCAGTAGAGTGACCACAAGTAATTCATGATATAAACAGAGTATAATTTCATTGTCTCCCTCCAACCCTTTAATGTCTACTCAGAAGAAATAATCTCTCCCTACTCTGTAAGCCCTGGTAGATCCCAGGACTTTTCTATTCAGGAGGTATGGTCACTTTAAGTAAAGAACACAGTCTGAAGTCAGTAATTACAATATCCAGGATAAGATATTAAAGAGACCTCAAAATGTGATTTAATGGCTTATGTCCTCCTATCTCTGGACCAGCCTGGAAGTTTCTAGTGGGAAAGGGGGGTATGGTTAACTTCTTCCCTGTATTTTTATCTTTTTTCACCTTGCTCATGTGGGAATATAAAGAATAGAAAAAGCATCAATTGAACTGACCAAATAAAGTCAGCTTAACACAACAGGTGTTTAGAGTCTTGCATGAAGCACTTTGGTGGCTCTTTGGAAGGTAGGATCAAGTCTCTCAGACTTCAGTTTCCTTGTCCCGAGCAGATACTTCTCTAATCTAGATGGTTATTTGTGCCTTCTGTAGCGTCTGTGCTATCTGTAGGCATTTATTTCCAGGTTTTTGCTGCTGGGGTTCCACTGCCTCTCTAGGTGGCTATAATATAGGACAAACACCCATGGGAAGCCCGCATACTTGGTTCCCATCAGCATCCTTTGCCTTGACAAACTCTAGCAGTGTTGGCCAATCTCAATATAATAGCATGTTCTGTTTCCTTGCCACTGGAGCAGTTGGGTCATATTTGAGTTGAGATTCTTTGGGTGGATATTAGACCTCACACCTTTATGACATATAGTACTCACAAATTAAGCTTTTTTCAGTAGTCCCGTGGAAAGCCACACTCCTCCTATGAGTGAGATGAAGGGGGCAAGCATCTCTTCCTAAAATCTTGTTATAAAGGACAGATATGTGTTTTATTAAAACAAAATGCTTTTAATATTTGATAAACCGAATTCAGCAAACATGCATGCAGTGAGTAGTGAGTTAGGCTCTGGAGATGCAAAAATAAACAAAAAATGGTACTTCTTCCCTGTGTAGCAGATTTATAATTGCAAACAAGTAATCACAGAAAGGCATGTGTCAGATGGAAATGATGGTGTAAGCTAGTCTGCTGAAATGGTGTGGTCAGGGAGTAGATTTAAAGAATGAGTAATGATATTTTTCAGAGAAAAAAAACCATATTAACTCAACAGAAAATGTCTGGATGTATGAGGTTAACAGGAAAATATGGGAAAATTTGAAATTGAGAGGGAAGATTAGGCTAGCAATTCAGATCATTGATGGGGGAGTTTCCTTTAGATTGTGATGTTTTATCTTGTGGATGCACTTCAAGTGACCTTTGGGAAGCTCATGGCTTCAGACATCTGCATACTTTGTTTGACTTTAGGTATCTACATAAGTTGTTTGAGAACATCAGCAAATATCAATAAAACAAGCATCAAGAATTTATAATGAGTAGAATTATTTTCCTTGGATCCAAACAAATAAGGCATAAGGCATAAGGCAATGAGTTAATAACAGACTTTGGATGAAATAACAAAAATTAGAGCTCCTTAGTTTTCAGAAAACCTTTGGGACACTCACAGAAATACTCAGAGGTCAATTGTTAGTCTTCAACGCTTTTACTGTTAAAAATAATGAGAAAATAAACAAATAAAGCACTTAATTTGATTATGTAGGAGGAAAAAACACATTGAAAGTCCTAAGAAAATTAGAAATGAAATAAAACAAAATTCGGAAAAAAATAAATTGGTACGCAAAAAATGTTACAATAGAACTAACAAACTCAAGAGCTATCTTTACTTTTATAAGACTGCAGTTTTATAAAGGAAGAAATAAATGAAGATGAAAAGGAGGAAAAACACCATAGAAGACAGTATTAGCAAGGGTTCTCTAAAACAAGAGAGAGGAAATTGATCAGAGGGTATGATGGCAGAGTTTCAGCATTACAGCAGATGACCCAGGTAATCAGATGGCAGCAGCAGAAGCAAAGTTTCTTACCTTCTTTCCAATCAAGGACCCTTCTCAGTTAGCCACCAGGAATAGGGAGACCTGATACAGAGACAGGGACAGAGGAGTGGTGGCTGTTCCTCAGAGCGAACCCAGAGCATTTGGAGTGATGATTTTCTATCTTTTTCCTATCTTCTCTGCTAGTTTTGATGGTCTGGATCATGGGAGACCCACACAGTCCTTCTCAGGTTAGGAGTAAGGAGAGTGAGACCTAACACAGGAAACAGGTGAAATTTAATATGGGATATGGGAGGCAGTTTCTGTCCTCACTCCTGGGTCCAGAAATCATGGATGTAGCTGCAGATTAGAAGTCACTTAACTCTACAAAGTGGGTGACCCAACAGAGGAATGCTGTGTCCAGAGGCCCAAATGCCTCAAATGCTGGTGGATTCGCCACACTTGTGCCTGTCAGGCTCTGGATCACCGAGTCCGGTTGTTGCTACTGCCTTGAAACACTCATATCTCAGGACCGTACGCATCAGACAGAGCTGTGGCAGGGAGATGGTCTTGTGTCCCTTTTGTCTTCCAACTTGCACAGGAGAACAGAAGCAGAAGCTAAGTAAGTCACATCTAGGACCTCAGCTGTGCAGTCTGGGAAATGTAGTCTGAAGCATTCCCAATAAACAACCAAACTGGACAGAACACAATGGAACCCAACCCAACCCAACCCATCCCGACCCGACCAAACCATAGAAAGGGGTTGGAAACTGATGTCATGTGCTGAGTCAGCACAATGTGTCTAGATGTAGGTTTCCTTTCATTTACCTTGTTTGGGGATTCCTGAACCTGAGAGTAAATTTTTAGTAATTCTGGAAAATCCTCAGCCATTATGTACTCAAATGTTGCCTGTCTTTTTCAGGTTCCCACTTTCTCTTGGTTTTTGGCCTCTGAAGATTCACTATTACTTTCTTTCTTTCCATTAACTCCTACCTGTACTCTTTTCTAGGATTTTTATAGTTTCATGTCACACATTTAGATCTTTCATCCATTTTGAGTTTATTTTTATGTATGGTGTAAAAAAATCACCCAGTTTCATTCTTTTGTATGTAGCTGCCCAGTTTTACCAACACCATTTGTTGGAGAGACTGTCGTTTTTCCCATTGTATATTTTTGTCTCCTTTGTCATAAATTGACCATACAATTATGAATTTATATCTGGGCTCTTTTTCTGTTTTGTGTATCTATGTATCTATTTTTGTGCTGTCTTTGTCAGTTTAATTTTCAGGCCCAGCCAGGAACCTCAAGAGGGTTGAAAATTTTTTTTCTTCCCCTACACTTAAGTAGGCATGCTCCTACTATAGTTCCCAAACATGCACTTAAAAATAACTTTTTTCCCTTACTTGAGGGCTGTAATGACTCCAGGAAGAGAAACGAAAGCTATTTCCTATTACCACACTCCCTCAGATGAATTCTCTCATAGCAAGCGGGGGAAGAGAGAGTGTGGTAAGAGAGGTTCCTTGAGAGTAGACCCCACAAATATTCTCTCTTTATCCTGGGTCAGGATTGAGTGTGTCCCATAGATTCTGCCAATCCAATTAAAAGGGGCAAGGCATCCTGGCTGTTGGTCTGGCTAAAGGCTAAAGGCAGGGCCCAGGTCATTGCCACTCTGGGATTGAATCTTGCATGAGGCACAGATGTGCAGAAAGGAGACACTAGTTCGCAGGTGCTGATGTATGGCTGCACTGACTAATACCCTCCAAGTCTTCTCTTCCATGTTACACTGTGCTTATTAAAATACACTCTTATCCTGCCACTACCCTGTTTAAAAATCCTTCAATGACTCTTTCATTACCTTCAAGTAAAACCCAAATATGTTATAGAAGGCCATTCATGATCTTAGCCATTAGCTGCTACCCGACTTGAGAGCCATTCAAAACATTTTGGTTTTCCATGATCATATCTCACTGTTCCAAATCTCTGGTCAGAGTCAGCCATTCTCTGTGTCTCCCAAATTGAATCAATGAACTCTCTTGCCAAAGGACTTTTGGATTTGAGAAGAGAGACAGAAATTGAGGGTGGGTGGAGACATACCATCTCAGCTGGTAGAATTGCAAGAGGTCAAACTCAAGAGTTGTTGGTGATCATGTTCTACCCAAATGTGTAGAAAACCACTCGGCAGTGAGAGAGGATGAGGCCCAGATGCAGATAAAGGAGAAAAAGACTGAAAGAGTCTTCGTTGCATTGAGTCCCTGGTTCCAACTGGGTTTTATTACATTGCTGACCTGGCTAATGCCTCCTATCCTTAACAGTTGCTTGTGAGACATTACACAAAAATAAGGGAATGAGTTTCTGGTCTCCAGTGAGGGTGCCATACAGAGCATGCTATCAAGAGCATTCTCTTCACTTTGTCTACTTGGAACAGCATATACTGTGAAGGAAGGGAGACATCCAGTTATTTCTAGCTTTGTCCTTAACTCAAAGAAAGTGCCCAATAAGGTTTTTTTTTTTTTTTGAGGCTTTTATTTTATCTTTTAATTTATAAACCTTTTTTTTTTTTGAGGCCAATTCTCAGCAATTAAGACAGGATCCTGAGCTTTGTGAAAATATCTGCTAATCTGAATTTGATAAAGGTAATACATTTGGAGGATTGAATGGAAAAAATATGCCTTGTTAAATATTTTTCCTTCTGCAAATTGTCTCTTAAGTACAAATCAAGGCCAGCAATGTTTGGAATTCAAGAAGGAATCTAAAGAATTAAGTTAGAACACACAGATTATCTGCAAAACATTCCTTTGAGGCTTCAGGACCTAGCAAGTTGGTGCTGACTGAGCTTGAAGTGTGGAAATTTATACCTAAGAAATTTCCCTTTCTTTGTTAGTATAATACCTGGGAAGCCGGTTTGGAAAAGATGCAGTGGGGTGTGCCTGGGATGATTCCTTCCCTTTCATCCATAAGAAGCTGGCTCAGCTCTCTCCACGTCTGGGCAGGCTGTGACTGAGCAGCCTGCACAATGCCAGCCACCAGAGGAAGCCCATGACGTAGCTCCACAGACTGCAGCTAAGAAGGGCACCAGTAGTTCAGCAAATTCAAAGCCAGACAGAGAAGTGGGTAAAGGTAGAGAGGCGAGGAGCTGGGGGCACCTGATCCATGTAATAGGATGTTTATAGCCAGGTCTTCAAACTGGAGTCCCCCTCAACCTACAGGTACACCAAAGATGAAGGAGAACATGTTGGGGTTCCCTCATTAGCCTTTCTTTATTCAAAAAACCCAAAACCAAAAGAACCTTCTTAGGCTTTAGATAACAAGCTCAGAAAAAGGGAGGGGAGTAAACTATTGGTACCTATAAAGCTGCCTTAATTAGGCCCTTCTCAGTGTCTCACGTGCATACTTGGCACAATTTCTAGAAGAATCCTTATTCCAAATCCTTGGGTGCCAGGGTCATCTTGGCACTGAATCTGGCGCCCAGTCCACTCCAAGCCCCTCCTCCTTCTTTCTAAGAGCAGGTCCCAGCCTCGATCTCCTCATTTGGGTATTAGGAAGGCAGGGCCTGTTGGATCTCTAAAGAACCTGGCGGTTGGGAGAATTAAAGGATTAAAGGCAGGTTAACAGAGGTTTGAGCTGTAACTGGCCTCTGAATCATGAAAGGAGGAAGCTGGCTCTCACTCCTGAGCCCAAGGCTCCCTCCCTTGCCTGGCTAATTCAGCATGTGGCTGCAGCTCCTCAGGAATGTGCTAAGTGGAGGAAACAGATGGTTGGTTTCACTTTTAAAAGTAATAACAATTTAGAGAAACTGGCAGGGATGGGATCCCTCCAGGGCTTCCGCTTCTCAGTGATGCAACACTTATGGTGCAAGCAGTGGTGATGCAAATGGCTTGGGCCAGCCCAGGAGGAATCTCTGGTGGGTGGAACAGACGGGGGGGGGGGGGGGGGGGGGATTTTCTTTTGGTTAGGCTAAAAATTGGCATCCCTGCCCAGTGGGAGGAGCAAGCCATTCAGACTTTTGTTTTCTCCAATCCACCCCATGAATGGAGACTCAGTTGTGGGGACAAAATTCATGTTCCTGATCACTCAGCTCCTCTGACTTTAAGGAGTTTTTTTTGTTGTTGTTGTTTTGTTTTTGTTTTTGTTTTTTTTTATAGGAGGGTCTGGCTTTTGACCACCTTAAGCAAAGAATAGAATAGTTTGTTCTCCTCAGGAAGGGAAATTGATCCTCCAGGTCTGTTCCAGCACCTTAATTTCACATACGGTATTTGTGAACCACCCTGAAAATCAGGAAGCTGCAGTTCTTGAGAGGCTCATAGTTACAAGAAGTAGAAGGAAGCCCAAACTAAATTAATGCCTGCCCCTAAACTGTATGTGCAGGAACTGAAGAACAGACTTTCTCAGGAGGCTTCTCTGTCCTTCTGCGTTAAAACAGAACTGCCGACTTTAGGGAAAGGATATGCGCTTTACAAGATCATTTCCAGGAGTGATGACAGAGTCATGAGGGCCCACAAGGCCTCCCACTTTCATAGACTTAATTTGTAAATTACACCCTGTCATCTCCTCTCCAGAGAAAAAAAGACTTGGGTGGCCTATTACTAAAACAAAAGGAGCAACAATGTGATCAACAGTAGAAACAAAAGACCTAAGACAGGTAAAGGAAAGTGTTTAGTTAATAAAGATGCCAAAAGGAAAATCAGTATCATTACTGTGAATTGCACACTCGGGAAGTCAAAAGAAAGAAGTCAAAGAAAATAGCCAACCAGCTGAAGAAAGAAGGAAGGAAGGAAGGAAGGAAGGAAGGAAGGAAGGAAGAAAGGAACCAGCACTTATTGAATGCCTAGCATTATGCTTTCATAGGCACTTCCCATAGCTGAATTCCCCCAGCCCCAGAACAGTCCTGAGAGAGCGATGTTATTTTCTGTTTTACAAAATACAGAGAGATTAAATACATTAGCCCAGGATGGCAAGACTAGTAGCTGGGACTAGGACGCAGCTTTTTCTTTCCATGCCCAGTCAGGATCCAGAAGATAGTGAGGCCCAGTGCTTAAGAGTGTGTTCTAGAGAATCCGACAAGGGTTCAAATACTGGCCCCACCAAGTACTATCTATCTGTGTGCCTTCTGGGATTTTCTTTAGCCTCTTTTTATGGCCAATCACTGAAATGGGGATAAAGTATATCATATGCAATAAGTTATGTAATATATACATCATATATGTAATATATACATCATATAAAATATATATATTCTCTATATAAAGTAAGTACACAAGTATCTAGAACATAGTTAATGTTCAAAAACTATTAGCAATTATTATACAGAAACTGGTAGGAGTGGGTGGGGCACCAACTGGTTGGAGTGAGTGGGTGTTTTGTTTTGTTTCTTCCTAGATTTGTCTGAAGCTGCTATAACAGAATACCATAGACAGAATGACTTACAAACAACAGAAATTAAGTTCTGACAGTTCTGGAGTCTGGAAAATTCAAGATCAAGGCACTGGCAGATTTGGTGTCTGGTAAGGTCTTCCTGGTTCACTGACAGCCATCTGCTCACTGTGTCCTCACATGGCAGAGTGGGTAAGGGAGCTCTCTGGTTTTGTGTGTGTGTGTGTGTGTGTGTGTGTGTGTGTGTGTGTGTGTGTAAGAACATTAATTCCATTTAGGAGGGCTCTACTCTCATGACCTAATAATCTCCCAAAGATGCCACTTCCTAATACCATTACCATTACATTGGGGATTAGGATTTCAATATATGAATTTTGAGGGGACACAAATCAGTCTATAGCAATATATTTTTAAAAATAAAATTCATACCATAATTATCCCTACATTTATGGCTGCCTATTCTTTATTGACTCTTACTGATAAGTATTATTGCTAATACTACCTACAGAGAGAACAGAAAGAGCATCCAATTTTTCATCGAGCATGGCTGATCAAATTTTGTTGTTTTGTTTTTGTTTCTTGGTTTATGTTTTGTCTAGATTTTTTTTAAATAGACTTTACTTTTTAAAGAAGTTTTAGGTTTAAACAAATTGAGAGGAAGGTACAGAGATTTCCTATATGCCCTCTGCTCCCATATATGAATGGCCTTCTCCATCATTAACATTCCCCACCAGAGTGGTACATTTGTTACAACTAATGAACCTACATTGACACAGTATTACCACTCAAAAACCCTCGAATTCATTAGGGTTCACTCTTGGTGTTGTGGATTTTATGGATAAATGTGTAATGACATGTATCCATTGTTATAATATGCAGGGTGGTTTCACTGCGCTAAAATCCTCTGTGCTCTGCTTATTCATCCCTCCTTCCCTACTAGCTCCTGGAAACCACTGATCTGTTTACTGTCTCTATAGTTTTGACTTTTCCAAAGTATTATATAGTTGGAATCATACAGTAAGTAGCCTTTTCAGATTGGCTTCTTTCACTTAGTAATATGCATTTAAGGTTCCTGCATGTCTTTTCATGGCTTGATAGCTCATCTTTTTGGTGCTGAATAATATTCCATTATCTGGATATACCCCTGTGTATCCACTGCCCTACTGAAGAACATCTTGTTTGCTTCCTGGTTTGGATAATTATGGATACAGCTGCTATAAACATGCATGTGTAAGTTTTTTTTAGGTTGTAAGTTTTCAACTTCAGTTAGTAAATACCAAAGAGTGCAATTGCTGGATTATATGGTAAGAATATGTTTAGTTTTGTAAACCATCTTCCAAAGTGGCTATATCATTTTACATTCCTACCAGCAATGACTGAGACTTCCTATTGCTTCACATCTTCACCAGCACTTGATGTCAGTGTTCTGGATTTTGGCTATTCTAATAGGAGTGAGTGGGTTTGTTTTAATCTGCATTTTCCTGATGACATATGATATGGAACACCTTTCCATATTCTTATTTGCCATTTGCGTATCTTTTGTTGGTGAGGTGTCTGATAAGATGTTTGGTCTATTTTTTAATTGGGTTGTTTTCTTATCGTTAAGTTTTAAGAGTTCTTTGTATATTTTGGGTAACAGTTCTTTATCAGACATGTCTTTTGCAAAATATTTTCTCCCTGTCTGTGATCTGTCTTTTCATTCTCTTGACAGTGTCTTTTATGGAGCAGAAAACTTTAATTTTAATGAAGTAACTCTTTCGAGGATCATGCCATTGCTGTGGTATCTAAAAGTCATCACCACCATGGGGCGCCTGGGTGGTGCAGTCGGTTGAGTGTCCGACTTCAGCCAGGTCACGATCTCGCGGTCCGTGAGTTCGAGCCCCGCGTCGGGCTCTGGGCTGATGGCTCAGAGCCTGGAGCCTGTTTCCGATTCTGTGTCTCCCTCTCTCTGCCCCTCCCCCGTTCATGCTCTGTCTCTCTCTGTCCCAAAAATAAATAAACGTTGAAAAAAAATTTAAAAAAATAAATAAATAAAATTCATCACCACCAAACCCAATGTCATCCAGATTTTCTCCCATTTACCTTCTAGGAATTTTATAGTTTTGACTTTTATATTTAGGTATGTGGTCCATTTTGAGTTAATTTGTGAAACATATGATGTTTATGTTTAGATTTTTGTTTTTTGCATGTAGATATCCAGCTGTTCCAGCACAATTTTTGAGAAGACCATCTTTGCTCCATTGTATTGCCTTGGTCCCTTTGTCAAAGATTCCTTGAGTATATTTATGTGGGTCTAACCCTGAGTTCTCTATTTTTTGTTCCATTAATCTATTTGGCTAGTCTTTCACCAACACAAGATTTGTTTTTTTATTAACAACAAGCTGGGGGAAAAAAACTTCACTATTTGTTATTAAATGCCACAGCTGTAACTTCTTGCCCAAGGACCAAGCCTCAAAGAACTCTGGCCCTGAGATCTAGAAGGACATTGTCTCCCCAGTGGCTGATGGCTACTGCCTTGGCAGGTAGTCTGAACTGGTCAGACTTTTCAGCTCTCAGTTTCCTGTCCCCATTGGGCTAGTCTTCAGGGTGTGAGGAGGCCATGAAGCCTGAATCATAGTGGCTCTCAAAGCAACATATGATTCAGAGTCTTCTCTCTGGGGTCAAAGATGGGGTCCAGATGCTTGACGATGGCTTGCAGGGGCGGGTTGTTCCTGGGTGGCAGGTGCACAGGTAGGTAGTACTTGCAGCACATGGGCCACATGCTAGCCTTTCCTTGGCTGCAGTCTTCCCTGGTGAGGAGTTTATAGGGCCAACTGGATATGCCTACCTGGAGTATGTGGACTACCTTATTTACCTGCTTCTAGGCTTACCTGTTTGGATTTTTTCCCTATGTCCATCCTGTGGAGAGTGAACCATGCTTGTGGTGTGCACATCCCTCAGCCTCAGAATGGTCAGGGCAGCAGTTTGCATCAAGGATAGGAAAGGTTGGAAGTGGGGAGGGCTGTGAATATAGCTTGGATGTGTAAGTTAAGGTGTTGACAAACACCTCTTCATGTGAGATCCTTCAATGTGCAGAAGAAGCTAGGGGTTGGAAGAGCAGGGATGGGAGGATAAGACACAGGAGCAGGCTTTTGGCACCATCATTTTCCATATCAAGTTTGAAGAGGCCGAGAATTCTGTAACTGGCTTTCCAGGTCATTATGAAGGCATACTTATCAAAGTAAGAGGGCAGAACATATTTTATTTAAACAGCTTGATACTTGATTTTAACTTTTACATGTCTAGATGTAAGGTATAAGGACCTCCCTTTGTATTCTGCCTATGGTTCCACAAATTTTAGGGATGGACCTGTTGGTGGGTAATAGATCTGGGACCAAAATTCAGTATTTTTTCAACTCTTTTAATAAGCTTGGCTCATCCTTAGTATAAACAACTGCTTCTCCTGGATTTCCTTTGGTTTTACCCTGCTGGTCAAGTGTGAAATCTAAGGCTGAATCAGAGAAAGTATGCTCACCCTCAGTAAAGTTAAAGTACAGTTTGTTTTGGGCATTCAGTCTCCCCTGGCTCTTCTCTTCTCAGGAACCAGTAATTTATGCTGTGGCCCTTGAGCTCACCTTCCTTCTTTCTCTAAAACTCATCCAAAAGATGACCTAAGGGTAGGCCGACGGGCTAGCCACAGGACTGATGTTTGTAGGGATACAGATGAAGCTTGGACGGGCAGGCTGGAGAGCCTATACAAGTATTCGTAGCTCATCATACTATGGAACAGAGCCAGAGGTAGAAACAGGGAATAGGCTTTGGGCTGAGGGTCTGAGGAGCCGCTCTCTCATCCTACCACATTCAAGCACAGAACTCTGAGAAGAGTCTACAAATTCTGAATCTGAACTTGGTCTTCCAAACTATTATAATCTATGTAAGATGATAAAACATATTTAATGTAACAGCCTCTTAGTTTGACTTTGAACTTTCAAATATTTAGGATATGGTACGTGGCTCTTCCTTTATTTTGTCACACTGGGACCTGAGAATATTATTGTAGTTCTGCTTAGAAGGATGTTTTCACCATAAGATACACTTCTCTTCCTCCTGGATAAGACCTGGTAAAGTTTCCATCCTACATTCTACTGTCTGAGGTGGTAGAGACTTTCAAACACAACCACTGGCTATCTTTACTATCTTGCTGGTTTGAGGTAAGAGGGTCCTATATTGCTTTTCAAATTGGGCCTCAACTTGTATTGGTTCTGTGTTTTCTTAGGTCCTTCCTGAAGTTTTCCCCTGTCCTGGGTGTGTTGAGAATTAGCAGAGAAGGATAAAATTGTCTTCATTTCACCCATTTTTTCCCACTCCAACCTCAAAACATCCACACACATGTACACAGCCACACAAGATTCCTTTAAAAACTGGGAAAAAAAAAACTGGAAAAATTCACTGAGGTTTTCTGTAGCTTCCTTCCTCCTCTTACTGCTCTAGGGCATTTTCCACTCAAAGCCACTGATTTAAAAGAAAACAAAGAAACAGAAACTAAGATAAAAGAAAAAGGGAAGAGTTCTTGTCAGAATATGGAAAAATAAAATTCTAAAAATAACTCATATTCTCAAATTTCCCTACACTTATGTTGCAAACGTTATCCAATTGAGGAACTGCTGACACCAATAACATTATTTCTGGTCCTTTGCTCTTTCCCATCAATGTTTTCTCAAACCTGGGTTGTGGTCAGTGACTCTTGAGTGCAACCTTGTAAACAAGCACTCCCAGATGCCTACAAGAAAAGCTTAGAGCTAAGGCTCCCTTTAAATTTGGGCTTGTATTTTTATATACATATATACTCACTGGGGCTTATGTTCTATAAATAGCTCTTCAAATTTTCCTGGAACAGTGAAGGGGATTGAAGGAGATAGAGATGGGCTACATGCAATCAGGAGCATATTGAACTTTAGAAGCTAACCAAATAATGTTTATAAGTTTGGGCACAACTCAACAGGTTTTAAAAAGTATCAAGACATTAAGATAATTCATCAGTCCATTAATTCAACTAATATTTCTATTTCATATTTTTCTACTCTAACAAAAATGATTAAAGCAGCTAAATTAAAGTTATGGAGTTCACTCACAAGGATTGTGTACCCTATTCTGGACAATATAAGATTGTGACACAACTGGTCAGAAGCTCAAAACTACTGGGGAAGGAAAACATGAATCTGAGAAAGTTAAAACAATGTGAGACTTTGTCAGATATTGCACCCTCAGCTTTACCTCATTTCCCCAATCCATATTTTCTGTTATAACCAGAGTTATCTTTCTAAAATGAAAGTTTCATCACATAAATCTGCTTAAAGCCCTTTAGTGGTTCTCTATTACTTACTGGAAGAAGGCAAAGGTCACAGTGTTTGTGATCTTGTCCAGGTCTACCGTTCCAGACTCATCTCCAGTTATCTCCCCTCCTTCCTGTGTGTGGAATGGGAGCCTCTGAACAGCCATGAAGCTAGCAGCTTTGTCTTAATCAGCTTTGACTTCCCAGTGTTAGAGCAGAGGCTTTAGGAACACTTTATATTTAACTGATGCAGACTTTTCCCACCCATCAATCTCTTTTCTGAACTATTTTATTACAAAATTTAACATACACAGAAAATTTCATAAAACAAATGAAGGGCCCAAGAAAGACTGTGAAAAGAGCATTCATGTATTTACCATCTAATTAAAAAACTAGGACTTTTCTGGCTCCCCAGAAGTCCTCGGCATTCCCTTAATCATACCCTCTCGACTCACTCACCCCACATTTTCACCTGTTCTCATATCAAGCCACGATCCCCTCACACTCTATCTCACCTCTGTGATCTTTCTTCTGACCCCATACAGCTCTTTTTCTCTGATATTTAAAGCACATATTCTCTTTAGCATTCATTTAGCCTCTAGTCAGCCACAGCATCTGAAAGAAAATATTATGTGCTTTATAAAATTGTATTTATGATATGCTTGTATTTTTTATATTATTTTGCCTTCACTGTAGGTATTTTTATGTTTAAGTAGATATTTTGATGTCTATTCTTATTTTATTTTTAACATTTTTTGAGTATAGTTGACACACAACGTTGTATTATGTCAGGTGTACAACACAGTGATTCAACCTTGCCGTGGTATGTTGTCGGTTCTCTATATTGTTACTGTGTATGTTTTACTTTTATAGTTAAGATCTCGTTATAGATGCTCAATGAATATTTACTGAATGGGTAACTAGTGACTGAATGAAAGGCTAACACATCAGAGCATGTAATAGGCAGAAATTTACTCAGCCAGAGAAAGAGGAATAGCAGAATATAGTGTACACAAATAGAGAAAGAGAGAGAAAGAGACAGAGAGAGAGAGGGAGAGAGAGAGAGAAAGATGTTGTTCTGATGTACTGCACATAAATATTCAAGAATTTCACACACTGAAAATCTCAATTCCTTCTCCTTTATTTATTTACTTCTTCACACCAAATCAACTGTTAGGAATTCCAGATATGCTTCTGATTTAATCTTCATACATTTTAATGTCTCTGATTTTGAGTAAAGAAGGCAGTTAGGCTCAAGCACTACATGTCTCTCTTGAACATTTCACTCTAGAGAAAACATGGCCAGAATATGGGCCAGACTATAGGATGAACTCCTGACATGACTACTTCAGGAAGAATCCTACATTGTCAGGGAAGCTGGAAGAGATTACACTGAAAATCCTTTCCCACTTTATGATGGCATGGGTAAATGAAAGCCATTGGCAATCTAAGTATAATGATTAAGTCTATAGTTTTATTTAGAAATTAAGTTTATGGGGCACCTGGGTGGCTCAGTCGGTTGAGTGTCTGACCTCAGCTCAGGTCATGATCTCATGGTCCGTGAGTTTGAGCCCTGCATCAGCCTCTGTGCTGACAGCTCAGAGCCTGGATGGAGCCTGTTCCAATTCTGTGTCTCCCTCTCTCTCTGACCCTCCCACATTCATGCTCTGTCTCTCTCTGTCTCAAAAATAAATAAATGTTAAAAAAAATTTAGAAATCAAGTTTATGCTGAAAACTCAGGTTTATGACATAAAGTTGTAATCCAAATATCTCCTAGGTTCCACCCAATAAATACAGTTGAAGCTTTTAGTCAACCTATATCCATCTTTTCAATTGTTGGATGGAATAGTAAATGTTAAGCATGTAAACTTGAATTATCTTTCCTTGTTTTTCACATACTGTTCAATGATTCTTCCCACCTCACCCATACTTTTCTTGTAGAATTGAACTCTTTCTTTGAGGTTCAAATAAAACATATCCTTCTATATGAAGTCTATCTTGATCTCTCATGAAAGTTAGGGCTTTGTCTATTCTTTCCCCACAACTTTTTTTCTTAAAGTACTCAATACATTGAATTTTGAAAGTGTATTTATCTGCCCCAAAGAATTATAAGATTCTCAGGACTAGATTTTACTTAGTTCTAAACCTATGGTAGGTGCTCAATAATTTGAATGAAAGGTACAAAGTAGTAAAATTTAAGAAACAATAAAAAATAATAAATAGCCAATACTGGAATGAATAACTTCTTTTTTTTCCTGGGTACTAGATTAGACACTGACAAAAGGCAAATGAAACAGAACAGGCATCTGGGAGCTCACATTCAGCAGGAAACAGGGAAGTGAACATGTGCAATATTGTTGGTGGGAGGAAGATGGAGATGGGTAAGGTACTGTGGGAATCAGGACTGGTCTTCAACTCAGACTGGAGACTAGGAGACAGATGTTAAAATTAATTAATTAAGGACAGGTAGCCAGTCAGGTGGAGAAGGGGTAGAGGTAGAGGGCATTCAAGACAGAGGAAACAGAAGCAATGAAGTCCTCTATCTTAATGGGAACATAGTCATGTTTCTTCTTACACAGAGATTCCCAGTGGTGAGAACAAGCACAGAAATTTTCTTCTGCCAAGTATGTATCAGAGAGGAAAAGAGAAAGACAAGGGGAGCACAAGAGAATCACTGAAGAGAGTAAACCCATATTCAATTAGAAGGTAGAAAGTAGCATATTTCTGCCTGACTAGAAAAAGGAGAATGCAGCTGGATCACAAATGGACTTGAGCTATACTTAGATGTACAAAGAAAATTAGCTTCTTTGTTTTCTAGTACACATTTGATCTTCCTTACAATCCTCTCACATCTCTTGGGAGGGGAGGGCAGGAACTTTCAATGTTCTATTTCTTGCATTCCAGGCTCTTCCAGTTTGAGTAATGCATTTTGAATGACTTCGTCTCTTTTGGGTAAATGCTTTTCAGATTTCCTTTCCCCATCTCTACTCCTGCATGCCTTTCTTGCTTTTCTCTAAGCATAACCTCATGGCAACAGGGAAGACAAGTGATTGGAATGCATGTGGCATTCTTTAGATAGAACCTTACTGGTCTCCTCTGGTTTCTGTCATAGGACAGCCACTCAGATATGTTCCCTGAACTGGTGACCTTTCAGGTGCAGCTGGCTTCACTTGATCTTTTGGAGGACATGTAAGCATCTGTGACTAGAATCTACAGTCTATAGCATTTATATGATATTTTAAATGTGACAACCACTTCGTTCAGATACTGGGTCTTAACCAGTCTGCTGCTCCTATCAGCACCTCAACATTTGGCCACATGTTTGAGTGCTATGCACAGGCCTTGAGAAACAAGCAAATATACCTCAGGATCACCTTTCTGGGCACTATTCCTCAGGATTCCCAGGTATGTGGCATCTGGATGTTTCCACTGAGTCCCTTCTTGCCGTTCATTTGAGTAGAAGAAATGAAGAAAGACCTCTCCATAATCAGCTCTCTTTCTTTCTCAGCCATCACGGCAGAATGGGCAACTGATCTACTTCTCCCTTCCTGGCATAGATTTCCCTTACATCATCTCCTCTTTCTTTCTTCTTAACAGAAGAAGGAGAATCATTTTCATATTATAGGAGAAACTATAATCTGAAAAGAAACTCTAAAATCTGAGTTGGTTGGGGCTGGCTCAATAAAAGACAAGGGAACACTGGTTTAATGTCCCTACATATTATTCTAATTACAAGTATTCTGGAATGGCAGAGAGAGTCAGTGAAATTGTTCTCTCACAAAAATAGAAAATTATAACTAAATAATAACTAAAATCAACCATTCTGGAACTCTGGAAATTAGCAAAAGCCACAGAACAAACTGAAAATTGTCTACTCAAGAGAATATACTAAATCTCTGTCAGTAGCAGTATCTATATCATTTTAACATGGGCTATTCCCATCCCCGTTCTCTCTCTAGTCAATGGAGAGGACTGACAATTTCTGAAACTTGACTAAAAGCCCCATCCATATAGTGCAATAAACATTTTGTCTGAATGAGTAGTGACCTGACAAACTTCCATTCCCAGGATATTGGGGCTATTGATTTGACACAGAGCTTAGCTCAACAACAATAAAAAAGCTTTATCCCCAGGATATTAACTAACACTGCCAGTAATCTGCTGGCATCATAGCTGTTGGTCCAAGGTTTTGATTTCAACTGAAGAAAAAAAAATAGCATGATTAAAAATTTAAAAGGAAGTCCCAGAGAGCTAGACAACTAAAACTAGGGAACTTCAAAAAGGCCTGATACATTTCTGGGAATCTAGAAGATAGTGTGGGTACAAGACTTGATCTGGAAAAAAAGAAGGCTCTCATCACTTCAGTCCATGTTTGGCTGACACAGGTCCTGCATAAGCAGGAAATGAAAGCTAAGACTGTTTTATAAATTGCCTGAGGGTTGAAGGCATGTCTTCACACATGGATCTCATTGGCAAAGGGGGAAACACATACTGGCAAAGCATTTAAGGAAATCTGAAAGACTGCTGGCTGCCACTAAATAATACTGGCTCAAGGCTGACCCTAAGGAATCCAGCTTGAAAATAAAAACAAGAACTTAAAAAAACACACAAAAACCCCCAAAACCTAGCAGAGAACTCAGTGACCACATATTACAGAATAGAAGCAACAATAATAAACTTTGGAGGGGATCAGGATCTGATACCAGAGTGGTTACAATATATAATATATTATCTAAATTATCCAGTTTCAACCGAAATTATGAAACATGTATAGAAAAATGAAAATATGACACATATACAGGACAAAAGGAGAACCAAGGGAAAATGCCCCTGAGGGGGAACCGATCATGTACTTAATAGACAAAGACTTTAAATCAGCTATTATAAATATATTAAGATAACAAAAGAATTAAAGGAAAGTATGACAGTAATAATTTACCAGTTCAAGAATATCAACAAAAAGAAAGAATTTTAAAAAAACTCAGAAGACATTCTAGAGTTGCAAAGTACAATAATTGAAATTAAAAAGTTCCCTAGAGGTGCTAAAAGGAATTTCAGCTTGCAGAAGAATCAGTGAATTTAAGATAGGCCAATTAAGATCGTCTAGTCCTAGAAATAGAAAGAAAAAAGAATGAAAAAAAAATGAACAGCACCTCAGAGACCTGTGGACACAATCAAACATATAAGCATATGCAAAATGAATGTCTCAGAAGGAAAGAAAAGAGAAGGGGCAGAAAGAATACTTGAAAAAATAATAACCCCAAACTTCCAAAATTTGATGAAAAGCATTAATCTATGTATTCTACAAGCTCAATAAACTGTAAGATAAATTCAAAGAGATCTACACCAAGATCTACTTAATAAGCAAACATTAGAAAGACAAAGACAGAATCTTGAAAGCAACAAGAGAAGTAACTCATCACATACAAAGGATCCTCATCAGAACCACGGAGGACAGAAGGAAGTGGGATGACATAATTGAAGTATTATGAAAGAGACTGTCAACCAAAAATATTATATCCAGTAAAACCAACCTTCACAAATAAAGGAGAAATTAAGATATTTTCAGATAAATGAATGCTGAGACAATCTGTCACTAGCAGAGTTATCCAAGAAGAAATAGTAAAGGAAACCCTACAGACTAAAAAGAAAAGACACTGGATGGTGACCCAAACACACATGAATAAATAAAGAGCACTGGAAAAGGGGAGTACGTAGATAAATATAAGACAGTATAAACATATTTTTGTTTCTAACTCTTTTGTATTCTTTTATCTGATTTAAAAGACAGCTACATAAGGCAAGACTTTGTGCTTGGAATGTATAAATACATAATCTGTGTAAAAGTAATAACACAAAAAAGGGGGAGGGAGCAGAGGTATATTGAAGCAAAGTTAGTATTAACTTGAACCAGACTGTTTTAAATTAAAATGCTAATTGAATCTCTAAGGCAGCCACTATTAAAATAACTTCATTAAAAAAATTTTTTTACATTTATTTATTTTTGAAAGACAGAGAGACAGAGCACAAGTCGGGGAGGGGCAGAGAGAGAATGAGACACAGAATCCGAAGCAGACTCCAGGCTCCGAGCTGTCAGCACAAAGCCCGATGTGGGGCTCGAACTCACAAACCATGAGATCATGACCTGAGCTGATGTCAGATGTCCAACTGACGGAGCCACCCAGGCGCCCCTAAAATAACTTTAAAAAATAATAGCAGAAACAATAAGGCAACAAGGAATCCAATTGGTACAGTAAAAAAATATGTATTTAACACACAAGAATGCAGTAACAGAAAAATAGAGGAACAAAAAGACATAACCCATATATATAAAACAAATAGCAAAATGACAGACCTAAATCCTACCTTATCAGCAATTACAATAAAGATAAGTGAATTAAACACTCCACTCAACAGGCATAGGTTGGCAGAATATAAGAAAACATTATATGATCCATTTATATTTTGTCTACAAGAAACATGCTTTAGACTCAAAGACATAAATAGGGTGAAAGTAAAAGAATGGAATACAGTATACAAAACAAAGAGTGACCAAAAGAGCACTGGGATGGTTTACAATATCAGACAAGTACAATTATAAGACAAAATTGATACTAAAAAGATAACATTTTGTAATGATAATCCATCAGGAAGACATGGAATTATATACATATATTCACCCAACAATAGAGTCCCCAAATACATAAAGCAAAAACTAACAGAATTAAAGGGAAAACTAGAAAACCAAATAGTATAAGAGGGCTCAAACCCAAAAGTTCAACAAAGAAATAGAAGACCTTAACAAAACTAATCAGCTTGATCTGACATCTATAAAATGTTCCACTTAAGAATAGTAGAATATATATTTTTCTTAAGTGCACAAAAATTTTGCCAGGATAAATTATATGTTAAACCATAAAAAAGGCATCAGTAAATTTCAAAGACTTGAAACTATAACAATTATTTTCTTTGATATCATTGGAATTATATTAGAAATCAACAATGAGAAAAAATTTTGGGAAATTCACAAATATGTAGAAATTAGACATCCTCTTAAATAATCAGTGGATCAAAGAAGAAATCATGAAATAATTTAGAAAATACTTTGACAAGTATTCAAATGAAAAAAGCAAGTATAGTAAAATTTACAGAATGCAGCTAAAGTAGTTCCTAAGGGGAAATTGATAGCTGTAAATAAATGCTTATATTAAAAAAAGAATGATCTCAAATCAATAATTGAATCCTTTACCTTAATAAATTCAGAAAAAAAGTGAAAACCAAACCTAAAGCAAACAGAATGAAAGAAATAAAAAAGATTAGAGTGGAAATAAATGAAGTAAAGAATAGGACAATAGTAATAAATCAAAGCTGAAAGTTTTTGTTTTTTTTTTTTGGAAAGTTCAATACAATTGCCATCTTTAGCTATACTACCAAGAAAAAAAGAGAGAAGACTCAAATTACAAGACTAATATAAGGAATGAAAGAGGGACATCACTAGCAAACTTAGAGAAGATTATAAGGGAATATGAAAAACTGTATTACAGGTTTTATAACTTGGTGAAATGGACAAATTCCTAGGACACAAACTGTCAAAATGGACTCCAGCAGAAATAAGAAATCCAGATAGATCTGTATGTATTAAGAGATTGAATTAGCAATTTAAAAATATTTCTTAAATAAAAATCCAAGTCCAGATGGCTTCATTGGTGAATTCTACCAAACATTTAAAGAAGAATTAATACCAATCTTTCACCAACTAGACTATTTGAAGTGGCAGCAGAAGCAGAAGCAGCAACATCAGGGGGAGGAGAGAAAGAAACACTTTCCAGTCATTCTATAAGGCCAGCAAAATCCTGATTTGAAAATCAGACAAGGATATCACAAAGAAAGTGCAGACCAATATCCCTAATGGATGTAAATGTAAAAATCTTCAACAAAATACTAGAAAAATGAATCTAGCAACACATGAGAAGGATTATGCACAATGATTAAGAGAAATTTAACCCAGGAATGCAAGGTTATATTAACATGTGAAAACCAGTAAATGTAATATAGTATATTAATAAAGGACAAAAAAAATACAATAATCTCAATTAATACAAAAAGCATTAGACAAAATCCAAAACTCTTTTATGATGAAAACACTCAACACAATAGGAACAAAAGGAAACTTCCTCAACCTTACAGAGGGAAGCTACAAAAATCCCACTTCTAATTTCAAATTTAATGGTAAAAGACTAAATGTTTTCTCCCTAAGAATCAAGAAAAAGACTCTTATACCAACTTTATTCAATTCTAGACTTTCTGCTAAAGATTCTAGCCAGCATGATTAGGCAAGAAAAAAATTAAAGGGATGATATTAGAAAAGAAGTAAAATAATCTCTAGTCAAATATCAAATGATCTTGAATACAGAAAATCCCAAGCAGCATGCACGTGCGCGCGCGCGCACACACAAACACCTATTAGAACTAATGAATGAATTCAAAAGGTTACAGAATACAAAGTCAATATACAGAAATCAATTCTACTTCTATATGTTGGCAATTAATAATCCAAAACTGAAATAAAAGAAATAATTCCATTTATACTAGCATCAAAAAGAATAAAATACTTAGGAATAAATGTAACAAAAGAAGTATACGACCTGTACATGAAAAACTACAAAACCCTGTTGAAAAAAAATAAAGACTTAAATAAATGGAAAGACATCCTCTGTTCATGCATGGACTAGTTATTCTTTAAATGGCAATATTCTCCATATTGATCTGCAGATTCATTGCAATCTCTATCAACAACCCAAATTCCCTTTTGCATAAATTGACAAGCTGATCCTAACATTTTATGGAAATGAAAGGGATTCAGAATTTCCAAAAGAATCCTGGGAAAAAAAGAACAAAGTTGGAAAACACATACTTCCCTATTTCAAAACTTACTACAAAGTTATAGTAATCAAGACAGTGTGGTACTGGCATAAGGATAGAAATATAGATAGTGGAATATAATGGAGAGTCCAGATATAAGCTCTTATATTTATGGTCAACTGGTTTTCAAAAAAAGGTACCAAGATAATTCAGTGGGAAAGACAATTGGTACTGGGACATCTGAATATTTGGATTAGTATGAAGTCAGATCCCTACCTCACAAGGTATATGGAAATGAACTCAAAATAGATGATTAATATGAGCTAAACTATAAATCTCATAGAAGAAAACTTACAACTAAATACTTGTGACTTTGGGTTAGGCTACGGTTTCTTAGGTATGACACCAGAAGCACAAATAGCAAAAAGAGAAAAGACAGTAAATGAAATTTCATTAAAATTAAAAATATGTGTACTTCAAAGGACACTATCAAGAAAATAAAGACAACCCACACACAGACTTAGAAAAAATATTTGTGAATCATATATCTGATACAGGGTTTATATCCAGAGTGTGTGTGTGTGTATATATATATATATATATATATATATATATACACACACACATATATATATACATGTATATATATATATATATATGTTTTTTAAAAAACCTTTAAAAAGTCTTTTAACAAAAAGGCAAGCCAATTAAAAAAAGAGCAATGGATTTGGATAGACATTTCTTCAATATAAATATACAAATAGCTAACAAGCACATGAAAAGATGCTTGACGTCACTAGTCATAGGTAAATACCAATCAAAACTATAATCACTTCATACCCACCAAGGTAGTAAAATAAAAAAGATAATAATAACAAGTGTTGGCAAAGATATGGAGAAATTAGAATCCCTCATACATTGCTTAAGAGAATGTAAAATTGTGCGTCCACTTTGTAAGAACAATTTGGCAATTCCTCATGTTGTTAATCACAGAGTTACCATATAACCCAGCAATTTTATTCCTAGGTCTGTACCCAACATAACTGAAAACATGTCCTCACATAAACATGTTTATGAGTGTTTATAAATAGCAAAAAAATGGAAACAACTCTAATGTCCATCAACTGATGAATGGATAAACAAATGTGGTATATCTATGTAATATTCACCCATAAAAAGGAATAAAGTATTGAAAGATGTTATAAAATGAATGAACCTCGAATACTAAGTGAAAGAAGCCAGTCATGAAAGGCCACATATTCTATAATGCCACCAGTATGAAATGTTCGTAACAGGCAAATCTACAGTGACATAAAGTTTATTTGTGGTTTGACAGGGGGTGGGGAGAGGGAGAGTAATTGCTGGGCTTGAAGTTTTTGTTTGGTGGGATGACGATGTTATAAAATGATATTTTGGACATGGTTATATAATTCTGTGAATATACTAAAAACTACTGAGCTTCATACTTTTTTTTTTTTTTAATTTTTTTTCAACGTGTATTTTATTTTTGGGACAGAGAGAGACAGAGCATGAACGGGGGAGGGGCAGAGACAGAGGGAGACACAGAATCGGAAAAAGGCTCCAGGCTCTGGGCCATCAGCCCAGAGCCTGATGCGGGGCTCGAACTCACAGACCGCGAGATCGTGACCTGGCTGAAGTCGGACGCTTAACCGACTGCGCCACCCAGGCGCCCCTGAGCTTCATACTTTAAATGAATGCATTTTATGGTGTGTGAACTATATCAATAAAGTTATTAAAAAGAAGAGAAAGAGAGCACCACAAAAAAATGTGATGGGTAAGTTAAGAGAGGCAGGAAATATCAGATTCATCATTTCAAAGAGCATGGCTCTGTGCTTTTGGAAAATCACTTATATACTAGTTCCCTTGCTAATGCTCATTTAGAAGTCCAGATTTACCCAGATTTCTGTATTTCTAAGCACTAATTTAAACTATTAAGCTCAACCATACAGACTATGGGTGGTATTTTACACATGTCAAAGTACTTTTATATAGGTCAAAATGACCTATATTTGTCCAGAAAGACAATTATAATTAATGGTCCAAGAAAATTTTAATTTCTTCTCCATCAAAATATTTTATAAGAATTATAACAGGAGGCACAAATAATTGATTTAGGAAGTCTTTCAACAATATTTTCCTAAATGTGTGTCAAGTAACATTAGCTTCTCTAGTGTGATTTAGGGAAAAAAAGAGAGTTTCACAGTCAAAAATGTTTAGGAAGTTTTGCACAACACTCCTTTCTTGGAAATTGATAATGGACATGAAGCTATTAAAAGCTCTGAACAGAAACAATATAGAATCCAAAAAACAGAACAGATCAATGAAATGAAGAGCTGGTTTTTTGAAAAAATAAACAAAATTGATAAGCCCCTAGCCAGACTTCTCAAAAAGAAAAGGGATAGGACCCAAAGAGATAAAATCATGAATGAAAATGGATTTATTACAACCAATCCCTCAGAAACACAAGCAATTATCAGAGAATACTATGAAAAATTATATGCCAAAAACTGGACAACCTGGGAAAAATGGACAAATTCCTAAGCACCCACACACTACCAAAACTCAAATGGGAATAAATAGAAAATTTGAACAGACCCATCACTAGTGAAGAAATTGAATCAGTTATCAAAAATCTCCCAACAAATAAGAGTCCTGGGCCAGATGGTTTCCCAGGGGAAATCTACCAGACATTTAAAGCAGAGTTAATACCTATCCCTCTCCAGCTGTTCCAAAAAATAGAAATGCAAGGAAAAATTCCAGACTCATTCTATGAAGCCAGCATTACCTTGATTCCCAAGCCAGACAGAGACCCCACACAAAAGGAGAATTACAGGTCAATACTCTTGATGAACATGTATGCAAAAATTCTCAACAAGATACTAGCAAATCAAATTCAACAGCACATGAAAAGAATTATTCACCATGATCAAGTGGGATTCATTCCTTGGCTGCAGGGCTGGTTTAATATTAGTAAATCAATCAATGTGATACATCACATTAGTTAAAAAAAAATAAAGGATAAGAACAATATGATCCTGTTAATAGATGCAGAAAAAGCATCTGACAAAATAAGGCATCCTTTCTTAATAAAAACCTTCAAGAAAGTTGGGATGGAAGAAACATACCTAAATATCATAAAAGCCATATATGGAAAGCCCACAGTTAATATCATCCCAATGGGGAAAAACTGAGAGCTTTCCCCTGAGATCAGGAATATGACAAGGATGTCCACTCTCACCACAGTTGTTTAACATAGTGTTGGAAGTCCTAGCATCAGCAATCAGACAACGAAAGGAAATCAAAGGCATCAAAATTGGCAAAGAAGAAGTCAAACTTTCACTTTTCGTAGATGACATGATACTCTACATGGAAAACCTGAAAGACTCCACCAAAAGGCTGCTAGAACTGATACATGAATTCAACAAAGTCGCAGGGTACAAAATCAATGTACAGAAATCGGTTGCATTTCTATACACCAATAATGAAGCAACAGAAAGAGAAATCAAGAAATTGATCCCATTTACAATTGCACCAAGAACCATAAAACACCTAGGAATAAACCTAACCACAGATATAAAAGATCTGTATGCTGAAAACTATAGAAAACTTATGAAGGAAGCTGAAGAAGATGCAAAGAAATGGAAAAACATCCCATGCTCACAGACTGGAAGAATAAATATTGTTAAAATGTCAATACTACCCAAAGCAATCTACACATTCAATGCAATCCCAATCAAAATTGCACCAGCATTCTCTAGCACCAGCTAGAACAAACAATCCTAACATTTGTATAGAACCACAAAATACTCTTAATGGCCAAAGTAATACTGAAAAAGAAAACCGAAGTGGGAGGTATCACAATCCAAGACTTCAGCCTCTACTACACAACTGTAATCATCAAGACAGGATGGTATTGGCACAGAAACAGACACATAGACCAATGTAATAGAATAGAGAACCCAGAATTGGACCCACAAAAGTATGGCCAACTAATCTTTGACAAAGCAGGAAAGAGTATCCAATGGAAAAAAGACAGTCTCTTTAGCAACTGGTGCTGGGAGAACTGGACAGCAACATGCAGAAGAATGAAACTAGACCACTTTCTTACACCATACACAAAAATAAACTCACAATGGATGAAAGACCTAAATGTGAGACAGGAAACCATCAAAACCCTAGAGGAGAAAGCAGGCAACAACCTCTTTGACTTCAGCCACAGCAATATCTTGCTTGACACATCTCCAAAGGCAAGGGAATTAAAAGCAAAAATGAACTATTGGGACCTCATCAAGATAAAAAGCTTTTGCACGGCAAAGGAAACAATTAACAAAACTGAAAGGCAACCGATGGAATGGGAAAAGAATTTGCAAATGACATATCAGACAAAGGGTTAGTATCCAAAATCTATAAAGAACTTACCAAACTCCACACCCAAAAAACAAATGATTCAGTGAAGAAATGGGCAGAAGACATGAATAGACACTTTTCCAAAGAAGACATCAAGATGGCCAACAGACACATGAAAAGATGCTCAACATCACTCATTATCAGGGAAATACAAATCAAAACCACACTGAGATACCACCTTACGCCTGTCAGAGTGGCTAAAATGAACACTCAGGAAACTACAGATGCTGGCAAGGATGTGGAGAAATGGGAACCCTCTTGCACTGTTGGTAGGGATGAAAACTGGTGCAGCCGCTCTAGAAAACAGTGTGAAGGTTCCTCAAAAAGTTAAAACTACCTTACGACCCATCAATAGCACTACTGGGAACTTATCCAAAGGATACAGGAGTGATGATTCATAGGGGCACATGTACCCCAATGTTTATAGCAGTACTTTCAACAATAGCCAAATTATGGAAAGAGCCTAAATGGCCATAAACTGATGAATGGATAAAGAAGATGTGGTTTTGGGGCGCCTGGGTGGCTCAGTCGGTTAAGCGTCCGACTTCAGCCAGGTCACGATCTCGCGGTCCGTGAGTTCGAGCCCCGCGTCAGGCTCTGGGCTGATGGCTCGGAGCCTGGAGCCTGTTTCCGATTCTGTGTCTCTCTCTCTCTCTGCCCCTCCCCCGTTCATGCTCTGTCTCTCTCTGTCCCAAAAATAAATAAACGTTGAAAAAAAAATTAAAAAAAAAAAAAAAAGATGTGGTTTTTACCTACAATAGAATACTACTTGGCAATGAGAAATAATGAAATCCTGCCATTTGCATAAATGTGGATGGAACTGGAAGGTATTATGCGAGTGAAATTAATCAGTCAGAGAAAGAAAGATATCGTATTTTTTACTCATATGTGGATCTTGAGAAACTTAACAGAAGACCATGGGGAAAGGGAAGGGGGATAGTTACAAACAGAGAGGGAGGGAGGCAAACCATAGAGACTCTTAAATACAGAGAACAAACTGAGGGTTAATGGGAGGTGGGGGAGAAGGGAAAGTGGGTGATGGGCATTGAGGAGGGCACTTGTTGGGATGAGCACTGGGTGTTTTATGTAAGCAATGAACCAGAGGAATCTACCCTAAAAACCAAGAGCACACTTTACACACTGTATGTTAGCCAATTTGACAATAAATTATATTAAAATAAACAAATAAATAAAAGCTCTGAAAAGCTACTCACTCACTCAAAAAATATTCATTCTGTGCTTCCTTAGTGTCGGCACTGCTGTACATCTATTGGAGTTTGCATTCTAATGTTACACAGAGAAATATATTTTAATTATTTCTCAGTTTATTTGCTTATAGAACAACTTTTCAAGAAATATCTATTAACATGCTACAGAATACACTTTGTCAGGGTGCCTGGGTGGCTCAGTTGGTTAAGCATCTGATTCTTGGTTTTGGCTCAGGTCATGATCTCACGGTTCTTGAGTTCAAGCCCAAAACCGGCATCAGGCTCTGCGCTGACAGTATGGAGCCTGCTTGGGAGATTCTCTCTCCCCTCTCTCTGCCTCTCCCCCACCCCTCAAAATAAATAAATAGATAAATAAATTTTTGAAAAAGAATACACTGTCAAATAGGGGTCTACATTTATACGTGTTAAAATTCTATTGGAAATGCTAAAAGGGTGAGGGAGGGGGGAAGCAGCATCCTGAATCATGCATAAATTGTATTTTTAGTACTTGATGTTCTCAAAAGGAACTTTGGAAACTGAACCTTTAAGGAGCAGGATGTGATGGCCTGATTAAAAGTGAGGATTGGAAAGAAAACACAAGATGTGAGCAGTCAAAATATTTGTGAACATTTTTGGTGATCCATTTTTCCAGATCTCTGCTATTATATACAAATTGACAAAGCCAAATGCAATTAGAATACTATAGATGATATATATGCTAAATTAAGACACTATCTGAGATATTTGAGTGTAAGGAATTGTAAATTTTCTCTTTTAATTACTAGGAAATTATAAAGAATTATAAATCCCGTCTTTAAAAAATGTATTCAAGTGACAGTAAGCTACTAGGAACTAAGGTACTAAGGAACTAAGGCTGGGCTAGATAAAATTAAGGCCAGAACAAATTTTAAAGTAAACAAATTATCCTCAAAGACAATATCAAATATCATGACTTTTCCACTAATTCCTATTAAATTATCCCCTTTACACCCACACACTTTTCTCTAATAAAGTCTAATTTCATATGAATGGAAATATACAATCTGTGGCCTTTATGTCTGGTTTATTTCACTTAGCATGATATTTCAAGGTTCATCCATATTTTAGCATATATTAGAATTTCATGCCTTTTTAAAGCTGAATAATACTCCATTGCATGTATATACCACATTTTGTTTATCCATTCATCTGTTGATGAACATTTGGGTGGTTTCTATTTTCTGGTTTTGTGAATAATGCTGCCATGAAAACTGGTTTACAAGTATCTGTTTGAGTATCTGCTTTCAACTCTTTTGGGTATATATCAAGGAACAGAATTTCTGGATCACATGGTAATTCTATGTTTAACTTTTTGAGAAACTGCCAAACTGTTTCCTCTGGGAAACAGCTGCACCATTTTACGTCCCCACCAGCAATGCACAAGTGTTTCAACTTCTCCATGTCCTCACCAATACTTCTTATTTTTTCCTTTTCTTTTTGATAATAGGTATCCTAGTAGGTATGAAGTTGTATTTCATTGTTGTTTTGATTTACATTTCCCTATGGCTAGTGATGTTGAACATCTTTTCATGTGTTTTATTGATTACTTGTATATCTTCTTTGGCAAAATGTCTGGTCAAGTCTTTTGCCCATGTTTTGACTGGATTATTTGATTATTTGTTGTTAGGTAGTAGGAATTCTTTATATATTCTGGAGATTAATTCTTTATTAAATATATGCTTTGCAAACATTTTCTCCTATCCCATGGGTTACCTGTTCACTCTGTTGATAGCATCCTTTGATATACAACAGTTTATAATTTTAATGAAGTCTGAGTTTTCTACTTTTTTCTCTTCTTGCCTGGGCCTTTGGTGTCATATCCAAGAAACCACTGAAATTTCCAATATAATGAAGATTTTCTGCCCGTGCTTTTTTCTAAGAGTTTTATTTCTTAGGCTTAAGTATTTGATCCATTTGAGTTAACGTTTATATACAGCATAAGGTATATAAGGTATAAGGTAAGTATCTAACTTCATTGCTTGTTTTGCATGTGGATATCTAGTTTTCCTAGCACCATTCATTAAAAAAGATCATCCTTTTCCCATTGAATGATCTTGGCATGTTTGTTAAAAATCAAAAGACTATATATGCGAGCATTTATTTTTGGATTCTTTACTCTGTTTCATTTGTCTATATCTGTCCTTAGGCCAGTATCACACAATTTTGATGATGAAAGTTTTGTGGTAAGTTTTGAGATCAGGAAATGTGAGTTCTTCTACTTTGTTCTTCATTTTCAAGATTATTTTGGCTATTCTGAGTCCCTTGAGATTCCATATGGACTTTAAGATAGGTTATTCTATTTCTGCAAAAAAACACAACTGGGATTTTGATAGGTATTGGATTGGTCACTTGGGGTAGTACTGTCATCTTAGCAAAATTATGTCCTCCAATCCATAAACATGGGTTATCTTTCCATTTTTTTATGTATTCTTTAAATTCTCTCAATGAGTTTTACAGTTTTCAGTGCACAAATCTTTTGTCTCATTGGTTAAATTCACTCATAAATATTTTATTTATTTTGATGCTATTGTGAATGGAACCGTTTTTCTTAATTTCCTTTTGTGTGCTGGTTATTGTTAATGTAAAGAAATACAACTAATTTTTATGTGTTGGTTTTATATCCTGGAACTTTCCTGAATTCATTTATTAGCATTAACAAATGTGTGTGTGTGTGTGTGTGTGTGTGTGTGTGTGTTATCTTTAGAGTTTTCTACATATAAGAACACTTCATCTGTGAACAGGGATAATTTTACTTTTTCCCTTTCCAATATGAATGCCTTTTATTTCTTTTTCCTTGCCTAATTGCCTCACTGCCTTTTTTTAATCCTAAATCGATCATGAAAGCCATTGTAGGCTGTAACATCATAAGCAAATGTCCTCTGATAAGATAGACTCCTAGACTGAAGGTAATGTACAAAATCATCTGCCCCAAACCATGCAACATGTGCATCCTCTCCTATTCAAGTTAACTTCAATTGATTTTGTGGTGGTTGCAGTATTTAGATGCTCTTCTGGATTTAAGTATTCTTCCATATGTCCAGCATCAAAACAACTGATTTGGGAAAGGTTCTACCACTACTCTTTCCAAGAAAGATGGGGACTTTTCCTGACCTAACACATTTTAAATTTCAAGTCTCAAATTTCCACAGTTAGTTGAAATGTATTACTGTTACACTAATAAAAGAAAGAGCAACTTTTTCTGTATTTTATCACCAACCTAGACTACTCATTCTAGGTAATGGCTTCATGGATATGGATCATTTTTAAAGTATTTTCTCTGAATGCTGATCCTTATGAAGATTCTCCTTAAAAAAAAAGATTCTGTGGTCAGTAAATCTGGCCAACTATGTATGTGTAGGGCTAAAGACTGCTGCTTTGTCTTAATTTCTCTTATCCTACCCTGTTCCTTCAAAGAGAAGTATTTATTATTCTGACCACACAGACTTCAGAACAGTTACCCGAACCTATGTTAAACATCATTACTCATTCATTTATTTATTCTGCAAAATGAACCAAACTTTAAAATAAACCAAACTTTATGCTCTTTAGGTGAGAAGAGGGAAATTTCTCAAAAGGAAATAAGACAAAGCCTTTTTCTCTAGAAGTACTCACACTTTCCTAGGAGAGATATGCATGTAAACAATTCCAATTCAGCATGACAAATGGTATAGTAATGGTGTGAACAACTGATATACTGGAATGACTGGTTCTTCCAGGAAGTTTCTAAGAAGGCATCACAAGTTGTGTATTTATTTATTTATTTATTTATTTATTTATTTATTTATTTATTTACATTTTTAAAAGTTCTGTCTAATTTTAATTTTTTTAAATGTTTGTTTATTTTTTGAGAGACAGAGAGAGACAGAGCACTAGCAGGGCAGGGGCAGAGACAGAGGGAGACACAGAATCCAAAGCAGGCTCCAGGCTCCAAGCTGTCAGCACAGAGCCCGACATGGGGCTCGAACCTATGAACTGTGAGATCATGACCTGAGCCGAAGTCGGATGCTTAACCACCTAAGCCACTCAGGCACCCCCTCAAGTTGTACATTTAAACTGAGTCTGGGAGCACCTGGGTGGCTCACTCAGTTAAGTATCTGACTTTGGCCCAGGTCATGATCTTACAGTTCATTTGTGAGTTTGAGCCCTGCGTTGGGCTCTGTGCTGACGGCTCAGAGCCTGGAGCCTGCTTTGGGTCCTGGGTCTCCTTCTCTCTCTGCCTCTCCCCCCCTCTCAAAAATAAGTAAATATTTAAAAAAAATTAAAACAAAATTGAGTCTGGAAGGGACGCCTGGCTGTCTCAGCCGGTTGAGCATTCAACTCTTGGTTTTGGCCCAGGTCATGATCTCACAGTTTCCTGAGTTCCAGCCCTGCATCTGGCTCTGTGTTGACAGCGCGGAGCCTGGTTGGGATTCTCTCTCTCCCTCTTTCTCTGCGCCTCCCCCACTCATGCTGTTTCAGTCTCTCTCAAAAATAAAAATAAATAAACATTTAAACTGAGTCTGGAAAAACACTGGGCACATCATGGACAGATGAGGGTACCCCTAGAGTACCATAGCGAATACAGCAATCTTAAAAATGAAATGGTAGATGCTCCTTTGCCTGAGTTGACAGTTCCTGAGACTCCAAAGAAGGAAGCACTGAGGAAGCAGCAGGGAGAGCAAACTTCCGACAGGCTCAATTTCACACCCACAAGCCTCTTTGGTACTCTTTCAAATTCTTTTTTAGCCTCTGTGTGAGCTTACATTTCTCTCAGAGACCTGATAAGATAAAGCCACACCTGTAGAGTGAGGCAACTCCTTTTCACTTATGAAAAAAATGGTAACAATAATAATGACAATAACAAGCAATCAAAAGGTCACAGGGTCAAGAAAGAACCATTTTCGTGAGGTCAGGTCATCATTTCATCTGAGTTGATTTAGAACTTGCTTCTGGTCTTGGGACTATGGGTTAACAACAATGCACAGACCTATAGCATTGCCAAAAACAAAACTAAACTAAACAAAACACTCCCTTCCACCCACCCTCTAAATAGCCTCCACTGACAAACTCTCAGAATAGTTAAGTAATTCCAACGGTGTTGGATTGCTGTGATCCCACCAGCCAGATAAGTGTTCCTTGAGACAGAGCTCTCCAGGAACCTACTGCATTGTGGAATGCTCTGAGAAACACAAAACTAGGAAGCCTTACTAACCAACTTTTTTAGGCAGAGTCCCTGGTAGACCACAGACTTCAAAAAGATGGAGCCCTCGTATTTTCTGTTGTATCTCCTGCACCTTGCATATAACAGGGCGACGATATACATGTGGCGTATTGGCCCAGAGAACGCTCCTTCACTAAGAAAGCATCAAACTGGAAGTGAAATTCTGGATCTGAATAAAACTGTTCTTTTGTAAACAGAAAAATTTCAGCTCTTGCCTCTTCCTTATGCCTTTCAGAGAAGAATTTGTGCCTTGGAAAGAAGAGGTGGGAGTACGTAGGGTTGTCCTACTTTGCCCTGTCTTCTTGTTCCACAGGATTTTTGTTCCTTCTCCCAGACTAAGGTATACCAGGATCTCTCCCCACATGTTCTCCTGACTCTAGAGGAACTAAAATCTCTTTCTTCTCCCAGCTTTTAGTCACTGTTCCACAGACACCACCTGAGGGGTTAATATAAAGGGGGAAGTTTTCTTTTTAAGTCATGACCATTCCCTATTCTTTCTTAGAAATAGGCTTTTGCCCTCATTATATTCTAAGGAACATAGTATCTGCAAAATTTTGTACAAAAGGATTCAGGGCCAAATTATACCCAAAGATGCTGTCATAAGCACAGAGTCACACAACGCAGCTGGTGTGGCCCTATCATGAGGAATCTTGTTTTCTCACCTTCACTGACTCTCCTCCTGGGTCTATGAGCAGCCTCTTCCCACAGCCCCTTTACTCTCATGCAACATCTTCCGTTTTTCATGCTTCCTTCAGTGTAGGAAGCCTGATTCTAAAATGCCTTCTTGCTGAGGCTCAGATCTCTGAGGCACTGCTCTAGAGTCACATTCTTGCCTGGTCCATCTGTTAGTCATATTTCTTTTCAGGGATTTTCAATTACACCAGTATTTAAGTATCTTAAAAGACCCCATATTTTCATTTTAATGCATAAATCTTAATTCCGCTTCTGGATTCCCCTCTATACATTTCTTGGGTAGTTTGTTATTTTTCCAAAAGGCCAGAGCCCTATAACATCATTAATTGATTTATATATGCAAACTATGAGAAATAAATCTGAAGGCAAAACTTATCCCCTATTAGTCATTGATGATTCTTTTAAGAGGGATTAGTGAGGTTAATAGAGCATAATTTAAGAGTTGATGGTAAACCAATCCTAGACAACGTGGCATCTAGATTGGCCTGGTGGCCTTAATGTCAGCTACCATCTGCTTGAGTGGAAGCTATCCCATTGGTTTGAAATTCAAAATTCATTTTGGATGGAAAGTGTGGCAGAAGGTTTGGTGTTCTGGCAGGAAAGGAAGATAGGAAATGGGCTGAGCAATATTCTATATTTGTTTTTGTGTGTAGTTGATTCCTGGTCTTTAAATGAACATCATCCCAAGAAAGAATACCTGCAGCATTATCTTTAGAACTGATGTGAACATTCCAAAGAGGCATATGTGGTTAGCAAAACTCTATTTCAAGAGTGAAAGGGTCTTCAGACTTGCAAAGTTTTTCTTGAGAAACAAAAACAGGAAATAGTAAAGCAGAGTCTTCAAGTCTTTGTTCCAGCAGAAGAAGCAATTTGTCTACTCCAGGTAGATTCTTGGATTATTTAGTTACCATTTGCAAGTGTTGAATATCAGAGAAGTTGGGAACAATGTTTAACACTTTGAGTAGAACATTAAAAAAAAACAAGGGGCTTGAACCCACTAACTGTGAGATTATGACCTGGGCGGAAGATGAACGCCCAACCAACTGAGCCACCCAGGTGCCCCTGAGTAGAACATTTTATGTCTAAGTATATATCCATACATATTTTTTTAGAGCTTTAGGCCCATTGGTAGATATTCCCCTATGCCTTATGGTCTCTCTCCAACCTAGGATCGATGCTGTACCATTCATATCCTTTGAACATCTTTGCAGAAAACTTTTCTCTTTTTGCCTTCCTAATTGGGAATTTAACACTCTGCCACAATTTTACAAATGTATCTATCTTGGGAGGTATTGCATACTTTACCCTAATTACAGAAAAAAGATAAATTTAGGTGGAGATTTATGTAAGTAAATTTAAAACACATACATACCTGAAGCAACACTATATTTTATCAAATATATACATATATTTATATAAATATATTTATTATATTTATAATGCCTACATTTTATAAACATGTAATTACAAAATTTATATATGTATGCCTTTGAAAGGTACAGAGACATATTTTGGACATATTACAGTGAGTCCCTGTAGGGACACTGGGGATGGGAATGGGGACCATAAATTTTAAAAAGAGGGAGAGAAAGAGGGCTTTTCAGGGACTAATGATGATATATCTGAGTCCCAAAACAAAGCAAAAGATGGGGAAAGATTTTCTCACGTAAGAAAAAGTTGGAGAACACATATTAAGCAGAGGGAATGATATACAATGTACTCACTTATTAATGGACTCAGTACACATCCACAGAGCATCTACTATGTGCTCAACACTATACTAGGCATTAAGGATATAATATTACACAAAGCAGATGTCATCCCTAAATTTGCCAGGCACTGTGCAAAGTGTATGATGTATACAATATACATGTCACAATAACCCTTTGAGAGGGGAGTAAGTGCTATTTTTGTCCCCATATTAGATAATGATAAAGTCAAGGTGCACAGAGGTTAAATAACTGGCCCAGAGCCACACAAACAGTAAGTGGCAGAGCCAGGGTTTGAATACCAGCGGCATGACTCTGGAGTCCACAAGACCACAGACTTAATCACTCCCTTTACTTGTTTATAAATAGACAATAGTGGTATGTGAGGATAAGTCCTATGCAATTCAAATGCTCCATGTTCTTCAGCTTTCTCCAGAAGCTTTGAGGAAGTCTGGTATACTTTCTCCAATTAAAAAGTCATTGGGAATACTGGACTACCTTTTGGCAGGAAACACAATTAGGGCTGAGGGGGAAATGAGGGCAAGTTTTGCTCTTTTTTTAAAGCTGGAATTTAGAGAGAAGTAAAATGGAGATTTGCTGAGTGGAGTAAAGACAGACCTGCTTTTGCTGAGTTTAGGTGAAAATGAGAGAAGAATGAGGTGGGAGCAGGGGAGTTGGCAATTCTATAGCTTTGACAGTACTCTCATTATTTTGTTTCTAAATCAGCCTCGCTGGTACTTACTCTATTCAATAAAAGCCAGACCCCGCTCCCCAAAAATGTCTTTAGGACTAAGAAGAAGTGGGCCAACCTACATTGTCTTGGTCAGTCATTACTGCAGCAAACTTTCCTACTCTAAACCTAATTCTGGACATGGCTGTCTTTTCTGCCCATATCAATTTTGGCATGAAATACTAAATGGATCCTTTTTCTCCCTGCAATCCCCTTGCCCCAGTCCTCTGCCCCAGGACTATTTAGAAAATATATTTGCAGTTAAGTTTTACTAAAGGTTTGGGAATTGATTGGAGGAGGCGTCTGCAGAACAGTGCAAGCATTAACTTCACCAAATGTTAGACATTATTGTCTCAAAAGCCTATCAGCTGATTTTGCAGGCCTGAGGAATACTTAGCTCCAGCTTGATGTGCAGTGCTCTGGTCTTTATTCTTTTGAAATATGCTTTTTGTCAAGTGGAAGTCTCCAAACCCTCAAATCTTGTTGGCTTTCCAATGAAGTGCAATTTGGCTCTTTGTGTTAGCTCTCTACTCCTTATGGGTGGGCAAAGAGCATGCTTCATAGCCAAGAAATTTCAAAACATTTTCTTTGACAAAGAGTTATTACTTCACCTACTATAAATTTTACCACTGTCCTAGTATACGAAGGTTGATACAGTCAATTCATCAATTCTTGTTTCAAATAGGTGGTTTTTCTATCTACACTGTCTCAGAGGAAGAGCACAATGTGCAGTTGGAACACACAGGATGTGCATCTATAACCTACACTGCATGGGTGGTGGAGGGAATGACCAACAGAGGTGACAACTCTTAAGGACAGCTCACATCTTAGGATAAGAAAGACTGAGCCAGGGAAAGGAGATGAAGAGAATGACAAAAGTATACTAAACCAAAGCCCAGGGGTGAAAGAATACCCATTTAAGAACCCAAAGATAATTTTGTGTTATTAGAGATTAAAGATTAGTAAAAAGAGTGACAAGAGATGAGGAAAAGTGGGCAGCCTCTTGGCAGCCAGACTAAGGAATCAGAATTTACCTGAAGGCAGTGAAGGACTATAAAAAAGTTTTATAGGAGGACTATTGTAATCAAGGTTTTCTCCCTCCTCCACCTTTTCTCCCCTCCCTCCTCCTGCCTCTCTCTCTCTCTCTCTCTCTCTCTCTCTCTTTCTGAAAGATCATGGTGCCAGCATTGCAGAGAATAAATTAGAGGAGAGCTAAAGTGCTATAATAATTTGTAGTGGGTCCAGAGAAAAGTGGGATAGATTCAAGAGTTGTTAAAGATTTGGATGAAGCAGGGGGAGGCAGTGAGGAAGGAAGAGGTATAAAGAATTGGATGGATTATGGGTAGAGTGATGGATTCACTAGGTTAGGCAATCCAAAGGGAAAGAAATAGTTAAAAGGGAATCTGATGAATTCAATTTTGGACATGTTGAATAATAAGATTTCCAAATGGAGTTGACCAGTAAAAATGTATATTTGGAACTCTAGTGATATCTATCTTGAGGTACAGAGTTGGGATTCATCATCAGATAGGTGGTAATTGATGCCCCTGGAGTAGATAACACTACCTACTTAGAGTGGCCACATGAGAAAAAGATAATAGACCATGAATACCAATATTTTAGAAATGAACTAGGAAAGAGGAATCCACCATAAAGATAAAGGGGAGGGAACAGAGAAATGGGAAGTAGGACAGAGAAACCAAGATAAGAGTATTTAATGCCAAAGCTCAGAGACATGTTCTAGAAATGATGCTCCTGTCAGTTATGTTTCCTCAATTTGGTTATAAGCTTGTGCCATTGTTGAGTGTGAAGTTTGTGCTCAATAAATACTTCTTGACTAACAGCACACATCCCTCCCAACCTCCCCAAATATTTTAAGTCCATTCTCTTCTGATAGCACATTGTTTTACTCTGTGAAGAAAAACTAATTTATTAGTTTTAAATACTTAAAAAATACTTCAAAAATACTTCAGAAAATCTGAAGCTGAGTCCTTTGTACAGATAAATATGTCAGCAACTATTTTTTTGGTATGCCATCTCATTACATGGGAAATAATATATGATTCAGAGAAAAGTGACTTTTCCCCTTTTCCTTTAACTCCCCTTTAGGGCCCTGGGTGAAACCTCTTATTCCCTAAGGCAATTAAACACTTAAATAATTTATTATTTGTTAATAAATACAGGAAATTGGGCACTGGTGTGTGTTGTAAGGGGTATATCTCTTAGGTTATATACTGCAAAGGTTGATTGGTGTCACATAAAGGATTCAAGAATGTTTGATTCTGTGGTCCACAGAAGACTTTCCACTTGGACTCAGTAGCACTCTGAGTCAGCTGACTCTAACCAATCTTGCCACATTTCTGGAAATTAGGTATCCATCAACTCAGAAAAGAAAAATACATTGGGAAAACACTTCTTGTAGTTAAAAACAGGAATTAAAAAAGCTTTCACTTCCTTTAGTGTGAAATTCATTTGCTCAGGCTTGTGCGTGCTTGGAAATTATATACTTCGTTTTTTTTTTTTCCATTTGAGATAATTTTTATCCAGAAAGACACTTAAAAGCCAACTTCAAAATGTGTGGCTTTGGTGGCCATACTTCTACTCCCTCCTCCTCCCAAAAGGACATAGATCCCAGCTTGTTGGGTTCTCTAGAAGATGGTAGCCGTAATTCCATAGTGAATTAGCTCAAAGTCTATCTTCAAACAGATATAGTGTCCATTAACTTTCAAATTGTGCTGAGAAATCCAATCTTGGATAAAAGTTAGAAATGATCACAAGACTACATTACAACATATTTGTTTGCCTAACTCATTGTTCCTCAGATGCAAGAAGATGAATAAAATCTAATTCTCCTTTTACATTTCTCACTCACCATTGGGTAATATTTATCTACAAAATGACCTAATACAGTTTGCCAGCACAGGGAGGTCTTCTAATTTTCTGGCTTTTATGAGAGTGTATTTTCTTTCATTTCTGCCTACTCACCCCCAAGAACTAGCTTGTCTGGGTCCCTTTACAGCTTCTACAGAATGGGTTTCACCTGACATTTGACACATTATTCTTGTGCCTTTATATGGAGTTACTTGGTACATTTGGACAGCCTTTTTAAATCTTATGCAAAATCATAGTAGAAAATATTATCAGATATTACCTACATGTCACTTATAGAGACACACAGATCCAGAAAAGACTTTACTTTTTTCTGCAGATAATTTGGTGCTTAAAAAAAACAAAAACAAAAACAAAAAACTTCATTACTTATCACATTTGCTTCCTTTCTGCAATATCTGTCAGAGACTCCAGAGCCAAGTATATTGTTGAAATACCATAAAGTAGTTGGTCTTTTACCTGATAATGCCCATCCTTTCTGTTTGGTATTCTAATGGCTCCTATACTGGATACAGGATGGCTTTTGTCCACAGTCATACCAGAGTCTGAATCTCAGCTCTGCCTCTTGCTACTGGCATGAAGCCACTAGATCTCTGTGCCTCAGTTTCCTTATTTGCAAAATGGATAAACATACCCTCCTTTCATCAAGTTGTGAGAATTAAGTGAAAATCTGTGTTGTAGCCTTCAGTAAAAACTAAAGATAAGTTAGTTTTCTTTTTAAAAAAATGGGCCACCTGGAGTTATATTCTTAAATACTTTGCTGAGTTTAAATCTGTTCGTGGTGGGATGCTGACTGGAAAGAGCATCTTTTCATCTAGAGTTGAATGACCCTTCATATGAAGAGGAAGAAAGCCTATGGAAGACTGAAAGTGTTTATAGTATTCTTCATAATTTGAAAATTGACTTTTATTTGAACTCATTTGCAGCAGAACATGGCTTTTCAAAGCTGTTCAATGTACTGCTCCAAGAAACCACCACCAGCTGACCGGAGTTAGGATGGAAGAACTAAATTCACTTGGCACCCCTTTGCTGTCACTTAAAAACCTAGGCATGTCTTATATAGTTCTTTTCTAGAATATGACAGTAATTCATGTGGCCTATTCCACATGCTTTCCTCTCTGATTTACACTATAATTATAGAAATCTTTTCAAAATGGCTACTGGGAAAATCAAGATTGCCTCTAGCCATGGAATAAATTTTTTAAAGATGTAAAAGACACAAAGCAAGCAGTAATAGGAATACAGGGTAGAAAGTGTCTACATTTTACTAGGAATAACAGAGAGGGCTTCAAAATAAGGAAATTTTTTTATCTGGGTTTAAAGGAATCGTTGGTATTTTCTAGATGGAGAAGGGAGAACATTTCCAGGCAGAGAGAAGAACGTGAAGGCCTGAGTGCAAATCTGCGAGGGAAACAGAGATACTCAGTGATCTGTGGGCCAAGGAAATGTGTAGACTGGTGGCAGGAAGGAAGCTATAATAACAGTTGACTATAGGAAGCTATTCAAGAAGGAGCTCAGACTTGTCTTCTAGGCACTGAGAAGGCAACAGAAGGCAACGCTTTGATCCATTTTTCAGGAATATATTGCTGGTGGAGTAGGAGAAAGTGGTGAAATGGGCTGCTGCTTATAAGCAAGGAAAGATAAAAAGAGGGCTTGAACTAACAGGCAGGGTAGGACTTACAGGCTAAATGTGCATAATTTGTAAACGGACAGGATCTTAGGGCCAAGGGAGAGAGGATTAAAGTGGATTCCAAGGTGTCAAGTTGGGGAATTAGATGGGTAGTAGAGCCAATGACCAATCCTGAATATAGAAGTAGGTTAGTGAAAAAAAAAAATACATAGTTCGAACAGGTAAAGTTTGAGGAGCTGTTTTTAGCTATTTCACATTTTAGCTATTGTTTATCATGCTGCTATGAACATGACTGTACAAATATCTGAGACCCCGCTGTATATTCTTTTGGGTGTATATCCAGAAGCGGAGTTGCTGGATCATATAGTAATTCTTTTTTTAATTTTTTGAAGAACTGTCATACTGTTTTCTGCAGCAGCTGTACCATTTTACAGTCTGATGAGCAGGGCACAAGAGTTCTAATTACTCCATATCTTCACCTACACTTTTTATTTTCTGGGGTTATTTTGTTGTCGTTGTTTGTTTTGTTTTGTTTTTTTTCTGTATGTCTTCTTTGGAAAAATGTCTATTCAGTTTCTTTGCCCATTTTTTAATTGGGGATTTATTTTTTTGTTACTGAGTTGTATGAGTTCCTTGTATATTTTGGATATTAAATCCTTTTGGATATGTGGTTTGCAAATATTTTCCCCCATGCCATAGGTTGTTTTTTCATTTTGTTAATGACATCCTTTTCTATGCTGCTTTTTTAGTTTGATGTAGTCCTACTTGATTATTTTGCTTTTGTTGACTTTGTTTATGGTGCCAAATCCAAAACATCATTTCTAGGACCAGTGTGAAGGAGCTTATCCCCTGGTGTCTCCTTTTATAAGTACTAATCCTATCATATCAGAGCTCCACCCTTATGACTTCATTTAAGCTCAGAGGCTTCCTTAGTAAATAGAGCTACACTGGGAGTGAGGCCTTCAACATAGGCATTTTGCAGGGACACATTCAGTTCGTAATATACATTTTATTTACCCATTAATTTGTCAATGGATACTTGGGTTGCTTCCATCTTCTTGGCTATTGTAAATAATACTGCAGTGAACACGAGGGTACAAATAATTGTTCAAGTCCTTGCTTTCAATTCTCTTGGATGTATACCCAGAAGCGAAATGGCTGGATCATGTTTAGTTTTTTAGGAACTGCCATACTGTTTCTCAGTGGCTGTACCATTTTATATTCCCACCAGCAACATACAAGAGTTCCAATTTCTCCACATCCTCACCAACACTTGTTATTTTGTTAATTAGTTAAATAGCCATCTTAATGGAGAGAACATCATATTCCACTGTGGTTTGTAATTTGCACTTCTTTAAAGATTATTCATATTAGCATCTTTTCAGTGCTGATTTGCCATCTGTATAACTTCAGAGAAATGCCAGTCCAAGTCCTTTACCTATTTTTAAGTTGGTTTTTTTGTTTTGTTTTGAACTGTAGGAGTTCCTTATATACTCTGGATATCAATCTCTTATCAGATATATGATTTGCAAATATTTTCTCCTGTTCTGTAGGTTAACTTTTCATTCTGTTTATAGGGTCCTTTGATACACAAAAGGTTTTAATTTTAATGAAATCCAATTTATCTATTTTTTTTTTCTTTTCCTTGGGCTTTTGATGTGATGTCACATCCAAGAATCACTGTCAAATCCAATCCAATGTCATGAAGATTGTCCCTTCTATTTTCTTATAAGAGTTTTATAATTTAGCTCTTATGCTTACATTTTGATCCCTTTGAGTTAATTTTCATATATGGTGTAAGGTAAGAATCCAACTTTTTTTTTTTTTTTTTTGCATGTACATATCTAGTCTTCCCAGCATCATTTGTTGAAGGGACTATCACCAAAAAATCTGGCCTTAGCTTTTCTTTTGGGGAGGTTTTTGACTACTGATTCAATTTTCTTACTAGTTACAGGTCTGTTTAGATTTTCTATTTCCTTATGATTTAAGTTTAGCAAGGCTATGTGTTTCTAGAAGTTTGTCCATTTCATCTAGGTAATTCAATTTGTGTACAATTATTCATAGTACTCTCTTATAATCCTTTTTATTTCTATAAAATTGTTAGTAATGTTCCCTCTTGCATTGCTAAGTTTAGTTATTTGAGTCTTCTCTTTTTTCTTAGTCAATTTAGATAAAAGTTTGTCAATTTGGTTGATTTTTTTTTTTAAAAAATCAACTCATGGTTTCACTGATTTTCTCTATTATTTTTTATTCTTTATTTTATTTAATCTCTGCTCTAATCTTTATTATTTCCTTCTTTCTACTAGTCTTGGGTTTACTTCGTTCTTCTTGTAGTTCTTTAAGGTGTAAATTTAAGTGGTTGATTTGGGAATCTTCTTTTTAATGTTATCATTTACAGATTAAGTGTTCCTTTAGCACTGTTTTTTCTGCATGTTGTAACTTCATTTTATTTTTTTCTCAAGATGTTTTCTAATCTCCCTTGTGATTTCTTCTTTGGCCCATTGATTGTTTGAGTGTGTTGTTTAATTTCCACATATTTATAAATTTTCCAGTTTTCCTTCTGCTATTGATTTCCCATTTCATTCCATTGTGACTGGAAAAGATATTTTGCATGATTTCAATCTATTAAAATTTACTGACTTGTTTTGTGGCTTAAAATGTATATTATGAGCTATGTGCACATGAGAGAAATATGCATTATACTGTTGTCGGGTGGAATTGTTCTGTGTATATTTGTTAGGTTCAATTGGTCTATAATGTTTTTCAAGTCCTTTGTTTCCTAATTGGTCAATCATCGTTCTTCCATTACTCAAAGTGGGGTACTAAAGTCTTGTACTCCTATTATGAAGCTATTTCTCTCTTTAATTCTGTCAATGTTTGCTTATTTAGGAGCTCTGATGTTTGGTGCAAATATGTTTATAATTGCTCTTCTTGGTGAATTCACCTTATTATCTGGTAACAGTTTTTAACTTAAAAGTCTATTTTGTCTAATATTAGCCACTCCTGCTCTCTTTTGGTTACTTTGCATGGAACATATTTTTCCATTCTTCCATTTTGAACTTGTGTGTGTCCTTACGTGTAAATTGAGTCTGCTGTACACAGCATATAGTTGGATCTTGTTTTTACATCCATTCTGCCAATCTATGTCTTGTGATTGGGGAGTTTAGGCCATTACAATTAAATACTTTAAATAATTACCAATAGAACTTACTATTGCCATTTTGTTACTTGTTAATCTGAATGTCTTACAGCTTATATGTCCCTCATTTTCTCCCTTACTGCCTTCTTTTGTGTATAGTTGGTAATAACATAGTTTGGTTTCCTTCTCATTTTCTTTGTGTACATTCTATAAATATTTTCTTTGTGGTTTTAATGGACATCACATAAACATTCTAAAGTTATAACAATCCATTTTAAACTGATAACTTCAACCACATATAAAAATTCTACTCCCTTATAGCTCTAGCCTTCTCCACTTTGTTACTGATGTCACAAATTATATTCATACACTGTGATATCAATTAACATAGATTTATAATTATTTTTTAATGCTTTATCTTTTAAATTCTATAAAGGAATTAAAGGTAGAAACTATGAGGCAAAATTATAATAATACAGGTTTTTATATTTATCCACGTATTTATCTTTATGGAATAACTTTATTTTTTCATATAGTTTAAGTTACTGTCTAGCATCCTTCTGTTTCAACTTGAAGGGCTTCCTTTAGCATTTCATGTGTGGAAGATATAGTGGTAATGAACTCTTTCCGATTTCACTTACCTAGAAATGACTTAATTTCTTCTTTATTTTTAAAGGACAGTTTTGCCAGACATAGAATTCTCTGTTGACAGTTTCTTTCTTTCAGTATTTTAAATATATTGTCTCAATGCCTTTTGACACACAAGGTTTCTTCTGAGAAACCCACTGATAATCTTATTGAGGATCCACTGTAAATGATGAGTTATTTTTCTCTTGCAGCTTTCAATATTCTCTTTTTTACTTTTATTTTTGACAATTTTATTATAACATGCTTCGGTGTAGGTTGAGTTTATCTTATTAGGAATGTATTGAGCTTCTTTTATTTATGTATGAATGTCTTCCTCAAATTTGGGAAGTTATGCACCATTATTTCTTTAAATTAGCTCTCTGCTCATTTCCCTGTCTTCCTTCCTCCCTCCACCTCCTCCTTCTTCTCCCATAATGCATATATTCATCGACTTGATAGTGTCTCACAAGTATCTTAGGCTCTCTTCACTTTTCTTTACTCTTTTTTCTCTACAGAGCTAATACTTTCAGAGAGACTTTTTAATAATATTTTTAGGTTTACAATAAAATTAAAAGGGAGGCACAGAGATTTCCCATATGTCCCCTGCACCCAAACATGCACAGATTCCCCTATTATCAACGTCACTCACCAGAATGACTGATTTATTTATTTATTTATTTATTTATTTATTTATTTTACAAAGGATGAACCTACACTGACACATCATAATCACCCAAAGTCTATAGTTTACCATAGGGTTCACTCTTGGTGTTGTATATTGTATGGGTTTGGACAAATGCATAGTGGCATATATCCATCATTATAACATATATTATTTTCACTGCCATATAAATCCTCTGTGCTCCGCCTATTTATCTCTCCCCTGAACTTTCCCCCTGGAAACCACTGATCTTTTTGTTGTCTTCATAGTTTTGCCTTTTCTAGAATGTCATTTAGTTGAAATCATATAGTATGTAGCCTTTTCAAATTGGCTTCTTTCACTTGGCAATATGCATTTAAGTTTTCCATTGCTTTTTATGGCATGATAGTTCATTTCTTTTTAGTGCTGAAAAGAATTGCATTGTCTGGATGTATCATGGTTTATCCATTCACCCTGAAGGACATCTTGGTTGCTTCTAAGTTTTGACAATGATAAATAAAACTGTTACAAACATCTGTGTGCAGGCTTTTGAGTGGATGTAAGTTTTCCAACTCCTTTGACTAGTTTCTAGCCCCCCCCACAAAATTATTTTGATCAATATGTTGTTGTTTACTTAGTGTTTCTACAGAGAAATGGGGATGTAGAGTTTTTGAGTCTGGCATCTTGCTGACATCACCTTCTCCAGAGATGTTTTGTAATCTGAGATGAGAACTAAGGACTGAACTCCAGTAGACATAGTATTAAACAGAAATCAAGAAAGAATTCATAGAGATGCATAAAGATGAGACAAAAAGACAGAGAGAGAACCAGAAGAGAATGGTAGGCTGGAAACTAAGCTGATAAAGGTTTTCAAGAAGTTTTTAGTTAATAATGTTAAAAACCTAAAAAGAGGTCAAATAAAATAATGACTGAGACAAGACAATTATATTTGGTATTGTAGAATGATGGGGGTAGAAGCAGTAGGTATGTAGCAATGGACAGAGTCCACCTGAGCAGAGCAGCTGCATAGAATAATCACCATGGGTATCTAAACAATGAAGGTTGAATGATATTTCATTCAAGAGTCTTTAGCAAAGGCCTGAAATATTAAGGCTTCATGAAAACATACTTGTATATCTAAACAGAAAACCTCTCACCAAAACAATTCTAGCCAAAATGTTGTCTTCTATTTGACTTTCTCCATTTCTTAAAACACATATCTTCTGATCATGTGTCACCACTTGTTTACTGCTGCTGTTTCCAGGGATGCTTTTTATGACTAAAAATTGGAAGGCCAAAGTCTCCCTTTCTTCATCATATTAATTCCATTTAACTATCCTTATTTTCTGAACTTCCTTTTGCATACCATCCTGCACTTTAAGGGCATAAGGAATTTCTACTTTGACAATATCATATTTTAAGCTTTCTCATCTAAACCCAAATATATAAATTTATCTTTACATACCCTGCACTTTAAGAGCATAAGGAATTTCTACTTTGACAATATCATATTTTAAGCTTTCTCATCTAAACCCAAATGTATAAATTTATCTTTACATATCCTGCACTTTAAGAGCATAAGGAATTTCTACTTTGACAATATCATATTTTCAGCTTTCTCATCTAAACCCAAACGTGTAAATTATCTTTACATATCTTATCACTCACAATTTTAAGAAACAAGCAAAGAAATGATCCTAAGGAGATCAATATGTTGAGTCTGACTACAGTAGGAGCCAGTTAATTTTGTTTTGATCCAAGGCCAGAGAATGTCCTTAGTCTCCTCAATGTATGTTTTTGGCTTATAGATTTATAAAATATAGGACAAAATGTGTGAATGGTGATAGATAAGCTCATTCCTACTTGGAAAGATAATTCAAATTATATGTAACATTTGACTTAAGAAGGATCAATATATTCTTTCACTTACTCATTCACTCTCCCATACAAATTTATTAAGCACCCATACTATGTGAGGTATAGTGGATATAAACACAGTCCTAGTCCTTCAGGGGCTTGCAGTTTAATATACAGACACAAATACTATTATGGAGATAGGTACAACGCACCAAGGTCAGTGAAAGAGAGCACAATTAGACTGACAACAAACTCAAGAGTTGCTTGGAAGGCAGGCCAGTTGCTCAGTCCATTTTAGATGAGCTGATCATGATTATTCCTCTTGGTAAGAATCTACTCACTGTATTTAGTTAACAGGATGTGGTTTATGGCATAGTTTATGTTACAGCATAGTATGACATACATCAGGAAACAAACATACAGGGTAATCACTCAGTGCCTACAGGGTATCTAGTAAAAGTGTGGTAATTATAAATCACTGGCAGGGTGTTACTGGGCCTCCAGTTTGGACAAGACTAATATGAGTCATGCTGTTTATACTATAGGGTTTAGGCAACATGATGAGCACAAACACTGCTCTGCTTTCTTTCTTTGGTGTTATCTCAAAGCCCTCAGCAGTCAGAATCTCACAGGAGAGAGAGGCTGGAGCATGACAGGCAGCTACGAGACCACCAGATCATTGCTGTATAATAATAATAATAATAATAATAATAAATGTTATCAGTGTTATGATGCCTAGGCGAAAATCAATCATGAAGTTAAATATGAAGCAAAAAATTCAACACAGACTTGGCTCTGGTGATAGCTGATTCTGATTAGAGCAAGTAAAATGGGATGAACATATAGTACTTGTAAACTCAAGTCTTAGGAGCTGAATCTGGTCTGGGTGTTGCTGTGTGATGATCTAATGTAATAAGTCATCCATCCACCCATCCATCCATCCAGTGTTCACTGAGAATCACCTATGGACCAGGCTTTAGATATGTTACGGTGTAAAGAGGTTAGAAAAAAAAATCACCACTAGATGTATAAGTAAGCAGATGATTATACTGTGGGATGGTAAATGCTAAATGATAACTATGATGATGTTTGAGAGCAAATGGAAGAAGCACTTAACTAAGATGAAAAGGTCAAGGGATGGTTTCTCTAGAAAGTAGTGCCTAGTGGAATGTTAGAGGATGACAAGAATTGGCCAGCAGAAGATTATTAAGGGGAAAAAACTGGAGGGTGGTTCTGTCTAATACTGGCCTCTCTGATACTGGTACTTTTAGAGTGCAGATCTCTGCCATAAGCTAGGACACTTATTAGCCTATTTTGGGGTAAGAGCTTTCCCTGAGCAGGAAACCGGGAGAAGAAACATGCTAAGAACCCTTCTCAAGTACAAAAAAGGCTGTTATTTATAATGGCTGGACACTTTTAGTATCAGAACAGCACTGAACCTCTTCATATAACCCTAAGACTGTCTCTTAGCTGAAGAGACTTGTAGGTATCAGAAGGAACACTTGTTACAGCTTACATATCTACTCTAAACAAATCCTCAACTCACACTTGAATAACCATTTTGTCCAGTTTTGACCTTAGGTAATAAGCTTGAGAATACAGGCCACAATTCCTAATAATGTTTCTAGTGGTTGGAGCCTACCCGGACACTTTCTGCTGATTTTTTTTTTTTTTAACATTGTTTAGTACGTAAGAAAGAAAAATGTTGGGGCGCCTGGGTGGCGCAGTCGGTTAAGCGTCCGACTTCAGCCAGGTCACGATCTCACGGTCCGTGAGTTCGAGCCCCGCGTCGGGCTCTGGGCTGATGGCTCAGAGCCTGGAGCCTGTTTCCGATTCTGTGTCTCCCTCTCTCTCTGCCCCTCCCCCGTCATGCTCTGTCTCTCTCTGTCCCAAAAATAAATAAACGTTGAAAAAAAAATTAAAAAAAAAAAAAAAAGAAAGAAAAATGTTAATGTGAAAGAACTTGATTACATACTATTCTTCATATTCCTCTATATTAAAAAAAATTCCAATAATCAATTACTGCTATACCCATTCAATATGGATACCATGCATCCATTAAATATTATTTGGTGGATTACTTAAAGGCGATGCTAGGTATGCTATACTTAAGTGTAAAAAGCAACTATGTAAATATACAAAATGTATGATTTTAAATTTGCATATGTAACAAAGTATCCATTTTCTTCCCCTTCCATGTCTTACCCCTTGGTGACTGGCACAGGTATTGCTATAAGAAACAGCTCACAGTCAAGAATGCACAAATGGATGTTATGTTCTAAGATTAAGCTTCTAAGTTCAAAAAACTTGCAGATTTCACAAAGGTCAATTCACCAAATGTTATATAGCAACTTCCCTTTTCCTATACAGATAAAATGGCTAGAGTTGGGGAAAATAATTTGCAGCAAGGGAAAATATTAGGAGAACATCTGTGAGGACAAGCCTTTACACAGTCATCCAGTATGTAGGAGGCCACAGTTCCTTTTCATGTCCCGCTCCTGCCTCCCATCTCTGCAGAGTGAGGCATACATGACATTGATTTAACATGAACCTAGGCCATGTCATGGAGGGAGTAACAGGCAAGGAGTGGCTACTTACCCCCAAAAAACTGTGTGATGGGAGATAAACCTGCTTTGGGGGTACATTTATTTTCTTTATCCCCCAGTTTTACTGAGATATACTTGACATATAGCACTGTGTAAGTTTAAGGTGTGCAAGCATTGATTTGATATACATATATGCAAAATGATTACCATGTTAGTTAACACCTAAATCATGTTACCTAATTAGTATTTGTGTGTGTGTGTGTTGAGAACACTTAAGATCTACTCTTTTAACAACTTTGTAAAATGTAATATCCTATTTTTAACTATAATCACTATGTTGTGCTTTTAGATCCCCAGAATTACTCATCTTATAATTGGGAGTTTGTCCTTTTTGACCAACATTTTCCCTTTTTCCACACCACCCAACCCCTGGTAACCACCATTTTAGTCTCTGTTTCTATGAGTTTGGCTTTTTTAGATTCCACGTATATGTGATACTGTCTTTCTTAGCATAATTCCCTCAAGGTCATCCATACTGTCACACATGACAGGACTTCCTTCTTTCTCATGGCCAAATACTATTATATATATATAGTACTGCTTATTTTTACTCATTCATCTTTTAATGGACACTTATGTTGTTTCCATATTTTGGCTATTGTGAATAATGCTGAAAGGACATGGGAGTGCAGACATCTCTTTGAGATCTTGTTTTAATTTTCTTTGGGTATATACCCAGAAATGGGAATGCTGGTATAATAGTTCCAATTTTTTTCAGGAACCTCCATACTGTTTTCCATAGTGGCTGTACAAATTTATATTCCTACCATCAGTGCAGAAGGATTTCCATTCTCACATTCTCCCCAACACTTGTTATTTCTTGTCTTCTTGATGAAGGTGTGAGGTGATATCTCATTGTAGTTTTGATTTGCATTTCCTTGATGAATAATGATGCTAACAACTTTTCATGAACCCTTTGGCCACTTTTGCATCTTCTTTGGAAAACTGTCTATACAGTTCCTCTGCCCATTTTTTAATCAGGTTTTTTGCTATGGAGTTGTGTGACTTCTTTATATATTTTGGGTATTTAACCCTTGTCAGATATATGATTCAAATATTTTCTACAATTCTGTAGGCTGTCTTTTCATTGTGTTGATGGCTTCCTTTGCTGTACAGATAATTTTATTTGATGTAGTTTCACTTGTTATTTTTTTTGTTGTTGCATTTGCAACAACAAAACTCATTTCCAAGACTGATGTCAAGTAACTTACTCCCTAGTGCTTTCTTCTAGAAGTTTTATGGTTTCCGGTCTTACATTCAAGTCTTCAATCCACTGTGAGTTTATTTTTGTGTGTATTGTTAAGACAGTGGTCCAATTTTATTCTTTTGCTTGTGGCTGTCCAGTTTTCCCAACACTGTTTATTGAAGAGACTGTTCTTTCTCCACTGTATATTCTTGGCTTCTTTGTTGTAAACTAATTGACCATATGTGTGTGAGTGGGTTTGTTTCTGGGTTCTCTATTATGTTCCATTGATTTATGTGTATTTTTTATGCTAATTTCATACTGTTTTGATTGCTAAAGCTTTATAATATAGTTTGAAATCAGGAAGTGTTTTTTTGTTTCGTTTTGTTTCGTTTGTTTTAGTGTGATGCCTCTAGCTTTGTTGTTCTTTCTTAAGATTGCTCTGGCTATTTGGGGTCTTTGTGATTATATACAAATTTTAGGATTTTTAAAAATTTCTGTGAAAGATGCCATTGAAATTTTGAGAGGTATTATTGAATCCGTAGATTACTTTGAGCAGTATGAACGTTTTAACAATATTAATACTTTCAAACCATGAGCATGGGATATTTTTCTATTTATTAAAGTGTCTTCTTCAATTTTCTTCATCAATACAGTTTTCAGCATACAGATCTTTCATATCCTTGGTTAAATTTATTCTTAAGTATTTTATTATTTTTGATGCAATTGTAAATACCATTGTTTTCTTAATTTCTCTTCTGATAGTTCATTGTTGGTGTTTAGAAACACAATTGATTTTTGTATATTGATTTTGTATACCGTAACTTTACTGAACTCATTTACTCTAATGTTTTTTCTGATAGATTCTTTAGCATTTTCTATACAGAATATCATGTCATCTGCAAGTAAAGACAACTTTACTTCTTTCTTTTCAATTTGGATGCCATTTATGTATGTGTGGATGTGTGTATGTATGCCTAACTGCTCTAAGACTTCTAGTACTATATTGAATAAAGGTGGTGAAAGTGGACATCCTCTTCTTATTTATTATCTTAGAAGAAAAGCTTTTAGCTTTTCACCATTCAGTATATTATCTGTGGCTTGGAATATATGGCCTTTACCATGTTGAGGTATGTTCCTTCGTATTATACTCAGTTTGTTGAGAGTATTTTTTTTTATTATTATTAAAGAATGTTAAATTTTGTCAAATGCTTTCTCTGGATCTACTGAGATGATTATAAGATTTTCATTTTTCATTTTGTTAATGTGGTCCTTTTTAAAATTTATTATTATTATTATTATTATTTTTAAGTTTGTTTATTTTGGGAGAGTGAGTATGAGCTGGGGGAGGGGCTGGGAGAGAGAAAAGAGAATTGTAAGCAGTCTTCATGCTGTCAGTGTGGAGCCCACCATGGTGCTGGATCCCACAAACTGTGAAATCATAACCTGAGCCAAAATCAAGAGTCAGATGCTCAACTGACTGCGCTACCCAATATGGTGTAGCACATTAACTGATTGTAGATTTTGAACCATTCTTACAGCTCTGGAATAAAGCCCATGTGACCATGGTGTGTGATCCTTTTAATGTACTGTTGAATTTGGTTTGCTAATATTTTTGAGGATTTTTTCATCTACGTTCATCAGGAATATTGCCTAAAATACTCTTTTCTTGTAGTGTTATTGTCTAGTTTTGGCATCAAGGTAACAATGCTGGCTGTAAAACGAGCTTGGAAGTGTTTCCTCCTCATCTATTTTTTTTTTAATTTCTAATGTTTATTTACTTTTGTGAGAGAGAGACAGAGTGAAAGTGAAGGAGAGGCAGAGAGAGAAGGAGACACAGAATCCGAAGCAGGCTCCAGACCCTGAGCTGTCAGCACAGAGTCCGACGCAAGGGCTCGAACCCACAGACAGTGAGATCATGACCTGAGCCAAAGTCGGATGCTTAACCAACTGAGCCACCCAGGTGCCCCTCCTCCTCATCTATTTTTTAAAGGAGTTTGAGAATGATTGATATTAATTCTTTAAATGTTTGGTAGAACGCAACAGTAAAGCTATCTGGTCTTGAACATCCCTTTGTTGGAAGGTTTTGTATTCACTTTCCTTACTAGTAATTGGTCTTTTCAGATATTTTATTTCTTCATTATTCAGTCTTGGTATACTGTATGTTTAAAAAATTTGTCCATTTCTTTTAGATTGTACAATTTGTTACCAATTGTTTGTAGTTGTTTCTTAGGATCCTTTGTATTTTTTATGGTATCCATTTATATTTCTACTTATCTGAGTTCTCTCTCTTCTTTTCCTGGTTAGTCCAACTAAAAGTTTTCTGTTTTGTTTGTCTGTTTTGTCTTATTTTCATTGTAATTGCTCCTCCTGTAATTTTTTCCTCCTGCTAAATTTGGGCTTACTTTGTTCTCTTTCAAGTTATTTAAGGTGCAAAATTAGGTTGTTTATTGAGAGGTTTCTTTTTTCTCGGTATGTATGTTCCACTGGTTGTTCAGGAGCGTGTTGTTTAATCTCCATGACTGTTGAATTTTCTAGTTCTCTATGTCTGGTTTCTTAACACTGTAGTCAGAAGAGATACTTGATACAGTTTTAATCTTCTTAAATGTATTAAGACTCTTTCTGTGGCCTACCAGATGATCTTGAGAATGTCCCATGTTTGCTTGAGAAGAATGTGTAACCTAGTGCTGAATGTTCTGTAAATGTCTATTAGGTCCATCTGGTCTAATGTGTAGTTTAAGACTGATGTTTCCTTGTTGATTTTCTGTTGAGATGATCTATCCATTGTTGAAAGCAGGGTACTGAAGTCCCTTGCTATTATTTTGTCACTGTTTACTTCTCTCTTCATGTCTGTTAGCATTTGCTTCATATATTTTAGGTGTTTCATGTTGGGTACACAAAAATTTATAAATCTATCCTTTTGATGAATTGGCCTTTTACCATTATATAATGACCTTCATTATCTCCTATTACAACGTTTGGCTTAATATTTATTTTATTAAAATGATAAAAATAAAAGTATTTTATTCTGCTTTCTTTTGGCTTTCATCTCTATGGAACATCTTTTTCCACCCCTTCACTTTCAGTCTGTGTATGTGCTTAAAACTTAAGTGAGTTTCTTTTTTTTTTTTAATTTTAATTGCAGTATAGTTAACATACAGTGTAATATTAGTTTTGGGTGTACAATATAGTGATTCAACAATTCTATGCATTATTCAGTGATCTTCATGATAACTGTACTCTTAATCCCCTTCACCTCTTTCACCCATCCCTCCCCAACTCCCCTCTGGTAACCACCTGTTTGTTCTTTATATTTAAGAGTCTGTCTTTCTGTCTCTTTTTTTCCTTTGTTCATTTGTTTCTTAAATTCCATGTATGAGTGAAATCATATGGTATGTGTCTTTCTCTGACTTATTTTGCTTAGCCTTATACTCTGTAGCTCAATGCATGTAGTTGCAAGTGGCAAGATTTCATTCTTTTTTATTGCTGAGTAATATTCCATTGTACATATATACCATATATCCTTTATCTATTTATTTAATAGACACTTGGGATGCTTCCACAATTTGGCTATTGTAAATAATGCTGCAATAAACACAGAGGTGCATATATCTTTTTGAATTAGTGTTTTTGTATTCTTTGGTAAGTATTCAGCAGTGGAATTACGGAGTCACATGGTAATTCTATTTTTACTTTTTTGAGCAAACTCCATTCTGTTCTCCACAGTGGCTGCACCCGTTTGCATTCCCACAGTGCACAAGGGTTTCTTTTCTCCACATGTTTGCCAACATGAAGTGAGTCTCTTGTAAACAGCATATAGATGAGTCTTGTTTTTTAATCTGTTCATCAAGTCTATGTGTTTTAATTGGAGAATTTAGTACATTTATTTATTTATTAAATATATGAAATTTATTGTCAAATTGGTTTCCATACAATACCCAGTGCTCATCCCAAAAGATGCCTTCTTCAATACCCATCACCCACCCTCCCCTCCCTCCCACCCCCCATCAGCCCTCAGTTTGTTCTCATTTTTTAAGAGTCTCTTATGCTTTGGCTCTCTCCCACTCTAACCTCTCTCTTTTTTTTTTCCTTCCCCTCCCCCACGGGTTTCTGTTAAGTTTCTCAGGCTCCACAGAAGAGTGAAAACATATGGTATCTGTCTTTCTCTGTATGGCTTATGTCACTTAGCATCACACTCTCCAGTTCCATCCACGTTGCTACAAAGGGCCATATTTCATTCTTTCTCATTGCAACATAGTACTCCATTGTGTATATAAACCACAATTTCTTTATCCATTCATCTAATATATTTTAAGGAATTATTTTTAGGTATGGACTTACTATTCCCATTTTGTTAACTTTTTTTCTAGTTGCTTTGTAATTCTTTTGTTCCTTGCTTCCTCTCTTCCTTTATGGTTTGATGACTCTCTTTAGTGGTATGCTTAGATTTCTCTTTTTCTTGATATATGTGCTAAAGGCTTTTGCTTAGTATGTTCCACTGGGTTTACATAAAACGTCTGATATTTATAACAGTCTTTCAAAAGATATAACAACTTTGAACATATACAACAGCTCTACATTTATACACTACCTCCCCACCATTTTATGTTTGATGACACAATTTACATCTTTGTACATTGTGTATTCATTAATAAATTATTATAGTTATCACTTTTACTGTTTTTGTTAACCTTCATACTAGAATCATAAGTGATTTACCCACTATTATTATGACATTAGATTATTCTGAATTTATCTATATATTTACCTTTACCATTTGATATGTTTTCTTGCTGTGAATTCATGTTTTTTTGTTTGGTCTTGAAGAACTACCTCTGAAATTTCTTGTAAGGCTGGTCTATTGTGATGAAATCCTCTGGCTTTACTTGTCTGTCAAACTTTATCTGTCCTTCAATTCTGAAGGACAATTTTGCCAGGTATACTATCCTTGGTTTGCTGGGTTTTTTGTTTTGTTTTGTTTGTTTTTCTTTCAGCACTTTGAATATATCATGCCACTTATTTCTGGCCTGCAAAGTTTCTGTTGAAAAATCTGCTTATAGTATTTTGGGGGTTTCCTTATATGTAACAAGTTGCTTTTTATTGCTTTTAAGAGGTTCTCCTTGTTGTTAACTTCTGACAAGTTAATTATAATGTGTTTACTGTGGATCTCTTTGAAGTCACCTTGTTTGGAAGTCTCTGGGCTTCCTGCTTCTGGATGTTTGTTTCTTTTCCTGGGTTAGGGAAATTTTCAGCCAATTTTCCTTTGAATAAGCTTTCTCTCCTTCTTTCTCTCTTCCTCTTCAGGGCCCTCTGTAATGTGTATATTGTTATGCTTCATGTTGTCCCATAAGTTCCATCATTGTTTTTCATTTTGATTCTCTGATTGGATGAATTCCACTGCCCCATCTTTAGTTTGTTGATCCTTTCCTCTTCTTGATATAGTCTACTGTTATACCCTCTATTGAATTTTTCAATGCAGTTATTGTATACTTTAGTTGTGTGATTTCTGCTTGATATTTTCTTACATTTTCTCTTTGTTGAGATTCTCACCTTGTTTAGCATATTTATGACCATTATTTTGAACGCTCTGTGATTTAACTCACTTATCTTTATTTCATTAAGGTCTATTTCTGGAGTTTTGTCTTGTTCTTTTGTTTGAAACATATTCCGTTGTTTCTTCATTTTCCTTGGCTCTCTGTGTTGGTTTCTGCACATCTGACACAAAAACCACCTCTCCCACTCTTGACAGAGTGGTCTCATGTAGGGGAAGAACCTTGTTAATCAGCCCAGCTTAGTTCTTGGTTGTCTCTCAAATATTTGTGAGTTCCCAATACGAAAGGGTTCTTGGCGCCTCCCTGTATTTGAAGATATGCCTATACCAACCTAGGTTCAAGTCAATTGGAAGCTGTACCCTTAGGCAGCAGCTGGGAAAATATGTAGTTAGGCCCCATTGTTAGCTAAAATGCAAAGGGAGATACTCAAATCAGAAGGCAGAAAGTTATCAGTAGAAAGGAGGAGGGGGAAGGACAAAAGCAGGAAAGGAATGTGTTTTGCTCTGCAGAAACAGCAGTTCCCACCAAGGACATGCCCAGCTAGATATTTCATCTGATAGGCTCTTGCTAAGTGTTTCACCTGGGAGCACCTTATGTGAGCTATGTAGAACTGAGAACCTATATAGAAGCCCTTCACACTCCTGCCCCATTATCCTGAAGTTATCTGTAGCTTATTATAATACTAAGATCTCCTCCTGTGGGTGGGGTTTTCTGCCATTTTTGAACATACAATGTATTCACTAGCACATTGATTTGCTAGTATGTGCAATAATCAAATTGCCTAAAAATTTGTATAAGTTCCTTAACATATAATGCAAGCTCTCTGCCCCCACTTCCTAATTCACTGAATAATAGCTTACTGTACTAACTCCATGGGGAGACAGTGCTTTGAGAGCTATCTTCTGTCTCCTTACTTGTAACAAGTAATAAAAAATTTTTTGCTTTCACACTTCCTTGGGTTGTGTGTAACATAATGCACCCTAAGCAGTAAGCCCCTTGAGCTCAGTTACACCTTCCTTCTAGGGAAATTGGGAGATGGGCATTTTTGCCTGCTCTCTCTGCATCTGGCCCAGGTGAAAGTCAATGGGGGTTGCTTCTGCATCCATTAAGAATGCCTTGTTTGCCACAGTCTTATGGGATTCATGAATGCAAGTTCCACTGGCTATGAGAGCAGGGTGATCCAGAAGCTCATCCCTTGGGCAGCAGGCACAAAAGCTGGGGCACCAGTCATGTGTACAAGCTTCATTCAGGGAGATACCAGAGATTCAGGAGATACTTCGCATGAACAAGAGGGAGAGGGCAGGAGATGTGTTCATAAGTTTCCCTGGTCTCTGGGGCAGATCTCAGTGAGCTCTTAGCAGCATGCTAAAATAGACAACTGATCCTCGGGCAGCAGCTTTTAAAGTATTGAAATCGACCTTTCTCAGGGCAAGGCTGGGAGGTGGGCATTTTTATCTGCTCACTCTGCACTGAGCTCTGTGGGGATAGCTGGTTGAGAACTGTTTCTTTGTTTGCTAGAGTTCTGTGGGAATTGTGAATTGAAGACCCACTGGTTACCAGAGCCAGTTACTCCAGAGTTAGGTGGTAGCAGCTAAAGCTGAGATGAAGGTATGTGTATTAGCCCCTTCCTGGGAGATACTGGTGATTTGAAGGAGGCAAGAGGGATAAGGTGGGGATACCTCCACTGGCTTCCCTGGTCTCTGAAGAGGATGGCAGTCAACTTCTAGATGTGTACTAAAAAAGAAGCCTGACCCTCAAGCAGTGCCTTTTATTATTAATAGACTCTTTTCAGAGAAAGACTGAGAGGTGGACATGTCTTTGCTTCTGCTAAGCCCTGTGGTATAGCTGTAGGAGTCCTCTAGAGCCTGTTAACAATTGTTTCTTTTTTGGTATTGGTCTTGTGGGTCTCTGGATGCAAGCCCCAGTGGCTTCAAAGTGAGGTGTTTTGAAGGACCATCCTTGGGTGGGAGTCGTCAAATTTGGGGTGCTAAACGTGGAGTCCAAACCCTTCACTCCTCATGGAAGAGCTGGGAGTTGAGCGTTCTGTCCCAATTGTATATTCCTATCGTAGGGATGGGGTTTATGATGACAGTATGTCTCAGCTTTTCCCACCAGTTTCAATATGGTAATCAATATTCAATGTGTAGAAGTTGCTCAGATAGCTTCCAGATTTCTTTCAGAGGGAATTGCTTTATGTGTAGCTGTGCACTTGATGTGTATGGGGGAGGAGGTAAGTTCAGGAGCCTCCTATGTCACTGTCTTGACTAGCACTGAACACTTTAAAAGTATTTAATTACTTAGAGAAATATTAGTAGTTCATCAAGAGTTTTAAGTAGTGTCCACAGTTCCCTTATTGGAAAAATGAGGGAGTTAAAGTAATCATTTCCAGCTTTTACATTCTAGGCTTGCAAGATGACAAAAGAACATCCTAAGGATCCCATCTGTACACTCACATACTAGACTCAAAAGTATCTAAATTCTCTGCTATGTCATTTAGATATGTGAACACAGCAACTAAATAAATAGTTTACCAACTTAGCTACTTTATGGTTCTATTCATTTCCCATAATAAATTAATGTGTGGTGTGTGTGTGTGTATGTGAGTGTGCATGGAACGAACAGAAACCTCTTTGAAACAGAGAATAAAATAAAATAAATACTAAGTATGAAGTGGTCTGGTGAATTCAATTTCAAAGGCAGGAAAGCATCCTAAACATCTCACATTTGTATAAGGTTTTAGAGTTTTCAGACCTAGAATCTGGAATTCTTGACCTCTTGTTTGGGTTCTTTATACTTATCAAAGTGCTTTCCTGAAGCTCCTTCTCCTATCTCATAACACAGCAGAACAACACTAGCTGGGAAGGTCTGGCTTCCCCATGTCCCCCAGCTCCAGCCACTATGCAAGACTGAGGTGGATAAATTGCAGCAGGACTTGGAAAAGGGAAAAGATGGAGCCAGAGCCATTTCTCCTTTCCTCAGCTGATTCACTTCAGAAGTCCATGGCATTTAGTTTTCTTAACCCTCCACTCACTGGCAAACCACATGCTTTATGGGTTCATAGAAATACAATTGATGGTGAATTTACATATTCCCTACCTTGAACCTAAGATAGTCTTACCCATAGGTTGACTTCAAATCAGTATGGTTGAGTCCTTATTATGAGCTACTCAACTCCTATTTAAAAGACAGAAAGTCCTCAATAAATGTTAGCTGTTACTGCTGTTGTGATTTCTGTCAGTATTACTATCAGTAGGATCTTCATACCGGTCTTTGTGCTTTCAACACATTTATGAATGACTCTAACAGTTGTTGAGATAATCTGTCATCTTTTCCACAGTAACTGTCCTACTGTCTTCTCTTTGAACCTTCTGGGACCTCTATTTTCTTCTACATTGAAACTACCACAACTAACCAACAATTCTACTAGGCTCTAAGTTTCTTTTTTAATTAATACTCCCTCTGGCTCTGTGTTTGCCCATAAACTTTATTATTATTACTCTCATCCTTAAATGAAGGGTAAAATTTAAAACAGATGCATGCTATACATACAGTGTTAGAATGTAAAGAGATTTTCTTTTCTCAGTTGACATCATTTTCTGCTAAGAAAAACTGAACACCATGGGTAAAGTACATGACTGGAAATACTTGTGATATTCCCACCACAATGAATATCTTTATCCTAATTTAAAATTTGATTCACATTTGGTTCCATCTGCAAACCTGAGTCATTTTGAGGTAAGAAGAAATAAAAGAAAGAATATGAAATTGAATACACAGCAAAAATAATGTCTGTTTAAAAAGATATTATTATTTACTAATTATTTACTAAGAGCTTTCCCTTCAAAAGGTATATTAGATGTCATATTCAGAAGTCGAGCACTTCTGAACATCCTTAACAGGATCTGCATCCTTAACATTGTTAATTGTTTCTGAGTTTAAAATCCTTCTCCTACCAAAGGAGTTAAATGGACCTGGATTTGAATTTGTAGTTTTGTGACAGTGGTTAAGTTGTTAACATCTCTTAACCTCAATGTTCTCGTTCACAGAATGTGACTAACTTGGGCTCCTATGTAATGCTGTTGTGAGGATTGAAGGAATCTAACAATGCATGTGAGAGTTTACTCTTTAAACACAGTGCCTAGAAGAGAACAGGCTTTTAATACATATCTGTTTCCTTGTTTTCACTCTTCATAATTTTCTATCTTTCTATGGTTTACATTTGAAATCAGCACTCAGTGATGTTGCAATCAGAGAGGGTGGTGTCTGACATGATCTGTGAATGCACAGGATGAGGGACCAGAAGAGGATGTAAGAGGCTCTGTACGTGTGGGGAGGAGAATATCCTTATTTTCAGCCAAAAATACTTCCTTTAGGCTTTACTGGGAGACAAAAACTCTCAAGTGATTTGGGCCTTATCTTAGTATAATATTCATAGCTAACTCCTCAGGGTTGTTTGTTCTTTATTTAGCAAATGGAAACTGCCTGATACCTTCAGTTGGTGCCATTTCATCAAGCAACATTCCACAGTGTTTGTGATCCAGTGTTTTTTCCATTGGCACACAAGCCTGAGATTTCCTCTTTATGGTAGGACATCCTACTGTATTCATGGTTAGTGTCACCGAACCGGATAGACGAGTCCCTTGGCCTGAACAACTCTAGATGCTTTGCCAGTTCTCACCTGAATTAACTGGTAACTCTGGGGAAGTTATGTAAAATCACACAGAAGAAGTGAAAATTATCTTGAAATGGAAACATATGTTCCATGCCAAGTTGGGAAGGATCAAATGTAAAAAAAAAATCAGCAATTACCAGACAACAGATTTCTTAAGATAAGAGATCCTGTCTTACTTCTGATGTCTCCACTGCCAAGTTCCTGAGAAGCCGTAAGACTACACACACGCACACGCACGCACGATGCACGCGCACACACACACACACACACACACACTTGCACATACATTCAGTATATATTTATACATTATACTATAATACACATTTATATATCATGCTGTTTCAAAAACTATCAATATATACCAAAACCCACTCATATTATATATTAATATATTTACTGAAGTGTAATTATTTAACTTAGGAGAATGGTATGAGGTTTTTTTTCATCTGGTCAACCTCTCTCTTTTCAGGTATGTATCTCAGCCCAGATATTGCCTCCCTTTTATAAACTTCCCCTTACCCTCAATAAGGTCAGATATTTTGTTCTCATCCTACTATCAAACTTTTTTTCTGCAATGGCCTTGTATATTTGTCTTTTTCCCGAGGCACCTGTAAAATGTAAGTCAATCCAGACGAAAAAGCAATACAAAATTTGAAGAATTACTTCCTACTTGGAATCTTGACTGAAAATAGATCTCCATTATGCAAAATGGCACATCAGTTCCTATTTAAAACCATCAAACATCGCCTTAGAAGCCATAATGAATGAACATTGCTGTTAAATCATATCTTGCCCAAAAGATTACATAGATCACCAGAGAAGCATGAAGTTTGCATACCTATCAACCTAACTGAAATAAGAGGGTCTTAATGTTCCTGAGACTAAGCATTCCTCAAATCTCCTGGATTTCTTTGGGTAGCTCTGGCAAAGAGGATATATTCTTCCCTTTACTTTTCTACTTGGTCTCCCCATTTGACAAACTACCACATGCCAGTTCCACCAGCAGAGAATGGTCATTATGTTTACTGCATTAAACATCCAACTGTGACATGTATTCATACAGAAATCTACATGACACTTTATCTTCTGGTTTTCCATTTTTATCACTGACCTTACATGATTCAATTTAGATGTTGTGGTTCATGGCTAGATTTGTTGGTTTTGGCAATGGGAACCTAAATGAATAAAGAAAGTTCGTGGCTTTTCTAATATGAAATGATTCTAAAATATAACAAAAGGACATATTTTTCCCTCCTTTTCATTTAGAAAACATTATTGAATGTCTTCTATGTACCAAGTACAATGTTAAGAACTTGATAACTGATGGAAAAGTATTTCCACAGTGGCTGCAGCCATTCACATTCCCATCAATAGTGCACAAGGATTCCTTTTTCTCCATATCCTCACCAACACTTGTTTCTTATTTTTGACTTTAGCCATTCTGACAGGTGTGAGGTGATATCTCATTATAGTTTGGACTTGCATTTCCCTGATGATGAATGACGCTGAGCATCTTTTCACATGTCTGTTAGGCATCTGTATGTCTTCTTTGGAGAAATGTCTGTTCATGTCTTCTGCCCTATTTTTTTAATTGGATTATTTGTTTTTTGGGTGTTGAGTTTTATAAGTTCTTTATGTATTTTGGATACTAACCTTTTATCAGATATGTCATTTGTAAATACCTTTTCCCATTCCATAGGTTGCCTTTTAGTTTTGTTGATTGTTTCTTTCACTGTGCAGAAGGTTTTTATTTTGATGTAGTCCCAATAGTTTATGTTTGCTTTTATGTCTCTTGCCTCAGGATACATATCTAGAAAACTGCTGCTATGGCCAGTGTCAAAGAAATTACTGCCTGTGCTCACTTCTAAGATTTTTATTGTTTCAGGTCTCACATGTAGGTCTTTAATCAACTTTGAGTTTGTGTATGGTATAAGAAAATGGTCCAGTTTCATTTTTTTGCATGTAGCTCTCCAGTTTGTTGAACCATTTGTTGTCAACACCATTTTTTGAATGGATATTCATTCCTCCCTTGTCGAATATTAATTAACCATATATTTGTGGGTTTATTTCTGGGTTTTCTATTCTGTTCTAGTCATCTATATATTTGTTTTTGTACCAGTACCATACTGTTTTGATTACTGTAGCTTTGTAATAAAACTTGAAGTCTGGAATTGTGATACTTGAAGTTTTATTTTTCTTTTTCAAGATTGCTTTGGCTATTTGGGGTCTTTTGTGGTTCCATACAAATTTTAGGACTGTTTGTTCTAGTTCTGTGGAAATGTTGGTATACTGATAGGATTGCATTAAATCGGCTTTCTTGCTAATCTTGCTTTTGGTGGTATAGATATTTTAACATTATTTGTTCTTCCAACCTGTGAGCATGGAATGTCTTTCCATTCCTTTTATAGTCTTGAATTTCTTTCATCAATGTTTTATAGTTTTCAGAGTACAGATCTTTTACCTCTTTGGTTAAGTTTATTCCTAGATAAAGATTTTATTGTTTTTGGTGCAACTGCAAATTGGATTGTTTTCTTAACGGTCACTTTCACGTGGTTTCACTTTCTGCTGCTTCATTAGTGTATAGGGATGCAACAGATTTCTGTACATTGATTTTGTATCCTGTGACTTTACTGAATTCATTTATCAGTTCCAGTAGTTTTTTGGCGGAGTCTTTAGGATTTTCTCTATATAGTATCATGTCATCTATAAATAGTGAAAGAAGGAAAACATAATTTGAATTTAAGCAATTTTCTAGAGCATCCTAATTAGGATTGTTTTTAGTTCCTTAGGATGATCTGGAGATACATATGAGAAGTCTCTGTATATATTTTAGCATTTATTGTACATATAATATATAAATGTATAAATATGTATGTTATATATATTTATGTATAATGAACTATACATAATTCTCTTTACAAAGTGTTTATTAATCTTAACAGATACTGTTGCTACTTTTTAAAAATTCTAAGTTTAAGACCCTATTTATGTATCATGTCTATTTTCTACCTACTTACCTACCTAACTACCTATGTACCATCTATGTAACTTCAAGCCAAATGTGCCCTATTTGTCATTAGATGAATAATCTGATATCTAGAGTAGGCAAAATCAGTTGTGCAGTATTCCTCACTGAGTTCTGGTATATTGAACATTTCTGACTAAAAATGCTACACCATACACTATCACGAGGATAAAGTCATGGTAAATAATGTATAAAGGAACGTGATGAGGACTGCAGACCCGAGTAATACAGGGTTTTGGAGGGAATCTGATGTCCATTTAATATTTTCTCACAGATTTTAATACACATCCCACTCTATTTACTCCACACAGCAACCACCTGGCATATATTTTGGCATAGAGAGGTAGGAAAATATGAGTTTTGGAATCCAAAAGATGGGGATTCAATCCCTGCTCTATCAGGATGGGCAAGTGATTTATCCTCTGGAATGCCAGTCTCTTCATTCTTACATATGGAGATGTCCATACAGGGCTGCTTGACATTCAAATGCAATCATTTGTGCACACAGAAGATACATAATAGGTTCCCAATTCATTTTGGTATAATGTGGTCAATAACAGAACCAGAGCCAACTTTCCAAATATGTAATTCATTTGAATTCAAAACCATGAAGACAGTTAAAATAGCTTAATAAAGCATATCTTGCATGCTTTTTTTTAAATCTGAAAAATGTAGGAAGAAGATTTTCTTTTAAAAGTTTTTCTGAAATTCCTCACTTTGCAGCTCTTGAATAAGTGCTATTAGATCCATTCAAAAATTTGGTATTTTGCCTTTGTTCATATTGAGCTTTTAAAAAGTTTTCTAACTTTTGCTGATGTTTACGCCTCTGAATATTCATCAGGTTTTACGGCTCACTCAGGAAAAATCTCCCTCTTTTCTTCTCTCAATCCATTTCCAACCTGGCTCCTCAGCTATTTTATCTAGATTTTCTGTTCTCTAAGGCTCTGTCCTCTAGTATTCATCTGGGCACCTGCTTTCTTACATTTAAGGTTTTAATTTAGTTGGGTGGCAAAATCCCTCAACACCTGTGACTTTTTGTATCCCCCAAAGTTCTTAGCACAGTAACAGGCTGACAGTAAATGTTCAACATGCTTTTGTTGCTTGTACTTAACTAAAAAAAAAAATCTTATTCTAAGTATGTGAGCCAGTGGCAAGTTATGAATACAAAAGCTTGAGTTTGGTGCTCTTGTACCTCTTGTCAAATCCTAAGATGTCACATCTGAGATGTGAATTCTTATAGTTGACATCAAAAAGGTACCAATGGTGACTCATTGCTCCAAAATTTCAAAAGGCCTTCCCTACTATCACTTGTCCTAACTTGAAATTCCTTCATTTCTGAACCCTGTTTCATGAAAAGAAGCCTTGGAATGTATTCTTCTTGAGATAAGCATGTTACCTTTCTTGAGATAATTTCATTAGGTTAAAATAATTATTGAGGATATAGCAGAGCCCAACCTTGGCTAAGGGCAGAAGAAGGAACTGGATTTTATTTGGAGCAGTTCCTTATTTGAATAAATGTTTACTGAAGTGAGTAAGCAGAGGCATTTCCATCTAAAACTTGGAGAGGAGACAGGAGAAGGGGAAGTTCAGAGAGGCAGGAGGCTACATTTTCAGGAGTCAATTTTAAACTCTGTGCCTGTGCATTACAGACAAAACAGTATAGGAGTTCTAGGTACAATGTACCGTTCTTCTTCTAGGGTCATTATTCATCTCTGCATCTCAACATCTAGTACAGTCACAGAAACATTTGTACTGAAAAATTGTTCCTGTGTGACTCTGGACTTCTCCAGAGACAGTTTATTGATCAAGGTAAAACAGAGGACCAAGTTAAAAATGTGACAACATAGTGGGAAATCTTGTTACAAAAAGAAGGTACTAAAAGAAGGTTAGGTGACATAACAGTTTCCCTGAGCTCAGGTTCTCTTTCCACGGGACCCAGCCATTGGTGGTGTGATCCACCACTCAACCTCTATTATCCTCACTCAGCTTCCTCTTTCAAAAATGAGGATCTTAAATCTCTACCCTTTCCCCCCTCACTTGAAAAAAAATCTTTGATTCCTCATATTAAAAAACATTTCTCCAAAATACTTTCATTTAAACTCCTTTTATTTAAATGAACGTCAGTTGAATTAACCCCCTCATAAATATTTCTTTTAAATCATTCTTTTCTAGGATTTTATGATGGACTCAGTCTTGAAAATCTCTAAGAGGGGGAGAAAAGAGAGAAACTGTTAAAGAACATCTCATATGAGCCAAATTTTTCATATTTATTTCATTCTCAAGCCTTATGAAATGGAAATTTTCTCCACTTTTAAATGTAAGAACACAGGCCATATAGCATGTTGCAGGCCAGGTAAGGGCTGGGAAGCTCCAGGCTCCCCTCCCAGGTTTGATTTAAAAATCCATGTTCTTTCTAGTACTTGGTTGGTGCCGGAATTCTGTAAAAAAGGTAGGTATTCCATTTAACAGATGGAAAGACTGAGTTACTGAGAACCAGGGACTTCCTAGGTTTCATAGTAATCAGCATTTCTGGTGCCAGGAAGAAACTCAAATATTTTGGAGTAGAGTGTAAGTTCACATCACAGGGTGTAGGAAAATATTTTTTTGTATGATAACTTTGATGCCAGCATTGAATTTTCAGGGTTTTAAAATGATGAAATTTGAGAGTTGAGCTTGTTGTATTTATACTTTTTAAAGGCATTACGTTGTTTTAATTCTTAATTGTTTTCTAACTGGGATAAATTTGTAGAATAAACTGATAGACTCTGACTCTGCTTAGCTTTAGTTTTCAACTCAAATAAGGGAGTGAAGTGCAGCATTGCTATAATTATGGTCTCTAAATGTGTAAGGTTCCAGATATACTCTATTATTTCACAGCATGTGCAAAGCTGAAATAAACACTGGGCTTTCCAAAAATCACGCTTATAAAACAACTAATTGTAATCTACCTTTGTTCTGCTTGTAGAACTCGTCTCAGGATATGCTAACTGATTTCTTATGTTATACAACAGAGCCTTTAAAAAAAGAGTTTACTTTGTCACAGTTGAAAAAATACAAAAGTCACATAAAGGTATATTTTAGCTAACTGCAAAAAAAAAAAAATTCTAGTACTTCAGTTGTTTACCAGAGACTATTTCAAAATGAACATATTTTATATGTAAGAAATTGATAAAATTCTTTATTTTTTCCAAACCATGTATCTTAGCCTCCCTAGCTCCCCAACTCCTGCCTTACACATACATAGTATCTAGAACATGATAGGACTTGATCTTGAACTTTATTTCTTCTTATAAAAGTAATTTTCCTATCTGAAAATAATTTGTAATGCTGTACAGCACTGTACTTCCTCATGCTTTAGGAAAGAATTTTTTTCCTCTGAATGTTCCTTGTGTTGGTTTTTTCATCCTGCCTGTGTTGGCTTTAAGCCTTCTGTTCCTTTCAGTGCATTTGGTCTGGTGCCAAACGAGAGTCAGTACTTAGCCCAAAAGTATCATTTTCCAGCACACAGAATCAGAAAGAAAACCCCGCCTCTTACACCCACTACTAATTACCATACCACAAAACTGACTAGTTGCATCACTGGCCCATCACTTGTGAATATCTGCTTTCCAGAGCTCTCATTCCTGCAGAGAATGAGTTTGAGCCACATGGAAGACATGCCTTTAAGCCATTCAGGCCCTCAAGGAACACACAGACCATCCTGGAAGCAATGGTTCCTCTACTCAACAATAGTTATTCTGCTGTTTCTCTGCTCCTTCAGTACACTAATTCTTACTTTTCTTCCACTCAAGGTAAGGAGACAATAGTACCTAAGGTTGCTTTTTTTTTTTTTTTTTTTGGCAAGTCTAGTTATTGTCATTCAGTATTGTTAGAGCTAGTTGGAAGAAAGAGACATGTGGGTATAGATAATGTAAACAGAATTTCAATTTTGTCATGTCATATGGCTTTTGAGGTTTACCTAAATATTTTGAAATGAAAGGTTTAGAAAATGCTAAATGTTAGCTGCATTACTGAGTTAGATAGAATCAATTAAATCAGTCAATTGACAGATGCCTTGGAATATTTTCTCCTTTTCTGGAACTCTGCTAAACCCTCTTGGTGGAATAAAGGAAAAAACATATGTTTGCTTTCAAGGAATGGGATGCAAGCTATAGCCTTAATGAGGGGAAAGACATAAGATAATGGAAGACAGAACAAGGTAAGTGACAGGTGACCAGTGCATCTTTATGGAAGGAAATGGCACTGAACTAGGAGTAAGATCTGGATTCCGGTTCTAAGCCTCCCTAACTCTATGAATTTAAGAAAGACATTTAATCTTTCCAGTTCTCAGTTTCTTCATCTGAAAATTGGTGGCAGGAGAATGGATTTGTTCATTACAATGCCCCTTCTAGCTATAAAATACACTGATTAATAATTTACCTGAGGGTAGTATAGAACATAAATGCTTTAGGAATTCAAAATAGGAGACAACGATTTTGGGCTAGGGTGATCAGGAAAAGTTTCATGGGGGAAGGAGAAAGCACATGGCTGTTTGGGAAGCCCCTGATGTTTATCAGAAATTTCCCATTGAGCTCCAGTCCAAGTTGTTGGTCTAGTAAAGGAAATGGAGATATATTAGGTTCTTCTTAGCAGTTTTACTGACTGTTGACTACATAGCACTGACCAAAAAGAAAATAATAAATTCTTTATTTAATTTAGGATTTAACCCATTTCTGGGTATATCTGAAGATTCTGGGCCCTGGAGAGAATAAGGTAGTATATGCCTATCTAAGAAAGGGCTAGGATATGAAATTAGTGCCAGTGGAAACATTTTTCTAAGGAGATTGGCCAGTGAAGATTTCAGAGATAAGGTTCTACTATTTAAAATATTTGAAAGCAATTGAGAAAAGATGCAGGAGGAAGCAGTACATGGTAGTTGCTGTTGTTAATTTAGTTAGGACAAGTGTAGCTTTGGCCAAATTTTTACACAGTAGTCCTTTAATCTGTATTCCCTAACTGTACACAAGGGTATGCAACAGAGGCTTTCTAATGACATCCCTACCTTCTCCAGAAATGTATCAAGGAGAAGCCTGAACTTTCTGGAGCAGTGAAGCTATGAGCTGAAAGAAAAGAACTGTCAGGAATCCTGAGTGTTTTGATTTCTGAAGAAGGGGAAGGGTGTGAATAGCAATAGCTTAACTTTGGAAACACTTTATCCCTCTAGAAACTGCCTCAAATTTTAGCCAGAGGACCCTGAAAAACATAGGATATGTTATAGGTGTCATCCGTTCCTGCATGTAACTGGAGAACCAATGCTGGCTCTTGCAAAGACTAAGAGGAAGTCTAAAAATGCCAGCAGCACCTAGGACACCTCTTTCCAGAACTGAACTTGACCAATCCCATGTATTTAAGCTCTGATTCTCTATCCTAGACAACATGCATCTTCTCAATGAAAGGTTCTGCCTCTAATGAAATAGTCCAGAATTTATTTCAAATTTTGGAAAATTTAAAAGGTTTTTAGGATATTGTCCTGATTGGATGCCATAAAGGCTTATTTCCTATAGGAAAAGCCAATGGCCTGGCTGACAGTGCAATGATATTAACTCAAGTATTCCACTTTCTGCTTGCCTGTGCTTCCCTTTCCCAACTGGCCACAAATAAGTATCTTAGGAAAGGAGGCCTGAGTGGCTAGCGGATGATGAGTCATTATGAGGTGGCTGCTTTCACCTTTTCACAATACTCATGAACCCTGGAGTGTATTTTTGGTCTCCACTCTAGTTTTTATATACAAAATCCCACTTTCCAACTTCTCTAGGCACTAATCCAAAAAGTGTTAGGAAGATTTGCTCCTTTTAGACCAACAGAGGTTTCCTTGGAAGAACTTTTTTTTTCTCCCCCCACCTTTTCTTTCAATGAAATGAAGGAAGCTTCCAAAAGGGGAAATTGCGCTTGTACTTAAAAGCAGAATAGATTCTATTTCCAAATGATAATCTGGTTGTGGTTGGTTTATAGAAAGAATTATTATTTTGGCCATTTGAACCCAAGCACTTAAATCTGGGCTTAAATCAAAATGAGATTACAAGAGCAATTGATCCTTCTAAGCAAAAACGAATTTAACTCAATGGAAAGTCCCATATGCTTCTTATAAATGGATATTTACCCCTTCTAAACCAGAATTATAAATAGAAACTACCCCACAGAGTACTGGGGGTGAGACTTTTGAATCAGACAGATTGTTTGGAACTCAGCATAGCTTCTTATCAGCAGCATGACTTTGGGCTAGTGTTACTTAATCCCTCTCAGACACACTTCCTCATCTGCAAATGAGCATGCTACTTCTTATCCCATAGACTTGCAGTAAGGATAAATAGGACAGTATAGTGCCGGACCCATAGTAGGCTCTGAATAGATTGTAGTGATTAATATTTGCATCCTTATTATTGACATTATAAGGAAGATAAATTTAAAAAGACTTTTAACAACATGGATATTCCTTGCTCATCTAGTTAGCTTCTTCATCTAAAGACTATACCTTGTTGCCAAATAGATGATTTTTGTGACTAGACAGATTTTCATTTGTGGCAATAGGGAATATCAGTGATGGTTTCTGTAGTACTGAGTAGACATTAAAGCGGTCCAAGTAGAGTATCCAGGATTTCAGTTTCTGGCAATTAATTTGTCTGTGGCCTTAGGTTTCTCCACACACTCATTATGCATGACAGTAGACACCACAGATATGATCTGTGCCACATATTTTGGCACTCATTTATATTTAGATTGCTACCCAATTGCCTCATGTGTGTAATCCTGTCTTTCTAGAAAGATTATAAATTTCCTAAGAGGCAAGGACTGTAAGTTACATGGTTCCCTTGCTGACAATGCTAGCTGGGAATATAGGCAATTCAATATTTTGTTCAATTTTTCATTACAATCAGCATCATTATCAAAATAGCTAATGTTTAATGAGCAGGACCAGGTCTGTCTGGGCAAAGCCCTTCATAACAATTATTATATTTAAACCCATAAACACGCTCAGTAAGCTAGGTGCTATTGTTTCCATTTTATAAATGAGAAAATTGAAGATAAGGGAATCCCTATCACATGCCTATTATGGATCAAAAGAAGCTGGATTTCAGCATTTCTTTTCTTTTTTTTTTTTTTAATTTTTTTTAACGTTTATTTATTTTTGAGACAGAGACAGACAGAGCATGAACAGGGGAGGGTCAGAGAGAGGGAGACACAGAATCTGAAACAGGCTCCAGGCTCTGAGATGTCAGCACAGAGCCCGACGCGGGGCTTGAACTCATGAACCATGAGATCATGTCCTGAGCGAAGTCGGCCGCTTAACCGACTGAGCCACCCGGGCGCCCCTCAGCATTTTTTTTCTAAGAAACACCAAAAGGAGGATGGAATAATTGCAAGAGCAAACATAATTGTAGGAGTCCAAACTTTAAAAAAAATTTTTTTTTGATGTTTACTTATTTTTGAGAGAGAGAGAGACAGAGCGTGAATGGGGGAGCGGCAGAGAGAGAGGGAGACACAGAATCCTAAGCAGGCTCCAGGCTCTGAGCTGTCAGCACAGAGCCCAACATGGGACTCGAACTCATGAACCACGAGATCATGACCTGAGCCGAAGTCAGAGGCTTAACCGATTGAGCCACCCAGGCATCCCAGGAATCAAAACTTTTTGATTGCATCTCTTTAGCAACAAAATGTTTTTGAGTATAATCCCAACATATATGCTAATTTATTATGTTATATATAAATACTAATACTATGTATAATAAAAAGATACACAAAATGGAAACTCATAAGAATGAACTGAATAACATGCTTGATATAGTTTCTTCACAGTGCAAAACTGTTTTGCTTTTGTCAAAATATTACATTTAATATCTTAACATAATATAAACATTTCTAAAGTAATTGAAACAATATTTTAATAGAGTAATTTGATAAATGTGTTTCTTTTATTTTCTTAATCTTAGTTTAAAATGCTTTGCAACATAATAATTTGAAGGTTATATTCTAAGTTAATTTACCTTGATTCATGATTTTGACTGTCATAACCTATAGTTCCGCACTCTCCTCACCTGGACTATTTCATTCCTTTGACTTCTCTTTAAACAACCAATGTCCTCCCCCTTCTCCCTCTCACCTGAAAACCTGAAAACCTGTCTCCAGGTTCTATAAGAAAATTGAAGTAGGCGGGAAGGAAGTTCCAAAACTTCCCATCGTACCTACCACTTACCTGCATTTTTTTCCCATGTAGAGTGTGCTTCCCTCATGGCACTGCATATGAACTGTTCATGTGCCTATCTAAGGCCACCTCTGATCCAGATGCTGTCCCCTCTTACCTACTCAAAGACATTGCTCTAACAATTATTTCCTAGCTCTTACATTCTACCTCTTGCCACTTCACTGGAACATTCCCATCAAATGGCAACAGATAACCATGTTGTTAGTTCCTTCATGTTAAAACAAAACCAAAGACAAGAAAAAAATAATAATCTCTCATCCCCACCTAGCCTCCACTCAATTTTTCTGTTCTCCCTCACAAGAAAATTCTTCTCAATTTCTCTTTTCTCATTTAGACTTAAATCCACTTTAATTAAGTTTCTGTCCTCATCACATTGCAGAAACTACTTTTGCCAAGAACCCCAATGACTACTATGTTGGTAAATCCATCAGTTAATTGCCTATCCTCTTCTCACTTGGCCCATCAGCAGCATTTGATACAGCTGATCACTTCTCCCTAAAATACTTTCTTCTCTTAGTTTCCAACATCACACTTTCCAGGTTTCCCTTCTGACTCACTGGTCTTTCCTTCTTAGTCTCCTTTGCTGGTTCTTCCTCATTCCCTGACCTCCAAGCATTGCAGTGCTCCAATGTTCCTCTCTCTATCTATACTCACTGCCTCGACAATCTTACACAGTCTCACATCTTAAAGCATCACCTAGAAGCTGAAGATTCCTGAATTTATATCATCAGAACTCCTTAAATTCCATCCTCATAGGTCCAAATGCCTACCTGACACTCCTACCTGGATATGTGATAAGCATCACAAACTTGATGTGTCCAAAAATGAACTCATGAGTCCTTCCTTTGTTTCTTTCTCTTAAATCTTGCTCATTCCAGTGATTAGCAGCTTTATCTTTTCAGTTACTCATGCCCAGTATCTTGGAGTTTTCTGTTTTCTTCTCATTATCTCATCCCATATCCATGTCCGGATAGCTAGCACCTTGGTCAGAGGCACCATGCTTTCTTGCCTAAATGATTACAATGATCTCTTAACTGGCCTCACTGAGAGGCCTCTCTTTGCTTTATTCCTACCATAGCAGCCTCTCTTTGCTTTATTCCTACCATAGCAGCCAGAGAAATCCCACAAAAGAAACACGTGCAATTATCTTTGAGTTCAAAAAGCCTCTTAAGCACTTTGCCACAAGGAAACCAATGAACTTTACGTGGCACAAAAAAAATTTTTTTTGTGGTTATACCTTATTTTGCTCTTGAGTATTTTAAGGGCTTTAGCATTTAAATACCAGTATTTATAGAATTAACCACACTGATGGGTTCTTGTAGCAAGTAAACTGTGGTATGCTGCCACAGTTTGAAACTGAAGTCTCCTCATGGTATCTCAGTTACCGTAAATGGCGTGATTGTCTTTATATTAAATGAAGGTGGTTTTACAAATCTGCATTGTGAATATTTCTATGGTTTATTAAAGATAAAAATAAACACAACTAGGAATTTTATTATTTTCTTCTCCCATGTCAATGGATCACCTGGTACAGTGACTGGAGTGTGAAGACTAGTGTTTACAGACAATTTCTGTAGCCCAAGAGGAGGAGAGTCCAAGAGCAGATAGTTGTCCTGTGGGTATAAGTTAGGTGGATGGAATGAGACCTCAACTTTTGCCGAGAAGACCCAACAGGGCAGCTAGGTAATGGAAGGGAAAGGACAGAACCGGCCATCTACAAAGGGAAGCTGAGGACAGGAGAGACAAGGTGGAGGAAAGGATTTTTTATATGGCTAGGGAAATGAAGTTGGCTTCAGGATCTCAAGCTCTAAATAAACCAACCAGTAAAACCATGATATGGTCATTATCCTGACAAATCCCTCTTTTTCTTCCCGTACAGACTGCCAGTGAGCCCTGCGTAGCTAAGTTCGGTGAGTAACCTGTCTTGTGTACCTCTGTTTTACTTTTCTTAGTATTTGATACAAGAAGGAAGCCTGTATTCTATTTTATTCATTTTTCAGCTACTATTTATAGCTGTTTGTCAAGTGCCAAGCAGTTGTCTAGTTGCTGAGACTTCAGAGATTAACTAGGCAGACAAGCCCATGCCTTGATGAAGCTGACATTCAAGGCCACATCTCTGGGCAGGAATGTACATCACTCTTACAGGCCCAGAAACATGAAATCCAGGAATCTACTTTTAATTCTGTGGTTTTTTTTTTGTTTTTTTGTTTTTTAATTTTTTTAACCTTTATTTATTTATTTATTTATTTTTAATTTTTTTTTCAACGTTTATTTATTTTTGGGACAGAGAGAGACAGAGCATGAATGGGGGAGGGGCAGAGAGAGAGGGAGACACAGAATCGGAAACAGGCTCCAGGCTCTGAGCCATCAGCCCAGAGCCTGACGCGGGGCTCCAACTCCCGGACCGCGAGATAGTGACCTGGCTGAAGTCGGACGCTTAACCGACTGCGCCACCCAGGCGCCCCATAACCTTTATTTATTTTTGAGACAGAGAGAGACAGCATGAACTGGGGAGGGTCAGAGAGAGAGAGGGAGACACAGAATCGGAAACAGGCTCCAGGCTCTGAGCCGTCAGCCCAGAGCCCGATGCGGGGCTCGAACTCACGGACCGTGAGATCATGACCTGAGCCGAAGTCGGCCGCTCAACCAACTGAGCCACCCAGGCGCCCCAATTCTGTGGTTTTTTAAGAAACTTTTTTTCCTAAAAATTTCTGCATTTTAATAAGCACAAGTTTCGTATTTCTATAACTTTTCCCTGTGACAAACTCAAAGTTCTGCTCACATACCACATATTGCCAGTGCCTCGTAGAGTGTGTGTAGGGTGCCATTTTTGTTTCTGTATGTACAGAGAAGGGATGGAAACTAAGGAAATGGCCACTCCCCTTGTGCCCTTCTCCTTACCTTTCAGCTTCCAAGCCACTTTCCCTTATAGAGAGACCTGGGATTTGCTAAGAAAACACATTACAGTTTATAGTTACATTGAGCCTTAGGGTATTTCTTAGCCTACATACAAAATTTAAAGTAAGTACATTTGGATTATTTATTGGATATTTCAAGCCAAACACATATTTTCGGCTGAGAGCAGAACATTTCTAGTGTTAACTGCAATCCTTGTTTTCCTATACAGTTCAAATTGCCAGCCTTCCCTGGTTTGGGAGAGTTAGGGAAGCTCTACTTGTCTCTGCCTTTGTAATTTGTTTTTATTTTTTTTAATGTTTATTTATTTTTGAGGGGGAGGGGAGGGCAGAGAGAGAGGGAGATACAGAATCCAAAGCAGGGTCTAGACTCTGAGCTGTTAGCACAGAGCCTGATGCAGGGCTCAAACTTGTGAACTGTGAGATCATGACCGGAGGCGAAGTTGGATGTTTAACTGATTGAGCCACCTAGGCGCCCCTGTTTTTGTTTTTCTAGTGAATGGAGAGGAAATAACGATATGTTTGAAATTCCTTCTTGATGTGATAAAATGTTAAGAATATCACATGCTGCTAATAGGTGGCCTCAGGGCTAGTGGCCCCTGTAACAGAACAAGAGAACCAGGGGCACCTTTTTGCAGTGACTTGCCTATTGTCTATTGCATATTACAGGGTCCTACACAGCAGGAAGAAATTTACTAGGCTTTGGACTCACTGGAGATACAGAGGCTTTTTGTTCTAATAGCTCTCCTTTATTCTCCTTTAGAAATCTGCCCTCAGAGCCTTATAGCAATCATTTACATAAAAAAGAATTTAAGTCAATGTGTGATCTCTCCCAGGGTGCTTTCTTATTAAGGCGTCTTTCTAATTATGAGATAAAGGCTTTGCCCTCATAAAAAATAAGTTATGGAGAATTAGGGACTAGGCCAAATAAGTATTTTGAATGATCAAAACACATCCTGGGGCTCTGAAATCACACTACTGTGCTAAAACAATTAACATTAAGAAAATATGTAAATTCTACTTATACCTATGAAAATACGTGATCTAGTGTAGACTCTTCCCCACCCTCCACCCGTGACAATATTAAACTAGGAATACTTACATTTAAACAAATAATTTTCATTTATAAACTAATGAATTTACCAGTAGGTGTTTTTGAAGAGTTGGATAATGATATCCTAAGTAGATCTTGGGTATATACCCTAAACTAAAGAGAAGAGCCATAATTTAGACACAATGCACCTAATTCAGGAACATGGATGTATCATTCAATCAGTAAATATTTATTGAGCACATACTAGGTCCTAGGAACTCTTTTAGGTGAAGATATAGCAATGAACAAAATAGAGAAGTACTTATTTTCAAAGATGTTATCTTCAAGTAGGTATAAGACAGACAATAAACAACTGAGGAACTTAATTCATAATACATTAGATGGTGATATACCTTCTGCGAAGAAAACTAAAGCAGTATGAAGAGAGAGAATGACAGGAGAGCACTCTTTTATATAGATTAATGAGGAAGATCTCATTGATAAAGTGATACGTAGTATGATAGTATTTACATAGAAAAGCATGAATATGTGGGGTGCCCAGATGGCTCAGTTGATTGAGTGTTGGGACTCCTGATTTTGGCTCAGGTCATGATTTCATGGTTCATGGGACTGAGCCCCACGTTGTGCTGTGAGCTGACAGTGAAGAGTGTGCTTGGGATTCTCTCTCTCTGCCACTTCCCCACGTGTGCACACATGTGCACTCTCTCTCTCAAAATAAACAACCATTAAAAAAAAAAAAAAAGCAAAGCATGAATATGCATCCTGGACTGCCAATTGGTTATCACAATCCTGGTGTGTGATTCTACTCTCCCTTCCTCCTCCTTTCTTTCTTTTCACAAATACTGATTGACAAGAGATACAAATGCCACCTAAAACTTAACACATCTTTCTGTTCCAAATCCATTTCTTTAGAACTCCCCAAGCAAGAGATACACTTAGGATTTGTAATATCTCTAAACAAGGAGTAGATATTTAAAATATTAAAATTGTGGTTGGAGAGAACTAATGTGGACTAGGTAAAGAAACAACTTGTTAAGTGGGAAAGAACTATAGTCAGGAAAGGAATGAAGTAACTATGCCCTCTTTTTTCTCTTTTGTAAATTTCTTATAGGACCACTTCCTTCAAAATGGCATATGACATCTCCTAAACTTCCTTGTGTGAATAATACAGCTGATTGGAACCTGAAGATACTTCGGAATGGCTTATATTTAATTTATGGTCAAGTAGCTCCAAATACAACCTACAAGGAACCAGCTCCCTTTGAGGTGCGGCTATGTAAAAACAAAGACATCATACAAACTCTAACAAACAACTCTACAATTCAAAATGTAGGAGGGACTTATGAACTGGATGCTGGAGATACGCTTCATTTGAAATTCAACGATGAACATCAGGTTCTTAAAAATAATACCTACTGGGGGATCTTATTGCTAACAAATCCCCAATTTATCTCCTAGAGATTCAATTTGGTCTCCTCATCATCTTTAGCACATGCGGAGAGGCTGATGGGTGGGTTGAAGGAGGCAGATTTTCAACACACACAGTTTGCCTGCGTGCACAAATCAGCATAAACAGAACTCTTGTCTGCATGTGAGTTTTCATCTCTCAAGCTTAACTGAAGACAGGCCAGAGACATTTGATTACCCCCGACACTGGGTTGACAAAAACACTTCACTAATCCACGATAAATGACTATGGGTGGCTCGAGGACAGAAGCTTCTCAAAGAGTCTTTGTCTAATTCTTAAATCCTTGGGTGAGAAAATTGTCTTATATCCCTGGGAATCTTAACTGGTAGGCCAAAAAAGATCCAGGGCAATGGTCTGGCTTTGTTCTCATATTCTTGGGCTGCTTCACCTTATTCTTCCCATACTCCTGTCTTTTGAGGCCCTCCTATTAAAAGTAGTCAGACTGGGAGGGTGGCCACAAACATGCCAACAACACCCCACTTTAGATGTGACGATGTTAGATGATAGGGAACACTATCGTCTATTGGGACAGAGGCATAGGTGGCATGGAATGGAGGCACTTTACTTGGGAACATCCCTGGATTTCATCATGTTCAGGATGCAGAGTGCTTTATAAAACCAGTTGGTCAAAGGACTCATTCTGAACCTTCACAGAGGGCTCCTGGGAACTTGTTTATTGTGTCTACATGTTGTCAGTGGTAAAGAAAGAGTAATCATAAAAATTAACCCCCAGAAATTGGTATCATCAGTACTGTATTACGTCATGTAATAGTTTCCTCTTTTTAGCTGGCTCTTCACAGTTTGCCAAGTGCTTTCAATAGATCACAGGGCAACTCCAGGAAGCTAACGGGGCAGGTGTTTTGGCACAATTTAAACAATGAGAATATAAAGGCAGAGAGAACATCGGTAATTTGCCTCAACCCATAGAACTAGAGATTAACAGTGGGCTTCCCCACTGTCTCGTACTGCCTTAGCTTAAGAGTTGATATTTCAGCTTTCGTGTTATAGTCGATAAAGTTTAGCAGATTTAATTATCAGGAGATACATTCCCTTTCAGCCCAAGGTGGGTAGAATAAAGCTACAACACATCTCTCCTTTCTTAGCAAACTTTTCCTTTCCCTGCTTATAGCAGGAAACACAAGGGTATTGCTCAGGGCTTCCTTCAAACAAATCCCCTTGCTGCCTTGGTCAAATGTGTTAACTTCTGAAAATAATGAATAGCACTCAATTCAATAACAGCCTGCTAAAATTTTACACTCTGTTAAATTAATTAGCTGCTTGTGGATTCTTGTTGAAACGTATGTAATATGACTATATGATAACCCAATTTAAAATATTTATGGATATTTGTAAAAAGCTACATTGTTAATTAATACTATTACATATAAAGCTAATTTAAAAATATTTGTATTGTTTACAAAAAAAAATTGCTCAGGCTAAGCCTGAGGCAAAAAAAAAAAAAATCTGCTGAGTAGCTGTATGGCCTAAACCTGGATACCTTGTTTCTCTTGTATTTGCATATCTTCTCAGGAAATTAAAGTTATATCACATATTTATAGAAGCCCACTGGTATTGATTGTTGTTGAGTTATAAGCAGCAGTGTGCTGGAGTGCTGGAGTGAGCTAGCACTAAGCTCATGATAGCTGATTGTTACATTTTCAAAATTTTGAATCTGGTTATTAATTAGTCATTCTTGAAATTGGCTATGGTGGGACTATTTATACCATGGGAACTGGCAAACACAAATTCGGGATTTTCCTTGTGGAGAGCCTGTTAACCAGCACACGGCTATTTGTAAAACACTCCTTAATGACTTCTCTCTGCTCCTGCCTTATTCCTGGGACAATCAAGGTAGGCAAGAGAGTGAAATTACCATACTCCCAGGAAGAGCCCCCCATGGTAATGATTTCTCAGGGCAAGGATGAGCTCAGCAGCTGCAGGGAGAGTGAAGGCTACCAACAGACGATCTTTGAATTTTCCTGGTGTTGTAATTTCAGCCTTTGTTTTCAACGTATACTATTTCCTTGTTTCTTCAAATAGATGAAACCTATATAAATGTTCTGTTGGTAAGTGGGCTGTAGCTAACTTATCCGTGGATTATCAGTTTAGCATCAGTGATATTGAGAACTTGAGGGTGCATCAGAGAAATCCTTGCCCAAATGAAACACTGCTTGGCTAGTGTTAGGCAAAAGTGAGAGCTGGATGCAATCAGCTTTTGGTTATAGCTGTTCCAATTTTTGATGGGTTAGTCAGACAGTTTCACATTCTGACTTCTGTCCCTCCCCTCAACTCCACATCAGCCATCCTCACTAACAAAGCCGTCACCAACCCCTTTCATACTGTTTTTTACCTTCACTCTTGCCCATCAAAACTGACCTAGAGTGTGTTACAGCACTATGGGTTGAGTGCCTCCTGAAGATAGCAGTTGACTGGAAAGCAACGCACTTTTGTGCATTTGATGGGGGCAAACTAACTCCTTAAATATATCTGTTTATCTTGGAGATGAAATTCCTGTCTTTTTGTGTTTGATCTCAAAGAAGCAATTTCATTGGTGGAGGTGAGAGGATATTTTTTATTAGAGAGAAGAAGAAAAAACCTGATTGATTTATGGGCAAGGAGTCTAAGGATTACCTTCAAGTATAAGTTATAAAGGATACCTTGGTACCTACACTTTTCTTGATCTGAATGGATGTGTCTCCATTTTGGGGGTCATTTGTGACCCTGGCAAAGTCACTCTACAGGTCATGACTCTCCTGTGAGTCCCACATTTATCCACAAGAGACCAGTACACACACTTTGTGCCTACAAACTCAAGAGTACGACTGCAGCAAGATTCTCCTGTCTCTACGCCCAAGGAGTTGGTTTTTATCTTCCTCACAGATTTACTGGGTGGGGTCAAACTCTAGCTCACTGTCAACTTTTGCTTTTTCTGGTGGAAGTCAGGCACTAGTTCTCTGTTACCTCCCAATTGCAAGAAATAAAGCTCTTTTAGGGGTTCCCTTGAAGTCCTCCTACCAGGTTTAACATTAGAAAGTTTCATTGCATCCCATTCCTCCTGCAAATGGAGTGGGTGAGGACTCACAGCATGGCCCCAGGTTTTTCTTTGTAAATTGTATCTCAAGCTCTCCTTTTTACCACTCTGGCCTCATTTTAGGTCCTTAATCCAGCCAATGTGTCAAAGAGTAGTGGGGGAAAGGGGCTCACCTTCATTCCTTTGTAAATTTTGCCATATTGGTGAGGGCAATGGTCTTACCCTCACTTTGATATCTTAGTGCCAATAATATTATGCTTGAGTTGAAACTGAATCAGGTAGAGTCCCACTTTAATATCCAGTTATACTCTTAGATGTCTAAAAGGGATCTGAGAGACCTATGATAATATGCAAAAATACAAAAAGCCCCAAACTCTCACCACAGGAGCAATAAAATAAGAGTTTAATACAAAGGCAGAGGGAGAGGAAAATTATTGTTCAAAAGTTAGGCTTAAGAACATTGTTACAAATGAATATAAAACAATGCTGTTAATTTCTTGAAAATCAAGGAAAATAGAGAAGCATGAAGGAAATAAAATTGTCTTATCTAAAAATACTGTTTTAATACACACTGTTTTATTAGGAAGAAGAAACTTTCAGGGCACCAGCATGGCTCAGTAGGTTGAGCATCTGACTCTTGATTTTGGCTCAGGTCATAATCCCAGCATCATGGGATCAAGCCCTGTGTCTGACTGAGCTAAGTATAGAGCTTGTGTAAGATTCTCATTCTCATTCTCTCTCTCTCTCTTTCAAAAAAAAAAAAAAAAAAAAGCCAAGAAACTTCTCTCCAGCACTGAGCACTGAGCTCTAGCAGACTCTCCAGATCCACAATGAATGCTCTAGATAGTAAAATTCAGACTTTCCATTTATTTGAATGTACTGGATTCTGCTAGCAGTTAGCTAGTTTAAGGACTTGAAAACAGCTTAGTTGGGCTATTACTCCAAAACATACAACAGTATTGATGAATCCCATTATACTATTTGGGAAAGTAGGCTGGAGGGTTTATAGGACATGTTTCAAAGAACTCAAGAAGTGTTTGGGAATAAGAATATGGAAATTCAATGAACAGAATCATTAGAATTAAGTCAACTTCCTCATTGCTTCAATTGCATAATCAGAGTGGGAACCTCTGATTTTAGTGTCCAGGGTGATTGTTTCCACCCAGCTTTGGTGTTTTCCAGGGACACTACAGGGGTAGCATGTTCCTCACACTGGGTCCTAAACATGCAGAATTTGAGCTGGACTGGGGTGAATTGGTGAGTTTAAGTTTTGCAGAATGGAAGACAGAGCTTCTTACCTCCTTTCCCTGCTTATGGGTTGTATCTCTTACCCAATGGCATAGTCTCTGAGAAGAATCTGATGTTCAAGTGTCCAGGATCTGACACAGTGCCTGACTAATAGTCCTTATTGTCTATTGACTGAACAAATAAATCATAAATTTGCTTGAGCATTGGTGAGAACTTAGCATTATTGTGTGCTCTCTGGATAATGCAGTCCAATGGGGAAAGCCTTCAGTCCCTGTTCCTACAGTCTCCCATCCCATCACCTAATCATCTCAAGTGCTCTCCTCCTTCCCTACACTGTTAATGTAAATAAGGTAAAGAAACTTATAAATTCACTCGCACTAAGGGAAAATAGCCAGTAAGCTACCTTGTGTTGCATCACTAAAACAGGACAAAATCCTATTTGTTTTAAGCTTTGCTGGCCAGATGTACCAAGAAGCAACTATCTTTACAGTATCCTAAGGCAAAACAACTTATTCAATTTATTTAATAATCAATAGCATAAGTTTTCATAGTGAAGCCTATGGACTCACTACGTAAGATTCACAGAGGATGCTTGGAAAAAACATGATTGTTTTGAATGATAGGCCTCATGCAAGTCTACTGAGGTCTAGGAATCAAATGGATTTTTTAACCAGCTCTGACCTACAGATTATTTTTATGCACACTGCAGTTTAAGAACCACTGTTTTATGGCATATAATGAATCTCAGCCGAATATTTCTCCAGTATTTAAAAAGAGTCAAAGCTTCTAAACAAAACAATAAAATAAAAAAGCAAAACAAAAGCAAGAGCAACAACAAAACCAATGCTGGTGCTGCGCATGGGACTTACCATAATCCATCTCTCCTCACAAAAGCAAATGGCTTTCTAGCCTCCAAGTCTGAAAAAAGGTTGGGCTCTTCACTTTTCATAACCTAATGGCAACGTTGCCACTTGAACACCAGCAACCTAAGGCATCTGAGTCTTGCCACCATCAGCACTACATTATCTGCCTGTATGCTGTCAACTCTCAAATATTCATCTTTTGCCCGAGTTGCTCTCCTTTACTTCAGATTTGTAAATGCAATTGTTTGCTCAGCAATTTCACCTTGGAGGTAGAGCAGACATCTCAAATCCAACATATCCAAAATGTTGCCCCAAATCAGCTTTTCTTGAAGCCTCCCTCATTTCAATTATATTGCATAGGGCAAAAACCTCTGAGTCATGAAGTCATTCTTGACTCCTGTCTTTCATACATTCACTATTAGGAAATTCTGTTGTCTTTACCTTCAGAGAAAATCTGACCTCCTTTTTGCTAGGACTCTTGTCTGTGCCACCAAGACCATTTCAATAGCTTAATAATTTCTACCCTTCTAATCAGACAAATTTGTTTTCAAGTCCCACTTTTGCCATTTACTACTTATTTGGATCTTGGACAAATTACTTGCCCTTTTTGGAGCTTAATTTCTTGTTTATTTTGCTTCTTGTTATTTACCCAATCCATAACACATAGTTGGACCTTAATAAATATTTGTTGAATCAAATAAACTTTAAATAGGTTTAACATACCAACTAATTTATGTAAAATTCCTGATACAGAGTAGACACTAAAATGGTGGCTGCCATGAATTTTTATTACAGATTTGGACTTATTCTTAAGTTTCTGAACTTTGTCATTTCTCAAGCTGAGATATTTATTTAACATCTTTCTTATTCTTTCTCCTCCCCAAGATAAATTAAGTGCCAGGATTTGTTTAATGTGGTATCACTAGCACCTGAGATAGTGCTTGGAACATTAAAAGAGCTCAAGACATACTGAAATGAATGGGCAAAAAAGATGGGACTCTGGTTCTTGGTTAGAATGACCAGCAAGATATAAGATACATAATGTGGCAAACAACCCGTTAAATGCTATGCTCATTTCCATTCCTCTAGGATATCTATCTATCTTTTATTTATTTTTTGAGAGAAAGAGAGAGAGAGAGAGAGAGAGAGAGAGAGAGAGAGAGAATCCTAAGCAGACTCCACGCTCAGCACAGAGCTCGACACAGGGCTCGATCTCACAACTGTGAGACCACAACCTGAGCTGAATCAAGAGTCAGATGCTTAACCGACTGAGCCACCCAGGTATCCCCCCCGTCTCCTCCTTTTTTTTTTTTTTTAGGATTACTCTAGGTTTTTTAAACCTTTAAGTAATGCACTACAAATTCAAAGTACATACATAACAAGTGCTCACTAAAAGTTGGCTGCTATCACCATTGCACTCCTATCACTACCACCATCACGATAGGCATCATTTCATTATCCTCATTTCCCTAGGAAGCAGTATTCTGGAACACATTAGCTTGCTTTACCACAGGAATGTTTTCACCAAATTTTAAGTTAAGTTTGTGCCTTTGGCTTTTATTGAAAATTTATATTTAGAAACATCCATAGGCATCTTCAAAAATGGTTCTTGAAACAATATTTATTATGTTACTTATCATTCTTTGTAAAAATATTTTATTTTTATTTATTTGAGAAAGAGAGAGAAAGACAGTGAGAGAGTGCGTGTGCAAGCACGAGTGGGGAAGAGACAGAATCCCAAGCAGGCTCCATGCTCAATGCCAAGCCTGATGTGGGGCTCGATCCCACAACTCTGGGATCACGACCTGAGCCAAAATCAAGTCAGTTGCTCAACTGACTGAGCCCCCCATGAGTCCCATGTTACTGATCACTCTTTATGGCAAAGACATTCAGGAAAACTGATCTCTCATGAACTTGAAATCATTCATATCTCTAATGGATTTTTTTTCCTCACATATTTTTTATAGAGAAATTAAAACATTCAGAAATATGTGAGGTTTTGCAATGTGTACATATTACTTCTTCAAAAGCACTGTCAGTCTTTAGAAACTTAAATTTGTTATTACTTACTCCAAGTGAATATTTTCATAAACACAAACTGTAGTTCCTGAGCACAGATGTTGACAGATGCTGCCTTAAGAAGCTGCTTTTTCAACAAGGCTTTTGCTAATGGTTATTTCAGAACGGTGAAGTTACCATGTCTAAAGTCCAATCTTCAGATTTATAGGTACAGAAATGGAATTTCATCCAGGTATTAGAATTTATAAATATCTCAGACACTATATAACCAAGCTCATAAGAGAAGAGATATAAATTAAGGTTGAAGTTAATTAGCACATTCTCTCCCTAGGGAGCACTGAATGGGAATTCAAATTAAAACCAGAAGGCTATTGGCAGGCAAAATTTACAAGCCAGGGTGGTCACATAGAGGATCCAAGTGAATAATGGCCTAGGATACAAAATACATCTTTTATTCACTGAATAAGTATTTCCTGAGGCCAATTATATCTCAGATATTATTGCTAAGTACCAGAGGGGATACAAAAATATAAAGATATACTGCTTGTCCTCAAGCAGTTTAGAATTTAGCAAAAAAACAGGTATATGCACAAATGATCAGAGAACTGTATATATGATAAATAACACTCATGGCAGTAAATAAGTCTACAATGGAGATGGAGGAGAACCTGAACAAAGACAATGGCATTGGTGATGGGGATAGGGAACAGACTGTGAGAAAAATTTATGTCATAGAATCATCAGACCTAAGTGATTGTGGTAGATACCACTGGGGTTTCTGCCAAGTTCATAGTGGTTTCCTTATCAGACTTTCTTATCCAGAGGAGTAGATTTCAGCAGCTTCATTTTTACCATGTAAGCCTGTTCTCTTAGTTGAAGTTGACTTGTCCAGGATTAATTACCCTGGGATGGTCTCTTGACTGGACAAGATAAAAATGTAGATCTATTGGGTAGCCCATATTTCCTGTGGTTTTCTGTGAGGAGCAGAGTAAGCTTATCTGGCTGAGACAGACAAATGAAAGAAATATGCAGACAGAAGCAACAATGAAAGATAGGAAGAAACTCCATTGAATTATTGACCCATAGGGCTCAGCTATGTTCTTGTCCTTGGATTATATGAGAATCACTGTACCTTTGTGACAAATTCCTCTTTCCCCACACTTAGATAGCTTTAGTAGGTTTCTATTAATTGGAATCAGAGTCTTAACTAATGAAGTTAAGACTTGAGATAAAGAAGGAAGGACCTTCTTGGTATACTGAGGAGATGGTGATGTTTTCACAGTAGGGGATAGGAAGGAGAATCTAGAGAAAGTCTGGAGTGCATAAGACAATGAGTTCAGTTTTATAAGTGTGTAGTTTGAGATGTTTGTAGAATATCCAATTGGCATATGTAGTATACAGTTAGAACTCAGGCAGAATCACATGGGATGGGATGAACACATGGAAGTCAACAGCCTTGAGGGTAAAGTCACTGTTGTGAATGGAATCACACCAGAGAGGGTTTAGAATGAAAAGGGAGCCAGTGACTGATAACTGGGAGTACAAAGATTGGAGGAAAGGCATAGAAAAGGAATCCTATAGAGTAGCAACCATGGACAAATGAGGTCAACTGGAGGAGAGAGTACACAGAAAAAGGCCACGAGTGATTAAGAAATGAGGGAGTAGTCAACAATTTTACAGGCTTCGAGAAATCAAACACTATGAGGATTGAAGATTGCTCATTGGATTTTGCTGGTAGACAATTGTTGGTGACATCAGCAAGATCATTTACAGTGGCAGAATGGTGGAAGAATCCAGATTTCCAGGACGGAGGAACACATGAGAAGCACAGTTTGTCAGATGTGCAATAAATGGAAGGTGAGACGATGAGTTACACTAGTCATTGTAAAAACTTGGTTGTGAAAAGAGTTGTGGAATGTTACAGAGTTGGTAATCTCAAGGCCAAAGGAGAGAGAGAGGCATCTACCCGGCAAGCAGACCAGGTATTAACGTTGGATGTTCAGGAGACACACAGTATAAGACAGGCTTACACAAAAAAATTGAACTGAGAAAATCCAATTTCCTTTCTTAGGAATTTGATCTAGAACATAAAAGGAAAACCTATCATTTAGCAGTAGAAAAGTTAAATGATGCCATGGAGCTGCTAATGTGCAGGAAGAATAGAGCTGATGTAAGAGAAGAAGCAGGTGCTGCCATATGAATAGAAGAGAAAGGAGAGATCATACAACTTGTTGCAAACAAAAAGTTACAGTCAATGCCCAGAGATGTTGTGGTTTTTGACACAATTTCAGTTCCTGTTCTAGGACTTATAGATCACCTTAACAAACACCCTTTCTCCGTGAGCTAGTGTAAATGGGTCTCCTTCCCTTCAACCAAACAAGGTCCATCAACTCTAAGAGGTCTTTTTGAAATGTTTGAGAACACCTATTATTTTCTAGGCTGTATCATCTCAGGAGAGGAAATTAAGTGCTGTGGTTAGGAGATGCATTTAGATTTAAATAGGCCTCAATTTAAATCTTGACTGCCAATTGCACTTCACGTGAGCTTGAGCACTTTGCATAACTTCTCTGGAGGGAGGTGTTTTCATCTACAAAGTAAGGAAAATTATTCATGCTACACAGTATGGTTTCAGTTTCTGGCAAGAGAAAGTTCAATAGATGCCAATTATTTTTGTATTATTACCAGCTTACAACTAGCTATATTAGGTAGGTAGCCTTTTCTCTATCTTAAATTCATTTTTTTAAGCTTTAATGAGTTCCTTCTAGCAACCAAGTATATATTCAGCCTCTTCATACTTATATATTTGCACTGTGTTTGGAATGATGAATATTAAAATAAACTTAAATCTCTCTAGCTTGTGATTAGTTGTCTTTTCTAGATCTTTTCTAGAACCATAGTTACATGGAAGATATACTTTAAATACAGTATTTAAATTACATACATAATGGTGACTCAATTTTATATACAGAAAAGACCTTAGTTATTCATTCACTCATTCATTCCTTTATTCCACAAATTATATATATATATTTTTTTTTTTAATTTTAAAAAATATTTTTAAGTTTATTTTTGAGAGAGACAGATCATGAGCAGGGGAGGGAGAGGGAGAAGGAGAGAGAGAGAGAATCTGAAGCAGGCTGTCAGCACAGAGTCTGACACAGGCTCAAACCCATGAACCATGATATCATGACCTGAGCTGAAGTCAGATGCTTAACTGCCTGAGCCACCCAGGTGCCCCCCACCTTTTTAAAGTGGGTTCCACGGGGCTTGAACTCACCAACCTGAGCTCAGATCAAGAGCTGGATGCTTAACTGACTGAGCCACCCAGGAACCTCTCTCCTTTACTCCACAAATATTTATCACGGTTCTCCTAGGTACAAAGTGCCATTAGGTGCTATAGACAATGTGAAGACTTATAAGGTATGGTGATTTAAGAAGCTACAGCTAGTAAGACAGATGAATTCAAATCACAGAATTATAGAGCTAAAAGATATCTTATATAAAGATACAGATCTTCCTCGACTTACATCCCAATAAACCCATAAATTGAAAATAAAAGTTGAGAATGCATTTCATACATCTAGCCTACCAAACATCACAGCTTCACCTAGCCTACCTTAAACATGCTGAGAACAGTATTGAACTCAGGTCCAATATGTTCACTGCACAACAGGCTAATAAGTTGAGAGACAAGGTATTGGAGCAGAGAAAGGGACTTTATTTGAGAAATCCAGCTAACCGAGAAGGTGTCAGACTAATGTCCCAAAAAACCATTTTCCCATCTTAGTGCAGGCAGAGAATTTTAAAAGGGGGAGAAAACTGGGGGGACAAAAGAAACCAACTTCAGCTGCCACTTGGGCCTGAGCAATCAGTCAGGTGTCTTCAGTTAATGTAGGCCAGTTTCTTCCAAGTTCCTGGAGAAACTTTAAACAATTGATTGCTATGAGCTTTACAATGTGCTTAGGGGTTGATATGCAGGAATGTGCTGATTATAGCTAAGTCCTGCTACAAATCTCCCTCGTCAGCGGTTTCCTTCTGTCACATTACAGAAACTAAAAGAAAAGGACGTCATCTAGAGTCTAACTAGTTCCTACTCAACTGGGACGTCGGAGGGAGGTCATGGAAGTGAAACAACTGGACTTGTTTTAGAAAATTACTCTTACTACCCTTATTAAGTGAGGACATAAAAACCGGGCACTGTATCTCAGCAGTTTTCTCCAGTTTAGAGCATCCCTTCACTATGCAAATCATAATCAACTTGACAAACATATACATGCCAACTCCTAGTATAAATATTATTAAGCCCCATTTTAGTAGTAAAATGAATAGCATAGGAAGTTTAAGGAAGTTTGTGGAATACATTTTCCACTGACTCACATGTCCATGGAGAAGCCTCAGGTTGTGTTTCTGATCTCTCAAGTGGGGCTCCTCTCACCTGGCTGTGATGTATCCAAGGTTGCACCACAGTTGACCTAAGACATGATTAAGTGGTCACGAAAATAGCATGTGGCTCTGTCTCTGTCCATATCTCAGCAAGTTGGTAATCAGGTTCCTGTTCCCTCCAGGTCTTGAGTAGCATGCAATCACCAGAGATGAGGGGTGCAGTGGTTCATTGGGTGGGTAAACAATCTAGTGGAAACAAACCCATGCATACTGTTTAATATTTAAAATTTGAACCTATCTTATAACATTTAATTCATGATTGATTTCAGAGGACAGGGAGGTCAAAACTGTAGCCTAGAAAGGTATTCCATACACAATTTCAAAAGGGCTTAGTTTTAGCCTGCTTCATGGAGCTACCCTTATCCTGAGTAGTACAAAGGCAGTGTTTTATCCCAAGTTAAGCTAGTCTCTTGACAAATTTTGGCTATAGTATTTTTTTTCAAGGTGTGAATCATTTTTCTCAGGCTTTCCTGTACATTGAGGCTTCCAGAAGGAATGTAGTCTCTGTATTAGTAAATCTCCATTCTTTAGCTTGTTCTTCATCTCTCACAGTATACTGGGGATAACTGGAGAGATCTATATGAGGTATCAGAGGTGGTTTTATTTAGCATCTTCTTTCAATGTAACAGAAATGGGTTCTACATTGTTAGCCTTACCTGGTTTCCCATCTACCCCTACAGCTTTACTCACTTAAGTGTTCACAGATCTCAGGTGGGGATAGGTCAGCAGTCGAAGCCTCATCTCCCAGCAGAATCATCTGCAGTCTTAAAGCTTGGTAAGGAGGCATTTGGAGTCTCAAATGCTTTTTTTTCCTGGAGAAAAAGTGACTTGAGCATTCAATTTACAGAGCAAGTCTCGATCAACTAAGGTGATGGGATACTCAGGAAGGTACAAAAACTGTCATAGTTTCTGATCTCCCAATTTACATTTCATAGGTTGAAGAAAGGCTTTCTGTTGTAGTTATCCAGTAATCTACATTATGGAGACTTTTCTACTGGAAATTTTTGCTATTTCAGTATTGATAACTGAGAGATGGCTCCAGTGTCTGCTAAAAGTCCATTAATTGATTTTCTAATGTCAATTTTCTCCAGGGCCCCTATGTGGAAATTACTATTGGCTTAGCTAGATCAGTCGGAGTCCCTGGGCCCTTCATTCTTTATCAGAGCCTGCATCTTGTTGGATCATTTGAGACTTCCTTTCCTTCCCCTCCTTAACCTTTTTATTTTTTCTTAACTTAGGGACGCTTTTCTTCCAATGTCCTTCTTTCTTACAGGCTGCAAATTGGTTTTCAACTAAAGGACCTCCCTTATTTTTCTTAGGAGCCCTGAATTTGTGAGAACCACATAGGACTTCCACAAAGATGGTGTCTGTCTCTTTGCATCTTTTTTTTTTTTGGTGTCTGTTCTCTGTCATCGTACACTTTGAATGCTATATCCACCAGCTGTGATAGATTCATCTCTAATGCTTCATCCAACTTTTGCAGTTTTCTTTTAGTGTCAGGAGCACTCTGTGTGATAAAGGTCATTTAACCATCTGAACATTTTTGGGTGCCTCAGGATCAGCATCTGTATACTTGCGGTGTGTTTGGTAAATGTGCTCCAAGAACACAAAGTGATCATTAGATTTTTGTTGCAATTCCTGTATTTCATTCAGACTTCTTTTGTTTAGAAACCCCCTGAGACCAACCAAAATGCACTTCTGGTAGTAATCAAGTGCAGGCATGCCCCTGTCATTGGGATCCCAATTTGGTTCCACTAAGGAAACCACAACATCCACCTTGGGAGTGTCTTTGGCTCCTCTGTAATGGAGACTGATGCCTCTACACAAGCCTTCTCTATCACTAACCATTTCCATCAACCATGAGAAGCATATTTAAGAGTTTGAATACCTTCCCAAGAGAGTCAGTGAGTTGCAAATATTGATGTAAATAGCTTAATCATTTCAAGGGGATCATCCTGGCAGGAGGAATTATTGTTCTTCCAATGCAACAGAGCTGAAGTAGAAAAGGGCCAGCCCAGGTGTCCATGGTGGTTTAAACCTCCAGTAGGAAACTGCTCTGCTCTGGCTGGAATTGCTTTCTGGCCAAATTGATTCCCTCCCTGAGTCTTATAAGGGGAGACTACTCCAGGCCCTGGTGCTTCCCTGGAATGCTTTTGAGGAGGAGCTGAAGCCCTAGAAGGTTCCAGAGAATCAAGCATTTCAGCCCAAGGAGATGGAAAATGGGCCACAAGGGGCAGGAATGGAAGGGCAGATGAAGGATTTAGAGTTTGTAACATCATCCTGTCTTCTTCCTCCCTTAAATTGCTCCCATCTTCTTGTATTACCCAGAGCACAGCCTTCTTTTCTGGTCTCTGTACCATCAGCCTAGACCTCTCCCTTTTAATCTCCTCCTGATAGAGGAGCATGAAAGCTTGCACATAGGGGAATTTCATCATCTTTGCCAGCTCTCTGGCAATACAACTCCAACTACAAAGCAGTATGGTAATTCAAAGAGCTGTTTAAAGTCCATCATTCACAGATTCCAATGTATATTGTGGCCATGCTGTGTCACAATAAAAAAAAATCACTTTCATGGACATAGATGAATAACTAAAATTGGACTATTTCTTCAAAATGCACCTGAACAGGCTGTCAGGTAGAATAAACATTAAATTCCCCATGACTATCAAATACAATCACAAAAGAGCTGCTCTCCCAACAAACAAAAACCAAATTGGGCACACAGCCCAACAATTATTTTTACTAGCCAGGTACACGCTTGGCTGTACACACTGGAGCTGCAACTCACCCGGTACTGGAGTCCCTGAACTCATCCAGAGGTTGATTCCTTGCTCCTACAGGAAGCTGGGGCCACCTGCGCTGACCTCAGAAACAAAGGGAGGGTCCCCCCTTGAAAGCAGTTCTGGCACTTGTTACAGACCATCCCCAAAGTCTTTCCCACACTGGGCTAGCTAACCATGAGCAGCACCTCTCCTGGTTGGCTCAACAACATTGTTATCAAACTCCAGTCTCATCTGCTTACCCTGTGACAGGCCAGTAAGTTGAGAGACAAGGTGTTGGGGCAGGGAGAGCAACTTCATTTGAGAAAGTCACCTAACTGAGAAGATGGCAAATTAATGTCCGTTAAAAACCACCTTCCCTGCTCATGTAGGCAGGAGTTTTTAAAGAGGGGAGAAGCAGGGGGGGGGGGGGGGGAAGAAACAAGCTACAGCTGTCACTCGGCTTGACCAATCAGTCAGGTGTCTTTAGTTAATGTAAATCAGGTTCAAACTCCCTGAGAAACTTTAAACAGAATTGATAAGCTTATCATGTGCTTAGGTTGACGTGTAGGAATTGATTAGTTCAGTCCTGCTAGCAGAACACTAACATTAGCCTACCATTGGACAAAGTGATCACAAGGCCTATTTTATAATAAAGTGTTGAGTATCTCGTGTAATTTATTGAATACTGTACTGAAAGTTGGAAACCATGGTTGTAGGGTACAGAATGGCTGTTGAGGGTATTGGTTGTTTACCCTCCTGATTGCCTGGCTGACTGGGAACTGCAGGTCACTGCCCCTGCCTACCATCATGAGGGATGATCGTCCTACATATCACTAGCCCAGGATCAAAGAAGATCAAAATTTGAAGTACAGTTTCTGCTGAATGTGTATCGCTTTTGCACATTGTAAAGTCGACAAATCATAAGTCAAACCATCCTGAGTCAGGGACCGTCTGTAAGTCATCCCACATTTCTAACTTACAAATGGGAAAACGGAGACACAGAGAAGGTAAGAAGTAATGCAGGAATTGGAATCTGGACGGTCCAAATCCTAGCCCAGTTCTTTTCCCACTATCTTACCCCATACAATAAAGACTGTCTTGGAAAAAGTTGAGCCTCTCATCCTTTACTGTCTGTCTTCCTTTACATGGAATGGGAATAATTGGTATGTTTCATAAAAGGCTTTACTGATGTAATCCTAAAGTATAGGCAGGTGGCACCATCATTGATTGCTTTTCTGGAGTCATTTTTAATGCATCCTCCCTCCTATTTTTTTTCACTTCTGCTTTTATAACAAAAATAGAAATTTATAGAGAAAATGAGAGTTAAGGAAAATTTTGCATAAACTCTTGTTCAGAGTTTCTCTGAGGCTTTAAAAAAAAAAAAACTGGGACCCCTGGGTGGCTCACTCAGTTAAGTGTCCGATTTCGGCTCAGGTCATGATCTCATAGTTCGTGAGATCTGTGCTGACAGCTCAGAGCCTGGAGCCTGCTTCTGATTCTGTGTCTCCCTCTCTATCTACCCCTCTCCTGCTCATGCTCTGCCTCTTTCTGTCTCTTAAAAATAAATAAAGGTTAATTTTTTTTAATAAAAATTTTTTTAAAAACCCTAAGTTTTATTAGGGAATACAGTTTAGTCCACTGACTCCTTTTAGTTATATTATCTTTGTCTTTCACTCTCCTTCTTCAGCTTTGTACTCCTCCAGTGACAGTCATTTAGCCTTTACTGATATCCAGTTCTCTTAACATCTACCCACTATCTCATATAATGCTCCTTCCAATGTTTGAAGAGTGTTAACATGAACTACTAAGTCTTCTCTCCCCAGGCAAAATATCACAGTTGTTATAGAATGGTACAGATGTAAGACCAGAGGTCTAAGAGCCATTGACCTGGCTCTGCCACTTACTACCTTGGTCAAAGCACTTAATGCCTTTCAACTTCAGTACTGCCATCTATAAAAGTGGATATAATAACATTTATCTTATAGGATCATTATAGGGATCAAAATCAATATCAGAGAATGTGTTAAAGACCTGCATGCTATGAATTGGTATGTAAATATGATTGTGGCTGTCCTGCCCTGCTCACAGTCCAGTTGTTAAACTGGAATAAAGAATGGGGCTTATCTGTGAAGGTTATAGGGAGATAATTTGCTCTCTCAACAAGAACACTATCTTTAGTAGGTCTTAAGTGGCTTTAGATGTTGCTAGTAGCTGTACTGGCTCATCTTAAACCTGTGATCAACTAAAACACCTAGATCTTTTTCGCAGGTTGCCTCTACTTTGTTCACATGCAATTATGGTATTGCATATGAACCTAGTTGCAGGAATTAATCCTTGCGCCAGTTAAATTTCACACTGTTGGTCCTGGCGCAATGCTTCAGTATGCTGAGGATATTTAGAATATTGAGTGAATCTTCTGGATGAGTTCTACTATCCAGCTTTGCGGCATCCACAAACACATCAATTTTCTTTTCAATATCCTTTGATTCTAGCCTGCATTAGGAATAGGTTTGTCCTCTACTTTTCCATTGCAGAGTTAGAAGGATCTGTACCTATAGATGTAGGAGGTCCTGAAATACTTTTGAGATGTGATCCTCCAAGGTATCTAACTCCGTAATCCTTTGAAACATCTAAGAAAAGCCCCATTATTGGCATTTTGATGTGTGTGTAATTTGGGCAGGGGTGGGGGTGTTGGTAGCATGGAGAAGAGCTATTAGGGTGGCTTATTTTCCTTGCAAATGCTTGTGAGAGGTCTTTCCTTTTTGATGAAAGATTGACAATGCCCTAGTGGAAGATGATGATCTGAGAACTTTCCATTTTGGTTACAGCAATGATGAAAGACAACAGCCTGACTCATCTCACTTCAGATTCTGAGGACCTTTCCATTCATTGCATATGAGCACTTCCCCTTTGCATGGGAATGGAGAAGAATGTCCTCATTTGCCAGAATTTATATTCTAAGTTGTCTTTCCATGTTCCAAGGATATGTGATGTAACAATTCTTAACATCATCTTAACATCATTTCAAAGACGAAGGTAAGTGAATTGGGTCCAACATGAAAGTGTCCCACTACAGGCAGACCACATGATTAAAAGAAAAAGCTTTTCAGGAATGTTACAGATTAGGTAGCCAGGGAGAGGGCAATGGGTAGGATTGGCTTTGGTACTTGGGCTTTAAAAATATACACACAGATTTTTTTCTCAGTCTTCTTGCTCACCTGAGTATTTCATTTTAACACTTCCCATATATCCCACTTCCTTAATTTTCTACATTCACATAACTGACAAAGCATATTAGTTTCAGGTGTACAATAATGAGTCAATATTTGTATATATTGCAAAATGATCACAAGAGGTGTAGTTAACATCTGTCACTATACATAGTTACAATGCTCTTCTTCTTTGTTATGAGAAATTTTATGATCTACTCTATTAGCAACTTCCAAATATGCAATACAATATTAACTATAGTCACCATGTTGTATATTACCCCTTCCATAATCTTCAATGACTTAATGACATCTTTAATTTATACCTTTATCCTCAAATTTTTCCCTGTGTCTTCAAACATGTATAAGTTTTTCTGTCTTGATAAACTTTCTTTGACCCTGCTACTAACTTAGCAGTAGGGGAACTGAATTTTTCAAATACATACTCTTTGTTTCTACTTCCTTGTTTCTACACACATGGAGCTTGTGTTCCTCCTCTATCACCCAACTGAAAATGTTAATATCATTCATGACGTCTCAAGGGGCCTCTTCTCAGTTCTCTTATTCCTTGACTTCTTTGAAGGATGCCATTGACTGAATTCCTAAAACTCTTCTTGGTCCTTGACCTCCAAAATATCTTATTATCCTAGTATTTTATGCTGTCCTAGTTTTTGATTTGTCATTGTCCTTAAAATAAATGATACGGCTCTATCTGGCTTTGGTCCTTTTTCTAACTCTCTAGCCTCATCTTGTTCCTTTTCCATTTTGCATTTTGTCATCAGGCTAGAATTCTTTTGGTTCCGTGAAAAGTGTTATTTGTCTTCACTCAACTCTGGTCCTTGGGACATGATGTTCCCTCCTCTAGGAATACTCATCCCTACTTCCATTTCATCTAACTCCTTATTCATCTCTTATATCTCAGCTGAAATGTAAGTTCCTTAAAATGTAAGTTCTGCAACCTTTAAGGTAGAGGTCTCTGCTCTCTGATCTCAGAGACCCATATCACAACATTTATCTTATTTTATTATATCTTTAACTGTCAGTAGCTTGCATTAAGCTATCAGTTTTGTAAATATTTGGTTTATTGCTATATCCTCTCATAGTTTGAAACATGTAATTAGTCCCTAGTGATTGTTGAAAGAATGGATGGATAAATGAATGAGTGGCAATCCATTCTCTGTCATCTCTACTGATTCCTCTTCTGTTTTTTCCCCCTCTCGTATATAAAAATTGGGATAATTACATCTCTTATAACTATTTCACAGTAGTATGAGGATTAAATGGGGTAATATACATTAAATGCCTTATTTATAAATTATAAAATGATATGGAAAGATGCCACTTGCTATTATTATCGTTTCCTCATTAACAAGACTTTGTCTTCTGTGGTGAAGAATGACTTCAGAAATATTTGTATTAGGACAGATGTTGTTTAAGGGTACAAACTTGCAACGAGTGGCAAATAGGCCCCAGAGGTCTAATGCATGGTTTGGTGAATACAGATAACAAATATTGTATTATAATCACCAAACTTGATAAAAGACTAGACCTTAATTATTCCACCCACTTAAAGGAAAGCATAATTAATTATGTAACAAGATAGAGATGTTAATTATCAGGACATTGGCAATCATACTACAATGTGTAAATATATAAAAGTAACATTGTACATCTTAAATTTACACAATATTATTTTTCAAATATATTTCAATTAAAGAAAGAAATATTTGTATTGGAATTCTTGGGGGCTTCTGAGATCTGACATATTTGTGTTATTCTGATTAACCAAAGAATCAAGAGGATTTGGATGAGAGTTGTAAAATTACTGACACCTTGCAGAGTGTCAGGATAATTTAAGGTTTGCATTTTGCAATCTTAGATCACAGAAAATTTTCAACAAAATAATTCCTACCTAAAGGTATTCTACCCTGAAAGTTAATCCATATTAAACAATGTCCTTCCTCATATAGTAGGATACTCTTTCTGAATTTTGTTTTTGATGCAAAAAAAACTGTCCAACTTCTTTGTTCATTGGCTTATCATGGAAACACAGAGAGATAGGTTTGAGAAATTACCAAACCAGGAAGAGTTTTTATTTCTTCACCTTGACCTACTGTTTGGGGGAGAATTCTTGCAGTGCTTTTAGATATCCTCTGACAGTAGAGTAGGAATAAATATTATTTTTCAGAGATTATGTTGAGGAAAATCCAAATCCAAGAAGGAAGTAATCCAAGAAGGAAGCTCTCGAGAGTGCAGTCTCAGAATTAGAAATAAGATAATCTTTTGACACCCACTTGAAGAAGTTAATTACTAATTTGTTCTCATCAGCTTACAACTGATGTTGATCATAACACACTCCAAAGTACTATCCAATTCCAAGTATTTGTACTGGACTTTGATCTGATCAGGTAACATTTAAGAAACAGATCAGCCTGCTTTCGATTCTGTGTCTCCCTCTGTCTCTGCCCCTCCCCTGCTCATGCTCTGTCTCTCTCTCTGTCAAAAATAAATAAACATTAAAAAAATTAAAAAAAAAAAAAGAAACAGATCATTTGTCTGAGGGCCTGGAAATTTCTTTCTTGTACAGTGGTCTGGTTTGTACTAGTGTTTTACTGAAAAGGAAGAAGCAAGGAAAGAGGAAACAGAAACTGCTGTCATGGAATGTCTTGGCTCATCGATGTTCATTTGAACTCTGGCAAGTTGGCTGCTCTGGCCTACGCTCAATGCTTCCTGCTCCAGCTCCATAGTGCAGCAGGGCGTTCCCTGTTCTTTCACATCTGGCCATGTGGGAGGGAGCAGCCCTCCCATAAAGTGGGTATGAGTCTGTAATAGCGTGGAGGCCCCGAATTCAGAGCACAGACAGGATGTGTCCAGAACTCCAGGTGGCTGACATACTGTCTGGGGCTAGACAAGAAGAATAACTAATAGTAATTAACATCTATTGAACATTTAGTGTACCAGGTGTAGCGTACCACTTTATGTGGATCATCTCACCTAATCCTCATAACAAATCCATGCCAGGTAAGGGAACTGAGATGTAGAGAAGATAAAAAACTTGTTCAAGTTCACATAAGAAATAAGCAGCAAAGCCAGGCTACAAGCTCAGGCAGTTTGAGTTTGAGAATGAACACCTGACCATTCTTCCCTGTTAGCTCTCATTCATCAATCCAGATCATAAACCTCAGTTAAGGCATGAAATTCTTTTAAGATACCATGTTGGTGGGAGGAGAGTAACTATTATGACACATAATGGTAACTGAAATAAAAACCACAACTAAAGGCATTATTGAATCAAGGATTTATTCAGTGCCACATAACGAACCTTGGAGAGAAACTGAGGAAGCTGCAGAAGAATGGGAACTGAGTATTGGCCTGCAGGAGCTGTAACCCGAGGGCAAGACCGGCAATATCAAGGAGGGGAGGTTTCCTTTGGAAATCTGCCACTGATGGAACATGTCTGTAATTACCAGGAAATGGAGTTTCTACATGATTTCTGACATCAAGGCTTCCCCCTAGGGGGTTGACACCAGAGTTTTTGAGGAAGACTATCTGTTTTCTGTTTGCTTTTATTTCTGAAGTCCTGGGGTAAGTTTGTGGCCCTTTGAGTCTCACTGACACAGTCATTCCATAACATAGGAGGTACAATCCAGTGAGGGAAATAAAACCAGATGAGAAAACCCTTTACAGTTGCCCCTGTGTTTAATTTGTTTAGTCACTTTTTCTTTTGCTGTGTTAGAAAAAATGATAACTTTTACTATCCTTTTTCTCTTAGTAACTCTGGAAGTCATTATGTTTGAAAATTTTTTGCAGAAGACAGGGATGCTAAACAGACCTGCAGGAGGAGAGGTTCCACACAGAACAATTCATCAACCGTTAGTTTCTCAGTGCTTAGGACAATTTTAACACAATACAAGGTCCATGTGAGGGTCTCAAGAGGAGCATTATTTAAGCACAGTCCCTGATCCTCAAGGACTTTGCAGTTTTATTAGAGACAGAAAGTACTTCTATAAAACACTAGAAGACCCAGATAATTAAATGCAAAGTGGGTATTATCACTGACAGGTGTTTACAGAAAGGAGCAATGAGTGAGAGTTGGGTAGCCAGGAGGAAGTAGAGATGAGGGTGTATGAGTGCACTGTGTGTGTGTGTGGTAGGGGTGGAGCTAATGGGTATTAAAAAGCATGGGACTCAGGGCTCTGCTGTGGTATGATAGTCAAAGGGGACATCTGTGGTCTCCAGCTTTCGGAATATTCTCTTGCCAGTGTGACTGTAGTATTCCACTTCTATGCCCTTTTCTTGGCAGAATTGCAAATTGACCAAACTATGATGCCACTGGATGGTGTGTCCTTTTAAACACTGGGACAAGTTTGAACAAGATAAATTATTTTCAGTTACCTCCTGAGTTGGTGATAAAAAGTACTAAGGTCCCACGAAAAGTAGGGTAATGACCCTGTTGGAGAAAGCCATGCAAGATCCATGGGGGTATTTTTCTCAGTATCTTCACAGGCAGACCTAGAAAAGGGCACCAATTTGCCAGCTTTATCCTGGCTACATTTCAGGGACCTTGAAGAAATTTCTTCAAAGACAGCACTGCTGTTTCTTGACCACTTATTTGTGACACATATTTTCTTAGCAAGCCCGTGTAGTGTCTTGTTCTTTTCCTCCTCTAGTTTTCCATCTGGTTTCAAAATGCTCATTGTTGTCTCTTCTCTATAGAAAAGTTTTTGGAGAGAGAAAAAAGACTTCAACCTGTTATGTGCAGGAAAACTTCTGGAAAAATTGTTGATTTCTATATTTTGAGGGAAAGAATGGTTTTCTAGGAATAATAACAGGTCTCCTCCACGAATGTGGCAAAAATTGTTGAAGTCAACTAACTATAGGTCAAATGAAGACGTAATGCAGTCTTTTGTATCCTTTTATGTCCCTCATTGGCACCTTTCCCATAACCTGGGCCCTTCCCTCCATCACACAAGACACATAAAGCTTTCATTGTGTGGCATCACCATATTCTACTTTCCCAATAAATACCTGAAATCAGATATCCTAACCTCCACTCTCCTCCTCTGTAGCAAAATTACCCTGTGTGATCATAAGATCTTGTTTATAGCTAGCTGCCACTTTGAAAAAGACCTGATGATTTAATGGGGACATCTAGTATTTTTCAATTTAAAGGAATCATTAACCTAAACTTAAAGAGTTTAAAAGGCACTGTGTTAGATGGAGTAAACATTCATTCATTTATGATCTGCTTTGTTCTAGAAAGAATTCCAGGATGATGGCTAGATCCTCTTTTAGGGTCTTTCTTCCTTTTCCATTACTGAACATTTTCTAAGCATTAGCCACTCTGTTAAGCATTGGGGTGCACAGGTGAATGTGGCACGTGTGGCACCTATCCTCAGAGGACTCACAGTCCAGCCAAAGAAATGTACATATAAACCCTATTTCTAGATTGTATCAGGACCCAGAATCAGGTAAGAACTTGTATTCTGGCGTGGTGAAGGGAAAAAGGCCTGTGTTCCTGAGGGAATGTTCCTCAGGGAATAATGAGAAAGAGAATTCTCTCCTTTGCATTCTTTCACTTGGCAAGTGTTGCAAGAACTAAAATCATGCCAAAAGTTCTGGTTTTACAGTCAGGAAGCAGAAAAGCAAGTGGTAAAAACTCTAGAAAGCAGTTGGGGCCCTCTTGGAGTCCCAGGCCAGTGTGACAGAGGCCATGGCCTTAACAGGGTGTTTAAGAGTCAGCTTTGTTCCTGGTTAACACCATGCTGGGTTTCTTGGTATGAACAGCTCTTCTTGATGACTGATGGTGGTGCTGATGTGGGGTAGGAGTGAGAGAAAGGAGAATGGGAAAATGAGAGCCTTCTGTGCCAGTCCCTCAAAGTAGCCCTAACAAGAAGGAAAACATAGCATCTAGCTCACCCTGACTTCATGCAACTCCCTGAACAACACTGTTTTCTCAGTTTCCTCTTTCAAAGGAAGTCCTAGGATTCATAAACAGACTCCAAAGCATAAAGAAGGATGGCTAAAATCCAAGGAGGGCAATTAATTTTCCTAAATCATTTGGTCTCTCCCTGTCCCTCACTTCCCTGTCACAGTCCCACACACTCTCTTTGCACAGTTTGGCTTTTGTGTTTTTAGTTCCCACTGTTTAGAACACCCTTCTCTGCCTTCCTTCTCTAACCTGCTAGTCCTCCGAGGCTCAGCTGAATTCCTCTTCCTCAGGTCGTTTCCATCACACAACTAAGCAAACCTGGAATTCCCTTCCTTCAGGACACATATCTGGGAGGTATGCATTATGATTTAGATACTTTATAGCATTTTAATTGCTTTGGATGTGCTCACTTTGTCTTTCAAACTGCACAGAAAGGGACTAAGTCACAGAATTCCTTTATGTACACAATGGAAAGTACACAGCACTTGGCCCATAAGTGGGCCTATAGAGAGATGCTTGCTTGATTGACTCTGTGGCAGTCTGTACTGTAGCTGGCTAGAATGGGTAAAGGAGTAAAGACTCAGGACCAAAGGAAGCTGCAAACACAAATAGGATGATGGCCGTGATAGGTAGAAGACTCAGACAGCAACTGGGTAGCTACAAGTGTGTATGTATCACAGGAAAGATAAATAAGCATGGATGATCTTCAAGGTTCTCAGTCAAACACATGCTAGATGCCAAACATGCTGTCAGCATTTGCCAGCTCAGTCTTTGGATGGCCCATTCCACCCTTTGCCTTTATTAGCTCTGGCTGGTATCTATAATATTTTGCACGAAAGCATGAGGCCAGAGTACTTCATTTTCACATAGATCTCGGTGAGACACAAATCAATGGAACATGTTTTCTATGTTTCTACAGTCTGTACCGCACTTGTGTACTTACTGGAATGCTCTGGACCTACCTGAGACAGGAAATGAGCTTAGAGTTGTTAGTGCATCATAAAATTATTTCTGGAGCTTTTTTTCTAGCCTCAAGAATCAAAAAAATGCAGACAGCTACCCAAGTAGGAGTTCACATCTGGAAAAGAGCTGCTGCTATGATTCGCCTTGGATAATATATCAAAGTTGCGGATGTCTGCATGTGAAAAGACATTTTATTCTTTGACAAGAAATAAAACCATAATTGGATAAGGTGGGGGAAGACATTCTCTAAATGCTCCTTCATTTCCTGAGCATCCCACAGGGAATACTCACCAGTGCCTGACTAGGCTGAGGATTTCTCAACAATCTGTGGCTTAGTGTAGGGCTTTCTATCACAGTACACACTAGTGGTTTCACTGAGTTGAGTGAGATAAAAATAATAGGGTCCCAGGAGAGGGACCTGTGAGTCCTTCCTCCCCACCATTCCCCTTACCTAGTTGATTACCTCTTAAATCTTCCTCAAAATAGATTCTTTCTTTTCATACCTATTGCCACCACCTTAGTTTAGGCTTTTCTGGTCTCTTATCTAGATTGTCATACTAGCTTCATAGCAGGGTCCCTGACAATCCCTCCTTTATTCCCACCCATTCTCTAAACTGTTGCCAGCATAGGTTTCTAAAATACAAATTCATTCAGTGCACCAAAATTTTCAAAGATCCCTTCACTGCTCCTATAGTAAAGTCCAAAGTCCTTAATACAGTTTAATATTCAAAACTTTTTTTGGTCATAAGTTACTGAAATTCAATTTAAAGTGGCCCAAATAGAACCTATGTAATGAGAATGTCCAGGAATCGATCAAAAGCTTCAAGCACATGGTTCAAGTGATATTACCAGGGCTCCATTCTTGCCTCTCCCTTCCCTCTTTCTGTCCCTGGATTCTGCTTTCCTCTGTGTGTTTGATTCATTTGGCAAACAACTTGTAGGCAGCCAGAGAAGGAAGCTACTTACAATATAACTTCAGGCTTGCATGTTCTATATGGTTCAAGATTCCAAAGGAAGAAAGATAAGACCCTCTATCCCAATTTCCAAACATCTAATCTTAGGAAACGTTCTTATTGGCCTAGCCTGGGTCATGTGCCTTGAACTAATCATTGTAGCCAAGGAAGTGGTGGCTTGTCATTGTCTCCAGAAGGTTGCCATGAAAGCCCAAGACCACAAGGAAATGTGGTTCCCCAAAGAGTATCAGGGTGCTGCTATCACTTGAAAGGCGAAGAGATGGTGATCCAGCAAAAATAACTTATGCATGTCATGGGAGGTGTAGTTATCTCTCCATGATCTTGATTACTGTCAGTCTCTCCTGTCTCTACTCCTTTCCATCCCTGGACTACTTACAGTCCCTTGAATGTACTAGTCCATTTCAGGCCTTCATGCCTTTGCAAATACTATTTTCTCTGCCTAGAATGCCTGGAGGGCTAAGTTTTATTTCTCTTTACAACTCCAGCTAAAATATCTTCTTCTTTCAGAGGGCTTTGCTGACCTCTGTCTCACAAATTGATTACTTCCTCCTTAATGCCACTATTATACATAGTACTTACCAACATTATTATGTTTTTGTTTTTCTTTCTTCACTCATGTCTAGACCAATAGCCTGGGAAAGTACTACTAGATCTCTAAAGCATAGAATAGATGCAGAGGAGGTATTCAATAAATTGTTGCATTAATAAATGATGAGTGAATGAATACATGAATGACTGTGTTTTTTAGTGGTAGAAATGTATGAAGCTTATAATTTCTCCTCGGTGTCAGAAACACTCTTCAACTCACCTGTCTATTCCTTCAACCTACCTCTTGACATATGCACAAACAGATAAGGGAAAAAGAGAGCTACCTCCTTAGGATCACACAGGGGTTGTCCTTACTGTTGGTAGCATTATGCCCCTTCCACAACCAGAAAGATAACACGTTGATCTTTGAAATGCTTTTTTCTTTTTGGATGAATGGAGAAGTATGAAGAAAGCAGAAGGCCAAAGGTGTCTGGAGGGAGAAGGGGAAGCCAGATGGAGGGGAAAAGATGGAGAATAATAGGATCCCAAATGACAAGCTTATTGGACATTTCATTTTTGCTCATGGCTGGCCAAGTCTGTATCACTGATGAGAAAATGGTATACAAAACTACTAGTGTCTGTATTACATGGCTCTGCTTTGTGTGACATACAAACAAATTTGGTTTTGATTATTACAACTAAACTTCTGTCTCAACTAAAGTTCTTGAAAAAGGCATTAGTCACACAAGAAAACTTGGATTTGCCAAATATAACTTGTATGACCTTATGTCATTAGTCACTAAACTTACCACATCTGTTAATCTCCTGCAAAATAGCATTAATCTTTCTTTGGCTTTCACCTTCCAAGGGTTATATGAAATTTCAAATGGGATGTGTCTAAAAGTATTTTGTAATGTGTTAAGTGCAATATGTACAACAGTGAGTCACTAATATTAGAGAATGGTTACAACTCCTCCACAGAATGATGTTGAAGAAAATGCAAACTGCCACTTTTTAAAGTTTAAGTTTCTGCTTTATATTAATTTCCAACAACTGGTTGCTAAAGGTGCAATAATAAGGCTGTAAGTAAATTTATTAGATTTCTCTGTTAAGCTTATGAATTGGATAAATGAGGATTTTTCTTAATTTGGCTTGATGACATACAAATTTGTTTTACCCGAAAGGAAAAGGAGGGAAAAAAAGAAGGGATGGAAGAAAGAGGAAGAAAAAAAACCCAAAACAGGATAGCTGAATATGGTAAGATGGATGCACTTGTTAGAAGAGAAAAAGGGTTTTGATGATCTAAAATCACAATAAGCAGCCCTGTGACCTGGTCCAGCAGCAGGGGGGGGGAGGGGGGGGACAAGGGGGCAGGGTCACATTTCAAGTCTTTCCTGACTTGCTGTGACTGTGGGAAAACATTTCTTAGCCTTCTGTTTGGAAGTGTCTGAGAGGACTGTTGGGGGTGGGGAGGAAAAAAAATCATCATGTGCCACAAGATCAGATTCAACTGACAATTATACACTTTTTTTTTAAGATATAGGTGTACTGAATTGTGGCTCACAAAATATTTGTTGAATGAGTACATGAATGAGTCTGGGAGTCAGATGAGGAATGAGAAGGAAATTGTCACATACTTGACCTTTAATGTGTTATTAAGTTTAACTTTTCTCTCTTTCCCACCTATGATGTGGAGCAAAGACAATTCTATAACAGAATTAATGACAATGGAGGATTGCTAAATAAACACACGATAAAAGTAACATTATCTTTCACTTATAGGCTTGATATTTCTCTAAGTTCTTTTACATACACCTTCTCATTGAAACTCACTGAAACAAAAGGCTATGGGAATTTGATAGGCATGGTATTTAAACATGCATATTTGGTTGTTCCCTCTTGCCAAGGACTGATCTCCTCTATCCCATTTTTTGTCTCTCTTGTGCTCATGGAACATTGAGCCATTTCAAGGAATGATGCCAGGTTCCATCCACTGGTCTAGCCACTTGAGACAAGTGTGGGCAACTGGCAATCAGATCCTTTGGGGATTAAGAAACATACCCTGATGTATTGCCTCAGCAGGGCTGGTAATGACCTAAAGAAACTCTTTCTTCAGCCTCACCCTTGCCTTCACAACTTCCGTTGTGGTGTAAATGGTGTTACCTGGAGGGTAGAAGTCAGAGAAGAAAGGGGTGGAGGTAAACTTAAGTAGAGAAAGTATCTGGAGATCACATGGCAGTTCTGAGCTATAGTTAGGCACTCCCAAATTCACCTCAACATTACTGTCAATCAGCATGCAGCCCGTATCTAGCTTTAGATTGCCACATGGGAGAGACAGCCTCAATTCACAAATGCTAAAAAGAAATGATTTTGCTTCATTTTATCATGTATAGGAGGCAGATTTAGGTGGCCACAGGGATTTGACATGCTTTACCATGACCTTTTGAAGCTAGAATCTAAATGTTGAGCTTTATCTTCAGAACTGCTGAAATCCTAACTACCTTTGGGATTTCTCTCTGCAACCTCTGCATCACAAAGAGGAATCTGGAAATTCTTGCAAACTGGATCGTGAATATTATCAGAAGAAGAAACCTGGAAGATCAGCATCTCTAGAAGTAGAGAACAGCATGTTCTGCTTTCTTACGGATTTCTCAGCTTTGACAGGGCAGAGATCATGTTGTGCTCTTTGTGTTATTAATGCCTGAGTCTGTAGGTGCTAATTTAGCAAACACTCAATGATGATGAGAATTCCTGATGTAGCAGTGGACTGACAGCAGACAGGAAACAAAAACAAAACAAAACTTCTAAAACATCCTAAATCTCTATTTGGGACTTGTGAATGCCATGGTAAAATCCATGTGAGCTCGCTAGTTCTTGGCATTTCCTGTGAGAAACGATGGGAGAAAGAGAATGGCACCCAACAAGTGAAATGTCTCTGACTTTTGCCTTCACCCAGACAGTTGTTCAATAATTGGTCATATTTTGATTTTTTGGTTTTAAGTGACTGGAGGGCCACTCAGAACTCATTACTCAGCCTTTCTGGTTCTCGGCCTTTTGGCTAAGATCATTTATCATTAATCCCAGCTTCCCACTAACTGCTGAGCTGGAGCAGTCTTCTCTGGTGTCAAAAAGGCTAGTAAGGTGTAGTGGTAGAGTTCCACAGATAATGTTAAACTGTGTTAGTACCTTCTGCTGGTCAGAGCAATAGTAATAGGTATGTAACTTTGTAACACAAGCCTAATTATGAAATCCTGAGCACATACCACAAAACTTATTGCCCCTTAGGTTGAAAAGGAGAATATGAAACAAATCTATCACTCAACAATACTTACTGAGTGTCAAGTAGTATGGCAGGTGCTCAGGCTACAGAGCTAAATAAGAGATAGTCCCTGACTTCATGGAGACAGACATACAAAGAAATAACTGCAATATGGTAGGCAATGCTGTGACAGAGGTATATACAGGGTGGATTAAAGTCAGATGTAGGGTTTCTAGGAAGGCTTTATAGAAGAGAAAATGTTTGAACTAATTTTGGAAAGATGGTTAGGGATTTCCCTAGTGGCTGGGAAGTGGGGTATCCAGGGGTCGGATGACAATATTCCAGGCTGATGGAAGGTTGAAGATACCTCCATTTTTCTTTTTCATGCACATGCTCTCCTATATAAAACCTCTTTTCCAAGATATTTTTATGGTTGGCAGAGGACATATTAATTTTGAAGCATCTTTTCCAAGAGAATACCTACCATTAGAGAGAAGTCAAAGGCTGTTATTTGATCACCACATAGCTACAATTACTATCCCAAAGTTCCAAGCTTCCTTCCCAGTCCACTGGTAGGTGGGGGGGGGGGAGGGTTGGAGTTTTCCTTTTTAATATAATTCAGGGGCTCTGTGTGAGGCTGACATGGATCTTTAGTTGATTAGACTGTTCAGCAGAGGGACAACCTGACTTGAAACTCAATCATCATAGTCAATTAAGTATCCTTTGTTCTTCATAAGACCCTGCTACTATGTCTTCCTGGTCTCAATGAAAGACTGGCCAATTCAGAAAGCCTAACTCCAAACACTTCCACACTTCCCATCCAAAAATTTTCATTCAACCATCTTTGTTTCTTTTAAAACACAAACTACACCAGGCAAAGTTAGACAAGGAAGACTTCATTCAATGCTATTAAAATAGTGGGGGAGATGACAGAACTCAGTCTGAACTCAAGTCCAGTGAAACAAAGGGCAGGAGGATTTTTATGCACTAGATGGGCTCAAGGACATTAGGTGAAAGTCATATTACTTGTATGTTATGACAGGAGGTAATTCTGCAACTTGGACAAGTCACCTACTGTTAGGCTCCTACTCTCCCACAGATACTCTTCCACAGACATATGGTGATATCTCCCTTGATGATTATATTTCAAAGGGATTGCTCCCAGGTTCTTGAGAAAGATATTCTTGGTTATAAAACCATCAAGAGGCATTCAAAAAGATTTACATCTCAAAGGGTCATAGAAAGAATTTACAATTACAAGTTTTTTAAAGTAAAATCTCTAAGAAAGAGATCAGAGCCTAGAGTTAGGAGGAAGCCTGTCTAAAGTTCAGTCAAGCTGAAGGAAACATTAAAGCCATATCTGCCTCAGTGATGGCATTTTGCCAGGTACAACTTAACACTCCTTTTTCTTACATGCTCACCTCTCGGTGCTTGGGGTAATTAAGCTCATGGACAAAAAAGAAACAAAAATAATTACCTCACAAGATATGGTTTTAGAATCCCTCTCTACTGCTTTTGCTCATTTAGAACTGAAACTATGTTTGAAAAATAGAAGCAAATTCCTCCTTGGAATTACGGTTTATGCAAAGCAATGGCTAAAAAGACCAGGCATCTTCTTACCAAGGTAGAAGACACCAACAAGAACCAGTGCTGAATTTGAACAAGGCAAATATTTTCTAGCTGGAAATGTAATAGTCTGTGTATTTCCTGAAAGCACAGACTGCCTATATTAGAAAATAACCCTGATTTTCTATTTAATTTCTAACTTACTTATGCTCTCCCAGATAACAGGAAAGGAGCACCACTGTCCAAATTATTTTATGAACTTAGGGTAGTCTTGATTCCAAAAGCAAATACGGATGATTCAACACTTATTTATAATTGAAAAAATAACAACAACCACCACCAAACCTTAGAAAACTAGGAATAGCCAGGAAATCCCTTAGCTTGGTAAAAGTTACATAAAACAAAACAAAACAAAACAAAACAAAACAAAACAAAACACCTAGAACAAACATTGTGGTTAATGAAGAAAACTTAGATTCCTTCCTTTAAAGACAGGGAATAATATAAGGATACACTGGTACTATTTCACACAATACTAGATACGCTGATGAATGTTACCTGGAAAGAAAAAGAAATAAATACAAGGATTGGAAGAAAAGAGATAAATTTTATGTGATATAATTATTTACCTAAAAAAACAACAGAGGTACATATTAATTCTTTGAACTATTAAGAGTTCAATGTGTTTGCTGGATTCAATGTTACTTTGCAATAAGAACACATTCCTTTACCAGTAGTACTCAAACAGAAAATGCAATACATACATATATCAGTTATATGTAACTGATATATATATCATACATACATATATCAATTATGTACATACATATATCATATATGTACGTACATATACCATATATGTACATACCTATATGTACATACATATATCAATTGATACATACATGTATCAATCAATACATACATATATCAGTTGTATATAACAACAAGAAAGTTATCAGAATGAATGCAAATGCATTTTGGTCTGTATTAAGGTAATTAAAACTTGTATTTTAATTTCTTTATCTGTTCTACTTTAAAAGCACAATTTGGTAATAAACATTTTAATTATTACATTTTTTAAAAACCAAAAAAAAAATTAGGTTACCCAAGAAAAGACAAGATTTCTAGAAGACAACCTTAACAATTAGAGAGGGGTTATATTACCTTGTACATGAAGACTTAAAAGAAAAAGTCAGAAAAAGATTATAGAGAGAAGACATACCTGATCAGTCATGAAGAATACCAAAGATTCAGTAATAAAAACAGTTTCAAGATCATAAAGCCCAGAGAGATGGATATATATATATATATATATATATATATATATATGCAAAGATAGTTCTGCAAACCAGTGGGGAAAGAGCAAATGGTTTTGTGAATAGTGTTAAGAAAACAGGCTTGCAATATGTGGGACAGTAAAACTGGGTCCTTTTTTTAAACAGTAAATGCAATGGCAGATTGCAGACGGATTCAGAACCAAATGTTAAAACCAAATCTTATAAAGTTTATATCAGAAAATGTAAAGGGATACTCTTGTAATGTCAAGGTGGGAGAAAGTATTCTGAAATAATGCTTCTCCCTAAAATAATACTACAAACTGTTACTAAAATAATTAATGAATTTGATTATATCATAATCAAGTCTTTCTGTTCAATGAAGGGCATCATGAGTAAAATTTACAGACAGGTTACAGCATCAGGAGATGTTTCAATGTCTAAAACCACAAAAGGCTAATGTTTAATATAAGCAACACAAGAAAATCAACAACAAGATAGGAATCCCCAGTCAAAAGATGAGCTAAGCACATGACTGGCCAATTTACAAAGAGGAAATCCAAAGGGCTAACAAGTATATGAAAAACTGCTCAAATACTCTAGCAATCAGAGAAATGCAAATCAGTCAACAATAATACATCATTTTATGTTTGTTTAACTGGCAAAAAAAAAAAAAAAGAAAACAGAGAGAGAGAAAGCTGGACATTGCCAAGTGTTGATAGAGATATGGGGATATCTTTCTTAGAGAGTTAAGACTGGTACAGAGAACTCTTCAGCAATACTTAGTTCAAATAAATATCCCCATACTTTATGGCCCAGCAATTGTACACTTCTGAATAATCTATACATTCTTACACAGTTCTTTAAGGGAAAATATTTTAAGGAAACTCATCACAGCCTTGTTTTTGGTGATAAAAATTAGAGGAAATCCTGGTGTCCAATCCTGGGGAAAAGATAGGTTGAAAATGAAGACTTTCCACCACGAAGAACTATACAGGGAAAGAAATAACAGACTACATATGTCCACAGCTCCATGTATGAATGCTAAAAAATTTATGGCTGACCTTTTAAAAAGAAAGAAAAAACATAAACAGGAAAGAAATCTATAAATGATTCCATTTTCACAAATTTAAAATTCATGCACATAAAATGAATATTTTGTAAGAACAAATACATATAAAAGGATACATGTTAAACACAAAATACTTGATATGGTGTGCAGGGTCAGAGAGAAGGAGTAGGAAAGGAATAAAAAGGGATGAAAAAATGAAAGAAGAGACTAGTATGATCTATAACAATAGTGTGCATTCAGAGGAGTATGATTACTACCTATGTATCTATATCTATCCATCTACCCATCCACCCACTTATCTTTCTCTCCTCTCTCCTCTCTCCTCTCTCTCTCTCTCTCTCTCTCTCTCTCTCATCAAAATAGAGACATGGGAAATTTCCACTGCCAGGTAGGAGCACAGAATAGAATCACAGAATGTTCTTGTTGGAAGGGGATGTTCAAGATTGAACTTTATATATTTTGGCCTTCTAGGAAACTTTTCGTCAAACTCTAGTTCCTAAACTGAGAGTACATGTCAATTCTAAAAGAAGAGAAAAACAAAAGAGAATAAAGGAATACAAACAGATTTAACCATAATTGCATATTATTGCAATAAGAGAATCTCATTGAGAATAAGAGAATAAGAGAATCTTATTGCAAATTATTGCATAAGAGAATCTCAGTTATGAAAATAAAATATAAAACCAAGTGCAAAACTAAGTTATAAATTTGCCACATCCACAAAACAACACAATTTCCAGGCAAATCTGTTAGTTCACTCTAAGTACAATCACACTTTTTGGTGATCATTGCTAAGACTAAACATAGCCAGACAGACTAAACATAGCAAGGCAGACTGAATTTCAATTGAGTTAATGGAAGATCTTGTTATCAGGTAGAAAGATCCTCAAAATGCTGTGGGGATGTTCCTGATTCCCAGTTTGGAGAAGGTTTGAAAATTTCTAGCAGAATGTAATCTTATGCTTTGTTTCATGTAAATTGCATCTGTTTTCCCATTTGGGGTAGCCAAGCAAAGAAAAGTGACTTTTCAGTAATTTAAAATTCTACACAAGGGAAATAAAGTGTTCAGCCTAATGGATTTTAAAAGAAAATAGCAGCTGCTTCTGACATGAGTAGACATCCATTATCAAGCAGATGGATTGGTTTCTTTGGGAAAATGTTATATAAACAGGAAAAACAAACACCCTTCCCACATAATTTTAAAAAATTTCCTTTGGTATTTGTTTAATATCTTGATTAAAAATATAGGTCATATGAAATAAAATGCCCAAATGGAAGAAGCAGAGTGGAAAAGCATCTCAGAGATCAGATGAGAGATGAGAGCCGTATACCAAAAGGGGACTAGGATCAGAGATCATCACAAGTGACCTCCCCCTGTCAAGTGAAGCAGTGAGTGCGCAGGAGAATCTTCCTCAGGGAAAATGTCATTTCAGGAAATAATACTCAACAGACTAGCATTTCCTTTCAGAATCAAGGCAATGGCTTCTGAGCAAACTGAAGTTTATTCAGTCTTTGATTCATATTGAACAAGTGTACTGTTGGCCCCAAGAAGCTCAATGCTAACATTTTTAGTATATATTTGTATTAGTATTCCCCAAAGAAATATAACTAATAAAATATGTATGTGTGTGTGTATCTCTTTATCTCTATAACTCTATACCCATTTATCTGAGAAATGTATTTTATGAAACTGGTTCATGCAATTACAGAGGCTATCAAGTTTGATTTTAGAAGCTAGCCAGGTAGGACAGTAGGCTGGAGACCCAGAGAAGAGTTGATGTTGCAGCCCAAGTCAAAAGACAGTCTGGAGGCAGAATTCCTTCTTTCTTGGGAGAGGTCAGACTTTTTCTCTCAAGGACTTCAACTGATTTGATGAGGCCCATTCACATTATGGAGGATAATCTGCTTTCCTCAAAGTCTATTGATTTAAATATTAATCTCATCTAAAGCATAGGTTCACTAGGACACCTTGACTGGTGTCTAACCAAATACTTAGGCACTGTGACAAACCCATGTTGACACATAAAGTTAACCATCTCTGTGTTTATCCTCAGAGTTGTTTTTTTTTTAAGTTCATTTTATTTTGAGAGAGACAGAGAGCAAAGTGGGAGAGGGGCAGAGAAAGAGGAGAGGGAGAATCCCAAGCAAGTTCCACACAGTCAGTGCAAAGAGCCCGACGTGGGGCTCAAACCCATGAACCCATGAGATCATGACCTGAGCTGAAATCAAGAATCCAATTCTTAGTGGACTGAGCCACCCAGACATCCCTATCCTTAGAGTTTAATAAAGATGGTTTTGTTGATTCTATACAACAGAAAAAATAACCCCTAATAACCTCAGTTATTAAAATTCCAAAGACAAAATCATCCCACATAATTTCCTTCAATCATTTCCTGACAAGGTGAGACTCCACTATTTTACGGAGTTTTCTTAACACCCCAAGCTTCCTTTCTATTTATTCCTCCTTCTTCACCACTTTCTTCTTTTCAAAGATCCCTGATGAAATACAGGTGTAAGCATTAAAAAAGAAATGTAATCATCTTTAAGAAAGAAGAGAGATTATAAGTAGAAAGGAAACCATATTCCACTGGACAGTATCAGCCATCCTGCTTGTTGGTAATTACTGCTGGAGTAGAAAGGGACAATAAAGTCGTACTCCAGGCTTCTACACAATGTCTTCTTCTCAAACAGGCCATGAACTCAGTACTACTGACTCACAGCTGAGAAATGACTGGAGAAGTGAGAGCTCCAGTTCAGCTCCATTGCATGGTGACTTACAGTTGTTTTCTCCTCAGTGACTTTGGAAGGAGTTGCTAATCCAAACTAAATGCAGTGAGCCATTACCAAATACCAGAAAGCATCTTCATGTTTATTTTCAAAGCAGAATATTGTTATTGTTTGTAGAGAGATGTTTTGGGTTCACAAAACATACTCTGGCCATGTTTACTACCCAAATATTTCCAAACTCAATTATCAATCATCAATAAACCCACATTTGTTTTATCTTATTAATCCTGCAGAGAATGAAAATGTAGGGATCTTATCATATGAGATTATGACAAATACTTAAAATCAGCAAAAGGCTCACCTCTAGTTACCCAGGCAGGAAGTGTGGGAAAACCAGTTTGATCCAGTTGTGCTGGTAGTAGAAAGGAGAAAATCACATTGTAGGAGACTTGCAATATGCCATAGGGTAATATGACTTCTCACACATTTGAGGGAATTTACATTCAATTCAACAGTATTTATTGAGTTCCTGCCATGTGCAAGACACTGGAGTAGGTAGGCAGAGGTAGTGGTAGGAGAGAGGATTTAGAGATGAGTTAACTATAGACTTTATTCTCCTTATAATTATAACCTAGAAGGAAGAATAAAAGGACATATTATCAATTAAGGGAAAATGCAGTCAGCAACTCAAGAATAGAAATATTCATGTAGTGGTTTATTGGCCAACATGTCTTTTTTGTTAGAGGAAGAGAGTTTGGATTGCCAGCCAACATCTACTGTCTTTGAAAAATTTGTCCAGTGGCCAAGAATCTGAAGAAGAAACTCAGCTGATTTTGTATACAGTCTCTAGCTCTTACAGTAAAGCCTTCCATATCACTTTATTCTGTTCTTGGTCTTCAAATTTAGGTCTCTGGTGAAAATTTAGAAATATGCTTCTGTGGGTAGTATCCAGCCAACATGGCACCTGATAACACAAATGCCTTAAGGGATCCAGGCTATAGATCCCAGAATGTAAAATGAATAGAAAGTACTCCCAAATACTCTGTGTGCCTTCCATTTTATTACTGACCTGTCATGAATCTGCATCTCTCACCTATTTGTCCACTCCCTTGCTCTTCCCTGGGCCAAAGCCCAGAGATCTTTGCTTTTTGTGACAAAAACTACCAAACCTGCTGACTTTGCCATTTTCTTGTGCTAATTTTCAGTTTGAATGTCTTCTCTGGACACAGAGATTTTAGTCTAAGCTTACCAACATATTATTTCATTATATGACCTGGCGTTTAGTCCAGGTTGGTAGCTGATACACTGTAGCTAATACACTGAAGAAAGGAAGGAAGGAAGGAGGGGAGGAAGGAAAGAAGGAAGGAAGGAAGGAAGGAAGGAAGGAAGGAAGGAAGGAAGAAGGGGGAGAGAGGGAGAGAGAAAGAAAGAAAGAAAAAGAAGCATATGGAAAGGTTCAACCATTAGTAGAAAATGCAGATAAACATCATAATGAGATGCCAGTACATCACACCAGATCGGATTAAATTAAAAGGAGTATAGAGTAAGAGTATAGAGATTTACATTGTTGGTGGCTATGTAAATTGGTAAAACCACTTTGGAAAATTAACTGGCAGTATCTTCTGAGCTAAACATGGCCCTATGACACAACAATTCCACTCCTGGCTATATATGCCCAATAAAAATGGGTGCTTATGTGCAATAAAACACATATAAGAATATTTATAGCTGCTTTATTCATGACAGTAAAAAAACTGGAAACAACCCAAGTATCCATTCCTAGAATGGACAAATAAACCGTGATATGTTTGCACAATGGAATGTAAGAAATGAAAAACATGAACTGCTACACTCAACAATATAGATTAATCTCACAGACATAATATTGCATTAAAAAAGCTAGACACAAAAGAATGTATACTACATGGTTCCATTAATATAACATTCATGACAGAGTAGAAAATAGATTTTACCTTTGGGGAGACTGTGACTAAAAAGGGGCTCTCTTGAGGACTGGTATTCTTCTAATCATAATTGGAGTCATGCTTAAGGGCTATATAATTAAGATCTGTGCACTTCATTGTATGTTAGTCAGACATCAGTAAAAAAGGGATTTAGAAGTAAATTTGGGAAGAGAATAGGGACAATTTTTTCATTTCTTCCCACAATACTAACATGAAGTTCTAAGGACACAGAATCTTAGAATAGTAAGGGTTGAAAGACTATCCTGTCCAAACTCCTTCCCCAGGAGTCTGTGAATCATGACACTTTCCTGCAGACTGGAGTCTGGATATGTGCCTATGGATATTGATCACTTTTCTAGATGTCTTCATATAATTTTGGTTGAGTCTTTCAATCATGGTGGTGTGGCAGCCAAGAGATAAAATACAGCAAAACAGATTTGTGGTAAATTTAAGGACTGACTCCCTTAAGAATTAAAGACGCTGAAACATGGGTTCCATGTGGAGATGAGAAATGTTGACCAACTCCTCCCTGATATTTTATGAAAAGAAGTCCCACCTCTGAGTTGAGAAGGCATATTTCTAGTAGAAGACAAGGGGTATGCCAACACAAATTCTGGATTATTTCAACCTGAGAGTTTCTCCATGTATGAACATTTAAATGATGACATTCAAGCCAAAAATGTTTTATATATACATATATATATTTATATTTACTTATACCTATATATAAATTTTATTTTATATATTTTATTTTACATATTTAATATATAAATATATTTTACATATTTATATTTTTAAACATTTATATATATTTACATATATATAAATCATTTTTGGCTTGAATGTCATCATTTATTTTTAAAAAAATTTTTAATGTTTTTATTTATTTTTGAGAGAGAGAGAGAGAGAGACAGAGCATGAGGAGGGGAGGAGCAGAGAGAGAGGGAGGGAGACACAGAATCTGAAACAGGCTCCAAGCTCCAAGCTGTCAGCATAGAGCCTGATGCAGGGCTTGAACCCATGAACCATGAGATTATGACCTGAGCCGCAGTTGGATGCTTAACCAACTAAGCCACCCAGGTGCCCCTTGAATCATTTAAATGTTTTTAGTTGAGCTGGTATAAAGATAACACACACAAGAATGCTCAAGGTAATGTCATACACTCAACTGAGTCACTCAACTTGTTCTGAGGCTGCATTTCAGCTTGTCCCGGAGAGGAGTCTTTCCCTTTATCTTGATTTGGAAATAACTAATGATGCAGTATAGACCAAGCCCTCTTTCTCTTGAAGCCAAGCCAACTTCCAGAGCTACGCCTTTCTTGCCAAAGAACACCCTCTGGGCCATGTGAAGCTTCTTTGCAAGGTCCTCAAAACCTTGATGCAGCAACAGCAGTACAGACTGGAGCTCATAAATTGGGAGAAGAAGGCTGCTGAACTAGAGGGAATCTTCTGCCTGCCTTCCCTCTTGGGGATGCCAAGGCCATGCAGGAAAGGAAGTGTTCTCTCCCCTACATAGCAGGCACAGATTCAAAGGGGATGGAAACTGGTTGTGGGAGCTTCTAGCATGGCAGGGAAAAAGCTGTTGGTTTTGTGGGAAGAAGTTGGAATGGGGAATAGAGAGGAGAAACCCTGCCCTGTTGACCTCGATGCATGCTGTAGGAAATTATGTAACTGGGGTTTCATCAGCACCTAGGTTACTGAAGCCAATGCTGTTCACTTCCAAGGACATGAGTCATAACTTAAAATACACACACACACACACACACACACACACACACACACCAGTCTAGATGACAGTATCTTTTGGGGACCATGAATTTGAAGACATCCATTTTGATAGTAGAAGATGGGAAAATGATAGAGACAACTAAAAGAATATCTAGCCTTCAACACCCATCAGTGTCACAGGATGTGCACAAAAAATGGTAATTTAAAGATCCAAATGATGCTCACATGCAGCATCTAGGTTTTCGTTAACTATGCTGATTGAGAAAAAAAAAATGAACGTTGGCTAGTAGGCCTTTTAAAGAATTTTTTTTAACATTTATTCATTTTTTGAGAGACAGAGACAGAGTGTGAGTGGGGGAGAGGCAGAGATAGAGGGAGACACAGAATTCGAAGCAGGCTCCAGGCTCTGAACTGACAACATAGAGCCCGACGCAGGGCCCGAACTCACAAACCACGAGATCATGACCTGAGGCCAAGTCAGATGCCCAACCGACTGAGCCACCCAGGTGCCCCTGGCTAGTAGACCTTTTAAAGGTAAACTGAGGTACACTTAAAAAAATTTCTAATACAATTTCCAAGTACTGAGTTAAAAAATAATGCTAACAAAAATTGGTTAAAGTCTGGGGAAATGGAAACTCATATTTGAGAACACAAATTTGTATACACTTTTCTGTAGAGGAATTTGGTAACTTGTACTGAAGGTCTTAAAACATGAATTTCACTTATCCAGTAATTCTGATTCTAGGAAGTTTTAAGGATATCATTGGAACTGTTTTCAGAAATTGTGCTATTCACACAATGAGATAATACATTAGCATTAAAAGTGATTTTTTAAAAGCATATTCACTGATATGGAAATATGGGAATCTGTTTAAGGTATATTGATGAGTGAGAAAAACATATTTAAAAACATATCAAAATACACTGTGAATAGTAGGATCCTATTTTGTAAAGAAATGTGTAAATAATTGCACACACATGAGGAAATCAGATAAATATTTTATAAATGTATGCATCTCAAAGTTATTTCTGTTGAAAATCTCCACATTTCTTTATGGCTAGGCCTTAATGAGTCAGCTGGAAATAAAGGGAAAAGGGAGACAAAGTTAATGCAACTTGAGGCTTACTATTAAATGTCTAAGGCACCAGATCAGTGTTTCATAGTCTAATTTGTAGATGTCACAATCACCTCAGATAGTCAGACTTATTTGGTCTGGGGGGCCTCCTAAGTTGGTATTGCTAAAGTTCTCCAGGGGATTTTAATGTGTGGCCACAGTTGGGTCTCATGCATTGATTGGGGCAGTGGTTCTCAAAATGTGTTTCTTGGGTCAGCATCATCAGCATCACCTGGAATCTAATTTAAAAAGGCAAATTATTGGTCCCCCACCCCAGAAACTGAATTGAAAACTCTGAGAGTGGGGCCCAGGAATAGGTCTTAGCAAATCCTCCACGTAATTATGATGCAAGCTGAATTATAAGAAACACTGCGTCAGGGAATCACCAGAAACAATGCCATCACTTTTCGGATGATCAACCTCAGGAAGCCTGTTTTTAATTTTTTTTTTTTTTTCAACGTTTATTTATTTTTTTGGGACAGAGAGAGACAGAGCATGAACGGGGGAGGGGCAGAGAGAGAGGGAGACACAGAATCGGAAACAGGCTCCAGGCTCCGAGCCATCAGCCCAGAGCCCGACGCGGGGCTCGAACTCACGGACCGCGAGATCGTGACCTGGCTGAAGTCGGACGCTTAACCGACTGCGCCACCCAGGCGCCCCGAGGAAGCCTGTTTTTAAAAGATCTGCTCAGGGGCGCCTGCGTGGCGCAGTCGGTTAAGAGTCCGACTTCAGCCAGGTCACGATCTCGCGGTCCGTGAGTTCGAGCCCCGCGTCGGGCTCTGGGCTGATGCCTCGGAGCCTGGAGCCTGTTTCCGATTCTGTGTCTCCCTCTCTCTCTGCCCCTCCCCCGTTCATGCTCTGTCTCTCTCTGTCCCCCCCCTCAAAAAAAATACTTAAAAAAAAAAAAAAAAAAGATCTGCTCAGAGGGGCGCCTGGGTGGCTCAGTCAGTTAAGCGTATGACTTCAGCTCAGGTCATGATCTCATAGTTCGTGGGTTCGAGCCTCACATTGGGCTCTGTGCTGACAGCTCAGAGCCTGGAAGAGCCTGCTTCAGATTCTGTGTCTCCCTCTCTTTCTGCCCCTCCCCTGCTTGTGCTCTCTCTCTCTCTCAAAAATGAATAAATGTTAAAAAAAAATTAAAAGATCTGCTCAGAGCTCTATATGATAGTAGATTGACTGATCTATTCTAGAAGTCAACATAATTACAAATTTCCAAAACTGTACAAAATAAGTAGGGAAAGGAAACAGTCTCTGTTCTGGTGCACACAGGCAGTAATATTCCAAAGCAGGCTAAATGGACACATGTGAGAAAGTTTGCTTCTACTTAAACACGTGATTACACATTGCCAATTCCTGGAAGCGTTATTCAGCTGCTACACTTGAGGATCCTTTCCCACAGTAATATATCCTCCATGTTACGGCCAAAGGAAAATTTTCCACACGCAACACTGATCACACCACCTTCACACCCAGGCTTAAAAACCTCAGAGCTTCCCCTTGCCCACAAGCTAAAGACCAAAAGCCCCAACAAGGCTGAGGAGGTCCCACACATTGTGACCCCAACCCACTTCCCCATCCTTGTGTCATATGACATTGTCTGGTGAGTTCTGTGCTTGGGCCACATTAGCCTCCTTTGTGTCTCATGAACTCCAAGCTACCCCACCCATATTCTTTCCACATGCTGTGCCCCCTGCCTAGAACACTCTTCCCTCCTCGTCTTTGTCTATTTACCTCCTGATCATCTTTCAAATCTCAGTTCAGTCATCATCTCCACAAAGCAACCTTCCCTGAACCCCCTGACCATGTCACACCCCTCTTTTATATGTTTGAAGAGCACAATAATCTCTCCTTCGAAACTCTCTCCTCTTGTGTGTGATCTTGCATTTATCTGGGAGATGATACTTATAGGTATAGTATAGGACTAATACCTAGTTCCTCTATTTGGTTGGCTCCACAAGGGCAATCTCTTGTTCATATCCCTGATACACAGTCAACACAGAGCTTGACATGTAGCAAGGGCTTAAGAATACTTTTAATGAGCAGATGAATGGATGAGTAGATGAATGAGTGAAGAGTACTTTGACTATATTGCTAGGACTTCCTAGTATTGAAGTTGTTGACAGTAGTCATTGACTTGCCTCACACAATCTACATTCCTTGTTCGAAGTCCATATAATCTTACAGGAAGGAAGACAAAACTTTTGGAAAAGTAGTTATGTCTCTTGTGTATCACCACAGCCTGCATCTTGAGACCAGCCTGAGGGAGAAAACTGAACTAGAAGCCAAGTGTTTTTCTTGGCTATGACTTTGTGAATTGGACATGAACCATTTACTGCTTTCTGGCATCATATTAGCAAGCTCTGCTCATCAATTTCTCTCACTTGAACTTGTTTTGACAAGCTTAAACTTTCACATACTAAGAGTCTCAAACAGTATTCAGCTCAAGTCAAAATAGGCATTTAACATGTGTGGAAGGATTTGTGTGAGAGCAAAGCTTTGTCCTAAGTAGCTAATAACATGGATCATACTGGGAGCCCAATCCATTTGGGGGGACAAGGAGCCTCTGAACATATCATGCTCTAAGGGAAGAGCATTAGTGGTCAGGCTTGTTAACAGCAACAGTGGATGCAAAAAGATAAAATTCTATTTTTAACGTATTGAAGGCAAAGAACTTTGGACCAAGAATTTTGTATCGAGTTACATTTTCATTCAAAAATGGCTTAATAAAAAATATTCTTAGGCATGCACAACCTCAGGTACACCTCATGAAGATACTATATTGAATATACTCTTGGGGAAAGTTCTAAATAAGAGAAACACACCCAGGAACTGCTATAAGAGATGAGAATATAGGGGTGATCAGAAACCTTGGTGAAGTTTATTCCCTTTTTTAAAAAGCTAGAACCAAATAAAAGCAAAAGGGAAGTATCTAACCAAGAACTAAAACTAAGCAACATGTATGCATGAATATGGAAACAACAGATAGTAAAGTGTTTTTTTAAGGCATGTCATAGATTCTGGGTCTGATGATGAAAGTATTGATATCAATAAGCAACCAATAAGGGCATATGAACATAAATGTGGATTTTATAAGAAAAAAGTAGAATATATAGCATTGAAAGTAGTAGAAGAAAACTCAATCTCTCCCCTGGGAAGCAGGAAAAGAGAATGAATAAAGGAATTAAAGAAAGTCATGAAAATGAATAAAGACACTCTGGGTTGCTCACAGGTAGTGAATTGGGATCTGGCAGAGGTTTGGGCATGAGGCAGAATTCAAAGACATTATGTTTTGGAGGACAAACCTTCAGTGACCTCCATGTGGTTATTCACTCTTCCTTTCTGAACACAGCGAAGCTGAAGAGCCTCCATGGTAGCCATTGTTCTTACTCAGCCACTGTGTTCAAACGAAGCGATTTGCAAATTAGGGATATTATCTCCTTTGCCTTGAGCCCCAGGGAAGTTCTTGGAAGAACTCAAATCTGGTCAGCTCTCCAATTTCAAATTAGGGAGCTGGCTATCGGAGACAAATGGCAAGACCAGACTAAAAACCATCATAACGTTATGTTGTTATGTGTTACTATGTTATGTTGCATAAGTGTGCTGGACACGCGGTTTTTCCACAGGGTCTGTTCCCTATTCTAGGAACTAAGGATAAATTAGTTGTTTGAAATGTGCAGCAACCATACTAGAAGCGTACGCATTTGACTTTTCTATGTATATAGAATCCCAAACATTTGACCTTGATAGTAAATTGGAAATGGAAGGGAGATTAATTTACATGGGAGAGGATTAACTTCCTGGATTAATGGATAAGCTTGTGTGGGTATTAATCTCTTTCCTGAACATTCTAATTTCAAAGGTATGTATTGATCTTCTACTTTCTCAAGATAGAATGGTAGTTAGGGACCATATGTGTTTTTGTGTGAGAAAAACCTCCATGGTAACTGACTGAACTTTTTAGGGCAGACCTAAAAAGCCTCAGTTCTGGAGAATATGTCCAGTGCACAGTGAGTCTGGATGGCTTCCTGTAGCGGTGAAGTTTCCAATACCCATCTTAGCAAAGCCAGTTGCAGAGTCAAATGGAGGAGTATTCCAGGGTGGAACATCTTCTAGCAGGCAACCAGGAACAATGGGAAGTTCATACTCCTAACTCTTCATTCCCAGGGTAAGAAATCACGAGTGTACACATGCTTTGCCAACACACACAATTAGCCTTCTCAAGGGAAAACAAAAAACAAATGAAAGAACATAGAAAAAGAATTTTAGGGCCCACCACTTAATTCCCATTAAGTGTACTTAATTTTTCTTAGGAAAAATTAAAAAATCTGTTCTGGGAGCACAGATTAAACAGCTTTCAAGCATACTTCTGCAACTTTTTCAAGGTAATTGTTTTCTCAAGAATGCTGCCGATTGGTTTATCTTGCCTCCCTAATTTCTCAGAACTACTAGGAATTTCTAAATGTTAGGATAAACACTCTCACAAAGTTGTATTAACAAGTTTAATTAATAGGAAATACTGTATAACACGTATATTCAACATGCAGTTTGTGGAAACCTACACATACATACTTTGGGCGCTCTCATTAACCTTTGCCTGCAAAACCTATTTACCTTTCCCATAAGTCAGAATCAGAGATGTGTGTATCTTTGTAATTCAGGCCTCACATTTTATGTCCTTGAAATTCCACAAAACTTCCTCAGCGTAGTCCCTACCATAAAATTATCATTTCTACTTGGTGCCAAAAGAAGCCGCAAGAGGCTTGAACTTTGGCCAGCAGAGTTGCTGTGCTCTAAAACTCAAAGGATTAGTCTGGGCTATGGGCTGACTACTTGATTTTTCTTTTCTTTCCTTTTTTTTTTTTTTGTTTTGCATTAAGAAATTTCCTTTATTAATTTTTTCATTTTCCCTCATATTCAATTATGACAAATTTTCAAATAAACCAATAAGATGATAAACTAGGTCAGTAAAGTGTTAGATACAACAATGGTTCACATGTTGGAAAATCTCCTTATCTGTTGTCTTTCTCTGTCTCTGTCTCTCTGCCTCCTTTATCCATTTGAAAGTAAATTCATCATGACACCTCCTAACACACTCTGCTGGTATTTCCTAAAAATAAGAACATTCTCCTACATTAACAATAGCATGAGGACACCTAAAACATTAACTGTAATTCCCTAGTATCTTCTGTCTCATCAATATCCAAACTGCCCCAGTTGTGTCTAGAATTTCCTTTGACTAGAATTTAATCTCTTCAAATTTAGAACAATCCCACACTATTTCAGTGTTTTTTGTTGTTGTTGTTGGTTTGTTTGTTTTTATGAAATTGAATTTCAGATGGGATGAGGTAAATTGACTTACAGAATGTACCACATTCTGGATTTGTCTGTTGTTTCCTTGTGGTGATGTTTCAACTTATTGCTCAATCCTATATTTCTTGTAACCTGAAAGTTAGGACTATATATAACCCCCAGGTATCATGTCACCCTGTTCCTTTAAAAGGAAAAAGAAGTGGAAAAGAACTTAAGTTTCGCTAGATGACATCATTTTTCCTCTCTCTCTCCTTTACCTTTCTCAGCAAGTTACTTCCAAGGCCGCTGGTCTCCTCCAGGTCTATTCTGCCCTTCAATTCCGCAGCACTGGGTTAGAACCATACTGCCCTCATTTTCAGGCCTGCTTTGAAGATGGAGGGAAAATATGTTCTAGAAGCCTCATTTTCATTAACTGGTAGTATTTGATTTTAATCCCCTCAAGTTTAACATTATCTCTGTAATATATTAGTGACTTCCACAAAGATAGCTTTTACGTTTTAGTCTTTGAAAGTTACATCAAGTTCCTTTAATCCAGCCTCCTTTATTTACAATTAATCTGTTCATTTATTCATTCAATAGGCCCATGTTTCAGGTAATCTGCTAGTCATGAGGGACAAAAACTGATTAAGATATGGTATCTGCCCTTATTGAATTGGGAAACATATATGTTAACAATTATCATTTCATGCACGAAAACTTTCCTAACTTCCTCATTTGCATTCAAAATCAGCTTACTGCCTTCCTCTGTGTTCCTATAGCATTCTAGGCATATGTACAGCATTGCTTTTATCTCAAGGCATCGTGATTATTCATTGTCACTTTTCTCTACTAAACTGAAAGTTCTTTGAGTTTTTTGAGATATTTTTCATATCAGTGTTTTTAGTACCTAGTGCTGATCTCTGAAACATAACAGATGTCCAAGAAATGTCTGATAAGCTAATGAAGTTGTGTGTTAAGTGCTGTCAAAGAGGTACTTGTGTTTTTTTTTTTAGAGAGGTACTTGTTAACTGTTATTAGTCATATGAACAAAATGGTATAAATACTGAGGAGGCAACCTTTGAACTGAAGCTCTAAAAGACAAATAGGTAAAGATGCTGGGTAGGATATCACAGGAAAAGGGAACTGCAGAGAAAAAAGTGGCATTTCAAAGAGCAAAATACAAGAGGCTATTGGGGGAAATAGGAAAATGTGGGTTGGGATGCGATTTTGAAGAGTCCTGACTTCTTAGCTAAAACTGGATTCTATCTCAGAGGCAAAGGGGTGGGGTTGGGGTGGGGACAGAGCTTTTTAAGATAAGGAATGGCATGATCACTTCTATTTTTTCCACACAATTATTCTAGTGTAAGGCTGAAATGGAGGAAACTGACACCAAGGAGGAGAAATAAAGAAAAGTTATTGAGAGAAGTACAGTGATCAGTCCAACATCACGGGTCAGCCAGGCATCATACCATTTCTGCACACCTGGAGCAGGGCAAGACTCTTGAGTTTAAGGTTCTGGGATGTGGGCATAAGTGTTGTTCAGGGGAAGGTAGGGGCACCTGTGGCTCGGTCAGTTAAGAGTCTGATTCCTGATATCGGTTCAGGTTGTGATCTTGTGGTTGTGAGATCGAGCTCCACATCAGGCTCTGGGCTGACAGCGTGGAGTCCGTTGGGAGATTTTCTTTCTCCTCTCTCTCTCTCTCTCCTCTCTGTCTGTCCCTCCTTTTCTCTCTCCCTCTCTCTCAAATATAAATAAATAAAGCAGAGAAAGAAAAAAAAACAAACAGAGGAAGGTAAGGTATGAGAAACCAAAGTTACCAGAATGAAACCATGTATTAGGGAGGAGTTAAGCTAGGTCATAAAAATATCAAGAGTTGTTAGATAGGCTGACAGGAAAAGAAGGCATTTTAGGCAGAGGTTAAAACAATGAAAGGCAGAGACAGACTGCTGCGTGTGTGTGTGTGTGTGTGTGTGTGTGTGTGTGTGTGTGTTGGCAGTGATCTAGAGTCTAGGAAATAGGGCTGCAGAGATCATCGGGGGCTAGTTTGTATATATCTCTTGGGTTAATAACATTCATATATGTATGTCTAAATTGTTACCATCTACAGCTCTATTCTGGCTATCATAAGTGGTTTATTTATTAGTCATCTAGCTAGATAGATGAAGACTTAGTCAGCTAGCTGGTTACTTTAGAACCACATACCTTAAAAAGAACTGTTTCCTGGCTATGGGTTTTCCACTGGTCAGTGGTGGGTATACCCCATCTTCAGGAAACAACTAGATGAACTATCCTAGGCTTTGTCATCAGCACTTACTACAAATGAAACTTCAGTTGAAACCTACTGATAGGCTGATACAGTCAATGAATAAAGCATGCTAAGACAGGACTCTGAGAATCTGAACAGGTCCCTGGAAGTGCCCACACATCTCTGTTCAAGGAGCTATAAAGCCTAACACTATGTACACCAATCCTTACACAAAGAAAGAGGTGTGACCGAGAGGAATTTGCCCTCAGGTCTGCTTCCCACAGATTCTCGTACACTTCTTTGGGTACTGGCCACAAACAGATGCAGAGATTTTCCACAGTCCTTCTTATACTGCTTGGCCCAGGGACTGGAGAAGGGGAAATCTGAGAAGCAAAGGCTTTTCCTTCAGAGCCTAAGTTCAGCCAGCAGCTTTCAAATGAGACTAAAAGCATTATAGAGTAGAACTTCAACTTGCTCTTCTGTTTACTTCAGTCCTCTCCTTTCTCTCTCTCTGAGCTACTCTGTCAGGGTGGGCCTCGAAAGCCTGAGTGGTCTAAGGAACTGAAAAGTGAGGAACCATGTTAAACCATTCTACTTCCCCATGTTCCAGCCATCCAATGAATCATTCATTCATTCATCAACAAATATTTAAGGAGCTCCTACTATGTATCAGGCACTGTTCTAGGCTCTAGAGATACACTAGGGAACAAAACCAGACATACTTCTCTGCCCTGTGTAACTTAACTTCACATGAAGAAAGACTGACTTTAAATAATGAACACCCAGGTAAGAAAAGTATATAATAAGTTAGAAGATAGAAAAAAAATATATAACAAGGAATGAGGCATTGATAATGAAGGAAGTGATTGGAAGAGGTAAGAACTGCAATTCAAGAAAATGGTGGTCAAGGAAGCATTGAGAAGACGGCATTTGTGTGCCTTGAAGGGGGGCCTACCTCATAGCAAAGTCCTGCTACTTCTACTCAGGGGAATTCTGCAGTCAGTGCTCTTCTCAACTTTGGCAGGCATTCAGTGAATGCTCTTTGCCATGGAAGTCCCTTTCATTAAAAAGACCAACAGCTGGTCCAAACCAAGCCCTTTACCTTGGCCCAAAAGACTTGTGTTGCTTTTAAAATCTCTGTGCCACCTACAACAAAGAATCTACAAAGCAATCCTGAGAATATCATTCTCTCCAGACTCTCACTTCTTTGCATGGCTGTCCTTTTTCCTATAGTCTGTATTCACATCTAACTAGCCACAATTATCTACAGAACTTAAGAGAATTCTGAATTTCCTAGGAAATTGAGGAAGGAGTACATATAGCTAGCATTTTTGAACATGCTCTCTGCTTTTAGTGCTTATATGCAGCAAGACCCAAAACAACCTTAAGAGGCAGGTACTAGTGTTATTTAGCTTTAAAGATAAGTATATTAAGGCTTAAAGAAGTTAAACAACCTGTCTATGGTCATAGTATATTTAGAGCCAGAATTTGACTCCAGGGGTGTGCTGTAGAGCCCACACAGTATCTAGGTATCATTTTAGTGTTCACATCTGGCCCTGCTAAGCCAAGTTAAAACTTCAGTATCTTAAATCATGTCTTCCTATAATATATAATATTTGATATTCTTTTTCATCCAGCACCTATCCCCAAAGAAAGAAAATTTAACAATAAGCAATTAATTTCATCCAAATAAACTTAATAAATGGTCTTACAACTAGCCCACCTTATTTATTTATTTTTTTGGAGTCAGTCTCTTTTTTTTTTCAAGTTTTTATTTAAATTCCAGTTAGTTAACATACAATGTAATATTAGCTTCAGGAGTAGAGTTAGTGATTCACCACATACATTCAACACTCAAAACAAGTGCCCTCCTGAATCCCCATTTGACCCATCCCCCTGCCCACCTCCACTCTGGTAACCCTCAGTTTGTTCTCTATAGTTAAAAGTCTGTTTTCTGGGGGTGCCTAGATGGCTCAGTAGGTTGAGGTCTGACACTTGATTTTGGCTCAGGTCATGATCCCAGGGTTGTGAGATTGAGCCCTGCATCAGGCTCTGAGCTGAGTGTGGAGCCTGCTTAAGATTCATTCTCTCTCTCTCTCTCTCTCTCTCTCTCTCTCTCTCTCTTTCTCTCCACCCTTCTAGCCCTCTCCTCCACTCATGTGCTCTTTCTCTCTGTCTCTCAAATAAACAAAAAAAAATTTTTTTAGAGTCTGTTTTCTGGTTTGCTTCTCTTTTGTCCCCCCTATGTTCATCTGTTTTGTTTCTTAAATTCCACATGAGTGAAATCATATGGCATTTGTCTTTCTCTGACTGACTTATTTCATTTAGCATAATACTCTTTAGCTCCAACCATGTTGTTGCAAATGTCAAGATTGCATTCTTTTTTATGGCTGAGTAATATTCTACCATATATCTGAAAAGCAACACACACACACACACACACACACACACACACATCTTTATCCATTCATCAGTTGATTGAAATTTGGGTTTTTTCCGTATTTGGCTATTTTTTATAATGCTGCTATAAATATCAGGGTGCCATGTATCCCAACTAAGCCCACTTTAAAGATGGAAGGAAAGACAAATACAGCAGCAAGCAGTTTACTGGCTTCTAGAGTCCCAGGTCATCACAACAAAAAAAGCTGCATACCCGTATTTCACTTATTTCCAACTTGGGCTGCTTTTGATGATCTTTCACTCAGTGTCAGTTACTAAGTTGTAGGCCCTGATATAACCCATATTTCTTCATGTCAACAGTATTAATAATAATAATAATTCAAATTTCACTGAATTTTCCTTACATACATTCATAGAAATCTTCAATTCTTAAATCCTAGTTAAACCAAAATTTTTATATTTTTAAAAAGCAAAGTTTCAAGACATGAAACCTTTAGAGAGCAGAGGAAAACTAAAATTGAAATTTATTTTCATGATATGGATAATGATTTTTTCTGGGAGCAAAATGCTATAACTTGGGGCATCCAAGTGGCTCAGTTGGTTAAGCATCTGACTCTTGGTTTCAGTTCAGGTCATGATCTCATGGTGTCATGGGTTCAAGCCCCACGTCAGGCTCTGAGCTGGCACCATAGAGCCTGCTTGGGATTCTCTCTTTCCCTCTCTCTCTGCCCCTCCCCCACTTGTGCCATCTCTGTCTCTCTCAAAATAAATAAACTTAAAAAAATTTAAATGCTATAACTTTACAGATACCCATGTATTTAATTTGTATTGGTTATGCCTTCATTGATCTGTGTATGTTCATAATCACTTATGTGAGGTGCACACCTAATGTGAAATCAATGCTCAGAGAGACTTCCCTCAAAAAAAGTATATCCTCTTCTATTGTCTTAAGTGAGTTACTGGGTTCCTGTTTATCCAAGTGGGAATGATATTGGGTTCTTGCTCTCTTTATTACAGGGAATGCTTAGATTCACACATAATTCTCTTAAATTTGTTTTTAACAATAATAATTTCTCCTGAGAATCTGCCCTGAGAATTATCAAAGCTGAAAATCAACAGGTGGCTCTGATGATGCTCCCAAGCTCTCTGGTGACTTGGCAAGGGAAACTTGCCATCATTGTTGGAATAAAAGGAGAGTCAGGGAGATGTAAATCATTAACTCTGAAGAAAGAAAGAAACTCCATGGGATTTATTTTGGTTGAGAAGAATCAGACTTACTGAGATATGGTTTTATGAATGCATATTTTAATTGAGTTTTTTTAAAGATTTTATTTTTAAGTAATCTCTACACCCAACATGAGCTCAAACCTATAATCCCAAGATCAAGAGTTGCACTCTCCACCTGGAGAGTGGGCCAGGCAGGTGCCCCTTTTAATTGATTAAAAAAAAAACAAACCCTGATGGATTTTTTCTATAATGAAGCATTTGTTTAGGGTTTTCCCCTGGCAAGATCATGTTCCAAAGAGCCCAAGGAAAGTGGACCCAAGGGAAATGACTTGAATGTATGCTGTGGAAAGGAAAGCTGGAGGAGAGAATGAGAGCCAGTCAAGGCTGTGAAAATGAATTTAGTTGCAGCTGTGTGGAGGAGTCAGCGTCAGGGAAAGCTGCTGCTTTGAGGGCAGTAAAAGTCAGGGCAGGGAAGTGAGAGCAGTTTCGTATGTGTTCCCTTTGCCCTGATAGTTCATATGCACTGGTGCTTCAGATCTGCTAGATTGTATCCCTGGGGGGAGCACAGAGACAGAGACAGCTTCACCCCAGCAAGACAGGAAACTAACTCTTAATCCAGCTTGCTGGCCTCCTTATGGCTTTTAGCATTTTCCACTTTACCTACAGAAGCCTGGCTCAATTTGAATTCCACTGAAACTGATTTTTCCCTAACCTGACACCTAGGCACATACCCTCATAGATTAAGCTTTGAAGTATTTACACAAAATTTTTCCCTCACAGAGCTAATGCAACTTTCCTAGCTTTACAGTTCAGTTCTACAACATTTCTCAAATTCCTTAAAATTCATGTAAGCAAAGGTATTTTCCATTTAGAGGCCGACTCTGCCTTAAATGCAGGTCTAACTCTAGTTTTATAAATTTGTAGCCAGACCTCTGTTTGACAGAACAGACTAAGGATTCTATTAAAAAGTGTTTGTTGACTGCTCAGTATATAAAAAGGAATATGTTTTGCTTTCCCAATTTTCAAGAAAATTACTTGAGGTCAAGAACTAAGTTTCCATAATGTTTTAGTTCCCATTTTCTCTTTTATACAACCTGTTTCCAGCCCCAAAACTAAACAGGTTTATCCAGTGGCATCAAAAACTTTAGCCTCTAGGGGCGCCTGGGTGGCTCGGTCGGTTGAGCGGACACCTTCGGCTCGGGTCACGATCTCGCAGTCCGTGGGTTCGAGCCCCGCGTCGGGCTCTGTGCTGACAGCTCAGAGCCTGGAGCCTGTTTCGGATTCTGTGTCTCCCTCTCTCTGACCCTTCCCCGTTCATGCTCTGTCTCTCTCTGTCTCAAAAATAAATAAACGTTAAAAAAAATTTTTTTAAACAAAAAAACCAAAAAACTTTAGCCTCTTCATTAACAAGCTGGTTTAATTTGTCTCTCTTTCCCATATCATGAACTCCCATATCAAGAACTTCCATAGAAGCTCCTAATTCTGTAGAAAGGGATATGCATTCAATCAATTATAGTACCTTTTACTAAGTTGATCATAATCCATTTTATTTGAATTGGCCATGTATAAAATGGTGACATCTAGCCTCTGAAATAATCTGACAATGAATCTTGAAAACCACAAATTTCTTTTTTTTTAAATTTTTTTTTTCAACGTTTATTTATTTTTGGGACAGAGAGAGACAGAGCATGAACGGGGGAGGGACAGAGAGAGAGGGAGACACAGAATCGGAAACAGGCTCCAGGCTCCGAGCCATCAGCCCAGAGCCCGACGCGGGGCTCGAACTCACGGACCGCGAGATCGTGACCTGGCTGAAGTCGGACGCTTAACCGACTGCGCCACCCAGGCGCCCCGAAAACCACAAATTTCAAGGAAACATTAACAAACATAATATATGGATTTGGCTTTAGATCAACTTGTCAAAAGAAAATAACTTGTCAAAAGAGCTGTATTTTCTTTCTATACCTCAATAAGAAGAAGAAGGAGGAGGAGGAGGAGGAGGACGACGACGACGACAACAACACCCTCTGGTTCTTTTTCCCTGCAGAGAAAAGCAACATGCAAATAAAAATACTGATGTATGGAGCGAATGTAGAATAAATAGTCTAAGTGATGAGCCACCATGTGACTTGATGGTACAGATTCGAGCAACTTAATGTAATGCAAAGCTACAGTGTACACACATCAGTTGCCACACCTGCTCAACCAACTCTGGATCAAGGGTCTAGGTAACCCTTGTTCCTGAAGCAGGGGTTTGGGTTCCACTGGGGAGAATCACCCAACCCTGTGGGTTAGGGTCATTATAATGCTAATTTGTAACATCAGTGTGAGACAGCATCAAATACTGACTCTTTTATTTGAGGCAATCAGGCATGAATACTTGAACTTCCTGTCTCTCTATAAATACCTACATTCATACTAGTGCCCCCCTTTCTTCATTTACAGAACAAAATGAATTGCCATTTCTCTGGTTCAGAGCAAACATACTCCTCTGTGCTCCAGATTCCAGAGCCTCCTGTCTCCTGCAGGACACAGCTCCATCACAGTCATTGTCTCTCTCTTTTTCTTTAGTCTGCCCTCTCCATTGGTTCCTTTCCTTCAGTGGATACCTATGCTTATACAGAATTTCTCCCCTCTGCTTACCGCAGTCTTTTCCTCACCTGCCATTCAAACCTCAACTAGTAATCTGCTACCCCAATAAATCTACTGAAGCAGTTCTTGTTAAGTCCATCAGCAACCTATTCCAATGGACACTTCACATTGAACTTATCTTATTTGAACTTTTGACAATTCATTACTATTTCCTTCTTTCAAATGCTCTGCCCCTGGGTTTTTACAGTAAAATATTCTGTGGACATTCCTGTTAGTTCAGTCTCAATCTTAGCCATCTTGTCCACACATATTTCAAAAGCTGGTGTTTCCCTAAAATCCACTTCAAGCCACTTTTCTCATTCTACATTTCTCAATGCATGATCTCATCTACTTCCATGGTTTTAACTGTTTACTCAGAGAATGGTGTAGCCAATGTAGGTTTCCCCCCTTTCTTTAGTAAAGTACAGTGTTTGGGATGGCAGTTAAAATGTCATCTTGTGTTTCTTTTTGGGTCCAAAGATACACAGTAGACAGTTTCCTATCGTGGGGAAAGATGTCATGCCACATTTTACTGACTTATTGAAGCTGTATAGTCTCATGGGATACAGAGCTCTAGGTAGAAGATGAGGCAATTTGCCTAAAGATTCCCAAAGATTCCTTTTATGCGGGAAACAGTAAATTACTCTGACTCCTGTTCTTGAGATTTTGAGTTAGGAAGATCTGCTAGGGTCAGCCAGAATAGTTCCCCACACAGGTCCTGTGGCAAAGAAGGGGGACAAGAGCCCTAAATAGTTGCCATGAACATAAAGACAGAAGATGCAGTGGGTTAGCCCTGGTGCTTGACAAAGAGAGGAAGGGAAAAGGCAGTTCTCTGTCTTTGAAGTAATTAATATTGAAATCCCTAGAATGTGACCCAAACCATTCTCTTTCTCTTGTGGAATTCTTATATTCTGTCAGGCATCAAGTCTTTTTGATTACAACTTCCAAGTATCTCCTGTACCCTTCCCTGCTTTCAATTTCATTCTCATTGATTTGAGTCAGTCCCTCCTCATCTCTTGCCAGGACAATTACAACAGTCTCTTTACTGGGTTTCTACCACCAAAGTCTTACCTCACTCTCAGAGTCCAGTGCCTAAAAACGCAAATGTGATACTATCCCTTATCTGCTTGAGACCATTTGATGGTTTCCCACTCTCCACAGGCGAAAAGCCCAAATGCCTTAACATGCTCCACACGGACTCCATCTTTTGGACTCTGCCTGTCTTTACAGCTTTTCATTTCCTACCTTGTTTTTCAGGCCATAAGAAAACCAAATTATTTGTAGTTAGCCCTAATTCCATGCTGTTTCTTTATTTCCATCTCGTTGTTCATGCCATTCACCAAGTCTTGAGTGCTCTTCACCTTGCATCTTGCTCTTAGTTGTCTTTGAAGACTCAGCTTTGGCAGCATCAATTCTCTCACGTTCCTGAATAATTTTCTGGGTGACTGGCATGTTTATTTCTGTGGTTATTCTAGCCACATGCTCCTCCCAATCAGTCCATTCCTTGGTGATTGCTTGGAAGACCCATCTTGACAGACGATCAGGGCAAATGAGTGGTAACACATTGTTGAGAAGATTGGGAAACAACACTTACAAAAATACCTTAGGAACCCTGAGGAACTAGAGTAGGCCTTAGCTTGTCCTCTGATCTTGATCACTTTTCTATTCACCTCTCCCTGACAAGATTTATAGCTTCTGATAATAATTTTTTCCCTGTGGATTCTCTGCATGACATTAAATGGAATGTGCTTAGTAATCTGCTTATGAGGTATCTTCCTCTGATCATGCTTTTTGTAATTTCCACTCCTTGGAGTAACTAGAAAAGCTTCATAGTGGGGTGCCTGGGTGGCTCAGTTAGTTGAGCAACCAACTTCAGCGTGTGTCATGATCTCACGGTTGTTGAGTTCAAGCCCCACATCAGGCTCTGCACTGGCAGTGGGGAGTCTGCTTGGGATTCTCAATCTCTCCTCTCTCTCTGCTCCTACCCTGTTCATACTTTCTCTCTCAAAATAAATAAATAAGCAAACAAAAAAGCTTCACAGAATGAGTGGGTCCAAAGAATGTTATACAACCACTAAAAGCACAAGTTTTGGAATTAGACTAACAGACTCAACTTCAAATACTCATTCATTCTGCCACATACTGTGTAACTTTGGAACTTAATCTAAGACTTAATCTCCCATCTTTAAAATAGAAATAATAATAATAATAATAATAATAATAATAATAATAATTCCTACCACACAGGATTATTGTGAGGACTAAGTGAACTAAATATATAAAGTACTTGTTCAAGTGCTCAATAAAGGCTACATTTACAGTGTTCTTGGGAGGATGAAAACTGATGCTGGGAATACAGAGCACACTTTTGCTTGGAGTGAACCTAATGATATGCCTTTTGCTGCAATGAAGCAGGAGTGCCTCTGGGTAACAGCTACATGGAGAGAGTCTCTTCCACTCCCTCAGGTGGGAAGGAGCGGAAATGAATCATGCCATGTGGAGGAGACTGGAGCTAGTGTGGGAGGGGAAACTGTGTAGGAAGCCTCTCTCAGTTGTACCAGTTTCTCTTTCTCTGCATAGGTGCAGGCTCCCGCTTAAGACAGTAAAACAACAGGATATCTGTGGGCCCTTTCTAAAGGGTTCTGGAATGGTCACAAAGCTGGCGCACTCGAGAACCAACCATCTGTCTGGGGACAGCAGTGATCCCGTCAGTGTGGCTGGATTAGTGACTGATGCTGGTCAGCTGATCAGGACTCAAGGGTGAGCTGGGCAGAGAACAAGCCTGGCACATAAGTACAAAATGAGGAGTCTGCTTCTGTTGACTCTTCTGCTTCCCAAGCTTTGGCCTGTTCCTCAGGGCCTTCATCTCTTCAATCCTAAGACTCTCCTCTACAAATAAGGCACATTCTTTTCAGTTCTGAGGAGAATGTGGAGTATACCTGTTACCGACTCAGTAGGTGAGGAATTAAGCTCAAATGTTTAGTATTCTACCAAATCTCTCTCATCAAACTATTAAAGTTCACCTTCCTTGTGACATTTCAATGTTTCAACCAATGTTTCAATCCCACACAAGAGGAGCTTCAACACTCTTAACTAAAAGGATTCTCACTCTAACTGAAGTACTATAGACTTCCTCAGAGATGGTCTCAGCTTGGGGTGGCATTTCTCTGTCACTTTGCCACCTCACAATATCCACTTCTGAACAGTGCTACCTGGACCACCATATATTCAACATCTGTCCCTAGGAATGAGGCCTAGGAATGGAGTTTAGAAAAGGTTCCTTTAATTATAGGGTGACTTACAGTCTCTATGAATTTTATACTTTTTTTGGGGGGGGGTGTTTTAGGTCAATTTTATATCTTCCACCACAAAAAGAGTCCCTGGTTCCTTATTCACTGGTAAGTCAAACATATTGTTCCTCCTATTCCTAGAAAGTAAGTGAAGTTATTTAGGAACACATCTTAAGAAAATAGGGCAAGTCCTGGGCAGTTGGCTTCTGTCTTTTGCAACACTGGAGGGTGTTAGTTAGTTAGTGTTAGTTAGCATGGACTTCCAGGAGTATATGTATCCACAACATCCATGTATCCCTCTGCTGGGATTTACCATGGTAGGTTCAAACATTTTTTTAAAAGAAATAAATACTGTAGAGAAAGGTGAAATTTTCTGTGCAGTGCACTCTAATGGTAATCACAACCATGAGATAGATTGATAGGATTTTATTATTTCTGTGCAAATTTTTATACATATCAACAATAGTAATAGTAGCAATAGTAATAACACATGCAATGCTTAAAATGGGCCCAATACATTCTGATACCTTCTGTGTATTCACTCATGATCTTATGAGTAGATAGGTATCAATATCATTCCCATTTTATTGATGAGGAAACCAAAACTTGATTAAGTCACAAGTTGGAGAGCCAGATTCTTTAAAAATATATAGAGAGATGTTTGTGTTTTTAACGTTACATAAAAGGTGTCACGCTGAATGTGTACTTCATAATTTGCCTTGTAACTTATTACATTTTTGAGATGTGTTTGTGTTAATATGCACAGCTCTCATTCATTCATGTAAGCTGCCACACAGTATTATATTATATGGTTACTCCACATTATACTTACCTATTCTCCTATTCCCAACCCTGTGGTAATTTATAATTTTTCACTATCACAAAAATATTGTCAAGGAATATCCTGGTATATATATATGCTCTTGCATATGTGTAAGAATTTCTCTAGGGCAATATACCTGGAGTTGAAATTGCCCAGTCACAGAGCATATCATTAAACTGTGTGTCAATTTACACTTCCACCAGGAACATATGAAGGTTATTATTTGCTTCACTCTCTTGCCAATACTTGATATTATCAGGCCCTTAGATTTTTTCCTATATAAGTAATATAATACTTTTCTGTGGTTTTAATTTGTATTTTCTTAATTTCTGGTAAGATAGAGCATCTTAAGTTTATTGGCCACTGAGACATTCTTCATTGTAGATTCCCTGTGCCTCACCATCTTTTGTCAGTTTTCCTTTTGAGTATTCTCTTCTGTGCTGATCTATAGTAGTCCTTTATACATTTGGTCTTTAGTCCCCATATACTATATAACACATCTACTAGATAATGCTTGTCATACATCTTTCCACTGCTACTTGCCTTGAATCCATGGAGTTAAATCTCATTATGCTCATAGGTGCTGCTAACACAAACACCATCACTCCACTTTTCCTGTGCTCTAATCCCTATAAAGTCCTCCATATCATCTAATCTGTCTCTTTATCCTATGCCTCCCCAATCTTAAAACAAACTTCCTCTGTGCCTTATGCAATTTATGGTCATGATCAATAAAATTCCTTATATTCTTAACTCTTCTCTGAATTCTCCTTTCATCTTCTTAAGGGGACTGTGACTCACCCTGAGGACACTGCTTCCCCTGTAGTCCGCTCAAGTGGTGGCTAGCTTAGGTCTTGTAGCTTTTACACCACTGGGCATGAAGGTGGAGTATATGGCCCCACATCTCTACTATGTTGCTTTCACATCTTATTATCCCTCCTCAAACATATCCCCCAACCACACACAACTCTATCTCACGTTATGGTGGTTTTAGAATACAGTTCCAAAAATTCTTTGATATTTCTCTCATTGAGAGGTCAGGTCTATATCCTTCCCATTTATCTGGTTTCTGAGAATGCTTGACCAATGGGCTTCAGTGGACATGAGGCTGTGGCTGTTTCTAGATCCAGACTTCATGAAACTGTCTGTTTCTCTTCTTATATCTTAGGATTCTGACTTTTGGAACCCAGCCACTATTCAGCCCACAGAGCAGCCCAGGTAGAAAGAAACAGAGATCCCCAAAGCCTTAAGCCCCCACTGAGCTCTGAGCCAACAGCCAGCACCAAATTACCAGCCATGTAAGTGAGCCACCTTGGAAGTGGATCCTCCAACACCAAGAAATCAGACTTAGCTGATCCCACATGGAGCAAAGACAAGCCTTCCCCACCAAGGGTTGTCTAATTGCAGATTCATGAGTTACATAAATGATTGCTGTTTTAAGCCACTAGGTTTGACATAGTTTGCTACACACCTAAGCTTCCTTTCCCTCTAAAATTCTTTTTTGAGTTTATACTCCTTTTTTAATGGTTAATTTTCTGTTTTTAAAATAAGAGCCAATTCCTATTAGCTTTTTGTACATCATGGTCTAATTTCTGCAACAGATACCTCATTGTAATAAGAGCCTTTTGGTAGAGTTTCCCAGATTAAACAAATTAACTCAGCACTAAATAAGACATTCCTTTCTTTTTAGGCTGGATTCAGGGTGAGGCTATATGCATTCCTTAGAATTGAGTTGAACAAACACAACATATTCTGACTTATGTTTTCATTAGCTAAGTTGACTTAGCTCTCTGAACTAAGTAACATTTATGCTTTACATTTGGTCTAATGCTTAAAAACTTCCAGAAAAGGGGTGCCTGGGTGGCTCAGTAGGTTGAGCTTCTGACTTTGGCTCAGGTAATGATCTCATGTTCTGTGGGATTGAGCCCCGTGTCAGGCTTCACTTTCTGTGAAGAAGATAATAGATTCCTTATTTACAGGCCTGTGAGAAGTAGCAATTTGTAGGACATCACATACTTTGTGGCATAAACAGCCTGGAATCTGGGTAAGCCCAGGGATTATTTTATTAATTCTAATATTATACCCCTTATAGTGGGAAGGATGACAGAGGCCTGCCACTAAGGAAGATGTCTAAGGATGAAGAGGCTGACCTTCCAAAGTCAACACCCAGGCCTGCCATCTTGGAAATGCCTTTTCTCACATTTCTTCTTCCTTCTGTCCTCCGGATCATACTTCAATCTTCTGCCTTAATATTTCCAGGGTTTAGGAATGGGGTATAAAGAGGAGCTCATGGACTCCCTTGACTCTTTAATGGAGGTGAGGATGGGGGGAAAGGGAATGGTGTTTTGCCAGGAAACACTGTTATCTTCTTTCTTTATGTTCATTTTTTTTTTTTTGCTTGTTGCTTAATGGAGGAGTAGAGGGATGACCACTTTGAGGTACAGGACTCCTCTTTACTTCCTCTGCTTTCATAACCTCATGAAGCCAGAAGAACAAAGTGAAGTTACTTAACACATGACCATAGCCTAGTCCATACTATTTTCCTTTCATTCACATTAGGCAAGCAGAATGAAATTACATTTCCTTGTTAAAAAGGGGGGAGGGGGCTTTTTTTCCTCACAGAATGTCTGAGCTGGAAGTCACCTTGGACATGTGTAGGCCAGCAGTTTCAGGCTCTGTTATACAGCACCCTCAGGCTCTGTGGAGAAGCTAAATAAGCCTTCTCTGCCCACTTCAAATGTGGCTCTGTTTTGACTCTTTTATATGCCTTTTATTGATAAAAGACTACTACCAATTTTTAAAGAGCATAAAAAGCCACTAGTAAAGGTGCAGTGAAGCAAATGTATTGCCCAGGAACTTCAGTGCACATGAAAAACAGAATGAGAATCTGGGTCTTTTAACCTCCTCTCTAGTGTTCTGTCTTTTCTCTACTCAAGCTATGCCTGCTATGTGATTTATTAGCCAAGAGCAAGTGGGGACAGGGGTGTTGGAATAAAGGAAGCTGACTGACCTTGGATTTACCCTCCCAATGAGGAAGCCATCTTAGAGGCTTTGCCACTTCTGTCAATGCTTCTGTTTCACACCAGGCTCACTGTGAGCTGGAGGCACATGATACCCTACTGATGATGCTCTGTGCAGCCCCATGTGGGCCATAATGATCCACACCAGCCTGCAGGCCTACAGAAAGTAGACTCACTGTGCTGAGAACATCCTCCTCCAGGCCCTTCAAGTCCCCCCAACTCCAAGGAAACATAACTTTTAAGGTGTTAACAAGTTTATAACTTTAAAAATGTGAATGGGTGGAATACTCTGCTAAGGCCATGACCTGTGATACCACTTTGGAGAGACATCTGTGCCTTCCTGACACCAAACTGCTCTGAAATGATAGAATACTCTTATCTGTATTAATCACCCTGACACTTTCTATTTATAGTCTTCTAGCTTTTGTTTTGTGGTTCTACATAGAACCATAAAATGGACAGTTCCTTAAAAGCTGGGATCATATTCTGAGAACCTTATTTTCTAAACCTCAAAGTAGAACCTATAAATAAGGAGGGCACTTTTCGGGATGAGCACTGGGTGTCATATGTAAGAGATGAATCGCTGGGATCTCCTCCTGAAACCAAGACTACACTGTATTTTAACTAACTTGGAATTTTTTTTTAAAAGAATGCATATAAAGCGTAGACAAAATATTAGAGTAAGAGCTTATGGCGGAAAACGCAGCATTTGTAGCAACTGGTAAATATACATAGGATAATGCTATGCTCTTAATAGGTTCCTAGATCTCTGAGGAAGAAACAAATTAGACCCTGGCTGCACACACCCCATGACAAAAATATAAATAATTTAGAGAAAGTATATGCTGACAAAATGTAAAAATGAAACAAATGATTAGTTTGTTGATGATAAGCAGAATGAAAGATAACTACATATCTGGAAGTAATGGAGTGATGACATCCTTTTCAATGCAATCCAAAAAAACACTCATGAGCACTGTCTGTAAGTTAGGCATTGTGAGGAATGCTGACTCAAAAAGAACACTCGATTTTCCAAGCTAATGATATAAGACAGTCCCAGACAGAAGCAAAATAGGACCAGATGCAGAGCCAGAGTGAACAAGTTGTTTCTAGTCTAGGAAAGGGCTTGGAAATGGAGGGAGCTTCTGGATGACCATTTTAGATCACTCCAGGGCCTAGTTACAGTGTTGGGAAGAGGAAACAGCATTAGCTGAAGTGTCAGCAGTGATTTGAAGGTTTTTGCTTGAGGTGAACAGCAGTGAAAAGACTTGAGTTTCAACTTGGATCTTGTGTTTGCCTGATGGTCCAACATTGTCCAATATTGGCATTTGGCAGTAACAGCAATGTTGATCTTAGTTGTTGGAGGAAAACTCATAATTCTCCTGGTCCAGTGGAAAATGGCCAGGATGAGTCAGAAGGCTCATCTCCCTGGTGGAATAGCAGTTTCCAATAGTATTTTTACCTCTTTTTTTTTCTTTCGAAGTAGAACTAGATAAATGGACAGAGAATTCACAATGGACTTTCTAAAAAGTGCCCGGGAAGTCTATTTTACTGCTGAAAGATCAAGAGTATAGAAAGAAGAGTCCTGAACCAGAAAACTGGTGGGGGAAAAAAAAAAAAAGGTTTGTTCTAAGCCTGCCTCTTTGGCTTTCTTTTCTTTCTTCTTGAGAATTAAAAAAAAAAAAAAAAAAGTAAAGTAAAGCTACTTGATGCCAAAATCCACATTTCTTCCCCAAGGTTCACAAGGCTGACAGATATGTAAAAAAGTAACTATAACAGGGGCGCCTGGGTGGCTCAGTTGGCTAAGTGTCCGACTTCAGCTCAGGTCACAATCTCGCGGCCAGTGAGTTCGAGCCCCGCGTCGGGCTCTGTGCTGACAGCTCAGAGCCTGGAGCCTGTTTCGGATTCTGTCTCCCTCTCTCTCTGACCCACCCCGTTCATGCTCTATCTCTCTCTGTCTCAAAAATAAAAATATAAGACGTTAAAAAAAATTAATAAAAAAAAGTAACTCTAACAGATGATCATGAATTGAAAGCTGTCTCATTACTTTTTACTTTCATTTAGTTATACTTTTTATGACATGTCAAAAAAGGAAGAAACATTGCTTTCTAAAGAAATATTTATTTCCTGAATCGATGTCACCAAATTAACTCATGTGGGATAGTCCTTCAAATGGAAGAAATCATGGTGACATAACATGGTCCAAAAAGCTGGCAAATTTCTGAGGGTGAGGTGACACTGAAAAGGGGTTGGGAGAGAGAACGCAAATCGAGAAAGAAAGGAGAGCTATTTAACTTTTAAGTGTTCTGAATGAAGCTGATAATCCTTTTCTGCTTAGACATATTTCAGATTTTCAGAAATTGAAGTTTCTGCCAAAAGCAGTTTAACATCCTTGATGTTTGTGAGGTATGTGTTCTTTTCAAATGTTTCAAATTAAGGCAAATAGACAATCCAGGAAGGATTACTATTAAACTTGGTGAGTGCAGGATTTAACTTACTCTCACCTGCCTCCAGTCCTTTGGCGAATACAGTGGTAAATCAAGCAAGTAAGCAATGGGCAAAAGAAGAGGTTAAGAAAAGACCTTTTCATTTAGAGTCACTCTTCCAATATCTGTGTGTCCCTGGCTCCTGGTAGCTTGCTGGGCCTCGCCTCACAAGTAACTAGGGAGTGGACTGATGAGCTGCTTAATGTCCTATGAAGCAAGGGGCATGATTAACTCAATCCCTTGCATCTGAAGTTCAAAATTAAATAAATGAAGATGTTAGTTTGTCAGAATAAAATATCCTTAGGATGGCTGTGACTGCCTGAGCAAAAGAGCATAGGAACCCTACTGGTGGCTAGAGCTAGAATAGCTAGCTATTTGACACCTCTTTTTTGTTGTTGTTTTTAAATTTTTTTTAATGTTCATTTATTTTTGAGAGAGATAGACAAAGTGTGAGCTGGGGAGGTGCAGACAGAGAGGGCGACACAGAATCCAAAGCAGGCTCCTGGCTCTGAGCTGTCAGCACAGAGCCCAACGTGTGGCTCAAACTCACGGACCGTGAGATCATGACCTGAGCCGAAGTCAGATGCTCAACCGACTGAGCCACCCACACGCCCCTCTATTTGACACTTCTGGTATCTTTCAGGTAGGTACAGCTTCTCAGTGATCCTTAAAATTCCTTGCCTACTTCTACTAGAGCCCTTGTCACACTGTAGTGTAACTGTCTATGTAGAGATCTTCCATTCTCAGTAGACTGAATGCTTGGAGGCAGCGACAGTATTCTATCCTTATTTGTACCCCCACTCCCCTGCATATAGTAGATGCCCATCAAATGCTGAATGGGTGAATGGATAGACAGATGGAGAAAATCATCACACTCACCATGGTTAAGCATTTCAAAACTGGTGATGGAATGCTTAACATTAACTTGGCAATGGAAGGAAATAATCCTGAGAAGAGTTAATTTCCATGAGACATCTTGGGTAAACCAACTAAAGGATGTATGTAGGTAATCAAATGAATAATCTGATGCACAAGCTCTTACAGATTGCAGAAATTTGTTTTCAAGGAAGGTGAGTCATGAGCGAGGGCATCTGTAGCCTTGCACTTTTGACTGTAACAATGTTGTAGAATGAGAAATCAGAAAAGGCCGATGAGGATCACCACCCAGATATCTGGCAAATCTGCCCTTTGACTAGTTAATTATTCAAACCATCTGGAATAATTTTTTAAACAATTTTTAAAGTTTATTTATTCTGAGGAGAGCTCAGGAGGGGCAGAGAGAGAGGGAGAGAGAGGGAGAGAGAGAGAGTCCAAGCAGGCTTTGCACTGTCAGTGCAGAGCCCGATGCAGGGCTCAAACCCATGAACTGTGAGATCATGACCTGAGCCAAGATCATGACCTGAGCCGAAATCAAGAGTTGGACACAACTGACTGAGCCATCTAGGCGCCCTGGAGTAATTTTTAAATACCAACTTCCAGAACAGTGGTTCTCAACTCTCTTTTTCTTATGATCTACAAGTCGTATGTTTCTCTCTCCTTCTTCTCCTCACCCTTTCCTGCCTCCTCACACATGAACCCTCTTCACCCAATTATCATCTGTGTGTTTTGTGCCTTGGTGGATGAATGGGACAGGGTGAGAAAGTCAAAATCTCCTGAGGGCTACTTCTTTTCTTTGGTTCTAAAATTCTTAGCTCTGTGAAATAAATAAATAGTTGTGGGTTCATCTAAAATGTATGGAGAACAGGGGCACCTGGGTAACTCAGTTGGCTGAGTGACCAACTCTTGATTTGGGCTCAGGTCACGATCTCATGGTTCGTGGGATCAAGCCCAGCACAGGGCTCTGCACTGAGCATGGATCCTGCCTGGGATTCTCCCTCCCTCCCTCCCCCTTCTCTCTCTCTCTCTCTCTCTCTCTCTCTCTCTCTCTCTCTCTCTCAATAAATAAACATGTAAAACAAAGAGTAAAAGGTATAAAAAACAATACCAAAGGAGAACATTCCCTCTATGACTAAAGTTTCTTCAGGGTGGGGAAGATGCAGAGAAACAGCAGATATGAACAGAGTAAATAAGTGGGTAGACTTCAGAGAGAAGATTATACTCTTGTTTTCTGGGAAGAGTCCCAGAGAAGTGGCAAGACTCTGAGAGCTTTAGGAGAATAGAGAGAACCTACACCCAAAAGACAGAACAGAGCCAGAGAGAAGAACTGACTGTATGCCAGATCAAGACAAGAGAGGGTCACAGACAATTAACAAAACCACCATGTCCAAGATGATCTGGCAGCAGAAAAATAGTCCCCATGATTCACGATGGGACCCAGAATTTGTCAGGAGATTCACTAGCCTTTACCTAAGAGAAAGTGACAGTTCAGCAGCAACTTGAATGGACTAATAACTGAGAACCATATTGAATGAACCATGGAGTCTCAGTAAAAACCTGTGGGGATGAATGATGTGTGCTTACAATCCCATGTCTGGTTCTGTGTAAGTTCCTCAGAACTCAGCCACAGCAGTGCAGAAAAGGGGAAGAGATCTTAAATTGACTGAGCTTAAGTTTTACTTTCTATGGTGTAATCATGAGCTCAACACAATAATTAGAGATATAAAAGTATAAATAATTTGTATATTCTGTATATCTAAGTGTGGACTGAAATCCACTTTGCTATTTCTCTTACTGTCTTTCTATCCATCCATCCATCCATCCTATTCCACCTTCCATATCTTTCCAGAAAGACCCTAAGGCAGTTTATAAGTATATATGACCAATTAAAGAATCTTGGTGCTACCATAATAGATACATGAGTTGAACCAGACATTGCTACTTCAGAAGCCAAGAGGCAGCCAACACAAATAAATAAAGCACATCAGAGTAAGCCAAATTCTTTGCCTAAATTGTATCAGTTTTACTGACCTAAAATATGTGTTCCATGATGTTGAACACCCATTTTAAGATTGAGTGTATATGTGTATATGTATACACACTTATATGCACATACGTGTATGCATGTATGAAATTTTAAATTATTGCGTCTTAAATCTTGTAACTGAGTTCTTTGATTAGGAACCAGATTAGGAACTAGAAAGAGAAGTGGAGCCTGAAGATGGGGCTGAATTGCTACAATTTCAGGATGAAACTTTAACAGATGAGGTGTTGCTTCTTATGGTGAACAAACAAAGTGGTTTCTTGAGACGGAATCTACTCCTGGTGAAGACTGTTGAAATGACAACAAAGGATTTAGTATATGACATGAGCCTCGTTGACAGAGCAGCAGCAGGGCTGGAGAGGGCTGACTGCAATCTTGGAAGAAGTTATTATGTGGGTAAAATGCTATGGAACAGCATCACATGCTACAGAGAAACTGTCAGGAAAGGAAGTTGGTGGATGTGGCAAACTTCACCGTTGTCTTATTTCAAGACTGCCAAGGCCATCCCAGCCTTCAGTAACCAGCACCCTCATCAGTCAACAGCCAACAATATTGAGGCAAGACCCTCTACTAGCAAAAAGAATGACTCGCTAAAAACTCAAAGAATGGTTAGCATTTTTTAGCAATAAAGTATTTTTAAATTAAGATTCTTTTAAGGCATAATGTTATTACACACTTAATAGACAACAATATAGTGTAAACATAACTTTTATGTGGACTAGGAAACCAAAAATTCATTTGACTCACTCTATTGCGGTATTTGCTTTATTGTGGCAGTCTGGAACCGAACACACCACACCTCCATGATATGCATGTATACAGTATTCAGCTTCTGGGAAGCTGAATTTTTTTTTTTTAACTGGGAAGGATGTTTCATTTTATTCATTATAATAACAGCTGAGTACAAACATAGGTTCTTCCAAACAGAGAGAATTTTCACACTGGTTTTTATATGCAGGGCACTGTTCCTCCATTCTGCACTCACACCAATAATATAAATTGTGAATAATAAGTTGGACAATCTTAGTTCATTTTTAAAAAGTTTGATATCAGAAAACCACTTTTGAAATAAAGGGTTCAAATCCCTATTTCTGAAACAGTAGGGTTGGCCCCTGCTTTCATTTAGAGGAGGCAGAGACCATGTCCAGTATATGAATTATACTCTTCCTTGAGTTTCCCAGAGACATAATTTTGTTAGGAAAGAGCAAATGAAATTATGCATTTGCACACCATTAACAAATGCCCCTGTGGGAAGATTTGTAACATATTTACATGGCTTGCAATAACAATCAAAAGGGCCAAGTTTTGGTCTAACCTCTCTCATAAGTTATTTCTAGAATTTCCCTTTGATTAACATGGACAAGTCAATTTTTTCTCCAACAAATCAAAAAATGTCTCCAGCACCATGTAGTAAATGACCAAGCCACCCTATGTGTATGCTCTGCAGCAGATCAGGTGTTGACCTTTTTTGTTTATCTAAGTAACGCATTGTAGTATCTATAGCTCTAGCACAGCAGCATGACCAGGTCATGGAGCTAATAATCACATCCACAATGGGTAGGTTTTAAACTTTCTAACCGAGGAGTGCCTGGGTGGTTCAGTCAGTTAAGCATCTGACTTCAACTCAGGTCATGATCTCATGGTTTGTGAGTTCGAGCCCCGTGTTGGGCTCTGTGTTGATAGCTCAGGGCCTGCAGCCTGCATTAGACCATGTGTCTTGCTTTCTCTATGCCCCTCCCCTGCTCACAATCTGTCTCTCAAAAATAAACATTCAAAAAAAACTTAAACTTTCTAACCCAAATAATTTCTATAAGCAATGTAGTAGGCAGATTTTAGAGTTCCAGATCTTTGTAAAAGAATACCTGGATTTATTTCCTGATAATTTAATGTTACCAAGAACCAACTGTACTCACAAGAGTACCATCTGAAATCACAGTGCTATTGAGTAATCTTCATTTAATCTTAAGACTAACTGTGAACACATTAAAAAGTCATTTTCAGGGGTGGTGTCTCTCCTGGGACTCCTGTGTCTCTTCCAAATGTTACTTAGTAATAGTAAGATATTCATCAACACCACAAAAATGTTATATTAATTAAATCTGTGTTCCTATTAGTTGCAATAAAAAAATACTCTGAATGATTTTACTTTTTTATAAAACTTGTCCTGTAGTTTTTCATCTATGTCTTCAAAATAATAAGGAAAATTATGTCTGGTTAGCCTTCCATTTGCAAGTGATTATTCCTGACCAGGACACGTCATTTATGCTTAGACAATTGGCATATGTTTATAAAAACTGTCATCTGTAAGCACTTCTGATTCCAGGAAAAATTTTCTTAATACATGGCTGCATTTCACAACAACATATAATTTAGTCATAAATTAAGCCCTTATGACAAGTTATGACATTTCACTTGACAAAGTTCTTTACCTGTATAATTCTCATATTCATATTGGTGCCTCAAGTTATATTTTGTTGTCTCAGACACACATTTTTTTTGCCTATTAATTATATAAGCATCTTTGAGGTTTTTGTTTTGTTTTGTTTTGTTTTTAGAACAGGGTTAGGTTTTATTTTGTTTGGTCTCTAATTCAAATTAACCCTGAACAAAGCTTACAATCCAAAAAAAAAAAAAAAAAAAGGTTGATGAACAAGGAGTTATATACAGGAAAACTGAATTTGGGAATGGCAAATATTCTCATGTCAGTAACATTCTACGTTATGAGAAATTCTGTAAGAAGGTTAGAACTTCAGTTTTTATGTATTACTTACACACATTTTTATTTCTTTCTAGGTGTCCATACAACCAAGGAATCATGCCAGTGTCCCTCTGTAGCTGCTATAAGAACACCCAGCTTAGGGCGCCTGGGTGGCTCAGTCAGATAATCATCCGACTCTTGATTTCAGCTTGAGTCATGATCTCACAGTCACGATGGAGCCCTGTGTTGGGCTCTGTGCCGAACATGGAGCCTGCTTGGGATTCTCTCTCTCCTGCTCTCTGCGTCTCCCTGACTTGAGCGCACGCTCTCTCGCTCTCTCTCTCTCTCAAAATAAATAAACTTTAAAAAAAAAAAGGTGGGGGGAGCCTGGGTGGCTCAGTCGGTTAAGTGTCTGACTTCAGTTCAGGTCATGATCTCACAGTTTGTGAGTTGGAGCCCTGCATTGAGCTCTGTGCTGACAGCTCAGAGCCGGGAGCCTGCCTCGGATTCTGTGTCTCCCTCTCTGCCCCTCCCTTGCGCATGCTCTGTCTCTTCTCTCAAAAATAAATAAACATTAAAAAAAAAAAAAAAAAGAACACCCAGCTTTACAGCTGAAGTGGTGTTTTAAGCATGGCAGACAATGAATTAAAACATTAAAGCAGGCCTAGTGTTACAAGATAGTTCAGGGTTTTTTCTTTTTCTTTTTTTTTTAAATTCAAGTATAGACCCAATGCTGTGCTTCTGTGGATCCAATCTGCACATTTCGCTCATGATCATTTATTTCTCACTCATATTAGCAGCATGTTATTTTCATAAACGCTTGGTTCAGAGTGGCCAGGAAATAGCCAAGGGGTGAAATTGACCTGGAGTGATATACTAACTAGCAATATATACTCAGAGAATGATCAGCTATGTGGTCAACTGCCCATCTAAGGGGGAAGCTGTCTTTCAGCTTTAGTCTATGTTGCCATGAGACAACACAAAGCAGTGACACCGGTTTCCAGTTTTTCAAGAGAAGATGGAAATTTGTGGTTTTTCTTATACAAATAAACCAATTTAAAAATGTTGGAATAAATTCAAATTTAAAATACTGTGTAAGGTACTCTGTAGAGGCCAACATAGCCCCAAGTCTTCCTTTGGAGGTTCTGTATGCATGCACATTGCTACTAGACTTTAAGTTCCTAAAATGAAAAGCCTGTGTTTTATTTATCTTTGTATCATGCATAAGAGGAAGCTTTGCATATAATAATACTCAAATACTCATTAAATGATTGGTTGAAAAATTGTGAATGCTATACCATTAGTCATTTACCAACATTTAGGAAGAAACACAATTGAGCTAGGATCACTGTGCTAGAGCTGGAAATATAGGCATAAAATATAGTATTCTTACCCTCTAGCAATTTCCAGTATGTCTGTCTAGATAAACAGGCATGGAGAAGATAGTGACATGCTGTGTGGTTAAAATAAAACAAAAATATGATCAATTTTAATATCTGTGAGAGAAGTAGATACAGTAGAGAGGAGTTCTAATTAGGGTAAATTTATCAAATGGAAGTAATAGTAGAAGAGATTTTTGAGTGATAAGCTCTAGTTAGCCTGTTAGTAGGTGTGGTGGAAGGAAAGAAAGGCTCTGAGAGCAGAAGAAACAGAATATACAGGGTCATGAAGTTAATAGAACAATGATAGTTCAGAGAAGTGCTCATTTGAGTGGTACCTAAGGTGAAGGATGAGAGGAGAAGAGATGACACGTCAGAGGTGAATCAGCAGCCTTTTCAGATGGGCAGCAGGTCTTATATGTCATGCTAGGAATCTAGGCTTAGAGCATGAGAGTGGTGGGAAGCCAGTGAGAAATCAAAAAAGGAAGACAGTAAGCACATTTTCAGGAAGGCACAAGAGTAGCAGTCAGGTGGCCTTGGCCTCATGCTCAACTAGGGCCTGCTAAGTGGCAGTGCCTCCTGACCTCCTGCCTGCCTGTGCCCATGAAGATGACACAAAGATGTATTTGCATCACCAAGCACTTCTAGTTGGCCAGGACCCATCACATAGTTCCTGCAAGAGGGTTCCTATTTCTCCACATCCTCGCCAGCATCAATAGTCTTCTGATTTGTTCATTTTAGCCACTCTGACCGGCATGAGGTGGTATCTGAGCGTGGTTTTGATTTGTATTTCCCTGATGAGGAGTGACGTTGAGCATCTTTTCATGCACCTGTTGGCCATCTGGATGTCTTCTTTAGAGAAGTGTCTATTCATGTTTTCTACCCATTTCTTCACTGGATTATTTGTCTTTCGGGTGTGGAGTCTGGTGAGTTCTTTATAGATTTTGGATACTAGCCCTTTGTCCAATATGTCATTTGCAAGTACCTTTTCCCATTCCATTTGCTGCCTTTTAGTTTTGTTGATTGTTTCCTTTGCTGTGCAGAAGCTTTTTATCTTGATGAGGTCCCAAAAGTTCATTTTTGCTTTTAATTCCCTTGCCCTTGGAGATGTGTCAAGTACGAAATTGCTGTGGCTGAGGTCAGAGAGATTTTTGCCTGCTTTCTCCTCTGGGTTTTGAGGTTTTCTGTCTCACATTCAGGTCCTTCATCCATTTTGAGTTTATTTTTGTGACTGGTGTAAGAAAGTGGTCTAGTTCCATTCTTCTGCATGTTGCTGTCCAGTTCTCCCAGCACCATTTGTTAAAGAGACTGTCTTTTTTTCCATTGGATGTTCCTTCCTGCTTTGTCAAAGATGAGTTGGCCATACTTTTGTGGGTCCAATTCTGGAGTCTCTATTCTATTCCATTGGTCTATGTGTCTGTTTTTGTGCCAATACCATGCTGTCTTGATGACTACAGCTTTGTAGTAAAGGCTAAAGTCTGGGATTGTGATGCCTCCCGCTTTGGTCTTCTTCAATATTACTTTAGCTATTCGGCGTCTTTTGAGATTCCATACAAATTTTGGGGTTGCTTGTTCTAGCTTCAAGAAGAATGCTGGTGCAGCTTTGATTGGGATTGCATTGAATGTGTAGATAGCTTTGGGTAGTATTGACATTTTAACAATATTTATTCTTCCAATCCATGAGCATGGAGTCTTTCCATTTCTTTGTATCTTCTTCAGTTTCCTTCATAAGCTTTCTATAGTTTTCAGCATACAGATCTTGTACATCTTTGGTTAGGTTTATTCCTAGGTATTTTATGCTTCTTGGTGCAGTTGTGAATGGGATCAGTTTCTTTGTCTTTCTGTTGCTTCATTATTAGTGTATAAGAATGCAACTGATTTCTGTACATTGATTTTGTATCCTGCGACTTTGCTGAATTCATGTATCAGTTCTAGCAGACTTTTGGTGGAGTTTGTTGGACTTTCCATGTATAATATCATGTCATCTGCAAAAAGTGAAAGCTTAACTTCATCTTTGCCAATTTTGATGCCTTTGATTTCCTTTTGTTGTCTGATTGCTGATGCTACCACTTCCAACACTATGTTAAACAACAGTGGTGAGAGTGGACATCCCTGTCGTGTTCCTGATCTCAGGGAAAAAGCTCTCAGTTTTTCCCCATTGAGGATGATATTAGCTTTTCATAAGTGGCGTTTCATAAATGGCTTTTATTATGTTTAAGTATGTTCCTTCTATCCCGACTTTCTTGAGGGTTTTTATTAAGAAAGGATGCTGAATTTTGTCAAATGCTTTTTCTGCATCGATGGACAGGATCATATGGTTTTTATCTTTTCTTTTATTAATGTGATGTATCACATTGATTGATTTGCGAATGTTGAACCAGCCCTGCATCCCAGGAATGAATCCCACTTGATCACGGTGAACAATTCTTTTTATATGCTGTTGAATTCGATTTGCTAGTATCTTGTTAAGAATTTTTGCATCCATATTCATCAGGGATATTGGCCTGTAGTTCTCTTTTTTTACTGGGTCTCTGTCTGGTTTAGGAATCAAAGTAATACTGGCTTCATCAAATGAGTCTGGAAGTTTTCCTTCCCTTTCTATTTTTTGGAATAGCTTGAGAAGGATAGGTATTATTTCTACTTTAAATGTCCGGTAGAATTCCCCTGGGAAGCCATCTGGTCCTGGACTCTTATTTGTTGGGAGATTTTTGATAAGTGATACAATTTCTTTCTGGTTATGGGTCTGTTCAAGCTTTCTATTTCCTCCTGTTTGAGTTTTGGGAGCATGTGGTGTTTAGGAATTTGTCCATTTCTTCCAGGTTGTCCAGTTTGTTGACATATAATTTTTCATAGTATTCCCATATAATTGCTTGTATTTCTGAGGGATTGGTTGTAACAATTCCATTTTCATTCCTGATTTTATCTATTTGGGTCATCTCCCTTTTCTTTTTGAGAAGCCTGGCTAGAGGTTTATCAATTTTGTTTATTTTTTCAAAAAACCAACTCTTGGTGTCATTGATCTGCTCTACAGTTTGTTTTTTTTTTTTTTTTAGTTTCTATATTGTTTATTTATGCTCTGATCTTTATTATTTCTCTTCTTCTGCTGGGTTTGGGGTGTCTTTGCTGTTCTGCTTCTATTTCCTTTAGGTGTGCTAAATTTTGTGTTTTGTATTTTGTATTTGGGATTTGGGATTTTTCTTGTTTCTTGAGATAGGCCTGGATTGCAATGTATTTTCCTCTTAGGACTGCCTTTGCTGCATCCCAAAGCGTTTGGATTGTTGTATTTTCATTTTCATTTGTTTCCATATTTTTTAAATTTCTTCTCTAATTTCCTGGGTGACCCATTCATTCTTTAGTAGGGTGTTCTTTAACCTCCATGCTTTTGGAGGTTTTCCAGATTTTTTCCTGTGGTTGATTTCAAGCTTCAGAGCATTGTGGTCTGAAAGTATGCATGGTATGATTTCAATTCTTGTATACTTATGAAGGGCTGTTTTGTGACCCAGTATGTGATCTATCTTGGAGAATGTTCCATGCACACTCGAGAAGAAAGTGTATTCTGTTGCTCTGGGATGCAGAGTTCTAAATATATCTGCCAAGTCCATCTGTTCCAATGTATCATTCAGGGCCCTCGTTTCTTTATTGATCCTGTGTCTAGATGATCTATCCATTGTTGTAAGTGGAGTATTAAAGTCCCCTGCAGTTACCACATTCTTATCAATAAGGTTGCTTATGTTTGTGATTGTTTTATATGTTTGGGGGCTCCCATATTCAGTGCGTAGAAATTTATAATTGTTAGCTCCTCCTGATGGATAGACCTTGTAATTATTATATAATGCCCTTCTTCATCTCTTGTTACAACCTTTAATTTAAAGTCTAGTTTGTCTGATATAAGTATGGCTACTCCAGCTTTCTTTGGACTTCCAGTAGCATGACAGACAGTTCTCCATCCCTCACTTTCAATCTGAAGATGTCCTCAGGTCTAAAATGAGTCTCTTGTAGACAGCAAATAGATGGGTCTTGGTTTTTTTATCCTTTCTGATACCCTATGTCTTTTGGTTGGAGCATTTAGTCCATTTACATTCAGTGTTATTATAGAAAGATATGGGTTTAGAGTCATCGTGATTCTGTAGATTTCATGCTTGTAGTGATGTCTCTGGTATCTTGTCTCACAGGATCCCCCTTAGGATCTCTTGTAGGGGTGGTTTAGTGGTGATGAATTTCTTCAGTTTTTGTTTGTTCGGGAAGACCTTTATCTCTCCTTCTATTCTAAATGACAGACTTGCTGGATAAAGTATTCTCGGCTGCATATTTGTCCTGTTCATCACATTGAAGATTTCCTGCCATTCCTTTCTGGCCTGCCAAGTTTCAGTAGATAAATCCGTCATTAGTCTTATCGGTCTCCCTTTATATGTTAGAGTATGTTTATCCCTAGCTGCTTTCAGAATTTTCTCTTTATCCTTTTATTTTGCCAGTTTCACTACGATACCTTGTGCAGAAGATCGATTCAAGTTACGTCTGAAGGGAGTTCTCTGTGCCTCTTGGATTTCAGTGCCTTTTTCCTTCCCCAGATCAGGGAAGTTCTCAGCTATGATTTCTTCAAGTACACCTTCAGCACCTTTCCCTCTCTCTTCCTCCTCTGGAATCCCAATTATGCATATGTTATTACGTTTAATTGTTTCACTTAGTTCTCTAATTCTCCCCTCATAGTCCTGGATTTTTTTGTCTCTCTTTTTCTCAGCTTCCTCTTTTTCCATAATTTTATCTTCTAATTCACCTACTCTCCTCTGCCTCTTCGATCCTAGCTGTGGTCGCCTCCATTTTATTTTTCAGCTCATTTATAGCATTTTTTAGCTCCTCCTGACTGTTTCTTAGTCCCTTGATCTCTGTAGTAATAGACTCTCTGCAGTCCTCTATACTTTTTTCAAGCCCAATGATTAATTTTATGACTATTATTCTAAATTCTTGTTCCGTTATATTGCTTAAATCGTTTTTGATCAGTTTGTTAGCTGTTGCTACTTCCTGGAGTTTCTTTTGAGGAGAATTCTTCTGTTTCATCATTTTGGATAGTCCCTTGAATGGCGCGGAACTGCGGGGCTCTTCCCCTGTGCTGTCTGGAGTAACTTGTGTTGGTGGGCGGGGCCACAGACCCAATGTCTGTCCCCAGCTGACCGATGGGGCCACAGTCAGACTGGTGTGTACCTTATCGTCCCCTCTCCCAGGGGAAGGACTCACTGTGGTGTGTTGTGGTCCCTGTCTGGGCTACTTGCACACTGCCAGGCTTGTGGTGCTACTTCGATGAGATCTGGTGTATTAGCCTGGGTGGATCTGCAAGGTGCACATGGGTGGGAGAGGCAGGCTCAGTTCTCTTTGCTGTTGGTGGTCCCCTGCGGGAGGGTCTTGCGGCACCAGGAGGGAGGCAGGCAGACCCGTCGGAGGGATGGATCCACAGAAGCACAGCGTTGGGTGTTTGTGAGGTGCAAGCAAGTTCAGTGATGGGAACTGGTTCCCTTTGGGATTTCGGCTGGGGGATGGGAAAAGTATATGGTGCTTACCAGCACCTTTGTTCCCTGCTGAGCTGAGCTCTGTCTTCTAAGGCTCAGCAACTCTCCCTCCCAATGCCCTCTCACCCTCCCCACTCTCTGAGAGCAGAGCTGTTGACTTTTAACATTCCAGATGCTAAGTCCCGATGGCTGTCAGAACTCAAGCAGTCTGCACCCTCTGATTTTGCAAGCCAGACTCGGGGCTCTGCCTTGCAGGGGGGGACTGCCCCTCCACCGCCCCGGCTCCCTCCCACCAGTCCATATAGTGTGCACCACCTCTCTACCCTTCCTACCCTCTTCTGTGGGCCTCTTGTCTACGCTTAGCTCCAGAGAGTCCATTCTGCTAGTCTTCTGGCAGTTTTCTGGGTTATTTAGGCAGATGTGGGTGGAATCTAAGTGATCAGCAGGATGAGGTGAGCCCAGTGTCCCCCTATGCCACCATCTTTCAGTTCCCCTCATTTTAATTCTTTAAATGAAAGCAAGAAAGCTGACCTGCTTTTTTTTTAACTTTTTTTTTATTGTTTATTTATTTTTGAGAAAGAGAGGAGGGGAGAGGGGCAGAGAGAGAGAGGGACAGAGGATCTGAAGAGGATCTGACAGCAGAGACCTGATGTGGGGCTTGAACCCACCAACCATGAGATCATGACCTGAGCCAAAGTTGGATGCTTAACTGACTGAGCCATCAGGCTCCTCCCACCCCCCTTTTTTTAAACTCTGAAGATGAAGTGAAAAGAGGAAGACATTACTTACTATAGCAGATATTGTTGCTACCCTGCCCAGATCCTTTTCACTGAGTGGGTATACACATCCCCAACAGAATTGAGCATCAACACCCAGGGCATACAGCTTCCCCTTCTCCAGAGAACCTCCCTCTAAGAGAAGACATCTCCCCTCAAGCAGTTAGCCACCAGTGACTGGCAGACAATGAATATACAGTACTGCCTCTCTTTCTCCAAGTTAGACTACCTATGATACAATCCACCTCTAGAATTCCTCGTGGGACATAGTCTGAAACTAGTTCCAGCTAAAGTCATATCCTTACTTTCTTTCCATTCCCTAAACCACTCTCCTCCCTTCCCTTCTCTTGAGAGCATCTTCAGTAAATTGCTTTCATAAGAATCTGTCTCAGGGTCTGCTTCTAGGGAATTTGACCCTAAGACACTTATCACTTTAGTAGATCCATCTGGTTCCCACTACAAGGACCAAGTGGTTTCAAATACTCTGCTGTTGTTTGACAAACCCAGGGCTCTTTAACACCTCTACATCTGAGCCCTGTTCAAGTCCATCATCTGACATGCACCACCACCCCCGCATTAGAAATTCATTATGCTGTGGATTTGCCAGATATACCCTCAGATCAAAATACAGCAACTCCATTCAGGTCAACAAATACATAATGCTAATCCCGCCCCCACCAAATATAGATTTCCCCATAGATTCCTAGCAGAAATAACCTAGTAAGAAGTCCAATTCTCACTTCTAGATCAAATAAGGAAAAGGGAAAGAACAAGACAGGAAAATACTCCCATGAAAGTAACATCAGAAAAATCAGAAATTCCCTTGATCATTAATAAAAGAAAAGCTGACTCTATACATATTTACTTCATCTGAAACATCAGCCATTCTATTTATTGCCGATGATTAAGAGTCTATTTTTTTAATGTTTATTTATTTTTGAAGGACAGAGAGGCAGAGCATGAGCGGAGGGAAGAGCAGAGAAAGGAGGCACAGAATCCGAAGCAGGCTCCAGGCTCTGAGCTGTCAGCACAGAGCCTGACACAGGCTCAAACTCACTAACTATGAGATCATGACCTTAGCTGAAGTTGGATGCCTAACTGACTGAGCCACCCAGGTGCCCAAGAGTCTATTTTTTTTAAGTTTATTTTTATTTATTTTGAGAGAGCAAGCAGGGGAGAGTCAGAGAGAGAGGGAGACAGAATCTCAGACTCTGCTGTCAGCACAGAGCCCAATGCGGGGCTCGAACTCATAAACCATGAGATTATTACCTGAGCCGAAATCAAGAGTCAGATGCTTAAGTGACTAAGCTACCCACGCGCCCCAAGAGTCTAATTAATAATTAATTTTTGACATGTATTTGTCTTAATTACTACAAGTTAGCCATCACTTCACTATGCAGAATAGTGAGAGACCATCTTTGGTTGAAATTCTTGAAGCTATGGATTCCAACAGTGTTGTAATACACTAAGGCACTTTCAGAAATGGAGGCAGGTTGCCATCAAGTTTTCAAAGATGTAATTTTTAGATAAGTTTAAATTAATTTTGCATATAAAGATTCAGGGCACTGCAAAAGGAAAGCAGCAGTAGTAGGAAATTATGACACCTTTAAAATTCAGTATTTCTGGGGCGCCTGGGTGGCGCAGTCGGTTAAGCGTCCGACTTCAGCCAGGTCACGATCTCGCGGTCCGTGAGTTCGAGCCCCGCGTCGGGCTCTGGGCTGATGGCTCAGAGCCTGGAGCCTGTTTCCAGTTCTGTGTCTCCCTCTCTCTCTGCCCCTCCCCCATTCATGCTCTGTCTCTCTCTGTCCCAAAAATAAATAAACGTTGAAAAAAAAAATTAAAAAAAAAAAATTCAGTATTTCCATCTTGAAAACTAGATCCTGAAAAAAATCACCACCAAAATGTATAAAATGAAGGACCCTGTAGTTGTGAGACACCAAACAGTAGGCAGGATAGGTAGGGAAGGACAAAACCAGGTTAAGAGACAAGTAGGATTCTATCCCAGTTTTTAGTTTTCTAGTGTTTGCTATTTACTGAGTTAGTAAACTGAGTTCCCTTTCCTGGGAAGCACTTAAACCCAAATGGAGAGCCCTGGGCACTTGAATGGACTCTCAGAAACCTGAGTTTTGATTGGGTGCCATGGGAATTCTATACAACCTACTTGGAGACTGTCTACTGTAGCTTGACTGAAGGAGTATATACTGTGGGACATATGGAATAGTAGAGAAAGAAAACATATAAAATTTTACTTAAATTGTATAATTTGCACCTGACCCAGTCTATGGAGTAGAAAACTGAGGCCCAGAACTTAAGTGACTGATTGCTTTCCTATATCATAGGCCAAGACTAAGAGTTTGACAAGGAAGCTATAGGATGGAAGGACACTGGAAATAAGGGCCTGACCTCCCTATTCCCTACTTTTACTCCTCAGCATAAAGAGAATGCCTCTCCAAAGGATTCAGTTGGGAACACATTGACAGTACAGTCAGAGATCCCTGTGACTTAGGTCCAGAAACTTTCTTTATAAATAGAAGGCAATATGCCATTGAGACAGGAACATAGCTACTGTGGTCAAGTAAACTGAGTTCAGATCTCAGGTTTCCAAATTACTAACTATGTTACTTCCTTAATATAGCTGAGACTCAGTCCCCAAGGGATAACTAGTACTTACTTAATGGGGTGGTTGTTAAGATTAAAATAATGTGGAAGGGCCTGGGTGGCTCAGTCAGTTAAGCATCCAACTCCTAGTTTCAGCTCAGGTGATGAACTCATGGTTTGTAAGATCAAGCCCCACATTGGACTCCATGCTGATGGCAAGCAGCCTGCTTGGGATTCTCTCTGTCCCTCTCTGTCTGTCCCTCCCCCACTTTTTCTGTCTCTCTCAAAATAAATAAATAAACTTTAAAAAAGATTAAAATAATGTGTATATACTTAGATAAATGTAAAGGAAATTGTAAGTGTTCATTAATGGTAGAAAAAAAGTGAACATGTAGACCTTTCTGGCATTGCCTTCCTTAAGTCTCTAATGTTGACTTACCATCAATCTAATCTTTTTTTTCTACCTCCCTTTAGATTCCAGGTTTCTACTAAGGTAATAGTTCCTCATTGCTTAATTGATGTTTCATTTACTATTACTCAGTATTGTATATAAACTGACCACATGTTCCTCTTAATACACAATAGATAACATGAAGTGATGAGACATCTGCAGTATACCTCCAAGACAACCATTTCTAAAATACATATTTGAGACTATCTATTTTACCAGGAGGGGTCCTCCAAGCCTGTCTTGCCCTGGGACATCTGGTCACCCAACAATTCTGCCTAGGGCTATGGTATCCCACTGGACCCAAGTGACTATACTGAAAGGCCACAGCTAATGTTGCCCTGGAGGGCAATACTAAGGTTGGGGAGAATGTCCAAGTGATAAAACTGAATTTCAAACATCAGGGAATTCCTTTGCTTGAGAAAAAGGATTTCTTTTCCTATCCTTCCTGCAAATACTGCCCCAGACACAGCATAAGACAATTTTTATGGAATTTAATTCTGTGATGGTTAATTTTTTGACTTGACTGGGCCATGGGTGCCCATATTGGTTAAACATTATTCTGGGTGTATCCATGAGGGTCTTGGAACAAGATTAACATATGAATCTGTAGATTCAGTAAAACCGATTGCCCTTTTTTATTCTACTCTAACTTAAAAAACATTATTAAGTTTTTAATTCCAGTATACTTAACATACAGTGTTATATTAGTTTCAGGTATACAATACAGTGATTCAGCAATTCCATACATTACCAGTGCTCATCACTACAACTGCACTCTTTAATCCCCATTACCTGTTTCATCGCCCCCCCTCCCCCACCTTCTCTCTGGTAGCCATCAGTTTGTTTTCTATAGTTACAAGTCTGTTTCTGGGTTTCTCCCTCTTTCTCTTTCTCTCTCTCTCTCTCTCTTATCTTTTCTTTTCTCATTTGGTTTGTTTCTTAAATTCCACAAATGAGTGAAATCATACAGTATTTGTCTTTATCTGACAGACTTATTTCACTTTAGCATAATACCATCTAGGTCCATCCATGTTGTCACAAAAGGCAAGATCTCATTCTTTTTTGTGGCTGAAAAATATTCCATTATATATATAATCTTCTTTATCCATTCATCTATCAATAGACACTTGGGGTGCTTCCACAATTTGGCTATTGTAAATAATGCTGCTATAAACATAAGAGTACATGCATCCCTTTGAATTAGTGTTCTTGTATTTTTGGTGTAAATACACAGTAGTGTGATCACTGGATCATAGGGATAGTTCTATTTTTAACGTTTTAAGTAACCTCCATAGTGTTTTCCCAGAGTGGATGTATAAGTTTGCATTCCCACCAATAGTGCAAGATGGTTCCCCTTTCTCCACATCCTCGCTGACACCTGCTGTTTCTTGTGTTTTTTATTTTAGCCATTCCGACAGGTGTGGGGTGATATCTCATTGTAGTTTTGGTTTGTATTTCCCTGATGACGAGTGATGTTGAGCATCTTTTCATGTGTGTGTTGACCAACAAGACTGCCCTCTCTAATGTTGGTATCCTTCATTCAGTCAGTTGAAGGTCTGAATACAATGAAAAGGCTGACCCTCCCATGAGTAGCTGGGAACTTCTCCTGCCTGACTGCTTTGAACTGGGACAGTTGTCTTTTCCACCTTTTGGACTCCAACTGAAATATCCTTCTTCTTGAGTTTTGAGCCTGCCAGCTTTTGGACTGAAACTTTTACCTTTGGCTCTCCTGCGTCTCCAGCTTGTCAACTGCAGTTTTTTGGGGGCTTTTCAGCCTCCATAATCAGGTGAGCCCATTTCTTATTTTATGTATACCTGTGCATGCACGCACATGCACACATCTACTTTTGTTTCCATTTCTCTCTAGAGAATGCTGACTAATGCAATCTCAAAACTTAAGTTGACATATTTTAAAATCTGTTCATTTTAAATAAATATGGTAATGAATATGGTCATTCTTTTCCTTAGAGTTCCCGGCCTTGTATTTGAAAACAGACTAAAGCACAAAGGAAGAAAATACGTTTGTGCTGGTCTGGATATGGTGTGTGTGTGTGCGTGTGTGTGTGTGTGAGCGTTTGAGTAGGAGAAGCAGCTATAATAGGATTTGGTTTCTAAGGATTAAAGAGAAAATAATGATAACTGTCAAAACAGAGCTAAGTTATTTTATGCAATTTCACATGGTAGTAAGATACCGCACTATTTATTCAAGGGCCTAGCTGGGTGAAGTGTGAAAATATGATTCATGCTAAATGCTCTTCAGGAGAAACAGTCTCTAGATGGATGGGGGCAGGGCTTTTTCTTTAAAAAGATTACCTCTGGTTTAAAAAAGTGTTGTCATTTCCCTCTAGTGGCAGGAAGGAAATAACACCCGTTGAGGAGAACAATATAAGAATGCTTGATTCCGCAAAGAGAAGAGGCTTCTTTTCTTCCTTCTTTTTGAATATAATAATTACTAATCATAAGCTAAGCATTGCTACAGATAGGAAATACCCTGCATTAGAGAATTTGTAACTGCATTGGGAAAGATGTGGTCAAAGTAAAAGGGAAACCTGACCATTGAATGGGTCCAGGACAACTCTACGAAGCTGGTGACAAAATGATGCATGAATCTTTTCCCTATTACCTATTTCCCTATTACCTAGACTTCACCAGGTATCCAATGACAACAGAACTAACCTGCCCTTCAGTTCTACCTCAAAGACTATTCTGGCCCTTTCTCTCTTGCTTCTATTCCCTTAATCTACATCAAAAGTTATCATTCCAATGTCCTATTGCCTTATGGTTCTATTTTTCTCCTGCCTCTCTCTCAACAGTGATCCACAACACATTGTATTATTACTGACTTCATTACATTTTTTTTAATTTGAAAATATTCTCTAGTTTTTTTTAATTCCAGTAAAATTAACACACAGTGTTAAATTAGTTTCAGGTGTACAACATAATGCTTCAACAATTCCATATATTACTCAGATTACATTATTTTTAAATTGCATGTTTTTGTGTCTATTCCTCCCTATCCCCAAATAGATTTTGAACTCCTTAAGGTATAATCTAAATTTTATCTTTGCATCACAAGTGTCTAACTTACTCTGGAACTCAATAAACATTTTTTGAAATAAAGCATGCATGTATCACTTAATAAATGAATGAATTTGAAAATAATTTAATAAATTAATCATTCCATTGATGAAATATATTATCTGTATTTGATATTATTAGGGAACTTGTGGGGAAAATGCCTGAACTCCAAAGTGAAGCTCAAATAAAAATTACAGTAGAAAATAACCAGGAGATTGTTTTTTTTTTTTTTTTGTGAGGTTTTCCAGAATTTAGCCTTCTTAAAAATGTTTGAAGGTGATCAGATGGATAGAAGCACTCTCTGATACCAGGCATACTTTACACTCTCTACACGTTAAATGGCAAAATACAAAGTTTGCTGTTTAATTGTGATTTTCTTATAGGGGAAAAAACGGAAGGAAACCTAGGGAATGAGAAATCTTACACTCCAAATGAAAATGATATTCAAAGTCTGAAACTGGTAACTGCTCCTCTTTCAAAAATTCATTTCCTCTAGCTTCTTTTTCCTACTGAGAAAAATTGATCATTTTCAGAGAGCCAAACGGATATGAATTTTATGACCCAAAGAACACAAAAATGAGGACTAAATAAATCATATCTTTAAGGGTGGATATCAGTCATGCTTATATCTCTCAGAAAAAAAATAACACTAAGACAAGAAGCTTGCCTACAAAGGAAAAATGAAAAGACACATTCTTCACATCCTAGATGAAGACACACGACTTAAATATAGGACATATTTATATTTGAAATGCAAATCTTCCTAGACCATGGATCACTGCACATACGAGCTACCAATTAATCCCCAAAAATGAGCTGAGAACTCTTACTTCCAGGAAGGATGTAGTATGTCAAGGCAGGATAAAACCTCCATGGTAACAATTAGGAAAAGTTAGATACATAACAAAAAAATCATTTTAAAAGCATCAAGGAGATGTGGAAGTAAACAGAAAACAAAGAGTTATTAAAATTCCAGCTTCCTTTTTATGCATAAAATGACAATATGATCCTAAAATTTACATGGAAATGCAAAGGACCCGAACATAAGTCTATACATTTATGGTCGATTGATTTTCAACAAGTGTTTGCCATGACAACTGAGTGGGGAGATAACAGTCTTTCCAACAAATAGGGCTGGGACAACTAGATATTCACATGTAAAAGAATGAGGTTGAGCCTCTAATTCACATTATACATTAAAAATTAAAGTGGATCACAGAGTCACATGTAAGAGATAAAATGATAAAACTCTTAGAAGAAAAATAACAGTAAATTGTCATGACTTTGGGTTAGGCAGTAGTTTCTTAGATATAATATTAAAATCACAAGGGACAAAGGAAAAAAGAGAAGAAAAATGAATTGCAACAAACTTAAAAGCCTTTGGGCTACCAATATTACTATCAAGAAATCGAAAGTACAACCCACAAAATGAGAGAAAATACTTGCAAATAAGATATGGTAAGGGACCTGTATCCAGAATATATAAAGAACACAACACAACAATAAAAAGACAACCCAATTTTAAAATGGACAAAGAATTTGAAGACATTTCTCTAGACAAGATGTAGAAATGGCCAATGAGATCAACATCAATTATCATTACAGAAATGCAAGCCAAAACGATAATTCTCTGCTAGTTCACATCCATTAGGATGGCCATAATAAAAAAGACAGACAATGACAAAAGTTTGCAAGGATGTGGAAAAACTGGAAGTCTCACACATCACTGGTGAAAAAAGTGCAGCTACTTTGGAAAACAGTTCCTCAATAAGTTTCAATAAAGACCATATGATCCTGCAATTCCACTTGTAGTATATGCCAAAGAGAAATAAAAACATATATCCACCCCAAAATATGTGTGTGCAAATATTCATAGCAGAATTATTCATAATAGATAAAAGTAGAAACAAGCCAAATGTCCATCAACTGATGAATGAATAAACAAGATGTGGCATATCCCTATGGTGAAAAATTAGCCGTAAGAAGGAATGAAGTATTGATACACCCTGTAACATGGATGATCCTTGAAAACATGCTAAGTGAAAGAAATCAGTTACAAAAGTTCACATGTGTGCAGTTCTGTTTATATGACATTTCCACAGTAAGCAAATCCACAGAGACAGAATGTAGATTAGTGCTTTCCAGGGAATTTTGGGAGGAGAGAATTCTGGAGTTACACAGAGAATTCTAGAGTGACTACTAATGTGTAGGGGATTTTTAAAGGGGTAATAAAAAACATTCTGGAATTTAATTACCTCTGGGTATTTATCCAAGGAAAACAAAAACACCAATTTGAAGAGATAAATGTATCCTTATGCTCATTGCAGAATTATTTACAACAGCTAAGATATGGAAGCCACCTAAGTGTCCATCAATCAATGAATGGGTAAAGAAGATGTAGTATACATACACAATGGAATATTACTCAGCCATAAAAAAGAATGAGATCTTGCCACTTGTGACAATGTGGGTGGACCTAGAGGGTATTCTGCTAAGTAAGACAACCCAGAGAAAGGCAAATACCACGTGATTTCACGGATATGTGTAATCTAAAAACTCAACAAATAAAAAAAAAATACGACAAATAGAGACAGGCTCATAGATGCAGGAAACAAACTATTGGTTACCAGAGGGAAGGGCTGGGAGTACATGAAACAGGTGAAGAGAATAAGGAGGTAAAAACTTCTAGTTATAAAATAAATGAGACATGGGACATAATATACAGCACAGGGAATATAGTCAATAATATTATAACTTTCTATGGTGATAGATAGTAATGACTTATCATGGGAATTATTTCATAATATACAAAAATACTGAATCACTATGATGTACACTTGAAGCTAACAGATATTGTACATCAATTACATTTCAGTAAGAAAAATATTCTAGAATTGTAGTGCCGATATTTACACAACTTTGTGAACATACTAAACACTATTTAATTGCACACTTTAAAACTGATTTTTATGGCATATGATTCTCATTTAAAAAATCAAGAGCGGTCTAAATCATCTAGTTTTTCCACAATAGAACAATATATCTGTTGTATGTCTGAAACCTGTTGGACAGAGACAGATCAGTGATTTGAAGCTTCATGGCATGCTAATCTGTGGATCTCAGAATGCTTGTGTTCTCCGGCTACCTTAAAATTATTCTTCTGTTGATCTCAGTGTACATCTTCTCTCTTCTTTTCTTCCTATCCACAAATTTGTCCTCTACCATATATACAAGTCATTCCTAGTGTAAATTTTAGCTCTGCATTTCTCTATTTTATTTATTTATTTTTGTATCAAAATTGTTTTTTTAATATTTATTTATTTTTGAGAGACAGAGCGTGAGCAGGGGAGGGGCAGAAAAGAGGGAAACACAGAATCTGAAGCAGGCTCTAGGCTCTGAGCCGTCAGCATAGAGCCTGACATGGGGCTCGAACTCATGAACTGTGAGACCGTGACCTGAGCTGACGTCAGACACTTAACTGACTGAGCTACTCAGGTGCCCCATCTATTTTTTAAATTTTTTTAATGTTTACTTTTGAGAAAGAGAGAGACAGAGTGAAAATGAAGGAAGGCCAGACAGAGAGGGAGACACAGAATTTGAAGCAGGTTCCAGGCTCTGAGCTGTCAGCACAGAGCCCAACATGGGGCTCAAACCCACGAACCACAAGATCATGACCTGAGCTGAAGTCAGACGGTCAACTGACTGAGCCATCCAGGCGCCACTACATTTCTATATTTTAGTAATATGTTCAGTGACTAAGTCCAGAAGTAAACATTATCCAAGGCAGTGTTTTTCAAAGTGTATCAAAATCACTGGGGGAGAGCATCTAGTCTGTCACTGACTACCTAGATACTTCAGTACCAGGGGAAGTGCACAAAGCAGTCTTCCCCGTTCCAAGTACTCCATGTGGAAGGCTTGGCAATTCTCTCTACTTAAGGGAAATGTCTCTTGTGTCAAACTCACCCAGTGAGAAACAGATTCACTCAAGTACCATGAGGTCTATCTCTCCTTCTGCATTGGGATGAACAGAGCAAGAGCATTGTGACATTGGTCAAAGTATATACCATCTATGGAGTCATTTGCAACACAAATGGGAAAAATCACAGGAAAAAAAATTATCTGTGTCTCTCAGAGGCAAACAGGAAATACTTCTGGTGGTTATCTGGCTAACATGTCTTAGCATGGCTATGACTCACCCGCTATTCCCTGGTGTATTTCTAGCAAGTACCCTAACCGTAGCCTGAGCCCATGAGTATGGCTAGATATTCACATTTCCCCTTCTCCCCTCCCCTCCATCTCTCAGGCAGCCTGAGATCTGACAAGGACAGGCTAACAAAATATAAATGTTCCAAACGGGTGGCTGGAAAAAGTGATGTCACAGGGGAAATGAAAATCAAGCACATAGGCCAAGCCTGTTTCTATAGGAAGGTAAGAATCAATCTGAAAACAAGGCCTCTGAAAGCAACTGAAACTTTTTCCCCCAAGAAGATTTTTTTAAATATAATTTATTGTCAAATTGGCTTATATACAACACCCAGTGCTCATCCCAACAAGTGCCCTCCTCCATGCCCATCACCCACTTTCCCCTCATCCCCACCCCCATCAACCCTCAGTTTGTTCTCTGTATTTAAGAGTCTCTTGTGGTTTGCCTCCTTCCCTGTTTGTAACTTTTTTTTTCCCCTTCCCTTCCCCCATGGTCTTCTGTTAAGTTTCTCAAGATCCACATATGAGTGAAAAAATATGGTATCTATCCTTCTCTGACTGACTTATTTCACTCAGCATAATATCTTCCAGTTCCATCCAAATTGATGAATGGATAAAGAAGATGTGGTTTATAAATACAATGGAATACTACTTGGCAATGAGAAAGAATGAAACTTTTTAAAAAAATAATCTTTATCAAGACCAAAAACTAATTAATTTGAAAATAATCATAAGCTATTATCATTTTTACCAAATAATAAGGGTTTCTTTACATTTTTAATTGGCAGGGACGCCTGGGTGGCTCAGTCAGTTAAGCGTCTGACTCCTGATATTGGTTCACGTCATGATCTCCCAGTTATGAGATCAAGCCTGGTGTTGGGCTCCAAGCTGAGTGTGGAGTCTACTTGGGATTCTCTCTCTCCCTCTCTCTCTCTGCCCCTCCCCGCCTCTCTCAAAATAAAAAAATAAACATTTAAAAACATTTTTAAGAATTTTTAAAATTTTTTATTATGAAATTTATTGTCAAATTGGTTTCTATACAACACCCAGTGCTATGAGAAAGAATGAAAACCATTTTTCTTAATTTGCAGTGTTAAAAAAATGATCTCCCTTCCCCAATATCAAAAAAAATATCTTACTTTCTACAGCCACTAACTAGGAGTCACTTCTGGTCCAGCTGTCTAGTCGCACCTGGGTTTATCTTCCTGGTTGTTTTTCCTGTTCTCAGGCTGACAACAATGAATACCAATAGCAGTCCTGAGAAATCCCCCTTTGTCCCTTTTACTCAGCCCACCACACTCCACACTGGAAAATGAAGAATTGGCCTCAGGGTAAAGAAAACTAGCGATTACAACCAGAATGAAGCAGAGGCTACAGCACTGGCAGCACAATGACCTGGAAAGCACTTAAACACTGTGACTGATGCCCAGCTACATCGCTGACCAATCTAATCAGAAATCTCTGGACATGGGACCCAAGAATCAGTATTTTTAAAAACTCTGAGAGTGGCTCCATGCTGTGAACAGCCAAGACTGAGAAATACTGGACTAGAAGAAAGAGAAAGATGCTCCTAACATCTGAAACTCAAAATCATAAGAAATTTGATTCCATGCAATTATCCTAGAACCCCAAATCTATTGTCCTCTCTGCTATTCCATTCTTTCAGCTGTAATTACTCCTTTTTGACTTTTTCCCTATTTAAGATGTCTTGAAGTTCATGTTAACTTGGTTTTATCTTGATATACCTATTGCACAAGTGCAGCAGGCAGGTGTTTGCTTTAATCACTACCATCTCCTCTCCCATTCCTCATCTGTCACTCTATTTCTACACGTCAGTGAGTCTCAAAGCATTGTTCCCATGCCTGAGGCATCAGCATCATCTGGGAATACATATAAACGATGTGTGGCTTCCACCTACTGAGAGAGAAACGATGGGGATGGAGTCCAGCAATCTGTGTTCGAACAAGCGTTCAGATGGTTCTGGTGCATGCTAAAGACTGAGAAGCACTGCTCTGGGCATCCATGAGATAGCAGTTGATGCCTTCTGCTATGCAGCTCAAAGCCAACCAGAAGTACAGAACTCTCAGAAGGGGTGCAGAGGACCTGGAGGCAATGTTGGGATAAAACACAGAAGCCTCCTTTGCATCAAATAATTATACCACTATAAGCAGCATTAGTAGCAGGGGACTTAAGAGACCATAACCCCTGAGTCTCTTTCTGCTATTTCCTACCAACGTCTTCTGTCTCCTCTGTGGATTCTCTTTTAGTTGTACAGCAACCTATGGGGGATACACATATCCCTATTTTGAACACTACTTCTCTCACAAGACAGTGATTCTCTGTCAAGTCTTCCAAAATATGAATGTGTACATAGTGCTCACATTTTCATTATCCAAGAGCCAAATAAAAATAAGACTGTTTGTGGGGAAAACAAAGGAACTTGGCTTCAGTTCCACACACTTAATTCATCAGCAGTTATTTATTTATTCTATGAGTACAGTGTTATGGGAGATCTTGTTAACAACTGGCCTAACATGTTCACTGGGCTATTTTGATTTATTTTTATTTTTACATGTCTGTGTCTAGCAACTGCCTACAACCCTTTCCCTGGCTTTACCTGCTTCCTTCCAATCCATTTGCTACACAGAAGCCAAAGATTCTTTCAAAAAGGCAATCCCATTGTATTACTTCCTTCCTTAAAACTCTCCAGTGACATCAAATGCACTGGACACAAAATATAAATTTCTTTTTATATTTTTTATATTTTATATTTTTCTTTATAGCCCATAAGAGTCTTCATGATCTGGCCCCCACACTTTCCTACCTTCTCCACTACTACATTCTTCTACCACACTCACTAGGCTCTGATCCCTACAGTCTTACTGCTCCTCGATGAGTTATTTTTTTTTTCCTTCTTAGCATAGGGCCTTTGCACTTGTTCTTCTCTTGCCTAGAAGGGCTCTCTCCCTATTTTTGCATGGCTGACCCCCCCCCTTTTAGTCATTCAGGTTGCAAGTCAAATCTTATCTTCTCCAGGAAATAGGAGCACCTGCTCTACTTCAGCAATCCCTACAAAGTTAAAGTCATATTCTTTTTTACTGAGTACTATGCCAGAGTTAAGTGGTTTGTGGGAAAATTTTCCCAAATCTGAGATCCAGAACTGTATAAATCATGCACCCAAATTTGCACTCAGTGCAGAAGCTCCACCGGTGCTCTATAACATCCAGGACAGCTTTTCCTCGATCATTTCCAGTTCCACTACCTCATAAGACAACACATTCCACAACTGAAAAGTTTGAATTACTACTCTTTCCAATCATGTGTTTAAATATGCCTCTCTAAAACTTCCACCATACAGAAAACAGTGTGGAGGTTCCTCAAAAAATTAAAAATAGACCTACCCTATGACCCAGCAATAGCACTGCTAGGAATTTACCCAAGGGATACAGGAGTACTGATGCATAGGGGCACTTGTACCCTAATGTTTACAGCAGCACTCTCAACAATAGCCAAATTGTGGAAAGAGCCTAAATGTCCATCAACTGATGAATGGATAAAGAAATTGTGGTTTATATACACAATGGAGTACTACGTGGCAATGAGAAAGAATGAAATATGGCCCTTTGTAGCAACGTGGATGGAACTGGAGAGTGTGATGCTAAGTGAAATAAGCCATACAGAGAAAGACAGATACCATATGGTTTCACTGTTATGTGGATCCTGAGAAACTTAACAGAAACCCATGGGGGAGGGGAAGGAAAAAAAAAGAGGTTAGAGTGGGAGAGAGCCAAAGCATAAGAGACTCTTAAAAACTGAGAACAAACTGAGGGTTGATGGGGGGTGGGAGGGAGGGGAGGGTGGGTGATGGGTATTGAGGAGGGCACCTTTTGGGATGAGCACTGGGTGTTGTATGGAAACCAATTTGACAATAAATTTCATATCTTGAAAAAAAAAAAGTAAAACTTCCATCATACATCTCCCCATACAGACCAACACGAGTCTGTTACACAAAATGAGTCTGTTCCTTTTTGCACATGATATTTCTTCAAACATGGAAGCACATCAATTCTTCCTTTTTCTCTTTTGAGGCCAAATTTTCTGTCTTTCATTGTTTCCTTTGTAAATTGTTTCCAAGTCCCTGATCATTCTGTTATTTTCCTTTGTATGTGCTCCAATTTATCAGTGCGTCTGAAGACATAAACTTCAGAGGTAAACACAATAGTAACAAGAAGCTCAATGGCTTCACAGTACATTACCATCGACATTCTTCTCTTCATTCTGTGGCCAGACTAAGATGGAGTTAGTGTTTTTCACAGTTGACTCATATTTAGAAGATATGGATTAAGATTCTGTCATTTTAGGGGCCATCTGGGTGGCTCAGTCAGTTAAGTGCCTGACTCTTGATTTCAGTTCAGGTCGTGCGTGATCTCACAGTTCCTGAGTTTGAGCCCCACATTGGGACCTGAGATGACAGTGCAGGGCCAGGGCCTGCTTGGGATTCATTCTCTCTCTCTCTCTCTCTCTCTCTCTCTCTCTCTCTCTCTCTCTCCCCCCCCCCCGCTCCCCTGCACTCTATCTCAAAATAAATAAACTTTAAAAAAAGATTCTGTCACTTTAGTGATGTTCTAAATCCTTTGCTAGGTATTATGTGAGGGCATACAACAGCAAGAGAAGTATGCTGTTAACTTCAGATCCTAGGCTTTTGATGTTTTCAGTATCGTTAGCTTATAGGCAAGAATTCCCTCTTATTTGAAAAGAATGAGATCTTCCCATTTGCAACAACATAGATAGATCTAGAGGGTATAATGCTAAGCAAAATCAGTCACAGAAAGATAAATACCATACGATTTCACTCATGTGTGGTATTTGAGAAACAAAATAAACAGACAAAGAAAAAAAAAGACAAACCAAAAACAGACTCTTAACTACAGAGAACAAACTGATGGTTACAGGGCGGGGCGGGGGGGGGGGAGGGAGGGGGGGGGTTGGGGTAATGATGGGTGAAATAGGACATGGGGATTAAGAAGAGTAAACTTAATCACAATAAGCACTGAGTAATATATAGACTTGTTGAATCACTGTATTGTATACCTGAAAATAATATAACACTGCATGTTAACTATACTGGAATTAAAAGGAAAAAAAAGAAAAAAGAAATAGCTGTGCCCCTCCCCCCCCAAGAAAACAAACAAACCCCCCCCCCCAAAAACAAACAAACAACAAAAGAATTCCCTCCTACTTAATACTTTCCACGTGGGTTGTAGGATTTATTTTAAAATTTAAGCCTCATTCTGATTTTCTGGCTCTGATGGTTCTTCATCAGCAAACCTGTTTATAACGTTCTGCCTCTCAGAAAGGTTTCCAGGAGCAAAGCGCAGTGAACCTGAGAGCAGCTTCTCAGATCTTTGCTTTTTTCCAGGTATAATCTCAGATGCTAACTCACAAGTTTCCCTAGTTTGGGTGCTAATTATTCTGCTTATCCTTTCTTTTCCTTCCACATAATATCTGTACTTTAATACAGGGTGAACTATAATGCTGCAAGCACCAGACTTGTAGTTCCGGATGGTCACATGTATTTTCTGTTAAGACCTTGGGAATTCCCTTCTGCTCTTGTTCTAACAAGTACTGATTTTCTGATCTCCAAGGCATGCACTGAGGTCCATGTTTTCCAATATTCATTCCAGAGCGGTACATGGTCTAATCCATCTAGGTCCTTCTTGCCTTATACTAAGCCTGCTACTGGCAAGAATAATGGAAAATAGTGTGAAACGAAGACTAAAACATTCCTAACCCAGCAACGTGCTGTAATTATCATACTTTATGATCTAAAGCATTTACAACCCTAATCATTTCTGCACATCTTTAGCATGCTACTGTCCATCTCTGGAGGATGCAATCAATAAGTATATGTACAGTGAATAAAGTGACTGGAATTATAGATGTTCCTCTACGTCTCCCATATACACCTAGACGCATAGGGTACTTAACATCTATCACAACCAAATGGACCAATTCTTTGCTTTGCCCACCAAATTCCTGCAGGGACAGATGGAAAGCCATTATAATAAAGTCCTATCTTTTTTCTCTTTGAAGTCTGCCTTCCCTGTTTCTGAGTCCTGGTCTTCCCTTCCCGAGACTCAATGCCTTCAGTCATTGTGCTTTCACTTCTCCACAGCCCTCGCTGCAAGACCCCACTCAGACTTGTACTCTATAGCATTTACCTAATTTCCCTCCAACAAACAAACAAGTAAATAAATAAAAAAACACCAAACCCCCATCTGTCCTGTGCCCTTACTCTCAGGGCCCCAAAATATGTCTAGAAACTGACCCCAAAAATCTAGTTGTGTTAAGACAGGAATAATACTGATAGCTTGTTAGCCTAGTAGTTAAATGTACTAGCTTTTGGAGCCAATCACCTGGGTTTGAAGACCAGCTCTACCACCTACTAGTGAAAACATGGACAAGTTACTCAACCCTTTTGTGCCTCAGTTTTCTCATCTGTAAAACAGGGCCAATAATATCTATTTAATACAGTTGTTAGCAGTATTAAATTTAAAGAATTTTAAGGAATTTTAGCACATTATACATGCTAAGTAAACATTAGATATTACTCTTTCCAGTTAATACTACCAATTAAACATTTTAGAGGTCCTGATTCAGATGAGTCATGGTAACTACTCCTTCCAACTAGTCACTAATACCTAACAATTCATCCTCCTTAACACCTACTTAATGACTCCCATTTCCACTCCCTGGGCCATTGCTTAAGTTTAGGACCTCATCTGTCTCTCTGGACTTCTTAAATAGTCTCCCTGGCAGAGAGAATGGTCTAAACTATAAACTTCAGTGCTTCAAAAACTTCACAAAATCTCCTTACTGTATGCAGGATAAAGCCTAAACTGTTTGGTACAACATTTAACATCCTCCAAGACTGGGGCCCCATCTACCTTTCTGGTTGTTTCTCCTCTTTATTCTCTGTCACATCAATCCTCTGGCTACAATGAGGTGTTGTGTCCCCCTAACTCAAGTAACCTCTCTTCTATGCACTTTCCCAACTTCCCCCATGCCTGCACCAACACTGTACTAAGTTTACATTCTCTTACATTCTATGCAATTCCTTGCTTCCTTTTTTTGTTGTCTTCTCTCCTAGATTCTAGGATGGATGATCTCTGGGGCTATAAAGCAGTCTGGCAAGAGTAGTGGGTGGGGAAAAACACAGGGAGTTAGTGGCTAAACTTTTTACTGAAAAAAATAGGGGAGACCTAGACGTTAAAGATGTGTGGGTGATATACATAGAAGCCAAAGGCAGGTGTTTTCTGAGAATTTTTGTTTTATTTATTTATTTATTTTTAAAGATTTTTTTAAGTAATCCCTGTACCCAATGTTGGCTCGAACTCACAGCCCTGACATCAAGAGTCTCATGCTCTACCAACTGAGCCAACCAGTCACCCCTTTCTGAGAATTTTTAACGGGGAGGTTAACAGTATTTGGAAAAAGCAATGAGAATCAAGGACACACATCTCACCCCGGGTACCAAGGTACAAGGGTTGTGAGAGACAAAAATCGTTCACTTGAAAGGGTTGTGGGAGAAGTGGTGTCTACAAAGGAGATTTAGATTTCAGTTAGGACAAGCTAATGAAGAGAGTAATGGGGGAAAAGGTTGTGTATTTAGGAGACTTTCCTTAGACTTGACTGTGAGAACAAAGACCAGAAGAAGGGTTTAGGGGATCTGACTGGGAAAAGATGGGTGATGGAGCCCAACTAAGGAATATATGGAGCAGTGTGAGGTAAAGAGAGGTGGGATACCATGAAGGTGAGCTCAGCTCTGACCACCTGCCTTCCTGCATTTAGTCCCCAAGCAGTTTGAAGTGGTGAGGTAAAAAGGAATATTGAGCAGAGCTGGGGGCCTGGAGAGGGTCCCAACAGAAGTGTGCAGAGCTCTGTGGGTCTCCCTTTAATCCTGCCATGGAACAACTATAGGGGTTCAAAAGAAACTCTATGGGCTTGTTTTCAATCAAGTAGATGCTAAATAATAATTGGCTTTATTCACTTATCAATTATTTATGGGTGCCTACAATGTACAGGGCACTGTTCTAGACCCTGGGTAAACAAGTATGGCCTCTATTCTGGAATTTACAGTTTAGTGGAAGACGGACAGTTCCTAGCTCCAAAAGGAGAGATAGGAAGTAAAACAGGAGATGTATACTAAGGTTTTCTTATTTTCTGAATTAACTTATGAGACGGATGGAGGTGAGACTGAAATCATGAGGCTGATGCTCAAAAGCCACTCAAGAAATTACTCATTACTTAATAATCATAATCTCTCAATATATGTCATTTTCTTGCGGGTATGCAGTCCTTCTCTTGAGTTATTTTAAGCTGTAATTTACCAAGCACTGTCATTTAAATATGAGAAAATGTATGGAAGCCAATTTGGAAGAGATACTGGGTATGAGCAAATGGGAAAGACCCATGCTCCGTTTCATTTTTCTGGGTGGAGGCGGTGCAAAGTTGCCCATAATGGAATGTTGAAGTGCCTTCTGCTGGAATGTGCCCTGAGCTTGGTTAGTCACACTATAAAATGTAAATCCAGGTATTTAGGACCATATGCTCAACTTCAAGTCTGTATATTCTCTCTGTACTATGTTGGGTCCCTATGACTCAGCAGTTGAACATGAGGGAAAGAATGCCAAACTCATAAAAGAAGAATGTGATCCATGGGAAGAGCATGGCTGACAGGAGAGTACTTGCCAATGAGAAAATACCATATTTTTTATGCAGTTTGGGATTTTTTTAGGCAACGCAAGAGGAAGGAATGAATGGTGCATCTCAAACTCCATCACAAGAGTGTGATACTGCTTCCAGTGAATTCACTGTCCCAAGAGAAAGCAGTCTTGTAAATTTCATTTTAAGGCCAGGAATGCCAAGAGTGAGGTTTGGATAAGTTTTTAAAATTTCCCAGCCAACCTACCAATTGGAAAATAGGGCAACTTTCACTCTCGAGGGTGAGAAGCTAAATGCATCAATGATGTCCCTTTCCCTCCTCAGCTCAGGGACTTTACTGCCAGTATTCCCTGGGAGTCTCCTGGCCTAGAGGAAATTTTTAAGCAAAAATAAGAGCAATTAACACCACTTCTCAGCAAGACTAGAGATTTCTAATGTAACCATTTTGAGAAAAAACTAATAAACCACCCAAAAGGTAAAAGGGGCAAGGCAAATTCTGTTCACCCAGAATTCTTCAAGCTTCTCTTTAGACCAGTCCACCCATCCATCTATCTATCTATTTGTCCATTTAGTTATTTACTTAGCAATCACTGACTGAGCAGTTATCAGTTATCTCACTGGGGTTCACTGGTCAATAAGACACAGTTCCTCTTCTTGAGGAGCTAATTCATAATGTAGTAACAAACACCAGACAACTACCTGGGCCATTTCCATGCTACCTGGCAACTGCTGTGATAGAATTAACACAGATACTATGGGGAAACATGATAGGGTAGGTGAATCAGCATAAGAGTCTTTGAGGAGGGGATACCCATGCTGAGATGGAAAAGGAGTAAAAGGCAAAGGACAAAGGAGAAGACGAATGTTGATAGAAAACAAGGATGTGCTATTCATTCCTGGGTAAAACCCACAACTACTGGGTTTGCACCTCAGTTCAGGTCCCAGTGGTTTCTGCAGGAGCAAGGGATCTCTTGTAGCTACTACTCTGGCCCAAAGCAGTGAGGCTAGTAATGGTGAGGGAGGATGGGGTGATATAAATGTTTTCAGAAGATAATCTGAAAGTTTAGTGATGAAAGCTGGAACCATATGGTAAAATTCTTCCCTTCAAAACTGACACTGAGGCCAGGACCTAAAAGGGAATGAAGTTAGTAAGTAAGAGAATAAAGATGAACATTCCAAGTACCGCAAATGCCACATGTCGAGGCAGACAGTGTGTTGTAGTACAGAGCACAAGGGAAGAGCCTGGCAAGAAGAGGCAAGGAATTTAGTGGGTGAAGACTAATAAGGTCTAGTAAGGTGGTCCAAATTTGTGAAATATTATTTTGAGTATCTCCCAAAGTGGCAGACCTTTGGCCTATGAAGGTAATTACTGAAAGCAGCTAAAAGTCATTTGGAACCCAAAGTGATCAACAAAGTGGTGAATAGTCTAGAAGAGTTTTTTTTAAATCCAAAACAAGGTTTGCATTGTGAAGTGATAAGATAAACACTCTTTTATTATAAGCTGTCTCTGAAGACCATCCAAAAAAAAAAAAAAAAGGCTCCTAATATGCTCTCAGAAACGGTATCTTTTTAAAATAAGTACAGAGACCCCAGAAAGTGACTTCTTTAAAGTAATAGCACTCAATTAGATGCTTGCTACCTCAGCTGAGTTCTTCTTCTTCTTTTTTTTTTTTTTGAATCAGCTTAGTGACATCTGATCACCCAGGTGTGTCCCCTGACAGTTGATTAGATATTTATGAAGATGGCATTAACATCGAAAAGCACACTCTAGATTCTGGAGCAATGAAATGATTAAGTCTTTGTGAAGGATATAACTGGGCCACTCCCCTTCTTCAGCTGTCAGTCTAAGCAGTGTCCTTATTTTTTCCTAGATTCCCCCCTGAGTTTCTTGCATAGGCAGAGTAGGGACAATGATGATTTTGCATCATTAACAGCCACAAAACCTCTCAGGAAGTTCCCTCTTGGTTTTACACAAGTGGTTTGACAAGTAGCAAACTAGGGCATAGATAAGATGGGGCATACCATCTGAGACTTCCCAGATTTTTATCACACAGTAAGGGTGGGACAGGGGAAGCATTTTGATCAAGGAAGTTTTCATTCAAAAATGAATTACAGTTGGCTATTTAACTGACACATGGATCAAGATGTGGGGCTTAAAAGTCCTGGTTGAGTACTCTGGGCCCTTTTCCTGGATTTCAGAGAATCATGGTTTATTTTGTTATGTTTTGTTTTAAAAAAGGAAACAGAAAGGGAACATGACATCTGATCAACAAAGAGTTCGCACTTAAAACATTTGTTGTCTGTCGATCTACAATGCAGAACTAAAAGGAATGAATAAGAGTCAAGGAGAGGTAGATTTCAATTTAGTACATGGAAGAATTTCTGTAATAATTAAAACTGCTTGAAAAAGAGATTGTTTATTAGGTAAGGGACCCCCAGCCTCACCCCTGCAGTCCCTCCCCATCACTAGAAGCATTTAAGCAGAGCTGGGCTAGATATACAGGATGGCCTCCTACACCTGCCAGGGTAGGGGAGAGTTAGTTTATCACAGACTCTGAAATCAGGGGAGCATTCTAGCAATACAGACCTATTGAATTAGGATCTAGGGTAAGAGAAGGGGAGTCTAGTAATCTGGACTTTTAACAAGCTGCCCAAGTGATCTAATGGGCAGCTATCCAGGCACTAGCACTCTACCTGGAGTATGTGAACCACTGGTCTAAAGACTATTTTCTGACCACTTGGTGAATTCTCATCATCTCTTGCTCTCTCCCACAAAACCTGTGTGTTAGTGTCAATGATGGAAATCCATCATTTTACCATTCTGGTTGGGAATTACTGTCTTATTAGATGACCTTTGAGAATCTCTTCTTATTCTAAGATTTAATGATTTAAGATTAATTTATTAATTCTTAAATATGCCACTGAGGTAGAAAAAAAACACAGACTTGGGTTGAATGCACTTGGACTGTCTGGAAAGCAATTTTCTGACCTGGACAATATTAAACTCTGAAATAGACTGTGGGACATCTCTTCTTCAGGATCTTGGCAAACAGGAGACACTTGGGGAAGAATTTAGGAAAGGCCACTGTGAAATGTGGGAACGACTGGAAAAAAAAACCCTGGAAGTCCTTTCAATTCCTAGGATTCTATTTTTAAACATGGCTAACGTAAGAACAGCAGTATTTGGAGTAAACCCTTATTCCCACTTCCTTAATGGAGCTACAGAAATAGATGCTTCCCAACTGAGGAATAAACAGCATGTCTGGGATAAAAGCCAAGTTGGAACTCAGAGGTCCCCATCTCCACTTCTTAATACCTCAGTTTTTGTTTTGCTGTAATAAGCCATTTCTTGTCACTGCTTTGACTGATAATCCCAGCATGGTGTAATGGAAGACTTTCCTATCATGAAACCACTCTCATGGGGAGGGATAAGTGAACTATTTGCTTAGGAAGCCCTCCTTAGAAACCAAACTCCAGTGAAAAGGGAAATTGCTTCTCTAAAACGGGCAAGTAAGAGGTGAGCTCCACTACTGAAATAAACTCCACCCCCCCACAGCCCAAGTTCTCACTAGTCTGTATTTTCCTCACCTCAGTTATCCTTTCTGCTCTGCAGCAGAAAACCCTCATCTGAAGAAATGTTGGTAGAAAAATTCTCTTTTCTTTTTGCCTGCTTCTGCTTGGATAGGATAGGATCTAAAAAAAAAACCCAAGCTGGCTCTCTTCTGCAACTGCCCAAGGGTTCAAATGATCTCACAAACTACACCTTTCATTTAAAATTCAGAGGATTCCACTAGGAATTTCCAAATAGGCTGTGCATAAAAGTAAGGGCAATCCTATATTGATTTGATCAAAGTAACATTGATTTGCAAGAGATTCATCAACTAGTTGAAAAAACATCACTGAAAAGAATTCTATATTCTAAAGCTATATCTGTGCCTCCATGGACAGACCATAGAAGCAATTCTTTCATGTGATCAGTATAATTTCTATACAAATAACCTATAAAAAATTTTGTGTCCCCAAGAAGGAAGGAGCATGAGTAGGTGTTGGTATGAAATTCCTCCTTCCTTAATGGTTCGCAGTATATTTCTTTTTCTCTGATGACTCCCTCCTGTGAGGTGGAAATTCACCTCTGTTTCATCATTAAGCCCTGAGAAGTATGGCTGTGATAGCAGTCATATAATTTTAAAGCAATGAAAGACCTTATTTGCTAGAATTATGGCAGGAACACTATACCCCTCTTCAGAAACTCAGACACTTCCAGGTTTATAGGAGAGGGCAGCAGAGGGGCTGCTGGGTCAGACTGGTGAGGAGGAACCAAGTGGAAAACAGTACCACTCTGAAGACACTGGAGAGAAGGGGATTTGGAGAAAGGGACTGACTTTTAATAACCACCATGAGTAATGTGGGGGGAGGACGGAAAGAGATGACCAAAAAAGATTTCAGGGGGTTTGCTGTATGGTGTCCTGTACAGAAAGTCTCTGTGGCCTCCTACACCCCAGTAAAGCTCTATGTAAGACTGTCAACACTTGGGGGCACCAGGTGAGGATTCTTTGTAAGTGGCCCTTTATAGTGATGTGGTTTAAGGCCAGCATGATGGAAAGGACAGCTGGTCTGAGCTTTTACACTGATTAAATAATCATTCAAACCAGGTTTATTTCTGAGGTAAGCTCAGGAGGGCAAACACCCATTTGAAACATTTTGCTCAGTTACTGAGTCTTAGTTATAGGTGAGTCAAAGCTGAGGCAGATATTCTGTAGAATTCTAATAAGATCTTTTAAACTGGCAAGTTTATACATGTCACATCTTTCACTGTGACTTTTAACTTTTAATTTTATTGCCATTTTAAGAATATATGTACACACACATAGTTTTTGCTTGTTTCTCATTTAGACAAAGGAAGTGAGGACAGGGAGAGATATTAAGAATCTGTGGCCAATGCTCTGGACTCAGTTTTTGAAAACCCAAAATAGGAGTAGTGATAATCATCTACCTAACTTACTTCCTCATGATTTAACCTAAAATATATATCTTTTAGGTTTATTTATTTTGAGAAAGTGCACAAGCAGGGGAGGAACAAAGAGAGAGGGAGAGAGAGAATCCCAGCAGATTCTGTGCTGACAGCATGGAGCTCAATGCAGGGCTTTATCTCACCAACCTTGAGACCGTGACCTGGGCTGAAATCAAGACTGAGCCACCCAGGCACCCCTCCACCACAAAATATATTTTAAACGAAAGGGGACAAGATGGTTTGCACAAGAAATCATAAATATACTTTATTATAGTCATAGTCAAGGAGGTCAATAATTAAATCAACTTCATGGTAATAAAATTCAAAATAAAAATTGACAGATTTGTTCCTTGTGTGAAAAAAAGTTTTACAGCTTAGATCAAGACCCACTGTCATGGTGAGGTACTGCAAGTATTCCCCTTATAACCAGAAACTGCATTAAAATAACCATTATCAACATCATTACTCAAGATTATTCTGGAATTACTAACTCCCATGACTAGGCAAGAGAAAGAAAACCAAACCCATAAAAGACGAGGTAAAATTACATTTTTTCCGCAAATAATAGATACATATATCTAGATTTGAAAGCCTTAGGGTCAATTAAAAAACTACTACCAACAAGATGTATCAGCATAGTGACTAGCTAAAAAATTAATTCACAACAATCAATAGTCCTCCAATACAAAAATGAGTGACAAAATATAGTGGGGGAAAGATATCATCTATGATTTTTTTTAAAAAAGGAAATACCAAGAAACAGACAATAAAAAATATGCAGAACTATCTAAACAAAGAAGAATGCCAGTCACATAGTTGGCCCTCAATAAATATGTTGTTGGGCAAAGGCATAAAAGAATGAATTGAAGCCAGAATGATGAAAACCACTTTGCGCTGGTAGAGGTAGAGAGATCTATGGACTCACAAAAGGGAATCTAGAGGCAACCCCAAATCTACATGGGAAATCAGCATAAGATAAAGATGGTACTTGAATCAGTAAAGAAAGATGGATTACTCAATAAATGATGCTCTGATAAATAGCTAGCCATTTATTTATTTTTTTAATTTTTTTTAACGTTTATTTATTTTTGAGACAGAGACAGAACATGAACAGGGGAGGGTCAGAGAGAGAGAGAGACACAGAATCTGAAACAGGCTCCAGGCTCTGAGCTGTCAGCACAGAGCTCGATGCGGTGCTCAAACTCACGGACCGCGAGATCATGACCTGAGCCGAAGTCGGCCGCTTAACCGACTGAGCCACCCAGGCGCTCCTAGCTAGCCATTTAGAGAAACAAAAAAGCAAATAAAACTAGATTACTATCTCACCCCTTATATCAAAATAGATTCTTTATGAAGAAGAAAATAAAAACTTTATTTTATCGTATGAACAGGCCTTGCTTTCTAAACAGAATCCAATCCAGAAACCTGAATTAAAAAAAATCTAAAAATTAAGATGTTTAAAAATTCATCAACACCAAGAAACAAATCACCACAAACTAAGTAGAGGTATGATGAGCTTGGAAGTTAAATTGGATCTGGATTAATTTGTAATAGAAACTGAGTGAAGGAGGCAGTCATGAAAGCAAGAAAAACAGAAGAAACAATGCCAAGAAGATGAATAAAATGATTGAGTATAAGGTATAAGGGCAACAGAGGAGAAACAAAAGAGCGCCTCAGGAAACAAATGGAAAGCTTGAGTCATTAAATGGTTCACTTTGTTTTGACTGAGGCTCACTCAGAAGCACATCTGCTCCTCCCGAGCAGATCAGTATGGTGATCCTGGTATTTGGATGAAGTCAACCATGATGCAGCTGAATAGGTACACGTCTAGACTAGAACTGACAATATGTGGCCTCCATTAGGTAAATGATTTGGTTACACTTCATACCAAAATACTAAAAACAGCAATAGGTGTTGTACTTTATGAGCACTATCAGTGGCAGCAGGTTTCTCCAAGCACAGATCCGAGGCCAGGCTGATGATAACCTGTGGGGTAACAGCAGAAGCAGGACTCAGTAGAATAGGCACTCCTCTTGGTGTTTTCCAATGAAGCTACTGCCACACTCCCACCAGCTGGTCAGCTCATTACCCTTTACACAGATGTAGGTGGAATATCCTGGAGCCACTTAATACCACAGGCAGCTTTGGAATAAACATTCTCTCTGGTACTGAATGAGAACTTAGTCAGCCAGGAAAATATGAAATGAGTGGGGAACTGTTTCTGTCCTTTGCCCTCTTAAGTGAAGTTTTCAACATGTGGATGCATAAAACAAGGACCAAGATTGATACGAGGGAGTTTCCACGGAAGTTCAGGATGTGAGATGTTGTATTTGAGGTTTTGGCATAAACCATGCAAACTTGCTTGTGTCTCTGGCAATTGAACTCAGTTGTGGGTGTTTTCATCTCTCTCTAGGTTCCTGCGGCAGAGGCCATGGTTAGTTACTATCTACAACCCCAAAGGGCCAGAGGAACACACACCCATTTTTATCTCCCACTTTTCCTTTTATTGGGATGCATGTTATTTGTACCTATTCTGAATGAAAATAATCAAGTCTGGGCTCCTGAGTCTTGGCCCTTCCAACACCATTAGATCAAGTCAGAACAAATTCATTTTTATGAGGAACCACTCCTGGCTTGAATTAAAATTTTTGCTAATCCTCAACGAATTATAGCTTCAAGACTTTTGTCATCAATGGAACCTCTTTTTTGGTACCACTGGTAACAAACCCATTAAATTCACACTCCAAATGAGGTGATGAAGCAAGACTATCAAGTCCCCCCTTCTATCTGCTGTATCATCTCACCCCTGCACTGGCACACCCACCATCTCCTGGCTCTACATACACTTTTGCAATCTAGGTTTGAGATGAAAGCCCCTGTTCTGTGGCAATCAATTCCCACCAGATGAAAGCCAGAAAAGAAACTTCAGAGGAAAATTCTGGAGATCTACTGAGCCACAATGGACACATTTTTCTAACTACCCAAAGTATAGTGATTATGGCAAATATAAAAAACCTCAATGATATAAGTTGCTTTGTTAAATTCAATGAGAACATTTCTATCTCTCAAGGGCAGAAGTACAGTTAAAAAATTTGAAGGCTTTTTAACTTAGGTGTAAGTAATTTACCTAGCTCCTTATCCCTCCATTGAAAGACATAGCCAACTTGTTCCAGAGATTTCCCATATGAAAATCAAGAGGGAAATATTGGAGGCAGGTTCTCAGCAAGCTTTCAGAGTCACATGTGAGAGCAGGATGTATGATGAATACACAGGAAGGAAGCAATAGTTCCCAAAGTGATTATGAGGCCTTGTAGGCAGAAAAGGAAATGATAGTTTCTAAATGTAGAGAAAAAAAAAAAAAAAAACACTTTGGCCCTTGCTGATAGGAACTCACCCTAAGGCAGAAGACAGAGTCAACACTTGCTCTTTCCACATGGTTGGGCAATGGTGGTGTGGAGCTCTGAGATGAGCGGGCACATAAGAGCTAAGACAGTGAACTCAGCACATTCAGTGGCCATAATGTTCACATATCTCATCTGAGCCTTACAGCTATAGCTAGCTTGCTCACCAGAGCCTTGAGGATTCACGAGTGTGCAATTATGTATGTGTTTTTCCATTGTCATGGTGTCTAGTCCATGTAAATGGAGATGCTATCCCACAGAATGCCCTGGTGATCTTACTCATTGCTGAATTTGCCACCCTCCATCACTATCTACATTTCTATATGTCTTGACCTGTTTTGACATGTCAAAAAAAATCCCCTATAAAAATGTCATACATGAAAACAGTCCTTTACATAATTTTAGCATTTTCTTTACTTCCAATTTACATCTTAACCAATGTAAATTTATAAAACACAATTTTATTTGATGATAATTAAGATACCTGAGCCAAGATAAATGTTATCAAGGTTTTAGATTCCTTTGTTTGCAACTGTCCCATCCACTCTGAATACTTTTTCTTTTTTTTATTTTTTAAAATTTACATCCAAATTAATTGGCATATAGTGCAACAATGATTTCAGGAGTAGATTCCTTAGTGCCCCTTACCCATTTAGCCCATCCCCCCTCCCACAACCCCTCTAGTAACCCTCTGTTTGTTCTCCATATTTATGAGTCTCTTCTGTTTTGTCCCCATCCCTGTTTTTGTAGTATTGTTTCCCTTCCCTTATGTTCATCTGTTTTGTCTCTGAAAGTCCTCATGAGTGAAGGCATATGATTTTTGTCTTTCTCTGACTGACTAATTTCACTTAGCATAATACCCTCCAGTTCCATCCACGTAGTTGCAAATGGCAAGATTTCATTCTTTTTGATTGCCAAGTAATACTCCATTTATATATATGCCACTTCTTCTTTATCCATTCATCCATCGATGGACATTTGGGCTCTTTCCATACTTTGGCTATTGTTGATAGTGCTGCTATAAACATGGGGGTGCATGTGTCCCTTCAAAACAGCACACCTGTATCCCATGGATGAATGCCTAGTAGTGCAATTTCTGGGTTGTAGGGTAGTTTTATTTTTAGTTTTTTGAGGAACCTCCATACTGTTTTCCAGAGTGGCTGCACCAGCTTGCATTCCCACCAACAATGCAAAAGAGATCTTCTTTCTCTGCATCCTTGCCAACATCTGTTGTTGCCTGAGTTGTTAATGTTAGCCATTCTGACAGGTGTAAGGTGGTATCTCATTGTGGTTTTGATTTGTATTTCCCTGATGATGAGTGATGTTGAGCATTTTTTCATGTGTTGGTTTGGCCATCTGGATTTCTTTGGAGACATGTCTATTCATGTCTTTTGCCCATTTCTTCACTGGATTATTTCTTTTTTGAGTGTTGAGTTTGATAAGTTCTTTATAGATTTTGGAGACTAACCCTTTACCTGATATGTCATTTGCAAATATCTTCTCCCATTCTGTCAGTTGCCCTTTAGTTTTGCTGATTGTTTCCTTCGCTGTGCAGAAGTTTTTTATTTTTATGAGGTCCCAGTAGTTCATTTTTGCTTTTGTTTCCCTTGCCTCCGGAGACGTGTTGAGTAAGAAGTTGCTGTGGCCAAGAGGATTTTGATGGCTTCCTGTCTTACGTTTAGGTCTTTCACCCATTTTGAGTTTATTTTTATGTATGGTGTAAGAGAGTGGTCCAGGTTCATTCTTCTGCATGTCGCTGTCCAGTTTTCCCAGCACCACTTGCTGAAGAGACTGTCTTTATTCCATTGGATATTCTTTCCTGCTTTGTCAAAGATTAGTTGGCCATATGTTTGTGGGTCCATTTCTTGGGTCTCTATTCTGTTCCATTGAGTGTCTGTTCTTGTGCCAGTACCATACTGTCTTGATGATTACAGCTTTGTAGTATAGCTTGAAGTCTGGGATTGTGATGCCTCCTGCTTTGGTTTTCTTTTTCAAGATCACGTTGGCTATTCACGGTCTTTTCTGGTTCCATACAAATCTTAGGATTGTTTGTTCTAGCTCTGTGAAGAATGCTGGTGTTATTTTGATAGGGATTGCATTGAATATGGAGATTGCTTTGGGTAGTATCGACATTTTAACAATATTTGTTCTTCCTATCCAGGAGCATGGAATATTTTTCCTTTTTTTGTGTCTTCTTCAATTTCTTTCATAAGCTTTCTATAGTTTTCAGTGTATAGATTTTTCACCTCTTTGGTTAGATTTATTCCTAGGTATTTTATGGTTTTTGGTGCAACTGTAAATGGGATCGATTCCTTGATTTCTCTTTCTGTCACTTCATTGTTTGTGGATAGGAATGCAACCGATTTCTGAGCATTGATTTTATATCCAGCAACTTTGCTGAATTCATAAATCAATTCTAGCAGTTTTTTGGTGGAATCTTTTGGGTTTTCCATATAAAGTACCATGTCATCTGCAAAGAGTGAAAGTTTGACCTCCTCCTAGCCAATTTGGATGCCTTTTATTTCTTCGTGTTGTCTGATGGCTGAGGCTAAGACTTCCAATACTATGTTGAATAACAGTGGTGAGAGTGGACACCCCCGTCTTGTTCCTGACCTTAGGGGGAAAGCTCTCAGTTTTTCCCCATCGAGGATGATATTAGCAGTGGGTCTTTCATATATGGCTTTTATGATCTTGAGGTATGCTCCTTCTTTCCCTACTTTCCTGAGGGTTTTTATCAAGAAAGGATGCTGTATTTTGTCAAATTCTTTTTCTGCATCTATTGAGAGGATCATATGGTTCTTGTCCTTTCCTTTACTGATGTGATGAATCACATTACTTGTTTTGTGGATATTGAACCAGCCCTGCATCCCAGGTATAAATCCTGGTTGGTCATGGTGAATAATTTTTTTAATGCATTGTTGGATCTGGTTGGCTAATATTTTGTTGAGGATTTTTGCATCCATGTTCATCAGGGAAATTGGTCTATAGTTCTCCTTTTTGGTGGGGTCTCTGTCTGGTTTTGGAATCAAGGTAATGCTGGCTTCATAGAAAGAGTTTGGAAGTTTTCCTTCCATTTCTGTCTTTTGGAAAACCTTCAAGAGAATGGGTGTTAACTCTTCCTTAATGTTTTGTAGAATTCTAATTAGCTACCTTTCTAGAAAGCTACAGCTTACCTGCACCCTGACACTTGACGTTTTCCTACAAGATTCCTCTAAGGTCTCTATTTCCTAGGCTTTGGGACTATTTTGTATTGTTTGTCAAATGCCATACTTATGTCTGTGTTCTTTTCTCCTTGACAAATATAAAATTCTAATGGGCTAACTCAGTAAATCAGGCACAGGCCCACCAAATACTCCTGAATTTTTTGGCCTCTCTTTCTCAAGATCCAAACAGTTTCCTCAGAGGCCAAATTGCTTGATAGCTTCGTGGGTATCTAATGAGGTGGACAGGGTGAGGCAACAGGCATAGTAGGGCCACTTAATGTAGTTCATTGTTTTTGATGCTGGGTCTTTTCTGACTTATCATTATTTTTTACATTTCTCACTTGTGCGGATCACCTGCTAGGCACCTCCAGCTTATACTTAAAGAACTGTATTAGAATCAGTAATGTTCAGGATGATTAAGTAGATTTACATGTCTTTTGTGAATACATGGTAGCTGGATCCAAAATTATAGAATACATATTGAGCACAGAAATGGTCATCTATATTGACAGAGATGAGGTTTCAGGTTGAGCCCCTATAGCAGATACCGCTGGTACTCTTCCCAGATCCCCTCTAATCTTTTCTCATGTTTCTGTGTATCCTCACCAACTTCTGCGTGCTTTTTCTTCTAGTGCTCCCACCTAAGACTCCCCACAGGTACTGTCCTAGCTACCAGAGCTGTTTTTCCTAAAAGGGTAGGAAGCCAAAGAAGTCTTAGAAAGTGTATCCCTCCCCCCCCCCCCCCACCGTTGTTAGCTAATGACTGAGTAGTGCCTGAATATGAAAGCCCAGCTCTCTTACATAACTCATAACCTGTAGTTTCCTTTAGGATCATACTGAAGCTACTCGGTAGGGCACTTTGCCTGAAATGGTACTCTTTCTTGACTCAATCCCCTCTCTCTCTTATTTTCCTCAGTCTCTTACTGAGATCTGAGATTTCCAACCTAAGATAGCCTTTAACATGATTAGAGGTAAGGGTTACCAGAAATAGAGAATTTCAGTGCAGACTGTCACGCAAGAGAAGCCAACATTAAAAAGGATATTGATGGTAGTTTGCTGTATACAAAGCTATATGGGGATTAAAAGGTTAAAATGGTATTTAAGCTATTCTGAACTTGACAGTGATTAGGTCACTACATACACATGAAATATGGTCTTCATAGATTAGAACAAATCCATACTGGATTATAGAGAGATCTGTAGAAAAACAGCCATTAGAAATTCATAGTTTACAATCAGGAAAACAGATTAATTCCTGGGGGAAAGTATTCCATTCCCATACTTATTCTAATATTTTAGTCACAAATATACATTGAATATCTACAATACATACAAAACACTCTGCTAGGCACTTGTAGTTAGCAAAACCAATAGAGCTTAGAGTTTAGTGGAGAAGGCACACAAAAAACTAATCACATGTACAAAAAAAATGGGTAAGCATTGCCTTTGTTAAGTGCCTTGAACAATATCTGCAAAGATCTATGAGAGCACATAACAAGAATCCAGACTTAGGCTAAAGGGTCATGGGTTGGCATCCTCAAAGTAGGAGTGTGTAAGCTGAATCTGCAGTATCAGAAAAGTTAACTGGGCAACGGACAGGAAAGAGCATTCTACAACAGATCAGCATATACAAAGCCCTTGAAGCAGTAGGAAAACATTCTTCAATTTAAGAGAGAAACTAGTTTTTACCAACTATTAAGAAAATCTCTCAAAAGGATTCAACTTTTGGTGTTCTTTAAGAATTCCAAATTCTTTGATTCAAAACTTTCCTAAGATACACAACAATAAACAATCTAACTTTCATCTGGGGGTAATTCAGACATTAGGCTTATGCAATTCAGTCATTTAGATAAATAACCATGAGCACTTACATTTTAATTTCAACTCAAACTATTTTTGCATTATTTAGAAACACTGTGATTAGAAATTCCATTGGAGGGAGCAGAAGTCTACCTCCGCTTGATCTCAGGGGTGCTCTGAAACCCTAAGGACTGGAAGCACCACTTTTAGTGTGGATCACCTTGAGGACATAGGGGGAAAATCTCTACTTCCAGTTCATGAAGATTGAATAACACTTTACTGTCTCACTTGTTACCTGCTCAACATTTCAGAAAGAAAAGGAAAAATTATGCTTTCAGGTAAGGATATATAGCCAATAGTTCATTTAGAAAGACTAAAAGTAGAGTGGCATTTAGGAAGAAGAAAACCCAGACTACCAATGCTCAATGAAGGCATGGCATTGGACTGGGTAAAAACTTCTAAAGAGTAATAATGGAATTCCCATGGGTTAAAAGAGTTATGACTTGACTAGCCTAAAAATTAATGGTGAATTTCCCTCCAGATTTTTCTCCATGCAAAGACTCATTTGTTGTGACTAAATTTCTTTCTCCCCATTTCAATTTTAATAAATAAATTTTCCCTAACTGAAGATGAAGGTATACAGATTTAAAGGATTGGGGAAGGAAGGTAATGATCTGCAAGGATTCTTATGAAACCCACAAAAGTAAACTTAAATCCCTTTATGAAGGGAAATGATATGTTCATTTCACAATGGCCAAGAGAGAGTGCATTCTTTTCTAATTAGTTATATACTTTGACCTATCCTTAACTCTTACTTCTTAGGAGTATATGAAGAAATTTTCAGAAGTTTAATTAAAAGTCTTAAAGATGCCCTAAAATAATTATATCAGCCCATAAAAATATGACTTCATTTTATATTCTCTGGCTCAAGCTACTTACCAGTGCCAGCCTAATATCACAGTTGGGTCAAAGGCAGTCACCACCCTCTCTCAGTAGAAACATATTATAAACATATGTGATATTACATATGTTTGTACATGATATTACTTTTATGAAACTCTAAATCAAGTTTTCAATTCTATTCCAAATATTAATGCACCAACCAGTATTTTTAAATTTGGGCTAACTTCAGAAGGTTCTGAGCCAGTGAAGTTGTATTAACTTCAAAACTCAAATATTGTTATATGACCCTCAGAAAAATTGAGTATGAAGTATCTTTAGACATTTTTGTCTTCAATGAATCCCATGAAATTTTTATATGTCTGGTTATTTTCTAAGGTACCTTCTATCTCATTTGTAATGAAATATAACCCATAAAAATCACAACTGATCCACTACCTAGTTAAAAACAAGCTTACACAGTTAGAAAATGACCTGGCATTTATACTGGTTCAGTCTGCTATGAATAATTAGGAGAATCGTACAAAACATTAAATCATGAAAAAGCTTTGTGTTACATACTGGTATTGCCACATGTGGTTTTACAAATATTTTACAGCTGCTCTACTAGTTCTTCATTGACATATCCAAATACTCAATGACTAATGATGACACTGGTAGACATAAACTAATAACAGTTGTAGTCACTGAATCTTAAAACTGGTTAATGCACATTCTGAAACCCACTTGAAACATAAGAAGTTTGTTTAATTTTACCACAGGGACAATATTTTCAAGCCTTTGCTAAGGTCAATACCACACCATGTTTTCATCATGACATTTAATTTTCATACAAGAGAAACTAAATGAGCTGATTTTTGAGCTCAGCATGCTGGTAGCAGCTTCTGGCCTGTCCAGAAATTATTTATTCCTAGGCTGAAGAATGTCAAACATATATTTTAGAGAAGACATCAGTTATCTACATTATAATCCTAACAAAACCAGTTCAAAATTTCAAAGAATCGTGAAAATACTTATTTGTATTTTAAAAGTCATTTTAAATCACTTTCACTAACTTGAGATATCCATACTTTATAATACACACACACACATACACACACACATTGATGAATATAACCAAGTTGACACAGTCAGTTTCAGGCATAGCTGTTAAATCTCATTGAAAATAGAACCCTCTTTTCACTATGTTCTTTTCTTCAATTTTATTATTATCTAAGCTAAGGCAATATTATAGCATGCTGACTGTTACATGATTCAACAGAAAATTCAAAGTGAAAGGCATCAAATTTTATTCTGATTCCATAATTAATTCATGCATTGTTAAACAGTTTTGTTTGGGGGTGTTTTAACATTGGAAATGAACTTTTAGAAAAATTTGGCAGCACTACAACTTCAGTGCTTTGCTTTATCTATGCTGACTATATATCAAAATAAAAAATTCAGAATTACAACTGTCAACTCTCAGTCATTGACACTAATAGTGAATGAAAAAAATATATAACATATACAAATATATATTATATAATTTATTTATAATTAGCCTCTACTTAAAATCCGAAGTCCTTTGCTTTATTTATTACACCCCCTTCTCAACAATGTGTTTCTATCAGAACTTCTAATAAGTAGCAAAATTGACTAACTTTCATCTTTTCTATTCACTTTACACTTTCCTCTCTAAGGTTTTCATGATCAAGGATACAAGTCTAAAAATCTCTAAACCAGGAAGAGAAGAGCAAAGATTCTAAAAGCTTTCAACAGAAACAATTCAAAAGAGTTAGTTCTTGATCATCTGGTTTGTGGTATGCACGGTTCTCTTGCATTTCTTTCCTTTTTTAAGTGATTGGAAAAAGCAGACATCAGAGTGTTGATGGATCCTCCACTAATTCCAGAGGTCTAAAAAATATTCTGAAAGGTAATAATTCTAATAAAAGCAAGTGTCACCTACACATTAGTAACTCATTTATAAGTGGGAGGGAATACTTCTTGTTTAGTTAAACATTCCTTCCAGCACATAGTAACTGAGCATCATTTGGGTTGTATTGTGGAAAAGTGTAAGTTGGGAAAAGGAGTAGAGAGTTCTTAGGTGAAGAGAGCCAGCACTCAGAGGCCACCTACAAGTCTGTGAAAGAGTCAGGGATGCCTTGATGAGGACGGTCAGAGGGGAAATAGGGAGCAATGTTAAGTAGAAAGATGCTTTTGAGGTAAAATTGAGAGGACCTGACCAGTTGATTTAACGGGGTGAAGGAAGAGGAGAAGTCTGGATGATTCCAGAATTTTCAACTCAGATAATGGAGGAAATAAGGGGATTAGTAATAAGGAAAGACAATGCAAGAAGAACAGGGCATTTTAGGTTTCTCTGGGGTGGTGACATGTAGAGAAGAGATTAAATAAATTCTAAATTAGACCTGAGGTAATCTGCAGGAGGAAGACAATGGAAGAAATTTCTAGGAATCAGTTATAAATGTGAATCTCTAGTTCAAGGGAAGTTTAGGGTAAGGGTAAAAGACATGTTTTAGGGCATACAGGTTAGAGCTGAAGAGAGAACTGTTGGAAACACTCCAAGTAAGAGCGAAGGGCAAGAAGAGAACAGAACATGGAATTCTGATAAATAATGAGAGACAGAAGAGGAGTCAAAAGAGTAGTAGAGAGGAAGAGAAGAAGAAGAAACAGAATCTATCTTGAAATTGAAGGAGGAAGACTTTCAAGAAAGAAGAAGTGGTCAATAATGTTAAATACCATAGCCAGATTCAAAGAATGAGAATGGCAAAGAAGCCACTGGATTTGGGAAATAGGATTTTTTCACCAGTGACCTTTGAGAAGGTCAGATCAGAAGGGGCAGAAGTCAAATTTCAGTGAGTAATAATGCATGAAACGTAAAAATGTAGAGATGGCAAGTAAGTCCTATATCAATAAACCGGGTAGGAAAGAAAATAAATGGTGGTTAAGGGATGGTGTAGAGTTTTCAGAAAGGGGAAATAATAAACATATCTGTGGGTTGAGTGTTTGGAACGTATGGAGGGAGGGAGAGAGAGAAGGGGGGGGTAGGGAGGGAAATGGAGATGCAAAGAATGGAGTGAACTGATGAGACACAATTCCTAAGGATGCAAGAGGGAATGGGACCAACAATTTAGGTGGAAGAATTCACCTAGCAATTCAGAAGTATCTCCTCCACTTCAATAAGGGGAAACAGTAAGTGAAAATATGGGTATAGTATAAGAACATTTTTACCCAATAGTGTTTCTTTTTTCAATGAAGCAGGAACCTGGGTCACCTGCTGAGGCTCTGAGCAGAGTGGAAAAGTTTGGTGTGTTTTCTGTGAGGAACAGGAACAGAAGCTACTTGGGAAGAATAAAGAACTGTTCAGCGAGGTAGACTCAGATTAGGGATGATACATCTGTCATGAAATGAATCATACACTTTTTCTCCAGGAGGTTACAGCAGACCTAAATCAGAGCCAGAATAATCACAACACTAAGTCTCAAGCTCAATGTTTTCAGTTAGCAGCATAATGGGGAGATAAGAAAAGCTGTATGAGATACAGAGATGATGTACTTGAAAGGAAAGTGAAGGCAATTAGGGACATGGGGAAATAGATCTAATAAATCAGATCAAGGGAGCTAGAATTCAAATTTATTTTAATGATGAGCTTTACTGAGAATGAGGGAGAGATATATAGAAGGATAAGAGGTTGTGGTCAAAAGGGAAATTTCAGAGCACAAGACTTGAAAGGTCACACTCTTCCAGGTGCTGACCCAGTCCAAGGCATATCCATATAAGTGTGTTGCTGAGTAGAGAGAATGAGATAATTGGAGAAGAAAGATAAAGTTACTATGAGGATGTTAGATAAACCATCAGCATAAAGAATAGAATGGGATGTTGAAGACCAATTGTGTCCCAGTTATTAAATTATGCATCAGGTATGGGGAGTAGCCTTCAGTTGGACAAATGACTACAAAGAGAGTGACAAAAGGGGGAAAATTCAATTGCAATTAATAATATGTTAGTTAAATCACATAGGATATGAAACTTCAGCCACATGACTCTCGTGAGAAAAGATTATTGCAGAGTTAAATGGCATGACTTTCAGTGGTGTACAGGCTGTTGAGCTAAGGGCATAATCAGGAAGAATTTGAAGGTGAGCAAAGAAAGCAGACCCAGCCTTCCAGGCTCAAGAGAAGGAGCTACAAGAGAATCAGTGCTTTTACCTAAGGAGGTTTTAAAGGAACTGGTATTACTGAGAAGACAGGTGAATAAAGAATATAGATAAAAGGTGGAAATGGGAGAGATTTCAGGATAGGTGTTATTGAAGGGATAAAAACATAGACTTACCAAGAGTTGGTGTCTGTGCATAATATTAAAGCATAATACAAAAACAGCCTTCCTACATAATTTAAGCAGAGGACTAGAAGATAGAAAATACATTGCTTTTTAAAATTATAGCATCTTTAAAGTCTAGAGCATTATAAGTACTCCTGAAGTATTTCATAAATGAATGAGTTAAGTAATTGAAATATTTTATCCATCTATAATGAAACAGGAGGTTTGGGGTCATTTGACTACCACTGGTTTATACTGAGCCAACTGTACCCTCTAGTTTTATTGCTGTTGGCTCAAAGTTTATTCACAAAAGCCTGAGTTTAAAGATACAGCCTGTGACTATAGATGTAAATAAAGCTAGATACAAGGGGCTTATGTACATTGCTTAAGCCTCTTCTTGAGCCAACCTAGCTTTATAAAAATAGATATGTTTCTTTCTAAAATTCCATGGTTTTTGAAAGATGTTCCAGAAAAGATAAATTCATTGGAGGTAATTTAAAAACCATCAGAGAAGCCAAGACTAGGAGATGTAATTCCATGTTGAGGCTCTACTGTCTAATTTCAACAGAGCACTATTGCTTTTATCTACTTATATTTGGTATTTCTTTTTCTTTTAATGTTTATATTTATTTTTGAGACAGAGAGAGACAGAGCATGAGTTGGGGAGGGGCAGATAGAGAGGGAGACACAGGATCTGAAGCAGGCTCCAGGCTCTGAGCTGTCAGCACAGAGCCTGACACGAGGCTTGAACTCGTCAACTGCAAGATCATGACCTGAGCCGAAGTCAGATGCTCAACCGACTGAGCCACCCAGGCTCCCCCTTTGGTATTTCTATAATTAGATTTTCTTTTCTTTATCTATCTTTCTTTTCTTTTCTTTTCTTTTCTTTTCTTTTCTTTTCTTTTCTTTTCTTCTCTTTTCTTTTCTTTCCTTTTCTTTTTTCGTTTCTTTTCTTTCCTTTTCTTTTTTTCTTTTCTTTTCTTTCCTTTCTTTCTTTCGTTTTCTCTCTCTCTCTCTCTCTCTCTCTCTCTCTCCTTCTCTTTCTTTCAAAGGTTGTGTTGTGGAGGGATGTTATTTCTCTGAAAAGAGCACAGATTTTCAAGTCTAACTAATAGTCCAGGGCTCACAAAGAGACTAGTGCCTGTAAAATCCCTGATTTGAAAGTGTACTCTGGGAGTATGGGTGAGGCAGAGGTGGACCTGTCCTTACAGAGCATGCAGCCCAGATTCAGACCAGATCAATGCCTGACACTGGATTTCAGTGGAGCCAGGTTATAAATTATATAGGGTCTGAAGGAAGAAAATTTCTCTGGAGAATGATGAGATTATCCTAGTCCTCAAAAACTGTTTCAAATAATGAAATTTTTCAAATGCAAAATCTATCAGATAGTAAAAGTCATACACATGGGGAGACAAGGTAACATAGGTGAAAACCAGCACAAACAACAGATACAGAAATAGACCCATAAGAGCTCCAAATACTATGGTTATCAGATACAATTTTAGAATAAATCTGCTTGTTATTTTCAGGGAGATAAAAGATAATATGGAGATTTCAGCAGGGACTAGGGATTACATTTTTTTAAAGTAGCAAATTTGAAAAGAGCTCTATAAAAAATCCTACTACATTGAGGACAACCAGAAAACTGGACTTGTCCTACTGACTCAAAAAGTAAATCTCCTTGATGGTATCAGAGAACTAACAAGGCAGTGAAGAATTACAGGGGAATAGATACATAGATGGACACTTGATTTATACCCAGTGCGGGAAAACATATTTTTTAAAAATAAATAGTGTTGGGACAATTAAATGTCTATAGGAAAAATGTGAAACTTGACCCTACTTCTTCACCCTGCACAGAAAAAAATCAACTCCAGATATATTCATGACTTTGGAGTAAAGAAAGAATTAATGAGGTTACTAAAAGCACTAACCATAAAGAAAAAGCATACTAGCTGCAAACAACATGGAGACAAGGAAAATTTGAAGATAAAGACAAAAAGAAAGTTGATGGTACAAGTTCCCTGAAGATCCAGGAGTGGAATCGGAGGGGAAACACGGGTGGAAATGCTGGTTATGCAAAAAGAAGCAGGTTACCTCCCTGGAATCCAAAGTGAGAAGGCAAAGATACAGCGCAGATGCAGGTAAGCTTGCAGATGGCATTGCATGAAGATGGGCAGTTCCTACCTATAGATTTTTACTTTTTTGGCATAGTAGAAGGGGAGAGAGGTAACGTGTTGAGCCTGTGGGACAATGTAAGAGATAGGACAGGTAAGAGGTTTGAGGACAGCGGATAAGCTCTTCAATAATCATTATTAGAAATGGGAGCTAGAACTGATGAAATACTTGGTTGTTTAGCAGTTAAGATTTAGCACCATGTTTTTATCATGACACCAATTTAGCTCAGTAGGCTGGACATAAAAAGAGAGAGAAAACAGTTGGATTGACATATATGATGAATAGTTTGGGTCTTATCAAACTAGTAGAATGGAGGGTCAACAGCCAAAGGTGTTGATCCAATTAATTATTAAATAATATTAATAAAAGTGATGTATTATGTAGTTTAAGCTACATGGAAAAGGAAAAGGACAGGGAGGGTCTGACTGCTTGGGGATTAGGAGGGATCAAGAGACTGGTGATCCTGGGATTCTGGGAAGATGGCAGCGTAGGAGGACGCTGGGCTCACCCCGCGTCCTGCTGATCACTTAGATTCCACCTACACCTGCCTAAATAACCCAGAAAACCGCCAGAGGATTAGCAGAACGGAGTCACCAGACCCAAGCGCAGACGAGAGGCCCACGGAAGAGGGTAGGAAGGGCGGCGAGGCGGTGCGCGCTCCACGGACTGGCGGGAGGGAGCCGGGGCGGAGGGGCGGCTCGCCAGCCAAGCAGAGCCCCCGAGTCCGGCTTGCAAAAGCGGAGGGGCCTGACGGACTGTGTTCCGACAGCAAGCGCGACTTAGCGTCTGGGAGGTCATAAGTTAACAGCTCTGCTCGGAAAGCGGGAAGGCTGGAGGACAAAGGGAGGGTGAGCTGCGGAGCCCCCGGACGACAGAGCTCAGTTTGGCGGGGAACAAAGGCGCTCGCCAGCGCCATCTCCCCCGCCCATCCCCCAGCCAAAATCCCAAAGGGAACCGGTTCCGGCCAGGGAAATTGCTCGCTCCGCGCAAACACCCAACTCTGTGCTTCTGCGGAGCCAAACCTCCGGCAGCGGATCTGACTCCCTCCGGCTGCCACAGGGCCCCTCCTGAAGTGGATCACCTAAGGAAAAGCGAGCTAGGCCTGCCCCCCCCTGCCGCCGTGCACCTTGCCTTCCCACCCCAGCTAATACGCCAGATCCCCAGCATCACAAGCCTGGCAGTGTGCAAGTAGCCCAGACGGGCCACGCCACCCCACAGTGAATCCCGCCCCTAGGAGAGGGGAAGAGAAGGCACACACCAGTCTGACTGTGGCCCCAGCGGTGGGCTGGGGGCAGACATCAGGTCGGACTGCGGCCCCGCCCACCAACTCCAGTTATACACCACAGCACAGGGGAAGTGCCCTGCAGGCCCTCACCACACCAGGGACTATCCAAAATGACCAAGCGGAAGAATTCCCCTCAGAAGAATCTCCAGGAAATAACAACAGCTAATGAGCTGATCAAAAAGGATTTAAATAATATAACAGAAAGTGAATTTAGAATAATAGTCATAAAATTAATCGCTGGGCTGGAAAACAGCATACAGGACAGCAGAGAATCTCTTGCTACAGACATCAGGGGACTAAGGAACAGTCACGAGGAGCTGAAAAACGCTTTAAAGGAAATGGAAAACAGAATGCAAACCACCACGGCTCGGATGGAAGAGGCAGAGGAGAGAATAGGTGAACTAGAAGATAAAGTTATGGAAAAAGAGGAAGCTGAGAAAAAGAGAGATAAAAAAATCCAGGAGTATGAGGGGAAAATTAGAGAACTAAGTGATACACTAAAAAGAAATAATATACGCATAATTGGTATCCCAGAGGAGGAAGAGAGAGGGAAAGGTGCTGAAGGGGTACTTGAAGAAATCATAGCTGAGAACTTCCCTGAACTGGGGAAGGAAAAAGGCATTGAAATCCAAGAGGCACAGAGAACTCCCTTCAGACGTAACTTGAATCGATCTTCTGCACGACATATCATAGTGAAACTGGCAAAATACAAGGATAAAGAGAAAATTCTGAAAGCAGCAAGGGGTAAACGTGCCCTCACATATAAAGGGAGACCTATAAGACTCGTGACTGATCTCTCTTTTGAAACTTGGCAGGCCAGAAAGAATTGGCACGAGATTTTCAGGGTGCTAGACAGCAAATATATGCAGCCAAGAATCCTTTATCCAGCAAGTCTGTCATTTAGAATAGAAGGAGAGATAAAGGTCTTCCCAAACAAACAAAAACTGAAGGAATTTGTCACCACTAAACCAGCCCTACAAGAGATCCTAAGGGGGACCCTGTGAGACAAAGTACCAGAGACATCACTACAAGCATAAAACATACAGACATCACAATGACTCTAAACCCGTATCTTTCTATAATAACACTGAATGTAAATGGATTAAATGCGCCAACCAAAAGACATAGGGTATCAGAATGGATAAAAAAACAAGACCCATCTATTTGCTGTCTACAAGAGACTCATTTTAGACCTGAGGACACCTTTAGATTCAGAGTGAGGGGATGGAGAACTATTTATCATGCTACTGGAAGCCAGAAGAAAGCTGGAGTAGCCATACTTATATCAGACAAACTAGACTTTAAATTAAAGGCTGTAACAAGAGATGAAGAAGGACATTATATAATAGTTACAGGGTCTATCCATCAGGAAGAGCTAACAATTATAAATGTCTATGCGCCGAATACCGGAGCCCCCAAATATATAAAACAATTACTCATAAACAGAAGCAACCTTATTGATAAGAATGTGGTAATTGCTGGGGACTTTAACACCCCACTTACAGAAATGGATAGATCATCTAGACACACGGTCAATAAAGAAACAAGGGCCCTGAATGAGACACTGGATCAGATGGACTTGACAGATCTATTTAGAACTCTGCATCCCAAAGCAACAGAATATACTTTCTTCTCGAGTGCACATGGAACATTCTCCAAGATAGATCATATACTGGGTCACAAAACAGCCCTTCATAAGTTTACAAGAATTGAAATTATACCATGCATACTTTCAGACCACAATGCTATGAAGCTTGAAATCAACCACAGGAAAAAGTCTGGAAAACCTCCAAAAGCATGGAGGTTAAAGAACACCCTACTAACGAATGAGTGGGTCAACCAGGCAATTAGAGAAGAAATCAAAAAATATATGGAAACAAACGAAAATGAAAATACAACAATCCAAACGCTTTGGGACGCAGCGAAGGCAGTCCTGAGAGGAAAATACATTGCAATGCAGGCCTATCTCAAGAAACAAGAAAAATCCCAAATACAAAATCTAACAGCACACCTAAAGGAAATAGAAGCAGAACAGCAAAGGCAGCCTAAACCCAGCAGAAGAAGAGAAATAATAAAGATCAGAGCAGAAATAAACAATATAGAATCTAAAAAAACTGTAGAGCAGATCAACGAAACCAAGAGTTGGTTTTTTGAAAAAATAAACAAAATTGACAAACCTCTAGCCAGGCTTCTCAAAAAGAAAAGGGAGATGACCCAAATAGATAAAATCAGGAATGAAAATGGAATTATTACAACCAATCCCTCAGAGATACAAACAATTATCAGGGAATACTATGAAAAATTATATGCCAACAAATTGGACAACCTGGAAGAAATGGACAAATTCCTGAACACCCACACTCTTCCAAAACTCAATCAGGAGGAAATAGAAAGCTTGAACAGACCCATAACCAGCGAAGAAATTGAATCGGTTATCAAAAATCTCCCAACAAATAAGAGTCCAGGACCAGATGGCTTCCCAGGGGAGTTCTACCAGACGTTTAAAGCAGAGACAATACCTATCCTTCTCAAGCTATTCCAAGAAATAGAAAGGGAAGGAAAACTTCCAGACTCATTCTATGAAGCCAGTATTACTTTGATTCCTAAACCAGACAGAGACCCAGTAAAAAAAGAGAACTACAGGCCAATATCCCTGATGAATATGGATGCAAAAATTCTCAATAAGATACTAGCAAATCGAATTCAACAGCATATAAAAAGAATTATTCACCATGATCAAGTGGGATTCATTCCTGGGATGCAGGGCTGGTTCAACATTCGCAAATCAATCAACGTGATACATCACATTAACAAAAAAAAAGAGAAGAACCATATGATCCTGTCAATCGATGCAGAAAAGGCCTTTGACAAAATCCAGCACCCTTTCTTAATAAAAACCCTTGAGAAAGTCGGGATAGAAGGAACATACTTAAAGATCATAAAAGCCATTTATGAAAAGCCCACAGCTAACATCATCCTCAACGGGGAAAAACTGAGAGCTTTTTCCCTGAGATCAGGAACACGACAGGGATGCCCACTCTCACCATTGTTGTTTAACATAGTGCTGGAAGTTCTAGCATCAGCAATCAGACAACAAAAGGAAATCAAAGGCATCAAAATTGGCAAAGATGAAGTCAAGCTTTCGCTTTTTGCAGATGACATGATATTATACATGGAAAATCCGATAGACTCCACCAAAAGTCTGCTAGAACTGATACACGAATTCAGCAAAGTTGCAGGATAGAAAATCAATGTACAGAAATCAGTTGCATTCTTATACACTAACAATGAAGCCACAGAAAGACAAATAAAGAAACTGATCCCATTCACAATTGCACCAAGAAGCATAAAATACCTAGGAATAAATCTAACCAAAGATGTAAAGGATCTGTATGCTGAAAACTATAGAAAGCTTATGAAGGCAATTGAAGAAGATTTAAAGAAATGGAAAGACATTCCCTGCTCATGGATTGGAAAAATAAATATTGTCAAAATGTCAATACTACCCAAAGCTATCTACACATTCAATGCAATCCCAATCAAAATTGCACCAGCATTCTTCTCGAAACTAGAACAAGCAATCCTAAAACTCATATGGAACCACAAAAGGCCCCGAATAGCCAAAGGAATTTTGAAGAAGAAGACCAAAACAGGAGGCATCACAATCCCAGACTTTAGCCTCTACTACAAAGCTGTAATCATCAAGACAGCATGGTATTGGCACAAAAACAGACACACAGACCAATGGAATAGAATAGAAACCCCAGAACTAGACCCACAAACGTATGGCCAACTCATCTTTGACAAAGCAGGAAAGAACATCCAATGGAAAAAAGACGGCCTCTTTAACAAATGGTGCTGGGAGAACTGGACAGCAACATGCAGAAGGTTGAAACTAGACCACTTTCTCACACCATTTACAAAAATAAACTCAAAATGGATAAAGGACCTAAATGTGAGACAGGAAACCATCAAAACCTTAGAGGAGAAAGCAGGAAAAGACCTCTCTGACCTCAGCCGTAGCAATCTCTTACTCAACACATCCCCAAAGGCAAGGGAATTAAAAGCAAAAGTGAATTACTGGGACCTTATGAAGATAAAAAGCTTCTGCACAGCAAAGGAAACAACCAACAAAACTAAAAGGCAACCAACGGAATGGGAAAAGATATTTGCAAATGACATATCGGACAAAGGGCTAGTATCTAAAATCTATAAAGAGCTCACCAAACTCCACACCCGAAAAACAAATAACCCAGTGAAGAAATGGGCAGAAAACATGAATAGACACTTCTCTAAAGAAGACATCCAGATGGCCAACAGGCACATGAAAAGATGTTCAGCGTCGCTCCTTATCAGGGAAATACAAATCAAAACCACACTCAGGTATCACCTCACGCCAGTCAGAGTGGCCAAAATGAACAAATCAGGAGACTATAGATGCTGGAGAGGATGTGGAGAAACGGGAACCCTCTTGCACTGTTGGTGGGAATGCAAATTGGTGCAGCCGCTCTGGAAAGCAGTGTGGAGGTTCCTCAGAAAATTAAAAATAGACCTACCCTATGACCCAGCAATAGCACTGCTAGGAATTTACCCGAGGGATACAGGAGTACTGATGCATAGGGGCACTTGTACCCCAATGTTCATAGCAGCACTCTCAACAATAGCCAAATTATGGAAAGAGCCTAAATGTCCATCAACTGATGAATGGATAAAGAAATTGTGGTTTATATACACAATGGAATACTACGTGGCAATGAGAAAAAATGAAATATGGCCTTTTGTAGCAACGTGGATGGAACTGGAGAGTGTGATGCTAAGTGAAATAAGCCATACAGAGAAAGACAGATACCATATGGTTTCACTCTTATGTGGATCCTGAGAAACTTAACAGGAACCCATGGGGGAGGGGAAGGAAAAAAAAAAAAAAAAAAAGGACGTTAGAGTGGGAGAGAGCCAAAGCATAAGAGACTGTTAAAAATTGAGAACAAACTGAGGGTTGATGGGGGGTGGGAGGGAGGGGCGGGTGGGTGATGGGTATTGAGGAGGGCACCTTTTGGGATGAGCACTGGGTGTTGTATGGAAACCAATTTGTCAATAAATTTCATATATAAAAAAAAATATATATATATTATATATATATTATATATATATATATATATATATATAATATATATATAATGGAGTATTACTCAGAAATCAAAAAAAAAAAAAAAAAAGAGACTGGTGATCCTGTTGAGGTATGAGAATAGACAGTAAAAGTAATCAAGTGATAGAACTGGAGGACGAGAAGATGAGAGTCTATGACATGGGATTAGAGTATCTGAATTTAAGATTTTAAAGGAGAGTATGGGTGAATGATGTCAAGATCCAGTGTGTGATCACTGGAGTATGTGGCTTATGTGGAATATACATAAAGGTCACTGGAGTGGAAAAGACCAAGAACTTGAGAGGCCAGGGTGTTATATGGTCTTCCTATGTACATAGTGAATTCACCAAGAATGACAGCAAGATGGGCATATGGGAGAACACTATGAGCCAGGCATAACAGGAAGACAACAGATAAAAGCAGAAAACGATTCTATACTGAACTGAGTTATATACAAAGATTTCTCATAAGACAAATTTAGATCTCTATCCATGTCTCTATCTACCTATCTGCCTATTTGTCTACCTAATCTCTATCATGTCTATCTTAACACTATCGGTCCATAACTGTTTATACATGTATAATAGGTGGACATGCTAAAGATTCTTTGCAATGAGGTAACTGGCGTGTGAGTGTTGTTACTGATGGGTATATACTATTGTAATTTTTCATACATCTGGAAAAATGACATGATTGATTCTAATGCTTTAATATACTAAGATGTTTGTACACAGTTTTAGCTGAATCACATACTGGCCTTTTCCCTCCCCTGCCACTTACGAGAAAAATTCTTCTGACTACATCACTGATCAGTATCCTGATTCTATTCATAAACATACTACTGCAATTCTTTCTAATCCTTTATCACCTCTGTTGATAAAATGGAAAAACATTCTATCTCCAATTACATACTATTGAACCCTGGGGTAAGAAACAATAGTTTTTTTTATCTGAGAAGGTATTAGAAGTAGGCTGAATGAGGTAGAAGAGGCTGTGTGTGGACTTCCTCAAATATTTCTGGCCTAGAATTCCATTTCCAATTCAAGCTTTTGGAGTAAGCTCTGATTGATCTCTCTCTCTCTAGGTTTCTTCAAAAAGGCAAATACCCACATCAAAAGGATAACCGATAAACTCCTGTCATGTTGGTGTAAATTAATTTATCAGATCACTCTCCTACAAGATCCCTACAGGGTAGGAAGACCAAGCAAACATGGAACAATCAGGAATTTTCAAGGAGACAAGCACTGGCTGAACTGAAGATGCAGCTATAACGCCTTTGTCTTTTCTGCTTTATTCAAAGGCTTTTCCAAAAAAGGGGTCATGTATTCTCATATGCTTGCCCTTTTTAAAATAAAGCATATATTTATACACGCATAGATAGAAGATTAAGAAATTGTATTACATATAAATCCCAAGGTCATACACTGCTTGATAAAAAACCTATCTCTTTAAACCAAAGACTTCAGAAATGCTTTATTTATGTACTACTTTTGTTTCCTAATTTCAATGGACTCTAGGAATAATGATAGATGTGATAAAATTCACATGGTGCTTAGGACAAGCCCCAATGACAAGAGCTTTTCATCATGTTTGCTATCTCAATGTCACGTTTGTCACATCCCAACAACCAAAGGAATTCACCCTGCCAAGCCCAAATGCAAAGCACAGAGAAACAGACACTACTTCATGGAAGGAGCTACAAAGTCACACTGCAAAAAGGAGAGCACACAGGGATGAGAAGAATGTTTCACCATTTTTGCAAATCAATATATTCAAGAAAGGTGTGGAAGGATACGTAGTAAACTGATAATATTATCCACTTTTCCAGGGAGGATCAGCAAAGGAAACCATATTTTATTCACCTGTATTTGCTTGACAACTACATAAAGCACTCATTACCCTCATAAATATTTTAAGTAGAAAAAAGTAGTAAATTTTAAAAGCTTATGACGATTCCAATCTTATCAGCACAAGTTTTATTTTATGGAAACCTTAATCATTAGCATTTAAACGAACAGAAAATAGAAAGAAAACACCCAAATAATGCAATTTTGTCAATCGCGTAGCATTATTGAAGGAGACCAGACCAAGAAATAACTTCACTGCATGATCCACAAAATTGTTTTGCAGTTTCGCAGCTCACAGATTGCTTTTCAGTGGATATATCTAGGCTTCTAATACTGAGTTTCACTTTCAAATGTCAAATGCACCCTTCAGGAAATACACATGCTCAGCCCGTTACCTTTGCTTATAAAAAAATCTACTGCCTTTTCAGTTAACACTGACAGATGAAAGGACATTCTCTGATCTTTTGGCCAAGAACCAGTCATATAAAACCTCCCTTGGGCTCTAAGTTAGTAATATGAAATGTACAGTACTAGTCACAAGTTTTTTTATGACTCAGAATTTGCAAAGAATTTGACCGGGTGTCCTTTCCTAGTTTTGGTGTTATCGAGCCTGGGGAAACTAATATCATAATGATCTATAAAAATGCCTCAGGTCTCTGTCTCTTTAAAGTAAGTATCTTTGCGCTTCTGTCTCCACCAAGGGAATCTAGGATACAAATCATATGATAGTGTTTATGACACACCCAGTTCTGTTCTGTAGTTTGTACAGACCCTATTTTGTTCACTAGAGTGCTTTATTATGACTGACCTTACTACTCTCCTCCAAACTATAATACCAAGAGCTTTTGTACTAAATCATGTAAGAGGGTTGCCCTTTGCATTGTCTGTCATGTTGAAGAGCTTCCCTTTGAAGAACATCTTTCCACCACATTAACACCCATATCTCAGGCCCTTTCTGCCCAATAGCCAAGTAATCACATACTACGATACTGTATATGCTACCCTAAAACACAGGGACATCCAAAGGCATGGTACATCAGATAAGAGAGTGAGGAATCCCGTCCGCCAGTCAGTCATCACCCTCAGTTCTTTTTTTTTTAAAACGTTTATTCATTTTTCAGAGACAGAGACAGAGTGTGAGCTGGGGAGGGGCAGAGAGAGAAGGAGACACAGAATCTGAAGCAGAATCTTAAGGGTGCCCCTTAAGTTCTTTATTCCTAGATTTTACTGTCATTTGGAAAGCATGCACATGAAAGTTCACCTGATCTTGCACCAACTTCTGGTAAAATGAGTGACTGTCCCGCATAGATTTTATGATTAAAATTTCTCCATCTACTCAACACCCAAAAAACAAATAATCCAGTGAAGAAATGGGCAAAAGACATGAATAGACACTTCTCCAAAGAAGACATCCAGATGGCCGACACATGAAAAAATGCTCATCATCACTCATCATCAGGGAAATACAAATTAAAACCATAATGAGATACCACCTCACACCAGTCAGAATGGCTAACATTAACAATTGAGGCAACAACAGATGTTGGTGAGGATGCAGAGACAGAGGATCTCTTTGGCACTGCTGGTGGGAATGCAAACTGCTGCAGCCACTCTGGAAAACAGTAAGGAGGTGCCTCAAAAAATTAAGAATAGAACTACCCTACAACCCACCAATTGCACTACTAGGTATTTATCCAAGGGATATAGGCATGCTGTTTCAAAGGGGCACATGCCCTCCAATGTTTATAGCAGCACTATCAACAATAGCCAAAGTATGGGTAGAACCCAAATGTCCACCAATGGATGAATGGATAAAGAATATGTGGACACACACACACACACACACACACACAATGGAATATTACTCGGCAATCAAAAAGAATGAAATCTTGCCATTTGCAACTATGTGGATAGAACTGGAGGGTATTATGCTAAGCAAAATTAGCCAGTCAGAGAAAGACAAATATCATGACTTCACTCATATGAGGACTTTAAAACACAAAACAGATGAACATAAGGGAAGGGAAACAAAAATAATATAAAAACAGGGAGGGAGACAAAACCTAAAAGACTCTTAAATATGGAGAACAAACTGAGGGTTACTGGAGGGGTTGTGGGGGGGGGATGGGCTAAATGGGTAAGGGGCATTAAGGAATCTACTCCTGAAATCATTGTTGCACTATATGCTAACTAACTTGGATGTAAATTAAAAAAAAAAAATTGGGGACGCCTGGGTGGCTCAATTGGTTAGGCGTCCAACTTCAGCTCAGGTCATGATCTCATGGTTGGTGGAATCTGCACTGACAGCTCTGCACTGACATCTTGGGCTCTGCGCTGACGGCTCAGAGCCTGGAGCCTGCTTCTGATTCTGTGTCTCCCTCTCTCTCTCTCTGCCCCTCCCCCACCCGCACTCTGTCTCTCTCAGTCTCTTGAAAATAAATGTTAAAAAAATTTAAAAAAAAATTTCTCCATCTATGTGAATTGTTCTAAAACAGTTTGGTTAAAATCATAAATTGGCTGAAAACAAAAATGTTTCCCATCACTGCTTGTCAACTATATATAATGTAGATTATTAATATTATATTGATTACTATATTATGTTAATAATATATATTATTTTATATATTATTTATAGAACATTATATATTATTATTGTATAATTTTATACACATGTAATTTCTGTGTATCATGAGACCATTTTATAATTATTTTATGCTACAATTCGTTTTAAGTATTTTCTTCAGAAAGTGGTTTAGGCATTTTTGTTGCACTTGTTCAAAAATGTTCATTTATATTTTAGTATTTCTACTTTTCAAATCTTATAAAATTACTTTAAAGTCACTGGTTAATATTTTTAGGAATTATAAAATAATATTTCTCTAAGTAAATTACCCAAAATGAATCAGTAAGTATTTAGAGTGCCTACCCAGTTGCTCATTTGCCATCAATTTTTAAGCAATCTTATTTTAAGCTTTTAAAAACATGCTTTAAAAGTTACTTTGTCCACTTTCTGTGATATTTAACTATGTTTTCCTAAATTTTTTTAACAGAAGGTACTGTCACAAATCATTCTTTTTATCTACAAATCATTCTTGATAAAGAAAAGTAAAACTTTTCAAAAAGAACAGATGAATGTCTGGTTTTCTTTTCTTTTGTTTGTCAAATATTTTTGAAAGAGCATCATGGTTTAGAATGTTGCTTTGAAATTAGACTAAGAAATAAAGAAACTAGAAATATTTTCTAGATCTTTTTTTTTTAGTTTCATAGACTTTATTATACCATTCACCCTAAATCCTCAAATACATGATTACTGCTATCCCCTTTTGTAAACAAATGATTTTTGTAATAAAATGGTAAGCATCACTGGGTAAAAAGCTGCAGAGATTGGAAATATCCATTTTTTACCAATATCCTAATTTTAACAATTGTTTCCAACCAGTTGATTTGTAGAAAACCATCTACCTTCAATTTTCCCATATTAATACTCTCATTTTAAATTTCAAACACACTTGGGGCACGCTGGTGGCAAAGTCGGTTACGTGTCCAACTCCTGATCTCAGCTCAGGTCATGATCTCACGGTTCGTGAGTTTCAGCCCCACATCAGACTGTGTCTGATGGCACAGAGCCTTCTTGGGATTCTGTCTATCCTCTCTGCTCCTCCCCTGCTTGTGTTTGCTCTCTAAGTAAATAAATACACTTAAATTTTTTTTTTTAATTTCAAACACAAAAATTACATTCCAAACCTCAAAGTGTTAGAAAACTATTTCTCACGTTATTCATGTAGTCTAGGTGTTTACTGTATAAAAGGGGTTTCATTGTCATCTGGTCACAAAGACTGTATTAGTGATAATCATCAGAAAATCTGGCTTCAACCACCCCTGAAACTTGAATGTCTGTTTCTTTGGAACATTAGGAGGTCTTTCTGAACATCGGTTGGTTGCATTTGCCCACTGCTCTAGAGTTTTAAAAGATCTTTTTATGGGAGTCTGCTAAAGGTATTCTTTCCTCCTGTCCACCTGATATACAGCACCGCCTCTGAGATTCTGCCTTGTAGCACAAAGAAGTTCTAATTAGAAAATGGATGCATGAAACTGGAGACACTAGGCAGGGAGCCAAAGATGAACTATTCGAGGCAGCACTCTCCTGGGTGTAAGAGCAAGGCTAAGCTGTAAGGGTTCTCTATTTTTTTGTTGGCAAAACTCATGCACTCTCAGAGAAAAGTCTCTTCCTGGCCCAGGCCCATCTCCATAGTTCCAGAAAACTGTCCTCTAGATAAGGAGGCAACTACTCTTGTCTGCCTTCATCACCAGCACCACCCACAGTAATTCTGAAAATGACAGTTATTGGTGTCTGTGTTTTGGGAATACCCTTGTTCCCAGAATCATGGTGCTTGTTAGCACTGGTGGCTTCCTCCTCCTCATTCTACTATCAAGAAGCAAAGAGGTTATCAGCTTTGGAAAGGAAAGGTCAGCCCAAAAGCCAGGCTATTCAGGATTTTCCCAGTAGATACTATAATGACACTTCTGGGATTATGTTCTCAGGCCTGGAATGTCAAGAAACATGAGAGGGCAGGATGACAAAGGTAAGAGAGCTAGCTTGGCAATCAGTAGACTGTTAGTTCTAACTCTGTAAGACAACATTTGCCTTCCCTATACTAGTCCCTCAATCTATGCTTCTATCTGCCTTCCTCCCCGATTGAGGACCCAGTTCCATCATTTATGATCCCACACCATTTTAGTGTGGAATTCCCCAAAAGGAGATAAAGACTCACGTGCCAGTAGTTTAGCTGAAAGGTTGAAAGGGGAGTGGAGAAATGAGACAGGGAAGGGAAGGCAGCCAACAAAGGATGTTTTTTCTGGAGGGGACTGGAGATCAATTCTGTGATTCTGTTACCCAGGGTAACAATATGGAGCAGGTACCTCAGAGGAATCTTGCCAGTGTGTCAAGAAGGAGCTGAGGAATTTATACACCAAATTCCTTTGAGGGCTGCCCTGGGAGGTTGTAGACATTCTGGTGCTGTGACCTGTCATGCAGTTGGGCAGAGCATCCTTCCCAAGGCAACCTTCAGGCCAAGAGACACAGGTCCTGGGCAGGAACACACTGTGGGTGAGTGCAGGGTGGGTGAATGTCTGCCTTTCCCCACCCTTGTATTTGATAAAGGAATAAAAAGGAAGAGGGAGAAGGAGAAGGTAAGAAAGTTTACAAAAAAGAAAAAGAAAAAAATAAAGGGGGAAGGAGGGAGAAGAAAATTTGATTTCATAATTTACTTCATATCTACTATGTGTAAAGCACCTCATCCACTTCTCATAGCATCCCTATGACACAGGTATTTTATTATCCTCATTTTACAGATGAACAGACTGAATTTAAAGAGGTCAAGTGAAATCCTGCCAAGTCGTACAACTGACAGGTTAAGGAGCAGGGGGATTCAAATTCAGGCTTTCCTTTTCTGCTCAAAATTCTTAGTAGTTTCCTGTTCCTTAAAAATAAAGTCTCTCCATGAGCTGATGATACAATTTGATGGAAATGAAGACCCCTGGCCACGGAGTCAAAAGAACAGAGCTCCAGTGCTGGATATGCCAGTCTCAGCCCCACTGGCTTCATGCTCCAGTCACCTTCTCTCTCTGGGTTTCATTTTCTTGGCCAGTAAATTAAGGAGCTAGATTAAAGGATGGTTAAGGCATCTGCCAGCTCTAACAGCTTAGCATTCTTTTCCACTGTTACCTTCTGTTAGTCTTCTATGCCCAACTATCTTCCAACTAAACTGGAAAAGCCTTCATTCTCCTAAAAGCTCATGCTGTTCCAACGGTCTTGTTCTTCCCGAGCAGCTGTCCCTGCCTAAATCTTCCATATATTCCAAAGGTTTCTCTCCCAGAAAGGTTTATTCTATCCCTCTAGCTAGAAACAAGATTCTCTGAAGTCTTCAGAGAAACAACATTTCTCTGAAGTCTTACTATATTTTCTTTATATTTTCCTGATTAGGTCAAATTCTGTGTCTTGTCTGGGAAGTTACCTTATACACAATTATAAGTCACCATGTACAACACGGACTCTGGAGCCAGATTGCCAGGACTATTCTCCCAGCTCCTGTACTTCCTGGATATGCAAACTTGACCAAATTATTTCCCTGCTTCTGTTTCCTCTCAGTGATATGGGGATAATCATTTTAAGTGACGTTAATGGGCTTTATAAATTTAAATGAGTTAACATATGTATAGTGTTTAGAGCAGTTCCTGGCACATAACTCCTATGCATGCATTTGCCATTATTATTCAAAATCATTAGCATTTTTGTTTTTGTTTTGTTTGTTGTACTTTGAGTATGTTCTTTCTCTTGAAATCTTGTCAGTGTGCTATGTATACCATTATTGTGTTTGTACCTGTCATTATCTTTCTTTGTTTCTTCCCTTCTTTGTTTTGTTTGATTGCTTTCCTTCTGCAGAAGTCCTTATCATTTGCTGTTTTGTATTAGGCAATATGTTCTATTAAGATCCTTGGGAGTTTTTCCTTTGTGGGTTCATCATTTCCTAAAAAAAACATACAACATATATTAAACACTTAGGTGTATAATTTTTTGAATGAACAAACATAGGAAATAGAATAATATATACTTAATAAATATAAACATTGGTACTTCTCCCTCCACTCTACTCCCAAGTATGAGATCCTAAAATTAAAACCACTTTCAACTGTATTTTCTACCCTCAACTCTAGCCAAGAATAGACTTTTTTCTTAGGTATTCATTTACAATAAAACTGTATCTCCATCATTCTTTTCTGCAAAACTCTAAAATACCTACCTGACAATGTATTCCTCTGTGGGTAGAAATTCAGAATATCTGGGCTACTAAGACAAAACTCTGAGTGTTACCTTCAAAACAGTCTAGAATATCAACTGATAATTCTTCAAGTCAACATGAATTAGTTTCTTTACAGATAAAATAAAACAACTTTTCCAGGTATTGGTGATATCGTCCCATCGTTGGGGGATACTTTTCAAATTTCCCTTTATTGTTTTTAGCTAGTTTGATTGATTAAATCTGCAATGCTGGCTACACAGAACGTGTTGGTCAAAATGAAGGGAATGAGATGAGTTTGTATGAAGGTCAACAAGTTTAGCTCATGTTTCATTGTCTTATAAACCCATGGCTTTAAAGACATTGACTGGACAATGTCCTCCTTATCATGGACAATCATAGTCATAGTATTAATAAACTATAACTTCCTTGAAGATAAAGTATCTTATTCATCTCTAAAAACCCTAATCCCTAGCACAGATGTAGTAGGTACTACTGACTATCTACCCAAATCCCTTCTCCCCTTCTCCCTTGCCCATAGACACCCAATTGTGTTTAGTAATTAGAATGCCATCTGCTTTCAGAGACACTGAGCCTCTCTCCAGCTCTGAAAGAGAGGGGTGAACCTTTATTTGTCTCTGTAAACCAATAGTGGTAATCTTAACCCCTCTGTCCATGACAAATTAGGAATGAGCATGTGACACAATTCTGGCTTATGAGAACTGAGGGGAAACCTCTTAGGGACTTTTTGGGAGCCCTGACAGTATTCTTAAAAGGGAACCAAAGACAAAGACATTCTTTTATTAGCCTATGAACACTGCAACCTGCATTTGATTATGCCTAGAATTGTAGCTGCCATCTTCCATCTTGAAAAGAATCAACCCAAGACCATAAGGAAAACTCTGAGGATGGCAGACCTGAAAGTGAATAAATCTGGCTCCCTGATGACACCTTTGAGTCATTAACTGAACCAACCCTGAAACTCCTCTCCCTCTAGACTTCTTGTAAGAAAGAAACTTTTGAGCTGATTTTTCTGTTACTTGCAACTAAAGCATCCTAATTAATAGAATTGGGGTATTTGTATGATTAATTACCTAAATAGCTTTTAGTAGTAGTAGTAGTAGTACCGAACAATAACAAAAATAGTAATAAGTCACAACCTTTATTTTACTCTGTGGAAAACAATGTACTGGGCACTTGTATCAATTATTTCAATTTAATACCAAATAACTGATTGAGATAGCTTTTATTACTCTCATTTTACATATAAGCAAACTGAAGCCTCAAAAGGATTAGTAACTTAATGTAATTCTTACAGTAAGTGATAAGAGTCCAGGTTTTGAACCTAACTCCATCTGACTGGATTCCACCATTTTTCAACCTTACATTTTCGACCTTACATTAACTCCCAAATTAGTCTGTTTTCGTAATTATATTGTGAGTAGTTTAGGATTATCATCCCCACTTGAATGAATGAGGCACCCAATAGGTTATGTGATTTGCCAAGGGCTACAGAGGAAAGCACTAATTCAAATATCTGAGTCTACAGAAATTCACAGGTCTAAGAAATTGAATATTTCTTCACTGCTATTCCATCACTTTTAAGCTGGTACACATTTTATCAGTTTGTTTTTTTTTCCTAGATAACACAGATCACCTTGCATAAATAAACAAAACTGCCATTCAAAAGAGGCACAGAGAAGTCACCCATGGATGTTACTATAAATTACAAAGGGTTAAAAAGCACATTTATTCAATTAAAAAAAAAAGACCAGGGCCAACTTCCAGAATGATAGCATGAGGGGCACAGCAAACTCTCCCCAACAACAACAAAAGCATGTAACTAGGTAAAATTATTAAAAATATAAGTAAATAACAGTAATCATTTAAAATCTCTGCAAATTGTTCCAAGGGCATCCAGCAAATGGAGAAATATTCCTTAAAAAAAAATCCATTACATCTTACTAAAAACAGCAAGAGACTATAGCATTTAAGCCGGGACTCACTCTATTGCTGTCCCTACCCCTCAGCTCTCTCTATGTTATAGAAGTTCTATCCTAAGAGAGAGGCAGGCTGCTATATTTCTCATCCCCCTCAATCTCATGTGGCAAAAGCTCTGTTCCAGGCATATGGGTCCAAGAGGGCTAGGGCTCCCTTCCCCCTCCCACAGCCCCCACACACTGAGTAGAATCTCTACTCCAGGCACAGCAGGCCAAAAATTGGGGGACTCCACTATCCTTGAACCAATGTGCCTTTAGAAGAGTTGTTGCCCCAGGAGGAGCAAGCAGATAAGACCAGGGACTATAATCTCCTTCCAGTAGCTGCTTGTAGAAGAGGGGTATCACTTCAAAAGGAAAAGGGGCACCTCCAGCTCTGGTTCATCAGTGAGGAAACTCTACTCAGTGGGGAGAGGTATATTATCGGGACAAAACTCCACAGCTCTGCCTGAGGAAACTGACAGTATTTGTAATACTGTATGGAAAATGTCATGACTCAGGGCACTGTAAAAAACAAGGGATACCAATGGAGAGGAAATGAATGGACATTATATCTTCTTAATAGTATAAATAAGCAAAATAGCAGAAAAATCAGAAATCTAACAGGACAAACCAGAGACATAAACAAACAAGAAGAGCCCTCCTAGGATTATAGTCAACTCTGGGCTTCAGAAAGATTGTGCACATGTACTAGGCTGCACCCACCCAGGAACAATCAGAGCAGGACATGAGGCAGACTTAAAAACATTCCCCCAAGCTGCTCACAAATCAACCGACAACAGGCAGACATCTCACTGGTACTAAGGGCATAAATATAACCTCCAACCAAACACTGACTGAACAATAAGCTACTCTGACCCAGAGGCAACTCCTAGGAAACCAGGCCTACAAATAAAATCATATACATCTCCAACAGTGTGGAAGACTATGTGCACACCCAAGGCCATGCCCTTTGGGAGTAATGGGAGAGGAAAAATCTAAGCTACTAGTCTGTAGATGAAGGTAGGGGCAAAAATGTAAACTCCCTGAATGGTTATAGCAACTTTGAAGCCATACATATAGCTAGTGGTAAAAAGTAAAAATCTGGGGCGCCTGGGTGGCTCAGTCGGTTAAGCAGCCCACTTCGGCTCAGGTCATGATCTCACAGTTTGTGAGTTAGAGTCCCGTGTCAGGCACTGTGCTGACAGCTTGCTCAGAGCCTGGAGCCTGCTTCAGATTCTGTCTCCCTTTCTTTCTGCCCCTCCCCCCTCACATTCTGTCTCTGTCTCTCTCAAAAATAAACAAGCATTAAAAAAAAAATTAAAAAAAAAAAAAGAAAAGTAAAAATCTAACTGGCCAAGAAGGCTTAAGCACAATTTTTGACCAATAAATGGCTTATACTGAAATATGGGCAATCCTTTTAGCCAGGCTAAAAGATAAAAACAAGAAAAAAATTTTGAGCAGGACATCAGAGGTTGCTGCCCACTGTGGAGGGAAGTAGACTTCAAAGAGTAAGGACAGCTAAGTCACTAGACAAACAAATGCCCAAGCAAACAATGACAAGATCAAGCCCCTGGGGGTGGGGAGTGGGCATCAGAGTCCATAGTCGTTACATTATGTTACTTAAAATGCCCAGCTTACAACCAAAAATTATGAGGGGAAGAAACAGGAAATTATGATACATACATAGGGGAAAAAAGCAGGTAAAAGAAACTGTCCTGAAGGGTCCCAGATGGTATACCTAGCAGATGATGACTTCAAAGTTGCCATCATAAATATTTTCAAACACTAAAGGAAACTATTTCTAAAGATTTAAATAAAGATTTAAGTCTTTATTTAAAGATAAAATAATGACACCTCATCGGAGGAAAAAAAAGAAATTATAACAGATCAAGTAGACATTCTTTTTTTTTTTTTTTTTTTTAATTTTTTTTTTTTCAACGTTTATTTATTTTTGGGACAGAGAGAGACAGAGCATGAACGGGGGAGGGGCAGAGAGAGAGGGAGACACAGAATCGGAAACAGGCTCCAGGCTCTGAGCCATCAGCCCAGAGCCCGATGCGGGGCTCGAACTCACGGACCGCGAGATCGTGACCTGGCTGAAGTCGGACGCTTAACCGACTGCGCCACCCAGGCGCCCCCAAGTAGACATTCTTGAGTTTAAAACTATGATAAGCAAAACGAAAGATTTACTAGAGTGTATCAACAGTAAATTTGAGCCACCTAAAGAAACAATCAGTAAACTTAAAAAGAGATCAACAGAGATCGTATAACCTGAGTAACAGTGATAAAAGAATAAAGAAAAGTAAAGTCTCAGGCAAATTTGGGACACCATTAAGAACACTGACATATGTATAATGAGAATATCAGAAGAGGATAAATAGAAATGGACAGAAAAAATAACAAAGAAATAATGACTCAAAAGATGTTTAATTTCTCAAATTTGATAAAAAAAAAATACATTCTACACATCCAAGAAGCTCTATCAACTCTGAGTAGTATAAACACAGAAATCCACACCTGGACACATCATAGTAAAATGTTGAAATCTAGGAATAAAAAGCTAATCCTGAAAATAGTAAGATTAATACAACGCATAATGTAGAAGAGAACAACGATGATAGCTGATATCTCACCAGAAACAATGGAGGTCAGGAAGGCAGAGGGATGACATATTTAAATTGCTGAAAGTAAAAAAAAAATCCTCCGCCAAAAATATTAAAGGGAGCAAAACTATCTTTAAAAAATGAAAGATATTCTGAGATTAAAGGAAAAAAATCTGAGAGAATTTCAGCAATTTGCTAGGAAACCTGACTTACTAGAAATGCTATAAAGAAGTTCACAGGCTGGGGCACCTGGCTGGCTCAGTCGAAAGAGTATGGGGCTCTTGATCTTGGGGTTGTGAGTCTGAGCCCATACTGGGTGTAGAGATTACTTAAAATTTGAAAATAAATTCTTAAAAAAAAAAGAAGTTCACAGTCTGAAATCAAATGCTATCAGGTAGTAATTCAAATCCATGTGAAAAAACAAAAGGCTATGGTAGAGATAATTATGTAGGCAACTATAAAAGAAAGTATAATGGCATATTTCTTCTTATTTCTAATCTTAACTGATTTAAAAATTAACTGTATGATACAATGTATACACAGTTGTATTCTGTAACCTAAAACATATAGAAATATAATATTTGAAAATAACTACATAAAGGGTGTTAAATAGAAAAAAACCATACTGAGTGAGAAAATAACACCAAATGGTAACTTGAATCCACAAAAATAAATGGAGAAAGCCAGAGATGGTAAAGAAGATTAATATAACAAAGTCTATAAATATATATTTGTTCTCTTCAGCTTTTAAAAATAGATATAACGGGACACCTGGGTGGCTCAGTCAGTTAAGTGTCCGACTTCAGCTCAGGTCATGATCTCATGATCCGTGAGTTCGAGCCCCGCGTCGGGCTCTGTGCTGACAGCTCAGAGCCTGGAGCCCGTTTCAGATTCTGTGTCTCCCTCTCTCTCTGCCCCTCTGCTGTTCATGCTCTGTCTCTCTCTGTCTCAAAAATAAATAAACATTGAAAAAATTAAAAAAAAAATAGATATAAGATTACATTAAGTAATAATTATAGGAATATATTTTTGGATTTGTAACTTATGTAGGTATAATATGTGTAACAATAATAGCACAAAATGATAGGAAAAATGGAGCTTTATAAAAGCCAAATTTCTATGTTTCATTGAAATTAAAATCAGTATAAATCTAAAGTAATTTTGGTAAGGTAAGAGTATATTGAGACGGGAACCTGTTGGGATGAGCACTGGGTGTTGTATGGAAACCAATTTGACAATAAATTTCGTATTAAAAAAAAGTATATTGCAAGTTCTAGAATAACCATAAAGAAAATAATTTTTAAAATAATATTTTAAAAATAATTTTTAATAAAATATTATTTTAAAAATTATTTTAGGTTTTAAAATGTATTACTAGAAAATATTCCCTTACTACAAAAAGAAGACAGTAAAGGAGAAACAAAGAGGGGTAAAATAAAACAGAAAAAAGGTAAAATGGCAGATATATCAACAATCATATTAACAACATTAAATGTAAGTGGATTAAATCATCCAATCAAAAGGCATGATTTATCAGATGGGATTAGAAAAAAACAAGTTCTCATAAACCAGTATTGTATCATATGCTCATTCCTGATTTACCATTGACAAAGAGGTTGAGATTGCCACTACTGGCTTACAGGCATTAATAAAGATTCATCCCTCTCCCTCAGGGCTGGAGAGAAGCTCAGTGTTTCTGAAAGCAGATGGCATTCTAATTACTAAACACAATTGGGTGTCTATGGGCAAGGGAGAAGGGGAGAAGGGATCTGGGTAGACAGTCAATAGTGTCTGCTACATCTGTGATAGGGATTAGGGTTTTTAGAGATGAATAAGATATTTTATCTTCAAGTAAGTTATAATACTATGACTATGATTGTCCATGATAAGGAGGACATTGCCCAGTCAATGTCTTTAAAGCCATGAATTTACCAGATGCCCTTCAGGACAATCGGCCATCACCCAAAGCAAAGAGCAGTGAATCTCCAGTCTGAAGACCTGTTTACTAATGACTGCTTTGGTCTTCTGTTTTCTTAAGGAGTTAAATTTATATCATCAAAGGCTCTTATTCAAGTAAACAACAATACTCCAATCTGGCTATGCATGAAAATCACTTGGGATGTTTCTACAAGTAAGATTCCTGGATCTACCCTGAAGGGCTACTCCAAGGAACAAATCAAAGCACACCTGGTGGAGGGTCCAAAATACCACTAAGAGTAGGGTAATAAAATAACCAAACTCACAACAGAGAGCAAGTAACAATCTCCGGAAAAACACCGCCTGAAAGGCCAGGCCCTGGAGAGTGTATGACCCTCCTTTAATATAGCAGTGCTCCCAGGTACAGAGCACACAACAAGCTTTTAAAACATATAAGGGATGGAAAACTAGCCAAAACGATGAAACAGAAGAATTCTCCTCAAAAGAAATTCCAAGAAGTAGCAACAACTAATGAATTGATCAAAACCAATTTAAGCAATATAACTGAATAAGAATTTAGAATAATAGTCATAAAATTAATTGCTGGGCTTGAAAAAAGCATAGAGGACAGCAGAGAATCTATTGCTACAGAGATCAAGGGACTAAAAAATAGTTATGATGAATTAAAAAATGCTATAAACGGGGTGCAAAATAAAATGGAGGCAGCCAGAGTGTCGATTGAAGAGGCAGAGGGGAGAATAAGTGAATTAGAAGATAAAATTATGGACAAAAAAGAAGCTGAGAAAAAGAGAGATTAAAAAAAATGCAGGATTACGAAGGGACAATTAATTAGAGAACTAAGTGATGCAATCAAATGGAACAATATCCATATTATAGGAATTCCAGAAGAAGAAGAAGAAGAGAGAGAGAAAGGGGCTGAAGGTGTACTTGAAAAAATCATAGCTGAGAACTTCCCTGATCTGGGGAAGGAAACAGGCATTGAAATCCAAGAGGCACAGAGAACTCCCTTCAGACGTAACTTGAATTGATCTTCTGCACAACATATCATAGTGAAACTGGCAAAATACAAGGATAAAGAGAGAATTCTGAAAGCAGCTAGGGATAAATGGGCCTTAGCATACAAAGGTAGACACATAAGCATACAAAGCGAGTAGCAGATCTATCTACTGAAACATGGCAGGCCAGAAAGGAATGGCAAGAAACTTCAATGTGATGAAAAGGAAAATTATGCAGCAAAGAATCTTATACCCAGCAAGTCGGTCATTCAAAATAGAAGGAGAAATAAAGGTTTTCCCAAACAAAAGCTGAAGGAATTCATCACCATTAAACCAGCCCTACAAGAGATCCTAAGGGGGACTGTGTAAGTGAAATGTTGCAAGGACCACAAAGTACCAGAGACATCACTATAAGCATGAAACCTACAGATAACATAATGACTCTAAACCTGTATCTTTCAATAATAACACTGAATGTAAATGGACTAAATGCTCCAACCAAAAGACACAGGGTATCAGAATGGATAAAAAAACAAGACCCATCTATTTGCTGTCTACAAGAGTCTCACTTTAGACCTGAGGACACCTTCAGATTGAAAGTGAGGGGATAGAGAACTATCTATCATGCTACTGGAAGTCCAAAGAAAGCTGGAGTAGCCATACTTATACCAGACAAACTAGACTTTAAAATAAAGGCTGTAACAAGAGATGAAGAAGACCATTATATAGTAATTACAGGGTCTATCCATCAGGAAGAGCTAACAATTATAAATGTCTATGCACCAAATTCAGAGACCCCCAAATATATAAAGATTAATCACAAACATAAGCAACCTTATTGATAAGAATGTGGTAATTGCAGAGAATTTTAATAGTCCGCTTACAACAATGGATAGATCATTTAGACAGAGAATCAATAAAGAAAACAAGGGCCCTGAATGATACATTGGATCAGATGGACTTGACAGACATATTTAGAACTCTGCATCCCAAAGCAATGGAATACACTTTCTTCTCGAGTGTCCATGGAACATTCTCCAAGATAGATCACATACTGGGTCACAAAACAGAACTTAATAAGTATAAAAGAACTGGAGTACCTGGGTGGCTCAGTAGGTTGAGTGTCTGACTTCGGCTCAGGTCATGATCTCTCGGTCTGTGAGTTCGAGCCCCGTGTCAGGCTCTGTGCTGACAGCTCAGAGCTTGGAGCTTGTTTCAGATTCTGTGTCTCCCTCTCTCTTTGCCCCTCCCCTGCTCATGCTCTGTCTCTCACTGTCAAAAATAAATAAAAATTTAAAAAAATTTTTTTAAATAAGAACTGAGATCCTACCATGCACACTTTCAGATCACAATGCTATGAAACTTGAAATCAACCGCAGGAAAAAGTCTGGAAAACCTCCAAAAGCATGGAGGTTAAAGAACACCCTACTAAAGAATGAATGGGTCACCCAGGAAATTAGAGAAGAAATTTAAAAAATATGGAAACAAATGAAAATGAAAATACAACAATCCAAACGCTTTGGGATGCAGCAAAGGCAGTCCTAAGAGGAAAATACATTGCAATCCAGGCCTATCTCAAGAAACAAGAAAAATCCCAAATACAAAATCTAATAGCCCACCTAAAGGAAATAGAAGCAGAACAGCAAAGACACCCCAAACCCAGCAGAAAAGAAATAATAAAGATCAGAGTAGAAATAAACAATATAAAATCTAAAAAAATTGTAGAGCAGATCAATGACACCAAGAGTTGGTTTTTTGAAAAAATAAACAAAATTGACAAACCTCTACCCAGGCTTCTCAAAAAGAAAAGGGAGATGACCCAAATAGATAAAATCAGGAATGAAAATAGAATTATTACAACCAATCCTTCAGAAATACAAGCAATTATCAGGGAATACTATAAAAAATTATATGCCAAAAACTGGACAACCTGGAAGAAATGGACAAATTCCTAAACACCCACACACTTCCAAAACTCAAATGGGAAGAAATAGAAAATTTGAACAGACCCATAACTAGTGAAGAAACTGAATCAGTTATCAAAAATCTCCCAACAAATAATAGTCCAGGACCAGATGGCTTCCCTGGGGAATTCTACCAGACATTTAAAGCAGAGATAATACCTATCCTTCTCAAGCTGTTCCAAAAAACAGAAACGAAAGGAAAACTTCCAGACTCATTCGATGAAGCCAGCATTACATTGATTCCCAAACCAGACAGAGACCCAGGAAAAAAAGAGAACTACAGGCCAATATCTCTGATGAATATGGTTGCAAAAATTCTCAACAAGATACTAGCAAATCAAATTCAACAGCATATAAAAAGAATTATTCAGCATGATTAAGTGGGATTCATTCCTGTGCTGCAGGGTTGGTTCAATATTCGCAAATCAATGTGATACATCACATTAATAAAAGAAAAGATAAAAACCATATGATCCTGTCCATTGATGCAGAAAAAGCATTTGACAAAATACAGCATCCTTTCTTAATAAAAGCCCTTGAGACAGTCGGGATAGAAAGAACACACTTAAACATCGTAAAAGCCATTTATGAAAAGCCCACAGCTAATATCATCCTCAATGGGGAAAAACTGAGAGCTTTCCCCCTGAGATCAGGAACATGACACCGCTGTTGTTTAACATAGTGTTGGAAGTTCTAGCATCATCAATCAGTCAACAAAAGGAAATCAAAGGCATCAAAACTGGCGAAAATGAAGTCAAGCTTTCACTTTTTGTAGATGACATGATACTCTAGGTGGAAAACCCAACAGATTCCACCAAAAGTCTGCTAGAACTGATACATGAATTCAGCAAAGTCACAGGACACACAATTAAGTGCAGAAATCAGCTGCATTTTTGTACACCAACAATGAAGCAACAGAAAGACAAATAAAGAAACTGATCCCATTCACAATTGCACCAAGAAGCATAAAATACCTAGGAATAAATCTAACCAAAGATGTAAAAGATCTGTATGCTGAAAAGTATAGAAAGCTTATGAAGGAAACTGAAGAAGATACAAAGAAATGGAAAAACATTCCATGCTCATGGAAAGGAAGAATAAATATTGTTAAAATGTCAATACTACCCAAAGCTATCTACACATTCAATGCAATCCCAATCAAAATTGCACCAGCATTCTTCTCGAAACTAGAACAAGCAATCCTAAAATTCATATGGAACCACAAAAGGCCCCAAATAGCCAAAGTAATATTGAAGAAGACCAAAGCGGGAGGCATCACAATCCCAGACTTTAGCCTCTACTACAAAGCTGTAATCATCAAGACAGCATGGTATTGGCACAAAAACAGACACATAGACCAATGGAATAGAATAGAGACTCCAGAGTTGGACCCACAAAAGTATGGTCAACTCATCTTTGACAAAGCAGGAAAGGATATCCAATGGAAAAAAGACAGTCTCTTTAACAAATGGTGCTGATAGAACTGGACAGCAACATGCCGAAGAATGAAACTAGAGCATTTTCTTACACCATTCACAAAAATAAACTCAAAATGGATCAAAGACCTGAATGCGAGACAGGAAACCATCAAAACCCTAGGGGAGAAAGCAGGAAAAAAAACCTCTCTGACCTCAGCCACAGCAATTTCTTACTTGACACATCTCCAAAGGCAAGAGAATTAAAAGCAAAAATGAACTATCGGGACCTCGTCAAGATAAAAAGCTTCTGTACCACAAAGGAAACAATCAACAAAACTAAAAGGCAACCAACGGAATGGGAAAAGATATTTGCAAATGACATATCTGACAAAGGGCTAGTATCCAAAATCTATAAAGAGCTCACCAAACTCCACACCCAAAAAACAAATAATCCAGTGAAGAAATGGGCAGAAGACATGAATAGACACTTTTCCAATGAAGACATCCAGATGGCCAACAGGCACATAAAAAGATGCTCAACCTCACTCCTCATCAGGGCATTACAAATCAAAACCACACTGAGATACCACCTTATGCCGGTCAGAGTGGCTAAAATGAACAAATCAGGAGACTATAGAGGCTGGAGAGGATGTGGAGAAATGGGAACCCTCTTGCACTGTTGGTGGGAATGCAAACTGGTGCAGCCACTCTGGAAAACAGTGTGGAGGTTCCTCAAACAATTCAAAATAGATCTACCCTATGACTCAGCAATAGCACTGCTAGGAATTTACCCAAGGGACACAGGAGTGCTTATACATAGGGGCCCTTGTACCCCAATGTTTATAGCAACACTTTCAACAATAGCCAAATTATGGAAAGAGCCTAAGTGTCCATCATCTGATGAATGGATAAAGACATTGTGGTTTATATACACAATGGAGTACTACGTGGCAATGAGAAAGAATGAAATGTGGCTGTTTGTGACAACGTGGATGGAACTGGAGAGTATTATGCTAAGTGAAATTAATCAGTCAGAGAAAGACAGATATCATATGTTTTCACTCTTATGTGGATCCTGAGAAACTTAACAGAAGACCAGGGGGGAGAGTAAGGGGGAGGGGAGTTACAGAAAGGGAAGAAGGCAAACCATAAGAGACTCTTAAATACTGAGAACAAACTGAGGGTTGATGTGGTTGGGGGAGAGGGGAAAGTGGGTGATGGGCACTGAGGAGGGCACCTGTTGGGATGAGTACTGAGTATTGTATGGAAACCAATTTGACAATAAATTATATTTAATTATAAAAAAATAAAGCCATGGGTTTATAAGAAAATGAAACATTAGCTAAACTTGTTAACCCTCATACAAACTCATCTCATTGCCTTCATTTTAACCAAGACATTCTGTTTAGCCAGCATTGCAGATTAATCACTCAAACTGGCTGTAGAAGACACAATTTAGATTCAAAGATACAAATAGGTTGAAAGTAAAAGGATAGAAAAATATATTTCAAAAGAGAGCTTGGGTAGTTGTACTTATCAGACAAAATACACTTTAAAACAAACAAAAAAATGTTACTAGAAATAACAGAAAAATTGCATAATGATGATCAGGTCAGTCCATGAAGAATATATAATAACTGTAAACATACATTCTCCTAACAACTGAGCCCCAAAATACATGAGGCCAAATCTAGAAGAATATATGGGAGAAAGAGGTAATTTAACAAAAATAGTTGAATACTTCAATACTCCGTTTAAATAATAGACAACACAACTAGGCAGAACACCAACAAGGAATGAACAAGACTATAAAACAAATAGATCTAACAGACATCTGTACAACATTCCACCCAGTCACAGCATAAGATGCATTCATTTCCAGTGCACATGGAACATTCTCCAGTATAGATCATAAAACAAGTTTCAATACATTTAAAATGAGTGAAATTGTACAAAGAATATTCTCAGACCAAAATTAAATTAAATTAAATTAAATTAGAAGTCAATAACAAAGAAAATGGAAATTCACAAGTATTTTTTTGAATTAAAACTCCTGAATAAATGAGTCAAAGAAGAAAATAACAGGGAAAATTAGAAAATATCTTCAAGAATTAAAATGAAAACAGTGTGTCCAAAAATGGAATGCAGTTAAAGAAGTGCTCAGTGGGAAACTTACAGCCAGATAATGAAAGGAAAGGACAAGCAGAAATGCAGTGATATATTCAGTAAGGAACTTGGGCTGGAGTTAAGGGACCAGATTCTTATGCGGGGTCTGTCATAAAGTTCCTGTGTAACTTCAGTAAGTCATTCAAATTCCCAAGACCTCCATTTCCTCATCAACAAAGTAAAAAGATTGGGATAAATATCTCCAAGGTCTTTTCTAGTCTTTCATCCTATGGCTCTTAGTTAGCAAGTGTCCTAACTAGCTTTTCTATTTCCCTCTGTGCCTTTAAAAAACAGGTGAAGCTCACTCAGCCTGTTTTCTTGTCATGTTGTATGATTCTAGACCATCTTAGATTTGTTGTTTTAAACTTCACTATTGTAACACAGACTCACCAGTTACTATTTTTTTGTGTTGTCTTGTTCCCCTTCTAATCATCCCTTACTTTTAAAAGTGGCATTCTCTTGCATGTTTGAATATTCTCTTCCCTCTCTGTATGAAGCACTGGTTCATTTTTAAAACTTCCTTCTCTGGCTTTACATATTTAGAGTTTCATCAGTGACCTCTGGAACATTTATGTTTTTCATGGACCCCTTCAAAAGGACCCCTTCATGGCACTTTGGGCAGTTTAAGAATGGTTTGTGAGTTGCATACTGGATGAAAGATCCACTTGCAGTGTCAAAAATGATTATGTTCCAGGTAACAATTTTCGCTCAGGATCTTAGTGTAGACTGGCAAATTCGTATCTGATGGCTTTCCTTAGGAAAGAAGTTATTCTCTAGCTCCACAGAAAGGTGTTCAATGTCACTGATCTTGTTACATTTCTATTTCCTGAAATACAGGAGTAAAATGGGAGGGAATTTAGGATGGTAGATACTTTCTGCCAACATCTTGGCAAGACAGAAAAGGCTGAGAGGTTGCCTTGTTAACTTCAGATAATCAAGAAGACAGGACCAAGGAGTTCTGAATTGGCACAGCCAGCAAGAGAAAAGGTGAGATACTGGGGAATCTAATCAGGCCACAGATGAGGCACCATGCTGCCAACAGACACTTGTAAAGAAATGTACTTGATCGATTACCTAAAGAACCTCTAGCATCTGGACTTTACTAGCCATATGCTCACTAATTTCATGCAAAGGTCAGAAAGTTTGAATTTCTTTTTTTTAATCAGTGGTGTGATATGTATACATTTATTACCTAGATAATGTGGTACAACATACAATCAAAATATCACTTGGGCATCAATATGCTTCCAGGAAGATAGGCAGAGTATGGCTGCTGACAAGTATTTAATTCAAAACCCTAAAACAGTTGCTAATAGTCTCAACACCTGTACTCAAATCTTTTCCTTGGTTTTCATCAGTAAATAAGTGTTTATTAGGTACCACTAAGTGTGCGCATCAAGCTCTGTACGGACCCAGTGTTTTGTACTTCATCATATGTATTTTTCAAACTTTTCTAAAGAGAGCACGACTGGTTTACATCATTAAGGGAGGATTTGACAACACAACAATAAATGGGAAGGGGGACTGAGAAGGCTCTTTCTGCATAGCTAGAAAGGACTTTTAAAAATAGGTAAAATCCTAAAATGGGTAGACTGGAAGCTTCTCTAGAATTCTTTGTCCCCCCCATCCAGAGGCCCCTCCTCCTCCTGCTCAGTAGGGCCTATTTAACTATTTGAGTTATTCTGTCCTCTCTTCCCTCTCCTCCCTCAAAGCCTGTTCCTCATTTAAAAATATATATATAGTTCACTGACATCATGTAACCTGGTGTTCTCCCTCCAGCAATTTTTGTATATTAAGTTTCACTCTTAATTATAAATGAACCTGTCTACCACTCCAACCTCACCCTCCAAAGAATTTCAAGCAGCAGTCAAGAGACAATCTGAGGAGCAGGCGGTGGGGAGGGGGATTTTATTAAAGTTTTTCCCACACCTTAACTGTCCTATGTGATTCTGAAGCTGGAGCAAATGGCCAGGAATGCTATGCTCTCAAAGGCCACACTGCCAGTCATAAAACTGGCTTGGGTTGTGCACAATCATTTCATTAAGACAAATTTCATAAAACAAAATTGACTCTGTTAAAAAGGCAGAAAATGTTCTGTCAGCCCAGTTCACGTTAGTTTAAGACTCTGCATAGAACTCCCTTCCCTTTCAAAAGCTGTCTTAGGGCTTTTAAGAATCACAGTCTTGGGGCGCCTGGACGGCTCAGTCGGTTGAGCATCTGACTTCGGCTCAGGTCATGATCTCGAGGTCTGTGAGTTTGAGCCCCACATCCGGCTCTGTGCTGACAGCTCAGAGCCTGGAGCCTGCTTCAGATTCTGTGTCTCCCTCTCTCTCTGCCTCTCCCTCCCGCTCATGCTCTCTCTCTCTCTCTCTCTCTCTCTCTCTCTGTCAAAAATAAATAAACATTAAAAAAATTAAAAAGAATCACAGACAGTCTGGGTCTCCACAGCCAGTGTATTCAGGGCACTCCTGGGAAAGGAGTGAACCCCTTCATGAAAATGTGTTCTCCTGAGAAGCTACTTAGCACCTCTTCCCTCAGCACCTGCAGACTTTCCACAAAATTAAAAGCAAGCTAATGACTTTGTGAGTTCAAGCCCACGCCCCTGCCACCCTGGTTTTATTTACCTCCTCAGTGCTGCACTGCAATCATTTTTTCCCCTGCACTTTTTGATTTTCTTAGATTTACAATAGAAGTACTCACTAAAGCCAATCCACTCTCTATTGGCTTAAAATTGGTCAGTGGTGAGACAATATAACAGAACTGAAACTTGAAACTGTGGACAGACTCACTTTTCTGGAGATGAGTCTGCCTATTTGGGGTGACAATGTGTTGTCAGTACTCTGTAACTGGCAGAATTGATTTCCTTCCCGGTATTTTCTCCCTTAGTCCCGGGGGGGTGGGGGGGTACAAGAAGCCCAACCTGAAAACCTGTACAGGCATATACATTCTGGTGGGAAAGGATCAGTGGTTAAAGCAGAGTGCTAATGGAGGAGAGGCGTGACTGGCCTTTCACCAAGGGCACTCTGAATGCCAGGGATTCGTAGGAGCTGGCCCTGGCACTGAGAAATTTCTGCTGAGGGAATATAAGAGAGAAAGGTTCAAAGCAAACTCTTCTTTTTTATAAAAATTTTTTTTAATACTTATCTATTTTTGAGAGAGAGTGAGTGAGACAGAGCGCAAGCAGCGGAGGGGCAGAGAGAGGGAGGCACAGAATCTGAAGCAGGCTCCAGGCTCTGAGCTGTCAGCACAGAGCCCAATATGGGGCTTGAACCCATGAACCACGAGATCATGACCCGAGCTGACTGGGCCACCCAGGTGCCCCCAAAGCAAATTCTTCTGCTTATTCCTGGGAAGACATCTTCTCCAGAAGGTGGCCCATTCTTTTTTCTTTAACTATAAAAGACTTAACAAAAAAGATTTCTTGCTCAACTATCTTTTGTATCATATATTTAATTTAATTTTATAAGTCCATTTATTCATATTGAGTGAGAGAGAGAGAGAGCATGGGAGGGGCAGAGAGAGACTGGGAGAGAGAGAGAATCTCAAGTAGGATCCACACTGCCACTGCAGAGCCCAATGTGGGGCTCTGACTCATGAACTCTGAGATTATGACCTGACCCAAAATCAAGAGTTGGATGCTCAGCTGATGAGCCACCCAGGTGCCCCTCTGTATTTTCAATTTTAACAATTAACATGGCACAGGGAATTCTTTATGCTAATGTTATAGTTCCTTGGTTGAGCCCTAACACCAATATTTGCTTTTTTTTTTTTTTATTTGAGCATAGTTAACAGACAATGTTACATTAGCTTCAGGTGTACAACATAGTGACTGGGCAAATTTATACATTATGCTATGCTCCCCACAAGTGTAGCTGCCATCTGTCACAAAAATAGACACATAGATCAATAGAATAGAATAGAATAGAATAGAATAGAATAGAATAGAATAGGGAGCCCCACAAATAAAACCATGCTTATCTGGTCAATTAATCTATGACAAAGGAAGCAAGAATACACAATGGGAAAAAGTCTCTTCAATAAATGGTGCTGGGAAAACTGGACAGCCACACGCAAAACTATTGAACTGGATCACTTTCTCACACCAGATACAAAAATGAACTCCAAATGGATTGAAGGTGGCCCATTCTCACTACCCACTCCTTCCTCCCTGTGACTCTGTCCTGTCCTGACAACTTACTTCACACAGCCAGATACTTGCCCATGGCATGCTCTCTGTCCCTCGGATATCCATAGAATATGGCTCCTCCAAAACACAACTGTCATGGCCCCATGTCATCCTGCAGTAGAATTTCTTCACACACCCAGCCTAAGTTGCATCTCTCATCCCTGCCTGTGTCACTCTCTATTCTGTTACCCTGTTTTATCATCTTTGCAACTCTCTCTCTACGAAGTGATCCTGTTTATTTGTTTCTGTGGGTTTGTTTTGTGTCTTACTTTCCTCAACAAAGTGTAAGGTCCAAAAAGGCAGGAATACCATCTTTCTGACTCACTGCTACATCTCCAGTGCCTGGGAAAGTTCCCAGTACACTAGGGACTCAAAATATTTGTGGAATGAATGAACTTATGAATATATGGGAATTTCTGCAGCTAAGAAGATAGCAACTATATTCAGAAATGGAGAGTCTGTAAGCCCTAGGTTAGCTCCTTTATGTATCCTACCTCTACATTCCCATAAACAGAGTACACAGAGGTGCACATATGGAATCAAATTTCTCAAGTCAGACTGTGAATTCAGGGTAATCAGGTAAAATAACGGACTTCACAATATCACATATTTGGATACATTTCTCTGAAATCCAGCTTATCCAAGTAGGTAAGCATACAGACCCTAAAGGGCACTGCTGAGGCCATAGTCTGGCTACATAGGGTGGCTTACTTGTGTGACCGTATACAAACAGCCTCTCTGTGCTTCAGTTTCTTTGCTTATAAAAGAAAAATAGATTACTTCCCAAATGGGGTTGCTGTGAAGATTAACTGAGTTAATTTAAGTAATGTGCTTAAAACAATGTCTAGCATGTCATAGCACTATCAGTGTTTTCTATTATTACTATTATCATTCTCACTTCTCATACTGTGCTTCTAAGTGATGGGAATTTAAACCTCTTTTGCCACAGAATCTGACAGTCTGGTGAAGCCTATGGACCATTTCTCACAATAACGCTTTTAAAAACATAAAATAAACAAGATAATATTACAAAGGAAGCAAATATATTGAAATATTTATTAAAATTTTTAAAAACTGTGATATAGAAATATATCTTCTTTTTAAACACATTAAATAATAAGACATGCTGGCAGAACTCATAACCATCTTTTAAGTCATGAAAAGCATAAACAATAGTTCAAGATATTAGCAACAATGAAAATATTTGTGATTTCTTTTAGCAAAATCACAGCTACTGCTAATACTATGATGGTCATCACTAATAATTGAAGGGAAAGCTAAATTCTAGTTAGAGGTTAGAGAAGATGAAGATGTTAATTTTTTCCCATTGCAGTCCAAAGACACAATCATATCCACAGCTGATGTAATCCAAGATAAGAACTTCTGCTATAGGTACTGCTTCTGGAGCTTCAACAGCTATTCCATAACGTTTATATGTGTATTTTTAGAAATGGATGTGATTTGACTCCAATATATATACCCAACAGAAGTGGCCATGCACACACACACATACACACACACACACACACACACACACACACACACACACATACAAATGCTTATTACAGTCTGTCTGAAATGGTGAACCCACATATCCACTGACAAAAATTTGTTAAAAAGAATTTTATTAATCTGCACCCTATGAAATACAAGTTTTGCTTTTGTTGGCTTCTTAAGGAAGAAGATAAAGGCTGAAAACTGTCTCCATATACCAACATAAAAGACATTCTCAATAGCATTATCCCATTTTTGTAAAAACACAATTAATTGTATAGATCTACTGATTAAGAGTGGTTATGGGGGTGGTTGATTATGGGAAACTTTCACTTTCTACACATTACGGTAATTTTTCTTTTCCAGTCGGCCTATATCTTCAGTTATCAAAAACATGATGATTACTTTTGAAAAATCAAACCCAGCCTCTCAAGTTTCCTGGCATCCAGAAGCTTATATTTTAATGAATGTGTAGAAAGTCAAACATAGTTGTTACTATTTTAAGCCTGTGAGAAGTCTCAGAAACATAATCTCTGGGGCTTTTCCCAGAATTCCTACATAAAAAATGGTGCTGCGGTTCTCAAGCCACAGTCTATTGGTTTTGTGTTACTCAGACATGAACTAGCATTTAATTTCAAAAGCTTTGAAATCTTTTTGGTTTAGTTCTGCTAATATTTCTGTTTCTGGAGCTCTCTCTCTACCCACTCCTTAAGATTGTTGCTCCTTGGTGTGAACCAACTGCTTAAATAAGGTCCATTTGCCCATTTCTTGTACTTTATTCTGCCTGCAGCAAAACATTTCTTTGCACTCACTGCCCTCCGCAAGCTCCATTCCTGCCATCAGGTCTCATCCTCTCTTTAGAGAAGAGAGCAAACTTCAGGTTAGGGAGGCTGTTGTGGGCATGGCAACTGTACAGCCACATCTGCAGATACATATTTAAGCATCACCCTGCAACACAAAGTTGATGGCAACAGTTTGTTCCAGGAATCCAGGCTTCTACAAGAAAACTGCCACTCCTCTTCCTTTCGGTTGCACATCTCATCACCTCTCAACTCAGAGGAAGCTAGCTCTTGCCTCCACCATGCTTCTCTCTAAAGTCTCCAACAAGCTCCATGCAGGCTGCTGTTCTTTCCTCATTTGTCCTCACGAAATCGGATACTGTTGCTCACCGACACATTTATGAATGTTTGACCTTCTTCACTTCTGAAGTGAACATCATGCTATTAATTTTCTTCTTTCTTCTCCTTCATAGACCCTTCTTTTCCACTCTTAAATGTGAGCGTTTACCAAGGCTCCATTTATGGTTGTAGAACTATAGCCCATAAGCACCTCCAAACTCAGCATGTCAAATCCTAAATTTGGCATTTTTTCCCCAAACCTTCTTTTCTTTATTCTCCATTTCCTACCCCAATGCATAACACCTTGGGTTTCTATTTGCTCAAGGCCAACCATGAAGCACTCTGCTAGAATTCTCCTCAACCTCACAGCCTAACTTCCCTTTTGGCTCTCTAGCTTTTACCTCCTTAAATCTCTTCAATCTACCCATTTTACCCCATTATTACCTTAATTCAGACTCACATTACTACTCCTTACCTTGACAAACGCAACACTCCCCTAACTAGCCCTCTTGCCTGTACTGCCTGTAGCCAGCCTCTATTTACAAATTATATATATTCATCTGGGAAATATCCTTATTTTAAAAACAAGTTTAAATTGTGAGGCCCCTAAAGCAAAGTTATGCCCAAATTCCATATTCTATACTACACCAGATTTACTCTAAACACTGCAACTTCACAGGAAAACAAAAAAATAAACAAAAAAAAATTTGGTCACAGGCAACAAAAGCAAAAATTGACAAGGGGGACTACTTAAACTAAAAAGCTTCTGCAAAGTAAAGGAAACAATCAACAGAAGAAAAAGGCAACTTATGGAATAGTAGAAGATATCTGCAAACCCTATAACTGATCAAGGGTTAATATCCAAAATATATTTAAAAACTCCTACAACTCAATAGCAATAATAACAATAATCTGATTATAAATGGTCAAATGACTCAAATAAACATTTCTCCAAAGATGATATGCAAATGCCAACAGATATATGAAAAGGTGCTCAACATCACTAAATATCAGAGAAACACAAATCAAAAGCACAATGAGAGCTCACCTCATATCTGTTAAAATGGCTATTATTAAAAATCAAAAGATAGGTATTGTTGAAGATGTGCAGAAAAAGGAATCTTTGCACACTGTTGTTGGGAATGTAAATGATATAGCTACTATGGAAACCAGGATGAAAGTTCCTCAGTAAATTAAAAACAGAAATAATATTTGATCAAGCAATCCCACTTCTGGGTATATATTAAAGGAAGTTAAATCAGAATCAGAGATATCTACATTCCCATGTTCACTGCATCATTATTTACAAGAACCAAGACATGAAAGCAGCCTAAACGTCCATCAGTGAATGAATGGATGAAGACAATGTGGCAATAATGGAATATTATTCAAGCCTAAAAAAGAAGGATATCCTGCCATTTGTGACAACATGGATGAACTGGAGGACAACATGACAAATAAAATAAGCTAAACACAAAAGGAAAAATACTACACAATCTCACATTTATGAGGAATCTAAAATAGTTAAACTCATAGAAGCAGATAGTAGAATGGTAGTTGAGGGGAGGGGGAAATAGGGAGATATCGGTCAAAGGGTACAAAGTTTCAGTTATGCAAAATGAACAAATCCTAGAGATCTACTGTACAGCATAGTGCCTATGGTTAACAATACTATACAATATACTTAAAAATGTGCTAAAAGGGTCTTATGTTAGGTGTTCCTATCACAAAGAATATTAATAAATAAAAGTGGGAGGAAGCTTTTAGAAGTGAGGGGTATGTTTATGGCATTGACTAAGGTGATGGTTTCTTGGGTATATACTTATCTCCAAATTCACCAAAGGTACACATTAAATGTGTACAATTTTTGTATGTCAATCATACCTAAATAAAATGGTTTAAAAAAAATAACTAAAAAATACAAATGTCATTTATTCCGTCAGAGGAAAAAAGTTCCCTAAATAACTTAGTGACACTATTAGCAACCAAAAACAAGGTACAATTTAGTATATAAGAATGGATGTAATATATGAAAGTAATAATAATAATAAATAATATTCTATTAAGAAGGCCATGCTTTCTGTGAAGGCAGCATTCATTCAAAGAGATTGAATATACATTTCCTTTATTGATTTTAGAAGAAATGGAATATACAAAGAGTTACACCTCAAGATCTATTCACAGGTATTTCTTTTTTTTTTTAATTTTTTGTTTTAACATTTATTTATTTTTGAGACAGAGCATGAACGGGGGAGGGGCAGAGAGAGAGGGAGACGCAGAATCGGAAGTAGGCTCCAGGCTCTGAGCCATCAGCCCAGAGCCCGACGCGGGGCTCGAACTCACGGACCGCGAGATCGTGACCTGAGCCGAAGTCGGATGCTCAACCGACTGAGCCACCCAGGCGCCCCTATTCACAGGTATTTCTAACAAAGATTCAAGGCTATCAATAAGGCCATCGCAGGCAGTGATACTGGAAAAGACAAATCTCTTTTGGGGACATCTGTAGCCAATAAAATAAGAATTTCTTTATTAATACAGAACTGAAAGGAAAAAAAAAAAACAAAGCTGGCATCTCTGGCTTTCTTAAAGCAGCCTTGAGTCCGCACCCCTAAAATGCATTTTCTCCTCTCAGCCTGTCTTTAACTTCTGCCATTCCTCTCAGAAGCGCAGGGAAATTCCGATGTTCTCCTGTGTCACTGACCAAAGATGAGCACATCAACTGTGGTAGAAGCTGCTAGTTCCCTGGTGACTGTGTCAGAAACCCATGTATTTCTCCAGGTATTACTCAGCACGCAATACCTTCAGTAAATAAACAGTTTGGGCCTCCTTTATGGTTCAGACAATAACAACACAAATGAATCTAGGTGAAGGTGGAGGTTGGAGGTGGGGATGAGGTCAGGGTGGTAAAAGGGAGAGAGAGAAAGAGTGATATGAAGGGAAACCCCCTTCTTGACTCTGGGCACAGCTTTTTTTTTTCTCTTCTCTGAAGTATCATTTTGCATCAAACCCAGCTTAATGAACTTACCCCTCTGTTAGACCCTGTGGTGGGGTTACAAAAAAATTTTCCCCAAGTTGTGAATCAATCTATTATTATACATGGAAAACAACTGGAAAATAACATAGGGCATATTATTAGCAAAGGTTAGTTATAATCAAATGATTCAGAATTCTTGCTTTGAGTAGCTAGGATAAAGAGGTACAGGAGCCAAAATTTATCAAGCAGGTTTTTCTGGAAAACATGGAGCCTAAACTTATTTTGGAAACATAAACTATTTTGAATGGCAGAGTACAGGCATCAGTATATCGTAAGGGGCTTGGCCAAATAAATTGGGCTTGCCCTTCTTACAAAATCCTAGAAACTTGAAATCTCTTAAGGGATTTTCAAAGGTCATTTTATCTTAAGCTTTACCTCAATTCTGCTTTCCTTCACAATTATTTAAAAACCCTAATAACAAATTTACTTTGATTTTATGCTTAGTTACCACTCTTTGTGCAGTCCTAAGAATCATGAAAGAAGAAACAGTAAAACTAAAATCTCAAAATAAAATGGTCCTCTTCCTCTTTCACTTTCCCTGATCTTCATGAGCAATGTAGTTCAAAGACATTAGGTAGGACTGAGCCTGACAGGCATTAAGACATGGGGTGTAGGAGGAATATCTTGATACAAGGTGTTGCAGCCCATAAGTAGTAAGGGTGATGTCCACACAGAAGTCATAACCCAAGTAAAGTGAGTAGGGAGTCCATGAATAAGGATAGCTTGGCATGGGTGGGAGAGCCTGACCAAGGTTAGTAAGATTTCCACAATGGAGGGAGGCCCGAAGTGGCTGGTGAAAGTGAGAAGGATGCTAACTTGAGTGTACAAACTGGTCATTCTTGTAGGGTGCTGTGAAGAAGACATGATGTGTCTGAGTCCAAGAAAGATACAGAGGGCATCAACATAGAAGGGAGTGCAATCTAGGGTGTTGAGGCTATCTGTATGGGAAGGCAGTCTGGCGAGATATCAGAGTCTAAGTAGGCTGATAAGGGCATCCACATAGATGGGTAGAACTACACAAGTTGTCTGTGTCCAAGTGGGATGAAGAGTGGCAGTCCAGTGTCAAATGTAACCTGAGCAAGGTGAGAAGAGCAGAGCAGCCTTTTGGGGAGCATTTGAGCCTGTAAAGCACCAGAGGGCGTTAGCCTGAGAATGCAGTCAATACAGGATATTTGAGCTCAAGTGGTGTCTAAGGTCCATTTAGGAATTAGGGCAGTAACAATAGGAGATTAGTTACAAACAGGGAGGTTGGTCAAATAAGAAGCATATTCAGCATAACAGAAGCCTGTTTTCTCATTATTGGAAAAGAAAGCTACAAATTTAGAAAGGAAGAAAATTGGAATAAATTATGTGGCGTTGGATTGGAATTAGAAATACTGGCATGAAACTGTGGATTTTAATACATATAGATAAGGAAATACAGATGAAAATGTGAATTATAGAAACAGACACACAAAGACACACAAATACGTATATTCCTCACTTGGTCTGTTCTGACAGGGCCTGGGAGCAGTGAAAACCCAAGAATAATGAGCACATCTAGCTTTCAGATCATGGTTTCTAAATATTGTCCACTAAACGGGACCAGAACTCCTTAGAGAAATGCCTGCCTCCATATCTGGGGTAGGAAAAACACAAAATGAGTCTGGAATGTCTTGCTATGCCAGAAAGTAAGAAAGTGCTCAGAGAATGATCAGGGTGTATCAACAAACACAGAATCCAAATCCAGATTGAAGAGGCTCCTACTGGCCAAACTACAGACAATTTCAACATCTAAAATAAATAATGGTAGCAATGTATTTTAATCTTCTTAGTAAAATGGGAATCTGCAAGACTATGTTAATATAAATAAGTGAAAAACAAAGTTTTATTTGAAATGACATATTTACTTAGTCTCAAAGCATCCCCTTCCCCAAACACATATGACTTATAAAGGGGAAAACAGTAACTTTACAGTGGGCTAGAGTGGGTGATATCACCTTAATAAAATGATCAAATTAGCACCATCAATATGACAAATCAAAATTGTATGCTACCCGATACGATGCAAGGAGAAGAACACAACATCACTTCTGTGCTGTTGCCTGCCAAATAACCTGAAATCTGATCATGATGAAACATCAGAGAAAATCAAACTGAAGGACACTCTATAAAGTAACAAATCTGTGATTTTCAAAAGTGCCAAAGTCATGAAAAGTCAAAGAAAGATAACTAAAGATGGAAGCAAACTAAAAAGACACAACTAAATGCAATGTGTGATTGTGAACTGGATCCTTTTCTTATGAAGGACATTAATAGGGACAACAGCTAAAACTTCAGTGGGAGGGTAAAACAGTGTGGTGGAAATGTGTCAATGTAAATAAAATTTCCTGATTTTGCTGGTTGTTACATGTGGTTATACAGGAGAATGTCCTTGTTTGTTAGGAATACAAGTTTTTAGGTATAAAAGAGCATCCTGCCAGTGACTTACTTTCAAATGAGTAATTTACTCTCACATTTGAATATTATAACTTCTATGTAAGTTTGAGATAGTTTCAGAATTTTAAAATGGTAAAATAGTCATACCACGTGTGAGGGGCTGTCAGGGGTCTGACAAAGGCCTTAAGTGAAGTCTCTCCAGAGTGACTCAGTAGGAGAGCACACAACACTATGGGACAGCATACCCTAACCCACCCAGTGACCAAGGGAATGACACATATGTGTGTCTTCATAGCAGACATGTCTTGATCTTTGTGTAGGGCAGTGCTTTCTCATTCTGAGTCATCTGGTAAAATGAGCTTCCTCTGATCTTTTCAGTAAAAATGATTAAAAAAAAAAAAAGCCCTTCCCTCTTGAGCCCATTCCCATTGTAGGTGAGTGTCTAGTAATGGGATGCGAGAGGAACAACCCTGAATTTGGAAAGTTAAAACGTGGTTTGACCTTGGCCTTTCTGAGAACCCTTCCTTCCTACCTCAGTGGTTGCTACGAACATGAAATGAGATATGTATAAAAAGTGTTTGTGAAGTGCTGCTGTGCATATGCTAGCATTACATGCTAGGTCCACATCAGAGCTTACGTGAGGCAAAGTTAAGAAGTAGATGAGGTTACTTTTGGTTCCCTTCCTCTATTTTCCTTTTCCTCGCGTGTAGCCTTCTGAACTTACCTGCAATCTCGTGTTCTCAGCAGCCCACTGCATTACTCTGTCTTGACCACTTGGAAATACCTCTCCCATCTCTTTACCAAAATCCTACTTGTTGAGTCAGCAGAGGAAAACATGTTCCTCAATCACATATCTCAATTGCCTTACCATGTGCTAAGCCTGTAGGAACAATCTAGAAGGTACAGAGCACAAAGTCTCCACCCTCAAAAAGCTTGTACTCCAGTTGAATTACTAATATTTCTAGGAAGTGTTTTCATCTTAAAGGAGAATATTTTATTTTATTTTATTTTATTTTATTTTATTTTATTTTACTTTATTTTATTTTATTTTACTTTATTATTTTTGAGAGAGAGAGCATGAGTGGAGGAGAGGGGGATTGATAAACAGAGAGTGAGAGTGAGAGAGAGAGAGAGAGAGAAAATCTCAAGCAGGCTCCACACTCAGGGCAAAGGCTGACACAGGGCTCAATCCCATGACCCTGGGATCATGACCTGAGGCAAAATCAAGAGTCAGTCACTCACCTGACTCAGCCATCCAGGTGCCCCTAAAGGAGAATGTTTTTAAAGATGGTATGTTGATGTCAAAACATACATGTCCAAGTGAGCTAATTAAGCCATATTACAGATGAGTCCCAGCCTGAAGCACAGTATGGGGATGGGGAGGGAAGCAGTATGATGGATAATGGCTACGAGAAAGGTGACCATTCTCAAACTAAGCCTCCCTGGGTCTGCCATCTAGCTTCCTCACCTGTATGTACAAATAACGTAAGATTCTTACCTCATGAAATTGTTGGAGGATTAAGAGTTGATACTTAGAACAGTGCCTGGTACTTAGTAAGTACTAGGTAAGTGCTAAATGCTATCATCAAATTATGAAACTGTGGAAATAAGGCAATTCTAGGCAGCAAATGACACAGCTCTAAGTAGAAAAGAAGGATTAGGAAAAGCAGGAGGCACTGGAGAAAGAAGAGGAGGAAAAATGCTGAGTATTCAATCACCCACAGGACCTCAATTTTAAAACCTTAAATAATAATAATAAATCCTTAAAGTATCCTTAAATACCTTAAAACCTAAATAATAATAATAAAACCTTAAACACGCTGCCTGTGAAATAATTGTGCCCATGGCAAAACCTCATATGTAAGGTGTGTATATGCAAATACAGTTAACAGAAAGAACAGGAAAATGAGGTTTTAGCTAACATCAGGGGAATAACATTGGTTTTGTTGGTTTTAACCATGTGAACAATTAATACTCACTCAGACACAAATACTCACAGAACTACCAATCTCAGACTGAGAATACAGGGTTTCATGGACTGCATCCACTCTCACTACATCCATGATGTCATCTTGGTGCGATCACAATTTTCAGGTTCTTAGCATGGCACATTTGGCTTCACCACTCCCTTATATTACTCTATTTGGAACAATGTGTGCCTTCTCCCAGGTGAGAGAGTGAGGAATAACTGAGAGAGACTTATCATGAATCACCTTGCCTGTTTTTCCTTTCTGAAGGGAATAGGTAGCAAAATCTAAAAAGGAAGCATAAAAAATAGCATGACTGAGAGCACTACCATGTCAGCTTGTGTCACTCGTGCTCTAAATATCTAGCAGGAAATTTTACCATCCAAGCCATGATCCACTAAGCATTTCTTTGCAGCCCCTGCCTCGCATAAAACCCAACCGTCCCCCAAGCTCAAACAGCTATGTTAAGGTCTCCTTTGCTAATGGCAAAGGTTATGACAGTTCCAAAATGCATTTTCTCATAGTTGTAGGTTAAAGTTTTAATAAAATGAGATTTATTTTTTATCTATTTATATTTATTTATATTTAGCTATTTAGATAGAAATTAAATTACGCTGGTCTAAAGAAAGCCATGGTAATATTTTTTAATAAAAATAGCTAAGTCTACTGAGAAGTTATTATACACTAGATAATGTACATTATCCAATCCTCACAAAACCTATGAGCTATATGATTCCCATTTTACAGATAAGAAAACTTAGACTTGGGAGAGTTAAGCAACTCATCCAAGTTACATACCTAAAAAAGAGCAGAACCAAGATTTTAATTCAGACAGTTAAAAATTAAAGCTCTCAAACCTACCAAATGGGAGAAGGTATTTGCAAATAATATGTCCAATGAAGGGTTAATATGCAAAATATATAAAGAACTTATGCAACTCACCACCAAACAATCTGATTGAAAAATGGACGAAGGACCTGAATAGGCATTTTTCCAAAGAAGAGAGAGACGAGATGGCCAACAGACACATGAAAAGATGTTCAACATGACTAACCATCAGGGAAATGAAAACAAAACCACAATGAGATATAAAAATCAAATATCATATGATCCAGAAATTCCAATATGGTGTATTTACCCAAAGAAAATGAAAACACTAATTTGAAAAGATATGTGCACCCCTATGTTTACCGCAGCATTATTTACAATAGCCAAGGTATGGAAGAAGTCCAAGTGTCCATCAACAGATGAATGAAGAAGATGTGATACAGATATAGATATAAACACACAATGGAATATTAACCAGGCATTAAAAAAAAAAGTATGAGATCTTGCCAGCTGTGACAACATGCATGGATATATGTGTGTATATATCCATCTATCAATGGACACTTGAGCTGCTTCCATAATTTGGCTATTGTGAATAATGCTGCAATGAACACAGGGATGCATATGTCTTTTAGAATTAGCGTTTTTGTATTCTTTGGGTAAATACCCAGTAGCAGAATTACCAAATAATATGGTAATTCTATTTTTAAATTTTTGAGGAACCTCCATAGTGTTTTCCAGAGTGGCTGCACCAGCTTGCATTCCTCCCAACGGTGTATGAGGCTGCCCATTTCTCTGCATCCTCACCAACAATTATTTCTTATATTTTTGATTTCAGCCATTCTGACAAGTGTGAGGTGATATCTCATTGTGGTTTTGATTTGCATTTCCTTGATGATGAGTGATGTTGAGCATCTTTTCATGTGTCTTTTAGCCATCTAAATGTATGTCTTCTTTGGAGAAATGTCTGTTTATGTCTTCTGCCCACTTTCATCAAATTATCTGTTTTGGGGGTTGTATAAGTTCTTTATATATTTTGGATACTAACCCTTTGCTTCTGTTTCCCCTAATGTATCAGCTTATATTACTATTGTATACTTGCCAAAACTAAGAAACTAACATTGACACATCACTGTTAATAGGTTATTAAGTTAATTGTTTCAAAAATTTTTTTTGGATTTCACTAGTTTTCCTATTAATGTCTTTTGTTGTTCTAGAAGGCAATCTAGGATGCCATAGGGCATTTTATTGTCATTTCTCCTTAGTCCTCTCTGGTCTGTGATGGTTCCTTTCTTCCCCATCCTCTTCAGGAAGGTTATGTGATGCATTTGTAATGCGGTTTGATTTATTTGACACATTCTGCATTCCATCCTGAGACCTTTCCAATATTTTGGTTGACTTTTTTAAAAATTTGCATACAGTGAAGTTTACTCTTCGTGACGTACACTTCTATAGGTTTAACAAAAGCACAGAGTGATATATCCATCACCACAGTACCATTCAGACCAGTTTCATCACCCCAAAAATTCCCTTGTGCAGCCCATTTATAGTCCAGCCTTCCTACTTCCTCAAACCCTTAGCAGGAAATGATCTGTTTTCTGTCTCTATAATTTTGCCTTTTATAGAATGTCATATAAATGGAATCATACAATAAATAGCCTTTGGGGTTTAGCTTCTTTTACTTAGAAAATACATTTAAGGGGCACCTGGGTGGCTCAGTTGGTGAAGCGTCTGACTTCGGCTCAGGTCATGATCTCACAGTTTGTTAGTTTGAGCCCCGCGTCGGGTTCTGTGCTGACAGCTCAGAGCCTGGAGCCTGCTTTAGATTCCCTGTCTCCCTCTCTCTCTCTGCCCTAGCCCTGCTTGTGCTCTCTCTCTGTCTCTCAAAAATGAATAAATGTTAAAAAAAATGTTTTTAAAGAAAAACGCACTTAAGATTAATCCACGTTATTGCATAAATCATCAGAAAGCTTTAAAGGTTTTACTTCTGATAAAGTTTAAATTTATTAACTTTTTCTGTTATAGATTATGCTTTTTGTGTCATATATAAAACTTACTGCCAAATCAAAGATCTTATAGATTTTTTCTTATATTTTCCTTTAGAGTTTTATAGTTTTATCTCTTCCATTTAGCTTTATGGTACATTTTGAGTTAATTTCTATGTATTGTATGAACTAAAGGGTCATGCTTCATTTTTTGCATAAGAATACCCAATTGTTCTAGGACTTCTTGTTAAAAAGACTATCCTTCTCTTATTAAATTGCCTTGGCATCTTTTGTTTAAAATAAATTGACTACTATGGGGCGCCTGGGTGGCTCAGTCGGTTAAGCGGCCGACTTCGGCTCAGGTCATGATCTCACAGTCCGTGAGTTCGAGCCCCGCATCGGGCTCTGTGCTGACCGCTCAGAGCCTGGAGCCTGTTTCAGATTCTGTGTCTCCCTCTCTCTCTGACCCTCCCCCGTTCGTGCTCTATCTCTCTCTGTCTCAAAAATAAATAAACGTTAAAAAAAAATTAAAAAAAAATAATAAAATAAAATAAAATAAATTGACTACGTATAGATGGGTATATTTCTCAGCTCTCTTGTCTGTTCCACTAATTTTTAAGTGTCTCTTTAGCTCAATACTCAACTGTCTTCATTGCTGTAGCCTTATGATTATAGCCTTATAGCTATATAATTTTTAAAATCAGAAAGTGCAATTATTCCAACTTTGTTCTTCTTTTTAAAAATCGTCTTAGCTATTATAGGTGTCATAAGCACTCTATGAAAGCACACACACGAGTTGTGTCTTTCCACAATGTCAGCTTTACTCAGTCATAAAGCAAGGTCAAGCATGTTCAGGATTCTAAACTCAATGACATTTCACCATGTGGATTAACTTGGCTTCTTACAGGGCACACAGAGCAGAACAGAAGACATTTCACACAACAAACAAGGTAACAGAGTGGGAATGCAAGCTGGTGCAGCCATTCTGGAAAACAGTATGGAGGCTCCTCAAAAAGCTAAAAACAGAACTACCCTATGACCCAGCAATTGCACTACTAGGCATTCATCCACGGGATACAGGTGTGCTGTTGTGAAGGGACACATGCACCCCCATGTTTATAGCAGCACTATCAACAGTAGCCAAAGTATGGAAAGAGCCCAAATGTCCATCGATGGATGAATGGATAAAGAAGATGTGGTATATATATAAATGGAGTATTACTTGGCAATCAAAAAGAATGAAATCTTGCCATTTGCAACTACATGGATGGAACTGGAGGGTATTATGCTAAGTGAAATTAGTCAGAGAAAGACAAAAATCATATGCCTTCACTCATATGAGGACTTTAAGAGACAAAACAGATGGACATAAGGGAAGGGAAACAAAAAATAAAAACAGGGACAGGGACAAAACAGAAGAGACTCATAAATATGGAGAACAAACTGAGGGTTACTAGAGGGGCTGTGGGAGGGGGGATGGGCTACATGGATAAGTGGCATTAAGAAATCTACTCCTGAAATCATTGTTGCACTATATGCTAACTAATTTGGATGTAAATTTAAAAAAATAAAAAATTAAATTTAAAAAATTAAATTAAATTAAAAAAGAAAAAGATAACAGTGGCATAGGAAGTTAATGAACCAAATGCTAAGTCAGTCTATGGATGCTCAGTTGAGATAAGGCCTCAGTCTGGTCCACATCAGGTCTAGGCACTTACCGCTTCTGTTCAAGCAGGGAAGGATCTCAGTTCTGTTCTGAGTCCAGTCAGGCAGACCTTCAGCAGCAGCTGCCTTTTTCAAGTGGTCAGACAGAGGGGTCATGTCTGAAGTGTCTGATAGTTTGCTGCAAAAGTCCTTCCATTTTAATGGGATTTACATTACTGGGCCCCTGAAGACCTCCTCTGCTTCTGCTGGTTATCAGTTTTGGGGTGTCAGCTGATGCTAGTCTTGGCGATGTCTCATAGCTGCAGTACTCTTAACCATTTGCCTCATTGCTTAATACAGGCCCCTGCTGGACATGAGTGACTCCATCTTGCTCTCTACAACACTTCTTTTGCATATACATGCAAATTTATAATCAGCTTATCTTTCTACCAAAAAGGCTGATAAGATTTTGATTGAGATTATATTGAATCTATATATCAATTTTTAGATAACTGATATCTTAAAAAGATTATGTTTCTGATCCATGAACATGAAATGTCTTATTTATGTCTCTTTAATTTCTCTGAGAATGAAGTGTTTCTTAAAGATGAACCAGTAATAACTGACAGTTAAGATACACACAACAAAGCCACAGGATTTAGAACTATCTAAGGCACTTTAATGTGATGACAAATGGCTTTATATATTTCAAAATCCTTTCAAGGAATGAAAATTTAGTAATGTATATCATAATGATAACCCAAAGTCATTTAGAGAGTATTAAGTGATATCTAGTGTATCGTTTAGTAAGGCAAAACAGTATATGCTTTTTAAAGAAATCTTTTAATTAATTAAGAGTAGTAAAAACAAAGTATGGTGCTTAAAAGAATAAGTGCTTAAATGGAAAATCCACTAAAAAGAACATGTCATTTCCAATTACACTGAAATATTGAGAAATCTCTACAAATGACACCCTTCATCTCGTTGTAGTAGTGAGACAGGCAGGCCAGGTTTCTCCTGCCTGGGGAACTCCCTGAGAGAGAGAGAGACAGGAGTTTTTCTTTCACTACATTTAGGGTTTTGCAGCATGTTGTTTGATCTTGTTTTGTGATTTCAGAAAGTGGCTGACAACGTGCAGGTGCCTCTAAGAACTTCCCACAAGAAACGCAATCTGTTTTTTCTCAGAGAAGAACAAAAAAAAAAGGAAGCCCTGGTTTTCTTGTAGATGCACTTTGGTTTCAGACATGAAAGTGGTCAGGTTTGTTTTTCTTTTTCTTGCAACTCTAAGTAAATCTCCTTTGACCTTACAGCTTTGGTAGCTGGAGAAGTTAAAGAGCAGTAAAGGAACTTCAATCACTGTGGACAATTGTTTCATGAGTCATACTTTTCTATCATTCTCTGCTGAATGCTCCATTAAATGGATATTAGAGCCTAACTAAATATTTGAACTATTCCACTCAATCAGGGCCAAAAGAAATAAGCATGGCTTGGGAATCTTTTCATAAGTTCTACATAGGCTCAGCCCCAGCAGAGTACCTGGGAGGAACCAATGAAAATGTTCTTTTTTGTTAAAAATTCCTATTGGCCTAAAGATCATTAACTTTTTGCTTAAAATTATTAACTTTTTTGGAAATCTGTACTGGTATATAATGTTTTCACTATAAGGTTGAATACAGGAAGAAAAGAAAAATAAAAGCCAAGCCTATGGAGGATGCAAACAATCATTTAGCATTAATAAATCTTGTTATTATTGAAAAACATCTGGAATCCAATTTTAACCAGTTCTCTAATCCTTGGTAGCAGAGAAATAATATCTCATTACAAGATTTTTCTTTTTTCCCACAGTGATTATGGCCTATGAATGTTTATTTCTTTTTGCCCAGAAAAAAAAAAAGGAAAAAAATACCACAAAAAATATAATCAATGTTTGCTGTCAATATTAATAAAATGTAACATTTTTCAATAGTTAACTCTAAATTACTTAGTCTTTAGTACATTTAACGTTGGGTAAGGAAGCAATTTAATATGCTTGGCATTATGTGAGGTGAGGGTGGCCAAAATCAAGAGTACTCAAGATCAACTGTAGTTCTTAAAATGACTTTGTCATTCAGACACTGAGTGGGGGAAAATACAGTAAACCAGAGTAGACAGATGTTCTTCAAATAGTGGCTCTAATTTCGTCACAATCCTAAGAAGCCCTCTGGCAATTGCACTGGCTGGTTTGTTCCATATATGCCTCTACCCTCACCACCCTCATCACTTCATTCCATGATTATTGCAGGTATTACTAGGCTTTCTGCCTCCTGTCTTTTCTTTGCAGCAACAAATTTAATTTTCTAAAACACATCTTTTGTCATGTCACAGATCTGCTCAAAAACACATAGTCTTTATTACTAAAAGGAGAAAATAACAACTCTCTAAGACGGCCATCAGGGAAAAAGCATAGTCAAGCTTCCATCCTTTGGTTCTCATCTGCTGACTGATCTCTGAAGCCCCTTGGCTAAGAGGATGTTCTTGGGGTGGAGCTCAGAGTGAAGCAATGATGTACTAAGGCACCATCTTTGAAGAAACAAATTATCTGTGCTGATTTTCATCTGTAAAGCTTTGCTTAGTGCTGGGCCTATTTATTGTTAAAACTTAACTTTTTTTTTCTATACGTATTAATTCATTTAACAAACCTCCGTTTATCACCTATCTGAAAGTCATTGGGTTTACAAAGATAAATAATACCCTTTACTCAAAGAACTTATAGGTTAATGAGGGAAACAAAACTATTGTAATTCTCAAAGAGATGTGATCAAGGAACATTGACAGCCTAAAGTTTGCTGGGGAGGGACGGGAGGTTTGACTCACTCTGTTTTCAGAGTCCATGAGAAGGAGTTATTCAAGTTTGGTCTTACAGAATAAACAGGAGAATGGCAGACTGGGCAAAAAACAGGCATTTCAGGCAGAGAAAACTACGTACATTGATACCAAGTGGCTTACCACATTCAGGAACTTCCAAGTAGTTCACTGTGGCTGAGGGGTGAGAATATAGTTAAGGCAAGGGTCAAATCACAATGAGTCTTGTGAACCACAGTAAGAATTTTAGACTTCATTATGTAGAAAATGGAGTAGTTTAAGCAAGAAATTAGCATAATCTTATTTTCCTTCCAGAATATGGTTCTAGCAATTCTCTGTCCTATTTGATCTTTTAAAGGCTTCAGTTGACCCATGTTACTTGTCAGAGAAACCACATAAAAAGGACATCTGCACTCTACCTTGCAGCTCATCCATCCATGCCCATCACATACTCCAAAACTCCTCCATCAGATGTCAGGGGCTCTTTGCCTCCTTTGGTTCCATGTTCTACCTTCTGAGTCTCACCATTCACTGATGATACTATTGTAGACCTTTTACCCTTCTGAGTACAATACTGGCATTTACCAGTTAGCATGATGCAATGCAATTCTGGGGTAAAAAGCTCTGTCTTACATGACAACATCCAGTTTAATCTTGGCCTCTTGAACATAGCTCCTTTCTTGGACTTGCCCAACTAGAATAGGGACCAAACAAAAGTAGTAGGAAGGCTAAGTTAATTACAGGCAGGTTAGAACGGAGACAAGGAGGAAAGTTATGGAACTATTGCAATGATTATGTGTGAGATAAACTAAGAAAAGGAATACATGAAAGTGAGTGAAGAAAGTCAAGTAAGCAGAATTTAAGAGTCTAAGTAAGGTACAGAGGAATTACTTTTGGGTTCCTTACTGGGGTGACTGGTCCCATTCACTGAGCTCAAGAACAGAGGAAGCAGATGTGAGGGAGAAGACCACGAGCACAGTTGTGGTTCTGTTAAGTTTGTAGTGCCTGACAGACATTTTGATGGGAATATCCATGGGCAGCAAAACATCTAGGTTTGGAACTCAGGAGAATCTGCACTAGAGATCTGGCAGTAGTGAAAGAGATAGGCAGGAATGAGATCATCTACAGAGAGTATTCAGAGTGAGGAGAGGATAAAAGATGAAGTCTTGTGGAACAATAACATATAACAAACAAGTAAAAAAGACAATATCCAGTGAAAGAGACCAAGCACCAATGGCCAGAGAGACAGAAACAAGATGCCTTCATGACTAATCTGATATTGAGAAGTGCTCTGTTGACACTGGAGAGAACAGTTTCAGTGAAGTTATAGCAATAAATTATTTTTTTGAGAAAAATGGAAGCTGAGGAAGTGTGTTCCGGAAAAAAACAAAAAAACAAAAAAACCATGGATAATTTTTCCAGAAGCGAGACTATTAATGAAAGGAATAAGATGGTGCAAAAGCTGGTTTCAGAGGATTTGAGTAAGGTGGGTGCCATGTTACTTTTATAAACAGGAAAGGCCTGAATATATTACTTTACTTCAAGGGAAGGAGAAACTGGAAAATAAACCTAAGAGGGGACAATTGCCGGACCGAGAGGCTACAGGGGGCAGGAAAAGACTGTATACAGAGAAGAACATCCCATCCATGCAATGAATGGAGATGGGCAAAGATGACAACAAATAGTGAGTCTGCAAATATGGAGGTGAGAAACTGAGAAAGTTAGTATTGTATCTACTCACTCTGATATTACCTTTGATATGGGAAACCTGTAAGTTTTACATTGGTAAAGGCTTGGCATTGCCACTGATGGAATTGCAGGAAAAACCCACTAACGGTTACAAGGCAGTTGGTGGCATTAACTTGTCACTCCTGTGACTTCCAGCAGCTGAAATGTAACAGTATAAAAAGTGGGTAACATGGAAAAAAGTTCAGATTTGATCACGTAGGACTGACCCCAGTTGAAAATTAGTAGAGCAGGCATAGGGGAGATTGTTTGAAAGAGAAGAATTTAAGCAGTGTACCATAAGGTCTGGACTAGAAAGTACAAGAATGAAGTTGGGAGGGTAATGGAGTAGGTGGAAAAAAAAAGCAGCTGAAAATCTGAGGTCTTTTTGGATGAAATAATGAATAATGCTGAGAGAAGGAATGTCAGGATGTTAACTGAGATGGTCTAAATGTTAATCAAGGTTGGGAGCCTGGGTGGCTCAGTAGGTTGAGCAACCGACTTCGGCTCAGGTCATGATCTCACGATTTGTGAGTTTGAGCCCCGCATCGGGCTCTGTGCTGACAGCTCAATCTGGAGCCTGCTTCTGATTCTGTGTCTCCCTCTCTCTCTGCCCCTCCCCCACTCATGCTCTGTCTCTCTCTCTCTCAGAAATAAACATTAAAAAAAATTTTTTTTAATGTTAATCAAGGTTAAAACCGAGGACTTTAAGATTTCAGAGGTAGAACATTTCCAAATGATGACAATGTTTGGTATGTGACCGTAGGTGTCATTTGAGAAAGCATGGTGTGGGTCATGGTTGTTGAGTAGATAATGCCAAGGTACTCTGAGGCTGGGGCATTCGGTGCTCTGTCCCCTAAACACCAAGGTAACCCAAAATAAGTATGACTTAAGAGTTGAGGTGCAACCCTTGGATATGCATAAATGACAGTACAAATGGTAGATGACACTGTCTAGGACAGGCAGAGGACAATGTAACAAAGTGGCATGAATTGAGAATGATGAAAGTCTATAAACAGTGATTCTCAAACTTAACTGTACTCAAGTCTCACCTGGAAGGTTTGTGAAAACACACATTGCTGGGCCCTGTCCCTAGAGCTTCTGCTTCAGCTCTGGGGGCAGGGCCCAGCAATGTGTGTTTTCACAAACCTTGCATTCCTAACAAGTTCTCAGGTTTGGGGACCACTCTTTCCAAACCACCACTCTGGAAGCATCTTATAATGAGATTTCGATAGGGCTGAATTTTTCAGATGTAGAGGAACAAGCAGTTTCCCTAAGACATGATGGTGGAGAGGGAGAGGCATTCCTGGTTTCAATCAAGGGAATAAGTGGAGAAATCATATAATCAAAGTAACCGAGGAGGCCCTGCAGCAGCGGTGCTATTTCAAGCTGCTGACATTAGAATCTGTGCTCTAGGGGTCCCTGGGGGGCTCAGCTGGTTAAGTGTCCAACTCTTGATTTCGGCTCAGGTCATCATGATCATCACAGTCATGGCATTGAGCCCGGCCTTGGGCTGGTCATGGAGCCTGCTTGAGATTCTCTCTCTCCCCCTCCCTCCTCAAAATGAATAAATAAGCTTTAAGAAAAGAATCCTCAGGATGTGGTGCTGGGAATATTTAAGACCCTAAATTGTTTTATTTACTTCTCTGCTGAGATAGGCTGCAATAGGCCCTGTGGGTATAGCAGCTTTGGGTCAGTTCTGACAAATTGAGCAATTTTTGATTAATCTACTGTTATTCATTTATTATTCAAGCTCCAGTCTATGTATTGTAAATAAAACAAATAAGACATGGAGTGTGCTGGTTCTGGTCCTCAAATGAGTGAGTGCTAGACTGAGTTTGGTATCAAAGCACAGAAACAAAACTTTGAGCATCTTTTCTATAAAAGTAGTCTCTGGTGCTCTGAATGAATGCTTAATTTTAAAGTGTCACGAGAAGCCAAATGCATGCCTCAAATAACTGAGGTCTCTCAAACAGGATTATTTTTATTTTATTCATTTGGATGCTGCTAGCCCCTTACCTAATAAATTGCTACTGCAAAGTGGTTTTTGGTAGTAAGTCGGTAAGCAGCATATTTCTTCCAGAGACAACATTTTAAAACTGGTCCTCAAGGCTAGCCTATCAACCTAGCAAGAAAATGCTTCATCAGGCATGAGTTCTGCTTACCTAGGTTTTACCACACATTGAGCTGTGTACAGATATGTGGAGATGGGAGTATTACACAGAAGGTACACTCAAACCTCATACAAGTTGTTCTGCAAATAATTCCCATCTATGGAAATAAATGCTGATGAGTTCCTAATTTAAAAAAAAGTAATTGAGGAGGGAAGGGACTCTATTTTTGTAGCGTGGAGTTTCCTGAGGATGTGAGGAAATTCTGCAAGGGGTACATTGAGGCTCTAGGGAAAAAGCATAGATTGTATCAAGAATAAGGAAGGTCCTTTATGGAAATAACTGAAGATGTCTAGGTCATGAAGCCCTGTATTAGCAAAGACCGAGATACAAAGGGTGTCTGGTAAACCCAGAGCTGGGTCAGCCACCTGTAAATTTTGTTCTCTTAAAACAGCAAATGGAGTTTAAAGTCTTTGTCTTCTCATGGTGAAACTAGGGGTGCTCTGAGATATGGGGAATGTTCCAAAGTTCTCTGCTTATGTGTGTGGTTGGTCAGCTTGTAATCCCTTGAACAATGGGAAAGTGGAAGACAGAAACTCCTGGGGGATTTTTCTCCTGATTCAACAATGTTCAAGGGTGTTGGCCTTGGTGACATGGTCCCATGTGTAATACCACGATTTGTGTTGATGTCTAGAGATGGGCAGGCTTATTTGGAGAGTACCTGGAATTTAGATATTAACTAACCAATACAAAAATGTAGGTCCTTTAAATATGTGAAACACTGTTGAATATTGATAGTTTTTTAATGATGCCTATAAAGCCTGTTAATAAAAGCACTTTAAGCTTTGTCACTTATAACATTACAAATCATATTTTAATTATAAAAGCTCATTTTAATAGCTCTTTGAAACTGTGGTGAGCCCTACCAGAGCCAGATATATTTAAATGGCTTTGTGGAGGTTATTTTTGTTCAGACTATTTAAAAGTTTCTTGTTGAATAAAACATTATTTTCCTATGAATCTATAAGAATTTATGTTGTGGTGATGAGGCTACCTGAATGGCATATTTAGTAACTGGTTTTAGAACTTGAGGAAATTTTGTTGACAAGTGGCTTACTTAAATTGAGATTGTTCTACTCTCTTTTTGGTCTTTTATTCTGTTGTATAAACCTTCATAGCAAAACATCCTATGATTTAAAAAAAAAAACAGACACCTATTTACTTTATATGTCATTCACAGAAGTCACAGCTTCCTTTTAGTTCTATTATTTCATTTGAAAAAGACCATAATTTGTCTGTTTCTCCCATTACTATTTAAGGGGTGACTGAGTTTTATTCATCTAGCTGGAAAAACAATATTAGGCTTCCTGGCCTGGGAATAATCCTCAGTGGGTTGGAAATTCTGCCCTCTGGCCTTGAGGCTCTGCCAATGGAGTCACCCTTCCTTTCTCAAGAAGTATCATGTGCTTGCAGCTAAGTTGTTTAATCAGTCTGTCTCCTGCCTGTAGAATTTTGGGAGTCCAACAGTCTTTCATTTATTTCATCCTTTTTCTATCCATTTCAGTCCAAGCTGACAGTGTTTCTGTTGGCATAAAATTTTCTGGAAACTTGTGGATCTCCTGTGTATGCCACAGGGATTTGCTCCATCACACAAGAGAGACCTGCATAGGTCATCCCTAGATAATTCTATTTTTAATTTTGGCTTCTGCTGAGGTAGGTGGTGGAGCTCCATGAGCCTCTAATCTAATCACACATCTAATCTCTTCAAAGAGTCCCCTGTATGACTGAATACTATGATATTTGGTTCCTTTCAAGTCACCAGCAAAAAGCTGTCTAGCCACACCCTGGCCTTTCTCACCAGAGTTCGTTTTCCTAACACTGAATCTAATTTCAGCATATTTTGCAGTCTGGATAGACTGAGAACTTCCCAATTCATGAAATCTTGTTTCCTTTTCAACTAACCATCTTCCCAAAGTTTAATTTGTCTTCACACATTTTAGTTATAAGAAGCCAGAAGAAAACAGGCTATATTTTCAACAGTGCTTGAAAATCTCAACTAAATCTCCAAGTTCATCACCTACAAATGCTGTTTTCCACAAAACTGCAGGACACAATTCAACTAAGCTTTCTGTCATTATTTAACAAGGATCGGCCTTCCCTCCAGTCTTCAATAACATGGTCCTCATTTTCACATAGCCCTCACCAGCAGCACTTCTGGTGCTTCTACTAAAAGTCTGTTCATAATGATTTATGTATTCTCTAAGACAATATATGTTTTCTCTACTATGCTCCTTACTTCTTCCTGAGTCCTCACTAGCAGAATCATTCACATCCATGTTTCTACTAATGAGTCTGTTCAAAGCATTATAGGCTTTCTCTATTATGCCTCTCAAAGTTCTTCCATCCTCTGATAACTGCCCAACACCAAATACTTCCGCATTTTTAGGTATTTGTTACAGCAGGACCCCAGTCTTGGTATCAAAATCTGTCTTAGTTTTCTATTACTGCTGTAACAAATTACCACAGACTTAATGACTTAAAACAACATAACTTTTTTGTTGTTGTTTAAAATTTTTTATGTTTTTTTTTTTATTTATTTTTAAGACAGAGAGAGACAGAGCATGAGTGGGGATGGGGCAGAGAGAGAGACACACACAGAATCCGAAGCAGGCTCCAGACTCTGAGCTGTCAGCACAGAGCCCGACGTGGGGCTCAACCTCACGAACCATGAGATCATAACCATAACCCGAGCCAAAGTCAGACACTCAACTGACTGAGCCACTCGGGCACCCCAAAACAACACAACTTTTATCTTACTGTTCTGTAGATCGGAAGTTTTGTGGGCTAAAATCCAAGAGTCAATAAGGCTGCTTTCTTTTGGAGGCTCTAGGAGAAAACATATTTCCTTGCCTCTTCCAGTGTCTAGAGGTTGCTTATACTCCTTGGCTCATGACACCTTCTTCCATCTTCAAAGCCAACAGCTGGTATTTTCTAATCTTTCTCACTCTTAATTTCTTACTCTCTAAGGCCCCTTATGATTACACTGGAACTATCAGGATAATCTCCCCATCTCAGTATTCTTTTCTTGGGGGGCGTGGGGGGAGGGAGATAGCACACAAGGAGGGGAGGGGCAGAGAAAGAGAGGGAGAGAGACAGAATCCCAAGCAGGCTCTGCACTGTCAGAGCAGAGCCCGACTCAGGGCTCGAACTCACGAAACAGGAAATCATGACCTGAGCCAAAATCAAGAGTCAGATGTTTAACTGACCGAGGACCCAAGAGCCCCTCCCAATCTCAATATTTTTAATCACATCTGCAAAGTTACTTGTGCCTCCTAAGGTAATATATTCACAGGTTCTGGGGCCATTATTTTGCATCCCACAAAGTGGGAGCTTATTTATTTGAGTCTTTTCCTCTTTCCTAATGTATTTATTTAGTGCTATAAATGTTTCTCCCTGCACTGCTTTGGTCATGCCCTACAAATTTGGTAGGTTGTATTTTTGTTTTCACTCACTTTAGGGTATTTTTTTATTTCCTTTATTTGAGATTTCCTTTTTGATCCAGGGATTATTTGGAAATGTGATGTTTACTTGCTAAGTAAGTGACTTTTTCATTACCTTTCTGTTATTAATTTCTAGTTTGCTTGCATGGTGATCACAGAACACATTTCATATCATTTCAGTTCTTTCAAATGTGTTGAGATTGGTTTTCTGGTCCAGGATATTTTTCTTGGGCACCTGTAATAAATTCTGCTATGTTGAGTAAATTATTCTATAAATATCCATTATAACCTATTGGCTAATGGAGTTCAACTCTACCTTTGCTGATTTTCTGCTTAGGTGTTACAATAAATTTTTTTAAATGTTTCTTTATTTCTGAGAGACAGAGAGAGATCATATGCTCATGAATGGAGGAGGGGCAGAAAGAGGGGAACAGAGGATCTGAAGTGGGCTCTGTGCTGACAGCAGACAGCCCGATGAGGGGCTCAAACTCATGAGCCTGAGATTATGACCCCAGCTGAAGATAGATGCTTAATCGATTGAGCCACCTAGGTGTCTCTGTTGCATAAATTTCTTGAGAGAGAGTTTTTGAAGTTTCTAACTTTCAGGTATGGATTTGTCTATTTTTCGTTCAGTTCTATCAGTTGTCGCTATTTTTATTTTGCTATACATATTTTGTAGCTCTGTTGTTTGGTGTATACATATTGTTACTTATTGGTGGATTGACTCTGTCATTATATCCCCTCCCTCTCTGGTAATTTTCTTTGCTTGCAAGTCTAATTTATCTGATATTAATATAGCCACTCTTGCTTTCTTTTGATTAATACATACAAGTTATTATTTTCATCCTTTTATTTTCAACTTGCCTATATCAATATATTTAAATTTCTTGTATTTGAGTTTCTTCTAGACAGAAAATAGTTGGGCTATAATTTTTAATACACTCTGGCAATCTGTGATGTTTAATTAGTATATTTAGACCATTTATATTTAAAATAATTATTTACATGTTAGGGCTTAAATCTAACATTTTAATTTTTGTTTTCTGCTTTTCTCTCTGTTTTTTACTTAATCTGATTTCTTTTTCCCATCTTATTTAGGATTGCTTCAGAATTTTTTACATTTCAATTTTGATCATCTATAGTTTTTTATTGTGGATTTTGTATAGCTTTTTTAGTAGTTGTTCTAGATATTATTTTATGTATACATAATTTATCAAAGTTTGCTAGTGTAGTCATTTTACCAGTTCAAATGAATCCTTATATTAGTTTTCCAGAGAAATAGGATATATAGATATATCAGAAGATTTATTATAGCAATTGGCTTATGCAGTTATGGAGTCCAAGAAGTTCTATCATCTATAAACTGAAGAACCAGGAAAGCTGGTAGTATAATTCAGTCTGAGTCTGAAGGCCAAGAGGGGGCCACTGGTGTTAAGTCCCAAAATCCAAAGGCCCAAGAACCAGGAGTTCAGACGTCCAAGGGCAGGAAAAGATGAATGTCCCAGCTTAAGGAAGAGAGAAGAATTGCCCTATTTGTTCTATTTGAGCCCTCAACAGATTGGATGATGTCTGCCCACATTAGTGTATCTCTTTACTTAGTCTAATAGAAGAGAAACTAATTTCTTTGAGAAATAGCCTCATATGCACACCCAGAAATAATGTTTTACTAGATAATAATGCTTTACCATACCATAGACCTTCAAATTGACACATGGAATTAACCATCACAATCCTTATTTCCCGTTATGTTCTTTTACCCTTTATAGTATAATTATCTTAAATATTTCCTCAAAATACACTCAGAACCAATTAGAAATGGTTACATTTTTAGCTTCAATAATCAAATAAAATTTACAAAACTCAAAAGGAGAACGGGTGTCTAATGTATTTACTCATATTTTTTGTTCACAGTGTTATTGCTTCCTTCTTGATATTTCAAGATTTCTCTTTATACTCTTGTATGTTTAAAGAACTCCTGTGGTGGTGCCTGGGTGGCTCAGTCAGTTAAGCATCTTGACTTGGGCTCAGGTCATAATCTCATGGTTCGTGAGTTTGAGCCCCATGTCAGGTTCTGAGAGCCTGGAGCCTACTGCAGATTCTGTGCCTTCCTCTCTCTCTGTCCCTCCCCTCCTTGGGCTGTCTATCTGTCTCTCTCTCTCTCAAAAATAAATAAACATTAAAAAAATTTTTAACAAAAATAGACTTACCCTATGACTCAGCAGTAGCACTGCTAGGAATTTACCCAAGGGATACAGGAGTACTGATGCATAGGGGCCCTTGTACCCCAATGTTTATAGCAACACTCTCAACAAGAGCCAAATTGTGGAAAGAGCCTAAATGTCCATCAACTGATGAATGGATAAAGAAATTGTGGTTTATATACACAGTGGAGTACTACGTGGCAATGAGAAAGAATGAAATATGGCCCTTTGTGGCAACGCGGATGGAACTGGAGAGTGTGATGCTAAGTGAAATAAGCCATACAGAGAAAGACAGATACCATATGTTTTCACTGTTATGTGGATCCTGAGAAACTTAACAGAAACCCATGGGGGAGGGGAAGGAAAAAAGAAAAAAGAGGTTAGAGTGGGAGGGAGCCAAAGCATAAGAGACTCTTAAAAACTGAGAACAAACTGAGGGTTGATGGGGGGTGGGAGGGAGGGGAAGGTAGGTGATGGGTATTGAAGAGGGCATCTTTTGGGATGAGCACTGGGTGTTGTATGGAAACCAATCTGACAATAAATTTCATATATTAAAAAATTTTTTTTAATAAAAAATAAAAATAAATAAAAAATAAAGAACTCCACTTAGCCTCTTTTTTTTCCTGAGGTTTATAATTTTTTCAGCCTTACTGAGGCATAATTGAAAAATACAGTATATTTAAATATTACATACCGATATATATGATAATAATATACTACAATATATTTTAAATGTACAACATGATGATTTGATACACATACATTTTGTGAAATGATTTCCTAACCTTTCTTATATGGTAGATCTATTGAAAACAAATTCTCTTAATTTTTCTTCATCTGTGAACGTCTTGATTACCTCTTCACTCCTGAAGAATATTTTTAGTGGATGTAGGATTCTGGGTTGATAGTTCTTTTCTATTACCACCTGAAAAACACTGTACCACTTATTTCTGGACCTATGTGATTTCTAATGAGAAATCCACTGTCATTCAAACTGTTTTTCCCCCAAAGGTAAGGTGTTTCTTCTTGCTTTTAAGATTTTTTTCTATCTTCAGTGTTCAGAAATTTGACTATAAGGAGTCTTGATGTGGATTTTTGGGGGTTGATCTACTGGGGATTTTCTTAATTTCTTGAATCTAATCTTTGAGTACTCTTTCTTTTCTTCTCCTGGGACTCTGATGACATGGATATTAGATATTTTGTTACAATCTTACAGTTATCCAAGGTTTGGTTTATTTTTTCTTTTTTTTTTTTTTCAACGTTTATTTATTTTTGGGACAGAGAGAGACAGAGCACGAATGGGGGAGGGGCAGAGAGAGAGGGAGACACAGAACCGGAAACAGGCTCCAGGCTCTGAGCCATCAGCCCAGAGCCCGACACGGGGCTCGAACTCACGGACCGCGAGATCGTGACCTGGCTGAAGTCGGACGCTTAACCGACTGCGCCACCCAGGCGCCCCTGGTTTATTTTTTCAGTTTTTTCTTCCTCCCTGTTTTCAGATTTGGGTAATTTCTATGTAAAATCTTTTGCAAATTCACTGACTCTTTCCTCTGTTCCTTACTTTATGCTATTTAGCTCATCCACTGACTTTTTAATTTTGATTATAATATTTTTAGGTTCTAAAATTTCCATTTGGCTCTTCTTTACATCTTATAAATATTTGTTGAGACTTTCTATATTTTGCTGAAACGTCCTATTTTTTTTTCACGTGTTTCAAGCATGTTTATAATTGCTTGCTGAAGCATTTTTATGATGGATGTTTTAAAATTTGTCAGATAATCCTAATAGCTCTGTAATCTCTGTGTTTGCATCTATTGATTTTTTTTATTTAGTTTGAGATTTTCCTGATTCTTGGTATGATGACTGATTTTTTATAAACATGGACAGTTGAGTATTGTAAGATTCTGAATCTTATTTAAATCTGGCGTAGTTGGCTTTCCACTGACAATAGTCTGACAGCAGAAGAGGAATATACCATATCTTCACTGCCAGGGAAGGATATAAGTCCTGGTTGGTCACATGGCCTCTGTTGACACTCAAGCTGCTCAGTAAGCCTGCCATTTGGGTCCTCCAGCCCCAAAGAGAGATGAGGTAATCTGTGGTAATGGATGAGATGAAGTATCTGAGGTAATGATAAGACCCTTTGCTTTTCCTCCAAAGGAAAAGCAGTCTTACCTGAAACAATTCTTTTCTTCTGCTGATAACGTTTCTTGCCCTACCCTCCTTCTATACACATCTTCCCTTTTGTACAACTCCTCAGAGCCCCCCTCTACTTGTTAGATGCTATGCCCCCAACTCATGAATCATTGAGTAAAGCCACTTAGATCCTTAAAATTTACTAAGTTTAATTTTTATCATTTAACAGGCTTTTTTGTTTGTGCTCCTTAGCATTTCCAGGTTGTTGCCTTCTTCGGTTCCAAGTCTGGGATATACAGGGCAGAGATACTCCAACAGAATAAGGAAATGAAGACATTAATGGTAATCAGGATTCAATGCAGAAGAGAGGTGAAGGAAATCCCCACTGTAATGGAGAAGGGAGATCCCAGGGTTGCAGGTGTACAGCAGACCTAAAGAATAGCCAGTCCAGATTTGAGCAGGCATTCAGAGTACTCCAAGAAAGATTTCCAAGAAGCTAAAACTAACAGAACATGTGATAGTTAAAAATTACTGGAAACATTTACATTTATGGTGGAGAATCTTAGAAAACTAAACAAACAAACCAAAGAAAGACAATTATTAATTCGAGGGAAAAGAGAAAACAAACAGTTGTACAAAAAAAGACTTGTATGTAATTGTAGTTTCCTACATGGCATGGTATAATAAGAAATATATTTGATCTTTGTCCCTTGTTCCTGGCACAGAGTACCCTTGGAATTTCCTTAGTGATAGGAGTGTCTTCTATTACACGACAATCCCCTTTTAAACATACCTGTGTTTATGCTAATGAGGTGACTATTAGTGAGCTCCCAAATAGTTTCAGGATGGGGACTGGTAGCAAGAGGATCCAACCTTGTGATTACAAGGTTGGAATTTTTAACTCCACCTCCCAACCTCCAAGGAGAAGAAGGGGCTGGAGGTTGAGATCAATCACCAACGGCCAATGATTTAATCATTCGTGCCTAGGTAATGAAATTTCCATAAAAATCCCCTGAACAGGGTTCCGAGAGCTTCTGGGTTGCTGAAACAGTCAGGTGCTGGGAGAACACAGAAGAGAGGGCATACAAGCTCTGTGCCTCGCCTCCCCCCTACCTACCTTGCCCTACATATCTCTTCCACTTGGCTGTGTTGTGTTGTATCCTATATAATAAACCAGCAAGGGTAAGTAAAGCACTCTCCTGATTCAGTGAGTTATTCTAGCCAGTTATCAAAACTGAAAAAGGAGTTGTAGGAACCCCTGGATTTATAGCTGAGCTGGACAGAAGAAGAGATAACCTGAGGACCTGATACTTATGACTGTCTGAACTGAGGACAGTGCTGTGGTACTAAGCCCTTAAACCTGTGGAGTCCAACTGAATTCCAGGAATTGGTGTCAGATTTGGCTGGTGTTAGGTAGGAGAAACCGCCACAGACATGGCTTGGCTTTGAAGAATTTTTATATAATTGTAGTGATGTAAATTAAATATCCATCTTAGTGAAATTACAATAGAATTATAACATAAATTGAAAAAGAAAGTGTGTGTGGGGGGGAGAGAGAGAGAGTTTATGTGTTTTGGGGTGGGAGGGCAGTAAAAGAGTATTAAATCCTCATCTCAGTGGAAAGTCAACAGATAATGTCTGAAACTGAAACAAATCAAGACATAGCCATATATTAAGGCTATTTAGAAACATGAAGGTAAATGCAAAAGGAACAGCCTATTGGATGTAGGGATGGTGTTGGATAGAGAAGGGGTAGTGGAGCCTACTTTATTTTATGAGACATCTTCCATGTAAATGTGTAACTTTGAGTAACATAAAAATAAATTTATTTTTGAAAACTTAAATACAAAAGATCACTCTGGAGACAGCCAGGAGGTAGAAGAGATTGAAGTCCTCACTGATATGGAGATCAGTCTTGGATATAATAGCCATGAAAGGCTAAGTGCTAAAGCCCAGAAAAGAGATTACAGCCATGGATCTACATTTGCCAAGGAGCAAAGTATCAATGGGAGATAAGCAAAGCCAAGGCTGACAAAAAAAACTGGTCAGGGTAAGAAAGTCAACAACTCAACCCTGGAGAATGCCAGCATTCACAAGGAGAAAGAGGCACTGCATAGGACAGTGTAAAGAGACAAAGAGAGATGCAGATAGCAAAAGACAGTAGTGTCTCTGAGACCAGGAGAAAGAACAGTGTCAACATGAAAGGAATCAACGTTAATGTGAGTTGCGAGGAAGTAAGTAAAACAAACACTAAAGAGTCCACTATATTTGGCAGGAGTGGTTTAAAAATAACGGGAAGTTAAGTGTAGAACATTCTGTTAAAGAGAATGACTGTGACAAAAGGCAGGAGATAGGGCAGAAGCCACATGGGAAAAGAGTCAAACGTGGGCTATTTGTGTGTTCACTTAATGTGTGTTTTTTTCTGATTACAAAAGTAAAATATGCTTTATAAAGAAATGCTGCAAATAAATGCAGAAATCATATTTTGATATATTATCAATATATTTTTCATTTCCATTCCTTTTTAACCATGTCTTCTTCCTCATTTAAACTAAAAGGAAATATGCACATTTTTTCAAGGGAAGAAGAATAGTTTAGAAATGGGAAAATAATTATTTTGGGTTTCAAAACCAAAGATTTTTTATTCATAAGAGCCTTATATTTTAAGATTCATGAACATTTTACCCTATAAAACTCAATGAATCTACCTTGTGCCATAACTAAAAAATTTGGAAAAATATAGAAGAATCAGTTTTCCCATCTCAGACAGATAAGCCTCCAGACTTGGAGAAAGGAAAGGAAAAATTAAGGAACTTATCATATTGATATATCCCTGAGACAGCACTTTCCCCAGGAGCTCCATCCAGGTCAAAATAGGGAGCAGAGGACATGACAGAAAATCCAGGTGAATCTGAGAGATCCCAGAGAAGAGAAAACCTTATCTGATTTTCTCTGAGTAAACTGGGGCAACATATCAAGTTTTGTGGAATTCTCCATACCTAGCATGATACAAGAACATGACTGTATCATGGACACTTGAGATTTATACAACCTTATCAAATTTCTCGTACTCTGGGTGACGCACGAGTACCCAGTAAGGACACAGAATTAACTGAGAGAAAACCAGACCCAGAGAGGCCTTACAGCAAGACAAGAAAGCAGAGTCATGAGATGAATGGTCTGAGATGAGAGCCCAGAGAGGAAATGACATCTGACCTTCTTCCAATACAGACAGCTGTCTCTGATGGCAGAGAGCTTGGTCCCCAGACCCCACAGTCTTGACTTGCTGCATACTCCTGGAATTTAGTCATAGCTCCAGGACACTAGCAGTAAATTTCTACCTCCCAGTAGAACTGAAGGCTGGAAATAGAACTTGGGTTTAGCTGTATAAAAGCTGAGGAAAAGTTGTGGCTTTTATCTCACCTTAGTTTACAGACTGAGATTTGTGCCCATTTCACATACAAAAATTTGAAGATAAAAATATAACCACCCCCCCCCCCATATTACCAGCACTCTTAGCATTCTGGTGTATTTCTTTATATTCCTTTACAAATCTGTGTATGAATGTATTTGCAATTTGGGGTCAAATTTCCTATATAGTTGTGTCTACCACTTTTGAAAAATTTTTAGGCATCATAAAAATGCATTCTAACTTTTAAATATTATTCTGGAATATTATTTTTTAATGTCACAGATTTCATTATGTAGTATTATGTATCGAATTTTATTTTAGGTTCATTTTATGAATTTCTTCATCTAAGGAGATAAGGCAAGGTGAGTATGTATGAAGATCATTGATGAACTATAGGAACAATTATAAGACAACAATAATCATAATTTTGCTTATTAGACTGGAGATTTATTGCCTGTGCTATTAAATGAGATAAAGTAATTGAATGAATAATCATTAGACCCTTGATCTCAATGAGTAAGTTAACCAAGATGAAAATAAAATTTAACAAAATCACCTCTTATTTTAATGTAATAATGTTGGGGGAGATGGGCTCTGGCCTTTAATGGTGGGAAGGGGGTGGGGAGGGGAGATACTATGAGAAAATCAAGCTCTGGTCATAAGTAACGTTGGACTGCTGTTCTGACACTGAGTTGAGATACACATGAACTCTGATATTGTCAGGAACATGAATTTTTAGGGAGACTATAGTGCAAGAAAGGTCACTAACATCATATGTGGCATTAGTCCCATCCAATAATAATTAGCCATTATCCCAAAAGATAATGATCCAAACCAGAAGACCTTCCTACTCTGGAACCAAAGAAAGGGTATTGTAGATGATGGCTTTCAGTACCATTGCTTCTTTCTTTGTTTCATCACACTCAACACATAGAACTCTTACCCTTTTTAAAAAATGTTTTTAATGTTTATTCTATTTTTGAGAGACAAACCACAAGTGGGGAGGGGCAGAGAGAAAGGGAGACACAGAATCTGAAGCAGGCTCCAGACTTTGAGTGGTCAGCACAGAGTCCAATGTGAGGCTTGAACTCACAAACCATGAGATCATGAGTTGAGCCAAAGTCAGATGCTTAACCAACTGAGCCACCCAGGCACCTCAGAACTCTTGCTTCTTAAAAAAAGCCTATGTTCAATTTGATATTGGCTCAGGCAGATGGCAAGAACAGACATCTGTTCATCTGTCCTCACACTTTTCTCAAAAAATACCCTCACTCTCTTTGGAGAATTCAGCCCTCCCCATTCTTAGGCATGTTGTTTGGCTAGGATTGATCCCAATCCAGTTCCAGAAGTGGGAGCTATGCTAGTCAGCATATTATCTCCTTAAGCCAAGGAATTAATTCAGAATTTTTAAAGTAGCTACTGAAACAACTTCTTCCTGTCCTCTGGCTGCATAGTACACAGATGGGAGATTTACACCACTATGGATATGCTGGGTGGGGAACTGCTCAGAGGCCTGAGAACAATGCCACCACAGCCAATTGCCATAAAAGGCAGAACAACAACAACAACAACAACAACAACAGAAAGAAACAAAGTCTACTGAGATATAATGTAGACTACTGAGATATAATGTAGATATAATGTAGCCACTATATTGGACATCAGCTGAAACCAAACCCAGTTTTGATGCTTCCAGTTACACAAACAAATAAATCCCTTCAAATTTTTAAGCAAATTTGAGTTGGGTTTTCTGTCCCAAATAATACAATAATACCTAAGATTAATGACTTAGGGAGAATTTGGATAAGCCATTTCCATCTGACTTTACTTTCTCTAGCTGACTGAAAATCTCTCCTTAAATACAGCTTACTATCATTCTTTAAAAAAAAATCACACATTGACATTTAAGCTTTGAAAAGAGATGCAATTTTATTTAACTGTAAATCTTCAAATTTCCCCCCCGCCCCAAAGTTACATTTATAAGTAGAGAAAACGGGGGGCTAAAAAACGTTGAGTATTTTGTTTCTCTCTAGAAAGGTGGTACAGCCACTTATAAGAGGACCCGTTTTAATGTAGTGAGTGTTGATTGTGTTTGTAGTTATAGTAGCTCCTTAAATATGGGAGAAATTTGAATATGTTTGTAGGCTTTAAAGACTTGACTCGGAGAAGGAGTGGTTAAAAATACAAGATGGGAGGAAAATACAGGCCTGGATAGCGCTGTCAGTTAAGCATCCAACTCTGGATTTCACCTCAGGTCATGATGTTACCATCATGATATCGAGCCCCAAGTTGGACTCTGCACTAGGCATGGGGTCTGCTTAAGATTCTCTCTCCCTGTGCCCCTCCCCCACTCAGGCACACCCTCTCTCTCTCAAAAAAAAATACAAGAAAAAAAAAAAAAAAAGGGGCGCCTGGGTGGCGCAGTCGGTTAAGCGTCCGACTTCAGCCAGGTCACGATCTCGCGGTCCGCGAGTTCGAGCCCCGCGTCAGGCTCTGGGCTGACGGCTCGGAGCCTGGAGCCTGTTTCCGATTCTGTGTCTCCCTCTCTCTCTGCCCCTCCCCCGTTCATGCTCTGTCTCTCTCTGTCCCAAAAATAAAAAAAATAAAAAAATAAAAAAAAAAATACAAGATGGGGAGGAAGTGTCTGATGAAGAAAAATACCCCAGTCCTACAAGAGACAAAAGAGGAAATCTGAAGTGTAAGTAGCAAATGTATCAATGGTCAATTTTTTAGACAGATACCTCCTACTCAGAGTAGCTGGAATGGAATCAAAGATATATGTACATATAATGAAGTCTCAAGGTGAAGGGACAACAAAATGGATTAATATCAAGTTTTCACTTTCTTATAGGCAAGCCTATCTGCTGTAAGAATGATGATGAGGGCTAAGGAGGTTTTAACTGGAAAAGATGGAAAATAAACTCCTTTGAAGCAATCCAAGAAGAAGGAGAGCAAGTCCACAGAAAAGGATTTTAAGCAACATTCAGCTCAGTTTGAAGATCACCCAGTTGTGATTTTCTGCAGATGAACACAAGAGCCCACAGGAAAATGTGAAAAAGACAGTCTGTTGGATAGATCCAGTGTCAAGGTATTTTAAGAAAGGTAAGAGAAGCTCAGGCAATGAGAGATGCATCCTGGGGGTGCCTCGGTGGCTCAGAGGGGTAAGCGTCCGACTTGGGCTCAGGTTATGATCTCGCAGTTCTGTGCTTTGGATTTTGTGTCTCCAGCTCTCTCTGCCCCTCCCCCGCTTGTGTTTTTCTCTCTTTCTCTCTCTCTCTCAAAATTAAATAAACATTTAAAAAAAGAGAGAGATGCATCCTGGGGTCTAGGCCAAATAGAAAAGGAGATAGAATTAGAGAACAGGAATTCTTAAGGATCTGGATGTTGGAATCTCACTAAAGTTTAGAGACACAAAGTGAAAGGGACCCATAAAAAGTTGAAGGACATTAAGGGAAAGGGAAAGTGGTGAAGAACAAATAGAAAATCCTGAGGAGCATCGAAATTCAAGAAGCAGCCAGAGGCAGGTTCAGGAAAAAAGAGAGAGAGAGAGAGACACTGAGAAACAACAAAACAAAACAAAACAAAACAAAACAAAACAAAACAAAACAAAACATCAGAGAATTGGGGAGAAATGGGAGTCATAGAAGCCAAAGGACTTTCAAGAAGATAATCGTCAACACTATGAAACTGAAAACAGAACCCTGGATTTGGCAATCAGTAGAATATTAGTTATCAACAGCAATTTCAGCAGAATAGTGAATAGAAATCAGATTAATAAGGTTCAGTAAACAGAAACAACTACTGGAAACTACTGGGGGCTTGATGAATGTGCAAGACCTCAGCAGAAACAGAAGGGATGAAGGAGAGTCACAGGTAGGAGTTTAGCCTTGGAGACGATTCAACCATTTCCTGAGACAGGAGAGGAGAACTCTATAAAGCATGGGGAAAAAGTTGAGGGATTCCTGACATTTTCCTCCAATACTGACTCATAGTAGATGCTAAAAACACCATATTGAATTTCTGAGCTAAGAGTTTCTAAAATATCTCTTTAAAATAATGGTAGGAACTGGAGGGCATTATGCTAAGTGAAATAAGTCAGGCAGAGAAAGACAGATACCATAAGTTTTCACTCATATGTGGATCTTGAGAAACTTAACAGAAGACCATGGGGAGGGGAAGGGAGGGAAAAAACATTACAGAGAGGGAGGGAGGCAAACCATAAGAGATGCTTAAGGACTGAGAACAAACTGAGGGTTGATGGGGGGTGGGGGAGAGGGGGAAGTGTGTGATGGGCATGGAGGAGGGCACTTGTTGGAATGAGCACTGGGTGTTGTATGGAAACCAGTTTGACAATAAATTATATTTAAAAATAAATAATTAAATAAAGGAAAAGAAAAAATAAAATAAAATAAAATAAAATAGAGGTATGGTAAGTTTATTAATATTCTTTTTTTTTAAGTAGGCTTCACACGCTAAACAAAGCCCAATGTAGGGCTTGAACTTGACCCTGAGATCAAGACCTGAGCTGAGATCAAGAGTTGAACACTTAATTGACTGAGCCACCCAGGTGCCCCAAGTTTATTAATATTCTTTAGAAAGTTGGCATTGATCTCAGAAATCTTGTATTGGAAACAAGAACAAATTTATTTATCTATTTTTGGTAAATTATTATATAATTATTTTTATGTCTTCTCATACTATGTAAAAACTAATTATTTTATTTTAATTTACATCGCAAGTGAACTATCAAAATATGTAAACTAAATTATTACAAATGTATCTCATTCAACCACACCTAGTAGTTACTCTTAGTTTCCCAGTAATTTACAAAAGGGTTTTTTTAAATCATACATTTTGTGTCTCAATGGTTTGCCAAAATAACTTAGCAAGTATGCTACTTTGTAGAAAAAGAAAAAGATCATATACCTTGCTCAAATCACACCTGAAACAACATCAACTTCAAGACTTTCACAATAATTACAACTATTCCATCAAAATATCTTATTAAGACTAGAATTAACTTTTTATAGTTGTAGCTGGGTTAAAATACCATAATGGTGAAACTGAAACTTTGTAGCAACAGTTTTGACCTTCTAAAGCAAAGTCAGCGAGCTCTGTCTATAAAGGGGCAAATAATAAGTATTTTAGTCCTGAGAAGCAGTGGGCAAGCCATATGGTTTCTGTGACAACTACTCAAATCTGCTATTATAAAGTCATAAATAATACTAGATAAGTGGGTATGGCTGTGTTCCAATAAATATTTATAAAACAGGCAGCAGGCCAGACAAACCCCTCTTCTAAACATGAACAGTTTCCACAATCACTTCACTTTTTGGAAACTGGCTTAGATGTACAAACTGAAGACCTAACCTTTGACTTTATTTCTTAATGTACTATGCAATCACTGATTCTTTTGGCACAAGCTCTATAACAATCACCTTATAATCATTTATAAAAGAGACTTTTAGACCAAGTTTTTTTTATTTTAATACTGGGAACTGTATCTTTGAAATCGAACTTGTGTTTCTTTAATTTAATATTGACATGATGTCAGATTTCCTGCTTTAAATATACTTTATTACATTGGATTTTTAAAGTTTAAGTGGGTTTGCATCTTTTTAAAGTGTATTTTTTAATGTTTGGTTATAAGTACACTTTGTTTATTACTTACTTTGGTACTAAAATAAAATTGCATAATTAGTAATTTCAAAATGAAAATTACCAAGTACCATAGAAACAGAATTATTATAATCAACTGTGGCAACCCATCAAACTGATGCAATTTCTAGGACTCTTTTTCTTTTTACTACATTCTTGGGTATTTAAAAAGAAAGTCACAAATGGACTCCAAAATGGAGCCATTTAGGCCAAGACACTAAACAGGGGCCTAATATTTAACACAACTGCAGTTTCAACTTCCTTTAAAATGTAATTTTAACAGTGAACACCAATGAAGCAATCTGTCTCAGGAGTCCTCTCCATCCTGGGAAAAAAGAGGAGGTAATCTGCAGGATAAGACCCTCTGCTCTTTCCCCCTAAAACAAAGTGACTTGGCCTAAAACAATCCTTTCTTTTGCTAATTAACTTCTTGACCCCATCCTTCCTATAAAAACCTTCCATTTTGGGGGCAACTGGGTGGCTCAGTCGGTTAAGCGTTGGACTCTTGATCTTGGCTCAGGTCATCATCTCATGGTTTCTGAGATGGAGCCCCATGTCAGGCTTTATGATGACAGACCAGAGCCTGCTTGGGATTCTCTCCCCACTCTCTGCCCTTTACCAGCTTGCTCATGTGTGCACGCTCACTCGCTCTCTCACTCTCTCTCTCTCTCTCAAAATAAATTTAAAAACCTAAAAATTAGGGACACCTGGGTGGCTCAGTCGGTTGAGCGTCCGACTTTGGCTCAGGTCACGAACTCACGTTTCATGAGTTTGAGCCCCATGTCAGGCTCTGTGCTGACAAGCTCGGAGCCTGGAGCCTGCTTCAGATTCTGTGTCTCCATCTCTCTCTGCCCCTTCCCTGCTCGCACTCTGTCTCTCTCTTTTTCAAAAACAAAGATTAAAAAAAATTAATAAAAAAAAAAAACCCTAAAAATTGAAACCCTTCCATTTTATACCCCTACTCAGAGTTCCTTCTACTTGCTAGCTGGGATGCTGCCCCATTAATGAATTGCTTAATAAAGCCAATTAGATCTTCAAATTTACTCAGTTGAATTTTTGTTCTTTAACAGGTACACTGACTAGAAAAGCACTGTGTTGCACATAGAATAGACATGAAGCCAGGAGTGGGGCATATGGAGTTTTGTAAAGCTATAAGTAATAAGGTGGTTTCTTTAAGAGGAGTACAAAGCTATTTGGGGGAATAAAACATTTTCGTTTGAAGAAATATTTTAATAAGCCATTACTTATGTAAATATGGACCCCATGTTTAATCTAAAAGAGAAAGACAGCTCAAAGGGAGGCTAAATTTCTCTGTTTAATAGAGAAACAGAATTTCGTCATTCTCTCCCAGTGAGGCTCTTGGAAAACGGGACTAAAACGAGGCCTAAGGGAAAAGTGGGTGGGCAGACCAGAGAAAAATTGTGTTGTGAAATCACCTGAGGCCTAAGCCTAAAAATTAAGTGAGTTGGAGCGTCTGAGTAGCTCATTGGGCTAAGCGTCTGGCTTTTGACTTTACCTCAGGTCATGATCTCATGGTTCATGGGTTTAAGCCCTGCATCAGGCTCTGTGCTAACAGTGTGGAGTCTGCTTGGGATTCTCTCCCATTCCTTCTCTCTCTGCCTCCCCAATTGTGCATTCTGTCTCTTCTCTCTCTCTCAAAATAAATAAATAAACTTAAAAAAAATGATGAAGTGAGAAATAAGCTGTGCTGTGGATTGTTAAGGAACATTAAGAAAAGAAAATGCACAATACTGAACTGTATCTTGCTTCTGATGAGGGAAATAAAGGCAAGAAAAATGCAGTTTAAATTAAATTCCCTTACAGCCTGCAGCTCATTGATAGATGTCAGAGACCTCCAGTGTGTAACACTCCCCAGGATGTTTATGGCTGCCTTAGTGCCTTAATGTTTACACTTCCTTAAAAACTAAATGCAATGTTATCTTGACAATAACTAAATCTTCAGGGTCCTGTGAGACCCTGCTTTCTGCATACTGAAATTCCTTAAAAACTAACTATCTCTACCCACCCCCAACCAAAAAGTATACAAGCAGCCACTCTTCACAGCCCCAGGGCAGCTGTTTCTGCCCACAGGTCCTGTCCCAGTGCTTTAATAAAATCACCTTTTTACATCAAAGATGTCTCAAGAATTCTTTCTTAGCCGTTTTCTCGCAAAGCCCTCTTCAAATTTCATCACTTTACATTGTGTCATGACCCCACTGGGATATTCCCAAACATACAATTTAGGTCCATGAAACACACTGACCTTTGGGCAGTGAAGGGGATGCATCCACATCCATCAAATGTGTAGAACAAAGGCAAAGAATTGTCGATAAAATTAAATTGCCTGGGGCGCCTGGGTGGCTTGGTAGGTTAAAGGTCTGACTCAGCTCAGGTCACGATTTCACAGTTTGAGCCCCGCATTGGGGTCTGTGCTGACAGCTCAGAACCTGGAGCCTGCTTCAGATTCTGTGTCTCCCTCTCTGTCTGCCCCTCTCCTCCCTCTCAAAAATAAATAAACATTAAAAGAAATCAAATTTCCTTATAACTTGCAGCCCTCTGACAAATACTTGAGCCTGGCAGAATAGGACATTCCTCCAGGAACTCCCAATTTTAATGTTAATGTCTTGCTAGAGGCAAAAGGAACCATAGCAGGACAATCGCCAGGCCTCCAGGGTCCTGTATGTCTTCTTTAACATACGAAAATCCTTTTGGAAACTTCCTTTGTCTTTACCTCCCCAACTCCAAAGTCTATAATCAATTGCTCTTCACAATCCCAGTGTGGCTCTTCCTGCCCATGGGTCATGTCCCTGTGCTATAATAAAAACACCTTTTTGCACTGCAAACGTCTCAAAAATTCTTTGACCATTTGTTCATAAACTCCACTTCAGATCACATCACATACATGGTATGAAGTGGGAGAGAGCCAGAGAAGGTGACAGAGGGCCAGAGCCAGGGTTTGGGAGCGGGAATACACCACAGGGTAGCCAGGAGTGCTGCTTCTCCTAATTCCCTAGCTACCCCTTCTCATGTGCCTGTGCTGCCTCCTTTCTACTTCCGAAACTCTAAACGCTAGTTGGGCACCATGACTCGGTCCTCAAACCTCTTTTCTTCTCCACTTACATTCATTTCCTTGATCAGGGCTTTTAAAAAGGTAGAGTTTTAAAATTAAAAATTAGTGAATTGAGAAGTCAATTTAGAGGACATGACCACTATTTTTTTTAATGTTTTATTTTTGAGAGAGAGAAAGAGAGAGAGAGAGAGAGAGAATGCAAGCAGAGGAGGGGCAGAGAGAGAGGTACACACAGAATCCACAGGAGGCTCCAGGCTCTGGGCTGTCAGCATGGAGCCCAATGGCAGGGCTCGAACTCACGGACTGTGAGATCATGACCTGAGCCAAAGTTGGATGCTTACCTGACTGAGCCACCCAGGTACCCCCACTATTTTTAATGTCACCAAAAGTAGGCAGGGCAATAGTCCCCACAGGGCAGATGGCACCTGAGGGGTCTGGAGGGGCTCCCTGGAATGGTGAAGGAGCTTGTACGGGGAAATACAGAAAGCAAAGATGAAGTACAGAAGCAGTTCTAGGATTTTAATATGACTTAAGTAGAGCTTTGAAGGGTAGGAAGGATGTAGACGAGTGAGTTCAGGCTTTGTGCTGACAGTGCAGAGCCTGCTTGGGATTCTGTCTCCCTCTTTCTCTGCCCCTTTCCCACTTGTGTGTCTACATGCTCGCTCGCTCACTCGCTCTCTCTCAAAAATAAACATTTTTTAAATTCTACTTTCCATCTATGATGTAAGATATTTATTTAAAAGGTGAGAAAAAAATAGACCTGAAAATTAACCAAAATGGAAGATTAACAAAGCAATTACATTAAAAAAAAAAAGTCAGAGAAAAAATTGAGAAGTAAATGAGAATACACAGTGTTCAGTTCAGAAATACAGATGAAGGAGAAAGAGGGAGCCAGCTGCAATTGTCATATGTGAGGGTCTGAGGAAGTCCTTTGAGCCTGACTTCTGCTCAGGCAATGGGGGACAGGGAGTGGAGGACTGCGGGATCTCCTTTCTCCAACTGATAATTCATTCCACCCTCAAATGAATGCTCTGAATAAACCAATTCCACTAAATTTTTCAATTACAGTAAGATCTAAAGCTCAAGAGCTGGACATATAAGACCCTCTAGAATCGTTCTTGAATCTATGTGGTCTCTTATCTTCCATGTATTCCCAACATGAAACCTCCTCTAAGTCCTTAATTTCCTGGCACATTCTCACAGCCAAGCCCTGCTCACAACCCCTCCCCTGCCTGGAATACATCCCTCACTCGTCTTAGGAATTTCCTGATGAACTTGTTCCTCAGCTGCCTTCAGTACCCATGTGTCTTATGGCAGCTTACAAGGCTACAGAAGTTGAGTCACCCTGATTCTAAGGCACCTACCCCCTAGTCATGGACAACTTTTGCATCAGGGCCTGTTTTTACTACCATATTGCTCTCCCTTCTTGAGCCTTCCCATGCTCCATGGTTTTACTGTCTTCTCAACTCCTAAAGTTTCTATATTACCTGGGAACTCAACAGAGATGTAAATCAGACCTACTAAATCAGACAACCAAATATTGCTAGAATGTAGGCTCTGGAGTCAGACTACCTAGGTCTACATGCCAGCTCTACTCCTTTACAACCTTTCTCTGCCTTAGTTTCCTCATTTGTTAAAGGCAGATGGCATCCTAGTTGCTAGGCCCTCTGCATCCCAACTGTTCCTTCCCACTCCTTCACAGAACCAGCAGTTAGATTTCTCAAATGTATTTTTCTGTATGTACTTCAATGGCTCTCATGCACTTTCAAAAAAACAAAGCCTCAGCCATGGCGTTCAAGGCCCTTCATGACCATCCACCAGCACGTTTCTTACCATTTTCCCCCTGACTGCTTATACACAACCAGACCCAAATCCCTTGCAGCTCTCTAACTGCCCAGAGGAGGCATATAATTTCATATTGTCATTTTGCAGCTATGTGGCTTGGCTCATTCTGGAACTCTCCTCACCTCCCAGAAAACAACCAGCAGCCCCTTCCCAACCCAACTCCTCAGTGACTGCTTCTTTCCCCCATCCCCTCTGTAAATGGTCAGTTCTTTCTCTGAATTATCATTCTCCCTGACATATAAGCCAATTTTACAGCTGCAGCTCCTTGAGGGTAAGGGGAACTTGCTGGGGACACTAACACGAAGCACAGTGGAAGCACATTAGAAGCACATGCTCACTGTGCTTTTCCTATGTGAGGGGGAGAAAAATGGAGCATGAGATGCCAGCTTACCTGTCTGAGTCTCCCACTAGACTATAAGCCCTGTGATGGCAGTGACATTGTCTAGCATGTCTTACCCCTGTATTTCCAATGCAACCTCAGTGCCTGCCATGTGCTCAGTGCTCAAATATTTACTAGATAAATGAACAAGTAGAAAGCTAACAAATCCTATTAGAATTGGAGTAGCTTCCTCATGAAAAGGTAAGACACAGAAATGGAAGAGGAATATTATTCATTGTGACATCAAGCACTGTCTATAAATCACCTCACTGAACCTCACAATATGTGGAAGTTGGAATTCATCATCCCTCTTTAAGAGAGGATAAAACTGAGACTCTGAGGACCTGGGTGGCTCAGTTGGTTAAGCATCAGACTCTTGAGTTCAGCTCAGGTCTTGATCTCACAGTTCAGGGTTCTAGCCCTGCATCGGGCTCTGGGCTGACAGCGTGGAGCCTGCTTGGGATTCTCTTTCCCTTTCTCTCTGCTCATCCCCTGCTCTCTTTCTCTCTTTGAACACACACTCTCTCCCTCTCTCTCTGCTCCTCCCCAGCTTTCTCTTTCAAAATAAATAAACTTAAAAAAAAAAAAACCAAAAACCTGAGTCTCAAAACAGTTGAGGTAATTCGCCAAACGTCAAATAACTAGGGTCATAAGTCACATTTGAACTGAGATCAGTCTGATATGAAAACTTCCACTAAATGGCCTGGAAACTTTGTCCCTAAGAAGCTTGTTACTTAAGTGATAGAAGGGGCAATGCCAATAACTGGATGCCAGAGGGAAAATGTGGCAGCTATGACATAAGAAGGACTGACTGGGGAGAGCTGGGTGTCTCGGGGAGGGGCAGTATAGGGTAAGGGAAACAAAGATGAACAATGGGGAAAATGGCAGCTTGCTGATGAGAAACACTGCGAAGAGAGGACTGTGCATAATCAAAATGGATAATAAAAAATAAGGGAAGAGGGCCAAGAAAGAAAGAAAGAAAGAAAGAAAAGAAAGAAAAAAAAGAAAGAAAGAAAAGAGTGCAAGGAGCCTATTAACAAGGGCAGGAAATGCTGAACATTTTTGGAAACAATTTGAACATTATCAAAAGCAAACCCACAGGGCCTTTCTGCACCTTCAGCAGCTCAGGCTGCTAAGCTAGTTACAGTAAAATCCAGAAGTAGGGCAGAAGAGGAGCTGTGCGTAGGAGTTCAAACCACGTCAGCCTCAGGCAGGGGGGATTGCCCCAGGGGACAGCCAGGGACCTGTCCAAGGTTTGAGAATGTCACCAGAAGTCGGCAGTAACACAGCCCCACAGGGCAGATGGCAAGAGGATACTCTCTGCACTCAAGGGGTCTGCAGGGGCTCCCTGGAATGGTGAAGGAGCTTATACGGGGAAATACAGAAAGCAAAGATGAAGCACTGAAGCAGCTCTATGATTTTATGGCTTCAAATATGACTTAAGTAGAACTTCGAAGGGTGGGAAGGATGTAGACGAGTGGAGAGGACAGGCGAGGGTATTTTAGGAGGGGAAATATCCTAAGACTCCAAGGCAGGAATGAGCATGTGAGTGTCAGCATACACTCATTCATGCAAGGGCAGGGGGACCAATAAGGGGCACTCACGTTTGTACCAGGAAATGAAAGGAGACAGAATTGGGGGTGCCTGGGTGGCTGAGTCAGTTAAGCATCTGTCTTCAGTTCAGGTCATGATCTCCGGGTTCCATGAGTGAGTTCAAGCCCCACATAGGGCTCTGTGCTGACAGCTCAGAGCCTGGATCCTGCTTCGGAATCTGTGTCCCCCTCTATCTCTCTGCCCCTCCCCTGCTCACGCTTTCTCTCTCTCAGAAATAAATCAACATTAAAAAAAATATATTTAAAAAGAGGAGACAGAATTTTCTATATATACATATAATCTCTAGCTGAGTGTGGACTGAAGTTCTGCATGGAATGTACTGGATCACAGCATCATTTAAGACTAGATGAAACCCTAGAGAACCTCCTTACAGGCCTCTCATAAAATAGGACCAGTGAATTCACGGAACTTGATTGAGGAAGTATGACAATGAGAACCAAAGCATATTTTCTATTGTTTAATGATAAATAAGTTAAAGGATCATGCTGTTTATTATTAGGACATTTCTGAGAAGTAAAAAGCCAGCCTCCCTCCCTCCTTCCCTTCCTTCCTGTCTGTCTGCCTGCCTTCCTGCCTTCTTTCCTTCCTCTATCTTCCCATTACTAAATACCAATTGTGTTCCAAAGTACATAGTACATGAACATGACAGATGGTCCTTGCTTCATGGAGCTCCAATTCTACAGTGAAGGAAATGGGGCAGTGGAGGAGGGGGAGGCTGTCTGGTTCAATAAACTGCACTTGACTCTCTTGTCCCAAAGAAGAAGAAACTGAGTGGTTCATACTCAGTTTTTATATCTATATCCCAAGTATATTCCTAACTTGCCATAAAAATGGCTAAGCTTAACAAGAATTAAAATGATATAAGTAGTTTACAGATTAGGAAACACAGTGACAAAACATGTGGGAAACGTGCAGGCTTTGTAATAAAGAAATACAATTTAAAACAAGTATGAGGCCCTATTGCATATTTACTGAATTAATTCTTTAAATGCATTATATGACAAAGTAATGAATTGGTTCAATCAGACAGTATATAACAAGGGCTAGAGGATTTGTCATAGCTTATGATTTAGCCATCCCATTTTAACAAAAACATTTCAAGAAAAAATAAATAGAAAAAAACAGAAATATCATTGTTTATGACAGTTTCAAAATTTGAAAAAGCTGAGAGGACCAGCAATTTCCAAAGCTTCCTCAGCATGCCCCAGGACTTCTTGCCAATATCCTGTCTTCACTTGTGCTCTCCCTAATGGAAGGTTCCATACATAAGATAAAATTTCCCATTAAACTGTCCAAGAAAATTCAATCTACTGAGTTTTAAAATTATTTTTTTTATTTATTTTTAGAGAGAGAGAGAGAGAGCATGAACAAGAAGGGGCACACGAAGAATCCCAAGTAGGCTCTGCACTATTGGCACTGAGTCTGAGGAAGGGCTCGATCTCACATACCTGTGAGATCATGACCTGAGCCAAGATCTAGAGTGGGACGCTTAACTAACTGAGCCACTCAGGTGCCCCAAATTATTTTTTTTTTTTAATCAATAAATCAGAGAAGGCTATCTTCATGCCAGAAATATTCCCCCATTAAAAATGAATCCATTACAGGGGTGCCTGGGTGGCTCAGTTGGTTAAGCGTCTGACTTCAGCTCAGGTCATGATCTCGTGGTCTGTGAGTTAAAGTCCTGCATCAGGCTCTGTGCTGACAGCTCAGAGCCTGGAGCCTGTTTCAGATTCTGTGTCTCCCTCTCTCTCTGATCCTCCCCTGTTCATACTCTGTCTCTCTCTGTCTCAAAAATAAACGTTAAAAAAATTTTTTTAAATAAAATAAATGACTCCATTACAAGTTGGTTTATTTAAATTTTTTTAATTTTATTTTTATTTATTTTGAGAGAGATAGAGCACACGGGGAGGGGAAGAGAGAGGGAGAGAGACAGAATCCTAAGCAGGTTTTGTGCTGTCAGTGCAGAGCCCGATGTGGGGCTCGAACTCACAAACCGTGAGATCATGATCTGAGCTGAAATCAAGAGTCGGATGTTTAACAGACTTAGCCACCCAGGCACCCCACAAGTTGGTTTATTTAAATGACAAATTTCCACTAGCATTTAGTCTGATTTTTATATTAATTATTTGGCTGGTAGCTTGAAACAGAACTACCTATTGAAATGTCATCAGATATGAAAATCAAATTCCTCTTAAGTAATTTTAAAGGTAAAGAAATAAGATTTTAGTATCATACACAATAAAAGGCTCCCTGTCCTGTGGTCAAGTGGGAGTAGCTCCTGGTAGAATCACAGAGGCTTCTGCACTTTGGGAAGTAAGGTGTGCCAGGACCTGTGTTTTCCTAAGACCGTTCTGCAGGCATAAGTTCCAGGAAATGTTAATTGGTGTCCCTCAGGGAAAGGTGTTTGGAGGTTAAATTAGAAGAAAAGTTAAAAATACAAAGTGAAAAACTTTATTGCCCATAGGATATTATGTTCTGTGTATTTCTGGGAGGGAAATCTCTACTAAAGCTACTCATAAGCTTATCTGATAAAGGAATCCTGTTTGCTAGAGGCATCTGAAAAGTTAATGCTGTACAAAAGACACTCGGGAATATTTAGGTTCATTTTTAATTAACTTTGTATGAAAAACAGCCAATAAAACTTTAACCAAAAGCTATTATTTAGTTCTGTCCTCTGATCCTTACTATTTTACATAATTATAATTCATTGCATATACTATTTTAAACTAGGTTTCTTCCTTGACATTATTCTTCATTATTTCCAAGTATTGACACAGTTAACATTATCATCATTTCACATGGGTAATTCTTTATCTGCAATTTTGAAATACCATAGAGAAGACAGCCATTCTCAATTCAACATATGTGCAATGTTACTGTTTAGCATATGGGGTTCCCAGTACTTTTTCTGCCCCAAAACACCATAGGGAAAAAAATGCAGCCCCATCAGCAATAATGGCTCATTTTGCTGACTGTTTCAGAATCTTCTGGGCATATGGGGGAAGGGGCAGAGTAAGATTGTAACTGGGAGAAGACCCACAATCTTCATTGGTCTTCCCCTCTACTGTCCTAGCTGGGAATTGCTGTCTTAGACTCTGTAAATTAGACACAGCTCCAATACTCAAGAAGCTTACAAAAAAATCATCAGTTACACACACACACACACACACACAGACTTACATACACATGTAAAATATAATATAATACTGGGTGTAAGATAAGATCATGTCATGCCAAAAAAAAAAAAAAACCAGTACCAAGATACTGCACAGAGATGGAAAATTATTATTTCAGCTTGGGAATTATAGAGTCCACCTGCAGGCAGACATAAGTCTTTGCTTCATCCTTTTCCTTCATCCCACAAATCCAGTTCATCAGCAAGTCCTACAGGTACCACCTCTAAACTTTAACAATAGAGAACACTTACTGAGGGTTTACTATGCACCAGCAAATTTTTAAAGTGCTTTATAAGTATATTACAATATTTCTACAAGTAAATATCATCAGTCTGATGTTACAAAGAGAAAAACTGAGGACAATGAACCATGTTGCTGAGGGAGGACCTTCAAAGGTCCCATCATCTGTGTTAAAATTGGGATGATGAGCCCAGGGAGTTTGATTCCAGAACCGGCACCTCAATCTCAATGCCATTCTGTCCCCACCACTCAGAGCCCTGACCTCACTTTAAATCATCTCCTTTACTCTGGAAGAAGCCACCCTCATCTTCTGCTTGGACTTCTAATGGCCTCAAAAGCTCTTCTTGCTTCCACTTTTCCCCCTTGTGAATCCATTCTCCCTACATCATCCTGGGTGATCTCTCTAAAATATTAATCAGCTTATGCCACTCTTTGTTGAAACCTTTCTAGTGTTTCCCACTTCACCTACAGTAAACTACCTACCAAGATTGAGCACACAAAGCCCTGAATGATCTGGCTTCCACTCAGCTCTCCCACCTCATCCACACCAGGCCCCCAGCTTCCCTTCCATTCTAGATCTTTCCCTCCTTAGGGACTTTGTGCTTGCTCCTCTCTGCCTGGAATGATATTCCCCACACTCTTCACATGACAGGCTCCTTTCACCCCTCTAGGCCTCAACTAACTGCTATTATCTCAGATAGGTCCTCCCTGACTGGCATATCCAAAAAGCTTCCCTCTGCTTTTCCCTCTCAGAACACCACATGTATTTCCTCCACAGCACTCTTCTTGAAAATATTTTTATCTGTTCACTTATTAACAAATTTCCTCACTAAGCTATAAGCAGACAGGATGCTGATCTCCCTTATTCATTCCTGCTTTTCCAGCAATTAACACAGATCCTGGTACAGAGTTGATGCTTAATAAATATGTGTTGAATGAATGAATGAGGAGTAGAAATTTATAAATAATATGCCAAATTGAAATCTCATGTGCCCAAGAGGCTTGTGGTTGCCTCAGGTTATAATATAGCATAACAAAAAAAGTGAAAACGTAGGAAATACAGCAGTGTCACAGATCCCTTCCAGAACGTGTGGTACAGTGTCATGGGACACGAGGTAAAATGATTTTGAAGATCTAGAGCTTCAGGACTTAGCTCAGTCACTGATTTATCTTAGAAACCATAGGAAAGAAGAAGAAGAAGAAGAAGAAGTAGAGGAAGAAGCAGAAGGAGAGAGGGATGAGGGGGAAAAAAATGCTTAACATTTATTAATCAGGCTTTGCTCTATATGCTTTTTATGTATAAACTCAATGACTTCCTATAACAACTATTCTGCTATCCACTGCAGCATAATTAACTACCTCTAAACTTAGTGGCTTAAAACAAAAAGTATTTAGTTATATCTCACAATAATGTAGGTCAAGAGATTGGGTAGGACTCAGCAGGACCTCCTGCACAGCGGAGGCTTGAGAGTATTCAACTGGTGAACTGGTTGTTGGAAAAGCTGAGACAGCTTGCCTTGCTCACATGCCTGAGGCCTTGGCAGTGATGGTTGGAAGCCTGGGCTCTGCTGCGCCTTTCCCTTCTCTCTCCCCATGTAGTGTCTCCAGAGAGAAGCAGAACTTTCCACACCAAAGCTCAGGGCTCTAAGAGACCGAGGAGGAAGGTGCCAGATGTCTTAATGGCTAGGCTCAGAGCTGACTTCCGGTTTACTCTACTGATGATAGCAATCACAGCCCAGCCCAGATTTAAGGGGAGGAGAAATAAATGCCAGTTCTTAATGGGAGAAGTGACAAAGAGTTTGTGGTTTAATCTGACATAATAATCCTCTGAGGCAGGGGTACTATCATCTCCAGACATCGGCTAAGCCTACTGAGGCAGATTGTTGGTAAACCCAGACAGGTCTCTGCCTTAATTTCAAAACTGGTTAAGCTGGGATAGTTAATATCTTTCCTAACTATGTTTTACAGAGTGAAACAGTGAATAGACTATCGAGTAACAATCATGTGTAGCATACTGTGTTCACCACTGCAAGAGGGAAAATGAGGAACAAAAACCCCCAGTTTCTTGTTCTGTGTGGGAAAATTACTTGAAAAATAGAAAGAAAAAAAAAAAAAGAAACCATAAAGTACATTAACAAATGAATGAAGAAAGAAAATGTGGTATAATACATACTATTCAATGTTAGTCTTTAAAAAAGAAGGAAATGTTGCCATATGCAACAATATGGATGAATCTGGAGGACACTGTGCTATGGGAAAGAGGTCAGCCACAAAAAAGCAAATACTGTCTGCATCTGTGTACACACAGTATCTAGAACCGTCAATCTCACAGAAAGAGAGTAGAATGGTGGTTGCCAGGTGCTGGGGAGGACAGGGAGGTGGAGAATTGCTGTTCAACAGGTATAAAGTCTCAGTTCTACAGGATTAATGTGTTCTAGAGCTCTGCTGTGCAATACTGTGACTACAGTTAACCATACTGTACTCTGCGCTTAAGAATTTAAGAGGGTAGACCTCACATGAAGTGTTCTTACCACAATAGAAAAAAAGACATTTCATTAAAAAGAATGAACTATAGGGGCACCTGGGTGGCTCAGTTGGTTAAGCGCCCGACTTCGGCTCAGGTCATGATCTCGTGGTTCACGAGTTGAGCCCCACGTCGGGCTCTGTGCTGACAGCTCAGAGCCTGGAGCCTGCTTCAGATTCTTTGCCTCCCTCTCTCACTGCCCCTCCCCCACTCATGCTCTGTCTCCCTTTCTCTCAAAAATAAACATGAAAAAAAATTTTTAAAAGAAAGAACTATACAGATAATACGTGCTGTATAATACCTATTTTCTTTAAGGTATTACATATTCATGTGAAGAATATAACAAATTGGTATTTCAAATTCTTAAATAAAAACAAACATACACCATATGTTTGTATGAGGAACTGTATGACCTATTCCAAATAAGACTCTGAAAAAAACAACAGAATGAGCTTCACAAGATCAAGGTGCTGAACCTAACTCTGTTCATGGCTTGTGGGACCCTAGAAAAGTCACTTAACCTTTTTTGGGCCTCTTCATCTATATAACAAAGGATTGTACTATATGACCACTAGGTCTCCTCCACACTTGGGTAGCTAGGATACAAGATTTTAAAAATGCTTTTGTGACACTATTCACATGTGCTGTGGGACAGACAGCTCCATCTCCTAAAACAGCTCCTAGGTCCTGGTTCCACAAGAGAAGTCCTATTGGTTGTTCTAGGTCGGAGCCCCTTACAGAGGGAAAAGATCCATGATTTTGTCTTTGTGACCAGTATGCTCCATTCAATATAAAGTGTCTATCTTAGCTCTACTGCTAGCAGATTCTTGCTAGCACAGCAAGTGTATGGTAAGAAGAGAGATAATATGGTTATACCAGTCCCAGAGGCAGAAAGTAATATTGTTCACTATGAATCTATATATCCTGGGGAATTTAAGACACCAAATCAGCTCATTCACAAACAGCAAACACAATCTTCAGCAGCTGCTACAACAAAATACCATAGACTTGGTGGCTTAAGTTACAGACAGTACTTTCTCACAGTTCTGGAGGTTGGGAAGTCTAGATCAAGATACCAGCAGATTCAATTCTTGGTGAAGGCCCTCTTCCTCCATCGTAGGCTTTTCACTCTATGCTCCCATGGCCTTACTTCCGTGCATGCACATGGAGAACATCATCTCTCTTTCTCTTCTTATAAGGGCATGAGGGTCCTACCCTCATGACCTAATCTACACCTAATTATTTCCCAAAAGCTCACCTCCAGATGCCATCGCATTGGGGTTTATAACTCCACCATACGAATTTTGAGGGACTCAAACATTTAGCCCATAATAATGTTTTTGCCCAATGGCTCCAGAACTCAACATTCACAAAAACACGTGGAATATTCATTATCTCAGGGAATGTGTACTATACAAACTTCTGTTTCATGCTTTTCTTCCTCTCTTAGGACTATAACATTGGAAGGTCAAAATAATTATCACAGAAAAACAACATCAAACTTTCATTTTCCAAGCTAGTCACCACAACAAACACACATTCTCGCCCTGAGCTTTGTAGAGTTCCCTTCATTTCCTCCATTACTGGCTATCAGTGGGTTTGGGTATGACACACCTTCTCTCTCACTCACAGCCATAAAGTAAAGGGTACAGAGAGAGAGTAAGACATACAAAGCCATGACTCATTTTTGCATCTTTTGGTTTTTGATCAAATGCCAACAAATGGCAAGAGATAAATAAATGAGTCTTCAATAATGGGGTAAATGGAAACCAGTAACATTATGGGTGATTATTTAAGTTTCATTATTAATTTTCTTCTTCCTAAAATTGTAAATAAATGCAGTACAATAGGCAAAGGATACAATTCCAACACCTTCTGGGAGTAGAGAGAAGCTGTCCTTTTTAGCTACATGTGTGATGTACTCACACTATATGTAAGAGGTGAGGTAATAACTCTTCAACATAAAACCTCAGTGTTTTAGGTCACCCTGGAAAATGTACATTATTTATGAAACAAACTATAAAATTAGTTTCTCTTTCAAAGTGTTTTTGAACATTTTCTTTCCTTAAAAGCAGCACAAAGGGGAAAACTTTTTCTAAAATGACCTAGATCAACATCCCCCATAACATATCCAAGATACAGAGTTGGAAGGAACCTGAGAGAATCCAGCCTCCTCTTTCTACAGAAGAAAACTATAGTTTAAAGATAAATGGCTGGCTCAGGACAAAAGAGCCAATGAACAGTCATGCTCATCTGTGTCAGGGTCCCCAGAGCCTCATGAGAGATCCCTTCCAAGCATCCACAACACCTCTGAAAGTGGCAGTCCTAGCATTCATAACCTTTATTCCCCTGGATCACAGCATTTTGAGAAGAGCTAGAAAATGAAACAGTGGTTCTCTCTCTTTTTTTTTAATTTAAAAAATGTTTTTAATGTTTATTTATTTTTGAGAGAGAGAGAGACGGTGAGCGAGCAGGGGAGGGGCAGAGAGAGAGAGAGGGACAAAATCCCAAGCAGGCTCTGCGCTATTAGCACAGAGCCAATGTGGTGCTCAAATTCACAAACTGTGAGATTATGACCTAAGCCAAAACCAAGAGTCGGGCGCTTAACCAACTGAGCCACCCAGGCAGCCCAGTGGTCCTCCTTTATAAGCACAGTATCTAGAATGTAGCAGGCACTTACAAATATCTGTGGAATGAATATATCAAAAAGTACATCACACTGAACAGAAAAAATCCTGACCTAACAAAAACATCTCCCCTCCCAAAAGAAAAGTCATAAAGATGATAACAAACAGGATTTCTCTAAGTGTGCCTTGATGTAAGATTTACCTCCCAACATTATTTTAAACTCTTTAGGAGCTGGGACTGTATCATTCATTTTGCCTCCCCGACACCAGAGTGCCAGGAATGTTGTTACAAAAGCCCTATTTTTGATCCTGAAATCAGAACATGTAACATTTAAAAGGATTTTTGTACCGCTTCTTGGGGTGGCGAACTGTCCGGCAGATGCAGTGTCATGTTATTACTTTTACTGAGCTATAAATTCACATACCATGCGACTCACTCATTAGAAGTGTACAATTCAGTAGCTCACCACCCGTGCAACCATCAACCCCAATAAATTTGAGAACATTCTCATCACCCGCAAAAAGTAACTCCACATCCCTTAGCCATCACCTCCATTTCCACACCAGTCATAAGCCCCTGGCAACTACTAGTCTACTTTCTGTCTCCAAAGATTTGCCCACTCGAATATGCAGTCTTCTGTGTTTGGTTTCTTTCACTTAGCATAATGTCTTCAAGGTTTGTTCATGTGGTAGCATGTATCAGTACTCCATTCCTTTTTATGGTCAAATGAATGATATTCCAATGTGTGGGTACAGCACATTTCGTTATCCATCCAACAGCAGATGACAGTTGAGTTATTTCCACCTGTTGACTATTATTAATAATGCTAACATGAACATTCATGAACACATTTTTGTGAAGACATAAGTTTTGATTTCTCTTGTATAAATATCTAAGAGTAGAATGGCTGGATAATTGGTAGATGAGATTTTAATATGGAAATATTTTAGTTAGCAGGGTATCTGTTATGATTTATTTGGAAAATGGGACACACTAATTGAAGTAATATCTGTCTGAAATAAATTTTGCCAAGCCTAAGAGAGAAGTTTATCAATATTTGTTGGACTGACTTTGAGTACACGGCCAGCCAATCCTTATCATTTCCCTACTGTAGATGGCTCCATGTTTCCCTAGTACACCTCTCCTTCTATCCAATAAGTCCATGGGAGGATTCTGAAAATGTATACTTAATATTTATAGAGGGAAAAATATGTTTCTATAAAATTTCACTTCACATTTCCTTAGATGGGTTCTTAAAGAGACTTGAGTCCCCTGGATAATCTCAATAAAACTTTACATTATAAAATTGAAATAAAATTATTAATCATTATAGCTAGCAGACTGTTTTGGATCAAATTTAACAGAACAGTAAAAATATAATTTATGTGTTATATACACAATGTATACTCTATTGTAATCCTCTTCAGATTCAATGTGACCTCTAATTTGGGTTCATTTTATAAGAATGTGACATTACTATTTTTAAATTATAATAGAACTTCATATACCCCTGTTCTCAAAAATGGTCTGGTCACATGTTTGAACTTAACTGATAGTTAGTTCTTGATCAGTAGGACAACCATCACCTGATATGGAGCATTGTTTATTTGACAAAATGTAATCCACTTCATATGCTTTATGTCTGTCTTATGACATAGTTTCCAGGAACTCATTGTGGTGAAAACTGGGACTTTCTGCACCAGTATGTTGGACGGTACCCTCCCTGACCTCACCATCAACAATGTTGAAGATGACTCTCCAGTTGTGTTATCAAGGTAGCACTGGCAAGAATGTGGTGTGGGGACCTTGGGTCTGGTGGGTCAGACTCTCAGCAATCTACTTCACCAGAAAGTACCTGCTAGCTAGTGATAAGATTTTGCTCTTAATACCTCTCTCTTCAGAGAAAAATTAAAGGCCTTTGCTGTTATTCACCAGGCTGATTTAATCCCCCTGGCTGTTGATCTTCAAAATATGATAATACAACGGAAAAGTCAGGCACTTTCCTTGTGCTATAGTGCTATAGTAAATGCTCTGAATGGCACCTAAGATTCAGCCGGTTCCTAAATTCTGAGTTCGACTATTTCAGCTTTCACAATAATTATAACTCCAGCACCCTCTCAATTATAATCATGTAAAATGTGGTCCACCAGCCTATTCTATCAAGGTCAGGATTATTATATTCAATTCAGAGATTATGTGATAAAGGGCAATATGACTTTAGAATGCCTGAATTCAAGCCCTATTTTTCCTATTTGTAAGATGGTTATTTTGAATAAATCACAATCCACCAGAACCTCAGTTTACTCTTTTGTAAACTGGAGGTAATTATAGTATGGCAGAGTCAATATATATGTTTTTGCCAAATCCTATCTTATCCTCCTCTTCTTAATCAACAGAAAGATTACATTCTCAGCTTTCCCAACAGGGAGCTTGGGGCCATTAGAATTGGACTGTGGACAGGGAGATCTGACCTTTAAATAAATCCCCTTAGGACCTCTCCCTCTCTGTCTCCCTCTCTCTCTCCCTCTCTCTCTCTCTCTCTCTAATATGGTAAACTCAGAAGCCATGTGTTGAGATGCATTGTTTTCTTAGATTCCATATCTGTCTATGTTGTATCCATTAACCAAACTAATCCAGAACAAACTAATGGCCAAAGTTGTTTACATCTCCTCCGCCATTCAGCTTTCCTGAGAATGAGAAGTACATGAAAATCATTACAAACCCCCCAACCAATCCCAAGTTCATATCCCCAACTACCTTCTTTTTCTAATCCTCACATACCAAGCCAGTATTTCTCCTGCCCTAAATCATCCAGGGCCAGATACCAGACAAAAACTAGAGACATCACCTTTATAGTCCGGAACCCACAAACATTATTCAAACTGGCCAATCCTAAGCTGTTTCCCCATTCCTGTCTTCCCCACAGAAAACACAATTAATAGCCCTGGGCTCTCCCCTTGCTCTTGCTTCTGCCCCCTAACCAACTATGACACTTCTCCATGGAGCCTTACATGGTAGCCATACCTCTTGTTTCCAGGGGAACTATGAATAGCGATAAACTCTTCTTTCAATAACATTGACCTCTCCATATCATCACTCAGTCACCTTTATAGATTAAGACCTAAGCACAAATCAAGAGGATGGCCTCATAAGATGAAGCATCCTTCCTGACCAGCACTGGTGTTTCCATGACTGGGTAATTAATGTTTGTTTTGTTACATCATTTGGAGGGTAATGTGTCACTACAGCTTAGTTGAACATGACCTCAATACAAAATCCTCACTTCCCAGCTTTATTTCAATGACTGGGAAAAAATACTTGTATGCAAAGTATATAACAATTTATGGTACAAAGACATATGTTCAGAACTCAAAAATTAGTAGTTATTAGGATGATAATTCAACAACAATGTCTAAAAGTAATGTCTATAAACAAAGCAAGTATGATCTATTTATTACTCCATCAAGTGAAAACAGATTTTCACCACATATGGAGCAGATCGTTTGAAACCTGACTTAAAACCAGAAATTGCATTTAAAAAAAAAGTACACTCTGGCAGTTTCTTCAAAGGGATAAGGAGTCATCCCCTCATAAACTGGAAACAAGAACAAAAATATGTGCTCACTGGGAGTGGCACTCTGTGTGCTTAGACGTCACAGACAAAAAACAATGAATTCTAATGAGAGCCCATATTGAAATACAAGGGCAGAGGATATAAATTAGAGGCACTGCTTTACTATGCAGTTTCTTCGTACATGGACAATGTACGTAGCCAGGAGGATTTATTTATTAAAAGGTAATGACTTAGTTTGTATAGCTCTTTACAGTTTACAAAGCACTCTAATATTCTAACAAAAGTCATATGAAGTGATTAGGGAAACTGAATGCTGTCGGTAACAGAAGAGAAGAAAGTTCCCTGTGTACAACAGCAAATGACTGCCCCTACCCACTTCACATACTACTTCCAGAACTTAGAGATTATATTTTTCCTAACAGGTTCAAAACCAGAAAAAATTAGAGGCCAAAGGCACTGACATTACCTGATGCTTGTTAGAAATTCAGATGCCCAGGGGCACCTGGGTGGCTCAGTCGGTTAAGCATCCGACTTTGGCTCAGGTCATGATCTTGCGGTTTGTGGGTTCGAGCCCTGCATCCGGCTCTGTGCTGACAGCTCGGAGCCTGGAGCCTGCTTCAGATTCTGTGTCTCCTTCTCTCTCTGCCCCACACCCCCACTCACACTTTGTCTCTCTCTCCTTCAAAAATAAATAAACATTAAAAAAATATTTTTTTAAAAGAAATGCAGACGCCCAGAACCCACCTTAGACCTACTGAGTCAGATTTTGTATTTCAACAACATACCCACGTGCTTCCTATGCACATAACATTTAAGAAGCTTTGCCCTTGGGGCACCTGGGTGCCTCAGCTGGTTAAGCATCCGACTTTGGCTCAGGTCATGATCTCGCAGTTCATGATTTCGAGCCCCGCCATTGGGTTCTGTGCTGACAGCTCAGAGCCTGGGGCCTGCTTCAAATTCTGTGTCTCCCCCTGCCTCTCTCTCTGCCCTTCCCTAGCTCGCTCGCTCTCTCTCTCTCTCTCTCTCTCTCTCTCTCAAAAATAAATAAACATTAAAAACATTTTTTAAAAAAAGAAGCTTTGCTCTCTGAGAGTATTTACAATTGCATGCCTGAGATTTGGGAACCTCTAAATTGAACCAGACAAAACAGCATGTAAGTAAGGGAAAACAAGTCTAGGATATGACTTCAACTAATAAATCTGAAAACATAACCCTTTTAGTGTATTATTCACAGTGTTTTCCGAAAGTGGAACCCATCAATGGAAAGGGAGACAGATTGCTTGGAATCTAGAAAAGCAAAGCCCAATAAAATGTTTTCCCTATGTCTTCTGCACTATTTGAAAAAGATGGCACTGTGACCTACCAATCCATATATCTGCTCTGAGAGATGTAGGGTACATTTGATCATCGAGGTTGAGTGCTCCATATATTATTCTCATAATCTAATTTTATGTTTTCCATTCAACCCACTGATTATAATTTGGCTTCCCATTTCATGTAGTTTTTGTACATGGAGAAGAACTTGACCAATCAGACCAAAACATTCTAGATCACTGGCAACTGTACCTTCTATTATTACTTAATATGTTGGCTGCCTAACATCAAAATCAGTTGATTATGAATGTGGTCAGGACAAACAAGTCTCCCTAAGTCCACTATGAATACACAAATAAATTTTGTTTTTCTGAACATTGATGACCACTTCCTAAAAACACAGCCACGTGGGGTTATGGTGGAATGGCCACATGATATGTTCGGATAATGATAACAAACATTTATTAAATGGTATATTCCAAAAGTACTTTTCCTCTATTAAGTAATTTAATTCTCATAAGTCATGTACTGTTATCCCCATTTTATGGGTGAGAAAACAGAGGCACAAAATCATTAAGTAACTTTACTAAGTTATAAAGTGACAAAAAATGATTTTAACCGAGGCAGTCTGGCACCAGAACCTGCTCTCTTGACCACTGTGTTATACTGCCTCCCTTCTGTCTCTCAACAGTTGTCACATAGTGGCCTCTTCCTCTCTACTTCCCCTACCCATCCTTCTTGGATTAACTTCAAAAACACTGGTAGACCAAAAGTACCAGGAACTAGAGCTCTTGATATAACCAGGAGATTAAAGCGCCAAGACTCAGTGGGTGACTCTTTCCCCTATGTGGGTGAGGACGCTCCCCTGGGGCTTGTAGGTTAAATACAGATATGCTAGATCCTAAGAAGACATTCTCTACCTTACAGCTCCTTGAATTTGTTTCTCCCAGTCTTGAGATTAGAATGGTACAGAAGCCAAGGCTGGAGAGGACTAGGGAAGGAGCAGAGGACAGAGTTCACTTTGGTGGGGGCTTAGGCAAAGAGGTATCTGATTAACTCAAAAAGTAACTCCACTGAGGTTTGGGCTGAGAATTCTACAGAGATACAGAATGTGCTTTCCCTTACCTGGACCTCTGTGGGTATATTTCTGTTGGGACGATCCCAGGAAATGGCCGCGGCCATGCAAAACTCAGATTTGCAACCCTGGATCTCTGGCCAAATACTAGCATTATACACATGCCAAACACAGCAGAAATCGCCTATCATTTCACAGATAAGAAAAGTGGTAAACTGTGGAATGGAAATCTTTACACTAATCACCATGAGAGGGACAAAATGGGCCTGTAACAAGTTCACTAAGGTGTCTTCTATAACCTTTGTAGTCTTCTGCTATAAATGACTAGAATTGTCGAGTGATCTGTTCTTGTGACATTAGATCAGTTCCTTACAATCTTTTCTCTGCCCAGCACACCTCTGAGAAACAATACATTTCCATTAAGTTAGAGTCACACGTCAAATGAGATTTGTAAAAAATTATGTTTCCCTTCCCTCCAGTACTAAAAAATGAAGTTGTGCTGCTCATTATTAAGAAGCATGTAGCAATATGCTAAATAAATGTCATTGCCCTAGGGAGAGAAAACCAGTTTAGTAAAAAATGAGCAGTAGTGAGACTTCAGGGTAAACCTTAAACTGAACCTATATACTCAGCCAGTTCACACATGTCTAGTGACTCATAACTGAGCTTCTTTTTCCCTCCTGGGTCTTGGCAAAAACAAATAAAGAATGTTCAAACAGGCAATAACTAATAACTGCATTCTATGTTTGCTAAAAAAGCAAAATATTTTATTTTGTATTTATAATTTATTTAACCAATCTCCCAAAGTTCCCAAATATTTGCCATCTATGTCTCTAAGTTTATTATTATGTAGGAAACACTTACAATAACTTCCTGAGGGTCATGAGGGAGTGGTTTGTACATGACCACCCCAGCAAATGAAAATGTTACCATTCAGTGATAATTAATTTCTTTACAAACATTGATGATGCAGGTGATGAGCTTATTCGCTGTTCATGAAGAACTGTATAAGCCTCTAAGGAGTTATTTTCTTAATATTTTTTTAGAAGCTAGATGCAGAATTTCCACAAAATGGGAAATAAAACAGGTCACCCATTTTTACTTAATCCAGAGTATAAGGTTTGTTGAATTTGAGTGCATTTCTGACAGTTTGAAGTGTTTTATGCACTTCTGAACCACTGTTTACCTTTTCAAAGATTTAAGAGTTTAAAGACTTAAAAATGATTGACATATGTGCAACCAATTGGAGTGCAAGACACTCTGATGAAATGTAAAAGACAGGTTCATGACACATCAAGGGGAGACCAAAGAGTCTACCACATCAAGATGAGACTCAGCAAAACTGAAGCTGGCGGACAATTTTTTTTTTTCTAACGTTTATTTATTTTTGAGACAGAGAGAGACAAAGCATGAATGGGGGAGGGTCAGAGAGAGGGAGACACAGAATCTGAAACAGGCTCCAGGTTCTGAGCTGTCAGCACAGAGCCCGACGCGGGGCTCGAACTCACGGACCGCGAGATCATGACCTGAGCCGAAGTCGGCCGCTTAACCAACTAAGCCACCCAGGCGCTCCACTGGTGGACAATTTTGAAGGCAGGGAAGGGCAACTGTAAATGAAGAGAGCTAAATACCATAAATTAATCAAGAGAAATAGCAGATGGAAAGAATCAGTAGGTGAGAGCATAACATATGAAATAAGTTAGAATGATGAGAACAGCAATATAAGATACTCAGGGTAAAAGTTAAAAATAATTCAGTGCATATAATAATTTTAATAACTATTGAGATCAGCTAGAAAGAATTTATGGTATGCTTTGTATAACTAATAAGAAAAGCTGAGATTAACACTTTTACACTTATATTTTGGTGCCAAACAATTATTTTTTAAGTTTCAAGGGCTCACTGAACCAAATCACTGGGTCAAATATGATCACCAAATCATCATCCAGAAGGTCTGCATAAGTTTATTTTTCTACCAAGTGCCTATTTCCCATATCACTGCCAACTCTGGAGTTTGGTTTTTAATTAAAAATTTTCCAGTGTGCTAAGTAAGATCCTATAATATTATTGTGATTTATCTATTGTTTCCAGTGCAGTTGAATAGTCTTTTGCATGTTTCTTAAATTTTTCTATTTGTTTTTAAAATTTCCTGATGCCTCTTTTCCATTTTTCTACTGGAATATTCATTTTTCTCTAATTGACCAATAAAAACTTTCATATATTCTTGCCACTTATATGCCATATATGTTAAAAAATATTCTTCATGATTGGAAATTTGCCTTCTGGTTGGTTCAGACAACTCTGGTCTATTTGAGAGGCACGCAACTCAGTTATAATCTGTTTAGGCTCAGAGCAACTCTGTACCTAGCTGACCTTCCACACTCACTGGCTTTCACTGGCTCTCCAAAAATAAAAGTCTCCCAAGGCTTATACCTGGGCCCTCTGCCTTTCTCTCCCCATGCCTCTTCCTTCATAAGCCCATTCACTCTGGTGGTTTTAACAACTCTAAGCTCATAATTCCTTAATCTATACCACTGCCCTTGATTCAGTCTGCCTTGTAAGCCAGTAGTATGGTTTCATACACCTGATGAACTCTTTCATTAAGATTTCCTTTGTTCATTCACTCACTCAAATTCATACAGTACCACTCTTAAGTATACCTAGTAAACAGAAGTCTTGTGAAGCTTTAATACCTCAAATTCAAAGATTTCAAAGCAAAGTCACCTGCTGCCCCACACACTATCCTTCTCTCCCAATTTTTCTCTTTTTGTTAATTGTATCCCCAACTTGCTGCTATTTTAAACAGACACCAAGAATGTCATAATTCTTTGCTCTCTGTTGTTGCCACATGCAATGAATCTCTTCTAATTTTTCCTCTAATGGCTCAAAAATTAACTTTTTTCTTTTTTTCACACTGCTGCCATTTTGGTCCAAGAACTCATCATCTGGCAGCTGCTGAACTGCCCTAATTTCCTAGTAGCCTCACTGATTCCCATCTGTTTCCCACTTCAATTTGTTTTGTAACTTATGCTGGATTATTCTTATTGCGGTATGGCTCTCAATATGTCATTTCGCTGTTCAGGAATCTCAAGTGCTTCCTTCTGCCTATGGAAATAATCCTGAAATCCACCAGTCCCTCATTAGAAGGTTGTGATAAGCTGATTCTACCTATCCTAACTCATCTCCCTCTACTCCACATCAGAAACACAATGTTTGCTTAGCATCATTTCTGCACTGTCCTCCACATAAGACTTCTCACCTTTGCTCACCAATTCTGTCTGACTATATCCCTCACTTCTAACTGTCCAAACTCCATACAGCCATCTCTTCACAGCTCAGCTCAAGTCTTCTCTCTTCCAGGAAGCTGGCTCCAACTAAAACCATCGCTTAGTTTCCTTAGAACTGGAGCAGATCTCACAGAGTACCCTCAAGAACTCTGAGCTTCAGAAATCTCAAATTCTGTTCAACAACAATCTATTGAACACTCACTACGCACAAAACTCTGGGACAGGAACTGGGCATAAGAAAAATGAATAGATGTGATCTCTCCTTTCAGGGAGTAGTGCCCATTGGAAGGGACAGGTACACATGTCATTTCATTCAAATAAGTGGAGTCCTAGGTTGGAGGTAAACACAGTGCTGTGTGAATGAAAAAAAGAAGTCTTTAATCCAACTACGGGTTCAGGAAAGCTTCCAAGAAGAGATCCATGTACAAAGAATACAGAAAGTAAGAGCTATTAAGACAAAGAAAGGTGAGAAGGGCTTTTGAGACAAAGGGAACAAAATAAATATAGCCAGAGACATAATGAGTAGGAGGCAAGTGAGGAGCTAGAAGCAGTATCATTAGATTGTAATGTTGTGACCGAGAACTGGTGAGGGATAAAGACAAGAAGCAACCAGAGAAAGTGAGCCAGGCATGTAGGGGTTTGTAAACTACACTAAGAACTTTGCACTCTGATCTATAAATGGTGAGGAGCCACTAAAAAAATGTTTAAACAAGAAGGTTAAATGATTGGGTTTTGCCAATTTCTCTTTACTCTCTAGAGACCAGATTTAAGGAAAGAAAGCCAAAAGACAGGAGACTACATATTGCAATGCTCCAGGCAAGACAGGATAAGGGATGTTGGTATCAGGGATGGGGTTAAAGGTACAGATTTGAAAAAATATTTAAGAGCTAAAACTATTAGGTTCTGTTGATTGGCTAGACATAGAAGGTTCAGGGAAATAAGAAGTTTTACATGGTTCCTAAGCCTTTGTTGAGGCTTGTTTGTGCAACTGGATGGTGGTGCCAGTAATTCAGCTAGAAATCAAGGAACCACAGTACACTGTCAGAGGGATTGATGGTGAGGACTAGAGGTGGTGAGCAGAGAGTGACAATGAGGACAATTTTGGATATGCTGAGTCTGTGATTCCTAGAGGATACATACTAAAGCTCACATACGAAGTCAAAGATAAAAATAAAAATTTGGCATTGATCATCATTCCACTGCAAGATAAAATGATGATAGGTATGAGATCCCCCAAGCAAAGCATGTAAAGAGAGAAATGAAGACTTTAGAACCCTGGGACTTACCAGTAAGTGGTTAATGGATACACAGAAAAGGAAGAGTCCATAAAGACAAGAGAAGAATAGTTAATACTTAAGAAGAAAGCCTGCCAGGACAGTTTGGAGTCAAGAAAATAAAATCCAGAGAGTTTTAAGATGGTGTTTAAGATAAGGACTGACATCCTTGGGTTTGGCAATATTAAATTTGCCAGTGACCTAGAAATGAGCATGGGCTCTAAATTGTGAGGAGTTGAAGAGTGGATGAAATGGAATCATGAGACATAACTTGGCTGAAAGGAAAAGGAGGAGAATTAGAGCACACGTAGAGAGGATGGAGGACCAAGAGAAAGCTAACTAAGGCTCAAGGAAAAGTGATTACAGAGGCACACAGTGAACTAGTGTTGCTCTTTGACTCATGGCTTTAAAGAGAACAAAAGAAAGCCATCTATAGATACACAGTTCAGCACTCAAGTACCTCTTTCAGTCATAAGAACAGAAAAGAAATAAAGTCGCATGCACTGACACTGCCTTTGTCACAGTTGAAAACACATCTATGTCTAAATTATGGAATATTATGAAGTTTCTGCTCTTGCCAGGAACCAGAAGCATAATAAACTGCTTAGGCATCTCCTGGAATAACTCAATTCTGGAGTGGAATCATTTTGCTTTCAGGCTAATCGAGAATCTTTTCTATGAGGAGTCACTGCACCCCCATATGGCCAGCCTTGAGAATAGCATTTTTCTCAACTTTCCACAGGTAGATTCTGGGTTGAAATACAAACAAACAAACAAAAGAATTCTGCAGCTGGAAGAGACCTCAGAGACCCTCTCCTTATTGTACACATGAAGACTTGCTTAATTTTTCAAAATGTCTGTTTATTTCAACTCACACATTGATGTCCTATGCCTATATAAATGATTATGTGTAGATAAACGCAGACAGCAAAAAACAAATACACAATCTGTAAGTCTTCATTCAAAGCTCAGGGTAGCACCCCTATTAGACTCTCTGCTTTAAGTCCAACAAGTTGGTGAAATGCAAAAACTCACACAGATCCTTGTTACCCAACGAATGTTTAGTAACAGCCATACTGCCACAAGGTTAGCATGCTATTTTATATAAAGTGAGCCATTTCAAATTATATTTTAAAAATGTACATGAGCTCAAAATGAATGGTAAAATGTGAAACATGCCTACTGAGGATCAAATCTGGAATGGTTATTAGAATGTGAATCTTAAGATAAAAAATCAGTTCCATATTATCATTTTGCATTTCTCTTTATAATTTTTTGTCTGGTAAGAAAAGTAACAGATGTCATAAAGAAAACCTGGAGATTTCTGGGGCGGAGGGAGCATTAAAATCACTCAAGGGGCACCTGAGTGGCTTAGTCGGTTGAGTGTCCAACTTCAGCTCAGGTCATGATCTCGCGGTTCATGAGTTCGGGCCCTGCGTCGGGCTCTATGCTGACAGCTCAGAGCCTGGGGCAAGCTTCAGATTCTGTGTCTCCCTCTCTCTCTGCCCCTCCCCTGCTTGCTCGTTCTCTCTCTCTCTCTCTCTCTCTTTCTCAAAAATAAATTACAAAAACATTTCTAAAAAAATCACTCAAAATCCCACAACCCCAAAATAATCTTCCTTAAGATTCTGGCATTTTCAACCCCTTCTAAACGCTTTAAGTTAAAGATATCAAATTAGACATTTTATTCACCCCATGACTTTAGCTGAGAATTAAAAAAAAAAGATTTCTCATATTTATAGAAGTCACCAACTCAGAGACTTTAAACAAATGTCAAACAGTTAAAAGCTGACAAGGTTTGGGCAACCTTTGTGCAAAGGTAGCATCTTTAGCCAGGCCACTCACTTGCTTGTTACCACTGTCCTTAATTATTTCTAACAATCCTTAGTGTGTTGGCTTCTACCTGCATCTTTTTATCTTCCATTCCAAAGATGTTTCTGCTGAATTCTAGAATATTTGGAAAGGGAACACCCCAAATCAACAAAACTAGAATACTAAGGTTTGAAATGTTTCAAATCAAAGCAATGGTCTCCTTCTGAATGCAACATTAATAGGAGTAGTATTAGTAACAGTGATGATAACAATTTATGAAACTCCTATAAGTGCTTTATAAAATCTCTCACTTCATCATCTTGGCAACCAGATTTTACAAACGAAGTGTTGCTAAGAAATGGCCCTATTTCACCCAACTAATGTTTAGGTGGTAAGCCTCCTGCCCAAACCCTGTTGTGCTGATTAAAGTCTATGTGCTCTCCTGTATACCCTTCAACTCAGGCTAGCTGAGGACACTTCTTTCACACAGCTTTCCCTACTCTTGAAGGCTGCATGTAGGTGGTGACATAAGAAGCAGAAAATAGAAAGGCGCCTGTGTGGCTCAGTCGGTTAAGCATCTAACTCTTGATTTCCACTCATGTCATGATCTTATGGTCATGAGTTCAAGCCCTGCATCTGCACTGTCAGTGTGGAGCCTGCTTGCGATCCTTTCTCCCTCTCTCTCTGCCCCTTCTCTGCTCCCCCCACTCTGTCTTTGTCTCTCTCAAAAATAAATAAACATTAAAAAAAATAAAGCAGCAGAAAATAGAAAACAGCCCCTCCATTTGACCACATTTCTATCACATGCCCAAAGCCTGGTCCACACTATAGCCCTACCAAATATCCCAACTGTGGTGACTGACTCCTATGTTTCCCACTCACAATCTTTCCCATTAACTTCCCCAAGGGGATTTTATAAACTCTCAGAAAATTAATACCAAACTATGATCCAGAAATTCTTTTCAGCTTATCATTTCCTGGGAGCAACATGATATTGGCACGACTGCACTTTCTATACAGAAACAGATTTATGCTTATCACTCAGCTTTCCAAAAGCTATCCAATATATAGGATTCACATACCTGTGGTGAACTGTAAACCTTAGCTGTCACGGGCAGATGAAGACATGCATGAATGCAGGATGGTGGCTCCTGCTTGGAGCCCGCCTGGTCCAGTCCATGCACCCATGGCTCTAAGTCACACCAAAGACTAGCTGACCTGGGAAATATGGGTTTACAAACAACACCTCTCCAGAGTGCTTCTAAAGGAGAGGAACACAAAAAGAGGCATTCTCCACATCAATACAGACCACCCAGTTCTGCCACCTAACTTCAGGATACTAGCTGTGTTATCTGAAAAGAAAAGGACTTTTTTGTGTGAGCATATAGCAAACATCCCTTATAAACCCCCAAGTGTACTTAGGTGACAGAAGTAGTAGAGAAAAATGGTCAAGAGATCAGGGTTTCAGATGAATTCAAACCCAAACTCCAAACCCTGTTGGCTATCATCAGTTTACGTAATTTATCAGAATTCATTACCTTTATCTATAAAATAAGAGTTGTTATCGTCACACACTTTTTTGTTCCATCAATACCATTCACACATTTGTTGAACAAATACTGATGATGCATTTATTATATGCCAGGTGCTATACTGGCATATAGAATGCATCAGTTAAGAAAGAGAGATTTATAAAAATTCCCTGTCCTTACGGAACCTGTATTCTAAAGGAGGATATAAATAACAAATAAACATGGTAAATATGCACTATATTAGAACATGAGTTCTGGGGTACCTGGGTGGCTCAGTGGGTTGAGCAACCAGTTCTTGATTTCCACGCAGGTTACAATCTTACAGTTCACGAGATTAAGCCCTGAATCAGGCTCCAAGTACTGACAGTGTAGAGCCTGCTTAGAATTCTTTCTCACCCTCTCTGTCTGCCCCTCCCTTACTCTCTCTCTCTCAAAATAAATAAATAAACATTAAAAAAAAAAAAAAAAAAAGATAAGTCCTATGAGGGAGAACAGAGGATTAAAAGTTTGGCCGGCGGGTGGGGGGGGGGGGGGTTGCAGTTAGCAATTTTACATAACAGGCTAAAACAGGATTCAATGAAAAGAAAACAATTGAGCAAAGACTTACAAGAGTGAGGTAAGGATTACATGACACAATGTAAATCAATGGTCTAACTACATATCACTCATGATATACTAAATGCTTGTTAAACTATGATTGTAATGTTGAAGAGGAGGAGGAAAGGACAAAGGGAATGTACAAAGAGATCAAGGTCCCAGATAAGCAGATGAGTGGAGTAATGGGCTGCAACATTTGGGCTATTCTTAGGAATGTGACACTCTTCAATAACAGTAACTATTATTTATAGAGCATTGTCTATATGCTAAGCAGAGGGCTAATTTTTAAAATACTTTAGCACATATAATCCTTGTAAATAATCCTATAAGGCCAAACTGAGGCTGACAGAGGTAAGTTATCTGCTCAGTGACACAGAGCTGTCAGTAGATTAGGGGTAGCCAGAATTGTGGCCAGGTGTTTGTTTCTGTCACTGGCACTCTTAGTCTCCACACTGCTCTCTACCTCTCAGATTTGTTCCCAGATACCAGAGAGACTAGTGGAAACATGGGTCATAAGGAGGAAACAGACATGTACAGAGTGGCAGGTCCAGGACTAGGTAGCTCCCTTCATCTGCATTTGATCATGCTGCCTCACCAAGCAAATCTAACCTGAATACTACATAAATTAGACGTAAATTCTTAGACAACAACCCACCATAAACAGAATATAAGACACTGCAGAATCACCCTATTAAGTTTTAAAATAATACATTAGAACTTCTTTGAGCCAGACAGTCTTTCCCAAAGTGTGCTTCTAGCAGCCTAGGCCCAAAAGAGGCTACACAGTAAAAGAAAAATTGGTGTCCCTTACAGGCATGAGAGACCCCATGTCTGCAGAGTCGATCCAGTGTGCAGTATCCAGGAAGACTCAATAATGCATAAGTGCTGACTGACTTATACAGAAAACTGTGCAGCCTGGTTCAGTTCAGTGCTCCATATGTGCAGTTGACCACAGAAGCCACCTACCGTGTAGGAAAAGTGGGTCTGTGGTGCTGAGGCACGCCACTGCACACAGGGAGGAAATGGACAGTGTCTTCAAGATTTCTTTCAATCTAATGAGAAAACATAGCTTCAACTTAAGCTCAAATCTGTGTTTAGAAAGAAAGCCCTCTCATGCACTGAAATGTTAGGGCGGTTGTACAGATAGGCCTTAGAACACAAGAAAACAAAACTGAGAAATTTTACCCTATGCCTTGGTTTCACGGAGTAATGGGCAGAAACTGAAACCAACAAACATTTCTGTTAACAAGTTCACGTTCTGGAACCCTGTGATCCAGCAATGTTCTCAAATGATCTAAAATGAACAAGAGATTTCCCACCACAAAACTGGAGGACAAAACTAGCCTACCAGATCCCACAATGGACACAGCAAGTTAAAGGGCTCACGTCAACACAGAAACACTGAGAGGAAAGGGGAAGGGAGGAGAGAAGGTGAGACACCTCCTCCCCCACTTTCCCTGAGGCTGTCAAGTCTGCCACTTGCCACATGAGTGACACCATGGACTTGGGCAGCTCCAATATACAAAAGAAAAAAAATTGGGGGAAGTGACATGGGGTGACATTCTCCATGAGAGAGATGAGTAATAGTGTCAAAATGTGCATGGTCTACTGCCCCTACAAACTTTAGCATAACACCTCCCCCATCGAAACGGTGAGCCAGCAACAAATAGCAAATGTCAGAGAAAACAAATCTCTTACAGTTGGGTCTCTTTCAGTCAAGGCTGCAGAGGGAGGCGGCCAGCTGAGACCACAAAGGTGGTAAAGTCACACCATGAAGCTCTTTTGTACTTTTACACACAGGCAACATTGCCAAGCATCCCTATGTGCCAAGGATTAAAAAAAAAAAAATACTTGATCTCATTTGAATGAATATCAAGAGCAGCCACAATCATTATATAAGGAAAAAGCATAAACCCACCATATGATAGCAATTTGTTTAAAAATACACTCACACACAGACATACGTTTGTGTGTCCACATATATGTGTGTATTGTTTGAGTAGCTAACTACAAGAATATATATTATGCAGATATAGTCACAGGAAAACCAAAAAAGAAAACACCCTAATGTATCACTAATATTTATTTTTGGAGAGTAAAATTATTAGTAATTTTTAAATTATTTTCCTTACCTTATTCTACATTTTTTAACTTGGACTTAATTTCTTTCTCAAGTCCATCTACTCTCCAGCTCCCAAGTAAAATATCCTCCTATCCAAATCTCGTTCTATTCCTCATCTTGCATGATTACTACTGTCAGAAAAAACCAATAAATGTGAAAGGTATAAAATAAAATCCAGGAGTAAAGACGCTTAAAAAGGGGATGAACTTAATATTTATAGATTTTTCGTTTTTATTTCTGCATACTCTTACACATTTTCTTTCTTTTTTTTAATGAAATCTATTGTCAAATTGGTTTCCATACAACACCCAGTGCTCATCCCAACAGGTGCCCTCCTCAATACCCATCACCCACCCTCCTCTCCCTCCCACCCCCCCATAAACCCTCAGTTTGTTCTCAGTTTTTAGGAGTCTCTTATGTTTTGGCTCCCTCCCTCTCTAACCATTTTTTTTTCTTCCCTTCCCCCATGGTCTTCTGTTAAGTTTCTCAGGATCCACATAGAAGTGAAAACATATGGAATCTGTCCTTGTTTGTATGACTTATTTCACTTAGCATAACACTCTCCAGTTCCATCCATGTTGCTACAAAAGGCCATATTTCATTCTTTCTCATTGCCGCGTAGTATTCCATTGTGTATATAAACCACAGTTTCTTTATCCATTCGTCAGTTGATGGACATTTAGGCTCTTTGCATAATTTGGCTATTGTTGAAAGTGCTGCTATAAACATTGGGGTACAAGTGCCCCTATGCATCAGTACTCCTATATCCCTTGGGTAAATTCCTAGCTGTGCTACTGCTGGATCATGGGGTAGCTCTATTCTTACACATTTTCTAAATTTCCTTCTATAATCAGGAAAAAAAAAATTTTAAAGATTAGGAAAATCTTTCCAGGATGACCATGTAAGGGCACCCAAAAAGTAGTGTCTCCATAAAAGCAATGACAAAATTGGGGGGGGGGGAACTGTCAAAATCCATTTTTTTAGAATTCTGGAAATTAATCAAAGTCTTGCATTTATTCAAGAAAAACAGCTGAATCTCAGTATGAGCAGTAAACTCTGTGGCATTTTAATTTATCCCACTCCCATTAACCTCTCCTCAACTGTAAGCTAGCCTTGAAATCCAACAACCTTAGAACTACGGTAGCTGTGAAAACCAGCATCCTAGCAACCACTGGCAGAAGCAGAATGGTTTTGAAGCTCCCCCGGAAGCCCTATGCTCAAAGAATCATCACTGTTTGGTCTGTATGGCAGTTTCTTGAAAATATTCAAAAGGTTTGTTGTTATTTGATCTGATGCAGAGCTCACTCTAAAACAAAAGACCTACCTTCAGGACACTTGCTGAAAACCATCTGATAATTGTTTAATATCTGCATTCACCCATGGCAGTGATACCACAGGGCCAAACAAGAAGCTAGTTAGACAATATGGAGAATAAGATCTCTATAGTGGGTTTTAAAAAGCTCCAACATGTTTTTCCAACTGATCCTCACATTTGAGCATCTGTGCATGACTAAAAACAAGATATGAAAAGGCTCTAATCCCTCAACTCTATCTGAGCTAGAAGCTTTCCACAAGCAGAAAGCAAGAGGTAAGGCAGAGTTGTGAACTTCCAGAGTGTTGAAGGCCTGCCCCAACACTCGCAGTAAAAAGGAGACTTACTGATTCAAGGAATTTAAGGAAATTTCCACCCAAATCTTAGTTGATCATTAAGCTAAGTAAACAGAGACATCAATAACTTTACACAACAAAGAATACAGACTTCATAGAATTATGTCCACAAAGCTAATAAGCAAACAGCAGCAATGAAAACAAGCAAGAACAACAACAACAAAACTATGGGAGAGGGAAGTCTGATTTTCAAAACTGCCACATTACATTACTGTAAGTGTCCAATATTAACCAAAATATTAAAATACATGCAAAAAAAAACCAGAAAGGATGGCTCAAATACAGCAGCCATTAGAAAATCTCCTTAATAAAGCCGAGATGTTGGGACTTAGTAGACGAAGACTTTAAATAAGCTATTATAAGTCCATTCAAAAATAATGGAAATCATATATGAAGAATTTAAAAAGTATAGGAAATTAAAGTAATTAATTAAGGAAATTAAAAATATCAATAAAGATACAGAAATTATGGGAAAGGGAAGAGAATCAAATAGGAATTCAAGAGATTAAAAGTATAATAACAAAAAAGTACAATAACAAAAATAAAATATTTAGTAGAGGGAGTTGACAAATTTTAACTGACAGCAGAAAGAATCTACAAAATGAAGGTAAACTGAGATCAAGATTGAGATATCCAGTCTAAAGAACAGACAGAAAAAAAGCATAAAGATAAAATGGACACAGTCTAAGAGTTCTGTGGGACAGTATAAAGTATATAAACATATACATAATGTGGGACCCATAAAGATGGGATAGAGAGAAAATGAACTTATGGCTGAAATTTTCCTGAATTTGATGAAAAACATTAATCAATGCACCAAAAAATCTTTAATAAAATCCAACCAGGAAAAACTGTTAGAGAAACACACCTACTCACACCATAGTCATACTGTAAAAAGACAAAGAGAGAATCTCAAAAGCCACAAGAAAAAAAAAAACTCATCACATAAAAGAAACTGCAATGAGATTAACAGCTAACTTTTCGTCAGAAACTATGAAGTCAAAAAGTCAAAAAGAAAACATACTCAAAGTGCTGGAAGGACTCTCAAGCAAGAAATCCGTATCCAGGACACTTTCCCTCAAAAATAAAGAACATAAGATAATTTCGGAAAGCAAAAACTGAGAGAATTAATTGCTATCAGACCTACACTACAAATAATAGTCAAAGGAGTCCCTCAGACTCAGTTAAAGGATACTGGATAGTAACTTGGATCCACAAAAAGAAGTAAAGAGCATAAGTAAAGTTAAGTGCATCAGTAAAATATAAATGACAGTATAAATGTATTTTTGTTTGTAATTTTTTTCTGTTACCTGCTTTAAAAGACAATTGTGTAAAGTGATAATTATAAAACTATTCTGATGGGCTTATGATAAATAATGACATAATTTGTATGACAATAATAGCACAAAGGAGAGTGAAAAGAATGGAGCAATAGTGGAGCAAGTTTTAACAAAATTAAGTTAAGATATTAACTGTAAGCCCCAGGGAAACCTCTAAGAAAACAACTTGAAAATATATGATTGAAGAAAAAAGAAAGGAGTTAAAATGGTACACTAGAAAATAATACACACACACACACACACACACACACACACACACACACACAACAGTTGGAAGTCTTAGCCTCAGCAATCACACAACACAAAGAAATAAAAGACATCCAAATAGGCCAGGAGGAGGTCAAACTTTCACTCTTTGCAGATGACATGATACTCTGTATGGAAAACCCAAAAGATTCCACCAAAAAACTCCTAGAACTGATCCATGAATTCAGCCAAGCTGCAGGACATAAAACCAATGCACGGAAATCGGTTGCATTCCAATACACCAACAATGAAGCAAGACAAAGAAAAATCAAGGAATCAATCCCATTTACAATTGCACCAAAAACCATAAAATGCCTAGGAATAAATCTAACCAAAGAGGTGAAAAATCTATACACTGAAAACTATAGAAAGTTTATGAAAGAAATTGAAGAAATCACAAAAAAATGGAAAAAGATTTCATGCTGCTGGATAGGAAGAACAAATATTGTTAAAAAATCAATACTACCCAAAGAAATCCACATATTCAATGCAATCCCTATCAAAATAACACCAGCATTCTTCACAGAGCTAGAACAAACAATCCTAAATTTTGTATGGAACCAGAAAAGACCCCGAATAGCCAAAGTGATCTTGAAAAAGAAAACCAAAGCAGGAGGCATCACAATCCCAGACTTCAAGCTGTATTACAAAGCTGTAATCATCAAGACAGTATGGTACTGGCACAAGAACAGACACTCAGATCAATGGAACAGAATAGAGAACCCAGAAATGGACCCACAAAAGTATGGCCAACTAATCTTTGACAAAGCAGGAAAGAATATCCAATGGAATAAAGACAGTCTCTTCAGCAAGTGGTGCTGGGAAAACTGGACAGTGACATGCAGAAAAATGAATCTGGACCACTTTCTTACACCCTACACAAAAATAAACTCAAAATAGATGAAAGGACTAAACGTAAGACAGAAAGCCATCAAAATCCTCGAGGAGAAAGCAGGCAAAAACCTCTTTGGCCTTGGCCACAACAACTTCTTACTCAACACATCTCCAGAGGCAAGGGAAACAAAAGCAAAAATGAACTATTGGGACCTCATCAAAATAAAAAGCTTCTGCACAGCAAAGGAAAGAATCAGCAAAACTATAAAGCAACTGACAGAATGGGAGAAGATATTTGCAAACGATATAACAGATAAGAGTAAGTATCCAAAATCTATAAAGAACTTATCAAACTCAACACCGAAAAAAACAAATAATCCAGTGAAGAAATGGGCAAAAGACATGAATAAACACTTCTCCAAAGAAGACATGCAGATGGCCAACCAACACATGAAAAAATGCACAACATCACTCATCATCAGGGAAATACAAATCAAAACCACAATGAGATACCACCTCACCCCTGTCAGAATGGCCAACATTAACAACTCAGGCAACAATAGATGTTGGCAAGGATGCGGAGAAAGAGGATCTCTTTAACACTGCTGGTGGGAATGCAAACTGCTGCAGCCACTCTGGAAAACAGTATGGAGGTTCCTCAAAAAATTAAAAATAAAACTACCCTACAACCCAGCAATTGCACTACTAGGTATTTATCCAACAGATACTGGTATGCTGTTTCGAAGGGACACATGCACCCCCATGTTTATAGCAGTGCTATCAACAGTAGCCAAAGTATGGAAAGACCCTAAATGTCCATCAATGGATGAATGGATAAAGAAGATATGGTATATGTGTACACACACACACACACACACACACACAATTGAGTATTACTTGGCAATCAAAAAGAATGAAATCTTGCCATTTGCAACTACATGGATGGAACTAGAAGGTATTATGCTAAGCAAAATTAGTCAGTCAGAGAAAGACAAATATCATGACTTCACTCATATGAAGACTTTAAAATACAAAACATGAACATAAGGGAAGGGAAGCAAAAATAATATAAAAACAGGGAGGGGGACAAAACATAAGAGACTCTTAAATATGGAGAACAAACAAGAGGGTTACTAGAAGGGTTGTTGGAGGGGGGATGGGCTAAATGGATAAGGGGTATTAAGGAATCTACTCCTGAAATCATTGTTGCACTATATGCTAACTAACTTGGATGTAAATTTAAAAAATAAATAAAAATTTTAAAAAGGTAAATTTTACCACAATTTTTTAAAAAAATATTATGGGTGAATAAATAATATTAAAATGTTTTAAAAGATAGCAAAAAGGAAGACATAATACTACCTTATTAATAGTTACATTAAATGTAAATGGATTAAATATTCCAATTGAAAGGTAGATATTGGAAGAATTGGTTAAAAACAAAAAAACAAACAAAAATATGACCCAATTATCTGTGGTGGACAAAAGATACATTTTAAATTAAAACACACAAGTATGTGAAAAATAGAGGAATGGAAAAAGATATATTATGCAAGCAGTAACCAAAAGAGAGTTAATGTGCTATACTACTATCAGACAAAATATACTCTGTAAGAAATTTACTAGAGACAAACAAGGACTTTTTATGATGATAAGGGTCAATCCATCAAGAAGGTATGACAATTATAAACACTGATGCATCTAATGACAGAATACAATGTATAAAATATAATGCACAAAAACTGACAGAACTGAAGAGAGAAATAGAAAATTCAACAACGGTAGTTGAAGGCTTCAATAATCCCTTTCAGTAATGGATATAGCAACAAGACAGAAGAACAACAAGAAATTAGAGGATGAATAAAACTATAAACCAAGTATGCCTATCAAAACATCTATATACTCCCATCCGCTCCACCATCAACAGCAGAACACATATTTTTCTAAGTTCACATGGAAGAGTCCACAGGGTACACCATAAAATAGGTCACAAACAAGTCTCACTAAATTTAACAGACTGAAATCGTAACAAAGTACATTTTCAGACTATAGTGGAATTAGAGATCAATAAACAAAAGGAAATTTGAGAAAATGACAACACACAGAAATTAATGCTTTCCTAAATAACTAATGAGTCAAAAAAGAAATCACAAAGGTAATTAGAGAATATTTTGAGATGGAATAAAAAAAAACCCACAACATACGAGCATTTATGTGATGCAGCTGAAGCAGTGCCTGGGAGGAATTTATAGCTAAAAATGCCTGTATCAAGGAAGAAGGCATCAATAATCTAACCTTCCACCTTAAGAAACTAGTAAAGGAAGAGCAAATTAAATGCAAAGGACACAAAAGAAAACAGTGAAGATTAGAAAGGAAACAAATAAAATAAAAAATGAAAAACTTAGAAAGCTCAATGAAACCAGTAACTGTCTCTTTGAAAAGATCAACAAAATTGACAAACATTTATCTAGACTAACAAAGAAAATGACATAAGACTCAAATTACTGAAATTAGGAATTAGGGGCACCCAGGTGGCTCAGTTGGTTAAGCACCAACTCTTGATTTTGGCCCAGGTCATGATCATGATCTCACGTTCATGGGATTGAGCCCCACATTGGGCTCTGTTGTAAGCATGAAGCTTGCTTGGTCTCTCTCCCTCCCTCTGTCCCTTCCCCTTTCTAAATAAATAAACAAACAAACAAACAAGCAAGCAAGGAAACATTAATAAAAATAAAGCTAAAACACCACTACAACTTTACAGAAATAAAAGGATAATCAGGGAATACTGGGAACAACTGCATGTCCACACATTAGATAACTTAAATGTGTTAATCCAAATTCTTAGGATGATATAAACTATAGAAACTGACTCAAGGGGCACCTGGGTGGCTCAGTTGGTTAAGCATCCAACTTCAGCTCAGGTCATGATCTCACAGTTTGTGAGTTCAAGCCCTGTATCTGGCTCTATGCTGACAGCTCAGAGCCTGGAGGCTGCTTCAGATTCCGTGTCTCCCTCTCTCTCTGCCCCTCCCCAGCTCACACTCTCTATCTCTCAAAAATTAAAAAAAAAAAAAAAATTTAAAAAAAAGCACATTGAAAGAAACTGACTCAAGAAGAAATTGAAAATCTGAATGATTATAACAAGCAAAGGTATTAAATTAGTCATTTAAAAACTTCCCTCCAAAAAAACCCAAGCCCAACTGGCTTTACTGGTGAAATCTATGAAAGGTTTAAGGAATAATTAATACCAATCACTCACAAACTCTTCCAAAATATAGAAAAGGAGGGGCTCCTGGGTGGCTCAGTTGGTTAAGCGTCCAATTCTTGATTTGGGCTCAGGTCATGATCTCATGGTTTGTGAGTTTGAGCCCCACGTTGGGCTCTGTGCTGACAGTCAGAGCCTGCTTGGGATTCTCTTTTTCCTCTCTCTCTGCCCCTCCCCCTCTCATTCCCCCTCTCCCTCAAAATAAATGAGTAAACATTAAAAAAAAAGAAAAAAGAAAAGGAAAGAACACTTTCCAATTCATTCTACATTGTTATCCAGAAACCAAAATCACACAAAGACATTATAAGAAAAGAATACAGGCCAATATCCCTCAGCAATATAAAATCAAAAATACTCAACATAATACTAGCAAACCAAATCTAGCAACAAATAAAAAGAATTACATACCATAACAAAGTGGAATTTATCCCAGGAATCTAAGGCTGGTTTAGCCTATAAAACCAATCAATGTAATACATCACATTGATAAAGTGTAAGTCAAAAACTAGAGGTTGATCTCATCTGATGCATAAAAAGCATTGACAAAATCCAAACCCATTCATACTCAAAACATTCAATACACTATGAACAGAACATATTTTCCTCGGTCTGGTAAAGGCCACCTATGAAAAATCCACAAGTAACATCATAATTAATGTTTTACCCCTTAGATCAGGAACAAAACAAAGATATCTCCTCTCACCACTTCTCTCCTACAGTACACTAGAGGTTCTATCAAGGCAATTGGGAAAGAATAAGAAATAATAGGAAATCAGATTAGAAAGAAAGAAAGAAAGCTATCTCTATTTGCAGATGACATAATCTGGCTAAGGACACCCAGAAAAAAGCTATTAAAACTGATAAACAACTTTAGAAAATCTGCAGGATACAGATAAATATACAAATATCAATTGCATTTCTATACACTAACAATGAACAACCTGGAAAAGAAATTAAGAAATAATACAATTTATAACAGTATCAAAAAGTAATAAAATATTAGGAATATGTTTAACAAAAAATGTTAAGTCTTATACCTTGAAACTATAAAACATTGTTGAAAGACATTTAAAAAGACAAAAGGGGAAAAACAGCCCATGTTCATGGATCAGAAGACTTAATGTTGTTTTAAAATGGCAATAGTTCCCAAATTGTCCTATACATCCAACACAATGCCTATCAAAAACAGTGTTTTTATGCAGACATTTGCAAACTGATTCAAGAAATTAATGTGTAAATAAAAATGAAATAAAATACCTAAACAATCATCAAACATAAGACAATAAAAAGAACCAAGTTGTAGGACTCACAATTTACATTTCAAAACTTACTATAAAGCTACAGAAACCAAGATAATGTACTGACATTCAGATAGACATATGGATCAATAGGACAGACTTGAGAGTATAGAAATAAATTTTTACATTTATGGTCAACTGATTTTTGATAAAGGTAGGGAAAGAATAGTTTTCTCAACAAATGATTTTGGGATAAATGGATATCCACATGCAAAAGAATTACAGTGGATCTTTACACAAAAAATTAATTCAAAGTGGATCATAGACCTAAAAGTAATAGTTTTAATCATAAAACTCTGAGAAGAAAATAAAATGGTAAACCCTTAGGACACTGGATTGGGCAATGGATTCTTAGATATGACTCTAAAAACATGAACAAAAGAAAAAAATAGATTAAGTGGACTTCATCAAAATTTAAAACATTCATGCTTCAAAAGACACCATCAAGAGAGTGAAAAGACAACATAAAACGTGGAAAAATACTTTTGAGTCATTATTTGATAAGGAACCTATATCTAGAATGAATGTATACAGAGCTTCTACAACTCAACAATAAAAAGACACCACAGTCAAAACCATACAAGTAGATATTTCTCCAAAGAAAATATACAAATGGCCAATAAGCATATTAGATGATTCTCAACATTAGTTGTTACGGAAATGCAAATTAATACCATAATGAGATACCATTTCATTCCCACTAGGATGACTAAAAGCAAAAATATAGAAAATAACAAGTGTTGGCAAGGATGTGGAGAAACTGGACTTTCACTCAACACTAATAAGAATGTAAAATGGTTCAGTTATTCTGGAAAACTGTCTGGTGGTTCCTCAAAATATTAAATATAGAGTACCATGTGGCCCAGCAATTCTACTCCTAAGTATACATCCAAGAAAAATGAAAACATGTTCATACAAAAACTTGTAAGAGAGGGGCACCTGGGTGGCTCTGTCTGTTAAGCGTCTGACTTTGGCTCAGGTCATGATCTCGTGTTCTGTGGGTTCGAGCCCTGTGTCGGGCTCTGGGATGACAGCTCAGAGCCTGGAGTCTGCTTCTGATTCTTTGTCTCCCTCTCTCTCTCTGCCCCTCCCCTGCTTGCTCTCTGTCTCTCTCTCTCTCTCTCTCTCTCAGAAATAAACATTAATAAATAAATAAATAAATAAATAAATAAACAAATAAACTTGTAAGAGAATGTTCTCCAACATTATTTATCATAGCCCCAAAGTAGAAACAACCCAAATGTTTCTTACTTGATGAATAAACAAAATGTGATATATTTATACAATGGAATATAATTCAGCAATTAAAGAGAAATGAAGTATTGATGCATGCTATAACATGGATAAACCTTAAGAACATAATGGTAAGTGAAAGAAGTCAGTCACAAAAGATTACATATGTATGAATCCACTTATATGAAATGTCTACAATAGGCAAATCCATAGGGACAGAAAGCAGGTGTATGCTTTCAGGAGACAGGGTGCAAGAGGAGAATGGAGAGTGACTGCTAATGGGTAGTTTCTTTTGGGGTGATGAAAATGTTCTGGAATTAGATAGTGATGGTTGTTGCACAATTCTGTAAATATACCAAAAAGCACTGAGTTGCGCAGTTTAAAAGGGAGAATTTTATGATATGTAAATATCTCATTAAAACTGCTATTGAAAACCATTAGGAAATGTTTAACAGGCAACAGGATGTGTTTCCTTCCTCTCTCTGACCTTTTCTCTTCTTCTCACATTCATTCACTTGCTTGGAATTCGTGGTCTGGCTCAGACTGAAATCTGTAAGGCCCTCTGCCACACCCCCCTGCTTTGCATATGATGACTCTGAATCACCACCAGGAGAAGTAACCAACTCACTGAGTTAAGGTGTGTGATAGTGCCAGGGGATCTACAATGAGCAGTGTTCTAAGGCCCTTTGGGGCTTTCTATTCACCCATGAAGGGAAAGGACATGCTATAGGAACTAAACTCCAGGGGTTCTCCTCCTTCCCAGGGACTTCCTAACCCACAGGTTAACTTTAGAACCTTTCAAACTAGACTTCCTTTTTCCTGGTTGTCCTCTTCTTCTCTCTCCAACCCCCTGTTACATTCTCCTCTTCTGCCCTACTCCTCACCCTAAACACCTTTCTCTTTCCCCTAACTCAAGCAGCTTTCCTCAAAACCCCCTTCTCTCCCATATTTATCCCCACATCCCCTCCAGTATCTCTGCTGCTGCATCCCCAGGGCCCTACCTCCCAAACCTGGCCATAAAACAAGGATAGGTGATTTGAGCCATGTGATGGTCTCCCAAAGAATTAAAGTCCATCACCAAATTTCCCTACAGAGTATTTAACAGATAAAACTAACAAGTAGCTCTTTAATATGCATTGTTGGCTTCTGAAGACTGAAGCATCTTTATTCCCTGCACATGTCTCATCTTCTTCATAACACCCTCAAGCTAGTGTGAGTGATATCTAACAAAGGAGAAGAAAAGTCAAGCTTTCACCTCTTTGAGGAGTGGTAAGTCCTTCCAAGAGGTTAAAACTTGGTTAAGCATAAGAAATGAACTGATACTTAGACCATGAAAGTGAACACTTTGCATTATTACAGGACACACACACACAAGCTCAAATATTCTCCAATGACTAGACGAGTTGTTTGCAGTAGATGACCTTTCCTCCTACACTTATGAGGATTTCCTAAGAACTAATCACACTGATTGGGTTAGACAGTTCTAACCCAGTATCTCTCCACCCCCCTTCAGAAGTAGGAGTGAGGTATCTCTGACACCTCATATTCCTAGTCTCCAGGATCCTAGTGAGCCCTGGGAATGAACTCACATGGCTAAATCAGGCTCAGGGATGCAAAGAATGGAAAAGTGAACTTCAAACCAACAACATTAGGAGTTTCAACTGCTCATTCCTCTTGCTGCCCTAGGGCTGGCTGCAGGACCGGCTTTATAGATAGGTGGACTGCACAGTTGCAGAAAGCCATTTACTTGGTTTAATGCTCTCATGTCACTGTCTTGAAATTCTTAATGACTTCTGAACTAGGGCCTTACACTACCATTCTGCACTGAGCCCCCCAAATTATAAAGTCAGTCCTTGCTGGCTGATACCTGTGAGAAGAGGGACATGTGTTAAGTCAGCTTTGGTCCTCTTCTTCCTCCCCTCCTGTTTTGCAACAGATTTCCCTGGTCTGCTCCTCATATAGGAGACGGCAAGGAAAAAATAAGGGAGAGTTGAGAAGGATATATTTTTCCCAAGTATATAAGTAATCAGTTTAGGGTCATTATTCTTACTTCACTAGGGAAGATGAAGGTTTTTCAGGTTTTCTTTTCAAGGAAAAAAGAGTCAATTGTGTAAGATGCAAAATATAGTGTGTGTGTGTGTGTGTGTGTTAACCAAGTAGCATTCACTGTGCTCCAGATCTTGCATCAAGAACTTTATATAAATCATCTCATTCATTCCTCAGAACAAACTGAGGTAAATGCTACTATTATCCACACTTATGGATGGAGAAAATGACACTTAGAAAGATTAAATAACTTGCCCTAGATCACATAGCAAGCAAGGGCACAACTGTATTGACTCTAGATCCAATCTAACTGCAAAACCCATGTGTTCCAACTCTGGCCTTTGCAGCCTGGGTTGAGGGTGGTTTGCATATAACCTCCATTGGAAACAACTACTGAATGCTGACTATGTGCCAAGCATTTCTTATCTATGAATTCACTTAATCCTTGCAATACTCTTCTGACATGGATACTTTTATTATCTCCATTATAGAAACAAGGAAACTAAGGGGCAGAAAAGTTAAGCAAATCACCCAAGGTCACTCTACTAGAAAGGGTTGGGAATGGATTTTTATATCATACTATCTGGCTCTAGAGTCTGACCTTTTACCCATGACTTCATTCTGTTTCAGTGTAGGAAAAATTACCGAATAGAGCATAATCCAAGATTTCTTCTGAGCATAAACCAGTGTGGAAAAACTACCAGGTTATTTCTTGAAAATTAGCCATTCTCCTAAACTGACTAAGGAATACAATATTCTGACATGAGAATGCCCTGATACATTTCCCAGGACTCCGTACTCGAGGACTGACAATTATTATACATCCCCATAGCAGTCACCATGTCCTTATCGCCTGCCTTCTCCAGAATCCCTGTACCATTCCATGAAGACATGCCTTCTTTCCTTCTCCCTCAGTTTTCAAGGGTCTCTTAGCAGCAATTCTTTTTTTTTTTTTTTTTTTTTTTTTTAAATTTTTTTTTTTTTTTTTAACGTTTATTTTATTTTTGGGACAGAGAGAGACAGAGCATGAATGGGGGAGGGGCAGAGAGAGAGGGAGACACAGAATCGGAAACAGGCTCCAGGCTCCGAGCCATCAGCCCAGAGCCCGACGCGGGGCTCGAGCTCACGGAGCGTGAGATCGTGACCTGGCTGAAGTCGGACGCTTAACCGACTGCGCCACCCAGGCGCCCCTCTTAGCAGCAATTCTTGAATCTCCTAATCTAGCCCACATATATTGATGGCTATCTCCTCACCAACCCCCACCAAGCCACACTGTCCTTCCTCTGGCCTGGGGCCTCCCAGCTAGAATAGAACCAGCTCACTCTGAACACTAGCTGTGACCTAAGAGGGATGAACAGTGGCCAATGGGAGAATTTCCAGATGAATAAATTCGATGACTTTCAGGTCTTCCTGTGTTTTCTTAGCCCACCATTATCTGCCCAGTCTTTTTCTGGGCAGGTGAGGACCCTTTTTTTCATAAGAAAACAGTCCTGCTTTCTCTCCCCAGAGTGGCCACAGTGTAGGAAACCACACACTGACCTATATGTAGTGACGACTTTGACATATGTGGTTTAGAAATGCACCCATTGAGGAGGAGTTGGGTCACTAATCTTAGCAGTATCACTGGATTATTTCACTGGTTTTTCATGCAAGTTCTAGAGATAGAAGGGGTTTTTCCCTGATGGGGTGTAGAGGAAAAAGAAGAATGAAGAAGGGGAATTACTTGTGACATTCACCTTCCCACTCTACTAGATGACTTGGTATGATAATTTCAAAGGACACTGATCAATAATATTAACAGTTCTGACCCCCAGAATGGACTGAATTGCCATGACACAGAATTCAAAGACAAGTTGGATTTTCCTCCAAAACGTCTGGAGAATGCCTACAGAAGGTTCTCAATAGATATCTGAATTAGTACTGACTTGTATTTGTTTGTACTAATTTCCTGGATGCACTTTTGCCCCAGCTAGACTATAAGCTCCATGAAGGAAGGAACTCTCTGACAATTCTGTTGCATGGTCCATTTCACATTTCATGGTTCTGAGCATACTATAGGAATTCACAATCAAGGATATAATAGAGTAGTTGAGTATCCAAGAGATACTTCCTCGATACTTCCAAGATACTTCCAAGAGTGCTTCCTTGGAGCACTCCAGATAAATCAGAAATATTTCAGATTTCCAGGGTACAAGCTATTAGTTTGTTAAGCTATCCTGAGATGGGAACAATTCTTGTGTTTGGGGCTTACTATAAGAAAAGAAAATCTACATTAGGTTCTTCAATTCAGACATTTAACTATACAAAAATTACATCAATAAAGTAAGCTATGTGTACTGTACATCCTTGAGGCCCAAACAAATTTAAGAGTAGCAAACATCAGCTCTCACATCCTACATCTTTTTTAAAAATAATAAACTCTTGGGTCGCCTGGGTGGCTCAGTCGGTTGGGCGTCCGACTTCAGCTCAGGTCATGATCTTGCCATCCGTGAGTTCGAGCCCCGCATCGGGCTCTGGGCTGATGGCTCAGAGCCTGGAGCCTGCTTCCGATTCTGTGTCTCCCTCTCTCTCTGCCCCTCCCCCGTTCATGCTCTGTCTCTCTCTGTCTCAAAAATAAATAAAACGTTAAAAAAATTTTTTTAAATAATAAACTCTTAAATTTTCAAAGTCTTTACATATTCATTATAAAATCTGAGCTCATATTGACCCCCAGGGCAGGGAAATACACACTCAGAGAAATTGACTTGCCAAATGTCAGAAAGTTCAGGGAAACCAAAGCAAAAACAAAAACAAAAACAAAAAAAAACCACAAAGGGCTTCTAGTGCAGTATTATTCTTCCTTGGTCATCTACTTTCTTGGCAACCATCCTTTTATTCCAGTTGTTGACAAGAATGCCTTGAATATGAATTTCAATGAAGTTTACAAATCACATACAGAAATTATATCATTGTACATACCAAAGTCTAATTGTGTTAGTTCATTCTGTTCGTATTAATCTACCCAAATTCCAATGCATCTTATTTCTTCTCTTCAGTTTTATTCTTGACTGTAGTTCACAACTTCTAATTTGTCATCTACACTTTAGTCACAATTTCTATTTTCTGGCTTTATATTTCAGCAAGTTCCTTGCTGAAGTTATTGCCCATTCAAGTTATTGTCCACTTGCTTAGACCAATCTGAGCGTGGGAGGTATGTGTATGGATGTGTTCATGTGTGTGTGATTTGACAACTAAGGTCTGTTTATTTGGTATTTGGCTTATTTACAATTTTTATTCTTACAAAAATGTGAATGTTTTTTTGTTTTCAAATGGGATAAATAAATTTTTATATTGGATTTTCATCTCCCAAGGATTTCTTTTTTTAATGGTTGTCTTACTTTGGGTTACACAAAAACAGAAGTACTGTGTACAGGCAATTTATTTGGGAAGTGATCCCAGAGAAAGCAAGGAAAATAAGACAAGGAGAGAAGAGCCAATAAAGGAGATGTTAACAGGTGAGTTATCAGTGTGGGCAACAGGGAGAGATCCCTGATGAGGACTTTCTGAGAAAAAATATGGAATGCATCTCAGAATCATACCACTTTCCCTTGATACATACACACACACACACACACACACACACACACACACGCACATGCACACGTTTCCAGGTAGCATTTCTTGCTCTGAAGGTTGATCTTAGTGACAAAAAAGTCCAATATTAGGAATCCAGATGGTCTCATACTTGTCAGAGAAGAAGTTATGGCATGAGCTAATGAAACCAACACACTGATTTAACAGATGCTTGACCATTCTACTCTAAGGACACTCTAGTCAACCTGACTGGTTTATGAGTTTGTTTTGCTGAAGTTGACCAACCACTGATAAGACTAGCTGAGATGGGAACAAACAGAGAAAAATTCTTCCAGTTGCACAGGAGGGGCCAAGCATGAACAAAAGTAACCTCTGTGACAACACACCCTAGGTCTTACTCCTCCACTCATGTTTACACTGCCATTTAATGAACATGTGGTCCCATAAAGAGATGGGATTTCTGAATGTTTGTGCTCAGAAGGGAGAGTACCTCCCTTTTTCTGTATATACAATTAGCATATTCCATTCAACCTAACTACCCTGTGACATCCTGACCTCTTATTCTTAAATATATTCAACCCAGCCCTTCAAGGAGACAGATTTGAGAAATTTTCTCCCCTATCCTTGCTTGGCACCCTGCAATAAAACACTGTTCCTAGCCACAAAAACCAGTGTCAGTGCTTGGCTTGCTGCACATCAGGTAATAGATTTTTGTCTGGTAACATTAATAGGTATAAAGAAAACTTTCCAGGGGCGCCTGGGTGGCTCAGTCGGTTGGGCGTCTGACCTCGGCTCAGGTCACGATCTCATGGCTTGTGAGTTCAAGCCCCGCGTCGGGCTCTAGGCTGACAGCTCAGAGCCTGGAGCCTGTTTCAGATTCTGTGTCTCCCTCTCTTTGCCCCTCCCCTGTTCACACTCTGTCTCTGTCTCTCTCAAAAATAATTAAACATTAAACAAAAATTTTTTTAAAGAAAAAAAAAAAAGAAAACTTTTCCAGAACTAGAACAAATTCTAAATGCCTTACATGATGACAGTCAATGCTGTTTTATGACCCATGAACAGAAATTTGCCCATTCTCAGACTTCATCTTCAAATGGTGAGAGAAGCTAAGGTCAAGGACAAAGAATTACTAGTAGCTACTTACAGCAAACCCAAGTGCAATACTGTTTGAAGACAAACTCACAATAGAATAAACTCAACAATGAGCTTAGCAAAATCATCCTTAAAATGTTTGACTCTAAGTAAAATAGCTTGACCTGCTCCAACCTGGGCAAAGCTTTCTTTATACCTATTAGCTGATTCTAGTGCTAGAGCTGACTAGTATGAGCACCATCTGTGTTTCGGACCTTGATCTTTTTTTGACATCTGAGATCCTAAAGGATAACATGGAGCAATAAATTTAGTTGTTCCTAGTACCATTCACAGATAATTTATACTCTTGGGAAATATTGTCTTGTTACGTTTTTCATTAGTTAAGTTTAATCCTGCATCACCTATAGATCCTCAGGTAAAGCCTCTCTGCTATTAGGAATACTTTTGGAATAACAGTATATAATAATAACATAATACTTCTAATAATAACATAACCGGCTGAAAATCTTTTAATTTTTCTTTTCTAGAACCTACGCAGATGTCCTTTTGAAGACATGCTTATTTATTCCTCGTGAAGATCTAATTTTACTGCAATCTCTTAATGCCACACTAACATAAATGTTAGCGCTTAGGGAGAAAGGTATCTAACAAAAAGTATCAGAATAAGAGAAAAGTGCTGCCAGAAGGCAGATAACTTTTCTCTCCCAAAATTAATCAGGAAATAGAAACAAAGAAAGTAACCAGATGCTAATAAGCGATTACACCCAGAGGTAGCACTTAGACATAAAAGAACTTTGCTATGTAATATAATCCAAGACATTTCAGGAAAATATGTAAGTGTGACCTTACATAACTGACCACACATCTGTTCCATTTTCTAAGTCTAATTAATTAAGAACACAGTAACAATCTACAGGGTAGCGTATTTTCACAAACAACTTCTATAACCCGCATAAGAACTTAATGGAGTAAGTAGTAATCCCTTCATTTTACAGATGGTAAAACGAAGCTCAGAAAATTTAAATTATTCACTTAAAGTCACACAGCCAGTAAGAGGCAAATCTGGGACTTCATCAGGATCTGAGACCCAATATGAAATCCCTTCCCACTGCACCAGGACTGGCTTCCACACATGAGGACATGATTCTTTTGTGCCCAGGAAGATGCAAACAGACTATTGCCCAAGTCGTCACTGAACAATTTTAGGTACAGACACAAGGAAAGGGAAGAAAAAGAGTGGGATGGGAAGAAAAACAGAAGAAGGGATTTCTTTGAAGTTTGAGAACAGTAATGGTTTCTAAGCAGTTGAATTAAAGATAACACGCAATTTTCTTAAAAACTTTCTTCATTATAGTTCTAGACACCTGAGTAGTTTCTATCTCTCTGACTGCCTCAAATTCCAGATCTCTTCACTTCTAACCTGGTGTACCCATCATGAATGGTATCAATTCTTAAATGAAAAAGTATTTACACAACATGCAATTTAGATCATCATATACTTGTAGACCTGTAACGAATTTACCTAGAATTAAGAAATTCTTCCCACCCTCTGATGGGTACACATGGAAGTTAAATGAAGCTCTCTGAAGCCTTCTTTGATATGCTGTCAAGTAGCCAAACTTGACTGAGAATTATTTACGGTATAATTGTCCGTAAGTCCTTCCATTTCTTTAAGTATTTCCATATGAAAAAAAAATGGTTTTATTCTGGCTTTTTTTTTTTTTACATTTTTTAATGTTTATTTTTGACAGAGAGAGAGAGAGCGAGTGCGAGGAGGGGAGGGGCAGAGAGAGAAGGAGACACAGAATCGGAAGCAGTCTCCAGGCTCTGAACTGTCAGCACAGAGCCCGATGCGGGGTTTGAACTCATGAACCATGAGATCATGACCTGAGCCAAAGTCAGATACTTAACTGACTGAGCCACCCAGGTGCCCCTTTTCTGATTATTTTTAATGATAGAAAGCATTACTGAATATTAATGATTTCTCAGACACAGTGCCAAATAGACATAAAAAAAATAAAATTGGAGAGGAGATACAAGATTCTGAAAGATCCAACTCAAGCTACACTCCAAAACTGTCTCTTTACTGCATTATCACACCTTCGAGGACTGTTACGTCAACATGGCATCATTTCTCAGATCTGTCTGCATATTATGGCCACTTCTGAGTCACTTCACTTCCATAGCCACTTCCTGTTAAAAATCCCAAGAGTCACAGACTCTAAGAATTTTAGAGTCAGAAGGGACCTCTGAGATTGTGTCTGCTTCCATGGTGCATATAAAGGTAGCAATGAGGGGAGCCTGGGTGGCTCAGTTGGTTGGGCGTCCGACTTCGGCTCAGGTCATGATCTCACGGTTTGTGGGTTGGAGCCCCACATCAGGCTTGGAGCATGCTTCGGATTCTGTGTTTCCCTCTCTCTTGGCCCCTCCCTCACACGTGCTCACTCTCTCTGTCTCTCAAAAGTGAATAAACATTAAAAAATTTTTTTTTAATTAAAAAAAAAGGTAGCAGTGAAAGCTATTTGTTGCTACAAGTATAAATTCAGGATGTGAATTTTTTTCATTTGTAAGGTGTGATTTAGAGGTGGCAAATTAGGGTGAAGCTAGACTCCCTCTGACTACTCTCACACCCAAATTCAGCTTATTAGAAGGAAGGGAATGGGGTAAAGGGAAGAGAGGGAGCAAATCCATAATCTTCTTACATGGAGTGAGTTACCACCAGGTACTGAATGGAGGAAGGGTTGGATGTGTGTGTGCCCCATAGAGAAATATCTAGTATAAGATGACTACTAAGGGGCGCCTGGGTGGCTCAGTCGGTTAAGCGGCCGACTTCGGCTCAGGTCATGATCTCACGATCTGTGAGTTCGAGCCCCGCGTCGGGCTCTGTGCTGACAGCTCAGAGCCTGGAGCCTGTTTCAGATTCTGTGTCTCCCTCTCTCTGACCCTCCCCCGTTCATGCTCTGTCTCTCTCTGTCTCAAAAATAAATAAACGTTAAAAAAATTTTTTTAAATAAAAAAAAAAAAAAGATGACTACTAAGAGATATCAGGTCTGTAGCGTCTGGGTGGCTCAGTCAGTTAAGCACTCAACTCTTGATTTCAGCTCAGGTCATGATCCCAAGGTTGTGGGATTGAGCCCCGTGTCTAGCTCCATGCTAAGTGTGGGGCTTCAATAAGATTCCCTCTCTCTCCCTGCCCCTCTCCCCTGCTTGTGCTCTCTCTCTCTCTCAAAAAAATATTTTTTTAATTAAAAAGAGACATCAGGCCTTAAGTAATGTTTTAAGATTGCTTATCGATCTGCTTGCTTCCTCTTCCTATGGGACACTATTCCTACATCAAAGCCAGTCAATGAAAGAAAAGCAGCCTGCTAACACATGCTGAAAGTGTGGTTAAAAAAAAAAAAAAAGAAATGAGAAGAAAGCAGTTTGCCTAGTCCCAGTCAGCCCTCATATTTCAAAAGTAAAACAAAGAAAGCAACTTTCAATACCTCATCCAAATCCTCCTGTCAGCTTCTCGGATAAAAGCATAGAGTCCTCAGGTACCCCCCTCTTCTCAAAGACTATGTTGGAATACCTCACTTGAATAGACCTGCTTCCACCAAGAAATGCTCACAGAGTACATTTGCTGGATACTCAGTGTCCACACCAGATAAACAAGAATGTTCACGAAGCTCACCATTTTGAAAGAGTTGGGCACATACACGATCAATCTGTTGTTCCTGGAGCCAGATGGCTGTGAATAGTGAGTTGTCAGCTGGATTCTTCCCTCTGCTGCCCTTAACAAGAAGAAAAGTTCTCTATTCCTTCTCAGAGCCACCTTAGCCTTCTTTCTTGGTTCTCTCTACCACTTCCATCTTGTTTCTCCATCTTCACTCTGTCTTCGTTTCAACTTCCTCCACTGACCAAAGCAGCCATCACACTGCTCACTCTGCTGATGTGCTGAGGCACAATACTCATTTGACACACCATATTTCAATGGAGTTCACATGGACTGCCTGGTAACAAAACAAAAACAAAATACAAACAATACAGTCATGCTCCTTTTTAGAGAAGTTGGATCATTTGCTGAATTCCATCAGGATGTGAGTTATCTCCAAATGTATGCCATTACTTCAATCTTAAATGTTAGAGAGAGACAAAAGTGCGGGCCTTGCCCTGCAGGAAAGCAGTGGATCCCTTCAGTATAATTTGGGACCCAAAAGGGGATGCTGGAGATTGGGCGAGGATAGCAGGGATGTGAATGAGGGAAGAATAAAGGCTGTAGAATCACAGAGCTACCAGAAACTTCAGAGATCATCTGATCCAATTGCTTAATTTTTACAGATGAGAAGATAGAGTGCCATATACTTTAAGAGATTATTCAAGATCACCTTGCTGGTTATGTCCTGCTAAGAGTAAATTCTCCAATGCAGCAATTTTCTGGTTTATTTTTTAATTGTATTGCTTCTGCAAAATAAGGAGGCTGGATGTTAAGCGCACCAACCATCTACTGTATAGCATATAACCAGACTCCTTTTTCTTTCACCCTAATACCTAGACTTCATTTTTCACCCACTCCATATCCAACCCATTCTCTCTTATGTCTGGAATACATATGACTTGCTAATCCTCTCATTTTACCACGTTGGGTTAGTGATTTTGGAAGTGACTTCTGCCCCTCACCCAGGTCTGACTTTGTTTCTGGTACTCATTCACTCTCTGCTTAATTCTTCAGCTTAACACATGATGCCCCAAATAGTTCCCATTCTCCATCTCCAACTCCTTGTCTCCATTCACTCCTTAGGGCACTCAGAAATGAGTTAGATGTAGCCTTGTTTCCCTCCTCTAGTCTGAGCTTGCAGAAAACCCCATAGGATGGATGCTACACTTGAAGGGATTCATGGCTAATAACCAGAATGGATTCCTTGAAATGTCACTGGGTACTACTCCTGTAGTACAGACACCTTATGTCTAACAAGGATCTCCACCTAATAGCTTTAGTGTAAGTTCACACACCCAGTAACTCTGACCCAAGAACCAATGCAATGGAGAGGCCCACAGAAATCTGAGTTGCTACATCCTGAACAACTCATATTCCATCAAAAATGCAACCTGTCCCAAGCTGTGATTGACTCTAGAGGAACCCAAGCTCCTTTACCCCACAGTTATATCTCCAGAGGGCAGCTGGGGCCAATTGGTCTTCCCCATACTTGCATTTATGGCATCCTCTCTTGCCTCCATGATTTAATTTCTATATCTTCATCATTATCACTGTTCTGTGCTTCTTCTCCCTTGCATCTTCCCTAACAATCTTTCCCACACTTTCAGTCACCCCCTAGCACATCCACAAATGTGTCACTCAGAATCACTCCAGATTTAAAAGACTGAATTCAGCCACCCCACTCTCTGAACGCCTTTTACTCTTGCATTTCTCTCACTCAGTTACCTTCCCTACACCTGCTTTTTATCTGAACCAGATCCATCAATCCAATGACCCTCTCCACCTTCTCCCAATTAACCCTTTTGGTCCCACTTCCTTCCCTAGTTGGCACTCTGCTCTAAATATTAAAAAATGCAGCACACCATTCCTAAGGAACCTCATCCATTCCTACTGGGTGATATAGTATCAAATCTTGTCTCTAGCCCAGATACTTTCCTTAAAGGTTGATACATTAAACTAACAGACCCTTCCTCACTGAAGATTTCACAGACACCAAAAAATCAACCTCTCCATAACTAAACCAATTATTTTCCCAGTAGATTTGTTCTCCTAAAATGGAGTAAGGTTCTGGCATCCATTAGAGGGAGAACTTCTTTCATCTATGCCATGACAACTACCTACCTGTTTAATAATCCAAACAGAAAATCCAAATCATAAAGTATGCCTCATACATGCCTTCCCCTGCTACTGCTACCTTGAGAAAGCATAGACTCAGATCCCTTAGACAGTTATCAACAATAACTCTTTAGTAGGGCTGCTTTCAGACAGTAATGATAGAATTAACCAAAAGCAGTTGCAACTCTGAAAGCTATTCACTGTCATCTACACATGGTCTGATTAACTACATTTTGGGTCTTCCCATTATGAATCCTGACAGACTTGATCTATTATATGACCTGTTAAACTTCCTTCATCTCTTTAGTCTGGCATTTTAGATACAGCTTGCCCAAAATTGCTCGTGGAATAGTTTCTGCTCATTCAGCCTAAGCCACACATTTCCTATAAGTTTCTTTTTTACTGTCTGATGACCCATTTAAGAAACCAAGGTTTGTAAGTTTATTAATCACCTGATCTTTACTTATTCATTGCCTGAGTCCTTCACTATGAGCTTCATAAAGACAGTGATATTTTTATTTACCACGTTTGTATCTTCAGTGCCTGGAACAGTAGCTGGTGCATAGTAAGTGCCCAACAAATATATATTTGTTAAATATATGGAAAAAAAAAGATGGCTCTCGGGCTTCTAGTTGGCGATTGATGGCTGGAGGAGAAATGAATATAAGGATATTATTTTGGACTTTTAACAGCTTAAAATTAAAAAAAGATGAGAGATAAGAATAATACTAGGGAGGAAAAAAGTCAAAGTATAAATATGTATATTCAGCAGATACTAAATACATAGGTATAAATAAGAGATTTCATGGTGAGGGGCGCCTGGGTGGTTCAGTTGGTTGAACATCTGGTTCTTGATTTTGGCTCAGGTCATGATCCCAGGGTCGTGAGATTGAGCCCCACATCAGGCTCCACTGAGCCTGCTTGAGATTCTCTCTCTCTCTCTTCCCCTCTCTTCCCTCCCCCTCTCTCTAAAAGAGAGAGGGTGAGAGAGAGATTTATTTGGTGGTGAAAAAAAGTAAGGTAGGGAACACTAAATAGTTAATAAGAAAAAAGATATGTGAAAGAAAATGAGAAGGTCAAGAATTAGAACAGTACCTAGGTAATTAATAAATATAGAACTTTGCATCCTTGATAATGAAGCTCTCCTTGGTTGGGGGTTGAATCTATCATAATTATTCATTTACTAAAATTTAGTTATATGGATTTCACTCTAATAAATGCTTTAAATGTAGAACTACAAAGATGACACACTTCGGGACAATCAGGCAAAGAAAGCAGAGATGAAATCAAGTGAACTGGGCATGGAAAATGATACCTGGATGGAGAGAAGTCACATCTGGAGAATTTTAAATATACAACTTACCACTAAAAGTAAAAAACCTCAATTGTGGAAAAAAAAGAAACCTCAATTGTGTAACTATGCCCATGTACTAAGATTCTTCAAGCTATAATAATGCAATTCACTGAATTCACAATTGTGGGCAAACTGCGCTGCTACCCGTGACCCACTAACTATCCCACAATGTTTACAGCACCCCACTTTGTGAAAGGTAATGGGGAGACAGAAATTCATAAGATAAGTCTCAGTCCCAGAGGCAGAGACCTGAAGGAAACCAGATGATTAAAGGCATAAGACAATGATGTCTACATAGGAGTCCCAAGTAGAAGGGACTCCCTGACCACAGTGGTAATAATGGTAACATATGGAAAGGGCTTTTATGTGAGCAAGATCAGACATGAGCGTTTTCAGGGAGGGGGATTTGGAGTAAAGCATCTTTTGTTTCAGTACCAAAGACAACTGAGCACATGTCCTTATCTGAGGAACTGAGGTTATCATTGGCTTTCTCAATCTCCTTATCCTACGTCTAAACTGCATCCTCTCCTTTCCTTTCCTCCAGTCTCTGGGAAAGGGGAGAACTTTCTCCTGTTTCTCAGTTTCTCCCATTTCCTTGTAGATCTTGTTCTGTTGATTATTCAACTCCTCTTGCTACTATTCCTCAATCTCTCTATTGTCTATTAAAACTTGGTCACATCCTTCCCTTTCAAAGCATACATATCTGACCTTAAAACACCATCCATCCATCCAAGATACTGCTCCAATTCCAACCCTTCAGGCCCCACCACTCTACAGAAACAACTCCAGCAAGGTCCACAAAACCCCTTAATTATCACATACAAAGGAATATTTCAATGTTTACCTAATTGATTACGCTATTGCACTGTTTCCCAAAGAGTGTTTCCCAAAGACCCCAGTTCTGTGTGCTATTATTAATAGTAGTTATGTAAGAGGAAAGGGGAGATTCATGGTCAAATTAGCTGAGGGAAGTTTACTTTGGAAATTAAAATGTATGGGTTTCTTTGCAGCAAGACTTCTGAGAAACACTAATATGTACATATTTTTTTGTGATTCTGCAAGAGAAGTATGTCGATTTCAGCATTTCTCAGCTTGGCTGACCACAAAATAATTTTGCAAATAGTATTTCATGGGAGGATTATTCCTTGGAATAGTCCCGGAGAAACACTCCTCCTTATCCTTTGACATAACTGATCATTTGTTTTGACATTTTTCTTCCTTTAATTCTGATACCTCACTTTTTGCTCTCCTACTATATCCTTCCACTTCTCAAACTTTGCTTTTTCTATCCAACCTTTAAACATCAGTATTTTGCTTGCCTCTATATTAGATCTCTTCCTCTGAGTGTTTTTTTAATAACCTCATTTGCCATCCTTATTTTACTACTTGCTATGAACTACTGATTCCTAAATCCATGTGTTTGGCCAAGATCGCTCCACTGCATTTCAGACCATATATCTAAGATCTTGTTAACTTTCCCACTTAAATATATTCCAAATATCTCTAACTCAACATGTCCAAAGCTTTTTCTTGAAATGCTGATCCTTTTTTTGTGTTTCCTATCATGCTGAGGAAGACCACTATGCATTCAATCATTTAAGCTAGAAATCACCCAAGACTTTTTCCCGCCTTCCCTCCGCATATTATCAGTCACAAATCCTACAGTTATCCAAACTATATAAATACCATAAGTACCTAACTAAACTATCTGTCTAACCTATATACCTACACTACCCAAGTTTCTTCATTTACCGATCACGTATTTATTGAGTACTAACTATACACCATGTACCAGTCTAAGTGCTTTGGATATAGCATCAAACAGATAAGATCCCTTCTACCATGAGACTTACATTTGTAGGGAGAAGATAAACCATATACAGGTGTTATAGCCTGAATGTGTCTCCCCACAAAATTCATATGTGGAAGTCTTAATCCCCAATATCTCAGAACATGACTGTATTTGGAGATAGACCCTTTAAGGAGGTAATTCAGTGAAAATGAAGTCAATAGCATGGGCCCTAATCTGACTGGTATCCTTATAAGAAAAGAGATTAGGGGCACCTGGGTGGCTCAGTTGGTTGAGCATCTGACTTCAGCTCAGGTAATGATCTCATGGTTTGTGGGTTCGAGCCCTGCACTGGACTCTCTGCTGTCAACACAGAGTCTGCTTTAGATCCTCTGCCCCCTCTCTCTCTGCCTCACCCCCACTTGCTCTCTCTCTCTCAAATAAACATTAAAAAAGAAAAGAAAAGAGATCAAGACACACATGTACAGAGAGGAGACCATGTGAAGACACATGGAAAAGATGGCTATCTACAAGTCAAGGAGAGAGGCCTCAGAAGAAACCAACACTACTGAGACACTTTGACCTTGGGCTTCTAGCCTCCAGAATTGTGAGAAAATAAATTTCTGTTGTTTAAGTCACCCAATCTCTGGCACTGTGTTTTGGCAGCCCTAGCAAGCCAGTATGTCATGTAAACCAATTTTTTTAAGAAAATTTTAGATGGTGAAAAGTGCTTTGAAGGAAATAAGACAGAGAAATGTGTTGGCAAGGACAAATGCCCAGGGACAGGGACCCGCCTAGCACATTCTAGGGAAGAAAGGAAAAAAGAAGGACAGAAGGAAAAAGTGACAGGATATGAGGTCAGAGAAATAGGCGGGGCCAGATCCAGAAAGAAAGCTCCAGCCCTCACCCAGCTGCAACTCTTGCACAAAAGTAAGAAGAGGAAGGAGCATGCTGCCTTACCTTCCCATGTCGTAGTCCGTGCAGGAGAGAAAGTATGAAGTCTATTTCCTGCTTATAAAGCAAATCCTAACTTCTAAGACACTGGACTCAGCCCAGAGGGCAGCAGACTCTTACCCATGAGATTAGTTACTCCTGTTTCTTTGGAGAGAACATGTAAGAAATAGAAAGGCACACAGAAACCACCCCTCAGGTACTTCCCAGAAAGGATAGAAAGGTTGATGGGACTTCCTTTCCATATGGGCCACAGAGGAATATGGAGTGGGGAAGAAAAGAGTCTTCCTCTAGAATCCACCTAAATTTTCTGTTATTAATTTCAGAAATCATCACACTTTCAGGTTTCTTACTAGTAAATAACATGCAAACAGATTCACCCTATTCCTCAGCAAAGCTGAGGTTGCATGATAGGCTGAGGCTGATGGCTGAAAACGTTGGGAATCCATCCTGGAAAACCATTTCTATTAGTTAGGTGATATGGACCTAACTAATAAAAGACTCTGTTACACATAGTATATCACAGGCCCTTTGAATTTTCTCAGAACTTACACAGACTCAGGCCTATTTTTTTCCTCAGCAGCCATAGCCACAATAGGAATAGCAGCAGCAAGAGCAGTAACCATCTATGGACCATCTACTGGGTACAAGTTGTGGGGTGCCTGGAGGAACAGAGTATAAAGTTCTGTCCCCAGCTTTAAGGTCCAGTTGGGGAAACTGCTGTTCCCAGGACTTGTCTTGTTTATACAGTTTTCTCATCTGGACAGTAGATGTTTATAATGGCATACCTACTAGCCTTTAGGAGATGAAAAGGTTTAGGGTAATTTTCCAAATAATTATCTGGTGCACAGATAAAACCCACATGGTAGGCAGAATTCTAGAGAATTCTAAAGAACCCCCACAAGGTTCCCATCCCTTGGCTATTCAACACTAACTAATCTATGTATTGCTCTGAAGAGATTTTGCAGATGAAACTAAGGTTACTAATCAGCTGACCTTAACATAGGAAGAATTTCCTGGATTACCTGGGAAGGCCCAATGTAATCACAGAAGCCCTTAAAAGCAGGAGTGAAGGCAGAAGAGTCACAGAGATGTGGCAGAAGAGGTAAGCAGAGGGAGATGAGGCAGAAGGGGAAAGTCAGAGAGATGTGAAGTGTGAGAAAAACTCTGAAGATGGAGAAAGGGGACCATGAATCAGGAAGTTCAGGTGGCCTCCAGAAACTAAAACCACCTCTGACCAAGTGCCAATAAGGAAACAGATACCTCAGTCCAAAAACCCCATGCAAGTAAATTAGGCCAAAATCCTGAATGAGTCTGCAAACAGGCTTGGGTCCAGAGTCTTCAGTTACAGGCCAAGGCCCTGGTTTCATCAGCCCTGGTTAAGACTCCAAGCAGTCTGGGATGCCGTGACTGGACCTCTGAGCTACCCAAGCATGAGATAATAAATGAGTATGGTTTTAAGCTGCTGAATTTGTAGCAATTTGTTACAGCAACAACAGAAAACTAACACAGCCCAAGAAGGTTATTACATGATGGGGCTAACAAACAGAGAAGCTGACTAGGGAAGGAGCAGAGGGTGGCTGAGTATCTTTTTACACAACTTTTTTAATTTATTTTTTTAATTTACATCCAAGTTAGTTGGCATATAGTGCAACAATGATTTCAGGAGTAGGTTCCTTAATGTCCCTGACCCATTTAGCCCATCCCCCCTCCCACAACCCCTCCAGCAACCCTGTTTGTTCTTCCTATTTAAGAGTCTGTTTTGTCCCCCTCCCTGTTTTTATATTAACTTTGCTTCCCTCCCCTTGTGTTCATCTGTTTTGTGTCTTAAAATCCTCACATGATTGAAGTCATATGATATTTGTCTTTCTTTGACTAACTTCACTTAGCGTTAATACCCTTTAGTTCCATCCACGTAGTTGCAAATGGCAAGATTTCATTCTTTTTGATTGCCGAGTAATACTCCATTGTGTATGTGTACGTGTGTGTGTGTGTGTGTGTGTGTGTGTATGTATGTTATTAGTTAAGGGAGGATAGGCTCTTCTACAATAACAGATAGATGCCCTCCCAACCAAATCTCAAGAACTCACAAAATAAAAACTTCTTTCTTCCTTTTTTTTAAGATTATTTATTTATTTTGAGAGAGAGAGAAAAGGTGTGAGTGGGGGAGGGGCAGAGAGAGATGGAGAGAATCTCAAGCAGGTTCCGTGCTGTTGGGCTGCCATGCTGTCAACACAGAACCCCAACGCAGGACTCACGACCGGAGCCAAAATCACGAGTGGGAAACTTAACCGACTGAGCCACCCAGCTGCCCCTAAACCATTATTTCTCATGCTCCAGTGCAGGCTGGCTGCTCTCCCAGATGGCTCTCCTCTAAGTGGTAGCTCAGGGCTCAGGCTGTCTCTAACTTGTGGCTCTACGGTCTTGGAATCCTTTACTTCCAGTCACACAGATACAGGGAAAGAACACACAGAAGATCTCACAAGAAAGGTGTTATGGCCTAGGAACGAAGGTGTGGCACATAGGCCCAAGTTCTCTATTAGATCTCATCACAGGTCCCACCCACACACAAGGAAGCTGGAAGATGAAGTCCTCCTATGTGACAAGGAGAAAAACAGAATGATTTAATGAACAGTTACAACTTCTTCTGCCATAATAAAGGAGTATTTTTATAGGAGAAGGGTCCAAAAGACATTGGATTTTAAGTGACTTTGAAAGATTGTGTGACACTTGGGTGGTAAGATCATCAGGAAAGATGGAGAATGTTGACTCTGGTCTTTGAGGTAGGTAACAGTTATTGGAACCCAACCAAACCTGTCAACGTGGGTCAGCTTGTGCCCTGGGATGTTTGTGTATGTGAGCCAGAAGAGCTCTGTGCTGAAGCCATATCCATAGGGACCAAGTGTAGATGAAGAAGTGTTGCTGAAAAGTGGGAGTCTGGAACACCAAGAGCATCACTGCTAGAGTGGACAAGCACTGCTGAAGCCATGTGCAGGGCTGGTTTTCAGCAGCAATCCTGAGCAGTGGTGGGCAAGAGACTGACCAGACCCCAGTCCTCTCCACAGCTAGCACTGGAAACAGGATGAGTCCTTTGCACCAAGTAAACCCTGAAGCTCCTAGCAACTTAAGAAGGAAAGCTTTAAAAGAGAAATCTTGGTCTTCTTGCCAATAAAATAGGTAGCAGTTCAAGCAAATAATTAAAAAAGCAGAGATGTCTCATGTTTAAATAATGTTTGTTGAGCAATTCATTCTCATTAACTGAAGAGAAAGACAGTTATGAACAGAGGACAGGAAGGAGAGCTTCAGAATGGAAGAAATCTAACATGAAGAAAAGTAAGCAATGCATTTAAATTACTTTTACTTTTAATCAATAATCCCTGGCCCCATAGCAGGCTGAGACAGACAGATCACCTGGCCAGAGCACCACCCACTGAGAAATGGATAGCTCTGTGTGAGGTGATTCCACTCAGGAAATTTAGGGCCCAGAGAACAGAGCATAATTTCTGCTCTGTGTATTGAGTCATGGGTGGAGGTGGAAGGATACCCTTCCAGTATGTAATTAAAGTACTGTGCAACTGTGGGGGTGTTTGATCAACTTCTTACATAAACAGGATCTACATGTGAGAACATTTTCAAAGGCTGAATGTGGAGCTTCCCTAGAGACAGAGGAGCAGCAGGTGGGCCGCCAGCCAACCAACCACTCAAACAACAGGACCAGAACTGACATTCTGAAGCCCACTGGGCTCCTTGCGACCTCCCCCACTGTCTCAGCCCACTCACACACAAACCTAAGAGAGGTACCTCTCACCTGTGGGTTGCCCCTACGCAAACCCCAACTGCACATCTGATCTAATCTACAGAGGCCTTTCATATAGAGAACACACTCGCTCAAACAAACCTCCCTCATGGGAAAATGGCATCTCTGCTCAAAAAGCCTAATTTTCCCTCGGGAACTATCAAATTATTTGCTCTCACTAAAAGGGTGGAATCATGAACTTGTTAAAAAACAAAAGCTGACCACTATCTCACAGTCTGTTCGTCAGATCAACTGTTTGACCCAAGGGGTCTGTGATTATCGTGCTCATCTGGTTTAACCCAGGCTCCCCTCTGCCCATGCTGGGTAGCAGTTACAATGTCCTTGATCTCCTCAGTCCCTGAACTTTACTAACATGGGCTCCAAGCCCCCAAATCTTATCCTTTTTCTGGTATCCCAGGGTCTCCTGCTCCACTGAATGGATTCCAACCTCTCTCACTGTGGGCTCTATTCTCAGTTGTTAACTCTGTTCAACACGTGAGACCACTTGGCAGTGGGCCCTTGCTCCCACCAGACCTAACAGACCAGCAGCAAGCTTTGCCATTGACTCCTACTTCCTTTCCCCTGCCACTGCAGATTTTCTGCCCCAGCTCTGAATCAATCTCCAAAGAAGGCCTGGTATTTTAATTCACAGCATTCCTTACCACAGAACCAGGGAAATGTTCTCTAAGACTAGGCCAGAATGCACTCGAGTAACATTCTCCTGAGATTAACAAAAGTGATCCTCCTGGCACCACAGGTAAATAGTATTCCTTTACATTGTACCAGGCATAGTACTAAGCCCTCGGGATGAACAGATGAATAAGGGACAATCCCTGTCCTAAAAGAGCTCTCTAGTTCTGTATTACTCTTGCCTAAATTTGGTAGGCACACAAGCCAGTGAGCTGGCAACTTCTTGAGCAAGTGCAGTGTTACAGATGCTCTAAATTATAGCACGAAGAACAGTTCTTGGTAAACCATAATTATTGGAAAGAACCAAGGAATTCCCCAGCTGGTATTAGGGGTAGCACCTAATTCTGGATTCTTTTCATTGAGCTTGAAGGAAAGGGAAAAACAGATTGTTCATCTGGTTTTTGGTTTTCCCTTCTGACAAGTTGCCAGATCATTGCTTTTGTGAAGAATCTGTTATCCCAAAGCAACTATGTTTTCTGTGTTGCTCCCTGGAGGGTGACAGATATAACTGCAAACAAAACAAGCATCCTCAGGAAAACCAAGCTGAAGTGATCACATTGTATCAGCATGCTAGTACTTAACCTAGAAAAATAAACTATAAAGGGTGAAAGCAATAAATATATATTAATAGACCAGAAAAGCTTTAAAGTAATTTAGTCCTCACAAAGCCCCTAGGTACTTTATTGCAAAAAAAACACCTAGGTTCTTCAGAAATTTCCCAAGGTCAACTGCAGAACCAAGAAGAGAACCTCACTTTTATAATTTATGCATATTATAAACCCGGGGAATACTAACGGGTGAACTTGACCTAAAACTTTTCCCATGTCTTCCTTTATTCCTCCCCTTTTCATAAGATGTGGGTCTTCTGGAAATAGGCATGTTTGGAATTATGTGGCTATGGATGAACCTGAGTACCCCTAAGGGCTTTTGTTTTGTTTTGTTTTGGTTTGGTTTGGTTTTTGGTTTTTGGTTTTTCCTGAAGGCGTCTGAATATGCCAGTGTTTTCCTAAACCAAATGGGAAGCAAGAGAAGTTATAGATACAGCGGGGAGGAGAGAGAGTGGTATTGATCAAGGCTCGCAAAATAAATAGACTTCTCAGACTTATGAATATCCCTGAATTACTGATCTCTGGGATTCAACTGCCCGTCACTATTATTATCCTATTCAGAGTTGACAGTTTATACATTGCTAATAAGTGATTCTCCCTAGACAATATGGGGTCTCTGTGAGGCTATATCTTAGCTTCCCCAATTACAGTTTCTGTACCCCCTTACCACAGGTTTCTTCCATTTAATACAGAACACTCTCCTTTCTATTATAAGATAAAGGTCAGAGTCAAAACCAAAGAGTTTCACAAAAACAATAACCGTCTTGTTCCCCACAACCTCTCTCTACCCCATAACCTCCCCAAAGGGAAAAAATGCAAGAAGGGATCTTGGTTTGAATGGAAATTGATTAAACTTTTTTTTCCAGTTTCAACACTATTTTTTTTAAACTCTTGGTTTCTAGTGACCTTTCAAATACAGAATAATTAAATGCTGAATTTGTTATAATCAAAAAACCTAAATTCAAAAGTCATTCAACAATTTTGCCAACTCTTATTCTGGGGGCATACAAGACCCTGAAATTTTAGCGGTTCCTGCCCTCCTCCCAGCATTGCTGTACCTTGTCAGGGATGCTGATGCACTTTAAATAATGTAAGAACTATGACTCACGGCCCCAAAATTTCTCATAAGAATTTTATTCTGTCTTTAGAAATTTAGCAAGGAATGTTCCAGAAGCATGTTCAGCTACAGAGATAGACTGACAGATAGATGATAGATGATAGAGAGATGACAGATTAAATAAATGTCAGATGACAGAGGATACATTAGATCAGATAGACAGATACAAATATACATCTAGCCTTCTCCTATATCTCCAGATACCTTACCTGTAGATAGCTGTATCCACAGCTGAACATATTTCACAAATGGCATATGTATCCACATGCGCGCACATACACACACACACACACACATATACACACACACACACACACACACACACACACACACATTCAGATTCTGGTGCTTGGATATCCCTAAGCATTCCACCCTTTTGGAGTAAAAGTTTCTTAACTACTCAAATAAAGTGGTGCAAGTACCCAAGTTCCACATGGAGGAAATTCCTTGCCCACAGGACTGGGAAATGGATGATGTCTACTCTATTAGCCCACTCAGCAGCCTGATTCTCCATAACTGCCTGACTCTCAATTCTTGGGCCTGCTCTCCTAGCACTGCCTTGCCCACAATGATTACCAATCTTCTTTTTATTCTCTAAAGCCCCACTAACTTGAAAGTGTGTGTGTAACAGAAGTTTAATGAAAATTTAGGGGCGCTGGGCTGGCTCAGTCAGTAGAGCATGTGACTCTTGATCTCAGGGTTGTGAGTTCAAGGCCCATGTTGGGCATAGAGCTTACTTAAAATTAAAAAAAAAAAAAGTTTCATGAAAATATAGAAAGAAGTAAGCATAGCTGAGAAACATATAGAAATATTGGTCTTTGCTGACCTAAAGTTCCTTGACCACTGCCACCACAAGTAACATCCTACTTGCCAAAGATTTCCTTAGGTGCCCTATTGGGTGCCTCCTCCATGGATATCCTCCTATCTTTCATATTCTGAACCTCTCTCCCAAGCTACCTGGGTAGTCCTCTCACCTTCTTATGCAGGGTAATTCACCTCTTCCTTTGTTTTCCCCTCTCTCCATAGGACACTTACCAAAAAGACCCAGCAAAGTGATTTTTCTAAGCAAAACACTGTTTACCTAAGATGGGTTTATGCTATGACCAGGGAAAGCAAAAACAGCTATAGTTGGTTTTGTTTCAAATGACATTCTTTTTCTTTTTCACCACACATAGACAAGCACTGAAGTATATGTATGTGTGTGTATATGTACATACCTCATTCTCCTTAAAAAATAGATAGATAGATAGATAGATAGATAGATATTCATTCAACTATTAAAGAGATCATCCCTGAAAAATGGAATTTAGCAAAGCTGGGAGCCTTTCTTTTTCTACAGTGTGTGTGTGTGTACATGTATGTGGACTGTGTGTGTGTGTGTATGTGTGTGTGTTGTAAAAGAGAATCAATAATAATTTAATAATAAATTACTTTGCAATTAAAAAAGATAAAAAACATTATTAATGAAAACAGAAATCCGGGGCTAATCCTTCTCTGTTTCCCCACATCCTATCTACTGATAAGCTCTGTCTCCAAAACATCACATCCCCTTGCGCTTCCCTTTTCCTCTGCTGCTACCCTCTGGCTTATGACCCACCACTTCTAACTCAGATATAACAGCCTTGTAATGGGTCTCCATGCTTTTACTTCTACAATTCACTCTCTTCATAGAAGAGAGATTTCTTTTGTTTTTTAAAGTTTATTTTTATTTATTATGAGAGAGAAAGAGCAAGCAGGGGAAAGGCAGATAGAGAGGGAGACAGAATCCCAAGCCAGCTCCGCACTGTCACACTGTCAGTGCAGAGCCCAGTGCTGAACTGTGAGATCATGACCTGAGCCAAAACCTAGGGTTGGATGCTTAACCGACTGAGTCACCCAGGCACCCCAGGAGAGATTTTAAAGACACGTCATGGGGGCGCCTGGGTGGCGCAGTCGGTTGAGCGTCCGACTTCAGCCAGGTCACGATCTCGCGGTCCGTGAGTTCGAGCCCCGCATCGGGCTCTGGGCTGATGGCTCGGAGCCTGGAGCCTGTTTCTGATTCTGTGTCTCCCTCTCTCTCTGCCCCTCCCCCGTTCATGCTCTGTCTCTCTCTGTCCCAAAAAAAAAAAAAAAAAAAAAAAAAAAGACACGTCATGACCTCCCTGCTTAAAATTCTTTTGGAGGTGTCCCAATAAAATGTAAACCCTTTCCCAAGGCCCTGCAGGACCTAGTCCTCATCCTCCTCTCTGACCTCACCTCCTGTGGCTCCCCCTCTTGTTCCCTATGTTCTTAGTACACTAGCTGGAGCACATCAAACTCATCCTTGCCACAGGAGCTTGCCACTTGCTTATCCCTCTTCACTGGGCTAATTTCTTCTTTAAATATCTTGGCTTCAATGGCACTTCCCTAGGAGACCCTCTCTAAGCACACTTTCTGATATAGGTCATGATGTTATTCTCTATTGAGTACTCATTTATCTGTGCCTCCAATAGAATATAAGCCCCATGGGACAGAGACCACAATTTTTTTGTTCTCTGTTATAAACCCTACAATTAATATAATATGTGGCTTACAGCAACATATGGATGAGTGGATGAATGAATGAAGCACCTTCTCCTTAAAAGGTGTTGTGCAAGAAATTTTATATGTAGGTTTAAAAATATGCTTGTGCTTCCAGGATCTTACCTTCAAACAGGAGGAATAAGACTTGTAAACAAATAATGACAAAATGTCACAGTAATTCAGAAGAAGAAAAACACTAGTTAAGATAACCAAAGACTGGGGCGCCTGGGTGGCGCAGTCGGTTAAGCGTCCGACTTCAGCCAGGTCACGATCTCGCGGTCCGTGAGTTCGAGCCCCGCGTCAGGCTCTGGGCTGATGGCTCAGAGCCTGGAGCCTGTTTCCGATTCTGTGTCTCCCTCTCTCTCTGCCCCTCCCCCGTTCATGCTCTGTCTCTCTCTGTCCCAAAAATAAATAAACGTTGATTGAAAAAAAAAAAAAAAAAGATAACCAAAGACTTTGTAGATTAGTGATTATTTGAGATGAACACTGAGAAATGGGTAAGATCACAAAGGATGGAAATTACAATATTCCAGACAGAATAAGCAAAGACATATGTACAAAGCACCCTTGGGGGGAGGGGGTAACATATTGAGCATTTTGCTTAAAGGTGTTATGTGGGTGATGTGGGAAAACACAAATTGGGGTCAGAATTTTGAAGATCATGAATACCAGAATAAGAGGTTTAAGCCTGTAGTTTCCTAAAAGAATATTGATATAATTAAAATGAACTTAAAGTAATTCTTACAGTGGCATATAAGGTCAATTGGAAGGTGAATTCTTCTGCCAGGGCTGCCATAACAAAGTACAAACAAATTTGTGGCTTACACAACAGAAATTTATTTTTTCAGAGTTCTGGAGTCTAGAAGATCAAGCTCAAGGTTTGGGCAGATTTGGTTTGTTTTCAGGCCTCTCTCTTTAGCTTGCAGATGGCCACCTTGGCACTGTGTCCTTACATGGTCGTCTCTGTGGGTGCATGTAATGAGTGTCTGTCTCTTAATCTCCTCTCACTAGGAAACCAGCCCTACTGGATTAGGGCTCACCCTAATTACCTCATTTTAATTTAATAATTTTTTAAAGGCTTTTCTCCAAATACAGTCACATTCTGAGGTGCCAGGCGCTAGGACTTCAACATACAGGCTAGGGTGGGGGGTGGAGGAGGGGAGGGAGAGACAATTCAGCCCATAACAGAAAGTGAGGGAGGAGAGGGAATCATTTTTGTGACTAAGTGTCAGCATGTTTCATCTTCCCTTTCTGAGTGTCACAAGGTCCCTTCCTCCCCTGTGGATCCCAAAGAAATTTTGGAAGGGTCTTGAATACATTCAAGAAGAAAAGAAACTATAATTTTGATGTAAGGAAACGGAGCACAATGGTGTCTGGTTAAGAAGCATTGTCTGCCTTACTTTTCACAATAAAGTTCTTACAAAGTCAAAATCAAGTTTTAAAATTCTGAATGTTTGATCTATGAAGACCCTGAGGTAAAAGCTTTCTGTGGCCTTTGTACTTCCACCACCCGCCCACAGACTGATTGTTACCTAAGGAATCCTAGAAGTTTTGTAAAGAATTATGTTTACTTTTCTTATTGATTCCTGGCCTGGCCCATTTCCAACAAATGTAGTGAATGAAATTTATGTTCTAACTTCACTCCTGGCTCCACTTAAGGTCCCCACCCTGAGTTTTCCAATGCCTCATTTGTCTTATTTGTTTACTTTTTTTGTTTTCACTTTGTAAGCTCTGTAAGCTTTCTTAAATCCTCTTTGTACCAAGGTAGAGTATTTTAAAAAATAAATGTTGAATTAAGAACAGTTGCAAAACCTGACACTGAATTTAATAATTTTGTTTCATAATAAAAGTCCTACAAATCACAGTTCTTACTAGACATGTCTATGGCCATAAAACTAATGGAAACTGACAGGAATAAGCCGAGGGAGGAAGAAGAGAAGGTTCTCCTGTTGTAGGAGCCTATGTCTCATGGTCAGGCTCTCCCTGACTCCTCAAAGCAGCTGATTTCTGTAATCCTCCAATGATGCCCAACTAGTGGCTCCATTTACACACTGAATTGCTCCCTGTCTTCACTGCCCCTCATTATTAACCCTGTGCTCATTTCTCTGAAATCGGTTAGCCAGGAGGTATCCCTCTTGGTCAGAGCCAGGAGTTTAAACCCAGGAAGTGGTCACATGCATGACATTCCAGTGAATCCTATGAAACCACCAGCTCACTTTCTGACTGTACCTAACCTTCTGTCACATCCTAACATCAGGATCTGTCTTATGTATACATCTTGTGTCTCCAGGTGAACCATCAATTTGAAGGGAAGATTCATATCTTTTACTTTGGTGAGCCTCTCAAATAGGTCACAATGCTAGGGATATAGAAGTTCATCATAAATACTTACTGATATAACTGAATTCAGTGCCTCTAAAAAGGGCAGAAAAATTAGAAATAGCAACAGCCAAAGGATAAAGGGAAACCACAGGTCCAAGAAATAACCTCAGTTAATTTTGTCTGTGTGGGAGCTTTACCGTGAGACCAGAAATAAACCACATGGGCGCTGACCACAGGACACTTAAAAGAGAGGAATTCAGCAGGAGGAAGGAAGATTATTGCTCACAATGCTATTTGGAGAAATACTGAGACTCAAACAAGAAAAACTGGCAGTCAAAAACAGTCATGGGCTATATTAAGTAGGAAGAACACACAGGAAAAAATAAAAAGAATGAGAAGAAAACACACATTTGCTGAGTGCCACTGCCAGACACATATTATTTAATCTTCTCAACAAACCTGTGAGGTAGGCACACAGGGAAACAGGCTGCAACAACTCAACAACTTCCTAAACTCACACAATTTGTAAATAATGAAGCTGAGAGCTGAGGCCCAACCCGTGTGATAGGAAAGCCCGAGCCCATGATTCAATACTGCACACTGGGCCGTATGTGTGAGGGGTTCAGACAGAAATGCAAATAGTGGGAGATCAATAAGCTAAAAGAAAAGGATATTAAAAAAAATGGGGTGAAGTACAAGATGTTCAAGGTAGAAGTTTCAGGATGAAAAGTCATGAACACCAGGCCTATACAAAAACATACATGTCTGATCAGGATGGGGCTACTTCTTTAAAGGCACCAATCACCTCATGTCCACTTTAATCCACAAAATTTGATAGTTCAAATTTTTTGTTCCTCCTGGTCCCTGTGATAATTCTCTTTAAGTTCTCACAGTTAAGAGAACTTAACTTTTCTCACTAAAATGAAATTTCCCTGTCTTCCTCTTTCATAACATTGTAACTGGACACTCCCAAGAAACCAAGAAAACTGGTTATTTGTTTAACACATCTATTTTTAAAAATATAATCTCCTAAGAGACTGAAAAATCAAGGCACAGATGGGAAGAAAATATTTGCCAAAGGAATTATACCCAAAATGTATAAAGACTTCAAATTTCAACAATAAGGAAAAAAAAACTTAAAAATGGGCAAAAGCTGTGAGCAGACACTCTACTAAAGAAGATACACAGATGGCAAATAAGTATATGAAAAGATGCTCGACATCATATGTCATTAGAGAATTACAAATTAAAAGAATGAGATACCACTACACAATAATTAGAATGGCAAAAACTCAAAACACTGACAACATCAAATGCTAATTAGGATGCGGAGCAACAGGAACTCTCACTCATTGCTGGTAGGAATGCAAACTCATATAGCCACTTTGGAAGACAGCTTGGCAGTTTCTTGACAGCTAAACATAGTTTTACAATATGATCCAGCAACTGTGCTCCTTGGTATTTACCCAAATGAATTGAAATCATGTCCACACAAAACCCTGCACATAAATATTTATAGCAGTTTTATTTGTAATTGCTAAGAATTGGAAACAACCAAGATGTCCATCATTAGGTGAATGGATAAACAAACTTTGGTAAATTCATAAAATGGAATATTATTCAGCAATAAAAAGAAATGACCTTCAATGCACATTTCTAAGTGAAAGAAGCCAGTCTGAAAAGGCTACATATTTATCATTCCAACTACAGGACATTCTGGAAAAAGGCAAAGGTTCATCACTTGTAATGAATATTATCACACCAATGCAAGATATTAATGATAGGGAAAACTGGGTATGTGTATGTATGTAGTTGGGAGTTAATACAGGAACTTTCTGTGCTTCCTGCTCAATTTTTCTGTAAACTTATAATTGTACTGAAAATAAACTTTGCTAATTAAAAACAAGGAAAGAAAAAAAAAAGATGGTACCAAAACATGTGTGTCTATTAGGCTCAATAGCTAATGGTGTGAAAATTAAACCTATAGACATATGTACTTGATGAGGATTTTGGTAAGTTTGGCCAAATTTTAATTTTACTTTGTCCTCTGAGGCTGTTTTACATTTGACACAAGCCTTAAAGCTCCTTGTCATTTGAAAATTCTGTTTTTAATGAATATTGTTCTTTTTTTACATATGAATCTACCAAAACAACTTTTCTCTTACTCTAAATTGGTGGAAATTTAATGCCAATGTTTCAAGTTGTTTTAAGAAACACGTCACGCTATGTTTCATAATCATGAGAATAAAGGGGAGTTCCCCTCTAAAGAATGGATTTGTTTTGTTTTTGTTTAAAACAGAAATCCCTCTTTTGGGAATACTCCTCTCATTTCATCCTTATCCACCACCTTTCTTCTTAAGCTCCAGGGATGAATTACCTTTGTAACACCAAGACCAAAAGAAAAATGAGAAAATGAGTAGTGATTACATAGCTCCAACTAGAAATATAGTAAATTCAAGACAAATTCCACTATACCCTCTCCCAAGACACACAAAAAAGAAAACAACTCTGATGTTCATGCTGGAGAGTGATCATTTGCTTGTTATGACTTTATGTGGTTTCATAAAAGGCGAGGGACAGTCATTGTGTCACCGTGTTTGTAAAAACGGGGAAGAAAGAAGAGGAAGCAAATAACTCCTGGAAAGCTCAGCCCAAGTGAGGAGAGAAACTCAAGGGGCACCGGGACGCTGGGGAAATTCCTCTTAGGCTGGAAAGCAGAAAACTGAGACAAACATCAGATTTCAAAGCCATGGCTTACGGTACATCCAGGTTAGAAGTTGAAGGTAGAAGCTAAAAAGAGTGCTGGTATGAGAGTAAAATACTTGTGTTCAAAAGTCCTCTCTTTCATCAATTCACTTCTTTGGCCAGTTTTCCACTAATGATAGATGTTTAGTTCCTATTTCATTGTGTTGCTCTCAGTTGTATGGAGCAAGCGATGAAGATGGAGAGATTACAATTCAATATTCCAATCAGAGTTAAGGCTTTGTGAGACCATTTGAACGGGGACTGGCAAACCCTTTCAGAGTTCTGATTCATTCTACCAGGCCCCTGTGAAACCATCAAAGAAATATCGAGAGTTCCAGGGCACCTGAGTGGCTCAGTTGATTGAGCATCCGACTTCAGCTCAGATCATGATCTTATGGTTTGTGGGCTCAAGACCCACATTGGGCTCTGTGCTGACAGCTCAGAGCCTGGAGCCTGCTTTGGATTCTGTGTCTCCCACTCTCTCTCTGCCCCTCCCCTGCTCATGCTCTGTCTCTCTCTCTCTCTCTCTCTCTCAAAAATAAAAAAAAAAATAATAAAAGTTTTTTTAATATATATAAAAAAAGAAATATCAAGAGCTCCACCCTAAGAATCCTAATCCTCTACATGGTCCCTGTGAACAGGAGGTGCTAGGTAACAACTGGCCTTCCTTCTCAGCCTCTCAGTAATGCCCTTGACTCAGCTCTTGCAGCCCCATAAGGTAGTCAGCTTACCCACCTCATTCTTGGGTCTCTGGGTACCTAAGCTTTCTCCATTTTCTCCTCCTAACTGTATTCTAGCCAGCTGACTGGGATCTACTAGATGACTAGGTACTGCCAGGCATCATCTCTGAATTCTTTATGTTCATTTTGAAATAAGATATGAAGCAATCAGGTTTACAAGGAAAGAAAAGTTATTCAATAAATATGAAGCAGCAAATTGGGATGAGTTAAAATAGAGAATGCAAGGACTCAAAAGATAATAAACTAAACTAGTAGTTCTCAAACTGGAAAAGCATAAAAACCACTTTGAAAGCATCTTTAAAATGAATAGGTACAGACATCACCTCAGATCCAGTGAATAAAAAAGGTAGGGGTTAATGTCAACTAAAAGTTTAAAAAAAATTTTTTTATTTAAGTTTTTTAAATGGCAGGGGGTGAAGAGAAGAGTGTAATTTTTTTAAAGTTCCACAGTGATTCAGATTTTCAACCCTGTTTAAAGCCACTGGTTAAATACTGGGGTGCCTGGGTGGCTCAGTTGGTTAAGCGACTGACTTTTGATTTCAGCTCAGTTCATGATCTCATTCGTGGTTCACGGGATTGAGCCCTGCATCAGGCTCTGCACTAACAGCAGAGAGCCTGCTTAAGATTCTCTCTCTCCCTCTCTGCCCCTCCCCTGCTCGTGCTGTCTCTCTCTTTCTCAAAATAAATAAACTCTTTTTAAAACAATCAATAATTGTTTAATTTAAAACAATCAATAATCAATTTTTTTCAGGTTAGCAGTCTGAACATTCATAATCATATACACTGAACATATATATGTATAGGAATAGAAGGTTTAGGAAACTGAACTGAATCTGGATTATTCCTCTGGAAGTTTAATTTTGTCATTTGGCTTTTTCTCTTAAAAGCTACATGTCTCCAAAAATGAGTTAGTAGATAATTATTTTAAGTTGTAAACTTATTCATAAGCATTTATTGCACATGAACTTTAGAAGAAAGCTGCCATGTGTGTATGTGTATGTGTGTGTGTACATGAATACATGAGTGGGGATGAGTAGAGACCAACTGGCACAAACCTCCATGGGCTGTCCCCCATAGATGTTTTGACACCCTATTAAACATTTTGAAAATCCCATAGGGCTTTAAGCCTCCTATGCAGTCCGATCCTAGTCAGAGGTAAGTTTACTGGCATCACCCAGCAAAAAAAGGCAGGTCTGTGTGGGAGTAGAGGTAATTGACAAGTATGACTGGAGACTTGGGGGGCTGAGTAGTCACAGCTGTGGTTTAACTAACAATTTCAGTTTTGAGTTGCTGGGGCCCCCAACAACTGAGAGCTAGAAAAGTGATATTTGGTAGACAGAATCTTCCAGGCACCAGCTCTGAAGACCTCCCACCAGAACCCTCAGATCACCAAGAAGCAGGAAATGCTCTGGTAGAACCGTTGGCGCCTCAGAGTCTCTGGCCACTTTCTTAAAGGCCACGTCTTAGAGTTGGAGTCTGAGTTCTCTATTGTTTTCTGGTTCTCAGCCTAAGTTTTCTTTTCCTCTAAGTCTCATTATGGTAATCAGAAAAATAGTTTAGTCTATGTGACTTCCACCATTCATTTCTTGGAGTACACTGGTTTTAATTTATAAGTAGAAATAATCCACATGTCAGACTTCTACTCATTCTTCAAGACCCTGTTCAGGTTTCACCCACACTATAAAGCCTCCTCTAACTACCTCCAGTGGCTAGGTGCTCATACATTGTGTAGCAGTTGAATTTTATAGATATCTTCATTACAGAAAAACACATTACAGTGAAATTCATAACATGCCTATCTTCTTGAGGAAAAAGGCATGTTTTATTCACATGATATCTCCATTCTTAACTGGTTCTAAACTCAATATATTTCTTGGAAAAAATAAAATAATAAGAGAAAAGAATGGGAAGGGAGAAAGGGAAAAAGGAAGAAAAGGGAAAATACTTCTTTAATCTTATATTCAATTATTTCTAGGTTATAAGAATTCAGTTTATCTTGGGCTCATGTAAATAGTTACTGGAATGAACCAAAAAGGACTTTCACACAACAGGGAGGAAAAGGTAGTCACCTTTTGTTCCTATGAGGCCATACTCTGAAAGAATTTATGTCCTGGAAACACCTCTGATCACTGTATCTGGGAGTTCTGTAGTTCCCTCCCCAGATACAAGATAAGGCTGCCTTTCCTGAAGGCAAGAAAAGACTTTTCCTGAAAAGCTCTTAGGAATGGCCCTAAGATATGCCTCCCAGTCCTCCAAGTGAAAAGAAGTATAAGACTCTATGTACAGTACTTGCTCAATATATACTTACCAAAGTTACACAAGAATGCCTTGAAGAAAGAGACAATTATGCTGAAGTGAATCATATTTTCACTTGAGGAAAATATACATATATGTGTGTATATATGTGTATACACACATATACACACACACACATACACACACACACACACACACACACACATACATATATACATACCAACTGCTCCAGAATGACTGAGGGCAAGGCTGAGATCAGTTCTCCATGTTAGAACTGCAGGCTAGTGGTCTTTCCAGGAAAAATGAACTCACAGTAAATAGACAGCTGGTTTTTAGCAGAACTGAAAAAAAAAAAAAGTTTTTAAAAGGGGACCAAAGAGGAGTGATCTTCAAAAGTTACAATGAATATGGGCTCATGCCTGCTCTTCTAAAAGAAAAATGAACAGAAGTTCAGAAATTTAGAATTCTAGTTCTGTTGTTGACAAAGACCAGATGGGTGACTTTGACTAAATCAGTTTTCTGTGCTTCAGTTTCCTTATCTCTCCAAGTGGGAGAATAATCTCTGAAATATCTCTGGGTTGTTGTAATTCCAGGTCACAATTTGTGACCCAGTTCTCAAATTTAACCTCTTAAGTGTTCTCTAACAACAGTTCTCAGAATATAGACAATTTAAAAATGTGGAATAAATGAATGGATGGGATTGAATGAATTTTATGCATTAACTTTCTGAGTCTGAAGCAACCTATTCTTCTAGGAAGGCGTTTTGCTCAATGCGATGAAAAGTATTCAGCAATTCCCAATAGCTTTTCAAAGCTCAAGTCATTGTGAGACCTTTTTGTTGTTGCTACTGTTTTCATGAACATCATATTTTAAGGACTTTTCCCCTATGACACGTTTTATATTTGACACTTTTCTTTCCATATTTCATGACTGACAGGACGATGGTAGGAAGGAGGTAAACAGAAAAGAGATGGTCAGTCTGAAAGGCATTTCTAGTTCTCATTTCCTCCTATTATATGAGGTCACTAAATTGTAAGAAAGGACATTAGAGCAAAAGCATCACAGACGCAGATATAAGGGTCCACGTAAGTAACAAATGTTTGGGTTATTAAAGGCACAAGCAATACTTTAATTCATCAAAAAAAAAACCTTTAATAACATCGCCATAATAGACTGTTGCACAACTCTTACCAAGTACAAGTTGCTCAATTCAAATTTAAGAGGATTATAAAGCAAGAAATAATAGGCAGCAGGTAGGCTGAACAGTTGAAGATGGACCAACAGGGAATAGAAAGAAACCTTCTGATAAATCAAGGAAAATCACAGAAATACAATGAGAGAGACAATAATGGCAACTGCCTGAAAAGGAGTTAATTTCCTTTCTTCAGATGGGGTTAGGCAGACCATCTCCTTCCAGAGGACAATATTAGAGTATTATTACCCATACAGTCCAGGCGGGCAGCCAGGTCCTGAGGTGGGCCCACAGGAGAGACTACCCCGTGGAAGAGCCTAACTGATGTGACTGGGAAAAGGAATAATGATTGCAGAAGTAGCAGACTTGGTTTTCCCATACAAAAGGAACCTAAGAATCAATACTGAATGATTATGTATACAATTTTGAGATCTGTTGCTCCATTTTTCAGCTATTTCCATAAGTGCTTAGAAAAACAAATATTATTATGGTCAAAGAACCTAACCACTTGGAGGAACACATGCAGAACTTACACAAATGGATAAAACACACACTTAAAGCTGAATAAGGTGCAAATCCTTCCTTCAAAGAGTTCAGTCTACACTTGATCTTAGCCAAAAGGCCGAGAAGCGATAAAGAGTTCAGTCTAAAACAAGAGTTCTTAACCCAGAGTCCATAAATAAAATTAAAGGAAATCCATTAAATCTAATCAAAAAATATTATTATTTTCACCAGCTTCCAACTAAAATTTAACATTTTCTTCAATTATGAGTATAGGCAATAAACTAAACCTCAATAGCATTAACAGTAATTGTGACCTTGTCAACAACTGAAATCACCATTATTTCCACCTTCTTTACAGTCATTGCAGATGTTGTAAGCTACTGACCTAGTACATACCCAAGAGCCATTTATGCTTGCCACTACTGAAAGTACATTAGTGGGGCGCCTAGGTGGCTCAGTCAGTTGAGCAACCAACTTCAGCTCAGGTCACGATTCCGCAGTTTGTGAGTTCAGGCCCCGTGTCGGGCTCTGTGCTGACAGCTCAGAGCCTGAAGCCTGCTTCGGATTCTATGTCTCCCTCTCTCTCTGCCCCTCCCTCACTCATGCTCTGTCTCTCTCTGTCTCAGAAATAAATAAACATTTGAAAGTACATGAGTAAACAAACCCACCAGTTAATTGTATTTACTGTATCAATAAAGAAGCACATATATCACTACAACATATATTTGGAAGTTTTCTTTTATATTTTGATAACTATATTTCAGTATCATTGGTTTGTTTTGTAATCCTATGTACACTGTTTTATAAATTTTAAATCATTCTAAAAAGAGGTTCATAGGCTTCACCCAGTGGCCAGAAGTTTTCAGAAGATTAAGAATTTCACATCTAAGAGAAGTCAGACAAGCACACAGCTTCTATACCAACCTGGCATTAAGTGTGGAGACTGTCTTTTGATAGAAATTTGGTTTCCAACCTTCTAGTTACTTCTCTGAGCTATCCCAGATCCTTCTAGTAAGTCCCTTTCCTACTTATGTAACCTAGAGTTCATACCTGTTAAGTGCAATCAAGATTCTCAGCTAGTACAGTATTTAATTGGTATTTGTATATTGTGATTTTAATAAGTATATTTTATACAAAAAGTATAAATAGCCATAATGGGCTAACTCTAAAATATTACCAGTTTAGTAAGTCTCCTTACTGAATCTGCCCTAATAGATGCTGCCATCTACCTTATAGCAACCAGCAAATGACAGACAGGCCTAGTACCCAAAAGGAATTGAAAATGGAATTGTGTTGAAAAGTCAGCCCCATGAGTGGTAGCAATTTTTATATACTTATATAAACTGTCTTGAATACTTGACTAATGATTTAATGTATCTTTTTCCACTACCAGTATTTTCTTATTATTCTCTTACCAGTGCCCAAATGACTTGGTAACACAATAGATAGTGACTGATGGATCAGTGATGCAGAATTCAAGAATAATTGTTTCCTCATCCTTCAACCCAAGAGGATTTACTTATTGAAGAAAGAAAAGCAATCACCTTAATGCAGCACTCCCATGACTTGTATGTTCAAGGGCAAGGTTAAATTGAGATTCTACAACAAACAGGCCAAATAGGTTTCATCTCACATGCCCACTGGGATCTAGTGGTAGTGGATGCCTGGAGCAGTGATGAAAGTGTCTTGAAGCTCCCTCTTAGCTCAGCATGAAACAATGCCACAGTTAATTAACAACACTTGTCAAGGGCACAAAAATGGTGACATGAGTGCTAGCTATCTTCCATCCTAGTTCTATATATTTTCATGAAAAATTACCCAAATGGGACCACAAAGCAAGGTAGATGAGAAGAAAGACTCTTCTATTGGCTGTGTCTTTATGAACCCAATTTTGATTCTCAACGGGCCTGCTGAAATTTCTCAGCCTGGATGAGTGGTCCAATTTCATGAGCTCATTAGTAGACATAAGAATTAAAGATGTAATAATAGCCAATAATCCTCTTGGGAACTCTCCCATGATGTACCAGCTGACTAAATGTAAATTTATTTGAGTCCTTCTGTAGATCCTGAGTTCTTTAGCCAGCATCATTGCTCCTGATAATAAGGAAGACTTCAAACACTGGCAAATATTCAAAGATCCAAAACCAAATGCCTCTTCCTAGTTTATCTTGCTCAAACAGATGACACATACTACTCCCAGAAACTGGTAACTACCTACGTTGGTAAACACTCTGGCATTGGTGGCCTCTGCTATTTCTTCTTTCTAGTCATACAGTCCTTTTGTGCAAGGGTCACTCTTACTCCCAAGAGGAAAGTCAACATGACTCACTTTCAGAAACTGAAAGTACATCATGTCCACATGAGCAGTGCTGCCTACTGTATAACCACAAAACCACATCAGAAGTCAGCTGCTTAGGAAGGAGAAGAGGCAATGGGCTGAATAAACTCACCCCCCATTCCAGATGGCCAGCCTTCCAGAGGCCCTGCAGGCTCCTAGCTAAACAGATACCTGGGGCAGATGACAGATGCCAGCAGCAAGTGCTGTCACGGTCACTGGCTCTATTACTAAACACAGTGACTTCCAAGCCCTGTTGTGAAGCTGTGAGGTTGGCTTTGTTCTTCTTTCTCTTTCCTTTGGCATATTCTTCTCTGAGTTTTCACTCCTCTTCCTAAGCATCCAGTGCTCTCTTGACAAACCTTGTGTTAGGTGATTTGGGGGAGTGCTTAAAGGCCCTCACCCTGGGTGGTATTCTGGCAGGACTCTATGACTGAGTACTCTAATAATTCTTACCTAAAAGGTATGAGAAATGGAACATGGCTAAGGCTTTAATTGGGGATCAGCAATCACTCACATTAATCAGAACAGAGGCATGTTTGGTCATTTTTGTGGTGGCTTTGGATAATACTCTCGCTTTTGTCTGTGTTCAGACATGATTATGAAGTGGTATTGTTTTTGCCTTGCCCCATTATGATCACAGAGTTGTTCTGTCAGATGTTAGAGTTCTGTGAAATTGTTTCTGTTCAACAGAACAGCAAGGCCTAGTCATGACTAGAGTGCAAGGCCAGCCCCCACAACACCACGGCCCAGCTGATAGAGCCAAGCCTGCTCCTGGCTATCAGGGGCTGCTCTGCTTTAAATCCCAATCCAGGGGCACCCGGGTGACTTAGTCGTTTAAGCGTCCGACTTCGGCTCAGGTCATGATCTCACAGTCTGTGAGTTCAAGCCCTGCGTCGGGCTCTGTGCTGACAGCTCAGAGCCTGAAGCCTGCTTCAGATTCTGTGTCTCCCTCCCTCTCTGCCCCTCCCCCACTCACATTCTGTGTGTGTCTCTCTCTCAAAAATAAGCACTAATCAATCAATCAATCAATCCCAATTCTGCAATATAGACTTATATCCTTCCCCCACCTTTCGCTTAAAGCTGTTCTGTTTCCCATTTCCTCCTTCAGACAATTCACTCTTTCAAAGTGTCATAAACAGAATTAATCTCCATTAACAAGAGTTAAAATTTTGTCCCAGAGCGGTTGGAGGGGTGTCTTGTACTTGTATCATAGTAGTGATCTGTTAGAGATAAAGCAGACCCCTGATAAACCATAATGGTGAGACTACTAAACTGTGGAACAGAGTACATTTAGGACTTCTCCAATTAAATCAAATAGGCAGCTGGCTCCTCTGCCAACATACAGAGCTGGACCTGCATTTCATCCCTACAACTGAACTTTGAGGTTAACTAATTCAATGAGGTTCATTCATGTAGTCCCACTGTTGATTTCCCAACTCCATCCACAGCTCTGGCAGTCTCTCCTCTCACACAAAATCTCTTCTCATCTGGCTGGCCTGTCCGTGCTAAGTTTTTATTTGGAGATGCTATGTTTGAATTCATATTGGAACTTGACCTGCCAACCCTAATAAGTTGATTTCAAAATGAAAACGACTGTCCTGAACAAGCCACCCTCTTTGCTTGCCTTTCAGCTACTCTGCGGGCGGAGCAGGACACTGGTCTCATGAAGTCTCTTCATAATACTCTGCTGCCACCTAGCGAAAAATTTATAATCAAACAAGCCCCTAGAATTGCCACTGACTACCTCTACTCACCCTCATATAATCCAAGGAAGCAGACACTTTTGTCAGCCCTAAACCCCCTTGGGCATCCAATGCTCCCAGAAAAGACCTGTCCACTAGGATTTCCAAGACAAACCCTTACCCCTCCTCTCTCTTGAGCCCCAGTACTGTAAGAGGAAAACTGCCAACTAAGAAGAATCTAGTTCTCTGCTAAGAGTCCACACTGAGACTAGAAAGGAAGTCAGAACAGAAAGAGTCTGGGCCTATAAAGAGTCCATAGTCAGCCCTCTGGGGTAAGCACAGCTAGAATTCCTAAGGATATCTTGTTGATTCTTCACAGTTTTGTCTTTGGTCTTAAGAAATAAACGCTATTGGGCACTTGGGTGGCTCATTCAGTTAAGACTTTGGCTCAGATCATGATCTCATGGTTTGTGAGGTCAAACCTCACATCAGGCTCTCTGCTGTCAGCACAGGGTCTGCTTTAGATCCTCTGTCTCCCTCTCTCTCTCTCTCTGCCCCTCTCCTAGTTCATTCTCTCTCTCTCTCTCTCTCTCTGTCTCTCAAAATAAATAAATAAATAAATAAATAAATAAATAAATAAATAAACTTTTTAAAAAAGTAAGAAATGCTATGGTAACATTCATATGTTTTTTAAAAAGAAAAGAAAAAAAAAGAAACAAATAACCATTTATTTTCCTCTGCTTATACTGGGCTAGACATTTTATTTAATCTTCAAAATAGCTCTTCAAGATAACATATTAACATCCCCACTTCACAGATGAGGCAATTAAGGCAGAGAGAGAGGCTAAGCAATGTGCCCAAAGTCACCTCGCTAGTTAGAGGAAGACTTGAGACTAAACTTCAGACAGTATGGCTTCAGAATCTGCCCTTTAACTGCTATGTTTTTCTGACTCTTTCTATGCCACCTGGAACACTGGTCCCTGAAGAAGAGAAAAAGGGAAGGAAAGAAACTTCCTGTTTTCTCCCTGAGCCTTCCTCCTGTGCCTCTCCATCATCCTTTTCTCAGGAACCCTAGAGCCCTTGGACCAGATTCCCAGCTTCCATGGCCTCTAGAATACCAGTGTGTGTAGGGGGGAGAGAGTGGGGGGGGGTGATCCAGATAGATGTAATAAGGAATCAGCAAGAAAAACACAAAATCCAAATTCTCCCCCAGTTCTAACTAAGAAGAAATAACAATGATTATTAAAATATAGATTTAGATATGTCAGTAGAATATAATGTAACCTGAAAGTATAAAAAAATAACATAGTTAAAAAGAGAATTAATTTCAAAAACCAAAGTAACTTCTGAACGATGCTTTCTGTGCACAGATAAATTAGGGTCATCAAAAACTTCACATGGATACATCTGAGACATATGAAGGACCCCAGGAATGGAGTGCTAGCATCCTAGCCACCTCCTCTGAGTGGTCAGCTTGCTGGTTCCTATCCAGAGAAGAGGTGGATGGAACAGCTTACTGGAAAGAAGGGCTGGGAAGTGTTTCTCTGAGAGATACTCCCAGGCGAACCTTTGTAAACATAGAAGGGGGAATTCAGAAAGGAGGAATTCCCTAGAAGGTCACGGTCTAGATCTTAGCCATGGCAGAGACCAGGAAAGAAACCCATTGATGACTCTGGAATAGAGATCAAACTGGCTTCTCAGGGCCCATTCCAGCCCACAAATGTGTTTTGACTGGCTTACTCAGTGCTTTCTAAATTATGAATCAGTGCTAGCATCTGAAAATCAGGAAATCACACATAAATTTGTATTTCCAACTTATCTTTAAGAATTGAAAGATCCAGTAATACTGAGCCTACTTTCCCATATGGTTAACCAGCTGAGTTCATCCAGGCCCTTCAGAGTACAATGTCTGGCAATGTGCCCACCCCACCAAGGCACTCACATAGCTTCTCTCTGGGACCCTAGAAGCAACTGAGTCTTTGGCTGCTGATCCAGTACTTGCTGCCCAGGGCCCTGGGACAGCCGCTCCACCAGACAGAATAGTACATACTAAAAACTGCCAGCCTATCTAGCAACCCAGCCCAGAAACAAGGGCATAACCACAGGAATCAGAAATAACACCAGGGCTATGGCCCTTCTCCCCATTTAAGAACTCCTACAATTTGATCTCAACTTAGCTTCCCAACATAATTTCCCATTACTTCCCTTATATAGCCTACACTGCAGCCACATCTCAATATTTACCATTTTATGAATATTATTCCCAGATTTGCACCCTCTATTTGGAATGCCTCCTCTGTACCCTCAGCTACTCCATGTGTCCAACCTATACCCATGCTTTGAGGTCTAGCTCAAACTCTGCCTCTGTGAAGCCTTCAATTTCTATAGTCAGAACTAATCCCTCCCTCCTGTCTCACTGTAGTATTACTTTATATGCCTACTGTGGGATTACCACAGTCTGATTTATATACCATTAGTCTGCCATTTATGTCCACTGTGAGCTCTTGAAAGACAGAAATTGCCTCTTACTATCTTTGGACCCCACTCCCTCTCCACTCACACTCCTTAGTTCCTAACAAAGTACCCTACCAAGAGCAGATTGTCAATAATTGTTGAATATATTTTTTAAAAATCAAAGATATGGTGTATGTATATATATAATATATACATATATACACACATCGTGGAACAGTATTCAGCCATAGAAAAGGATGAGATCTTGCCATTTGCAACAACATACATGGACCTAGAGAGAATTATGCTAAGTGAAATAAGTCAGTCAGAGAAAGACAAATACCATATGATTTCACTTATATATGGAATCTAAAAAAGAAACAAAACAAAAACAAAATAAAAGCAGAAACAGACCCATAAACACAGAGAACTGGTGGTTGCCAGAGGGGAGGGGGGGCAGGAATACAATCAAAATGGGTGAAGGGTAGTGGGAAGTACAGGTTTCCTACACTTATTCCAGGAATAAGTCACGAGAATAAATGGTACAGTATAGAGAATATAGTCTATGGTATTGTAACAGCATTATATGATGACATGATAGCTACACCTGTGAGAAAGGCATAAATGTCCTAAGTTGTTGAATCACTATTTGTACACCATGAAACTAATATAACATGGCCATCAACTACACCTCAATTTAAATATAAAATAAAATCAGGATGCCTGGGTGGCTCAGTTGGTGTGCTGACAGCTCAGAGCTCAGAGCCTGAAGCCTGCTTCAGATTCTGTGTCTCCCTCTCTCTCACTGCCCCTCCTCCACCCAAGCTCTGTCTCTCTCAAAAATAAACAAACATTAAAAATTTTTAAATAAAATAAAATAAAATAAAATAAAATAAAAGTAAAATAAAATAAAAATCACTGAGTGGGCACTGACTCCTACTGCCATCTAGTGACCATAATGTAGCATATGCCTAAAGACACTGCCATCATGTAAGAACCACAAACATTCCAAATCCATCTACCCATTTTCTTTCTTTCCTTTATTTCTCCTTCCATCCTTCCTTTTTCTCCTTTCCTTTTCTCATTCCCTTCCTTTGTTTATTTATCTTTCATTCAACAAATAATTTTTGATCATCATCTAGGTGACAGACACTATGAGCAGTTAAGAATCAGTACAAGTGTGGATAGGAGCTTGGGAAGATGGCAGAGTAAGAGGACCCTCAGTTCACCCTGCCCACATTTATACAACCAGATATCACTCACATCTGTGTAAACTGGAGAATGATCCCAAGACTGACTACATTGGTTCAGATGGATATAACCGATGTATTCAGAACATTCCATCCTAAAACAGCAGAATACACATTCTTTTCAAGTGCACATGGGACTTTCTCCAAAACAGATTACATATTGGGCAACAAAACAAGTATCAACAAATTAAAAAATATTGAAGACATACCATGCATCTATTCTGACCAAAATGCTATGAAACTAGAAATTACACACACACACACACACACACACACACACACACACAAAATCTGGGAAGCACACAAATACATGGACGTTAAATAACATGCTACTAAACAATGAATGTATTAACGAAGAAATCAAAGACAAAATTGAAAAATACATGGAAACAAGTGAAAAAAAAATACACTGGTCTAAAATCTTTGGGATACAGGAAAAGCTAAGGGGGAAGTTTATAGCAATGTAGGCCTACAACAAGAAGCAAGAAAAATCCGAAATAAGCAACTTAACCTTACATCTAAAGGAACTAGAAAAAGAACAATAAACTAAACATAAAACCTGCAGAAGGAAGGAAATAATAAATATTATAGCAGAAATCAACAAAATAGAAACTAAAAAAGAAAACAACAATAGAAAAGGATCAATGAAACCAGGAGCTGGTTCTTTTAAAAACATCAAGAAAGTTGATAAACCTTTAGCCAGACTCTCTGACACACAGAGAGAGAGAGAGAGAGAGAGAGAGAGAGAGAGAGAGAAAATCAGAAATGAAAGGGAAGAAGGGGGCCTGGATGGCTCAGTCAGTTAAGTGTCTGACTCCTGGTTTTGGCTCAGGTCATGATCTCATGGTTTGTGGGATTGAGCCCATCAGGCTCTGCACAATATAGAGCTTGCTTGGGATTCTCTCTCTCCTCTCTCTGTCCCTCCCCCCCACCACTCTCTCTCTCAATAAATAAATAAACATTTAAAATTTAAAAAAAAACAAAAAAACAAAAAGGGTAGGTACCTGGGTGGTTCAGTCGGTTAAGTGTCCAATTTTGGCTCAGGTCATGATCTCACGATCTGTGTGTTCGAGCTTCACGTTGGGCTCTGTGCAGACAGCTCAGAGCCTAGAGCCTGTTTAGGATTCTGTATCTCCCTCTCTCTCTCTCTCTCTCTGCCCTCTCCAGCTCGTGCTCTGTCCCTCTCTCCCTCCCTCTCTCTCTCTCAAGAATAAATAAACATTTAAAAAATTTTTAATTTAAAAGAAAGAAATGAAAGGGAAGAAATAACAAATGACACCACAGAAATACAAAATATTGTAAGAACATTATGAAAAATTATATGCCAAAAAATTGGACAACCTAGAAGAAATGGATAAATTCCTAGAAACATATAACCTACCAAAACTGAAGCAGAAAGAAACAGAAAATGAACAGAATGATTACCAGTAGTAAAATTGGATCAGTGATTAAAAAACTGCCAACAAACAAAAGTCCAGGGCTAGAAGGCTTCACAGGTGAATTCTACCAAACATTTAAAGAAGAATTAATACCTATTCTCAAACTATTCCCAAAAATAGAAGAGGAAGTAAAAGTTCATAATTCATTCTATGAAGCCAGCATTATCCCCTCATACCAAAAACAGAAAGACACTATGAAAACAGAGAACTACAGACCAATATCTCTGATGAACATGGATGTAAAAATCCTTAACAAAATACAAGCAAACCAAATTCAACAATACATTAAAAAAATCATTTATCATGATCAAGTGGGATTTACCTCTGGGATGAAAAGGTGGTTCAACATTTGTAAGTCAATCAATGTGATACATCACATCAATAAAAGAAGGGATAAAAACACATGATTATTTCAATAGGTGCAGAAAAAGTATTTGACAAAAGACAACATCCATTCATGATAAAAACCCGCAACAAAGTAGGATTAGAGGGAACATATCTCAACATAATAAAGGCTAGAAAACCTATATGAAAAACCCACAGCTAAATTCATACTCAATGGGGGAAAACTGAGAGCATTTCCCCCAAGGTCAGGAACAAGACAGGGATGTCCACTCTCACCACTATTGTTTAACATAGTACTGGAAGTCCTAGTCACAGCAATCAGATAAGAGGAAGGATTAAAGGCATCAAAATTGGTAAGAAAGACAGGAATGCCTGGGTGGCTCAGTCGGTTAAGCAAAATTGGTAAGAAAGAAGTAAAACTTTCACTATTTGCAGATGACATGATAGTATATAGAGAAAACCCTAAAAACTACACCAAAAAACTACTAGAACTGATCAATGAATTCAGTAAAGTAGCAGGATACAAAATTACCATATAGAATACCAAGGCATTTTTATATACTAATAATGAAGCAACAGAAAAAGAAATTAATAAAGCAAGTCCATTGGAAAAATAAAACAAAATTTAAAAAAACCATGGGGCACCTGGATGGCTCAGTTGGCTGAGCATCCAACTTTTGGTTTTGGCTCAGGTCATGATCCCAGGGTCATGGGATCGAGCCTCAAGTTGCATTGGGTTCTGTGCTGAGTGTGGATGGAGCCGGCTTGGGATTCACTCTCTCTCCCTCTGCCCCTCTCCCCTGCTTGTGCTCTCTCTCTCTCTCTCTCTCTCTCTCTCTCTCTCTCCCTTTCTCTCTCTAAAAAGAAAAGAAAAGAAAAGAAAAGAAAAGAAAAGAAAAGAAAAAGAAAGCAATCCTATCTACAACTGCACCAAAGATAATAAAATACCTAGGAATGAACCTACAAGGAAGTGAAAGATCTATACTCTGAAAACTATAAAACGCTGATAAAAGACATTGAAGATGGGGGCGCCTGGGTGGCTCAGTAGGTTGAGCGTCAGACTTCGGCTCAGGTCATGATCTTGCAGTTTGTGGGTTCGAGCCCCGCATCGGGCTCTGTACTGACAGCCCAGAGCCTGGAGCCTGCTTTGGATTCTGTGTCTCCTTCTCTCTTTGCCCCTCCCCCACTTGTTCTCTGTCTCTCAAAAATGAATGAATGAATGAATGAATGATACTGAAGATGACAAAAACAAGTGGAAAGATATTCCGTGATCGTGGATTAGAATACAAATATTGTTAAAATGTCCATAGTACCCAAAGCAAGCTACAGATTTAATGCAATCCCTATCAAAATACCAACAACAGTTTTCACAGACCTAATTAATTAACAATTAAAATTGTTATGGAACCACAGAAGACTCTGAATAGCCAAAACAGTCTTGAAAAAGACAAAAAAAACAAACAAAAAAAAAAAAAACAAGGCTGGAGGTATCACAATCCCAGATTTCAATACTACAAAGTTGTGGTAATCAAAACAGTATAGTACTGGCACAAAAATAGGCACATAGATCAACAGAATAGAAAGCCCAGAAATAAACCCCATTTATATGGTCAATTATCCATTCATCTATTGATGAAGGTGCACTGAAGATAAAATCTTTGACAAAGAAGAAAAGAATATGCAATAGAAAAAAGAATTCCCCTTTAACAATTAGTATTGGGAAACCTGGACAGATACATGCAAAACAATGAAACTGGACCACTGGCTTATACCATACACAAAGATGAATTCAAAATGGATTAAGGACTGAAATGAGAGACCTAAAACTATAAAAATTATAGAAGAGAGCATAGACAGTAATTTCTCCAACATTGAACAGGGCAACTTTTTTCTAGATATGTCTCCTGAAGCAAGGGAAATAAAAGCAAAAATAAACTACTGGGACTACATCAAAATAAAAAGCTTTTGCACAGCAAAGCAAACAATCAACAAAACTAAAAGACAACCAACCTACTAAATGGGAGAAGATATTTGCAAATGACATCTCTGAAGAAGGGTTAGTATCCAAAATACATAAAGAACTTAACTCAACACTCAAAAAACCAGATAATCCAATTAAAAATGGGAAGAACATACGAACAGACATTTCACCAAAGAAGACATCCAGATGGTCAACACATGAATAGATGCTCAACATCACTCATCATCAGGGAGATGCAAATCAAAACTACAATGAGATATCACCTCACATCTGTCAGAATGACTAAAATCAACAACACAAGAAACAAGTATTGGAGAGGATGTGGAGAAACAGGAAACCTCACGCCCTCTTGGTGGGAATGCAAACTGATGCAATCACTCTGGAAAACAGTATGGAGGTTCCTCATAAAGTTAAACATGGGACTACCCTATGATCTAGTAATTGCACTACTGGATATTGACCCAAAAAATACCAAAACACTAATTCAAAGGGATACATGCATCCTTATGCTTATAACAGAATTATTTACAATAGTCAAATTATGAAAGCAGCCCAAGTGTCCATCGATAGATGAATGGATAAAGAAGCAGTGGGGTGTGTGTGTGTGTGTGTGTGTGTGTGTGTGTGTGTATACACACACACACACACACACACACAATGGACTATTATTCAGCCATAGAAAAGAATGAAATCTTGCCATCTGCATCAACTTGGCTGGAGCTAGAAGAGTATAATGCTGAGCAAACTAAGCCAGTCAGATAAAGACAAATACATATGATGTCACTCATATGTAGAATTAAGAAACAAAACAAACAGGCAAAGAAGGGAAAAAAGGAGAGAGAAACAAACCAAGAAACAGACTCTTAACTACAGAGAACTGATGGTTGGCAGAGAGAAGGTGGTTGGGGGGATGAGTGAAGCAGGTGATGGGGATTAAGGAGTACACTTGTGAAGATGAGCACTGAATAACAGAAAGAAGTGCTGGATCACTATATTGTACACCTGAACTAATATAACACTGTATGTTAACTACACTGGAATTAAGAGAAAAACTTAATAAAAGAATCAATACAAATGTGATTAGACATAGAGGACTCCCATTGTCAGCCATGATGGAACAAGCCCACTACAGCCTACACTTCCTGATTATCTAAAAACTATGAACAAACACACAAAAGCAACTATCTGAGAACTCTGAAAAGTTAAGAATAACAAGCAGATTAAGGAGGAAAAACTAAACTTGAAAAACCTATACAAGGATGAATTTCTTTGGTATTCTTATTCTTTTGTTTTCCCACTTTGACCCAAGAAATTGTGTTGTTTTTTTCTATTTTTATTTCCAGTTCTGCACTAAAGGTACCCCAAATCATGAACCTGCCATGTGGTCACCATATTGCAAGAACAGTTCCAACACCTACAACTTTGAGGGTAAAAAAAAACTATATCTGGCCAGAGGAACCAGAAGAGGGGAATCTTGTGATTCAGAAAGAATGGAGGAATCACTTTTATTTTTCCCTCTCTCTCTTTTCTCTTACCATTTTGTTTTGAGGGTTGCCCCAGTCATACAGAATTACATGTAATGCGTTCACTAGAACTTCAAGTTAAACTTTATCCTTCTAGTCACATGACCAAGAAAAGGAGTGCCTGAAAGCCAAAGGGTTTGGTAGAAATGTGGGGAGGAAAGACCTGAAAGAGATCTCCTAATTCTGCAGATAAAATATGTGCTGAATTCACCTCTGAGTGCAAATGCACAGGACAGACCCAATGCAGCTTAGCAAAGACCTTGAAAACTTAATTAAGTTGGAACCACCATCCAGAGAAAGTAAAACAAAACTTGCAGTCTGAACTTAATATGAATGATTACTGCCAAAACTTAAAAAATAACAACAAAAATCAGCATTCTCCACAGAATTTTAGTAGGGCCTAGAGTCTTTGAATATAATATCCAAAATGTCTGGATAAAGTCCAAAATTATGTGACCAATAAGGAACCAGGAAAATCAGATCACTTCTTAAGGGAAAAGACAATTAACAGATGTCAAACTTGAGATGAGCCAGATATCAGAATCACACAAAAGCTTTACAACAGCTATTATACCAGACTTCTAGAAGCAAACACTCTTGAAATTAATGAAAGATAGAAGCTCTCAGCAGAAAAATGGAAACTACAAAAAAAATAAATAAATAAAAGAAAGTAAATTTTAGAACAGAAAAATATCTAAAATACAAAATTCAACTAAATTACTCAAGGGATATGATAGAAGGAAGAGTTAGCAAACAAGTACAGATCAATAAAACTATACAATCTGAAAGACACAGAGGAAAAATGTTGGAAAAAAATTTAAAAAACAGAACCCCAGGAATCTATAGGAAAATATCAAAGGTCTAATGTTCGTGTAATTGGAATCCCAGAAAAATACGAAAAAGATATTGGCACAGAAAAACTATCTCAAGAAATGATGGCTAAAAACTTCCCAATTTGGTGAAAGAAATATATTTATAAATTAAAGAAGCTCAGAAAACACCAAACAAGATAAATTCAAAGAAAACCATACCCAGATACATCATAATGAATTTTCAGAATATCAAAGCCTTGAAGGTAGTCAGAGAAAAGTGATAAATTACATACAGAATGATTCAAATGACTATGAATTTCTTATCAAAACTACGGAGGCCAGAAGACAGTGGAACATCTTTAAAGTGCTGTAATAAAATGACTGTCAACCCAGAATCCTATGCCTACCAAAATATCTATCAAGAATTATGGTGAAAAGAGAACATTTTAAGATAAAGAAAAGCTAAGGTAACTCATCAGCAAAACTGCTCTAAGAAAAATGCTAAAGTAAGCTTTTCAGGCTAGCTGAAAATGATACAAAAGGGAGATCTGGAACTTCAGGATTTAAGGGAAAACAATGACATAATAAATGATAATGGATACATATAATAGGTTATTTTTTTTCCTCTTGGGTTCATTAATGTAGGTATGACTATTGAAAATAAAATTATAACACTGATGGGATTTTTTAATGCACGTAAATGTTATACATATGACAATTTTAACATAAGGGGAGGGGAAGATAAAGGAAACTACATGGTTAAAACCTATACCCTTACTTTAGGTAGTAAAATATTAACTCTAAGTAAACTATGAAAGGCTAGGTATGTATATTATAATTCCTAGAACAGCCACTAAAAAAGAAAAAAAAAAGGTATAAAGCCAAGAGATAAAACATAAATATAAAAATACTAGAATAATCTAAAACATGGCAGAAAATGGTAAGTAAAGGAATCAAAACCAGAGAGAGGAAAGTCTAAAATGCATAATTAACGAGTAGACCTAAATCCAACCATATATATATAATTCCGTTTAAAAGTAAGTGATCTCTAGGGGTGCCTGGGCGGCTCAATTGGTTAAGCGTCCAACTTCGGCTCAGGTCATGATCTCACAGTTTGTGAGGTCAAGCCCTGCATCAAGCTCTGTGCTGACAACTCAGAGCCTGGAGCCTGCTTCAGATTCTGTGTCTCCCTCTGTCTCTACCACTCCCCCTTCCCTGCTCATGCTCTGTCTCTCTGTCTCTCTGAAAAAGAAATAAACATTAAAAATATTTTTAAGTAAATGGCCTCAATAACACCAACCAAAAGCCAGAAATGGTCAGACTGAAAAAACAAAAAGGCTCAACTATATGCTGTCTATAAGAATTCACTTTAAATATAATGATATTAGATTAATGTAAAAGAATGGAAAATGATAAACCATGAAATCACACTAACCAAAAGAAACCGAGAATGACTATGTCAATATCAAGGTAGATGTCAGAACAAGGACTATTACCAGGGAGAAAGAGGGATCAACATTAAGAACACATAACATTCCAGATATGTATGTAAAAAACAACACAGCTTCAAAATACATGAACAAAAAACTGATAGAACTAAAAGGAAGAAAACACAAATCCACAATTATACTTAGAGACATCAAAACACCTCTCATTAGTCAATAGAACAGCAGAAAATCAACAAGGACTGAGAAGACTTGAACAACATCATCAATAAAGTTGACCTAACTAATAAAGTATTCCACCCAACAACAGGAGAAAACACACTCTTTTCAAGTACACATGGAGCATTCAAATACACATGGAGTAGATCAGGGGTCAGCAAACTATCACCTGGAGGCCAAGTTCAGCCCACCATCATTAAGTCTTATTGGAACACACCTATGCCCATTTTTTTGCATATTGTCTGTGGCTATTTTTGTGCAACGAAGGCAGAGATAAGTAGTTGCAAGAGTATGGCCCTAAATGCAAAAAGTATTTACTATTTGACACTTTACAAAAAAGCTACCTACCTCTGGTTCTGAATAATAAGGAAACACAGTGAATTTATGTGGGGAATAAACTTAGGAATTCCCTGGGCTTGTACCCGATGGGTTAACAAGGCATAAAGAATTACAAAGCCATAGGATGCTCACACCCAAGTTTGGGTAAACAAGATTAGGTAAATAAGGATAGGGAGGGTGGGGCAAAGGCCCCAGGATGGAGAGGGTGGGGCCAAGGCCCCAATACAATGGTGTAGGAGGTAAATAAAATCAGGTATCCAGGGCGAAAACACCCCCCTATTTAGTACTATAGCAGAAAGCTGCTTTCACAGGAAGGACCAAATTAGGTAAACAGATAAATGGGGCTACAGACCCCTGTGGGGTGAAGCTGCCCAAAGCGGAACTAATTAGCAAAAGAAAGGTGCCTTGTTGACCCTGAGGCAGCATGCTTTATCTGTCTTATACCCTAGACTGGCTAAGACAAACAGACACTGGTGCCTCCGTCTGCCTCATGTCTGCTCTTAACATCCATCTGCCCTATGCCAGGATTTTGTTTTATATTGACCTAAACCCCTAACAACGATATCCTCAGAACCCCCTTTCCCTCACGCCCATGAGTTAATGCTCACAGATTTATTGTCTCTTTGTGCATGTCCATCACCATGTTTGTAAGCCTTCTGATCCTAATAAAAATGGAGCAAGGACCCTTAATCGGGGCTCTTGTCTTTTCCTGGACATTAGCCATCTCTTGAATTTTACTCCTGCGTCCCACTTAGACAAGAAAGAACTTTAGACACAGAGTCTACGACAAATTTAAAAGAATGGAAAACACACAAAGCATATTCTCTGACCATAATGGAATTAAATTAGAAACTGATAATAAAGATATTTTAAAATTTCCCAAATTTTTGGAAATTAAACAGCATCCTTCTAAATAACCCACTGGCCAAAGTGGAGCTCTTGAGACAATTAGAAAATATTGTAATCTATATAAATATGCAAATACATTAAAATTTTCTGGGAGGATATAACTAGAGAAGTACTTATAGGAAAATTTATAGCAATAGTGCTTATATTATAAAAGGAAAACGATCTCAAATTATATTCTAAGCTTGCATATTACAAAACTAAAAAAATAAGAGCAAATTAAACAAGGGCAGAAGATTAGACAGAACTGTGTGCCTGTCTGTCAGGTGACCAGTCAGGCCACAGTCTATGAGAGGAGGGGTCTAATAAAGAAAGGCTTAAAAAAAAATCAATCATTTTCCCCAAATCTCTGCAATTATAGAGAGAGTACAAAGGATTCTGATTTGAAACCCATGGACCAAAATAAGGATGAAGGGGGCTTTATAACTTTAATTGAAAAGTATACAATAAAGAAGTAAAAGCTACTAATCTCCTATTCACTTTGTGTTTTAATTATTAGTGAACAAAACACAAAATGTTTTTTAGTGTTGAAAACTAAAATGTTTTTTAGTGTTTTTTAGTGTTGAAAATCACTCAAGAAGAATTAAGAAGAATTAACCTGAATATTCTATTCTATTCTATTCTATTCTATTCAAGAAATTGAATTTGTAGTTTAAAACTTTCTAACAAAGAAAAGCACAGGCCCAGAGGACTTCACTGCTAAACTCAACCAAACATTTCAGGAAGAAATAAAACCAAATCTATATAATCTTGTCCATAAAATAGAAGAGGGAGGAAAACTTTCTAACTTATTTTATGATGCCAGCATTACCCTGATACCAAAACCAGAAAAGGATATTACAAGAGAGAAAAACTACAGCCCAGTATCAGTATCTTTCATGAACATGGACACAAAAACTCTCAACAAAATATAATCAAATCAAATCCAGAAACATATAAAAAGGATAATATACCATCAACAAGAAAGCCTTATTACAGGAAAGCAAAGATGTTTCTATGCAACAACAGGAGAATACACATTTTTTTCAAGTGCACATGGAGCATTCATCAAAGTAGATCAAGGGTCAGCAAACTATCACCTGCAGGTAAAATTCAACCACCATCAATTTTTGTAAATATTTGATGACACTCCACCAAAGAATTTCTAAGGATAGCAAATAAGTACATGAAAAGATGCTCTGTATTGTAAGTCATTAGGCAAACAAAATATCACTATCAACCTATTAGAATCCTAAATTTAAAAAATAATAATTGAGTTATTATTGAGTTATATTGAGTTATGTAACTCAATATAATTGAGTTATATTGAGAATATCCAGCACAAGAGTTCCATGTGCTAGAACTCTTCATATATTTCTGGTCAGAAAGCAAAATGGTATAGCCACTTTGGAAACAATTGGCCATTTCTTATAAATAAACCTTGTCTAGATCTTAAAAAAAAAAAAGTTAACTCAAAATAGATCAAAGACCTAAAAGTATAATATAAAACCATAAAACTCCTAGAAGAAATTTAGGAGAAAATTTTTGTGACCTGACGTTAGGCAAAGAGTTCATAGATGTGGCACCAGAAGCATGACCAAAAAAGATAAAAAATGGATAAATTTGATTGTATCAAAACTAAAAACATTTGCTATGCAAAAGACACTGTTGAGCAAATAAAAAGACAGCCTACTGAGGGAAAAAAAGAAATTGATGATTATCTGGTTCAAAGGTTTCAATTTACAGATCAGAAAACTGAAGCCCAGAGAAGACAAATAACTGCCTTGTCAAACTTACAAAACTCACACATTGATGAAGCCAGAACTTTAGAAACCAAATCAGACAGAGGAGCAGCTGCACATTTTAACAACTCACATTAAAATCTCAGAATCACTTCAATTAAATTGATCAAGGCACTTAAAATCTTATTAGTCTTAATCTTTTATTTTAAAGTCAAATCAGCAACAATATTTAACAACTGCCCCTATTCATTGTCATAAATATAACTCAGACAAAATCACCTAGAACTTAAACACTAAAATGATCAAAAATAAGGTTTTGTATGACCCATCTTATTCCACTTTAACTCTTGTTTTATCCATTTACCCATACTGAGGTCACACATTAATAGCCTTAGTTGCATTCATCCTGAAAATCAGTTTTGTCTGAGTACATCCATAGAATCCACTGAGTAACCTCAAATACAAGGCAAGGAAGTTATCCGAAGACAAAATGGGTCCATCTGCCTGAGCCTAGTCCAGAGGCAGGAAGATTGGAGAGACAGAAATGCGTGTCTGTTTATCAGGTGACCAGTCATGCCACAGTCAGTGAGAGGAGTACTCTAATAAAGAGAGGGCTAAATTGGGGCACCTGGGTGGCTCATTCAGTTAAGTATACAACTTTGGCTCAGGTCATGTTCTCACGGTTCATGGTTTGAGCCCCACATCCGGCTCTGTGCTGACATCTCAGAGCCTGGAGCCTGCTTCCGATTTTGTGTCTTCCTCTCTCTCTGGCCCTACCCCGCTCACACTCTGTCTCTCTCTCTCTCAAAAATAAACATTAAAGAGAGGGCTAAATAAATAAATAAATAAACAAACAGACAGATAGATAAATCATTTCCCCCAAATCTCTATTACACAGAGAGTACAAAGGATTCTGATTTGAAACCCAAGGAACAAAATGAGGATGAAGGGGACTTTTATAACTTTAATTGAAAAGTACACAACAGGAAAGTAAAAGCCACTAATAATTTCATCACAAGAAAATTATATAATTAAATGAAGGCTCTCCCATTCCTGACACCCTTTTAGACTGCCCCTAACCCTATCTGATCCAAGTTAATCCCCTAAAGAAACCATGGTTAACAGTTGTATAACTTTAGAGAAAGATGCACATAAAGTTTTTTAATGAGATTATGCTATGCATATTGGACTGAAATTGCTAAAAATATATCATAGTTAGGTTTTCAGGTCAGTATTTATTTTTGATAGCCCTCAGTATTTCATAATTTACCCAGTCATTTCTCTATTGATAGACATACAGGTCATTTCTAACTTCTTAAGTTAAGATCCTGGCTAAGGAAGAGTTTCCTAAAGGTTCTTAACAAAGTTCTAGTTCAGGAAGAGGAATTAGAGAAGCACACACAAAAGCATTCATAAAATGAGTAAATGGTGAAAAGGAATTTAAGGAAGGCTGGAATTCCAGTAAAACCAGACTTAACTTTACCTCAAGCTTTGTGACAAATAAGTAAGATAGCATATATAAAGAATCTGGCACAATACATGGCCACAATAAATGTTACTTTCCTTCCTAGGGCATTTCTTCCTTTCAGTTCCTACCTGATAGAGCCTAGTATGTGGAAGAATTTTAAATTCCTGGGTTTGAGGCTGAAAGAGATTCAAGTGACCCCGTAGAACCATCCTGAAAGGCACTGCTTACTAACAGAGAACAGGTATCCCAAGACAAAACCCATGTCTTCTCTCTATACATCCTTAGGGTAATTTACTTACCACCCTGAGGAATTTGCTACTACCCTACTGAGATAGCCTTTGTCTCAATTCTGTTTTTGAGGATTTCCATCTCAATATCCCAAGAACCAAGGTCTCTTTTTAAAAAATTATTTATTTATTTATTTACTTACTTACTTATTTATTTATTTTGAGAGAGAGAGAGAGAGAGTGAGTGAGAGTGAGAATACATGGGAAAGCAGGAATGGGGGCAGGGGCAGAGAGAGAGAGAGAGAGAGAGAGAGAGAGAGAGAGAGAGAGAAAGAGAGAGAGAAAGAGAATCCCAAGCAGGTTCCATGCTGTTGGTGCAAAGCCTGACCTGGGGCTCAAACTCACCAACTGTGAAATCATGACCTGAGCTGAAATCAAGAGTTGGATGCTTAACCAACTGAGACACCCAGGCGCTCAGAACCAAGGTCTCTTTACATTTGTCATCACCATGGGTCACCATACTAGTAAGACTCCTGGGAGCTTTCCCTGTAATATACTGGGGTTCTGAAAATGATCATCATTGTATACATGAGAAGACTTTCCATAAAGTCTTCCTTAACCCCCTTCAGGAAGAATAAACACTCTCTTCAAATGTTTTCCCAAAGCATATGTGTTGCTGATAAGTTTATTATCGCTCTCATCACATCCTTTTGGTATAGTTATTTTTTTGTTATTTTCTTTTTCAACAGGTGACTTCTTGACCATGCACCTCAATTCGAGGTATTTTTTATACTCTGCACCCCAGCTAATCATTCTGCAATCACTTCCAAGTATTACTACTGAGACTACTACTACTAATACTTTTAAGAATAGTTGTGAAAATAATTACATTAAGCTTTAAAGTTAACACATATCTCATTTGATTCTTAGAATAACTATGTTAAATAAATATAACAGATAATATTACATTCTTGGTTTCACAGCCTTAAAACCCTAAGCTACAGAAATTGGATAACTTACCCAAGGTTACAAAGCTAATAACTAGTAGCACTACCTTAAATCCCAGGCATTTTGTACAACAATAGAAAAATATTACTTCTTCACTAACAGTGGCAGTTAGACTGGATTGCTAAAGAAAATTTATAGGACCCAAAATGACAGTGCTTGCACAAAGGATACACTGTTGTGACAGTTTTACTGAAGGGATCTACATCACTGCTATAGATTCTCACAGGAAGTAGTCTGGAGAGGTCAGGTACAGCCTCCTACTGTCCTCCCTCTGACGGCAAATGCAGAGAACTTGGGACTAGAAAGCCCAAAATGGAATCTCAACTGAGGTTTTTTTATATTTTGCTGATTGCCTGGGCATATATTCCTGCTATGTAACCACAACAGCACAGCCATCCAAAAATCTCACTAAAACCAGGTGCAAATCATCAGTCCCACTCTTATCAAATGCTAACAGGCCAGTACAACCTGCCCCAAAACTCCTCAGAGCAACACCAGTAATCAATATGCTTCATGCCATGCAGGAACTGCAGCATGACAGCTCAGGCTGATTCCAGCTCAGAGGGAATTAACCCTCACTGCACGCTTCCCTCTGTTGTATTTGCCCTCTAGGGTGCAAAAACAAGCGCTGTCTTTGAAAACAAGAGCAATCCTGCACCCTCAGAGGAGTGCTTGAAGTTCCTGGACTTGGGAAGGATTTATTCCTGTTCCTAAAAGTGATAGGAATGCCATAAACAGGTACTATTTCAGTCTTCAGAGGTTCCTTCTGTTACTGAATGTTTACATTCATGCAAAGTATTGAGGTATTTCTTTCAGACACATGGTTGCATCTGAGAACCTGATAATGGTCCCTGTTCTGCAGGAGCTAGGGAGCTATCCTGTCAATCTCATCTACCAGCTCAGTAACCCCTGCTTTCTATCTCATACTCCCCTCACTTTCTCAGACTCCTCTTCAACAGATCATCTTAGTGTAATGTAAAAATTACTAATTTGTTACAAAATTCCAGTCCCCAGAATCTGGTTTTGCCCACGAAGCTTCCAAGAGGCTAGGAATTTAGGGTTCTTCTGCCTCCCTCAGCATTGAGTCTCATTTCTGATGCTCTGGAGCTGGAAGAAGGTAAAGTCTCAACTTTCAGAACTCTGGCTTCAGGGATCAGACACTTCTTTTAAAGACTGCTGCCACACCATTTTGATTACTGTAGCTTTGGAATATATTTTGGAATCAGGAAGTGTGATGCTTCCATCTTTGTTCTTGCTCAAAATTGCTTGGTCTGAGATCCTTTGAGATTCTATATGAATTTAACTTTTTTTTTAATTTCTGTAAAAAAAAAATACTATTCAGATTTTGACAGGGATTGCAGTGAACCTATAGGTCATTTTGGGTATGTGAAAAATAATTCTTCCAAGCCATAAACATGGAATGAGTTTCCATTTATTTGTATCTTTTTAAATTTCCTTCAATGTTTTATAGTTTTCAGTGTACCAGTCTTTTTCACCTCCTTGATCAACTTTATTCCTAATTATCCAACTAGCGAGTATATATCCAAAGGAAACAAAATCATCTCAAAGAGATATCTGCATTCCCATGTTCACCGCAGCATTATTTGCAATAGCCAACCAGGAAAGCAACCTAAATGTCCATTGACAGATGAATGGATAAAGATGACATTTACATACAATGGAATATTATTCAGTATTAAAAAAAGGAAATCCTGGAGCTCCTGGGTGGCTCACTTGGTTGAGCATCTGACTCTTGATTTCAGCTCAGGTCATGATCCTGGGGTCATGGGGTCATGGGATCGAGCCCCCCATCAGACTCTGTGCTGAGTGGGGAGCCTGCCTGGGATTCTCTCTCTCCCTCTGCCCCCTCCCCCACATGCACTTTCTCTCTCTGTCTCTCTCTCTCTCTCTCTCTAAACATAAAATAAACATAGGGGTTCCTGGGTGGCTCAGTCAGTTAAGCATCTGACTTCGGTTCAGGTCATGATCTTGCGGCTCGTGAATTTGAGCCCCACGTCAAGCTTGGAGCCTGGAGCCTGCTTCAGATTCTGTGTCTCCCTCTCTCTCTGCCCCTCCCCCGCTCGTATTCTGTCTCTGTCTCAAAAATAAATAAAACATTTAAAATAATTTAAACAGGGGCGCCTGGGTGGCTCAGTCAGCTGAGCGTCCGACTTCGGCTCAGGTCATGATCTCACGGTCTGTGAGTTCGAGCCCCACATCGGGCTCTGTGCTGACAGCTCAGAGCCTGGAACCTGCTTTGGATTCTCTGCTCCTTCCCCGCTCATGCTCTGTCTCTCTCTCAGAAATAAATAAACATTAAAGAAAATTTTAAAAAAATAAATACATAAAATAAAATAAAATAATTTAAACGTAAAATAAAAATAAATAAAAATTAAAAAGGAAATACTGCCATTTGGGAAAACACAGGTGAAACAGAGAATATTACTCTAAGTGAAATGAGTCAGACACAGAAGGACAAATATTACATGATCCTACTTACATGAGAAATCTAAAATAGTCAAACTTTATGTAAGTTAGTCAAACTTTATGTAAGAAGCAGAGAATAAATGGTGGCTGCCAGGGGCTGGAAGGACAGGGAAACGGAGAAGTATTAGAGTATAAAGTTTCAGTTATACAAGATGAGTAAGTCCTAGAGATCTTCCAAGTAGCATAGTGCCTACAGTTAACAATACCATATTGTATACTTTACAATTTGCTAAAAGGGTAGATCTTATGTTAAGTATCGTTATCACAAAAAATAAAAAATAAATAAGGAGAATAGGAGGAAACTTTTAGAAGTGATGGACATGTTTATGGCATTGATTGTGGTAATGATCTCATGGGTATAATCTTATCTCCAAATTCATCAGACTATATATATTAAAAATATACAGCTTTTTATCATACCTCAATAAAGTATTTAAAAAAAAAAAAAGACTAATGTCACTATCAAGCTTAAAGAATACAGTAGTGCCTCCTTATCTTGCAGGGATACATTCCAAAACCCCCAGTGGATGCCTGAAACCAAGAACAGTACTGAACCCTATATATCGTGTTTTTCCTGTAAATATCTATAAGTTTAACTTATAAATGAGGTACAATAAGAGATTAACAATAATCAATGCTAAAATAGAACAATGATAACAATACATTATAATAAAAGTTATGTGAATGTGTTCTCAAAATATCTTATTGTACTGTACTCACCCTTCTTGTAATGATGATGTGAGATGATAAAATGCCTACAAGATGAGATGAAGACAGGCATTATAATGTAGCATTAGTCTACTAGTGACCTTCTGACCATCTGTCAGGAGGAGGATCATGTGCTTCTGGACCATGGTTGACCTGGTCTAACTGAAATCACAGAAGCAAAACCACGGTAAGGGGAGACTACACTACCTACAGTTGCCACTAGGTAGCACCAGTGAGCCAAGAGTGTACGCAGGGGCAGGAAAAAAATGAAAAGAAACAGGAGGAATGGATAGAACCAACATTACTTGAATATTTACTTATTCTTCATAGCAGCTCTATATGAGATGAGTATCAGCCTGACAGGGGAGAGAGAAATGCGCCCTCTAATTTCATATTCTGATACACCCACACATATCCTCATAATTTAACTTTCCGAGCCCTCAACTTAATGTCTCTATATCCCTGAGAAGGACATATATATAGTCATCAGACAAGTGATGAGACATTAAAAATGAGGGCAGATGAAATTATCAACATATATTTTTGAATGCAAGTCCCTGCTCTACTGCTCTACCACTGTATAAATTTCAACCCGTGCTTCCTTCCAACTCTCACATTCATGTAAATCAAGCTTGAAAATCAGGTATTATTTAGCACCCCTTCCCTTGTATAGCAAAGAGGGTTGAAGCTCAAAGAATGAAGTTCCCCACAAGCATAGCACTAGTTGAGCTAAGAATCAAATCCAGATCTGCTGTCAAAGCCTTTTGTCTTTAAATTAAAACATGAAACTGGCAGACAGGGTCCCTGAATCATGACTAGAACTTTATGTGAGGTTTTTTGGGGGGCCAAAGAAAGAAAAAAAACTCTTTATTTCTAGGAAGGTGCCTCAGCCAATTTTTCATCCAAACTTCACATCCGCCTGACAGGAAGCAAGTCTGGCAGGGTCCACCCAGCAAGTCAGACACAGAGCTAAGGTGGAAATCCAGTTCTCCAGACTGGCTACAGAGGAGAGGCCAGCATTTCAGATGAAAGAAGAAAAAGTGAAGTAGCACTTCGAGGCAGAAACAGTGACTCTATAATAACAGTGACTAACATAATAATCATCACTTCTGTTTATCTGCTCCTTCCAAGGGTTGGGCACTCTGCTAAGACACTTAGAACCACTCTACGGGGTACTGTTGTTGGTCACCTAGCATCATTTTTCCTCTTCTTTCTGGAACAACATGCATTTTTTCCTTTGGGGAATTGCCTCTCCTATACTCTTTGCATGGTGGTTGATATGGGTTTGACCCACCCTCACCTCTTAGAAGTGATCCTTATGTTTATCATGCCACCCCTCTGGCCCAGAGATTGTTCAGAGTATAAACACAAGCTAATTCAGGCTTTTGAGGGCATAAGAAGACATTTGCTAAGGACTTTTTGGAAAGGTTCTTCTTTCTTCCATGGAAACTACCAGAAGAAAAGCTTCCCACTTTGGGATAATGGGATATAAAGGTGTTAAATCTAGAACTACTGCAACCATTGTTGCTTCCCTGAGGCAAGACAACCTGAGGGCATAGCTCATAAAAGAAGGAAGACCAGGCAAGAGAACCCTAAAGAAATGAAACTAGAGGCCTGATGACATTCTAAGTGTCTACATCAAACATTGGAAGTCAAACCTACTTGAAGACTCCAGATACACATGTCAATACATTTCCCTTAAGCTAGCTTGAGCTTTCTGTTCTTTACAACCAAAGGCATCTAAACTGATATGTAGAAGTACTAGTATTATCTCTGTCTTAAATGTAAGAAAATGGGGACTTAGAAAGTTGCCCATTTGTAAGAAAATTTGACCCAGAACTCCCCGGCTGCAAAACCTTAGCTATTAATCACAAATCCTAGCCTTCACACACCAACATTCCAAAGGGAGGAAAATGCCTTTTGCCCTCTGGCTTTAGCTTGGAGCTTGCTAAATTCTGTCCCTTAATCATCACACTTTCTATATCTCCTCATCTAAATGCACACTTGAAGAACTAAGATATGACTAGATTGACCATATGAGCTCACAGAAGCAAACAGGATGGTTCTATTTGATTTCAGAGGTGAGATACTATAATGACTCCCAGCCTAGAAACTGATCACATATCTTCAAAGAGGATTTTCAACTGTTCCCTTTACCTAGATGCAATCATTTCCAGATCTCTGGTGACATCACAGAAATATCTGTCTAGTCATTGACATTGCCAGGCAGAGCAGAGTCCAAGCAAAATATGTGACAATGTGGCCTTGTAAACATACTGCTCATAGTACACTTGCCAAGAGGGTGACAGGTTGATCACAAATAAACCCATAGTATCATTGGACCACCTATGTGATGCCATTTTTGAATTTCTGTCTCCACTCAGATTCCACCTGGAGAAGATTCCCAAATGTTCCCAGTCCCAACTGTGCTCAGATAGCTCTTTGCCCACTTAATCAAACCTATGAGGGGTGCCTGGGTGGCGCAGTCAGTTAAGCGTCCGACTTCAGCCAGGTCACGATCTCGTGGTCCGTGAGTTCGAGCCCCGCGTCAGGCTCTGGGCTGATGGCTCAGAGCCTGGAGCCTGTTTCCGATTCTGTGTCTCCCTCTCTCTCTGCCCCTTCCCCGTTCATGCTCTGTCTCTCTCTGTCCCAAAAATAAATAAACGTTGAAAAAAAAATTAAAAAAAAAATAATAAAAATAAAAAAAATAAAAAAAAAAACCTATGAAATCACCCAGGTGGAGCTGCAGGATTTAATTTAATAATTCTAAAAAACAAACAAACAAAAAACACCACGGGAGGGAGAGATGGAGGAAGGGAAAATCATCCAAATACTTCGCAGTGACTTTCCAGTGAGAGCCACCAGAAAGACTTTCCAAAAATATCTTCTCACAAAGTAACATGACTATAAAGATAAGCTCTTTAGTCTCTGTGATGGAAATAGTCTCACTATCTCAAACTTGTTATTCACATTACTTTTTCTGTTGTTGTTGTTCTTCACTATTACTCTGACCTTTTCTATCTTCCTTTAAACATGTCCCCACTTCATGACCCCGCTTGCTATACATGGCCTCTGCAATTAATGGAATTTGAAAGGTATATCCCAACTGCTGGGCTTTTTTCATTGACTATTCAAAATAATTTCAACTATTTTTTCAATCATTACATTTGGAATTCTGTTTGTACTTGAGAATAGGTCTCCTCAGACCACGGCAAAACAAGATGAGTCTCTCTGCATTTTTCCACCACATTACAGCAAATTAAGTCACAAGGAAGGACAGGAGGAGCAAGGGCAGGAAACCCTGCAGAGGCACAAGCAGATGAAGACTGAAAAATAAAGCTCTAAGTGGCCCCAACACAGTTAATACCAAAAGGGAAAGAAATCATGCCTTTTGGCAGGGAGGGGAAGTCTCTAGGTGTTAAGTCCAAAAGTCTACAAATCAGTGACTTAATTCTCACATAGACTGATACCCTATGAAGAATAGTTACTATAGCATATTAAGTACAACTGCTGAACAATGGGCATCAGTTGACTTGAAGAACAACTTCTGTAGGGGCACCTGGGTGGTTTAGTCAGTTAAGCATCAGATTCTTGATTTTGGCTCAGGTCATGATCTCACAGTTCGTGGGATCAAGCCCCACATCAGGGTCTGTGCTGACAGCATGGTGCCTGCTTTGGATTCGCTTTCTCCTCTCTCTCTGCCCCTCCCCCCACTTAGATGCTCTCTCTTGCTCACGCTCTCTCTCTCAAAATAAGCTTAAAAAAAAAAAAAAAACCTTTAGTAACAAACACTGGAAGTAGGTTGTGTCTCCTGAATGACCTTCAGGACTATTCTGACCCTCCTAGCTCTCTGTAGAGCCCTACTCTGCTGAAGCAGCAACCAACTAATGTTTTAGACCTGCTGCTGAGGTGTCTCCCTGGAGGTATACAAAGGAAACCATCAGGAGAAGTCACTGTTGCTTAGCCTCTAAGCCCCTAGATGACCAATGGAGAGGTGGTCCTAGGGAGACAGACTTCACACAGAGAGAAAGACAGGGTGGACACCTTCTTACAATCACAGTGTTAATGCTGAGCAGGCTTGGAAGTCATTTAGTTCAAAAGGCTTACTTTCCAGTTGCCCCAAAGGGTAAAGTTACATGAGTAAGGTCACAATCCCAGTATATTAAAGACCAAGGAACAGAACCACTTTTTTCCCACCATGCTTTGCTTCTTTTCATCAGTTTTCACAAATTTTTACAAATCAGATTACAAGACTAAATTTCCTAAAACATAATCTCAATATAATCTCTTATAAAAGAACTTGGGGTCAATTAATCAAACCTCCCTTATTGGAATCTCTTCTATAACATAACTTTTAATTGCTGTCCTATTTGTGCTTGAATAATCTCAGTGATGGCAAACTTATTATGCCCACAAAGTAAAATATTCTGTATACAGAGAGTTTGAATTGGATAAAAAAAAAAAAAAAAATTCTTCCTTATACCAAAGAGAAATCTGGCTCCTTGAAACTTTCATGGGCCCTAGTTTTGCACTGGGGTCACATGGGACAAAGAGAAACCTTCTTATGCCATGGTCCCTGTAGTTACTTGAAGATATTTATGTCTCCCATTACTCTACTCTTCTCCAGATTGTATGTATACTCTAGTTCTTTCAAACACTCTACATACCTGAGGGTTTCAAATCTCATCATGCATTCTGATCATTCTGCACTGGACATGCCAGTTTGTCCAGGACACACTCCCATATGGGACTTAATGAACTAACTACGGAGCTCCAAGTATAGTCTAACGACTACAGAAAGGAGATCATCTCCCTTATTCTAGTCAACAGAGCAGCCCCTTGAACCACATTTAGGTCAGCAATATACAACTACTCTTTCTACCTTCTCTCCAGTGTTTACCCCCAAAAGGGTAAAAATACTTAAATTTATAATCCACTGGACTAATATTCAATTGTCTTTGGAAATATTCCAATTCGAGACCAACTAAATCCAGATAAGCAAGCAGAACTGGCAGTCTATGGAGATCATAAGAAAAAAGTAGAAGGCAGTCAATAGTCCTTAAGATAGATGCTCATCACTTTTGTGTGGTTTAAAAGTTGCTCCTATTAGGCAGTTGATTAATGAAGTCGTTTCTCAAATAAACTGTGAACATCATGAAATACAAGAAGTAAGTAAGAGTGAGGCTATCAGCTTCTGAGGATTTATTAAAATAAAAACAGATATCCATCTCTAAGCATGATCCAGGCAGTGTGTATAAAAGGATGGATGTTGGTAGACTTCTCAATGTCCCTTCCAGCCAGTTTACAGATACTAAATTTGTAAGTCACATTTCAAGACTTTGAAGTGATGCTGTAACATTAAACCAACAAAATAACAAAAATTTACAAGGTAATGTGGATCAACTAATTCTTAGAATCAAGCATCTACCCTGAAAAAATATGAGTAGACCATTCAGATGACAGAATGAAACTATCATTGTCCTAAAATAGATAGCTTCTCCAGGATTTAGGCCTTAGCCAGTTTTTAAATTACTGAAATGTCAACAAAAATGCTTTTCATGTGACAAGTCCATAGCATTGTGTCTAATAGTAAGATAAGCTTAATGGTGGTGGGAAAGTCCAGCTCCAGCTCCGTATGGTTTTAAATGCTCACTTTGTAGGTGAAAGAGATCAAAGAGGAACTCTAAAAATGTCAAGTATTTTGGTTTCAAGGAAAAAAATTTTTTTCAAAGTCTAGTGTTGTGTTTTTAAATCTTATTTGTTACTAGTAGGAAGTTCAGATAGTTTATTTCTGTCTCGTGAATTTCATTGTGTGTTCAAAGAGTGTCATATCGACTAAATTTACATTTAAGGTATGCATTGTTTCTGATCATGGTATTTGGAATGTGACCAGAGAGATGGCTGGATAGGGAGAGATCCTTTTTGTGTAGTTTGGGATGACGTAGGAATTAACAGAAATATGTTGACTAAAAATAGCATGGAAAAATGCTCTAGAAAATTTCTGTGGTGAGCAAGGCTGTTCCATAATACTTAGTTCATGTCTCACAGAATGTCTTCATGAAATGGAAAAATAGATTTTTATATTGGTGAAAGTAAATCTTGCTGGGAAAAAAAACCAGTAATATTGCTAGAGACTTTTGAAAACCAATATAAATTATTCGGGAGTTGGTTTTATAGCTCTTTCTCTCTGGGTAATATAAGTGTATTCTAAAATATAGACTTCTGCCTCTACTCCCTATCACTCAAGAATGATCAATAGATACCCATGGGTAAAAATCTCCCCCCCAACACATACACTCAGGATCAGCAGGCGAACTTGCTTCTATTGTTTCTCTTTCTTACAAGCTGAAGAGGATGGCATGAGGCCTCTACAAATTAACTCAAGTGTGCTGTCTACCATGTTTCCTTGCTAACAATCACCTAATAATAAAATGAAGAGAACACTTAACCTGTTGCTTGGCCAAATGGCAAAACCCCCAAATACCAGTGCAGTGTGAATATTTGTGAGTTAAGGAACAGATTTTCTTTCCTGCCTGAGGGGGAAGTTGGGGTAAACAGAATTAGATTTAATTTGATTAGCAAGAGTCAACCAGGTTTTTCGCTCTCATAAAAATCACTGGTTCTCCAACTTTAAGGGGCATTGGAACCACTTGGAAAGCTAGTTAAAATGCACAATCCTGGGTCCCACAGGATTTTGACTGAATGGATTGAGAGAGGCCCTGAAAACTGCATATGAAACAAACACCATAGGTGGTCCTGGGTCCACACTTTGAGACAGCCCATTCTAGAAACCCCACCCACCTCCCACTGATATACAGAGAATAGCTCCAAATAACCCATGTGAGTGATGAAATAAAATTTCAGCACAAATAAGAATTATTTTCCCTTTTCTTCTTCCCCCACCCCTCCTCTGAGTATTACTTCTCCTCCTCACCACCCTTTCTGCTTTCCCCTTTTTTACCGTTTCCTTCCCCTCTGTCTTTGCATTTTCAGCTATGAATCATGGACAGGCAGAAGAAAGGGTAAAGAAGAAAAGGTAGCAGAAGAAAAGGGTTTACTTGTCTTGATTTTCTGAGCACTGACTATCACATGTTAGTGGCCTTCTTAAATTCAAGAATTTTCCATGAGTCAGGTATTGATGATACAACTTCCTTATTTTACAGATCCACAACTTCTCTTTTCTTTTTCTATTACTGAATGCTTTGGAATCCACACAAGGGAACAACTGGAGAGGTAAAAGGAAAGGAAATTGAGTCTAACCTATTTTATTTATTACTTATTAGCAGCTCAGAGACTCACCAGAAGAACAAAGGCTAGAGAAAAAGAATATCAAGAACAAATTTGCTCACTCATTTTTCCATTTATTCTAACATCAACAACTATTTTATCTTTTTTCCAGAGCATGAGATAAAAATTAAATAAAACAAAGTTTTCATTGTTGAACACTTGTTCCACAATTAAAAATCAAGAAATCAAAGAAAATCAAATAGAAGACTGAAATATATTTTCATAATATGACATCAACTTTGTTTCTAAAGCTTTGTTTCTAAAGCTAATGGATCTCCCTTCATTCACAAAGGATATCTTTACTTAGGTCACTCAATCTTCAAGTTTTCAATAAAAACAAATGAAGATGTGTTAGTTTACCTATTTTCCTTTCTGTAAATCCTTGGTTATTAACTTAGTGTCCGGAGATCCCAAGAGGCTCCAAGAACTTGGATGGGGGGAAAAAATGCATATTGATTTTCACTAACTTCAATCTGGTATGTAACATATTTTTATTTTATGAATGTCATAAATAAACTACAGTAATACTAGCAGTATCTGTGACTGCTGATAACAATCACAGATATTTTTCTTATTACATTACAGTTGTAAAAATATGTTAAAATAGCATTTACATTCATTGCTATATTAAACTATGATAGCTTGTAGACCAGCTGATATATCTTATTTAATGTGTTAATATATATTAATCTATTATAATTGTTCAAATATATTGGTATCTGTACTTCAATATAATCGATTTCCTTATTTATAACCTTATGTACTTTGTTTCCTGTATGTCAAATATTTTTTTTTTAATGTTTATTTTTTTGAGAGAGAGAAAGAGAGAGAGCAGGGGAGGGGCAGAGAGAAAGGGAGACACAGAATCTGAAGCAGGCTCCAGGCTCTGAGCTGTCAGCACAGAGCCCAATGCGGGGCCTAAACTCACCAACCGTAAGATCATGACCTGAGTCTAAGTCAGACGCTCAACAAACTGAGCCACCCAGGAGCCCCTGTCAAATATTTTAAAAAAGAGGTCCACAGCATAAGAAAGGTAAGAACTCCAATAAATTCTCAATACCCTAATTCTGTGTCAAATTAAATAATCTTTAAACACAATATACTAGCTTAGGTCTCCATATGAATACGTTCAGTGACCACAGCTTAATAAGCCCTTGAATTTTGAATGATCATGAAAGTAAAAGACATTTACCCATAGGATGTCTCTGCAGGTATGCCCGTTTCTTTACTCATCATCCTTTATAAGGAAACCCACTAATTTCTCTTCAGAATTCAATGTCATAAAAATATACTACAAATAGATTTTTATGATTTTCTTTATTAAATACTAAGAACTATGTCTCTGTTTGTGTGTGTTCTTAGTTGTTGGTTTGCTAAAGCTGCCAGGAGGAACAGAGCTAAACGTAGTATCTGATATTACTGACAATATCATCCCAGTTTTGGTGTAAAACTGTTTCCCTTCCTGGGGCGCCTGGGTGGCTCAGTCGGTTAAGCATCTGACTTCAGCTCAGGTCATGATCTCAGGGTCCATGAGTTCAAGCCCCGCGTCAGGCTCCGTGCTGACAGCTCAGAGCCTGGAGCCTGCTTCGGATTCTCTGTCTCCCTCTCTTTCTGCCCCTCTACCACTCGTGCTCTGCCTCTTTCTCTCTCTCTCTCTCTCTCTCTCTCTGTCAAAAATAAATAAACATAAAAAAAAAACCTGTTTACCTTCCCTTCCCTTAAAATAGTTTCTGATATATTGTTTTAGCTATCCTGTGCTATAGGGTTTTTTTTAATTACAAGTTGATATAAAACATTTTTTGAAGTAGGAAGAGTGGGAATTATGAAGAGGTTATTCTTAATGGCTTTGAAGAATACTAAAGTCCTTTAGTCTAAATATTGTCTAGATATTGTTCTCTCCTATCTTGGGAGATCTTTATCTCCTTTATCTCCTTTATCTCTCCTATCTTGGGAGATAGGATCTTTATTTCCCCCATCTAACTTCTAGAAGCTTTCTGAGTCATTAGTGTTCATGAGCCCTACAACCCTAATCAACTACTAGAAATGAAGGAGCTTCTGCACCGGATGTTATAAGCTGTTATGGGGGCCCAGGCAGGTCATGCCCACCACAGAAAGATTCCGCCAGCCTTAATAGAAATAAGCTGTCCCATGACATCCCAGTGATTCAGTTCTCCCAAGCATTAACGAGCGGTTATGCAAATATTCATGAACTGCAGAGGGACTTTGCCTTTTAAGAAGCTACTCACCAAACCAGCATCTGATTTTTTTAATCAATGTAATTGCCACCCACCCACCCACCACACTATTCTTCCCTCTTTCATCCTTATGCCCATCCCCCCACAATCCAGGTACACTCACGTCACAGAAACTCCCAGAAGCTTCCCAAGGCTTCCCAAAGTCTTCCAGGAAAATCAAAGGAATAAACGTTCTGAGAGAGAAGAGTGAACCCACGTAGGTCACTTTAAATCAGGAATGAGACTCCTTGAAACTTTACTCTGAATGAAGCACCCATTGTCTCCACCCACTAAATGTTGATTTTGGCCTGACTCACTGCTATTGAGAGGAAGTAATGAGTTTTCTTACTGAGTTTCTGATAAAGAATAAGGAGAGCTAAGTGGTCTAACTTCAGTTCTGCCTTTGACCTTCTGAAGACCCTAGGCATATTTTACCCACTGGTTTCTCAACAGGTGCTAATGATTGAATTACTCCTTAGAAAGTACTCTGATCTCTTGAGAGGAAAAACTATAACCACAACCTACACAAGGGCTTGACTTCTGCTAGCAAAGAATGGTTTTCTGCTTAGGGAGTAGTGGTCAACTGAAAAGAAGGAGAAGAAGGAAGAGGAGAAGGAAGTGAAGGCAAAACAAAACAAACCAAAATGCTGAGGCTGAGGCTGAAATTTCAAAACTGATCTTACACACTGTCCTTTGCCAAAGTCTGTTTAATCATAATGATAGTTTGAGTTTACACTCGAATCATAATTTCACGATAAAAATGCCATCCTTGAGAAATGGACAGATACTTCTCAGGAAATCAGAACACTAAAAAGAGCATTAAATCATTCAATAAAGAGATAGTAAATAACTACTATGAGTCAGGCCTTGAAATAGAAATCAGGTATATTTTAGTGAATAAAACAAACATGGACAGCTTTTTGGTCTTTTTTCAGAAAGTTAAACATACATCCAACCTTTGACTCAGCAACCCTATCTCTAGGTACTTGTCCATAGGAAATGAACACATATGTACATAAAAATACAGTAAAATCTTGGATTGCCATTAACTTGTTCTACGAGTGTTCTGCAAGACAAGCTAACATTTCTAATACATTTTAACTTGACAAACAGGCAATGTCTTGCAATATGAGTAGTACATGACACTGAACGTCACATAATCACAACTGACTGCCAATGGTTCTTGAAATTCGCTTTGATATACAAGTGCTTTGAATTACAAGCATGTTTCTGGGATGAATTATGCTCACAAACCAAGGCTTTACTGTACTTATACAAGAATGTTCATTATATGTATGTCAGCTATACTTCAATAATAAAAAGTGTTTGAAAAAAGAATGTTCATAATGGCCTTACCCATAATGCCAAAAACTGGAAATAACCGAAAGTATCAGCAATAAGAAAATGGAGGACCATTTTTTTAGTGTATTCATGCAATGGAATGTTACTCAGCAATAAAAGGGAATAAGTTTTTGATATCTACAAAAACATGAATGAATCTCAGGCATTGTGTTGCCTGTTCTTGGACAGGCTAACTAAGTGTATGATAACATATGTCAGCAAGTGGTTACCTCTGGTGAGGAATCAATCAGAGAGGAGCATGAAGGAACTTTTTTTTTTTTAATTTTTTTTCCACGTTTTTATTTATTTTTGGGACAGAGAGAGACAGAGCATGAATTGGGGAGGGGCAGAGAGAGAGGGAGACACAGAATCGGAAACAGGCTCCAGGCTCTGAGCCATCAGCCCAGAGCCTGACGCGGGGCTCGAACTCACGGACCGCGAGATCGTGACCTGGCTGAAGTCGGACGCTTAACCGACTGCGCCACCCAGGCACCCCTGAAGGAACTTTCACAAATGATGAAAATATTCCATATGTCATTATAAGTGGTGATGACGTGGGCATACATATTGTCAAAACTCATCAAACTGAACATTTCAAGTATTTCCTCCTTATTTTATGTAAATTCTACCATAATTTTTTAAATAATCTATAATTATTTCTTCTAGATCATCTGCTTATTCTCAAAAGAGAGAGAGAAAAGAAAAAAATAACAAGCACAGTCCTTGTGAATCACAGTTCTTGTGGTGCAGTAATAGAAAATAATGGAGGTGTCCTATTAGTGTGGTTGTAGAAGGCCTTTCTGAGAAGATGGCCTAAGAGTCAAATGGTGAAAAGAAACAGCCATGTAAAGAACCCACAAGTAAAGAGAAGCATTTTGAGAAGAACAAACGGTGTGTGCAAAGACCCTGAGGTAAGAGAGTGTGGTGGTTCCAGGAACTAAAGGGGCAGTGTGACTTGAACATAGTAGGTGATGGGGAAGCTAGCATGAGATGAGGCTGGAAGGGGAAGGCAGAGGTCAGACAATATAGGTCAGAAAGGCCATGTTAAGATTTTATCTTCAGAGCAATAGAAAGGTATTGAAGGGTTTAATACGAGGAAATAGTGTAATCTAATTTATGTGTTTTAAAGATCAATTTGGCTTCTGGGATAGAACTGGAGGAACACATGAGCTAAGTAAACCAGATTCTCTCTTAAAAGCCATTATTAAACCCTTTCAGATTGAATTTAGTTTTTCAAGTGTATAAAGTAATTTTACTCTATCATATCAATCTTTTGGGCATAAGTGGCAAGTGTAAAAGAAGAGTCATTCTCTACTCAATGAAATGAGTTTGCCTTTTTCTGATTCTTTCATTCTTCAACCTGAAAGTACTCAAATACTCTTGACTACTGAATGGAGCTCATTCATTAAGAAATTCAGCCTTTGGGCACCTGGGGAGCTTAGTCAGTTAAGCACCGTACTCTTCATTTCAGCTCAGGTCATGATCTCACAGTTTGTGGATGGAGCCCCGAGTCAGTCCCTGCACTGACAGGGTGGAGTCTTCTTAGGATTCTCTCTCCCTCTCTCTCTCTCTGCCCCTCCCTGCTCACTCACTAGCTCCCTCTTGATCTCTCTCTCTCTCATAAATATATAAAATTTAAGAAATGAAACCTCTTCTGTTGATACTGAAACTTCAGAAAGGGCATACACAAAGCAAAGATAAAGGAAGAAGTTATCCCAATCAGCCAGTCTGCTGGGTCAACTCCAAATTAATGCCCACATTAGCCCTCAAGCTTTCTGCAGCTATCTTACAGACAAATGCTTAGGTTAGCAGAAAGAGAAAAGCAGTTTTCTCATGTCTTCCCCCAGACCTTGTCTCCCATCCTCACAAAGGAGATAGCTCAGCCTGCAAAGCTAACGTGGAAAATACCCATCAGATCAGCAGCTGAGGAGCCCCCAGAGACAGGATTACTTTATGCACCAAGAACTCTGCAAACACCCTGAAGTGGTCTGATTATGCACAACTTGGAACAATGAATAAGATTCCACCCACATGGGGTTGCCTGATTAAACAAAAAGTAAAAGTTGACAAACAAAGGGAAAGAGTGACTGACATGCTCAGACATCTTATATCTGCCATGGAAATCAATGCTCAGCAAACACGCGATGGGGAAATACTACATCGCAGAGATCAAAAGAACAAGCTCCAGCTGTTTAGTTTGTTTTCAGCCTGTCAGCTAAAGTAGGTGTCTTCTCACTCAGAAATCAGTAGGAGAGGGAATACCCACAGTGACCCCCGCCCCCTCCTCCCACTCGGAGAGCAAACTTTTACTTGAAAAAAACACAAATTTCCCCAATATCTTTAAAGTGCTAAGTCGCTTTAAGAGCAACAAAATAAATACTGGTAAAAAAGAACCACAATGGGGTCTAATCAAGTCATAAGCAGAAAAATAAAAAATAGACATATCACAGAGAATGAGCTCTAATATAGATACACTGGAACCTCATTGTCATGCCTCTGGCCAGGAGCTGCCAACCAGGGGCACCTGGGTGACTCAGTCAGTTGGGTGTCTGACTCTTGATTTGGGCTCAGGTCAGGATCTCACAGTTCGTGAGATTGAGCCCCATGTTGGGCTCCAAGCTGGTAGCCTGGAGCCTGCTTGGGATCCTCCACACGCCCCCTCCCCAACTCCAGTGCACATGCCCATACATGCTCATTCGCTCCCTCTCTATCTCACATGTGCGCATGCTCTATCTCAAAATAAATAATAATAATACTAAAAAAAAGAAGCCAACCAAGGACCTTGATTTACTTCAACTGTCCAAGAGTTCCTCACTCAACATGAATTAAGCCCTGGCCACAGTACTTGCCACTCTCTTACTCCCAAAAGTCAACTCCTGATTTATTTACTCTCAAAATCTATACTCTCTCCCCCCCCCCCCACTCTCTTTCTCTCCATGTGTGTGTATATATATATATATATATATATATATATATATATAAGTTTAAATGTTGTGTTAAAGTAAAGGATCTGAAGGTTAACAATTGGTTCCAACAGACTCCTGGAAGGGTATTTAGACTCTTTTTAATTAACCATTAAGTTAAAACTCAGTATACTTCAAGCCTATTACCTAAAGGAGAATATATACATGAGGACTGCTTGTTTAGTTTCAGAACCTAAGCATCTCCATGTTATTCCAAAATGAAAATAAGGTGGTATTTCAAAAGGTACTAGAACAGCCAAACATTCAAGATGCCTTCATAGCTATTTCAGAAAAGGTGAAGCAGGCCAATGTTGGAGGAGGTTGTTAAGAGGACATGACCACTGGCTGACCCTCCGGAGGGACCCAGGTCACTGTAGGCTCCTCCCCACTCCCCAATAAAAAGTGGCCTGCCTCTTTCTTTGGTCTCTCCTTACTCTCTGTATACAGAGGCCAGTTAATTAATCAACAGCCAACATTTTATTTAAAAGATCTTGGGGCGCCTGGGTGGCGCAGTCGGTTAAGCGTCCGACTTCAGCCAGGTCACGATCTCGCGCTCCGTGAGTTCGAGCCCCGCATCAGGCTCTGGGCTGATGGCTCGGAGCCTGGAGCCTGTTTCCGATTCTGTGTCTCCCTCTCTCTCTGCCCTTCCCCCGTTCATGCTCTGTCTCTCTCTGTCCCAAAAAAATAAATAAAAACGTTGAAAAAAAAATTTTTTTTTAAATAAAAAAAAATTAAAAAAAAAAAAGATCTTAAGTGAAGAACATCACCTAAGTGCTGGTTTTCATGGAATCTTGGGGGTCTTTAAAAGTGCTGAATTAGTGGTACCAGGAGGCAGGGAATGCCACAGCCCACGCACGCTTGGGGCTGTTTTAGTTCTGGAGACCCTAAACCTAGATTCTCTGTAACATGTCCATGAATGTAGTCACTTCCTTCTCAGCCTGGATGGGCAGTGCAGCAGCCTCTGGGAGCTATCTGATGACCACACAGGGAAAGTGAGTCAAGAAGCCAGCACAGTAGAAAGCAGAGGACCCCGCAGGACTGCAGGGCTGCAGGACTCCACTGGGCTGCTAAATCCATACTAACCAAGAAGTATTGTCCTGCCTCTGAGCTTTCAGAGAAGTGAAAGAATTCCAAACCTTATCTTCAAGGCATATTTGAGTCTGGGAATTTTGCTACTTGCTGGCAAAACCATCCTGACACAGGGAGTCAGCATTAAGCAGAAAATGTCTTTTGGGTGTCTCCTATGTGCCAAGCACAACACAAGGCACTTGAGTCCACTGTGGTGAAAAGAAAAAGTCTCCCTTATGGAGTGCAAAGCCCAGTGGGGAAGACACACATGAAATACATGAACACAAATAATTAAGAAATTTCTAGTGTGAAAACATTGGAGACTATGAGAGCTTATAACTAGGAGACCTAATAAAGTCTGGGGGATCCGAGACGACCTTCCTGAATAAAGTGATATTTAAGCTGAGTAGTGAATGAAGGTTATTTAAGCCAAACGTGTGTGTGCGTATAAATGTGTGGCTGAGGAGGAGGGAAAAAGGAGGGAGGAATGGTTGGTAGTTTCCAGGTAAAGGGACAGCCTGGAGGTAGCAGGAGACTATGTGTCATCTGCTGTATCTGAGGAACTGAAAAACATGAGGTAACACTGGAGCAGAGCAAGCAGGAGGTTCAACTGGGGCTGGAGGGGTAACAGAGTCAGTGTATCTATACAGGTAGAGGACAAATCAGTAGGGGTAAGCTGTGTTAAGAATCTGAGGCTAAACTAAGTCAATGAAAACCCATAGCAAAGGAATGAGTGGCACAATCATGTGATTTTAAAAGAACATTCCAATATTAGGGTGACAAATGAGTTATTGGAGTTCAAGAGTGTGGCCAGAATGACAGGTGAAAAAGGATGAGGATGGGAAGACATCTGAGAGGATGGAGAGAATTTTAGTGGTAGACCTAACTATGGGTTGGATATAGGGGTGAAGGAGAAGTGAAATCAGAAAGGACCCAAAGATCTCTGGCCTACGCAGAGGGGTGGAGGACAATGTCATTTACTGAAATTCAGGACAAGAAAAGTAGAATTGGTGGTAGGGAGGGAGAGGAGGACCATGAGTTTAGTTTGAGGAACGTTCATTTTGAGGTACGTGAGAGAGAGCAAAGTTTACTCTCCCTGTAGAAAAAACACGTTGATCAGATTTAAGTGGGCTCAGAAATCTTGGGACCTAATTTACAACACTGAGTTTAGATACTTGAGATAGTTATACACACAACTGAGGGCTTAAGACCAACACACACACCTGACCCTTGTGGTTTTCCAGCTGGGTGAACTACCCTAAACTCCTACTTGGGTGTGGGGACCCATATAATGTTGCATTTTTCTCCTCTTTCCTGAAGCCCATAAAATGACCACAATGTACTGTTGAGATTACTAGAGATGATCTTCGATGAGGTCACAAAAATAAAACTGAACTGAAAAAAGGCTTCTACCCCACTGCCTGTGCTCCTCACGTCAATGCAGGTAATCCTCCATTAGGGTCACGCCATCTTGGCAATCATTGTTTATTCTGCTCCCAAGGGGGCACTGTAGGCCATTTCAACATGTGATCCTCATTGGCCCTAATATGGTCCAGATAGAGGACTTTATTCACTGGCACAATTAAATAACATGTCTATACTCTCAACCAGGGAGAACCTATTTCATTTATATTTGCTGCTATATCTATACTTAATAACTATTAATCACTATATACAAGGTACAGGTACAAGCAAATGACCTGAGTTATGTTTTCCTTGAGAAGAAAAAGATTGAAAACAACCAACAACCATGTTAAATTATTACAGACTCCTCTAACCAAGTCATCTAAAGGGAGTGTCCTTTATTTATGGCATATAAAATTTAGAATATAATTGGATGTTTAACGTGGTAGTCATGGTGGGGAGGGAGGGCAGTTTTGGGTTTTGTGTTCTTCTTTTTTCCTTTCCCCCCACCCTTTGGACTGGATAAGGAGGAGCTGGCTTCATGGAAGAAGTCTATCAAATGAAAAACAAACAAAACAAACTGTTTCTGTCCAGTGGCTATAACCACAGCGTTTTAAGACAGGAAAGACTGTCTGACTATGATTGATTTCTCCAATAATCCTCACTGCTTTCCTCTTTTTGTATAGCCTCTTGCAATTATGGTAAAACGGCACCAGGACATGTTGAGATGAATCATCCATCCCCCTAAATGTCTGTTTAGGAGTTAACAGAAGTTACCAAAAGCAACTCTGGTCTAAGGCTCATCTACTTATAGCCCTTGTTCGTTATGAAAATTCTTGAAACCTCAACCAAAGCCATCTTCAGATCAGACCACAGCATTCTGCCAGGAAGTGTGTTTTCTTTCACACAACGGGACTCACACAAAAGCAATTTTCTTTTCTTCTGGAAGGAAAGGGGTTTTTGGTGTCTTGGAATGAGAGCTCAGACAGGTAAAGCTAGGAGAATGAAAGGTCAGGAGCTGGAGGACTGGTTTTAACAACTGGCTCACCCTAACATTAGACAAGCCCAGGCCAGTCTCCTGAAGTGAAGTCGTGGAAGGTAACAAAGTGTACTTGGAAGGGGCCAGGATGCAGGGCATAAGCACATCACTGAAAGAATGTCATGTAGATTGGGAAAGTGGCTGAGGAAGGGGGCACAGCCAAGGCGCTCTCTTTGCATTTTTCATTCAGTACATTGTACCATGGCCCCTTTGTTCAGCAGCCCTCCACATCCACACGTGCTTGTTCCTATAGATTCTCCCAGGAAACAAGCGTTTCACCTGTGAGTTGTCTGGGTGGCTCTGAGCTGGGTAAGCCAGCAAGCTCCTCTTGTATTCCTTCTCCTTATGCAAGGTATAAAGTTATAGAAGTGGAGAGAAGATGTACATATTGCATATGCTATGGATATCTTAATTAATAAGGGGACTTATCCAAGTGAATACTACAAAAAATGCCTTCCCCCTGCACAGGGAAGACACGTAAGCCACGGCACAGGACCAAGGAGCACTCTCCTTGAAGTCTGACCGTGTCTATCTAAACAGTGCTTCATACTCTCTTTCTCTTTGCCCATCTCTGGGTGTACCCTCTTTGTAAGTACTACCCAGAGCAGGGAAGAGGTAGGGTGGCTACCTCCAAAAGGATGAATAATTTTTTAGTTTTGTTTCTTCTCAATGACTCAAAATTATAGTTTGTTGAGAGGGGGGTATCACAGCTATGGACTAAAATAAGATACTAAAAAGATGTACAGGCCCCGTCCGTTAACTTGTTTCCAAACTTTCCCCTATGAAACATCTGCTCAGCTATAGTGAGAACACCAATAACATTACCATTCCTTGCCTTTGTCCATGTCTCTCTGCCAGCTCCACTTGTCCATCTCTAAAGGGATGTGAATCCAGCTCTGGACCCAGATATTTTCCTAGAAATGGTTCTTACCACCTCATCTCACAGGGCTGATCTGGAACTTCCACTTTTTTAAATTTTTTTTAATGTTTATTTTTGAGAGAGAGAGAGAAAGTTGGGGAGGGGAAGAGACAGAAGGAGGCACAGAAGCTGAAGCAGGATACAGGCTCTGAGGCATCAGCACCGAGTCCAACGCGGGGCTCGAATTCACAAGCTGTGAGATCATGCCCTGAGCTGAAGTCAGACACTTAACCAACTGAGCCACCCAGGTGCCCATGGAACTTTCACTTTTATATATAGATCCTGTCTTACCAAGTTGACTACAAACTTCCTGAAGGTGCTTGAAGCACCTAGCACAGTGCTGACTGTGCTAATAGAGGGCTTTTGGTAACTCTTAGAAGTAAATGTCACTATGAGAAAAGCTCTTTAGAGATTATCAAATCCAGTCATCTCCTTTTACAAATAAAAGGTAAAAGTGAGGTGTTTTGCCAAGGTTACAGTGTCAACCAGAACTTAAGCCTCATCCCCCCCACTACCAATCCATGTCTTTACTCTAAACTGTTGAATGATTGAGGCACCTGGCTGGTTCAGTCAGTTAAGCACTTCTGCTCGGGTCATGATTTCCTGGTTCATGAATTCAAGCCCCGTATCAGGCACTGCATTAACAATGCAGAGCCTGCTTGGGATATTCTCTCTCTCTCTCTTTCTCTCTGCCCCTGTCCCACTTGCTCACTTGTTCTCTCTCTCTCCCAAAATAAATAAACTTAAAAAAAAATTACAAGCTGTTAAATGAATTGATTCCTTCTCTACCCTTGTACTCCCTTACCAAGAACAACCAATCAGAATCCCATATTTGTAAGGGGAAACTATTTGGCCATCAGTTCCAAATAAATCTGCGAAAGAACAGGCACCATCATCCTGAATCACCAGGACAGTTTAAAGAAAGGGGAGTAGATGAGGGACTTACTTCCTATAATTCTCCTCATTCTTCAGTTCACTTTCGACACTGAATTCCTTGCTATCCTGAGAATATGCCAGCAACTCTGCTACCTCAGGTCCCTTTGCACCAGTTGTCACCTCAGCTTGGTAACAGACGAAGCCCTTAATACTATGACCTCCCTCCACCTCATACTCTTGTAACTAACTCTCCTACCTTGATCTACACTTCCTTTGTCCTTTTGTCTTTTTGTCTACCCTGATCGATATCTCCCCTTATCACCTATTCATTTATCTCCTTATCACATATACTTATTCATTTATTATTTGTCTCCACTAGCTACAATAAAAGTTCCATGAGGATAGAAGTTTTCTTTGTGTGTTCACCAACGCATCTCAAGTCCCTAGAATGGTGCTTTCACATACACAATGAATGAATGTGTTCAGGAACCCTCTCAATTCCAGAGCATTAGGGAACCATCTCTGCACATGGCTTTAAATGAAAAAAGACAAATCCAAAAGGGACTTGACTACTAATCAAAGTAGAAGTTCAAGTCTTAGGATCCCATTTTCTCTCTCCTTCTCCCACATAGGTCTCCTATGCCTCTCTTCAGGTGAGTAGCTATATAGGAAGGGATTTTCACTTTCCTAAAAAAAAATGAAAAGGTATGTAGATTCCATTCAACCACAAAATTGGGAAGGAATGGGAGAATGAGGCTATAAATTCTTATCTACTCTCGCCAAGCAAGGACAAATTCTCTTCTTTCAACAATTATGGAGCTCTCTGTGCCAGGAACTCAGAACATATTGGTGAAGAAGACAGAAAAGAACCCTGATCTCCTGGAGATTAAATTCTAGTATAATTATGTATCCTAATCCTCAGTCCTTACCAACATCAGTACCCAGATGCCCAATTATCAGAACTTATTTCCCCTGATGAGGAGAGAAAAAAAAACACCCAAGTATTTGATGTTATACTCATTCCTTAGAACCCTGCTGCTCAAGTATGGACCCCCAACTAACAGCATCAGCTCACCTGGGAGCTTATTAGATATGCAGACTCTCAGACCCTATCAGGGCCTAATGAATCAAAAACTGCATTTTAATAAGATCCCCAGGTAATTCTTATGCACAGAAATGTTTGAGATGCATTTGCTTGGGAACTCTCCACTGAATACAAGCCCATTAGCATCACATAAATTGTGGGCAAGGAAAATGTGAGAAGTAAAGAGGAGAGAATTCAGTTCATTTTTCCTTTTGCTAATGAACAAAGAATATTATTTGATGCCATGGATGATAATAGAAATTGTAGCAAAATATTCGAAACTAATATCCTTGATCATTTAAAAATTCACAGAATACAAGGGTACTTGGGTGGCTCAGTCAGTTAAGCGTCTGACTGACTCAGCTCATGATCTCATGGTTCATGGGTTTGAGCCCTGCATCAGCCTCCCTCCTGCCAGCACACAGCCTGCCTCAGATCATCTTGTCACCTCTCTGCCCCTCCCCCACTCTTGTGTGTGTGTGTGTGTGTGTGTGTGTGTGTGTGTGTCTGTGCACACTCTCTCTCACACAAAAATAAATAAATATTTAAAACAATTTTTGAATAACAAAAATTCACAGAATACAAGGCTGCTCTGAAATAAATATATAGTAATCATTTGCTAATGCTTTGTGCAGTTATACACTTTCAAGAAGTAGTATTTAAAAGTATTAAGTAAATATGTTTAAAAGCACAGGCTCTGAGGTCAGACTTCCTGATTTCTAAACTGTCACTATATCATTAGTTGTGTTTCCTGGGCCAATCTGCTTGGCCTCTCAAGTTTTAGTTTCCTCTTGTGTAAAATAGAAATAATAATACTACTTACCTCATGAGTTTACTCTGGGGACTAAATGGGGTAGTATCTATAATAAAGTAAGCATACAGCATACATACAAACTTTCTGTTGCAATATGAGAAAATTCTAGAGATCTAATGTACCACATGGTAACTATACTTAATAATATATACTTGGAATTTGCTAAAAATAGATCTAAAGTATCCTTGCCACAAAAAAAGTTACAAAAAAATTAAAAATTAAAAAAAAGCATAATGCCCAGTATCTAATAAGCACTCAACAAATATTAACTTTTGCTAATATCATTATTGTTATTTGAATCAACATTTAATTTATTCAATAAATATTTTAGTAATAGGATACAACAATAAAGAAAATCATGATAGAGGATGAGGAGCCTACCTAAATAAGCTGGTCAAACAAGACCCCTCTGAGGAAACATGGAAACCTGGAGAGGGAGAACAGCCAATCACAAAACAAGTGTTAGAGTCACATGGCAAGAAGGAAAGAGCAGTTCAAAACTGACACATTTCATGCAGGGCTTCAAAGTCCAGAAGAAAGCACTGGATTTCATTCATAATCAATGGAAGGCTACTGAATCATTTTTAAAATTTTTTTTTTCAACGTTTATTTATTTTTGGGACAGAGAGAGACAGAGCATGAACGGGGGAGGGGCAGAGAGAGAGGGAGACACAGAATCAGAAACAGGCTCCAGGCTCTGAGCCATCAGCCCAGAGCCCGACGCGGGGCTCGAACTCACGGGCCGCGAGATCGTGACCTGGCTGAAGTCGGACGCTTAACCGACTGCGCCACCCAGGCGCCCCCTGAATCATTTTTAGACCAGAGAGTGAATTGTTGTGGCTCCACTGGGGGCAAAGGTCTAGGAAAAGTCACTGGGACATGCAAAGATGAATCAGATATGGTGTCAGCTTCTAAGAAATTATCATTCTAATAATCTGACTTGAGATGTAATGCCAAAGTGCAAAATCCTCCTCCCAAGTCTTCCTGCCCTTCATTTCGCTCCCTGAGCCCCTCCTCACTGGACATTTCCATGGCCCAGTTCGTGTGTCAGCTCCTTTGTGGAACTTGTCTGACATCTGTACCCTGCGATCCCGTTCCTTGTCTGATCTGTCAGAGCATACCTGTGGAATACACAGAGCCTTAGTCTCATGTGACTGTAATTAGCGGTACCCCTTGCTACACTTATTTAAGGCTGAATCTACCCTTTCTATCTGCAGCCTCACCAGAGATAGAACTACAATGCTGGCATGGTGGCACATGGTAGGTACTCAATAGATATTATTTGACATGAGAGAACTAATATTTGTTTACCATCTCTTTCATTACAGCAAAAAATATGTGCCAAATTCAGCTTCTGCATTTCAATGACAAAGTAGAGACCCTGAGACTGGGGGTTTTCTTGAGGAAAACTATCTCTTTTAGCGACAACCCCTCATAAGAGAAAAATCTCAATCTGAAATGCACTTTACTAACAAGTAGACAAGTATTTTACTCACTTTATATGGTTTTTTTAAACTTCAGCCCAAGATTATTGCCATAGAAACCATAGGAGAATGTATCTACCACTAGTGTTTTGGGTCTATTTTTCTTAGCTTTTCCTCCGCACAGCCCTTTGTGGTGCTTCTCATCTTACAGAAGGGGAAACTAAAGCACAGGAAGAGCAGGCCCACAATGAGTCAGTGATCAAACAAGCTCTTCCTGTGAGCGGGGTGCTCTGGAGGTGTCTCTGAGGCAGCCACACTCACCCCTGACATCACCTCACTTTCTGCACTTCTGTCTCTTTCTTGTGTATCCTCCCCATATAACTTCAACTCTTCCCTTGTCCTATGAGTCTGGGCCCGTGTCCTTGGCCAATCCCAGAAAATCCAGCCACCCCCACTCCAGACCCCTTACCTGGACAAAACCTCTATGATGGCTGGCTCACTTATTCTTCCTTAGAGCTACTCACCTCCTCCCCATGGCCATTCTCTCTCTGCCGCCACTTCCCCTGCCTTGTCCCAGATACTAATTGATTCTTCCAGCCCTGCCTCCCTTATCCTTGAAGTCCTATGCTTTGCAACAAATATAGAACTTCAAGATGACAAAGGTTCATTCAATCACACCCATTAAGATATCTTCCAAAGTATTAGCAACTAACCTGCTCAACCAGTCTGTGCTAATAGGAGGTTAAAGGAAAGGAAGAAAGGCCAACATGGAGAGGAGCCAAAATAAAGTACCCTTTCAATATTCAGGACAACTTAACTGTTGTGCTTGCTCATGACCACCATATTAACATGTTCTAACATAAGTTAGAAGTCATCTCTACCAAAACTGTTCTTGGACCCAAGAAGACAAGAGAGAAGTAATCCCCTTACTGATGAATCTGTTACATGAACATAGATTCTTGCTGGGAAGGATCCAAAGGTGGGAAGGACCCAAAGCTTCCAGAGGACCAGAAGCTTAGGCGATATGAGTAGCATCTTTTAGGAAAAAGAATATAAACTGACAAACATGAAATAAGGTACTAAAGTGAACACTTCTTTAGAATGAGAAATCATAACAAACAGCAGATTTTTTAAAAGCTGATAAATATCAGAGGTGCCTGGGTGGCTCAGTTGGTTAAGCGTCCGACTCTTGATCTCAGTTCAGGTCTTGATCTCAGTCAGGGTTTTGAGTTCAAGCCCCACACTGGGCTCCACACTGGGTGTGGAGCCTACTAAGCCAACAAATATCACAAAATCCAAGGCATCCCAGGGCCAGAGCAGTGAAGAGCCCTGAAGTCGTTTCACCGGAGTTTGGTAACAATGACTTTAATCCTGGAGTTCTTTTTCTTTCTTCATTTCCTGCCTGCATTTTTTGAAAGGTTGTCTGTCTCCCTCTCCCCCATTTACTCACTACTAAATCTCTCCCTAATCACAGGCACTCAGTTCCAGTTCATGCCAGTCCACTGAAACTAGCTTCTCAATTGTCCCCAGTGGTTCCTGGTCACCAAGTCAGATGGCTTTTGCTCACCTTTCATGCTCCCGGTCTCTCATTAGCCAGAGACACTCACAACTACGCCTACACTCGCAGAATTCTATCCGCCTTAGCAGGCAAGAGACTGTATTATCACAATTTCCCTACTACACATGCTCATCTTTCTCTTTCATTGGTTTTACTTCCTCCTTCCTTCTGCTAAATTGGGTGCAACCCAAGGCTCAATCCTCAGCCTTTGCTTTTATCAGTCCATGTGTTTCTCTACCACCTCTCAGAGCTTTAAAAACAAGAATAACACCCAAATCTGTAACGGTGACCCTGACGTCTCCCCTGTGTGTCAGTCCTGTCAACTGGACACCTCTACATAAAAGTCCCCCCAGACCTCAAATTCAGCATGCTAAAAGACAAACTAATACCATGCATCCCAATACTAGTTGACCTCCATAGATACTGAAATTCAGTGTTTCTAAAATTAAACGCATCATCTTCTCCATAATTAGCTGTCTGTCCGAACTTCCCCCTTTCTATTAAACGTCTGACTTAAATGAATGAGTGTCAAGTCGTAATCTCAGCAGAGGAAATGACACTCTCTTTTTTCTGTCTTTTCTGCATAAAGTAATTCATTCGGGTTTGTTCCTCATGAGAACAGGAAGTTGCTCTGAAGGGTTGTCTGGGAGAAAGAGCATCTGCAACCCACTTCATGAGGTTGGTTTAAATATAATTCTGTGTCTGTCTCCATCAAGACTTGGAGCAGAGGCTCCAGGCCCCACCAGAATAAAAGCATTTTTGTGGTCAATGATGCTACTGTGGTTGTAGCAGTTAACAGGAACTGTGGTATTTAAAAGGAAGGGGAACATTATATTACTGGAAAACAATAACAACAAACAAACAAAATCTATGTACCTGTAGAGTTGGTACACAAGAGTAAAAACAACAGTTAATCCTCTTCATAGTACCTGAAGGAATCAGAAAATGTCATTACCAATGGCAGTGAATGGCAGAGTTGGGGGGTGAGAGGGTAAGGGCTTAATGAGAAGAAAAGGAGACAAGAGGGAGTGGGGAAGCGGGAGAGGGGAAAAGAGAGCACTAACATAAAAATGGAAACTAACCCTTGAAGAATACAACTGACTTTTCAATGCCATAAAGGAAATAAATAAAATTTTCTCAACTGGCTATTGAGGAAAGATGGATAGAAACTGACTAATCAGTCTCTAAGACTGACATACAGAATGGTTTCTGATGGAAATAGACCTACAAGTCTGAAGAGATGTTTTGCTGTGGAAGCAGAACCCCGCCAAGAAAACAAGCTAGAATGGAAAACCAAGAGAATTAGGATCCATTTCCCTTCAAAATCAAATGAAAGACCCACCCTGGGAGGGAAAGCGTTTTATTCAGGAAGAAATGTACAGATTGCTATTTTATCTTCTCTAGGTAATCCAGAGAATCCATGTGCATATTATAGCTCTAAGTGATTGGGTGGCATATACAGGGAATTATTATAGTAATACATACCCTCATTTATATCCTAAAGTACATAATATCACAGAATAAAGAAATACCTTCAATACTCAGAACTGAGCATGTCCAAATGACAAATGGTCAGTATGTGAATATTTACCTAAGGTTCTGTCTTTGGCCCTTATTCATTTTCCCTTTGTGATCTTCACTTAATTTTGAGAATTGCACATAACAACTCCCTACTACATATTTTCATTTGTGTGACCCTCAGGGTTTTTGTTTCCATCCTACTCCCAAATAACACACTACCATTCAATAACACATAACACATTCAATGGCAAAAAACACTGATTCTCATGCTCATGAATTTGCAGATTGACTGCAATTCACCCAACCTAGACTGGGCTCAACTAGGCAGCTCTGCTCTAAGCTGTGGTTTTGGCTCAGATCCACTCCATATGTGCTTGTTCTGAGTCCCATACTGAAGGGACCTTTTATTTTCATGGTAGGGATTGGATGCTCCTTCCCTGAGTAGAAACACAGAGTTCCTCTTATGGCTTAGCCTTTGAAAGGGCACACTATCATTTTTATCCATATTCTGTTAGTGAAAGCACGTCATGCAGCCAAGCACAACACCAAAGGCTCAGAGAAGTAGTTTTCTCATAGAAGCTAAGAAAGAGGAAGTGCAGACCTGCTGAATGATCACTTCATCTACTACACTTCTCAAACTCAATGTCTCCAAATCTCTCATCTGCCTTGTTTTTCTCTTTTAAATGACTGGCATTGTCATCTACCCAGTGAGAAAACCAAGAGTCATTCTAACTTCTGCATGCCCTCAGTAACTATTTATTGCCAAATCTTATTGGTTCTCATTCCTAAATTATGCAATTATCTATACTTAATTTAGGCCTGCAGAAAAAATTGTAATGATTCCCTGACTTCCTACTGACCCTTTCCATAGCTATTCTATTACCCTAAAATGAAAATGTTAGAATAATCAAGGAAACCTAGATAATGACAAATTAAAAAAAAAGTTCCTTTATTAAAAACAGAATTCCAGCTAATAAATGTGGACACAATTACAGAATGTGTACACCCTAATGAAACAGTTAATTCATAAATATTTGAACTCATCAGATCAGGGCTTCTAAACCTCAGCATTACTAACATTTTGCATCATCAGACTTAACTGTCTTTCTTCAGCACTTGGCAATCTAAGTCCATCATCCTAATGATTTCACATCCCTTGAACATTTCAAATGCTTGAGATATTGCACCTGCCAACACATTCCCTTCAACTGCTTCCCATCCCAGTTCCCCACCAGCAAAAGATTTAACAACTGCACTACTATGACATGCCAGGTCTTAGAACTCCCCTCCCACTGGTCATGGGATCCTTAGTGCCAGCTGGCTGGTGAGCTATTCCACTCTAAAATTCTACTTTATAGTCTGCTTCCTCAGACCAACTCTCTTATGTTGAGTTCACTGGGAATAGACATTAAGAGAAAGATGTGTGGAAGATCTATTTATTGGGGTTTGCTTTCAGGAAGAACACTTGAGTGAAAGAAGCTAGACTCTACACAGAGAGAAAGTGAACTGCAGTGAAGTTGCAGCAAAGGCCACTGCCTATCCCACGGGAGCTCTGGAGGTAGGATGGCCCTTTAAAGTTGTTGTGGCAAAGAGATAGCATACTATCCTATTAAGCGGTCACTAGATGCAGGTGCCTACAAAGAGGGTGTGAAACCGTGCATGAGGCAGCTTCCTTCAGCTGAGGGCAATCTTCTTCAGCTGTGAACCCTCCGTGGCCAACATTTTTAGATGCTGGGAAATGATTACCTCAGTCCTGAAGGGAAATGTGGGCAGTGCACTACATTACCCACTACACCTGTTAAATGTGTTCTAAGGTTTGAACAGAATCAGGTTCACTTTTTTTTTTTTTTTTTTTGTATTAGGGGAGAGGGCGGAGGGCATATGACATCAGGACAGTTGAAGCACATAACACCTTGCTCCACCCTAACAACCTTTTATCTCATGCAGTGGTTCTCCACAGGGTCAACTTTGCCCTCATGAGCAATCATTTGGTAATCTCTGGAGATACTTTTGGTTGCCACAACTGGGGAGAAGACGGGGTGCTGCTGGCTCTGGTATGTACATGCTAGTGATGCTACTAATCATCCAACAGTGCACAAGACAACACCACCCCCAACAAAGACGGATCGTGTCCAAAATATTAATAGTGCTGAAGAGTGAGAAAGTCAGGAGGCCTCTTGGCAGCATCAAAGAGACTCTAACCCCTAAAGTTGGAGGACAGAGCCATCTGAACATCAGGTCTAAGTTAACAGGCTCCAGAGAAATTTAATCTCAACTCTGGCAAGTCCACTATGCCAGAGCAAGGACCCAGGTTGGAAAAAAATGGCACCCTGAGACTGGGAAATGGGACACTTGGGTTAAGGCATTCAAAAACCTCAAAACACCAGATTCCCAGGCCCGTTCTGGGCCTAAAAGAGGCCTACTCCTCCTTATTAAAAGTTAACATTCCCCTTGCTTGAAGATGACACAAAGGCCTCTGCTTTGCAAGAAAACACTTGCAAATATCAAAATTTACTTCCACCTCCCTCCTAGCCACCTGACAGATAACTAGGGTCATTCGCAACCTAACACATTATAGTGGGGAAGGCCAAACTCCACCACCAATCACCCTTCAGCCAAGACAGTAAATCAGAAACATTACTGCATGCTGGGAACAATGGCAGGAGTGGCAGTCCTCATCATATCTCCATTTAATTCACCAGTCTGACTCTTGAAGTAACCATGTGGATCCTGGAGGATGACAATGGACTGCTATAAACTCCATCAATACTACCTCTAAGTGCAGTTGTGGTGACAACTGTGAGGTCACCACAGCTTTGTTAGAGCAGGTTAGTGCTGTCTCAGCTACAAAGTACAAGCTATTGATCTGGGCAATGAGTTCTTTTCTGTCTAATCAAGACAACAGATCAGACACAGTTCACATTCACATATGGAAGGGACAACAGTCTTTGTGTATGGCCTTGCCCCAAGGCTATAACTCTCCCTCTGTCATAATATACTCTGAATGGGCTGGCACATCTGAGCACACCACAGAATATCACTTTAGTCTATTCTACAGATGGCACCAAGTTAATCAGCCAAGAAACAGCAAGTATTTTGGAAGCCTTGGTAAGACACATGCACTCCAGAGGGTGAGAGGTATCTCATGAAGACAGATCTCATCAGTTAAGACTGTAGGGGTCTAGTGGCCTGGGGCATAATTTCTCAGCATCTCCATCTCCCCTTGCAGTTATCCTTCCACCAAATTTACGCAGACTTCTAATCACCCCATTCTTTATGTCATGAATGACACCAAAAAGCACATATCTAAAACTCAACACCCTCCCCAGAGACCCTGCTCCTCTCCTGGTTTTTATCTCCTGTCAAATGTCTCTACCACCCACCCACTGCCCTAACAGGAAATGTGGCTATATGCCCAGGCTTTAACTCTCCCTTTATCCCCACATCCAATTAATCACTGAATCCTAAATATCTCCCACGTCAGGCTTCTCATGTCCTTCTCCACTACTATCATCCAGGCCTTCAGCATCCTTCTCCTGGGCTGACAGTGGAGACGAATACTTGAATGGAAAGGATAACAATTTTGGAAACTTGTTGATCATCTGACTCGTAGGTCTAGCCACCCCATAAGGCTGGTATGAGGAAAAAACGGAACAAATGTGTAAGGTGCCTGACAAAAAGGTAGAAGTTCATAAATGACAGCAATCTGCAACATGGCTGTAAGTACTAGGGGTCCAAAAGTCTTCCCTGCTGATCTCACTGCCTTTAATTTCAAGTCTGGTTTACCTTGCCAAAGTGATTATTTCAACAGGTAGATCTGGTTACGGTGCTGTGTTGCCCCCTTGCTGAAATTTTTTCATTGATTTCTATCTAACGAAATGAAATTCTTTTGCGTGATTAACAAGTTCATTTATGACCTGCCCTGTATTGTCTTTACGCATTACCCACCCTGTGCTACCACCACAACATCTTCATTCAGACAACACTAAAACATTTGTACATCTCTCAACAACCAATACTCTCTCGTGCCTCAGTGCCTTTGCACATGCTAGTTGCTCCACCTAAATGTTCACCTGCCCAGCTCCTACTCATCTCTTATGTTTTGGCTAAAAGCTCTTTCCTCCAAAGAGCCACCACTGAATCCCTCTAATAGATTTAAACACTATCTAAAGCTCCCATGAATTTTATACTCTGCTCCACTCTTGCAAGATCCCATTATATCCCTCTGTAACTCTATTCATGCTATTCTCCCCAACTTTACTGTGCAACCCTTGAGGTCAGGGAGTCTGTCTTATTCATATTTGTACCTCACCTCACTCTCTACATGTGGTACCTAGTAAAAGCTGAATGAAGGAATGATAGCCACCATCTTGTGCATACGTAAGCCCATATTTAATAACATAATAATGATAAAAATCTCAGCCTAAAAATGCAGGAGTGTGCAAATACACCTTTCTTTATTTTATTCATTCATCTCAATGTTTATTTTGTGTTCTCATTCCAGTGCTGCAGGAAATTTAGTTTTAATTTAACTCAGGGTTTTCTCAGTTAATTCAGGATTTCTTTTCCCACCCTTCCACCTGGATACATCTAAGTATCTCAGGTTGTAAAGTGTACCAAGGCAAGGGGAAGCGAAGGAGAAAAACCTGGCCCTTGGTGTTCACTTGGGTCCTTTAGCATCAGCTCAGACACCATCAATTCCATCTAATTTATAGTTGCTGGGCTATAATAGGACACAGCTACATTCTCCTTGCCCTACCTATTATGTCTCCTCAGGTTGGTGTCCATCTGTCTGTCAGTATCTCTTTCTCTCTCTCTCTCTCTCTCTCTCTCTCTCTCTCTCTCTCTCAGCTACATCCAGAACATATGTAGTTGTTTCACATGATTTATGGGGCAAAAGGAAATTCTACACGGTCTTTCTGCTTAACTATTGCACATGGTCCTGTCTACTCCACTACACCCATACTATGCAGAGTGGAGGGAAACTTCTATAAAACAGTCACTACTCCTGTCTCCATTGAGATTGTAAGCACAGTTACCATCTGCTCTCTGACCCCCCTGACTTCATATAAGATTCTTATCATATGTTCCTCCCATCTCCAGACTGTGCCTGAAGAGGGGTATGGAAAAGGTCCCTTTTCACAAACACATATCAGCATTTAGTGTTCCAGTGAACATCACTGCTTTCCATCAGGGTACATCATTTCCTCAAAGGTAAAACAATCATCTAGTCTGGTATACAAAAAACTATCTCTAACTGACTTCTGCTTTTCCAAATCTAGAATATTTGTCTTTAACTTGATGACCTGTGCCTTTGGGACATGAGCTATTGAAACTTCAGAACACGGGTCCTTAGAACTCAAAATAAGCTCTTGAAACACAACCACCAAGAATCTGATTCTTTTCTTCATCAATTCAACAATCACTGATTAAGTACAAATAGGAACTATTGCAGGCTTTGGGGACACCTGGAGATAAGTCCTTTCCTTAAACAGATTAGAGTCTGGTGGAAACTTATTTTCCTGTTTCTAGAACAGCCTGTCCTAGGGCAGTAAACACAGACAATCCTAGATGATTGTAGCATGGAAGGATGGTTCCTAGGCTCTAGAAAGGGGGGGAAGGTAGCACATCAGTTAATGTGTAACTAAATGCTATCTCACTATACTATGTAAAGCCCTTCATGAGATACCCTACTTCTAGACTACCTTCTGTTTACCCCCACAAATATTCTATACTCCAGCCTTACACAGTGCTGACAATAACCACAATGGGTCATGCTCTCTTACCTCTTCATGTTTTTACCCTTTCTTTCCCAAGCAACTTTTTAAGTAGCTTCAACTGGACCTCGCTATTAAGCCTTCCCTGCCCACTACCACTAAGTTAGGGGCTCTTTACTGGTGCTGCTACAGTATTTGCGTTTACTCTTTTCCCAGCATTTGTCCCAAGGAATTAGCTAGGTGCTGGATTTTAGCACCTCATCATTAACCTGTGAACCCCTTGAGAACAAGAGCAGTTTCTTTTATTTCTGTATCTTCATGCCTAACACACTGTAGATGCTCAAAGCAGATCTGTTGAATGATATGTAGCTTTTAAAATTAACATATTTTCCACATAAAAATTTGATGTAGGTTGAAATTAAAAAGAAAACCATTGCAATGGTTTAGGAAATGGACAAATAGAGATAGGAAAGGGAAGGTGTCCGTTAAAGCAAAACTATGACAAAATCGGGAGATGGACTCCTTCACGAGGACTGCAGTAGCATCACAGGTAAAAACAAGTAACCTATAATGACTTCTTCCTTCCTCAGCCCTCCCTCCAGTCTCTCACCAGTGCCCCAGAAGCCTGGGCAATGCAGCCTGAAAGGGTCAAGGCAAAGCAGAGGAAATGAGCACTCAGCATGAGGGCAAATAGGGTAAGAAATGAATGCCATTATCTAACTTCCCAATTATCAGCCAACACCTTAGTTAACGGCTAATATTTTATTATGTGTTTCTGGATAACAGCCTGAGAGCAGAACCCTTTGAGAAAGCAGTATTGGATGGTTGTAGCTTTGACAAAGCAGTATTGGATGGTTGCGGCTAAAGGAGATAAAAGCATCAAAGAGTAAGAGAAAAAAAAAAACTAATTGTTTTAAGTCTAGCCCATTGGGAACTAAGGTTTCAATAACGTAGCTGGATATAAAACTATAAAACATATAGACAAAAGTTGAGAAATGCACAAGCCTTTATAAAAAACCTGCAGTAATTATAAGACATAAACATATCTGTATACAACTCAATATAAAAACAATAACAAACAATCCAATTAAAAAACGGACAGAGGACCTCAACAGACATTTCTCCAAAGACACACAGATAGACAACAGACACATGAAGAGGCACTCAACATCACTCATCATCAGGGAAATGCAAATCAAAACCACAATGAGATATCACCTCACACCTGTCATAATGGCTCTTATTAAAAAGACAAGAAATAACAAGTGTTGGTGAGGATGAAGAGAAAAGGGAACCCTCGTGCCCTGCTGGTAGGAAAGAAAGCACAACAATGCAACCACTATGGAAAACAGTATGGAGCTTCCTCAAAAAAATTAAGAATAGAACTACCAACCAATCCAGTAATTCCATGACTGGGTAATTACCCAAACAAAACAAAAACACCAACTCGAAAGATATATGCACCCCTATATTCACTGCACCATTATTTACAATAGACAAGATATGGAAGCAACCGAAGTGTCCACTGTTAGAGTAATGCATAAAGAAGTTGTGATATACATATACATATGTGGTATACATGTGTGGTATACATATACACGTACAATTCCAATATACAATGGAATATTATTCAGCTATAAAAAAGAATGAAATCTTGCCATTTGTGGCAACAAGGATGGACCTAGAGGTTATTATGCTAAGGGACATAAGTCAAAGAAAGACAAATACTGCATGATTTCACTTATATATGGAATATAAAAAACCAAACAAAACAGAAACAGACTCATAGAGAGAATCTGGTGTTGCCAGAGATGGGTAGGGAGATGGGCAAAATGTGGGAAGGGGATTTAAAGGTACAAACTTCCAATTATAAAATAAATAAGACATACGGATGCAATGTACAGCATAAGGAATATAGTTTATGATATTGTAACAACTTTATATAGTAACATGGTAGTGGTGATCACTTCATAATGTATATACTAAACACTGAATCACTACATTATACACATTAAAATAATATAATACTGTATGTCAGCTACACTTCAATAAAATAAGTAAATATCTCAAATTAACCTGTTCTACACCTGAAATTTACACAATATTACATGTCAAATACGTGGGAAAAAAAAAAAAAAGAAAACTGTAACTTTCCTGAAGGAATATAAAATAATCAGTAAGTGCTGAGCCATACCATATTTTCTTATAAGGGTAGACTACGTAGTGGAAAGTGGTCAAATTTCCCCCCAATTAAACTATAATAAATTGTATGTAATTTCAATCAATTCCAATCAAAAGTCCAATACTATATGGCACAGAAGTTGGTGGAGGGAACACTGGATGAGTTGGTTATGTCTATGTATAGAGTCAACATACAAAAATTGCCAACAACATTTTGAAGAACAATGGTCATGAAGACAGTTATTAAAATAGTCATGACTCCAATACAAAGAGATCTAGAGAACAGAAGAGGGAGTTTAGGATGAAACCCAAGCATAAGAGAAGGCTTAGGCTAAAACAGCACTGTCACTTTGACAGAGTGGTAATTAAAAGGAGGTGCTGTTAATGTTATCAGTTATCTATTTTGAAAAAGTTAACTTTACTAGCACTGTCACTTTGACAGAGTGGTAAATTAAAAGATGGTACTGTTAATGTTATCAGTTATCTATTTTGAAAAAGTTAAGCTTACTACCTACCTACCAGTATATAAAAGTGGGTTTTTAAATACATTATGGAGCTAAAGCACAATGAAAATTTTATGTTAGAAAAAAATAGAGAAATATACACTTAGAGGGTGAGAGAAATCTATGTGTGACAAGACGAAAACAACAGATTTGCTTTAAAAAAAAAATCAAATATCTCATGGTCCATGAGTTCGAGCCCCACATCAGGCTCTGTGCTGAAAGCTCAGAGCCTGGAGCCTGCTTTAGATTTGTGTCTCCCTCTCTCTCTGACCCTCCCCCACTCACACTCTGTCTATCTCACTCTCAAAAATAAATAAACATTTAAAAACATTTTTTAAATCAAACATTTCTAAATGAATGATGATAACAGACAGGGGAAGAAATATGTATATTACATGTAACATACAAAGATTTACATTCATACCAAAAAAGAGTTGCTATAAACCAGTAATAAAAAGACAACAGCTTAATTTTTTTAAAGAATAAATTGTTTTAGGTAATTCACTGGAGAAATATAAATGGCAATAAATAAAACTAAAAATGAAAGAGTTTCACCTTTAAAAATATTTTTTGAAACGTACATTATAATGACAATCTTTTGCCTGCTAGTTGCAGAATTTTCACAAATGCTAATACAAACAGTACAGAGAGGGGCACCTGGGTGGCTCAGTCGGTTAAGCCCCCAACTTCAGCTCAGGTCATGATCTCCCAGGGGTCCTGAGTTTCAGCCCCACATTGAGCTCTCTAATGTCAGCATGGAGCCTGCTTGGGATCTTCTGTCCCCCTCTTTCTCTGCCCCTCCCCGGCTCATGCTTTCTCTCAAAAATAAATCAACATTAAAAAAAAAAAAACAAAAAACGGTACAGAGAAAAGGCACTCACATGGTGTTGGTGGCAATGTAAGTTGTACACCTTTTTAGAACTCAAACTGACAATACCCATTTAAATTTATAATAACATATAGCTTAAGACTAGCCCTTCCAATTCTACTTTTCGATCCTGGAGAAAAATACTAGCAGAAATGCACAGACACATACATAAACATGACCTTCCAGCCTTTTTTTGAAATAGCAAAACTCTGGGAAGGAACTACATGTCCCTTAGTAGAAAAATGACTTCAGCAATGTGGTGATGGGTCTCTGTACACAGCCACTAGAGAGCAAGAGGTCGGTCTGTGTTATGGGGTGAAGGGAGTGTTCATTGCGCTCTTTTCAATCATTTACTCAACACATATTTATTAAGCACCAGAAGAAAAGTAGACATGGATCTAACTGGAAAAATACACAAAGGAAGAAAAAAAAAGACTAGGAAATAATTACAATAGATGCTGTAAAGGAAACAGTAGAAAATAGTGGGTGTAATCCTTGATTCATCTCTTTTCCATGCACCCAACACCCAATCAACAGGCCTGAAAATTCTTACTACCAACGTGTAGATCAAATGTTTCCACTTCCCTCCAATTCCCCTGTATGATGCTTTTCAGTGGCTTCCCATAGTACTGACCAGAAACTCCACAGCCCCCAGCCCAGTTCAGAGAGCCCTACCTGATTCAGGCTCAGTCTACATCTCCAGCAGCTCCCCTGCCACGCTCCGCCTCACAGGCCATCGCTCCTTCTGTGCTACACGCCGAACTTGCTCCTGCTTGGAGGTCGGCGCCTGCCTGGGGGCTTTCAACACGGAGGGATGAAAGAGCCACCCTCAGTGGCAAGTTTGGAAATGTATGTGGGACACATCCGGCTGCCTCAAAGGATTTCAGCCCGAGAGGACTTCGAAGTCAAATTGAACCGAAGAATAGAAAAACACGGAATCTCAAGCATGAGCCCTCAGGAGGCGGCTAAGACCACGCGAGACTGAGGTTCGTAGATGCGTGATTTATGGGAGACTGACGCTTACCTCTTGACCAATGAGCATCCGCCAAGAATCTCTCCCCATCCTTAAGCCAATGAACGTACTGCTTGGACTCTGACTGGACTTCCCGCTCTTTGCACTCTGCCCCATAAATGCAGCCTGACTCAAACTCTGAAAGGACCGCTTGGAGCTTGGTGCGGCACGCCTTTGACAATAGCCATTGCTCTGCAGCTCTGCAATCAACTGTATTTCTGCAGACTTGAATTTGTGTGAGTTTACCTGTTCAGTTGGGTTGACAGTTGTCTCAGTAATGAGGGAACTTAATGGCCCTTAAGCACTTAAAACTGCTATGCATATTGCTATGTGCATTACAGTCCTGCACAGTAATGCATTGTGCATTGTTTTGTCCAAAATAACATGAACAGGCTGTCATCGCTGCCCGAGACCTTCTTAGCCTAATCTTTGTATTCTTGGCTCTTGTCATTTCATATACATATATATATATATATATATATATATATATATATATATATTTTTTTTTTTTTTTTTTAGGTAATCTGTATGCCCAAGGTGGAGCTCAAACTCCACAGAGATCGAGAGTCACTTTAAATGGCACCTCTTGGGGCGCCTGGGTGGCGCAGTCGGTTAAGCGTCCGACTTCAGCCAGGTCACGATCTCGCGGTCCGTGAGTTCGAGCCCCGCGTCAGGCTCTGGGCTGATGGCTCGGAGCCTGGAGCCTGTTTCCGATTCTGTGTCTCCCTCTCTCTCTGCCCCTCCCCCATTCATGCTCTGTCTCTCTCTGTCCCAAAAATAAATAAACGTTGAAAAAAAAAATTAAAAAAAAAAATAAATGGCACCTCTTGTGTCTCTTGTCATATTAAATGGCACCCCCTCAGAGAGGCCTTCCCTCTAATGTAGTTATCTAGTCTCTATCTCAATACCTTATTTTAATTCCCTACATTGTGTTTATCAAGTGATAATTTGTGTATTTTTTTGCTTGTTTTTTTTTTTGTTGTTTTTTTTTTAATTTTCTCCACTACCACCACCATCCCTGCCCCTAACTAGGACATAAGTTTAAAGGAACAGGGAACTTACCTGTCTTGTACACCACTGTATCCCCTAAACAAAGCATGGCACCTAGTGGGTACTTAGTAAATGTTTGTAGAGGGGTGCCTGGGTGGCTCAGTTGGTTGAGCAGTAGACTCCTGATTTTGGCGCAGATCATGATCCCAGGGTCCTGAGATCCAGCCCCCAGTAGGGCTCCACACTGAGTGTGGAGCCTGCATGAGATTCTCTTTCTCTCTCTGCCTCTGCCCCTCTCGCCTGCTCATGTTCTCTCTCTCTTTCTCGATAAGATAAGATAATAAAAATTTGTAGAATGAATGAAGAATGTTGACATTATCAGTTCTGTCAGAACAGAATTCTCCACCTGCCGAAAAAAAGGCATACAGTTTGTGATAGTTGCCTATTATTTTTTTAAACATTGCTATATAAGCATATATATTTATAGAAAATTAAAAACACAAATGGGAGTAAGACAAGTTATTGTTATAGAATTAATCATCATAAATTGTGAAGCGTCTAATATCCATCTCAAGCTTTTATCAGGAAAAAAAAGAATAACAGTACTGGGCAACTGGGTGGCTCAGTCGGTTAAGCACCCAACTCTTGGTTTCAACTCAAAGTCATGATCTCAGAGTTCATGAGTTCTAGCCCTGCATCAGGCTTCATGCTGACAGTGGGGAGTCTGCTTTTGATCCTCTCTCTTTGTCTTTGCCCCATTCCTGGTCTCTCTCTCTCTCTCTCTCTCTCTCAAAATATAAATAAATAAACTTTTAAAAAAAGAGTAACAGTACTGAATTCATGATCTGATACCTATTCATGAAAGATAGTCACTTTTTCCTATGAAATAAAAATGCATTGATTCAATTACAGAGTCTAAAAAAAAAAAGAATATTGACATTATAATGGGGGAGTATGAACCTGATTTAGGTAAGTTTCCTTGGTTCAGAAAAAGCCTGGTATTGAATTCTGTTTCTGCTACCCTGTGACCTGGGGAAAGTTACTTAACTTCTCTGAACCTAAATCAGTTTTTTCACTTACCAAATGGAGTTAGTAACACTTGACTTATAGAGTTCTGAAGATTAGTAAAAATAAATCTAAGATGTTTTGCATAATCCTTACAAAAAGGGAGTCAATAAATTGCAACTATTATTGTTATTTATTGACTTCATGGCTTGGCTTAGGGCAGGAATAAGTCCTGTAATAAATGTCCCGTTATTTTTAAATAAGTTGATATTCTTACCCATTTTGTAAGCCATAAAGTATGGCAATGTAGGCTTGGAGGTAGGGCAGAAAAAAACATACCCCAAGTTCACCTTCCTTTCAAATGTGGATCCAGCCACCTCCTCTACTGACTGCACCCCCACTCCCTTCCCAGAGCAGAGAAGTCTTTTCACATTCTTCTGGAAAGTTAGAAAGAGCCAATTTGCTATACCAGTCAACACGATCGAGTAACCCAAGAACAGAGTGCTAAAGTTCCCTGCATTGCAGTCTTTTCTTTGCCACCTTCCCAGAACTCTGCAGCAGCCTCCAGACTTTCTTAGAGACCAGAACACAACCCACCCAAACGATGCAAAGAGGATGCTGAGGTTTGAAATATCTTCCCTTGCAGCTCACACCTTAGAGTTCTGTTTAACACTTCTGTGTCTCTTGCTCATTACTGAGTCAAAGCTGTTTTTTCTTCTCAATGAAGACACAGTGAGGAGAATAGAACACATTTCATGTTACTGGAACCTCCAATTTCTTCAGTCTACAATCTTTAATCTCTGTTATGAAGCTCTAGAATCGTAGTTCATTTATTTAAGGCCAGAGACCTTTGTAGCTTCCTGAATCTTCCACCTGCCTTCTCTTCCAATCAGGAACAAGTTCTAGAACCTTCCCTTCCAGAAAATGTGCACCAAGTTCCCTTCCACAGACTGGAAGTGGTGCGGGTGTGGTGTTAGGGTTGTGTGTGTGAGAAAACTAAGACCTAAACCAAGTGAAACTAAAAGATCCTTACCCAGAGAAGTATTCGAGGTAACAATAGATGCCCATCTGACTCTCCAGTCTCCTTTGCAAAGGTGCTTATCTAGTATATGGTGCCTTACATGTGTGGACACTTTCAGAGTTCGATAACATCAAGGGTGCCTCTTACTAACTCACACTCTTTGAAGTGGTTTACCCACAGAAAGCCAAGGCTATGACATGAGAACCAAGAAGTTCTATCCCTTCTGTAATCAGCAGCTGGAGGAGGGGGGATTCCCTAAGCAGCTCATATCTCCCAAGACAAGCCCAGGTTAAGCTGGGGGTTTTAACTATATATAAGGACAACAAAGAACATAAAGTATTCTCTCTCCCCAGGCAAATGTTTAAACAGTACCCTATTTAATTATATGTCATGATTTAAAACATAGGCACCAAAATGGCATCACACAAGGCTGTAAATATAATGAGCACAGAAGGTATTCAATATATTTAGTTAACATTTCTAGAGAAGCTGACACATGCCAACTGCTTTCATGTGTATTACGTTATATGTTTAAAAAAAATAAAAGCAGGGGCGCCTGGGTGGCGCAGTCGGTTAAGCGTCCGACTTCAGCCAGGTCACGATCTCGCGGTCCGTGAGTTCGAGCCCCGCGTCGGGCTCTGGGCTGATGGCTCGGAGCCTGGAGCCTGTTTCTGATTCTGTGTCTCCCTCTCTCTCTGCCCCTCCCCCATTCATGCTCTGTCTCTCTCTGTCCCAAAAATAAATAAATGTTGAAAAAAAAATTTTTAAAAAAAATAAAAGCAAAAGTCATGTGAGAAAAGTTTTAAAGGCTATGAAAATGTAAGATATTATACTTTTATTTTTATACCTCAGAATCTTTATCTATCTGTTGTTTCTAACTGGTGTTTTTACGTTTGATGGCATTCATACATAATATGATAGGATTATGGGTGATTGATTTTGTACAAACTAAAACAGCAAGTAAGAATTTTTTTTTTTAACAGTGACTTTATCAGGGGATGGCTGACTGGCTCAGTCAGCACAGCATGCAACTCTGATCTCAGGGTCATGAATTCAAGCCCTACATTGGGCATGGAGCCTGCTTTAAAAACAAAACAAAACAAAAGGTAAAGAGTTTATCAGGAGAGTTGCTGAGGAATATAACAACTCAACTGACCTATTTTCAGAAGTGCCATTCCTCACAAAGTGGCTTCATTCCATTTAGCATTAACAATATTCCTATAAAATCATGAGAATAGGAATTGGTGTCCTCATTTTAAGTGGACACAACTGAATCTCAAGATATTCCCTGTCACTTACTCAAGGTCACACACATAGCTAGTTGAGTAGCAGAGGCTGGACTCAAACCCAGGCCTTCTGACTCCAAGTTCAATCTCTTTCCTTCTCACTTTGTTAAAACTGAGGCCACTGATGGCAGATGAGCAATAAGGGTGATTCAGATAAAAGACAGTAGAGAGAAGAAATGAAAGAAAAAGAATCTAAGAACAATTTCAACTATGACCTCTTTAGGGTTGTGGTATCAAAGATGTTTTATATTATATTTATTATATTATGCAGAATGTGGGCATTAACCAAAGTGAGATTTAAACTAAAATGCAAAGTGATAAGGAGTCACTGAAAATTAATGAGACTCATCTTGGGTGCCATGATCAGTGCTAAGAAATCTCTCTGCATGTGGAAAGAACATAAGATGTAAGGTTTTAGATAACTGGGATTTAGCCTCAGCTCCACCACTAATTCGTCATGTCACCTTAAGCAAGGCTTATAACTTTTCAGTGTCTCAGTTGTTCTTGTGTATAAAATGAAGACAACTATCTACCTTCTGAGGTTGTAATGAAAACGAAACAAGATAAGGTACATGAGAAACTTTATAAGTTATAAAATACTATAGGAATATTAATCAGGAAAGAACTGTGACCAATGTGGGGAACTTACAATGCAAAGGATTTCAATTAAATCTGAAAAAGAACTTTCTAAAATGTAGTATAGTCCAGTGCAGTTATAGGCTCCCTTACATTTCAGCAAGCCCCTTACCAGGAAGTTTCCAAATTAAGGATGTGTTAGAAATGTGTTCCAACTGTTGGAAATGTGGCTATGAAAGCTTCTGCCTTGAAAGAGCAGTTGCTTTATATTATTCGTAAAAGACTTTTTATAATGTGGGCTGCCCAAGACAATGCCTCCCTGAAATTCTCAGAAAACTTGGAAAGAAGATTGGACTTCCCACAGAATGTGATATTGACTTCATGTTATTCAATTGAGATGTAGAAGAAAAGATGATCCCATAGAGCTGAAGGAGCTTCCAAATGGGATAGAAGAGATATCTGCCTTGTGTTTCTCTCTGAAGATGAACAGTTGGAAGGAGGAAGTTTTGGCAACAGTGAGAAAGTCATCACTGAGGCGATGCTTTCCTATCTTCTGGGTGAGCTGTAAGGAGCAGAATACCCACTTAGACGTCTGTATTTCCAAAACTGGTTGGCCCTTAGGTGAATCCCAAAGGCTCCTGGCTACCATCAATAGTGTAAATATTTCTGGGGGTGCTTAGGTGGCTCAGTCAGTTAAGTGGCCAACTCTTTTTTTATTATTATTTTAATGTTTATTTATTTATTTTGAGAGAGAGAGAGAGAGAGCATTTGTGAGCAGGGGAGGGGCAAAGAGAGAGGGAAAGAGAGAATCCCAAACAGGTTCCAAGCCCAATATGGGGCTTGAACTCACAAACCACAAGATCATGACCTGAGCCAGAATCAAGAGTCAGATGCTTAACCAACTGAGCCACCCAGGCGCCCCAAGAGTCTGACTCCTGATTTCAGCTCAGGTCATGATCCCAGGGTCCTGGAATCCAGCCTTGCGTTGGGCTCTGTGCTGACAGCATGGAGCCTGCTTGGGATTCTCTCTCTCTCTCTCTCTCTCTCTCTCTGTCCTTCCCCTGCTCGTGCACTCTCTCTCTCTCAAAATAAATAAATAAATAAAACTTCTTAAAAATTAAAAAACATATTTCTGTGTAAGGTTCATTTCTCAGTCTGAAGACCCTAAGGAATGGGGTTCTAATTCTACTTTCCTAGGATCACCTCATTCTGTCTGGATGACTCAAAACCCTGGCAAAGGGGAAAACAAAACAAAACAAAACAGAAAACCAGAAAGTAAAAAGTTTATCTCTACTAATACCAGAACTAAAACAGACCCCTTAGTAAAATGTAATTTAACATACAACTGGCACACTTTCATTTTTTATTTTATTTTATTTTTTTTTAACGTTTTTATTTATTTTTGAGACAGAGAGAGACAGAGCATGAACGGGGGAGGGTCAGAGAGAGAGGGAGACACAGAATCTGAAACAGGCTCCAGGCTCCGAGCTGTCAGCACGGAGCCCGACGCGGGGCTCGAACTCACAGACCGGGAGATCATGACCTGAGCCGAAGTCGGACGCTCAACTGACTGAGCCACCCAGGTGCCCCCTGGCACACTTTCAGATAAGGACCTGCAAATATCTGTGGCTTAACCCTACGGAAATCTTACAGTCTGGCTCGAAGGAGTCAGGCTTCTCTCTCTAGTGCTCTTCTTCCAATGATCTATCAGTTCAAATGAGCCACACTAAAAATGATGGTCCCTGGTAGAGCTATTTTCCTACTAAGCTGTGGTAAGTCAAAACCTACTTCAGAGAATACAAGGTCACCACTCTGGGGGGCTAAGGAAAAACACGGGTTTTGTGTGGTTTTGGTTGTTTGAAAAGAAAGAAAACCTCAAACTACTGAACCAGAAGTAATCTTCATCTTCTCCTTTTTTTTTTTTAAGTGTTCTACTTTGAGTCTATCATTTCACAAAGTAACAATGGCAGATCCCATTTTAGTGAGCTAATAAAAATATATATATATATATATTGGCATTCTTATGTTCCTACAGAGGTAAAGAAAAATAACTCAAGATTCCTGAAGGAACTGTTAGCATCTCTTTCCTGGAACAAGAACTTAAACCATGGTAAGTTATGGCTTTATCTTCAGAAAATCCCAAAGGTATCCTAATAGAGCTCAGACTTGGAGGGATAAAAGTGCCAGTAATACCACTGCTAGCTGATGGCCTTATGTTTTCTCAGGATGCCCCAGTGCCATTCCTACTTCCTTTTTGCTCTGGTACCATTATCTAGAAGGGTCCATTGATTTAAAAAAAAAAAAAAAAAAAAAGGTCCAGTAAACTTCCCATTACGCTTAGAACTGGTGTACTTGATGCTTGGAGCCAAAAGAGGAGAAAAGGGATAAGGAGGGTTTCATCATGAGGGCTAGGAATACAGACAAGCCGCCAAAAGAAGGGTGAATAAATACCTCCCTTACTTTCTCCATGACGTACTGGTCAGGAAGCAGATGAATCAACAGAAGAGTTTTAAGGAGAGCAGGTGACACACTTCAGCATTCATCTTTGGTTTTGTTCATTAATTTATTCAACAAATATTTATTGAATATCTTCTAAGGGACAAGTTCAGCTCTAGTTACCCAGCAGTTTTCCCTCAACAGTCTCCTGAATAACTCCTGGTAATGCCACACACCAAATAGGTTTTTCTCATTTTCCAGTGCTAAGAATTAGGATGCACTATTTCTTCCATCTGTAGCCTCAAATTCCCATTAGATAACCTACTCAAAGCTGGATAAACACTCACATACATTCATGAGACAATACTACGACTAGTAGTGAATATATTCATTAGGCTGAGAAACATACACATATACCCCAAACTGAGAAATATTTGCTTTATAATTAAGGTTATTCAGTCGACAGCTATCTATTGAGCTCTTAATATATGCCAGGCACTGGGTTTGGTGATGAGGTTACAGTGGTAAACAAAGCAGAAAAGGTCTTGCTTTTGGAACTTTTATTCTACTGGAAAAAACAGATATTTTGAAAGTTGTCAAATAAAGAACATAACCACAAGTTATGCTAGTTACTAAGAAGGAACTAGAGAGCAATAAAACAATGAGAAAAAGAGGAGGTTCTAGAAATGGTCTGAGGAGGTGACATTTAAACTAAGACCTGAACGATAAGAAGTCAGTCACATGAAGAGCCTGAAGGCCATTCCTGGCTAAGGAAATGGAGCCCATGTATGTGGAGACAACCTTCTCAGATGTTTGTCTCTACCAGGATAATGAGAAATGCAGCCATCACTGGAGAAGAAGAAAGGTAAAGAAAGGTTTGGGATCTTTTTAGTTTGGGTTGGGCTGTCTTTTATTGAAAAAGGATACTTGAACATATGTACATGCTGATGGAAACCATTTCATAGACAGTGATGGTTTGAGAATCCAGAAGAAAGAACAATTTTAAAGAGGCAAAGTAGGGGAGAGGAAAAGGGTCTAGTACACAAATGAAAAGATGGCCCTCTTCCTCCACTATAAGGATAAAAGAAAGAGATCATGCAGATGCAGGTGATTTGTGTTCTGGTGGTATAAGTGAGGTTCCATGGTGGGAGAAGGTGATATGGCAGGTTTGCAAGAGGAAAAGATAAGACATAATTGTTTCAAACAGTGGAAAAATGTGCTTGGCAGGGAACAGAAGAAAAAGTTCTAGGCAGGATTAAATGATCTGTGACCACGAATACAAAGCAGTGTTCTCAATCAAGTAGAGCTGATTATGTCTTCCCACCCCAGCTTGGGAACATTTGGCATTGTCTGGACATATTCTTGTTATCACACATGGAGGAGGGAGCAATGCTACTAGCATCTAGTGGATAGAGGGCATGGATACTGCTAAACATACTACAGTGCACAGGAAAACCCCCACAACAAAGAATTATCCAGCTCAGAATGTCAATAGAACCAAGGTTGGGAAACCCAGATATAAGGTGATGTCATACTTACATATAGACCATCTCCGGGAAGCTACAGAAGGAGACAGTGATACACTCTGTGGGCAGAAATGGGACCACGGGGCACAATGAAAAGAGGGTTTACTTCCATTCTTATACCCTTGTGTGCCTTTTATTTAACATTTGTATTATATCCATGTATTGCTTATTCAAATCAATCAAAAGATAGAAATAAATCAGTGATAAAGAGTAATCTATTTAAGTAGACAATAGATAAAAAATAAACCAATCTGTCTATTTGGGTAATTTTTCTCCAGCAATGTTCAGCTTTTAGGATGCCAGCTTAAAGAAAATGGGATTTTTGCAAGGAGAATACAGTGAAGGAAGCAGAATATTCTGGAGTTGAAAATTTTTCCAAGATAATGATTGTCCTGATAAGGGTAGAATCTAAGCTTATCAGAGAGAGGAGTAAAGATAAAGAAGGAGCTGATGGATATGTAAGGAATGATAGTTTATTAGAGGCCTCAATATGGTAAAAATATACATATTTTAGGAGATAAAACGTTGAAGCAATTGAGCTGTAATAATAAGAGGTGATATTGTGAAAATAAGAAATCAAATTGTAAAGGAAATACCATAATTTTTTTTTATTTTTAAAAGTTTTTTTTTTTAATGTTTATTTATTTTTCAGACAGAGAGAAACAGAGCATGAACGGGGGGAGGGTCAGAGAGAGGGAGACACAGAATCTGAAACAGGCTCCAGGCTCTGAGCGGTCAGCACAGAGCCTGACACGGGGCTCAAACTTGGGACCACAAGATCATGACCTGAGGCAAAGTCGCACACCTAACTGACTGAGCCACCCAGGCACTCCAAGAAATACCATAATTTTTAACAACAACAAAGTCTAAGGAGAAGCCATGGTAGTGAATAGTTGAAAAAAAATAGGAAAAGGTCATTGTGAGTGAAGAACAGAACAGTGTAAGAGACCAGGGGTTTGGATGGATCCCTCAGGTCAATGGCTTCTTCTGGAGCATGAAGTGCCTCTCACGGAGTGGCTTATTAATAAAGATAGATGCCATTGTTTAGACAGATGCCATGTATCAATACTTTATGTACATATCAGCCATTTTTGTCCAAGAGAGGTCAAGTGACTCGCCTAGCGATTACACAGTTAGTAAGTAGAGGAACAAAAATTCAAGTTCAGGTTTTTCAGTCCAAAGTCTTGCCCCTTCCACTCTGGTATGGCTCTGCCCCCTGGGGGGTGGGGGGAAAGTGTCATCAAATCTATTGCAAGTTGGATGAGCTTAACACTGGCAATAGCATAGGTAATGAAAACTTTGGATAATGGGAAAGAGGCTGAGGGAGAGGGATGTCTGGCAATGACAGATTTGCTCCACAGTTCTTCTCACCCCAGTGAGTTCTTCTTAACTTGGCCTTAAGTCAAAATATGTGAGGAAGCCATGGAGGAGAGAAATAATAAGGAAAAAATCCAAATCTTAGTGATTTCCAAAAAGCACATTCATAATGTTTATCTGTATTCTAAAATATAATTTTTATTACATGTATTATTTTCATTAAAATACACAAAATGTATATAAATACTGATTATATTATAGGAAAACAGCATCAACAGCTGACAATCAAAGAGTCTTGAGGACTATTTTGAGGACAGCTGAGTTCGTTGCCAAGTACTCAAAATCTACCACTGAAGCGACCCATGTTTTCCTAACATGTCCTTCCCAATCTCCACATTGTCCCTACTTAGGTAACTCTTCCAGTCACATGCATGTGAACATGTGCACATGCATGCATGCACACACGCATGCACACACGTGTGCACACATACACACCTCTACAATTGCACTGAAAATGTACATGCTGTGTAGGGAATGGACCAACTTCCCAAAAGATCCCCCTTTCTATTCTGTTAGCATCACCTGGTAGCTTAGGCTATGCATTTAGAAATAAAGATGCTGCCGGGGCGCCTGGGTGGCTCAGTCGGTTAAGTGTCCGACTTCAGTTCAGGTCACGATCTCGCAGTCCGTGAGTTCGAGCCCCATGTCGGGCTCTGGGCTGATGGCTCAGGGCCTGGAGCCTGCTTTTGATTCTGTGTCTCCCTCTCTCTCTGCCCCTCCCCCATTCATGCTCCGTCTCTCTCTGTCTCAAAAATAAATAAACGTTACAAAAAATTTTGAAAAAAAAAAAAAAGAAAGATGCTGCCAATGGGACACTGGCCTTTTCGTCTCTTTAGCTTATCATGCAAGCCTAGTCTTCTTTTTCCATCCCTTATACACTCATGTCACATCCATATATCTGAAAGGCAGCCTCCCCTGAGGTAGACAGTAAACTCACCCCAAGAGGTGAGTTAATTGTCCTTTCCAATGGGCCAAAATGCTTTTGGCCACTTAAGATGAGTGTAGAACATCTTGGTAGCTGCTTCTCCCTGCCTCTGCATCTTCACATGGCAGCGAGAGTCTCACGTTCTTCAGTCATATTCCCCCTCCTGTCTGGCACATGGACCAGACAGATGGACATCTACAGTGAGATGAGGAACTGTAGACCTGCTGGACCCTGTAGTCTCAAGGTCTACTTGGCTCATGTCTTCTCACTTGACCTCAAGTGGGCTTAAGAAGACTCTCATTCAAGATCATATTCTCAGTGCCTGTAACAAGGAACCATACGGAGAGAATCCCAAAGTGCTTTTCTTAGAGCTTATATAAGCCAAAAAATGTCTTAGATTCCTCAAAACTGACCAGAGATAATTCAGATACATTGACATATAAATGGTCAGCACTGGTGAGATTGAATACTGCCCCCAGGTAGCTGCTGCGGGCCCACATCTGGCCAGTAGTGCAGTAGTTCATCATCTTCCCTTCCATCAGCACCAGGTCCTGGGGATACTTAGAGTTCCTCATGTAGACCTTGTGGTTCAGGGGTTGGTTGTTGCAGGACTGACCCCTGAAGTTCACTTTGGAATATACAAAGTACATCCCAGTGTCATTGATCACAAGGCCACCCTTCTTATACTTCACCCCAGAGACAAGGGCAATTCCATATGTGTCTTCCCATTCCAGAGGGATGGATCTTGAGTTGGGCTTGCCTGAAATCAAATCAGAGAGGAGCGTTCAGCCAGGAATGCTCATGTATCCAACAAAAGAAGCTTCCAAGGCAAAAACTGTGGGCCTTTCCTTGAGCAGATGACCAAAGTGACATAGCCCATATAGAACAGGCCAATGGGTCAGACTTGATCCATTACTGAATTCCTTCAACACCTCTATTAAATTGCTTGCCTCAGTTTATCATCTATACAACTGGGACAATAATATATATGCTAGTCAATTACAATGGGACATTATTGAGATTATTTTAGCTCTCTGGAACAAAGATTCTATAGTCGTCAGAACTAACACCAAAACTTCTAGGCTTCGAGGTTCCATCAGTGAGGAGGAAAGCCAAACCCAAGGAACTCTGAAATTCTAAAGTTGGGAAGAATCTTTAGGGATCACCAGGTCCAACTCCTTGCCTACACTGAGGAGTCTTCAGTCCCCTACTTTGGGCTAAAATTCCCTTTCTTTTATGTCCCCACAGCTGTATATGCATACCTTCACCAGAGAACACTCCCCATTACTTAAATTACTGCTTATGTACCTGTCTTTCTCTATTAGGCCTTAAGTTCCTTGAAGGCAGGAACCATGTGTTATTCATCTACATGTCCCCAAGACTTGACACACAACATGTGTTCAATAAATATCTGTTGGTCCAAACTGGATCATTCTACAGCCTCTGCCTAAATAATTCCAGGGGCAGTGGCACATCAGTTTCTGTGATACTTTTCCACTTTCAGATGTTAATGGACTACACCCTGGAAATGCCCATACCACACTGTTATCAAATCACTTCACTCTACTACATGACCACATGCAGGAAGTCCCGCAGTGCCAGGACTGGGCCTTTCTCTTCATTCCCAGTTCTACTCTTGCAGAAAGCAGGGTGAGGCTCTTCCCAGAAAACCAGAAAAGCACTTACTCCCCACCTTCCCAGATCTCACCTCTTATGCCCATGCCCCAAATCACATACAATTCTTTGGAATTATTGAAGAGTGGGCTCCTGGTGGAGCTCCATTTCTCTAGTTCAGAATATGGCCTAGACCGCGGTAGGGGTTCAGTCTGCGTGTGAGGTTGACTTGACTAGAAACATAGGACCATTCTTGGGTGTCAAATACTATCACCAGAAAGTAACAACTCCCTCAGAGCACAGTACCCAACCAGCTATGCAGCTTTCTGTCAAAGGCTTTCCCAAACCCCATGTACCTTCCAGATACAGACCTGTTAAATGGGCCACTTTTCTCAGCTCCCTTTTTTCAGAGGGTGGATTGAGTTGACCTGTATCATAGAGAGATGAAAAATACACGTAAAAATGAGACACCAACCATTCTTTTGTTGGGACTCTGAACAGGTCATTTAAATAAAAGTGATTTTTTAAAAACATAAATGACAACAGTCTGACATATACTAATCATGCAAATCCAAACCATAGAACTCACAGGAACCTGTATTTCAGAAACAAAGAGGTCAAAAATAAACCAAATTGAACCAAAATAAGCCAAATTCAACCAAATTGAAATAGACATGTGCATAGTTATAATGTCACAATAAAACAAGAAAAAGGTTGATTTGTAAAGAGCTATCAGATCAGTTACTGCATTTGAACTTGCCACAACCCTTTGAAGTAGACGTTATTGTTCTACCTTATAGATGGCTAAATGAGCTTAGAACTTGGGTGGCACTGACCCAGCTACTCAATATCAGAGAAGGATAGACACTCAGGTCTCCTGACTCCAAATTAGGATTTTTCTACTCTGGTTCTGCTGTCTGTAGCACTCCTCAGGACAGAGGCCAAAGAAGACTGTGATTTCACCTCCTGGCCATTAGGTCTCCCCCCAGGTGGCATTTGACAGTCTGCCCAAATTAATCATCCTCAGATCTCAAATGCCTTGAATAGCTCCTTATTGAATATATAATTGTGTAAAAGTTTCCCCAGCCACACGATCTCTGCCTGTCTGACCAGCCTCATCTCCTCTACTTGCTCACATTGGCCAAGGCTGCACAACACGAGTTCTGATATAACCTGAACACACCCAGCTTCCAGCCCCTGTGCCTTTGCTCATGCTGTTCCGTCTGCCCAAAACGCCCTCCAAACAGATCCTTCTGGCAAATTCCTATCAACCCTCTAAATACCACCTACAACACCTCTTTCTTTGGGAAACCATCCTAGGCCTTTTTAATCAAATATTTCTCCCTCCTTTGAAACCTAGAATCACTCTGTCTTTACCTCTCTTGTCAGTTCTGACTCCCCGTTTCTGAGGTGCCTGTGTAACTTGTCTTATTCCCCTCAAATAAAGGGCAAATTTCTTACTATATATTTAATCTACCAGAGTACTTAGCTCATTTTCTGACACAGGGCATATAGCCAGTAAATATTTGTTAAATTTAATTGGAGGAGTTAAAATAGACAATAGTTCCCAAAGTAGACATTGTGTCTCTGACTTCAGGTATTTTAATCAAACTGAGCTACCACTTAGCTAATGAATTCAGCTAAGGCATTCAAGAAAGATTCATAGAAAGGCACTCATCCACATCAAGTTCCTTGTGATTAGCCTGTAAGACTCACATATGGCATGAGAATGCCCCAGTCAACTCAGAATGTTACCTGACTAATCATTACCTCTCTAGCCACCCAAGACCACCCACAATGAATGAGGTGTTAGTGAACAGGAAAGGCAAAACTGAGTCTCCTCTACATTCCTATACCACAAACCATCTGTGCAACTCGTCTGACATTCAGCCAAGTGCTGACAGGAAATGGAACAGAGAACCACATGTTGCGTATCTTTATATCCCTCACAGAGCCTTGTACAGTGTTATTCTCATAAAGGGTACTCGATAAAAGTATCTTCTGGATAAATATTGAAATAAACTGGAAATATGTCCTACGCTTCAGTGATGAATGTTTCCTGCCCCCAGGGTCTTTGCACATGCCATTCTCACTGCTGGAATGTTTTCCTCTATCCTCCCACTGCACCCGACATACATGCACACTCACACACACACATGCACACACACACACAAAACACCTTCTTAGAGGGGACTTTCCAGACCACTCTATCTTATGTCGCACTTAGTACAATTTGAAATTATGCCGTGGCTTGCTTGCTTTTGTTTATCTTTTCCAGCTTGCTAAAAGCTCTGTGCAGGCAGGACCCTTGTCTCTCTTGTTTTCAATCATCACCCAGCACCCAGCACCCAACCTGGCACATATGAAGCACTCCAAGAACATTTGTGAATGAATAAAAGACTTAATGAGTTAACTGTGGGAAAATGGAAAGTGAAAAAGGAGCAAATAAGAATGTTTAAATAACTAGTCCTTCTAGTTCTTTACTAAGAATAAAAAATATGCATATGCACTTATATAGCCAATATTAACCTAAGCATGCTGTTTTATAACTTGTTTTTTTGTCTAACATAGAATGCACAATCTCCATGACATTAAATGTCCTTCTAATATATGGATTTTAGTTGCTGCGTATTAGGAGCTCTGAATACACCATAATGTATTTAATCTGTTAAGAGGCATTTAAGTTTCTTCTGACTTGTTTATTATAAATAGCCTAATAAGGAAGTGATGAACATCCTTATCTATGAGATTTTAGGTATTATCTCTGATTATTTTATCAAGATAAATTCTTAGTGATGAGGTTGCATGGCAAATTAACACTTAAATTTTTGGTACATTTTTCCAACTGCTCTTCAGATAAGGTATAGCAATTTACCTGTTCCCTGGCTGTCAACTAATGTTTAAGCAAACTTTCTCTCACATTTTGCCAATCTGGTTTTTTTTTTTATCTTTACTAATTGGATGGATGAAAATGGGTATCCTCTTGTTTTAATTTGCATCTCTTATCTTATTAATAAAGTTGCTAATTTGATTTCCGTGGGATAATTCACCAATCTCTGGCCCATCTGGGTTGATGTAAAGAAGATACTTGTTTACTGGAAAAGGTAGACCTGACTCATCTGTTCACTTAACTTTTAGTTACTAAAATGATCCCAGAGAGTGGGTGAAAGATGAGTAATTAGGGACCTGTTTCACCAGCCACATTCCACTGATTTTCAAAGCTATTTTATTTTAGAAATCCTCCCAAGGTTTCATTTTTCTACCAAATATTTCTACTCTGCTTGAATACACCTGGACTTTCTAACACTTAGGGACTTGGACCTAGAACTAGAGACCAGAGCATCCAAAGGATGGCTCCTAAAGAGCCTACATTCTGGAGCAGTAGGATGACTTGGGTCACCTACGATAGACACATAAGAAAATTTGGAAACAGCCTCCCCTCATTGGATGGCCAGTGCTGTCTTCCCAATTTCTAAGGATGAGATTTACCTATTGTCTTTGCAGACACATCTTGCTTCTCATCTTTATTTCTCATTCCATGGCCGTCATAGACAGATGGAAGTTTCCCTATTTCATAAGGCGCCAGTCTATATACTGGAAAGCCCTGTAGTTGACAAAGCATCAGGAGCCTGTGTTCCTTTCCTTCAACCCCAGTTCTACGCCTGTGGTTTTGGGCATATCCCCTAATCTGTCTGGTATGTTGTTTCTTTTCTGAGAAGTGAGATGACTGGACTAGATTTGCTCCAAGCTCCCTTCCAACTCTTACCAAATCCAAAGTTCAGTGAACTTGGTTTAATAAACCAGAGCATCCTAAATCTACCTGTCCATAGTTTCCAAACTATATCCCAAAATTTCACAAGGTCAGTGTTCAACATTTTCATCTTCTCCCTTGCTCTGAATCTCACATAAAGGACTTTCCTTTATTATTGAAGGTAGCTCATGATTGCCTTTTTGGGGGAAGTTGGACTAGCCTTTGAAAAATGCCTAAAGTCTTTCCCCAAGTTTGCCAGTGAATGCAAAAGATCAACCCCAATGTGGATAATTAATTGCCTACTTTTTAAAAAACTTAAGGGCGCCTGGGTGGCTCAGTTGGTTGAGCATCCGGCTCTTCATGTTGGCTCAGGTCATGATCCCAGGGTCATGAGACCAAGCCCTAAGTTGGGCTCCATGCTGAGTGTGGAACCTGCTTAGGATTCTCTCTCTCTCCCTCTGCCCCTTTCCCCTGCTCACACTCTCTCTCTAAAAACTAAAATAAAAATAAAAATAAAAGCTTAGTTATATAATATATCCTATAGAATGTATATCCTATATATATCCTATAAAATATATCCCAAAAATTTTTTTTAAATAAAGCTTGACTCTTGAGCAAACTCTCAGAGAATTTAAAGAGGAGAAGACTTTTCCCAGAAACATCTGTCTGTTCCCCCACCCTGCCCCCCTCTCCCTATGAGTTATAGCCACTGCCCTGTTCACGAAAAGCAGGAGCCCTGAGGAAGGGGACAGGCCTGGAGCCAGCTGCTTAGGGGACAAAAGTTGTATATGTGTGTCTCTTTCCAAAGCCAAATGGAAATTATTTTGAATTGTGTGCAATATTCAATTATACTGGTTTTGAATGATTAAATTCACTTCATGTTTAGGGCAGCTCAAGGAACCAAAATGACTAGAGATTCAGAATTAGCTAGGATTCCTTTTGTAGTATACAATTATCCAAGAATGAGATGGAATTCAAGGCATTCCACCAACGTGGTTCAACAATGAGGGCTGTCTTTAGAAACTCAACATACATGCATGAAAGAACTCACCTATTTGCTTCTCCAAAGATGATGCTACATGCTTTTGGCTGGTGGACTGGCAAAAGAGAGAGAGAGAGAAAAAAGATATATAATAAATATGAAGTTCTTTATGCTTAAGGAGCAAAATTGTCAAATAAACCAAATAAACCTGAGAAGGGAATCTAAATACCTCAGAACCTTTCCTAACTCAGACTTTGGCCATGCAATTGTGTCTTACCATGCCTCCATTTGTGTGTGTGTGTATGTGTGTGATTTGGAATAGTTCTAATATTTTTAGGTATTTACAAGGAAATTTAGTTTGGTCATTTAAACGAATTCACTTCTAAGCAAGACCTCAAAGTTCCTTTTCTTTTTTGAATCACTAAGCTCTAGGGAGGGAGGGGTTCAGCAGACTAACTTGCCCACTGAGAAAGAAAGAACCAGAACTGCCAGTCCTATTTTGGCCCCAATCCTTTCCAGTATAGAAAGTATTCCTTTCACTCGTTGGAGCTTCCATTTCTCTGCCTACAGAATAGAATCACTGGAATGATCCATTTCTTTTTTTTTTTTTTAAGTTTATTTATTTATTTTGAGAGAAAGAGAGAGAGAGCATGCACAAGCAGGGGAGGGGCAGAGAGGAGAGACAGAAGCCCAAGCAGGCTCTGCACTTCCAACACAGAACCTGACATGGGGCTTGAACTCACGAACTGTGACATCCTGACCTGAGCTGAAATCAAGTTGGACAGTTAACTGACTGAGCCACCGAGGCGCCCCTAGAATGATCCATTTCTAAGACAAAAAAAAAGGATTAAAGGGGCGCCTGGGTGGCGTAGTCGGTTAAGCGTCCGACTTCAGCCAGGTCACGATCTCGCGGTCCGTGAGTTCGAGCCCCACGTCGGGCTCTGGGCTGATGGCTCAGAGCCTGGAGCCTGCTTCCGATTCTGTGTCTCCCTCTCTCTCTGCGCCTCCCCCGTTCATGCTGTGTCTCTCTCTGTCCCAAAAATAAATAAACGTTGAAAAAAAAAATTAAAAAAAAAAAAGGATTAAAAACTACTTCTCGGGGCACCTAGGTGTCTCACTAGGTCAAGCACCTTCCTCTTGGTTTTTGGCTCAGGTCGTGATCTCAGCATTCATGAGTTCAAGCCCTGCATTGGGCTCTGTGCTGACAGCACAGGGTCTGCTTGGGATTCTCTCTCTGCCCCTCCCCTGCTCATACTTTCTCTCTCTCTCTCTCTCTCTCTCTCTCTCAAAATAAATAAATAAATATACTTAAAAAAATTTTTTTAAATACTTTGCAAGTGAGACCATGATCCCTGTGGGCCCCGGTAGTCCCCCCCCACCCCTGCCCCATGGCTTCAGGGCATAGTCCACACAGCAGCTTACCTCTCTGAGTTCAGCCAGCTCCTTCTGGAGGTGGAAGAGCTGAAACATCCCCAGCCCCAGTCCAACCAGGGCCACCAGAACCATGAAAAACATCACAAGAAGACACAGCCCTGTGTTGTGGTCCCTCCTCGTCTTCAGAGGTGGCAATGGCAGTGGGGGCAGCGGTGGTGGCGGTGGTGGTGGTGGTAGTGTTGGTGGTGGCGGCGGTGGTGGCCTCCTTTGTCCAGGCCTTCCTGGCACAGAGGATGGACAAGGGAGGACCGACCCTGGAGGGCCCCAGGGAGAACTGGCCCTGCTGTCCACCCAGTAGATTTGGGGGTATGGGTAATTCAGGGGCTGCTGCATGGCAGCCTGTTCCTCGGGCTGGTCCCCAGTGAAGATGTCAAGACCAGGACCGCTGTTTCTGACTGCTCCAGGGAAGAAAAGCCAGCTCTGTCTTTATAGAGTTTCCATAGGCAAGGGAAACACCTCTCTCGTTCTCTCTTTCCTTCTGTCTTTCTGCTTCTCAAAGAGACACCCACTCACTTTGCATCTGAAGCTGAGAAGCCTCAAACCGGCTCAGAGCAAACCCCGGGAAGTTTCCGCCCACAATTTTCTGGTGAAAGCCTGCAAGGCCCCAGCGGCTGCTGCTGTGTTCCCTGAGATGCCTGTAGAAGAGCCTTGTCTTCCTTGGGCCCTGCGAGAGCAGGTGGTACTGGGTGTAGCCCCGTGGGGTTTGTCCACTGCCCAGCGCCAGGGAGAGTAGCCAGTGGGGTCTGTCCAGGCCCCCAAGGGCAAGACTGTGGAGCCTCAGCCAGAGGAATTGCTTGCACATCTTACCTTTCACATGAGGGACTCACTCCCTTGCTGCTGTCCTTTCCCCACACCCAAGTACTCACACTGCAAAGCACTGTAACTCATGGGGTAAAAGTCTGCCCCACCCCCTCCCTAGCGATTAGACCCCAGGTGGCAACCCCGTGGCTGATATGCCTTTTGGACCCCATTGACCTGCTTTGTTCATGCCTCAAAATGTTTTTTTGTTTCTTTTCACTGTTGTCCCCTTTTAAAACCTGGGATATTCCAGGGACACCTGTGTGGCTCATTTGACTGAGCAACCCACCTCGGCTCGGGTCATGATCTCCAGGCCCATGGATTTGAGCCCTGCGTCAGACTTTGTGCGGTCAGTGCAAAGCCCGCTTCAGTTCCTATTTCCCTCTCTCTCTGCCCCTCCCCAGCTTGTGCTTTCTCTCTGTCTCAAAAATAAAAACATCAAAAAATATGAAATAAAATTGGATATTCCACATTAAAATCTACATTTTTTTATTATTATGTTTTGAAACATTACAATACTGGCGTCCAGACCTGCACCACTGCGGTACTCTCAGAACAGACAGAGCTGCTCTAGGCTGGCCACCTGCTCCCCTCCCCACCATGCTTCACACCCCCCTCACCCTGTGAAATGGCCTTCCTGGCCCCTGCATGCATGTGTTTGCAGCCTGTGTTATGGTTGTCAGATGTAGTACTTGGTGCCCTGATAAATTTGAATTTCACATAAATAAATAATTTTTAGGATCAGTATATCCATATACAATGTGGGCTACACACACAAAAAAAATTATTTGCTGTTTATCTGACATTAAAATGTAACCAATTGTCCTGTTTGTTTTTTTACTAAAGATGGGAACTCTACCTGGACTGACATCACCCTTTTCTCTGGCTTCAAATACTATTTATTATTTTTTAATATATATTTTAAAGTTTATTCATTTAGTTTTGAGAGAGAGAGACAGAGAGCAGGGGAGGGGCAGAGAGAGAGGAAGAGAGAGAATCCCAAGCAGGCTTTGCACTGTCAGCACAGAGCCCAATGCAGGGCTTGAACTCATAAACCGTGAGATCATGACCTGAGCCAAAATCAAGAGTCAGATGCTTAACCAACTGAGCCACCCAGACACCCCTTCAAAGACTCTTGAAATGCCAGTAACTCCCAAGTGCTTGGCTCCAGTCACAATCATGTTCCCATATAACCCATAAAAACCTCTCACAAAACCTATTTTCCATTTTACCAGAAGGCTCCACGTTTCAGATCTCATTAGCATTTATATCATGCTTTGACATTGCTGTGGCTACTATTCTGACTCTCCACCTGTGCCAAACCAATACCAAACTTATTTCCCGGCCACATTCTGCCCACCCACCTGGGTTCCCATACTACCTGTTTCACTTGAAACTTGTTTCAACTTGTTTCACTTGAAGTTGTCTTTCTGGTGACAACTTCAACTCCTCTCTCTTTCTCTTCTGCAACATTTAAGCCAGGACTATTGATTTTCCCCGCAACCTGCTTCTCACATAGGCACACCCTGTCCTGTATTCTTCCTGTCATTGCCTTAGGTCACACTCTTATTATCTCTCACCTGCAATAGTGCAAGGGCACCCTGACTGCTCTCCCTCCCACCAGCTGTCCCAAGCACATATCACCCTGCAAACTGAGGCAAGAATCATGCTTGTGAAAACAAACTCAATTATCTCACTTTCTTGCTTAAAACCTTCTGTTGGAAGGTTTGATACCGGAAGTCGTCCAGATTCCCTAGCGTGACACATGCATGGACTCTTTCCAGTTAGACTCCAACAGCTGGCACTGCCTCTTCCCCAAACACTTCTGCCCACATCCCACTCTCTGCCCATGGGACAGTGTGACAGGTAAGAGCAGAACTGACCGCACAAGGTTCTCACTATCTTTCAGAGGTGGGTAGGGTTAACGTGCTTTCAAACTCACATATGGCTTTATTCATAGTCATTAAAAATGGCAAGTTTAAAGTTCATAATCATCAAAATATATCATTTTAAGAACTCCACCATACATACAACAAAAAGCCCAACAAACAAAAATGTTGAAAGTATCCTGAAATAACTCAAAAAAATTGTAGAGTCATATTTTTAAACTGTAAAAATTTTACTAAAAATGGCAAAGATTCAAGTAAGTGAAAAAACACACTTATTTTTCTGTCCTCTGGGGAGGACAGAAAGTGTTGCATGATGCTTAGAGCTTTGTAGTTCTGCCTGGATTCAAATTCCAGCTCTTCCACTTATTAGCTGTGTGAACTGGACAGGTCACTGTCCCTCCTCTGTGCCACAATTTTCTCATCATAAAAATAGGCATGGTCAGCAAGCTGGTGCAGCCACTGTGGAAAACAGTATGGAGGTTCCTCAAAACATTAAAAATAGAACTACCCTACGACCCAGCAATGGTACTACTAAGCATTTATCCAAGGGATACAGGTGTGCTGTTTCGAAGAGACACATGCACCCCCATGTTTATAGCAGCACTATTGACAATAGCCAAAGTATGGAAAGAGCCCAAATGTCCATCAATGGATGAATGGATAAAGAAGATGTGGTGTATATATATATACAATGGAGTATTACTCAGCAATCAAAAAGAATGAAATCTTGCCACTTGCAACTATGTGGATGGAATTGGAGGGTATTATGCTAAGTGAAATTAGTCAGAGAAAGACAAATATCATATGACTTCACTCATATGAGGACTTTAAGAGACAAAACAGATGAACATAAGGGAAGGGAATCAAAAATAATATAACAACAGGGAGGAGGACAAAACATAAGAGACTCATAAATATGGAGAACAAACAGAGGGTTACTAGAGGGGGTGTGGGGGGGAGATGGGCTAAATGGGTAAGGGACATTAAGGAATCTACTCCTGAAATCATTGTTGCACTATATGCTAACTAATTTGGATGTAAATTTAAAAAAAGTAAAATTTAAAAAAAGGGGCATGATCAGGTGTGCCCGGGTGGCTCGGTCAGTTAAGCATCCAACTCTTGGTTTTGGCTCAGGTCATGATCTCACAGTTCAGGAGATTGAGCCCTGAGTTGGACACCATGCTGACAGCCTATTTGGGATTCTCTCTTTCCCTCTCTCTCTTTCTGCCCCTCCCCCACTCACGCTGTTTGTCTTTCTCAAAATAAACACTGAAAAAATTGGGCATGATCGCAACAGTACTTATTTCATAGGGCATTGTGGGCACGAAATGCGCCAAAGCATTTGATACGCTTAAAATAGTCCCTAGCAGCAAAGTAAGCTCTTATCAAATATTGTTGTAAATGTAGGAAATCTTCCCACATGTAATTCATCTGTAGACTTAAGAAACTGATGGTCTTCCACTAAAGATAAAAGAAGGTGGAGACAGGTTGCAGGGAAAAGCACAAGTCGATGCCCAACAATCAGTATCTGGAGATTCTACTGGTGGACTGACTGATGGACTGATGGAACCCTCTGTTTCAGACTAAGATCCCCCTTGTTCTTCTCTCTCAAACTCCCACAGAAACTTCTGGCATTCTTCTATCAGAATTATGCTATACTTTCACATCTCCCTCTGCCCTGCTTCTTGATTCATTCTGTAATAGGAGGAGGAATAAAAATCATAATATCTGCCCCCGACCCACCCAATGACCCCTAATCCTGGGAGAACCTGAACAGAAATAGAGGCCGAGAGCAGTCTTTAAACACCACTATTGCTCTTTGATAATGCCACCAAACATCGTATGTCCACAAAATCATGGAGAAATAAAAACCCTAAAAAACAAGAATAGGGACTCATCATAGGGAGTACTACTAGAACCTTGCTAATTAGCAGAAACAATCTTTTCAAACCAGATTGCTGGGGGGGGGGGGAACATACATATTTGCCTTTGAAAGATGCACTGAGGGCGCCTGGGTGGCTCAGTGTGTTAAGCATCCGACTTCAGCTCAAGCCATGATCTCACGGTTCATGAGTTTGAGCCCCGAGTCGGTTTCTGTGCTGACAGCTAGGAGCCTGGAGCCTGCTTGTGTCTCCTCTCTCTGCCCCTCCCCCGCTTGTGCGTGTGCGTGCTCTCTCGTGCGCTCTCTCTCTCTCTCAAAAATAAACACTAAAAGTAAATTAAATAAATAAATAAAAAGGAAGGAAGGAAGGAAGAAAGAAAGAAAAGCACTGGAGGGATGCCTGGCTGGCTGAGTCGTTACAGCATGCAGCTCTTGATCTCAAGGTTTGTGAGTTTGAGCCCCATGTTGGGTGTAGAGATTACTAAAAATAAATAAACTTAAAAAACAAAAGATGCACTAAATAAATAAATCAAAGGGCCAGCAGGCTGGCAGCTCCCATGTGTGGGAAACTAATTGAGGAACTTTCTCATCCTCACCTTATCCCTCCTACTTCCTCTGGCAGCATCTCTGATTCTGGAACCAGGGTTCCTTGAGGATGGATGGGGGAGAAAGATTCAGAACTGGGATTTCTTTCAGAAAAAGGTAAGATTGCCAGTCGTAGAGATTTAATGGGATGTGGGTGAAACTTGAGAGCAAGTTTAAGTGCAGAATCAAATCAGAGAACGCTCCTTGTACAAGTTGTTAGAATTTTATAGGCATCTTACCTCATTAGATGAAATTCAAATTATTGTTAATGATGGTCCCTCTAGTGTTGTAATTCTCTTCAGAAATTGTCCTGACTCTTTAGTAAAAGAATTCCAATGATCGTTCCCCAGTGTGGCATGTTAGCTACATGGAGGTTAAGAGGACAGAACAGGAAGCAGAAGGGACCCTTCTTTCTGGCCTTCCGGTGTTTAAGCCAGAGAGCTGACTCAGTGGACTGTGGCCTGAAGCTCTAGATGTGATTCAGCAGTAGCCCAGAGAGCTCCATGGTGGACAGCAGCTAACTCTTCCCTGGGGACAGGGAAAAGACTAAAAAGACAGGGATAACTGAGTACTAACAAATTACATGTGGTACACGGTCTATCCTGTTCACTATCACTGGGTGAAAACTCAAGAAACATGTTCGCTGAGCTAATAAATACAGAAGAGTCTGAAGTCAGAAACAGGACTCCTGTGGGAATTAAGATTCTTCTGGAACCTCACTCAGTGATGCTGTGTGTTCCTTCTCCTGATGATACTCTTCAGGTGTTGTTGGCCTGCTGTTGACATGGGGGAGCACAGCAACATTGTCCTTTCCCCTCCTTTCTCTGAGGCCAGCCATGTCACTCCTTCAGTTGCCATTGATAGAAATGTAATTCAGATTGTGTCCGTCTGTTTTTAAAATAACACTTCAGGGGGTGCCTGGGTGGCTCAGTCGTCAAACATGGGACTTCAGTTCCAGTCTTGATCTCATGGTTCGCAGGTTCGAGCACCACATCAGGCTCTCTGCTGTCAGTACAGAGCTCACTTTGGATCCTCTGTTCTCTCTCTCTGCCCCTCCCCACTTGTGCTTTCTCTCTGTCTCAAAAATAAATAAATATTTATAAATAAATAAATAATAATAAATAAATAAATAAAATAAGACTGAGCCTGGATGGCTCAGCCTGTTGGGCAGTCGACTCTTGGCTTCAGTTCAGGTCATGATCTCAAGGTTGTGGAATTGAGCCCTGAGTGGGACTCCCTGCTGAGTGTGGAGCCTACTTGGGATTCTCTCTGCCCCTTCCCTGTGCTCTCTTACTCTTTTGCAAGATAAATAAACATTAAAGAAAATAAGAAATAATAGTAAAATAACACTTCAGTGGCTTCCCATTGCCGTTAGAATAAAGTCCGGTATCTTTAGATTGACTTCCAAGCCCCTCATTATCTGGGCTCTTCCTTCCTCTGCAACTCTCTACTCTCTTCCTCTCATGACACACTGTGGCCACACAGGCCTTTCAGTTCATTAAAAGTTCTTGCCCACCTCAGGGCCTTTGCCTGAGATGCTGCCATTGGCTGGAATGTTCTTGACCCCACCTCTGCCCTACTTTATTTATTTATTTATTCATTCATTCATTCATTCATTTAGAGAGCACAGGGAAGGGGCAGAGAGAGAGAGGGAAAGAGGGAGAGAATCCCAAGCAGGCTCCGTGCTGTCAGCACATAGCCCAACTTGGGGCTTGAACTTGCAAACTGTGAGATCGTGACATGAGCCGGAATCAGCCACCCAGGCAACCCACTTCTGCCCTACTTTTATATGACCAGCTCCCAGGATCCTTCTGTTCTAAACTGAATATCACTTCTTCAGAAAGGTTTTCACTGGTCATTCCATTTAAATGAGAGAATCCCAGTAGTATTCTCTCTTATAATACTATGGGCTTCGTAAACATTTTTGGTACTTATCCCATTTTCATAAATAGATACAGGTACAGAGTCATGTCTATCTTCTGCACTCTATTGTATATCTAGCCCAGCATGGTGCCTGATAACTAATGTGCATGCCATAAATAAACGTTGAAACAATTCTTACCAGACACCCCCTACGATAGTTGATAGCACTCTCAAATTACAACTCATTCACTTTCTCAATTTCTCATCAAATTTTGGCTCTTAAACCCTGAGACAAGTCAGAAGACATTAGAAAAAAACCACACAGGCTTAGACTGAAGCCATCCATCCTGTCAATAATCCAACTGGATCTCAGAGCAGCCGTTGGTCTTTTCTGCCTCCAGATGACTTCCTTGCCACCCAAGGCATGTCCCAAGAAGACAGGGAAAGTCTGTCTTCCCTCCTGACTCAAAAGTTTTAATACCATCCCGTGCAGTCACTGTTTCTTTCAAGAGACTTACCAAGTTGCTTGCAGTTAGAACCCTGTTAACCCTGACATGATAAAGTTTAGGTGGCGGCTCAGCAGATTGACCATCTTTTTATTTTTTATAGTTTTATTAAAGGGTAGTTGACACACAGTGTTACATTAGTTTCAGGTGTAGAGCATAGTGATTCAACTTCTTTATATGTTATGCTGTGCTCCCTACAAGTGTGGCTACCCTCTGTCACCATATAATGTTGTTACGATACTATTGACTATATTCTCTATGCTGTACCTTTTATTCTGGTGACTTATTCATTCCACAACTGGAAGCCTATGCCTCCCTCTCCCCTTCACCCATTTTGCCCATCCCCCCATCCCCTCTCCTCTGGCAACCATCAGTTTGTTCTCTGTATTTACGGGTCTTTTTTTGCTCTTTGTTGTTCATTTGTTTTGTCTTTTAGATTTCCTGTGGAAGTGAAATCATACAGTATTTATCTTTCTCTGTCAAATTTATTTTACTTAGTATAATATCCTCTAGGTTCATCCATATTGTCACAAATGGCAAGATCTCATCCTTTTCATGGCTGAGTAATATTCCACCACACACACACACGCGCGCACGTGGGAGCATGTATCTTTTCAAATTAGTGTTTTCATTTTATTTGGGTAACCAGTAGTGGAATTACTGGACCATGTGGTATTTCTATTTTTAACTTTTTGAGGACCTCCCTCCTGTTTTCCACAGTGGCTGCATAAATTTGCATTCCTACTAACAGTGCATGAGGGTTCCTTTTTCTCTACATCCTCACCAACACTTATTATTTCTTGTCTTTTTTATTCTAGTCATTGTGACTGGTGTGGGGTGATATCTCGTTATAATTTTAATTTGCATTTCCCTGATGATATTAAGTACCTTTTCATATGTCTGTTGGCCATTGGTATGTCTTCTTTGGAAAATGTCTATTCAGGTCCTCTGCCCATTTTTAATTGGGTTATTTATTTTCTCGGTCTCACATTTAGGTCTTTAATCCATTTTGAGTTTATATTTGGGTATGGTGTGAGAAAGTGGTTGTCCAGTTTCATTCTTTTGTAGGTAGCTGTCCAATTTTACCATTTATTGAAGAGACTGTATATTCTTTTCCCTACTGTATATTCTTCCCTCCTTTGTTGTAGATTGACAATACAAGTGTGGGTTTATTTATGGACTCTATATTTTGTTCTATTGATCTATGTGTTTATTTTTGTGCCAGTACCATACTGTTTTGATTACTACAGCTTTGTAGTATAAGCAGACTGACCATCTTTTCTTCTGAGTCCTTGTATGCAAGCACAATAATACATTGGAACCACTGGAAATATTGGTTACTAAATCATGTGAGTGACTAAATTGCCTGGATTTCTGACCATTGGAAAAGGAAATGGCTAATGTAGAATCTAGAATAGAACCTGGTATTAAAGGCACTCAATAAATATCTGTTGATGAGATTAAAAACTAACACAAATAAGTTAAGTGACTTGCCTAAGGTCACACAGCTATTGGTATTTGAGCCACAATTCTAACCCCAAAAGGGCAAAATGTGAAAGTGATTAGGAAACAAGAATGCTTGAGACTACTCCATGAGTAGCGCCCCCAGGTGCATAGGGCTGGGAGCCTGCTGCCTCTAGGGCAGTGAGGAGGTGGGACAGGGTGTGGGACACACCCTAAACAACATCTATTAAGATTAAAAACACCATCCGATGCCTGGGTGGCTCAGTTGGTTAAGGGACTGACTTGGGCTCAGGTCATGATCTCACGGTTCATGAGTTTGAGCCCCGTATCAGCCTCTGTGAGGACAGTTCAGAGCCTGGAGCCTGCTTCGGATTCTGTGTCTCCCTCTCTCTCTGCCCCTCCCCCACTCACACTCTGTGTGTGTGTGTGTGTGTGTGTGTGTGTGTGTCTCAAAAATAAATATTTTTAAAAATATTTTTTAAAAAAGATTGGAAATGCCTGGGTCTTGTGGGTTCTTTTATGAACCCCTTATTGATGTTTGAAAAGCTTCATCGCAAAAACACATGTCATGGTGGGTTTGTGGGAAAGGCAGATGCACCAAAGACTGACTCAAATGTCAAAGTCGTTGTTTTTGTCACCCACTGCTTCCTTTGGGTGTCTAGCAGATGTTGGGGAGGGCTGTGCAGCTGGATACCTCGAGAGCCTTCCATCCTCAGGGTCTCAGGAGGGGCAACCTTTGGCACACAGCCTCTGAGTCTGGAATATGTTTGCTGCCTGGGCCTTCGGACAACAGGAAGAGGTCAACCTCAGTCCAGTGAGTGAAGAGCCCTGAGTTCAGGACCAGTGTGTCAATCTACAAATGAGGCTCTCACTTCTGAGCCTTGTTTGCAAACCAGCTGCAATACTGTCGTACCAACCCCAAGCCTTTACACGGCTCTCAAATCGCATGGCTTGAATAATGTGGCGATCATCCTGCTATGCCCTTTATTTCACTGATGTGGGCCTGAGCTCCAGCGGTGAGAGGATTCTCCCGAGACTACGGCAAACCTGTCTTGTCTCCTGACCACTGCCCCACCATGTTGTAAATACCTGGACAGGAAAAAACAGCATTTATTTCTGTCCAATTCTATCTCTACATTCCTGAGCACCAGTTCATGCAAAGCACCATGGAGGGTGCATAGACATACCTGTGACCATGGCACAGCTCCTTAAGGAGTGCCTCGGTGGGTGGGATGTCCCTGCTGTCTTCATATTCCCTCAAATCCCCACCAGCCTTTCCTGGCCCTCGTAGTCAAAATGCTGACCCACTGTTGTGTTGGGATGGCTGGTGGGGAAGAGGAGAAGGAAAGAAACATTTATCTCGAGACTACTATATTCCAGGCACTCTATACATTCTCGTATTTGCCTCTCAAGCCACCTTCTTTTTTTTTAGATTTTTTTTTTCAACGTTTATTTATTTTTGGGACAGAGAGAGACAGAGCATGAACAGGGGAGGGGCAGAGAGAGAGGGAAACACAGAATCGGAAACAGGCTCCAGGCTCTGAGCCATCAGCCCAGAGCCCGACGCGGGGCTCGAACCCACGGACCGTGAGATCGTGACCTGGCTGAAGTCGGACACTTAACCGACTGCGCCACCCAGGCGCCCCCTCAAGCCACCTTCTAAGATAAGTACCGTTACTTCCATTTCCAAATGATTAAGAAAAGTTGATGGACTGAGGAAGTGGCTGAGCTTAGATTTGAATTCAGGTCCTTCCACCAGACCACACTGTCACTCTTTAGCCTTCTCTTCTTCCCTGAGCTGTCCTCCGGTCCCCTCAGATGCTCACACGCCTTAAGAACCTTTGACAAGAAAGTTCCCCTCCCCCAGAACATAACACCAAAATCCTGCCTTGTCATTCTAGGGAACCTGAATTCTAAGCTGAAGGTCTTCCTTCTCACTTCTCAATCTCCACACTACCACCCACCCCACCCTTCCATGCCCCTCCTGTTTTTATAACATCTACTTTCCTGTGAAGCCACACTCTCAACCATTAGCTATACCCCCTGCCCCCGCAAGGCACTGTATTCCAGGCACTGAGGCTTCCCAGACCCCACCTTCCCCTTCTCCTCAACCTCACCTCCAGACAGGCAGCCCAGGTATTGTCAACTCCTCTATTGACAGAAGAGGACATGAGAGCCCAACAAGGCTGTCCTTCCAGGAGGATTTCCCTGCCCAGCCCACACCTCCACTCTTCAGGGTTTCTGCTGCCAGACCTCACTGCACCACACTGTGTGTGGTTCCCATATCATGTTACATGTGATTTTCATGCCCTTTTCCTGGGGTTTCTCCATCATTCCAGCCCATTGCTTGGGTTGTTCCCTTTCATTCACAGCTAATCCTATTTTATCTTATTCTAGCTGCTTAGCTTAGCCCAATATTTCCAAATTACACCTGGGAATATCATCTGCCCGCAATGTCCTTTTGTCTTCCTGGTGAACTCTTCCTTCCAAAGTCAGTTCAGACAATAGCCAGTTTGTGAAAGCCTTCCCTGGGTACAATGAATCCCTCCATCCTCAAGGTACCCACAGCCTGTCTATTGTAACACAACACAGAAAGTCACTGGGAATCTCTCCTATTTCCTAGACTCAAGCATCTTCACTAATGGGACACTTTTTTCTTTGTCAGTTTTGCAATCTGCAATCTCTAGCCTAGAGACTGATGCACAGGAAATGTTCAGTAAATATTTCCTGAGTATTGCTTGTCTATATATACCTGATGGGGTAGAACTAGAACCAAACAGTGGAAGGTTCTGCTCCACTAGACTCCAAGTTCCTCAAGGGCAGGGAGACAACTTCTTCCATCAGTGGATTGCCACTGTGCCAACAGTCCAAGTGCTAAAAATGCAGAATGAGCCACCCCAGGCTATGATCAGTTCCCCATTCCAGGGGATGTCTAAGCACTGGATGCCTTGACAGAGTCACTGATGCCTTGACAGAGATTTGGGGCAGGCAGCTGCACAAGGTATTTCTGAGCTCCCTTTTAGCCCCAAAGACGATGGTTCCATGGTGAGCAAGAGGTTGGTTTATAGATCAAAAGACGGACAGGAAAAGTAGATGCAGAAGAATGGAAGAGAAAGAGGCACAAAGGTGGAAAATAAAGGGTCCGTGAGGAAAGGGAGGCTGAACACTGGTGAAAGGGAGGAGATTGGAAAGATTGGATGGAAGAACAACGTGAGAGAGTGGGGGCTCATTAGCCACAGGGAAGTGCTTGCACACCATCATGACCAGCTGCATGAGACCCCCGCTAGTCCAGAAGCAGGAGTCATAGAGAATGTTAAAGCTGACATGCTGAAAGCCACTGCGACAAGAAATCAGCCAGAAATGGATTTCATGCCCATTCCACCGAAACATGAACCTGAATCCTAGAAAATCAGTTGCAATTGACAAAAATCAAGCCATACAGGAACACAGGGAAAGCCTTACTGCCCAGTGCCATCCGGCTCCTCTTGACATGCTGCAGCCTGGCCAACCCTGAGTCGACACGTCAGGAGCACCAGGCCCGGTACAACAGAATTTGCAGAGGGCAGCCCACCCCCAGCTCTGGTGACCACTGGCTTCAGAACCCATCCCTTTCCCAAAACATATTGCATGTTACAGGCGGTGAACCGTTGGCTGAGCTCTGGGACCAGTCCACCTTCCAGACATGAAATAACAGGAGACCTGTACTCATGTGACTTCCGCTGCAGATCCTGCTCTACCTTCATTCCCTGTTCTTACCAACACACAGCTACCTGGTGCCCCAGGACCGTTTACAAAGTAGCTGAGTAGTCATGTTTATAGAGTATCCATTATGTCCAGACACTGAAGCAGACCCTTATGTGGATTCTCATGCTGACTCCTCAAAATAAGCCAATAAATATCATCACCGGTAGATAAGGAAACTAAAGCTCAGAAAGGTTAAATAATTTTTCCAAAATTACACACACAACTATTAAGTGGCAGAGCCTGGATCTAAAGTTTATTTATTTACTTACTTATTTTTTGAGAGGCTGGGGAGAAGGGGTAGAGAGACAGAGGGAAAGACAGAATCCCAAGCAGGCTCCGCACTGTCAGTGCAGAGCCCAATATGGGGCTCAAACTCAGAAACAGTGGGATCATGACCTGAGCCGAAGTCAAAGTCAGATGCTTAACCAACTGAGCCACCCAGGTGCCCCCCCCTCCCCACCCCAGTCTAGATTTAAACCAGTTCCAGCGCCCATGACCCAGTGCCATCCAGGAATGGAGACTTGTTCCCCTATCCCCTATCCCAGAATCCCTGCCCACATGTCCCCTCCTCTTCCGCTCAGGCCCTGCTTTGCACACTCCTGTCTTCTAAGTCTCGCTCACCTGCCCCAGGCTCTCCTCCCTGTGTCATGCCCTGGCACCTGTGCCTGTGCCCCTGAGGCAGCCGGAGGACAGGTGCCGGGCGAGCCTACCCAGGCACCTCCCAGCTGTCTCCTGCCCCGTCTCACTGCTGTGGAGGCGGGCCTGCCTGCCCTTTGATTGCCAGCTTCAGAAACCCGCCCCCATCACCACTACAGAGGTTAACCTTTGCATCTTGCTGTCCACATCTCTTCGGTCCTTCCCCCCACAGAGCTGGTTTGAACACACACTGAGACCTGAATGCATCCCCAGGCAGCCACTGACAGATGGCTGAATCAGCTTCTTCACTGTAATCGAACCCAGGAGCACCCTCCGCCCTACACTGAGCTTACACTTGCATGGCTCCCTTACCACGGTTACTTGACTGTAAAGAAAGGGAGATCTCAGCCCTGGGTCTGGCCCTTCTCAGACTCTGATCCTCTAGGTGGGGGCGGGGGATGGATTTCAGCTGTGGGATTAAAGGTCTTTCACTGTGCAGCTCTGAATTCCCTTACCTCACAGCTCTGCACCTTCCTCATGGCTGTGAGGTGAGTGCTCCTCCCACACCTGCAGCCTGCCATGTGCGCATCGTGTGTGTGTGTGTGTGTGTGTGTGTGTGTGTGTGTGACCTCTTGCCCGGATGCGCTCCGGTTAACCGCTGCACCACGCAGGGCAGGGGGGAACCTGTGGGGACAGGCGCAGAGAAGAAAGATGCCGATGAGCCAGTACCTGTGGTCACTAAAGCAGCTTCGTTTTCCTAGCACTCCCTGGGTTGATTCACTTCCAGCTGCAGCTCCACAGGGTGAAGCGGGTCCTGAGGAAGTGGTCAGAGGGCAGCAGAGAGCGCTTCCTTTCACACAAGGCCTCCAGGGCAGAAGCGAAGCCTCGTAACATCTCCATCCGAAATCTCTCCTGCCCCACAGCCCCTCTCTCCAGCTTACAGACGCACATTTTTGTGTTGTCCATTTTTTCAGATCCTCCTGTACCTGTGTGGAGTTTTCCTTCCAGGTGGGAGATCCCTGTGTTCACAATCATGGGAGCTGGAATACCTCTTAGCACTCAGCTCTCTGCTCGCCCACATGTTCATGTGTTCACTCGGCATCCACCATGTGCCCTTGGCACAGACCCTGCCCTTGGGCTTCACACAGTGTGACCATGCAGCATGACCTCCTCATTGTCTGTCCAGCTGGAAATCTGAGGAGAAGAACCTTCCCAAGCCACACTGAGCAACTCTTGGCTGGTGGCATAGCATTTCCAAAAATAAAATCTCACAGAGCAATTACATATTAAAAATGTTATAGTCACAGGTTTCTCGTGCGTGGATGTCTCCTTTCCTGCCTCATGTTCTCAACGCTTCAGGCATGCAGGGGGCATCTTCTTGCATTGGTAGGCAGTTTCGTGCACAAAGTCAGTGGACACCTGATAGTTGATTGTGTCCCAAGAAACTAAGTCCAGTCCACGCTAAAATATCCATGTGCCATGTGGCACCTCTCATCCTGAAAGGAAGGTTAAATGTTATTGTCACTCTGACACTCCTCTTGAATCAGGCAGAAAGCTTCTTAGTTTTATTTTAATCCTAAATTCTGCCACCTAAAACTTGGGGAAGGTACAACCCATATCATTAAGGATTTGAACTATCAGCTAAAAATCAGCTGCTACGAAGGGAATGGACTATACCAGAGAGAAAACACCTTGCCCCAAACCTAAGGAGAACACTGAGGACCAGGGAAAAAAGTGAGTTAGTTAGCCTCCTTCAGGTTGCTAGTGGCAGAGCAAGGGCCAAAACCTCTATTCTCCCTATATCAGTCAAGGTCAGCTGTGTCCCACAGCAGGCTGAGAACACCCTGACCTCTCTGGCGATGTGGCTCAAACCATGTGACATTTTAGTTCAATTCAGACAAATCTATCGTGTTCTTTTGTCCCCAAGGTAATTGGTTTTAGCAACTTCACATTTGTCCCCATCTAGGAGTAGCGATTGGATTTCTTGATTATTTTGCTGGACTGGAAAAAGTGAAATGGTATTTGCCCTCTGGATGATTTCCCTCCACGAGAAAATATCCAAATTTCTAACAAAAGACAAAACAAAACAAAAACCACCAACATCCAGCTCTCATAATGGAACCGTGAAGGGAGTGGAAATGGGGAGACCCAACTTAGGAGCCCAGCCCTTAAGGCTTAGGCAGAGAGAAGGGTTTCTATAGGACCACTTACATGTAGGAAGGATGCAAAAATCCTTATAGAGTGACGGTACTTGCCCACTGAAATCTAAACTTGCCCCCCCACCCCACTGCCCCATAGTTGGTAACAACAATCCAATTTTCTTCGAGGGACCACCTGCCCTCCCTCTCTGTCCAAGTGGTTCAGTTGCAGCTGATCCCACCTAGATGCCCTCCTGACCAGTCATTAAAACCATGAATCCCACTGGCCCCAGTGATTGGAGCTGAGAGATGGGCCAAGACAGATTCTTGGTGATATCATCATCTGAGTATCTGAATCCAGCAGGGCCTTAATCTTGGAGTCCTACTCCTATGTTTTACAAGTTATGGAAGTCATAACATTTCCTTCCCTTCCCTTCCCTTCCCTTCTCTCTCTCTTTCTCTCTCTCTCTCTCTCTCTCTCTCTCTCTCAGTGTAAGCCCATTTGAGTTGGGTTTCTGTCACTTGGAACCAAAAGAGACCTACCTAATGAACCCACAGCAAGAACACTGAGTGGGTGGTCAAAGAGAATGAGAGCTTCAGTGAAAGGGTAGTGACAATATTTTTGGGCACCTGGCCTGAATCCTGCTAGCTCCTGAAAGAAGGAAAATTCAGCACCACCCAAATGGGGGTGTGGTGCAGGCCCTAAGGAGGTGCCCTGGTGCCACAGCACAGCTCACCAAGATAGCAGAGCTCATCCTGAGCTGACATCTAGTCCTCCACCCACCTAACCTTCCAGTGAGATTCAGGGTGAGAATATGAAACTGCTTTTGATGAGGTTTCACCCACTCTGACTCCTACAGTGCTTTCCGGGTCCCCAGAATATAATTTTTCATTTAGAGGCACCCAAAGATGCCCAAACTAGAGTTCATCATCAGCCACACTTTTTTCTATTGCTGAAACCCAAGCTTCCTCCATTTATAATAGACATCTAACCCCAAAGTCCTTCTTTCTCTGTGACTGCTGTCCCTCTCCGTGTTCGTCCAGCACAAATAGGGTGGACATCGGCCCTTTAACAAAAGTACAGTATTAGACCTTCATGACTTACTGCAAATCCTACCTTTTGAGTAGATGCTTTGATTTCTTGTTGCCTTTCCTGGTACATTTCCTGCTGATCCTTCCTTCCCATCTAGAGTTGGAAAGAGTAGGTACGTTACAGACTAATGTGCCACCACACAGCCAGGAGCTAATCAGTCATTCTACCAACCTCTGCTGACCATCAGGCAACACACACCACTGTGAGATACAGTGGAACACACCATATCCCCTGTCCTCAAGGATTTTACCCAGCAAACCATCAGAGGGGAACTTATTTCTAGCTCTCACGTTGCAAAATGGGCAGGCTAGAGACACAACACCTCTTTGAAGCCCATGCCATGCTGTGTGCTCTACCTATCTGGCCTCATCTATTCAAAACACATTTACAAGATCTGGCAAAATTCCCTTCCCAGAGTGTGACCAATGCAGGTTGCCAGTCACTGGGAGTGGGCAGGGGGAAGGTGCGAGTGTGGGCGTCCTTGGTTCTACATTTGATATTTGAGACCCTTGGGGCCAAGCTCTGCGCTGCCTCCAGACCTCAGAGCAGGTGGCCCAATCAGAACAGGGCACTGAAGCAACGGAGTCATCACGTGACTGTAACTGATTTGCAAGACCAAGGATGGCAAGCACTGTAGATGCCTCCAAATTAGCCCTGGGGTGAAAGGGAGAGAAGTCCTATTTGAGTGAGGTTGGGGGAATGGACAGAGAGGGGGCTTGAAAAATTTAGCTCTTCTTGTTTATTTCAACTGTATGTTTAAAAACAAACAAGTAAGAAATTGCTGCGGCTGAGGTCAGAGAGGTTTTTTCCTGTTTTCTCCTCCAGGGTTTTGATGGTTTCCTGTCTCACATTCAGGTCCTTTATCCATTTTGAGTTTGTTTTTGTGAATGGTGTAAGAAAGCGGTCTAGTTTCATCCTTCTGCATGTTGCTGTCCAGTTCTCCCAGCACCATTTGTTAAAGAGACTGTCTTTTTTTCCATTGGATGTTCTTTCCTGCTTTGTCAAAGATTAGTTGGCCATACTTTTGTGGGTCTAGTTGTGGGGTTTCTATTCTATTCCATTGGTCTATGTGTCTGTTTTTGTGCCAATACCATGCTGTCTTGATGATGACAGCTTTGTAGTAGAGGCTAATGTCTGGGATTGTGATGCCTCCTGCTTTGGTCTTCTCCTTCAAAATTACTTTGGCTATTCAGGGCCTTTTGTGGTTCCATACAAATTTTAGGATTGCTTGCTCTAGCTTCGAGAAGAATACTGGTGCAATTTTGATTGGGATTGCATTGAATGTGTAGATAGCTTTGGGTAGTATTGACATTTTAACAATATTTATTCTTCCAATCCATGAGCACGGAATGTTTTTCCATTTCTTTATATCTTTTTCAATTTCCTTCATAAGCTTTCTATAGTTTTCAGCATACAGATCTTTTACATCTTTGGTTAGGTTTATTCTCCGAAGTCAAGGGAATTAAAAGCAAAAATGAACTATTGGGACCTCACGAAGATAAAAAGCTTCTGCACAGCAAAGGAAACAATCAACAAAACTAAAAGGCAACCAACGGAATGGGAAAAGATATTTGCAAATGACATATCAAAGGGCTAGTATCCAAAATCTATAAAGAGCTCACCAAACTCCACACCCAAAAAACAAATAATCCAGTGAAGAAATGGGAAGAAAACATGAATAGATACTTCTCCAAAGAAGACATCCAGATGGCCAACAGGCACATGAAAAGATGCTCAACCTCACTCCTCATCAGGGAAATACAAATCAAAACCACACTCAGATATCACCTCACGCCAGAGTGGCTAAAGTGAACAAATCAGGAGACTATAGATGCTGGCGAGGATGAGGAGAAATGGGAACCCTCTTGCACTGTTGGCGGGAATGCAAACTGGTGCAGCCATTCTGGAAAACAGTGTGGAGGTTCCTCAAAAAATTAAAAATAGACCTACCCTATGACCCAGCAATAGCACTGCTAGGGATTTACCCAAGGGATACAGGAGTGCTGATGCATAGGGGCACTTGGGCCCCAATGTTTATAGCAGCACTTTCAACAATAGCCAAATGATGGAAAGAGCCTAAATGTCCATCAACTGATGAATGGATAAAGAAATTGTGGTTTATATACACAATGGAATACTACGTGGCAATGAGAAAGAATGAAATATGGCCTTTTGTAGCTACGTGGATGGAACTGGAGAGTGTTATGCTAAGTGAAATAAGTCATACAGAGAAATACAGATACCATATGTTTTCACTCTTATGTAGATCCTGAGAAACTTAACAGAAGTCTAGGGGGGAGGGGAAGAAAAAAAAAAAGAGGTTAGAGAGGGAGAGAGCCAAAGCATAAGAGACTCTTAAAAACTGAGAACAAACTGAGGGTTGATGGGGGGTGGGAGGGTGGGTGATGGGTATTGAGGAGGGCACCTTTGGGGATGAGCACTGGGTATTGTATGGAAACCAATCTGACAATAAATTTCATATTAAAAAAAACAAGCAAGCAAAACCTTTGGGCCCATTCCATGGAAAGATCATTTGAATGAAGCTAGCAAGCAATTAGCAAGAAGTTGTCATCAGGTGTGTGACTGAATCTCCGCTGCTCAGTGTGCCCAGAGTACTCCCTCCACCCCACCCCACTCCCAGAATTGTCCCTGAGCCCAAGCCCCATTGTCGTCCTCCAAACGACCCCCAGGGCTGCTCCATCCGGGAACACACTCGCCAGCAGCTGCCTGCTGCCTGGGGCTTTCGTCTCCTGGCGCGGCTGCAAGCCTGGTCACTTTGTTTGGGGGAGGCTCTGACACAGCCTGAAAAGTCAGGGTTTCCAGAGTTGAGACACATCAGAGGCTGCTGTGCCCACACGGCCCTGTGCGGGCTGGGCTGAGAGCTTGCGTGTTCCGAGCGCAGTGGAACATGTGCGCTCCCCAACCACCGCCCCGCCAGTGACAGCCCTCACCTTGTTCCACAGGGCGGCCGCAGGGGCGTAGAGGGAGCCCCAGCCATGGGTCTTCTAGAAAACCGAGCCAGCCTCCAGGCCGCTGGTGTCCTCAGAATCTTAATGGAAGCGAAACACCCTGAAAACGCAGGCATCAGGAGCCAGACGGAAGCCCGGCAAACAGAAAAGTCAGAGATGCTGGTCTGTGATCGGGCTGTGCCAGGAGCAGCTTCTGGTGTTTGATGCTTGTCGATTGTGAGTGTGCATCCTGTTTGCCTAAGTTGCCTAGAGCAAGTGCACGTGGTTAAGTCTGTACACACAGGGGATATATTCTTCATCTTGCGTGCATGAATGTGTGCATGAATACGCAAATATGCATATATGAATATGCAAATAGAAAGTATATCAGCATCTTCTCACGACCAAGTAAAGTAAGCTTTGAAGTTAGCTTTGGCTCCTTGACTCACTGATAATCTAAGACAGTATTTCACACTCATTAATAACCTGTCCCTAAACCAAAGGACATAAACAACATCCTTTACCTTCTTCGTTTTCCAAGTCACCAAAGCACAGTTCTGTGCTTCAACAGCAGAGGGAAGCACTTTTCTTACTGGAAAGGGAAAGAAGAAAACAAGTCAGGAGCATTTGTCTCCCCCTCAGCAGCTTCCTCAGGAAAGATCTTCACAAAGAGGATGTTCCATTGATCAACAAAGATTTATAGAAAATGTAAAGAAATACAGAACCCCCCCCAATTTACTCACTGTCTGGTGGGAGATACTGAAAAGTAAATACCAACTTAAGAAACAGTTATAACCTCACAGTAAGAGCAGGCACAAGTGCCCTGGGAGCCAGGAGGAGGGTCACCAGTCTTATGGCACAGAGAAAATATCGCAAGGTTGTAATGCTCAAGGTAAGTCTCCAGTGAGAGGTAGGAAGCAACTAGGCTACAAGGGAGGGAGAGTCATTCAAGGCAGACAGAAGAGCATGACAGGAAAGCAAAGGCATGTCCTGTAACCAACCATGCTGGGGGCTCATCCTGCTTTATTTTTCTCTATGACACTCAGTGCCATGTGACATTTTATACTTTTATATGTGTATTGGCTGTCTCTGCCAACTAGAATATAGAATAGTCCCCTGAGGGCAGGACTTTGTTTTGTTCTCTGCTATATATCCCCAGCATCTAGAACTTGCTTAGCATGTAGTACGAATCAATAGATGTTGCTGAATGCATGCATGCTGGAGAGGAGTGAGAAACGAAGCTGGGAAGTTCAGGTAAAGTGGCCCCCACAAACACTGGGGCCTTGTGTGTTATGCTTGCGAGTGTGAACATTACCTTGGAGATCCAGCACAGACAGGGTTTACAACCTGGCAGCACACAGACAAAACACATGCGTGTTTTGCTTGAATGTGTACTGTGGTTTGAAAATTGGGATATTTTGGGGCGCCTGGGTGGCTCATTCTGTTAAGCATCTGGCTTCAGCTCAGGTCATGATCTCACTGTTCATAAGTTCAAGCCCCACATCATGTTCTCTGCTGGCAGTGCAGAGCCCTCTTTGGATCTTCTGCCTCCATCTCTCTCTCTCTCTCTCTCTCTCTCTCTGCCCCTCCCCTACTTGCACAAGCATGCTCTTTCTTTCTCTCTCAAAAATAAAAAAAATAAAAAAATAGGATATTTTATAAATATATCTGGCTTCCCTTAAAATGCAGAAATTGGGGACCTGAAGTCTTGAAAGACAAAGTTGCTAGTGCTGACAGCGGGTGGTCCTTTCATAAGACCTGTGCTGTCTTGTTCACCTCGTCTTCTCCTCCGGCACCTGTCTTGCATCAGGGCTTCCTTCCTCATATGTCACCTGCCTCCTCCATTTAGATAAATGGGTTTGCAAACTGATGTGGGAAACAAAGGCAAAAAAAAAAAATTAAATGTCCCTATAACATACAGCCAATTAACAAGTCCTTTAAGCAGGCAGAGTGACCTTCCTCTGAGAGCTCAGCTTCCTTGAGGTTGACACTTTGCAAGGCAAAAGGCGATTTTAGCTTAACGTTATCCTGACACCCCAGGATCCTGTGAGTCTACTCTAAAATATAGAAATTCCTTTGGAAATTTCCTTTATCTCTTCATCCCAAGATATATGTTAGCAATCATCCTCCAAGCATATGGCCCACCGATACACATCTGAAGGATCTTATGACTGAGGGTTTATTGAACAGTAATAAATGACATTTTCCTAACAATAGCTAGCCCCCTCAGGGTCCTAGAAACCTTGTTTCCAAATACCTTGGAGGCTTGTGCAGTCTCTGACCCCCTCCCAACCTGAAAGTATATACTGTAAAACCTTGGATTACAAGGAATTTGTTCTGCAAGACAAGCAAACATTTCTAATACATTTTAACTTGATAAATGAGTGATGTCTTGCAATGTGAGTAGTATGTGACACCGAATGTCACATGATCACAACCAAGCCAATGGTTCTTGAAATTCGCTTTGATATATGAGTGCTTTGAATGGAATGAATTTCATTCCATTTCATTCCATATCTGGAATTAATTATGCTCGCAAACCAAAGTTTTATGTAATCAGTTACCCCTCACAGTCCCAGTGCAGCTCTTTCTACCACTGGATCCTGTCCCTGTGCTTTAATAAAACTACCTTTTTCGCACCAAGGATGTCTCAAGAATTCTTTCTTGGCCGTTGGCTCTGAATCCCAACACTTCCACATCACAACCACTAGCTTAGGTTCAGAATATCTGGATAAAAATCATATCATGATAGGGACACCTGGATGGTTCAGTCGGTTAAGTGTCTGACTTTTGATTTCGGCTCAGGTAATGATCTCACAGTTCCATGAGTTTGAGCCCCACATAGGGCTCTGTGCTGACAGTGCGGACCTTGCTTGAGATTCTGTGTCCCTCTCTCTCTGCCCTTCCCCTGCGCTCTCTGTCTCTCTCAAAAATAAATATTTTTAAAAATCTCACCATGATAGTGAGTCTCCAAAATAATCCCCCAATGAGACACGCCTTCCATTATTTATGTCCTCCACAGTGAATCTGAGCTGGTCCTGTATAGCTAATAGAATGTGAGGGAAGTGACACTGTGACTCCGAAGGCCAGTTCATAAGACGCCAGTCACCACAGTCAGGAGTCTATGTATGCCAAGGCTACCATGCTGGAAGCAACCCTAAACTAACAGTGTGGAGAGGCTGTATAGACAAAGAGAAGACTGGGCAGTCCCCAAGTGTTTCAGGCATCCCTTCTGAGATGCCAGACATGTGAAAGCCATCTGGGACACACAGGTCAGCTGTCACCTACCTGCAACAATATACAGTCATATGGGAGACTCCAAGAGAGCCACCTAGCTGAGCCCGTTTGACCCACAGAATCATGACAAACAATAACAAATTAGTTTTAGCCACCATGTTTGGGGTGGCTTGTTACATAGCAATAGAGAACTAAATATCTACATTACCACTTACTAGGGATGTGGCTTGGGGCAAATTATTTAGCATCATTAAGCCTCAATTTTTTTCATCTTTAAAATAATGGTGATAATCGTACTGCTTCAGAGTTGTTTGAAATTCAAATTCGGTCATGAATGGAATGTACTTAGCCTTGAAGCTAGCATGTCATGAGTGCTTAATAAATGTTAATCATTATTTTGTTTCAGTTCTCATTAGTATTGTTGTTGAAGACTATGGTGGGTAGTTATCTCTCAAAACCAGCATGCCAAAAAGGGAGCGGAGGCAGGGAAGGTACTGATGGACAGATGACAGTCAAGGAGGGTATACATGTAGAAGACAGGGTGGTGTGTATATTTTGATATCCCAAACTCTGAAACACCAGGCAGTTGGCTATTTATTTCATTTTGGTGTCTGTACTAAGGATTCTGGTGAGTCCTATCAAATCACAATTCATTAATCCAAACTCATTCAAAAATATTTATTGAGCACTGACTGTGTCAGGCACTGTTCTAGGTGATCTGGGAATACAGCAGTGAACAAAACAGATAAAGACCCCTTTCCTCATGGAACTTCCATTCTAGTGTCGAGGGACACATACCAAACAAATAAGTAAGTAAAATATATAGTATGGCAGATGGTGATACGTACAATGGAAAAAAAGTTAAGAATGGTAATGAGTGTGGCATGGGAGAAACTAGATTGTAATTGTAAGTAAGTAGGTCAAAAGAAGGCCTCCCTGAGCATGGTGGAAAGTGAGCAAAGAACTCTGGGGTGGGGAGGGACCATCATATAGAAGGATCCAAACATAAAAAACAGCTGGAAGCTCATATTGTTCTATCTACTGATTATCAATCACACTGGTGGATATATATGTTTTCTCCCAATGATTCTGTAAGGCAAATGTTATTATATGTTATCTTTAACTTACTCAGACACTTGTTTATCCTATTGTACAATACATCTCTTTCAGCTACTTTAACTTCTTTTTGGGAAAAGGGAAGATGATGTATTGGTCAGGTTAAGTTAGGTTAAGTAACAATCCCCAAATCACATTCACTTATCACAATAATAGTGTATTTCTTATTCACAACAGCCCTTAGTTGCTGGACTCCATAGAGCCTTCATTCAGAGATTCTTCCAGCTGAGGCACACCATTCACATTGCCAATCACAGCAGCAGGGAGGAGGAAAGATGGAAAATTGACACCCTGTCTTAAATGCTGGAAGATACAAGTCACTACTTCTCTCCTATTTCATTGACCAGAGCAGGTCATGTGTAGCTCTGTGTGTGTGTGTGTGTGTGTGTGTGTGAGAGCACGCACACACACGCATGATCATCCTAAATGCCTAGAAGTAAAAGGAAATAGATATTAATGACTACTTTAATGTCTACCATAGATGGATACATGGATAGATAGAAATGATAGATGACAGTAATGATAAATAATAGAGATAGATAAAGTAAATAAAAGAAAATGAAACAGGCTTAGAAATGAAAAATAATTTGCCTACTATCAAGCAGTAGGTACAAACAGCAGGTAGTTCTAAGCAGTTTGTAAATAGCCAAGTCAAGATCATAACCCGGATTCATTTAGATTTCATTTTTTTAATGTTTACTTATTCTTGAGAAAGAAAGAGACATAACATGAATGAAGAAGGGGCCGAGAGAGGGAGACACAGAATCCGAAGCAGGCTCCAGGCTCTGAGCTGTCAGCACAGAGCCCAACATGGGTCTCCAACCCACAAACCATGAGATCATGACCTGAGCCAAAGTCAGATGTTTAACCGACCAAACCACCAAGATGCCCCTGTAATTCCTCTTATAGGAGGTCCAAAATAGATTAGCAATAATGTTCCTCAGTGGAAATCTTGAGAATGAGGAATTATTTCCTTAAATTTCATTGAATTGTCTTTTAGTTACGTGACTTCCCTTTCACAAATATTGCAGAATGGAAATACAAACCACAATCGGTTTTCAAAGATGGGCTGACGATTAATTTGTCATAAATAAAAGTTTATGAATCAATATAGTCACCATAGGAATGACTAAAGGCTTGGACTGTCACTCCTGATAACATCCAAAGAGGCTCACTCATCTTTTCAATCAAATAGCCAGCGGAGACAGCTCTAAACTGATCTACACTATGGTGTAGACCATAATAAACATTCTTTTTTTTTTTTTTCAACGTTTATTTATTTTTGGGACAGAGAGAGACAGAGCATGAACAGGGGAGGGGCAGAGAGAGAGGGAGACACAGAATCGGAAACAGGCTCCAGACTCTGAGCCATCAGCCCAGAGCCCGACGCGGGGCTCGAACTCACGGACCGCGAGATCGTGACCTGGCTGAAGTCGGACGCTTAACCGACTGCGCCACCCAGGCGCCCCCATAATAAACATTCTAAAATGCCCAACATTATTTATTTGATATAACTATAATTAGGCAAACAGCAATGTGCCAGAGTGAGCCTTGGATAGGCAATATGGCCCTTGGTAAATATTTCAGGTATTTCTGAGCAACTCAATGAGCCGAGTGGCTCTGGGATACAGAGACAAACCGATCAGAGCTCATGAGGCCGGGGTGGGGCTCATGTGAAGGGTGTTCTGGGGCAGTGGGGGGAGATCTTAGAGTCTTGGGGGAAGAGGAGAGCCACAGCTTCCGTTCTCTGCTGTGCTAGTAGTTGTTATTCTTAAAACAGAGCCTCTTTGATGTGCTGTACATTAGCATGTCATGCTCCCTCAAATCAATATTCTTTTTCATGTGGGGATTTTGAGTCATTTTTATACTTCCTCTTTTAAAGTTCCTTAAACCCCAATAAATAAAAATACTGATTGCCTGCTCTTGGAGAACACAAAATTTCTATACCAATGATACAAATACTCCTTGTTTCTCCTCATTGCCCCCTGGTTCTTGGAACTGGATTGTGTAGACTTCCTGACCCCTTGAGGTTAAGGGCTGTGGCCATTCCCACCTAATCAATAGTGTTCATAAAGTATTTATTTTACCTCACTGAACAAAGCACCTCTTTGGTTTTTTTTTTTTTAAGTTTATTTATTTTTGAGAGAGAGACAGTGTGAGCAGGGGAGAGGCAAGGAGAGAGAGAGAGAGAGAGAGAGAGAGAGAGAATCCTAAGCAGGCTCCACACCATCAGCACAGAGCCTGATGCAGGGCTCAAACTCATGAAGCCACAGATCATGACCTGAGCTGAAACGAAGAGTCGGATGCTTAACTGACTGAGCCACCCTGGTGCCCCCAAAACACATCTTTGAAAGAAGGATTAACATACTTTTATCTGATAACTACCTGCTACACATATTTCTGGCACATTTTTTTCTACATTGGACCTTTTCTTTTAAAGAACATACTTCAGGCTCCCCATTCCCCAGACTAAACCAAAACTTTTTTTTAAACCGAGGTATAATTTACACACAACCCCATATTAGTTTCAGATGTACAGCATGATGATTTGATATTTTTATGCTTGCAAATGAACACCACAATATGTCTAATTAATAGTCTGTCACCTTTCATAGTTATAAGAAATCAAAATTTTTACCACTTTTCCATAAGAAATTTGGTACCCATAATTTTTTCAAAGAGTATTATGGGTTTGATTCCCTCCAAGAACTACTGGAAAACATAACTTTGGAACTTTTATGATAACTAATGTTTTTTTATTTAAAGTAATACTGAGACAGATACTAAATGTGACATTCTGTCCCAAATAGGTGTAGAGAGTATAAAGTTAATGCGTTTCTGAGTCTTAGGTCTCACCAGGCTGTGAGTACAAAATAAGAACTTTACAGGACAAGTCCAACCAGCCTGGTGCCAGAAAGGGGTGCTTCAGTGAGTGGTCCCCACCTTCTGGGTTCCTCAGAGGGTTCCTCAGGTAGTGTCCCCCTGTCTCCACCAGGAGGTGCTGCAGTGTGGTGGTTAAGAGCCTAGGCCTTGAAGTCCTACAGACAGATGGGCTTGAACCCTGCTCTCCCACTTACTGACTTTGTGACCTGTGCCTCAGTTTACTCATTTTAAAACTGGCACAATAACAGTACTTACAGATTGTTAAAGAAGAGGATATGTATACAGGATCTGGTGTTGGCACCCAGTAAGAACAACTCCTATCACATGGGAGACTTTTGGCAAGATGTAACACAAAAACCAGTTGAGAATGGCTTAAACATGAGGATTTATTCTTTCAATTAACAAGGAGTCCCCAGATAGGATGGCTCCAGGACTGGTTGGTTCAGTGACTTAGAGTGATATCATGAGCAACTTCTTTTTCTACTCTTCAGCATGTCAGATTTTCCTCAGTTAGGCTGCCATCGTGTATGAGAAATTTATGTATATCATCCAGACAAGAGATTGCCCAGAGAGAAAATGTCCTGCTTTTACTACAACTTGATTTTTAACAGCAAAGAAGCCCCTCTCTTGGCAGACTTCATTTACCTACACCAGTTGCTAGTGAGGAGAATGGGTTTGCCATGATTGATTCACACTAACCAATATTTACCTCTAATCTGGGAATAAGATCACTTCCCCCAGGAGTATGTGCCCCTGAAGTTGGGGGAAGGAGCACAAAAGACTTGTGACTGAATCCCACCTAGAAAATTAAAAAGTTGAGAGACTGGCTTGCTAAAGGCTCTGATGGTGTGTGCAAAGTGTCTGTGACCTGTTGGGATACAACAGCATTCCCAGGGTTTGTGGCTGAGGCATGTTTTCTGGGGACAAAATATGAACCACACATGACCGCCATCTGGTGGGGTTGGGTTGGACACTCTCCAAAAGGCCTGCAAAGAATAGAGTTAGGGCGTGAGAGGAATGAGCTGGGAGAGTAGGCGATGCGGGTCAGAGCTGGATGCTTAAAATTGGTACCCAGGATTATGGATATTGGTAATGTCAAAAACTAGGATTGAGGGGCATCTGGATGGTTCAGTTTGTTAAGCTTCCAACTTTGGCTCAAGTCATGATCTCACAGTTTGTAGTTTTAGCCCAGTGTTAGGGGAGGGATTCTCTCCCTCCCCCAATCTCTCTGCCCCTACCCAACTCATGTTTTCTCTCTCAAAATAAATAAATACACTTAAAAAAAATCTTTAAAACAAAAAACGCTTAGGGTTTAAGTGGAAATAAGTGGCCGATATAGGCTGGAGAACAAGATCATTGGAGAAAGAAGGCAAGGACCTGAGAAACTAGAAAAAAATAATGTAAAATGGACATTGAAATCCTCACAAGCTGTGACAGAAGCAGTCCTGGAATGACAGGAACCCCAAGAGTAAAGATGAGAGAGGGCAAGTGAAAACGGGTTCATTTGCAACCAGGAGAAATAGTGGATGATATGGTTTGTTGATGTAAGATTCAGAGAGTGACTTTTAGGGCATGGAAGATTAAGGGGACTGTCTAGTCTCTCTCCAAGCTGAGCAGTGTGAGGGGTGCAAGAGAAAACTGACCTGGAAAGGATTCGAGGGAAGTAGTTTTGGCTAGAATAAGGAGGTGAAAGAAAGGTGGAAACAAGTTAAAGATTTAGGAAATTTTATTGTTGATTGATTTTGAGTTCCAGAGGGCATAGTGGAAATGACTGGGAGTGGGTGAGGGAATATGGAAGAATATTCCAGAAGGAAGAATGTGAAAAGCGATATGGAGATTTTTTTTCCAAAGGTGATTTATTTATTATTTATTTTGAGAGAGAGAGAGTATGTGTGATGAGCAGAGGAGGGGCACAGAGAGAGAGAGGGAGAGAGAGAATCCCAAGCAGGCTCTGCACTGTCAGTGAGGAGGCTTGAACCCACAAACCGTGAGATCATGACCTGAGCCAAAATCAAGAGTCACACAGTTAACCGACTGAGCCACCCAGACACCTTTATAGGGCTTCTTGCAGTGATAAAATTAACAGGAGTCAAGGGCATGTGAAATTTGCCTTAATGGTTTTGAGGAAGAAAGTTGTGGCAAGGCTTTATACCAAGAGGTAGAAACAGGTGACAAGGCCTTTCCAAGTGTCCTGCAGAGTCTGGAGTGGCTTACTGACCCCTGTGATGAAAGCATTGAGGGCATTACTCCAAGCACATTAGGCTCAAAGTTCCCTGCTGATCCTGCATTACACCATTAGGTGGTGTAGACTGAGGCTGGAGAAGGTAATTTTAACCAAGCATAAGCTAGCTCCTCTCTTGACCTGCTGGTAGATACTCAGACACCAGGGAAGAGATAGAACTTTGAGCATCCAGACGTTAATAGCTAACATTGAGTATGTAGTATATACTGGGTACATGATAGTTTTACATGTATTAGCACACTTGATCCTCAGAATGATCCTCTCAGGGAAGTGCTATATACCTATTAACAGGTGAGAATTCTGATGCTTAATGAGACTGCAACTTATTGTGATCTGTCCAGTGCCATCGTGAGAGATGGAGAGCAAATATGAAACTAGACAGTCTGCTCTTAAACTGCCTCACTTACCTGGGGAACTTTTTAAGCCATCCTGGGTTTAAAACTTATTTTTTATCCCTTATTCATTTAAAAACCACAAATGCAGTATTTACCAAAACAAAAAACAAAAAAATGCTCATTCAAAAAGATACCATGCACCCCTATAACTATTATGTTATTAACACAAAGATATGCAAGCAACCTACATGTCCATCAATAGAGATGAATGGATAAAGAAGATGTGGGACAGATGATAGATGATAGATACATAGATAGGCAGGCAGACAGGTAGACAGATAGATACACATACATACAATGGAATATTAGTTATAAAAAAAAGAGTGAGATCTTGCCATTTGCAACAACATGGTTGGGTACCTAAAGGGTATGGCACTAAGTAAAATAAGTCAGGTAAAAACAAATACTATGATTTCACTTATATATGAAATCTAAAAACCACAACAAATAGGCAGAAACCTATAAATTAAGACTGATAAATAAAGACAACAAACTGATGGCTGCCAGAGGAGTGGGGGTTAGGGATTGGCGAAATGGATGAAGGGAGTGGGAGACACAGGCTTCCAGTTACGAAATGAGTAGTCACAGGGATGAAAAGTACCACACAGGGGATGTAGTCAACGGTGCTGTAATAGCGCTGTGTGGTAACAGATGGCAGCTACACTTGTGGGGAGCACAGTACATGGAGTTATCCAATCACCATGTTGCATACCTGAAACTGACATAACATTGTGTGTCAAGTATACTTCAATAAAAAAGGGGGAAATAGGGAGGAGCCAAGATGGCAGAACAACATGGGAGTTTTTTGTGTGTCTCATGTTCATGAAATACAGCCAGACCAACACTAAACCATCCTACACACCTAGAAAACGTATCTGAGGATTAACACAATAATCTTCACAACCTGAACCACAGAACTCAGCAGGTATGTGGTGTGGAAAGGTGAACTGGGGGAGAGAGAAGCCGTGGAAGGCAGGGAGCCACTTTTGCATGAGGAGAGAGGGCTGAGATGGGGGGGAAGAATACAGGAAAAGTATCCCCCCCCCCACAAAGCAGCTGGAGAGAAAGTGGAAACAGCCACAGGGACTGAACTAAAGAGGGAGAAAGGAGAAAGGAGAGGGTTTAAATTCCGTTAAAACTATAAACAGGGGAGCACAGAGGCTGAAACTCTGCAGCTCAATACCCGGTGGTGCTCTGGTGGGAAGGGTGAATCCCCAGGAGTAGAGTGGAGTCCAGGAGTCTTCAGGCCACACAGGGAGAGGCGGTTCCCTTGCTGGGAGGACACATGGTAGAGGCTGTGTGGCCCCTGCACAGGCAAAGACCCCAGTGGACCCAGGAGAAAACCACATTTGCTGGTGCTGGAACGAGGTCACTGAGGGTGAAGCCTGGTGCCAGATGTGTGATGTGATTTTCCATATTCCCTGAAATGCTGCTGCTACACAATCGTGCAAACTTTTTCTGGGATGGGCTGGCACCCAGGCGCAGTCTCTGGGTGTCAGCAGCAGCACAGTCCCACAAATGTTCCTGGGTGCAGCCAGCACCCGGCCATTGCTCAGTGGGACCTTCCACAGAGGGGCAGAAAGGGTCAAAGCCACAGTCCCTCAGAAGTAAGGGGTCGAGAAGCACAGCCTCATCTGAGACAAAACTCAGGAGGAAGGTTCTACCTAGGGCTTGGTCATGGACTGTGTAAAAGCGGGGAGTGGAAGGAAGCTGAAGACAAAGGATGGGTGCACAATTGCTAATGAGGGAGAACAGAGTTCAGATACTAGAGACTGGGTAGCTGGGTGACACCATTTTCACCACTCCCATGTGTGCGCACACGCACCTACGAGCGCCACAACAATCCGCCCCAGTAGGCTAGCAGCACCATCTAGTGGAGTACAGAGCCATTACACTAAGCCCCACCCAACTGGGCCAACCTCGCTCTTCAGGAACACAAGTCTCCACCTGCTTAGTTTATGGACTATAAAAGGCTTCATAGTTTGACTTCTAGGGGAAAACCAAGTAATTTCAGTCATATTTCAATCTGTTTGCTGGACCATCTATTCAATTTTCTTTCTTTCTTTTTCTTTTTTTTTTCTTTTTCATTTCTTTTCATTTTCTTGAATACAGAAAGAGAAAAAATTCATTTTTATTTTCAATTTTTATTAAAACTATTTTTCTTTAATTTTTTTTCTACTATATTTTCTACTTTTGTGTAAATTTTTTTCAAATTCTATTTTACTTCCATCATTTCATTTTAGTCTACTTTAGTGTCAAATTTTCAAATGATTTCTTTCCTTTTTTTTCTTTCCCCTTTTTTCTCTAATCAAGCCCCTTTCAACACCCAGACCAAAACACACCTAGGATCTAACAACATTTATTAGACTTTGTGTGTGTGTGTGTGTGTGTGTGTGTGTGTGCTTGTTTTTAATTTTTTAATTTTAATATTTTTTCAATTTTAATTTTTTTACCTCATTAATTCCTTTTCTCCCTTCAAAATGACCAAATGAAGGAATTCATCCCAAAAGAAAGAGCAGGAAGAAACGACAGCCAGGGAATTAACCAAGAAAGAGCCAGAATTTAGAATCACAATAATAAGAATACTAGCTGGAGTTGAAAATAGAATCCCTTTCTGCAGAGATAAAAGAAGTAAAAGCTAGTCAGGATGAAATAAAAAATGCTATAACTGAGCTGCAATCTCGAATGGATGTCACAGTGGCAAGGATGGATGAGGCAGAACAGAGAATCAGAGATATAGAGAACAAACTTATGGAGAATAATGAGGCAGAAAAAAAGAGGGAAGTTAAGGTGAAAGAGCACAATTTAAGAATTAGAGAAATCAATAACTCATTAAAAAGGAACAACATTAGAATCATAGGGGTCCCAGAAGAGGAAGATAGAGACATAGGGGTAGAAGGGTTATGTGAGCAAATCATAGAAAAACTTTCCTAACCTGGGGAAGGACACAGACATCAAAATCCAGGAAGCACAGAGGACTCCCATTAGATTCAACAAAAACCGACCATCAACAAGGCATCTCATAGTCAAATTCACAAAATACTCAGGCAAGGAGAGAATCATGAAAGCAGAAAGGGAAAAAAAGTCCCTAACCTACAAGGGAAGACAGATCAGGTTTGCAGCAGACCTATCCACAGAAACTTGGCAGGCCAGAGAGGAGTGGCAGGATGTATTCAATGTGCTGAATCAGAAAAATATGCAGCCAAGAATTCTTTATCCAGCAAGGCTCTCATTCAAAATAGAAGGAGAGATAAAAAGTTTCCCAGACAAAAATTAAAGGAGTTTGTGACCACTAAACCAGCCCTGCAAAAAATTTTAAGGGGGACTCTCTGAGGGGAGAAAAGATGAGAAAAAACAAACAAATAAAGACCAAAAGCAACAAAGATTAGAAAGGACTGGAGAACACCACCAGAAACTCCAACTCTACAAGCAACATAATGGCAATAAATTCATATCTTTCAGTACTCACTCTAAATGTCAATGGACTCAATGCTCCAATCAAAAGACATAGAGTAACAGAATGGATAAGAAACAAGACCCATCTACATGCTGTTTACAAGAGACCCACTTTAGAGCTAAAGACACCTTCAGATTGAAAGTAAGGGGATGGAGAACCATCTATCATGCTAATGGTCAACAAAAGAAAGCTGGAGTAGCCATACTTATATCAGACAATCTGGACTTTAAAATAAAGACTGTATCAAGAGATGAAGAAGGGCTTTATATCATAATTAAGGCGTCTACCCACCAAGAAGACCTAACAAATGTAAACATCTATGAGCCAAATGTGGAACACCCAAAAATATAAATCTATCACAAACATAAAGAAACTCATTGACAGTAATACCACAATAGTAGGGGACTTCAACACCCCACTCACAGCAATGGACAGATCATCTAATCAAAAAATTAACAAGGAAACAATGGCTTTGAATGACACACTGGACCAGAGGGACTTAACAGATATATTCAGAACATTTCATCCTAAAGCAGTGGAATATACATTCTTCTCCAGTGCACATGGAACGTTCTCCAGAATAGACCACATACTGGGACACAAATCAGCCCTCAACAAGAACAAAAAGATCGAGATCATGCCGTGCATATTTTCAGACCACAATGCTATGAAACTTGAAATCAACCACAAGAAAAAATTTGGAAAGGTAACAAATACTTGGGAGACTAAAAGAACATCCTACTAAGGAATGAATGGGCTAACCAAGAAGTTAAAGAGGAAATTAAAAAGTTCATGGAAGCCAATGAAAATGATAACACCACAACCCCAAACCTCTGGGACGCAGGAAGGCAGTCATAAGAGGAAAGTATATAGCAATTCAGGCCTTCCTAAAGAAGGAAGAAAGATTTCCTATACAGAACCTAATCTTATGCCTTAAAGAGCTGGAAAAAGAACAGCAAATAAAATCCAAAGCCAGCAGGAGACCGGAAATAATAAAGATTAGAGCAGAAATTAATGCTATTGAAACCAAAAAAACAGTAGAACAAATCAATGAAACCAGAAGCTTGTTCTTTGAAAGAATTAACAAAATTGATAAACCACTAGCCAGTTTGATCAAAAAGACAAAGGAAAGGACCCAAATGAATAAAATCAAGAATGAAAGAGGAGAGATCACAACCAACACAGCAGAAATAAAAACAATAATAAGAGAATATTATGAGCAAGTATATGCCAATAAAATGGGCAATCTGGAAGAAATGGACAAATTCCTAGAAACATACAAACTATCAAAACTTAACCAGGAAGAAAGAAAATTTGAACAGACCTATAACCAGTAAAGAAACTGAATCAGGAGACTATAGATGCTGGAGTGGATGTGGAGAAACGGGAACCCTCTTGCACTGTTGGGAATGAAAACTGGTGCAGCCACTCTGGAAAACAGTGTGGAGTTTCCTCAGAAAATTAAAAATAGATCTACCCTATGACCCAGCGATAGCACTGCTAAGAATTTACCCAAGGGATACAGGAGGGCTGATGCATAGGGGCATTGTACCCCAATGTTTATAGCAGCACTTTCAACAATAGCCAAATTATGGAAAGAGCCTAAATGTCCATCAACTGATGAATGGATAAAGAAGATGTCGTTTATATATACAATGGAATACTACTTGGCAATGAGAAAGAATGAAATCTGGCCATTTGTAGAAACGTAGGTGGAAGTGGAGAGTATTATGCTAAGTGAAATAAGTCAGGCAGAGAAAGACAGATACCATATGTTTTCACGCATATGTGGATCTTGAGAAACTTAACACAAGACCAGGGGGAAGGAGAAGGGGGGAAAAAGTTACAGAGAGGGAGGAAAGCAAATCATAAGAGACAAATACTGAGAACAAACTGAGGGTTAATGGGGGCTGGGGGAGAGGGGAAAGTGGGTGATGGGCATTGAGGAGGGCACCTGTTGGAATGAGCACTGGATGTTATATGGAAACGAGTTTGACAATAAATTATATATATATATATATATATATATATATATATATATATATATATACATATAAATGAAAGAAACCAAATTAGTAATCAAAAATCTTCCAAAACACAGGAGTCCAGGGCCAGATGGCTTTCCAGGGGAATTCTACCAAACATTTAAGGAAGAGTTAACACCTATTCTTTTGAAGCTGTTCCAAAAAATAGAAGTGGAAGGAAAACTTCCATACTCTTTTTATGAAGCCAGCATTACCTTGATTCCAAAACCAGAGACCCCACTAAAAAGGAGAATTATAGACCAATTTCCTTGATGAACATGGATGCAAAAATCCTCAAGAAGATATTAGCCAACCAGATCCAACAATACATTAAAAAAAATATTCACCATGACCAAGTGGGATTTATACCTGGGATGCTGGGCTGGTTCGATATCCGCAAAACAATCAATGTGATTCATCACATCAAAAAAAAAAAAAAAAGGACAAGAACCATATGATCTCTCAATAGATGCAGAAAAAGAATTTGACAAAATACAGCATCCTTTCTTGATAAAAACCCTCAAGAAAGTAGGGATAGAAGGATCATACCTCAAGATCATAAAAGCCATATATGAATGACCCAATGCTAGTATCATCCTCAATGGGGAAAAATTGAGAGCTTTCCCCCTAAGGTCAGGAACAAGACAGTGATGCCCACTATCACCACTGTTATTCAACACAGTATTGGAAGTCTTAGTCTCTGCAATCAGATAACACAAATAAAAGACATCCAAATTGGCCAGGAAGAGGTCAAACTTTCACTCTTTGCAGATGACATGATACTCTATATGGAAAACCCAAAAGATTCTACCAAAAAACTCCTAGAACTGATTCATGAATTCAGCAAAGTTGCAGGATATAAAACCAATGCACAGAAATTGGTTGCATTCCTATACACCAACAATGAAGCAACAGGAAGAGAAATCAAGGAATCGATCCCATTTACAATTGCACCAAAAACCATAAAATGCCTAGGAATAAATCTAACCAAAGAGGTGAAAAAATCTATGCACTGAAAATTGTAGAAATCTTATGAAGAAATTGAAGAAGACAAAAAAAAATGGAAAAAGATTTCATGCTGCTGGATAGGAAGAACAAATATTGTTAAAAAATCAATACTACCATGGGGCGCCTGGGTGGCGCAGTCGGTTAAGCGTCCGACTTCAGCCAGGTCACGATCTCGCGGTCCGGGAGTTCGAGCCCCGCATCAGGCTCTGGGCTGATGGCTCGGAGCCTGGAGCCTGTTTCCGACTCTGTGCCTCCCTCTCTCTCTGCCCCTCCCCCGTTCATGCTCTGTCTCTCTCTGTCCCAAAAATAAAAAAAAAAATCAATACTACCCAAAGAAATCCACATATTCAATGCAATCCCTATCAAAGTAACACCAGCATTCTTCACAGAGCTAGAATAAACAATCCTAAAAATTGTATGGAACCAGAAAAGACCCCGAATAGCCAAAGCGATCTTGAAAAAGAAAACCAAAGCAGGAGGCATCACAATCCCAGACTTCAAGCTGTATTACAAAGCTGTAATCATCAAGACAGTATGGTACTGACACAAGAACAGACACTCAGATCAATGGAACAGAATAGAGAACCCAGAAATGGACCCACAAAAGTATGGCCAACTAATCTTTGACAAAGCAGGAAAGAATATCCAATGGAATAAAGACAGTCTCTTCGGCAAGTCGTGCTGGGAAAACTGGACAGTGACATGCAGAAAAATGAACCTGGACCACTTTCTTACACCCTACACAAAAATAAACTAAAAATAGATGAAAGACCTAAATGTAAGACAGAAAGCCATCAAAATTCTCGAGGAGAAAGCAGGAAAAAACCTCCTTGATCTTGGCCGCGGCGACTTCTTACTCAACATGTCTCCAGAGGCAAGGGAAACAAAAGCAAAAATGAACTATTGGGACCTCATCAAAATAAAAAGCTTCTGCACAGTGAAGGAAACAATCAGCAAAACTAAAAGGCAACTGACAGAATGGGAGAAGATATTTGCAAACGACATATCAGATAGAGGGTTAGTATCCAAAATCTATAAAGAACTTATCAAACTCAACACCCAAAAAAACAAATAATACAGGGAAGAAATGGGCAAAAGACACGAATAGACACTTCTCCAAAGAAGACATCCAGATGGCCGACACATGAAAAAATGCTCAACATCACTCATCATCAGGGAAATACAAATCAAAACCACAATGAGATAGCACCTCACCCCTGTCAGAATGTCTAACATTAACAACTCAGCCAACAAACAGATGTCGGCAAGGATGCGGAGAAAGAGGATCTCCTTTGCATTGCTGGTGGGAATGCACACTGATGCAGCCACTCTGGAAAACAGTATGGAGGTTCCTCAAAACATTAAAAATAGAACTACAACCCAGCAATTGCACTACTAGGTATTTATCCACGGGATACAGGTGTGCTATTTCGAAGGGACACGTGCACCCCCATGTTTATAGCAGCACTATCAACAATAGCTAAAGTATGGAAAGAGCCCAAATGTCCATCGATGGATGAATGGATAAAGAAGATGTGGTGTGTATATTGTATATATATATATATATATATATATATACACACACACACAATGGAGTATTACTCGGCAATCAAAAATTATGAAATCTTGCCATTTATAACTACGTGGATGGAACTGGAGGGTATTATGGTAAGTGAAATTAGAGAAAGACAAAAATCATATGACTTCACTCATATGAGGACTTTAAGAGACAAAACAGATGAACATAAGGGAAGGGAAACAAAAATAATATAAATATGGAGGGGGATGAAACGTAAGAGACTCTTAAATATGGAGAACAGAGGGTTGCTGGAGGGGTTGTGGGAGGGGGGATGGGCTAAATGGGTAAGGGGCATTAAGGAATCTACTATTGAAATCATATGCTAACTAATGTGGATGTAAATTAAAAAAATAAAATTATAAAAAACATTTTAAAAAGGGGAGAATAATAAAAATCACAAATGCTTATGTTTGCTCAGATTTATCTACTTCATGTTAACAATTGGCATTTGGTGGGTTTTAATACATGCTTTATTAAAAAATGTAACCCTCAGTTGGTAGTCTAGGGTGTATGACTTTACAGTTGCAAGTGATGAACTCTGTTGGAAACAAATATTCTGAAGATTAATTTTGAAAGTAACCTATTAAGTGGGGTATGATGCAGCGGTCATGAATACATGTTCCCGTAAGATATTTTTTAATGTCTTAATGTTATACAAACGGATACTTGTGGGTTGGGATAAAATTTAGTAACAGTATGAACACATCACTTGAAAAGCTCTTAGTGCCCACTTTGGTAGCCCATACACTAAAACTGGAATGATTCAGAGAAAATAAGCACAAGGAAGACATGCAAAGTCATAAAGCCATCTGTATTGACTTAAAAGAACCTAAATAGGGGCACTTGGGTGGCTCAGTCAGTTAAGTGTCCAACTCTTGACTTTAAGGCTCAGGTCATGATCTCACGGTTTGTGGGTTTGAGCCCCGTGTTGGGCTCTGCCCTGGCAGTGCACAGCCTGCTTGGGATTCTCTCTCTCACACCCTCTGTCTCTGCCCTTCCCCTGCTTGTGCTCTTTGTCTCTCAAAAATAAAATAAACTTTAATTAAAAAAAAAAAAAAAACCTAAACAGACAATACAACCAAATGAACTTGACTGGACCTTGGACCAAAAAAACAAAAGTGTCCACAGAAGACAACTGGAAAAATCTGACTACAGACTGTGTATTAGATTCTGGAATTATTAACTTTCTTAGGCATGATACTAGTATTGTGGCTACATAGCTGAATGTCCTTATTCTTAGGAAACACATGCTTAAGCATTTAGGGGTGAAGGGTCATAGTGTCCCGACTTTCAAATGGTTCACCCAAAATAATGTTTTGTGCATGGCTGTGTATGCAAATAGACACACACACAGACACACGCACAGAAAAAACAAACTAAAAATGTTAACTGCTGGATCTGGGTAAAGGTGAATGGATATTCAACTTTTCTGTGGATTTTAAAATTTTCAAATTAAAAAGCTGGGGAAAAACATGAGGTTTTTTAATAAATTTGTTCTATGAAATGCAGATTCATTCATTCATTCCTTTTTAAGTAGGCTCCATACCCAGCGTGGAGCCCAATGGAAGGCTTGAACTCAAGACTCTGAGATCCAGAATTGGACACTTGACTGAGCCACTCAGGCACCCCCTATGAAAATACAGATTTTAGAAAAGCAGTATTTCTAAATTGACATGTTACTTCATATACTGCAATCTTACGCAGGTTTGTCCAAGTAGGTTAACAAATAGATCTACTTCATATTCATGTATGTAAGCTTATATATTCAAACTGAGAACACCTCTTAAACTGGAAAACCATTAAGTGGTAAAATAAGACAAGAGCTGAAAAGGATGCTGTTGCAAAGCAAACAATCCTTGGTGGGGAAAGGCAGTGGTGGGGCGGGGGGGGGGGGGTGGGTGGGTGTAGTGGCAGAGAGTAGAGAACCGCTGTTTTCCCATACAAGACTTACAAAAAACTAATTCCTCAAATTGTATGTATGTGTAACACAGTGTTTTTAAAAATCCAGTTAAAGGAACCGCTTTACTTGGCATCTTTGCTCTTAAAATTCCCCAGTTTCCTTTCATTGTATGCTGTTTTAATGCCTAATGTTACAAGAAATAAAATAGAATGAGGTTGACTCTCAAGGACCTCTGACAGCTTATTATGTATACACTGCTTCTTACCAGGTGCAAATCTACAAATGGCAAGAACTTTTTTTTCTCCTCATATGGGCCTAACCTCAGAGAGGAAAAATAAACCCCAAATTGTAAAATGTGGAAACAATGAAAAATTAATCGTCCTCAAGATGGCACCTGATAAGAGGAAAACACAGACATGTATTCCCCTGAATAAAGATCAAAACTGTCCTTTTTGTGTTTCAAATGGTGAAATTTTGATTGTACAGGGAACAAAATGTTTATGTGTAAGTTCAGTCAGTTTAGAGTTGCCTTAAATGTGATCAATTATGTAATGGGATGTTGCTGTATTTAGTTTTCAAAGCGGCAAAACTTCAATCTGTGTTCAGGGTGAATACATTTCTAAGTTCGCCTTCAAAGAACAGAAGAGCCAGTAATTAATAAAGACAAGTGTTCGGATTTATTTGGAAATTCACAGTTTCTAATGGCACTACAGCTCTGTAGTTACATATTGAAAGTCATCTTTCCACAACACTGGGTGCTGACACGGATGTGGAACTTCCCGCCCTCGCTCCGCTCCCCTCTGGACCTCTTTTCAGTGAGTTTCTATACAATCAGGCCCTCTTGCTCTGAATGGCTAATTGTACAGACTGGAAAAAAATTTAAATCATCTAAAACATACTGTTAACCTAAAAGCAGCAACTTAAACAAACAAAAAAGGCTTTAAATAGGTCACATTACAAACAATACCCCCAGAAAGGTATTAGACAGATTTAAAAACAGTTATTACTAAAAGTGCTCAATAAGTTATAACTTAAATCTTATAACACAAAATGGTCAATTCGCTCCCTTTCAAAAAGAAACTTTCCACTTTCACTCATTACTGTACAAACACACACTAAGAAATCATTTTCTTCAAATACAGTCGCTGCCAATTATTTTTAAAGAAAAAAAAAAGACAAAATGAAGACAGACACATTGACATCGCACATGTATACCTCTGCACATCTGTAGCCAATACAAAGCAAACATCAAGGAATAATAATTCCTTTAGACTTGACCAATTAGACAAGGTTTGACAAACTCACTAACTGGTTCCGGGTATATGGACATAGGCAGTGATTATATCACATGAGACCTGGGCTCATTTGACAAACCTTCAAATGTTCCATCTGCAGTAACAGGAAACACTGACCAGAAAGTCTGGAGGATTAGTGCTCATTGTGAATGTTTAAAATGTAATGTAGCTAAAGAAATCCTTTACAAATGGTTAAATGTGTCTAAAAGGTGAATTTATAAAAAATTTATTTGCAAATACCAGTCACTTGCAAGAAAAGATCTTGTAGGCTTTTTTCTCATTTAGTAACTAGAGAAAAACTAGTGTGAATAAGTTAAATGAAAATACCAGTATCGCCATTTACCGAAAAGAGTAAGACTTAAAAATTCCAGCAATTTTTTTGTTTCCAGTGAGTTTGCTAAACAGAAGTCTAGTCGGCAAGTCTGTAGGAACTTTACACTGTCTGACCCACATTACTGAACTTCAGGCACAGATCACCTTAAAGCCTTGTAGTGTTTGCAGCTTCAAAAAACTAACAAAGTTATAAAAGAAATCAAACGACAGAAAAAGTTCTCCCTCCTCTTCCAGTGGCGTTATAAATAGACGAAAGGCACATAAATATGGGAAGGTGCAAGAAATAGGAACAAAGCTAAAGGAAGAGGTTTAGGCTTTCATTCCTATCCCACCCAAAGGAACTGGGCTTCCAAATTATGTTTGTCCCAGTAATTAATCTGTGAAAAAACATCTTTATAAAATGTCTACCATTGTCCCTGTAGGAAGTGATCAGCCTTGTAAAACTGCAGCTCATTAACCAAGATTGACACAATCCCACCTACTGTTTTAAAAAGGCAGAAACCATAATTTCTGAATACTTTTCCCATTAATATTTTCTCCCTCCCCCAAACCCTTCAAATACCACAGACTGTTCTTCAAAGAACAACAAAAAAAAGTCTCCAGTATGAAAAGTTCTCTTCATTTTAGATATGTCCCGAGACTGCTGTGACACCAAATGTTCCCACGGTGATCTCTTTGTTTCCTTTGATTATGTCATGCAGGCTCGGCAATGATCCTGACTTAGTCTGTATTAGAGTTTTTATCAGTTTTCCTTGGTCTTGGACTTTAGATCGCCTTCGTTTTAAAGCCCTCTTCTCAGTTTTTGTCTTTTGGGACTGTCCATTGCACAGACTTGTGCAAGCTGAAATGCCACAAAAATAAGACTCTTCAGACTGTGATGACGTTTCTGAGCTTCCTTCAGATGGGGGGCCCTTATAAGAAGAGTGATAAACTTCGCCCATATTAGAAAAGTCTCTCTGGTTCATAAAGGGCTTCCTTCCTCTTAGGTCTCCATTGGCTACCGGGTGCAGTGGGTCTGCCGGCTTTATGGTTTCAATTTTTTCAGTTTTGTACTTGCAGCGTTTTTTCTAGAACACAAATTTTTAAAAAGGGTAGTTATTAGACTTCCAATAGTTAACCTCTCAAAACACCTGGAGAGCTGAACTAATGGAGGAAAGTGCCAGCTCCCAGTGAAAAGTGAAACAGCATTATGAACAGAGTGACGTCCTGTTATGTTCTGCATAGATACCACCATTACCTTCTCATTTTGTAAATACACTCAGTCAAAACTCTTTTGGGGTGCCGGAGTGGCTTAGTCAGTTGAGCGTCCGACTTCGGTTCAGGTCATGAGCTCACGCTTTGTGAGCTCAAGCTCTGCACTGGGCTCGCTGCTGTCACCCTGTCATGCTTCAGATTTTCTGTCCCCCTCTTTCTCTGCCCCTCCCCCACTAGCACACACTTGCGCAGGCTCTCTCAAAAACTAAACACAACATTAAAAAAAAAAACCCTCTTAGCTGCCACCTCTGACAATAGACTTAGGGGGTGATAACTAACAGCTGTGTACCTACTAAGCACCAGGTACCACACAAGTTGCTTTCAGGTGTATCTTCCTTACCAACCCTGAGAAGGGGGTACTTTATCCCTGGTTACTAAATGAGAAAACCAAGGTCCACAGGTTTGGTTCTCTGCTCAAGTTACAACACAACAAGTGGCCAGGTTGGGATTGAATCCTGGGTTTATTTGTCTCTCAAGTCCAAGTTCTTTCACCTAGAGACCATCACCTCTAATCAAAAAGAGTACAACTTACTTTGAGAGGCAAAACGGAAAAAATCATAGTATTATTTTGAGTTTTGCTACTCATTTAATGGATCATTCCAAGAAGACAAAATCTCCGAGTTTCAGTTTTCTCACATAACTTGCTTTCTCACATAAACTTGCTTCACAGAAAAGCAAACCTTTTCTGTAAAGGGCCAGGCAGTAAGTATTTTAGGCTTTGTATTTCACATACTGTCTCTCTTACATATTCTTTTTTTATTTTACAACCCTTTAAAGATGGCTCCAGGCCCATACAAAACAGGCCACAGGCCAGATACAGCTTGTGAGTCATAGTTTGCTGACCTTTGTAACATTTATTTGTGTTATTACTATAATTGAAAATAAACAGTAGAATTTAAGGACCAGTTATATCAAACCTTTCAAGCTATTTCCTCGTCTAGTACCAAGTAATACAATATACTTAAAAAGGATCAAAATATTACCTTTTTTTCTGGAGAGAACTTGAGGGGTTCTACGATGTACAAATCATTTGGGTCTACTATAAGAAAAAATTTTTAAAAAAAGATTTAAAATGTAAAGTAGATTATGCATGATAAACACTATAAAATATTACATATTATCCTTTAGTGATTATTTTCCTAACAGATCCAATGAATTTATAATTATACCAGATTAAGCATATATTTATGCATTTTAAATTAGTGAAAAGTAACAAGGTGGGAGATGGTACCATTCTTATTTTGGGCTTGACTGGTCACCTTCAAATAACTTCCCTAAGTTTCTAACTGACAGACAGCTAGCTATCAGCCAACACAGTAAGGATCCTTCCTTGGGCCCAGCCCTAACCTCTTACCTGATGAGAAGTATAACATCACCAGGTAAGCTAATAACAAACGTACAGATCATTTGAGTATTTCCCTAAAAGACTAAACTACACTGTGTCACAAATGTGGGTTAATCATGTACAACAAGCAGTTGTGACCAGGTATGAAAGCCAGTTAAAAGAGCATACACACAAAAAACAGATTTAAGACACTTTTTCTAATTGTATTTTACTGTGACTGAAACTATAAACTCCAAAATCTAAAAATAGCTTAAGCATGCAATATAAATTATAAGCAATAGTGAATACATAATTATAATTATAATAATGAATATAATCATAAACAATAATGAATAAATACTTCTGGCAAGGTGAGTAAATTAGAAATATTCATTTTAGGTTTCTAAGATTTCATTAAGCACATTCAAGACAGCTGTATACCATTCTGACACTGACAAGATACACATCTTGACAAGACATTTGACTGACAAGATAAATGAGATTTCAGACTCATTCAACCCGTTAAAAGTAAACAATGTATGGTCTGACAGAGCCAGAAGTTTAGAAGTTGCAAAATTCACTATAAAACTTCATATACTGCAAATTAACTAATGACATGATTCAACCAATTACAGTTTTTTTACATTATGTCTTAGAAATCTATTGACAAAGTCATCAAATACATAAAAGTATCAAAATATATAAACTATATCAAATTCATAAAAATATACCAAAAGTATAAAGACATTCCTCTTTAGTCATTTCTATCAGATTACTAATCTTACTCAAGTCAATTTTTTTAAAAAAATGACACCTACTTCTAGAAATGGTTGTTAACTGTTACTCAGATCACCTTCTCTGCTCAATGCAGCTAAAATATGGATTTTAAAAAACAAAAAACACTAAAAGCTCTGAAGAGCAGCCAAGATCAAGTAGGTAATCTCCATTCCAAATGTGAATGAAAAATAGGAATCCCGATAGTCAAGTGGAACACAAAAGTCACTTCTGTCCTGACGGCATTTGCCAATGCAAGAGTATGTGAACTTCAGGTCTAATGGTATCAAGGTAATGAATCAGAAATCAAACCTTAGGACCCACCCAAAGTAACAGTCTAGTAAGATACCCTGACTCTCCTCACAGTAAGCTGGGACTCTAAAGACCTATATACCCTCAGAGAAAGAATTAACCCATGCGATGCAGGGACCACCTGGTGGTCCAAGTAACCTCATGGCATAAAGTATTGTGAATGTAAAGCAAACACAAATTCTCTCTGGAATAAAGACCTACCTTTTAGCTCTCAAATTATCCCTACAAATAATTTTTCAAAGAGAAGGACCAACACAAAGCACAGAAAGACACTAAGCACCTGAGCAAGAGGCTGCAGAGACAATTAATGAACAGACTCACAAAGATTTAAGATATTAGAATTATCAAACACAGACCACAAAGGCAGTTATACTTACTATGTTTAAATAAAAAACAAGCTTGAAAATATCTGCAGGAAACACAAAAGGGACCTAGATGTTTAAAAAAATACTAAAAGAATTCCTAGAAATGGAAAATGTAATAACTGAAATTAAAACCTTAATGGAAGAATTTAACAGCAGACTACAGATAGCTGAAGAATGTGTGGCCTGGAAAAGAGATCAGAAGAAATCATCCAAATATAGCACAGAATGGCAAAAAGAACAGAGTTTAGGAGACAAGGGGGATAAACTGAGAAGGATTTAATTAAATGGAGACTCTAAAAGAGAATGAAGTAGAGGTAATATTTTGGGGGGAAGTGGTTAAGAATTTTCCAGTATTGGGGTGTCTGGGTGGCTCAGCTGGTTAAGCGTCTAACTCAATTTCAGCTCAGGTCATGACCTCACAGTGGTGAGATTGAGCCCTTTGTTGGGCTCCGTGCTGGGCATGGAGCCTGCTTAAGATTCTCTCTCCCCACTGCCCCCCGCCCCCGCCGCCAACTCGCACACAAGCACAGGAGCATACTCTCTCTCAAAAAACAACAATAACAACAATTTTCCCACTATTGATAAAAAGATACTAAATGAGAGATTCAAAGAACTGAAGAACTAAGAAATCAGTATATCTGTGGATAAATGTAAATGAACGCTAGTGTAAAAAATAATAATTGTATACCAAGCAAAACAAACAGAATTTAAATACACAAAACAGGGGCGCCTGGGTGGCGCAGTCGGTTAAGCGTCCGACTTCAGCCAGGTCACGATCTCGCGGTCCGTGAGTTCGAGCCCCGCGTCAGGCTCTGGGCTGATGGCTCGGAGCCTGGAGCCTGTTTCTGATTCTGTGTCTCCCTCTCTCTCTGCCCCTCCCCCGTTCATGCTCTGTCTCTCTCTGTCCCAAAAATAAATAAACGTTGAAAAAAAAAAATTAAAATAAATAAATAAATAAATAAATAAATAAATAAATAAATACACAAAACAGTAACATATATATCAAGCTGGGGATAAAAGATCTTTTTATTATTCAAGAAAAGGTGAAAGAACGGGTTAACTGCAGACTTCGATGAGTACTTGTAAATTCTAAGGTACCAGAAAATGTTAAAAATAATGCACAACTTCTATTCTACTGATAGCAAAAAAGAATGTCCTTCTTCTCTAACAAAAAGTTTCAAGGAAAGGGAGGAATAATAAAAACAGTCACTAGATAAAAGATACATGAATAACTTTATGCTAATAAATTTTAACATTTAGACGAAATGGAAAAGTTCATGGAAATTTTTAATTTAAATTGACAAAAAAAATCAGGTTCCTATAACCTGAATTAAAAGCCTTTTACAAAGAAGATTCTGGACTGGACCTATGTGACTAATAATTCAAAAAAGAAATAATTATAATTTTAAACTCTTCCTGAGAAAATAAGAGAGCACTGGCCATCTGGTTTTATAATATAAGCTTTATACACAACAAAACCCAACAATCTGAGAAATAAAAAATTATACACTAATCTTATTCATGAACAATAGACAGCAAAATTCCTAAGTAGTATCAAACAGAATTACATGAAATTAACAATATAGACACAAAAAACACACATGTAAATAACATATCATGCCAACTTGTATTTATTAAGAATGTAATAAGAGTATGACTCCAGAAAATCAATTAGTATAATTTTAATAAGAGATTAGAAACGATCATCTTAAAAGAAGCTGAAAAAGTATCTGGTAAAATTAAACAGAGATTCATGTCGGAGAGGAACTATCAGCAAACTAAGAAGAGAGAGGGAGGTGCCTGGGTGCCTCAGTTCATTAAGCCTCTGCCGCTTGGTATCAGCTCAGGTCATGGTCTCAGAGTTTCGTGGGATTGAGCCCCACATCAGACTCTACGCTGACAGCAGAGCCTGTTTGGGATTCTCTCTCTGCCTCTCTCTCTGCCCCTCCCCAACTTGTGCTCGCGCTCTCTCTCTCTCTCAAAAATAAACTTTAAAAAAAAAAACAGGAGAGGAACTTCCTTAGATAATAGGTATCTACAAAACACCTATGACACACATAATCCTTAACACTAAGAGTTTTCCCTTTAAGAATGGGAACAAGACAAAGGTGCCTACCAACCACTTCTATTCAACATTTAAAAAACTGCCACTGCAGTTAGGGAAACAAAGCAAATAAAAACTACACGGATTGGAAAGGAAGAAACAAAATTCTCTTTAGTCTCAAAAGGTGTGCCTGTATTCACAGAAGTTGCCACTCTGTCATAACAACAAGTATAAGACTGAACAAACTGAAAAATAACTCTTCTTAGATACTTCAGAGAAGTGAGGTCACAAGGAAAACTGCTGTCACAAAACCTGGAGATAGGCAGATACAATCACAAATTGCCTGGGCAGAAACCTCTGTGGGAACAGTGCCCGGGTAGGAAAACCTGAACTACAATTGATAAATTGCTGGATGTTCAGTGTGGATATATCTGTAAGTTAAGAAGTCCCAGGGGGGATGGCACCTGGGTGACTCAATTGGCCAAGCTTCTGACTTTGGCTCAGGTCATGATCTCTCAGTCTGTGAGTTCGAGCCCACATCAGGCTCTCTGATGTCAGCTTGGAGCCTGGCGCCTGCTTCGTATTCTGTGTCTCCCTCTCTCTCTGTTCCTCCCCTGCTTGTACTCTCTCTCTCTCTCTCTCTCAAAAATAAAGATTAAAAAAAAAATTACAAAAAAAAGAAAGTCCAAGGGGGACTCCAAGAGGGGAGCCCCCACAGTTTTGTGAGGTTTTAAATTTTTTAATGTTTATTTATTTTTGAAAGCGAGCCAAACAGAACACGAGTGGGTCAGAGAAGGAGACACAGAACCTGAAGTAGGCTCCAGGCTCCGAGCTGTCAGCACACAGCCCAACATAGGGCCGGAACTCATGAACTGCGAGATCATGACCTGAGCCAAAGTCGGACACTTAACCGACTGAGCCATCCAGGCACCCCATCTGTTTTTCTTAACAAGGTCTGACTTTAGGAGATCTATTTCAGTAGAGTCGCACCTACTGGTGTTTTATTGGAGTCTAACCTGCCTAAGGGAAAGGGGAAGGCTGAGAAGCACTGGTGAAGTTTACAGTCAGGAACAAGAGCTCACCAAAAGCCTGAGGCCTAATCATAGGACTACAGAATGCTTCCTTTACCACCACACCTCACCACTATGTTATACCCCACCTTTCAACAAATAATTACACGGCATTTTAAAAATAAATAAACAAAATTAATAACTCAGGCAACAACAGATGTTGGCGAGGATGCGGAGAAAGAGGATTTCTTTTGCACTGCTGCTGGGAATGCAAACTGGTGCGGCTCTGGAAAACAGCATGGAGGGTCCTCAAAAAATTAAAAATAAAACCACCCTACGACCCAGCAATTGCACTACTAGGTACTTATCCAAAGGATACAAGTGTGCTATTTCAAAGGAACACATGCACCCAAACGTTTATAGCAGCACTACTGACAATAACCAAAGTGTGTTAAGAGCCCAAATGTCCACCAACTGATGAATGGATAAAGAACATGTGGTGTATACATACAATGGAATAATACTTGGCGATCAAAAAAGAATGAAATCTTGCCATTTGCAACAATATGGATGGAACTAGAGTGTATTATGCTAAGCAAAATTAGTCAGAGAAAGGCAAATGCCATATGACTTTGCTCCTATGTGGAATTTAAGATACATGACAGATGAACACAGGGGAAGAGAAGGAAAAATAAGATAAAAACAGAGAGGGAGGCAAACCATAAAAGACTCTTAAATACACAGAACAAACTAAGGGTTACTGGAGGGGTGTTGGGTGGGGGGATGGGCTAAATGGATGATGGGCATTAAGGAGGCCACTTGCTGGGATGAGCACTGGATGTCACATGTAAGTGATGAATCACTGAATTCTACTCCTGAAACCAACACTACACTGTATATTAACTAACTTGAATTTAAATAAAATCCTGGAAAAAGAAATCACACACACAAATACAAAAAGCAAAGAAAAAAAAGAAAAAAAAAACCTAGAATTGAATATCCAAAAAGTGCAGGACAACTACAAAATGTGTAACATGTGTGTAATGAGCATACCAGAAGGACAAGAATAAGAGAAAGGAAAAGAAAGATCTGAAGTAATAAAGAATGAGAATTTCCCCCAAATTAATGCCAGACACCAAAACCCAGATCTAGGAAGCTCAGAAAACACAAGGCAGAAAAAATGCCGAAACACTACACCTAGACATATCACATACAAACTTCAAAAAAATCAAAGATACAGAAAAACTCCTGAAAAGTCAGAAGAAAAACACACCTCACTAGAAGAGCAAAGACAAGTTACATCTGACTTTTCCTCAGAAATCATGCAAGAGAGTGAACGAAATACTTAAAGTATTGAGAGAAAAAACAAACCAATCTAGAATTCTATATCCTATGAAATTATCCTTCACAAGTGAGGGAGGAATGCTTTCTCAGACAAGCAAAAAATTGAGGGAATTTGTTGCAATAAACCTGCCTTGCAAAAAAATGTTAAAATTAGTTCTTCAGAAAGTTAGAGAACAATATAGGTCAGAAACTGATATCTACATAAAGAAAGGAAGAGCTTCAAAGAAGGAATAATTAAAGGTAAAATCAACCTTTTTCTTAATCTTAATTGATCTAACAGATAACAGTTTGTTCAAAACAGTAATAGCAAAAATGTATTTGAATATGCTTATGTATATATATATATGCTTCCATGGAAGTGAAGTGAATGACAGCAAGGGATGGATGGGAGAAATTACAAATATTTTGACAAAAAAAGAAAAAGAGAAAAAAAACATTTTGTTATTATAAAATAGTTGTACTACCCATGAAGTGGTATAGTGTTATTTGAAAGTAGACTTGAATTAGTTGTAAATGTATATTGCAAACTCTAGGGCAACCACTAGGAAAAGTAATAGAACCGAGAAAATATGTACAATGCTGAATTAAAAGCACAAAAGGCAGAGAAAGTACGAAAGACAAAATTGGTGGGGGGGCGCCTGGGTGGCTCAGTTTAAGCGCCCGACTTCGGCTCAGGTCATGGTCTCACGGTTTGTGAGTTCGAGCCCCACACTGGGCTCTGTGCTGACAGCTCAAAGCCTGGAGCCTGCTTCGGATTCTGTCTATCTCTCTCTCTTTGCTCCTCCCCTGCTCATGCTATCTCTCTCTCTCAAAAATAAACATTTTTTAAAAATTCAGAAAGACAAAATTGGAACAAAGAATAAGGACAACAAATAATAAACATGGTAAATATTAATCCAACTATATCAACAATCACTTTAAACATCAACAGTCTAAATACACCAATTTAAAGACAAAGAATGTAAGAGCTGATCAAAACACAAGATGCAACTATATGTTGTTTTCAAGAACCTGGTTTAATTTTTTAAAACATTTATATACAGTGTTATATAAGTTTCAGGTGTACAGTATAATGATTCAACAATTGAATACATTACTCTGTGTTCATCAGGTATACTCTTTATCCTCTTTACCTATTATACTCATCCCCCATACCCATCTTCCATCTGACAACCACCAGTTTGTTCTGTATATTTAAGAGTCTCTTTTTTCTTTCTCTGTTTCTTAAATTCCACATGAGTAAAATCATAGGCATTTGTCTTTCTCTGTCTGATTTATTTCACTTAGCATCATACTCTTCAGGTCCATTCAGGTTGTTGCAAATGGCAAGATCTCATGCTTTCTTACAGCTGAGTAACATTCCATGTATATATATACTCCACATCTTTATTCATTCATCTATGGACAGACACAGGTTTTTTTCCATATCTTGGCAATTGTAAATAATGCTGCAATAAACATAAGGATGCATATATCTTTTCAAATTAGTGTTTTCATTTTCTTTGAGTAAATATCCAGTAGTGGAATTACTGGATCATATGGTAATTCTGTTTTTAATTTTTTGAGGAACCTTCATACTGTTTCCACAGTGGTTACACCAGTTTGCATTCCCACCAACAGTGCATGAGGGTTCCTTTTTCTCCATATCCTTGCCAACACTTGTTGTTTCTTGTGCTTTTGATTTTAGCCATTCTGACAGGTATGAAGCAGTTATCTCATTATGGTTTTGATTTGCGTTTCTCTGATGATTAGTGATGTTGAACATCTTTTCATGTGTTTGTTGGCTACCTGTAGGTCTTCTATGCGAAAATGTCTACTCAAGTTCTCTGCCCAATTTTAATTGCATTATTTGGGTTTCATGATGTTGAGTTGTATAAAATCTTTATATATTTTGCAAATTAATGATCACTTGGAAATATCTTCTCACATTCAGTAGGTTGCCTTATCACTTTGTTCATGGTTTTCTTTGCTGTACAATAGCTCTTTATTTTGATGTAGTCCCAATACTTTAACTTTGCTTTTGTTTCCCTTGCCTATCTAGACTATCTATCTAGAAAAATGTTTCTACGGCCAATGTCAAAGAAATTACTGCCTATGTTCTTTTTAAAATATTTTTTTTAAGAGTTTTATGGTTTCAGATCTCACATTTTAGAACTTTACTCTATTTTCAGTTTATTTTTGTGGATGGTGTAAGAAAGTAGTCCACCTCCATTCTTCTGCATGTAGTTGTCTGGTTTTCCTAGCACCATTTGTTGAAAAGACTGTCTTTTCCCCATGGTATATTCTTGCCTCCTTTGTCATATATTAACTGACCATATAGGCATGGATTTATTTCTGGGCTCTCTACTCTGTTCCATTGACATATGTGTCTATTTTTGTGCCATAACTATACTGTTTTGATTACTATGGCTTTGCGGTATATCTTGAAATCTGGGATTGTGATGCTTCCAGCTTTGTTCCTCTTTTTCAAGATTGCTTTAGCTATTTCAGATCCTTGTGGTTCCATACAAATGTTAGTATTATTTGTTCCAGTTCTGTGAAAATTGTTGTTGGTATTTTGATAGGGATTGCATTAAATCTATAGATTGCTTTGGGTAGTATGGACATTTTTACAATATTGGTTCTTCCAACCCATGAGCATGGAATATCTTTCCATTTGTTTGTGCCATCTTCAATTTCTTTCATCAGTGTTTTATAGTTTTCAGAGTACAGGTCTTTTAGCTCCTTGGTTCAGTTTATTCTTATGTATTTTATTATTTTTGGTGCAATTGTAAATGGGATTATTTTCACAAGAAACCCATTTTAAATATAAAGGTATAGATTAAAAGTATAGGGATAAAGAAAGATATACCATGCTAACACAAATAAAAAAAAAGCAGAGTTAGGAATATTAATTTCAGACCGAGCAGATTTCAGAAAAAGGTAATTATCAGGGATAAAGAGCAGCATTTCATAATGATAAAGAGGTTAATACTGCAAGAGGATATAGGTAGAGGCTTTAATACCTATCTATCAGAAATGGACAGATCCAGGGAAAATGAATAAGCACACAGCTAATCTCAATAATACCAAAATCTATTGTATTTCTACATACCAGCAATACACACACACACACACACACACACACACACACACGATACCATTTACCAGCATCAAAAAATACTCTAGGAATAAAGCTCCCAAAAGTTTGACCTTTTTAGAGTAAACAGAGATAATGCTTATATCCTTCCCAAACTGATATTCAGTTACTGTAATCTCAATTAAATTTTGTTTGTGATGAAACATTTAATAGATAATTCTGAATTTATATGAAAACATAAACAGTCAATAATGGCCAAGAAACCCAAAATAAATGAATATATTTATATAAAATTTTACGTTGGAATTCCTACCGAAGGTCACATACAAAAAAATCAATTCTAAGTAGATTAAAGAACTAAAAATAAAAACTGAAGTAAACATTTAAAAGAAAATTATAACAGTATCATCCATAAACCTGGAGAAAAAAATTCTGTTTAACAGGAGATAAAAAGCACTAACCACCATTTTTTGAGGAATGGGGGGAAAAACCCATATATTTGATTACATTGAAATCAAGAGGAGCTTCTCTTATTTAAAAGACTCCAATTACAAGACAAATCTCAAAGTGAAATAAAATATCTGCAACATATTTAACCAACCAATGAGTATGATTACAATCTTAAAAATTATAAACCAGTACAAAAGAGATAAACAATCTAACAGAAGAACAGGCAAAAAACTTACAGTTGTCCACGAAAGTCAAATGACTAAAAGGCATAAGTAAAGTTGTTCAACTTCATTAGTAATCAGGCAAATGCAAATTATAACTGTGATAAGATTAACGAACACTTTACAACCTGAGAATCCGGTGTTTGTTGGCAAGAATGTAGAATAATGGAAATTCTCAAGGCACTAGTAGAAGCATACTCTGTTATGACCACTTTGGAAAAGTCTACCATTATCTGTTCATTTGCAGATAAACATGACCTACAACCCAGCAGTGTTAAATATAAGTAATATTCCTAGAGAAACTCATACAACTATGTTCCAGTATACAAAGGAATGTTTACAGCAGCATTACCTATAATAGCCCCAACTGTAAGTAGCAGTAGAATGGATAAATACACTGTGAACTGGTCAGTTACTGAAATACTATACAATATTGAAATGGGATGCAATCATGTATATGAATCTCCTTCTCTCTGCCCCTCCCCCACTTGTGTTTTTTCTCTCTCTCCCTCCCTCCCTCAAAATAAAGAATAAAAAAAAACAAACATTAGAATTAATAAATGGATTTAGGAAAGTTGCAGGATACAAAATCAACACAAAAATCAGCTGTATTTCTATACTTTAATGATGAACAATCCAAAAAGGAAATTAAGAAAACAATTCCATTGATAAAAGTATCAAAAAGAATAAACTACTTAGGAATAAGCCTAAGAATGTGTAAGAAAAGTACAAAATATTGATGGAAGAAATTAAGGAAGATACAAACAAATGAGAAGACATCTCACGTTCATGACTGGAACACTTAATACTGTCCATACTAAACAATGTCCATACTACCAAAATAATCTACAGATTCAGCCTAATCCCCACCAAAGTCCCAACAATATTTTTTGTTGTTGAAATAGAAAAATACATCCTAAAATTTATATTGAATCTCAAGGAACCTCAGATAGAAAAAGCCATTTTGAAAAAGATGAATGGAGTTTGAGGGCTCACACCCCTGATTTCAAAATGTGTTACAAAGCTACAGTCAAAACGGTGTGGCACTAAGAGAGATAAGTAGACCAATGGAATAAAGAACGCAGAAATAAACTCTTACACATATGGTCAAATAATCTTCAACAAAAGTAACAAGACCAGTCAATGGGGGAAAAAACAGTTTCTTCAACAAATGGTACTGGGAAAACTGGATACTGACATGCAAAAGAATGAAGTTGGACCTTACCTTACACAATATATAAAAGTTAACTCAAAATGGATTAAAGATCTAAGGTGTAAAATTATAAACTTCCTATAAGAAAACATAGGGGAAACTTCATGACACGAGACTTGGAAATGATTTCTTGGATATGACATCTAAAGTATAGGCAACAAAAGCAGAAACAGACAAATGAGACCTCGTCAAACTTAAAAACATTTGTCCATCAAAGAACAAAATCGAGAGTGAAAAAATGATCCAAGGAATGGGAAAATACATTTGCAAATCATGTATCTCATAAGGGATTAATATCCAGAATATATAAAGAAATTAACAAAAAATCCAAATAGAAGGAAAAATAAAAACAGAGAGGGAGGCAAACCATAAGAGACTCTTTTTTTTTCTTAAAGTTTATTTTTGAGAGAGAGAGAGAGCAAGCTGGGGTGGGGCAGAGAGAGGGAGACACAGAATCTGAAGCAGGCTCCAGACTCTGAGCTGTCAGCCCAGAGCCCAACACAGGGACTGAACCCATGAACTGTGAGATCATGACCTGAGACGAAATCGGCCGCTTAACCGACTGAGCCACACAGGTGCCCCTAGACTCTTAAATACAGAGAACAAACTGAGGCTTGCTGGAGGGGAGGTGGGATGGGCTAAATGGGGGATGGGCATTAAGGAGGGCACTTGCTGGGATAAGCACTGGGTGTTACACATAAGTGATGAATCACTAAATTCTATTTCTGAAACCATGATTACACTATATGTTAACTAACTTGGATTTAAATAAAGTTAAAAAAGAAAAATATCAAATAAAAAAGTTTTTTAACTGGGCAAAGGATATTTCTCCAAAGATGATTTACAAATGTCCACCAAGCACATGAAAAGACGCTCAACATTTCTATCTGAGAAATGCAAATCAAAACCACAATGAGAATTCACCACACCCATTAGGATGACTACTATCCAAAAAACAAAAACAAACAAACAAACAAAAACAAGTGTTGGTGAGGATGTGGAGAAAATTGTAACCCTCGTATACTGCTAGAGGGATTGTATAATAGGCAGCCACTATAGAAAACAGTGGAAAGTTTCCTCAAAAAATAAAACTATCAGGGCACCTGGATGGCTCAGTCGATTAAGTGTCTGACTTCAGCTCAAGTCACGATCTCACGGTTGTGAGTTCGAGCCCCGCGTCAGGCTCTGTGCTGACAGCTCCGAGCCTGGAGTATGCTTCCGATTCTGTGTCTCCATCTCTCTCTGCCCCTCCCCTACTTGTGCTCTCTGTTTTCCTCTCTTAAAAATAAGCATTAAAATAAATATTTTTAATAAAAAATAAAAAAAATAAAACTACCAGATGATATAGCAATCCAATGTCTGAGTATACATACAGAAGAACTGAAAGCAAGGTCTTAAAGAGATATTTGCAGACTCATGTTCATATCAGCAATATTCACAATAGCCAAGAGCTGGAAACAATCTAAATGCCTATCAACAGATGAAATAAACAAATTGTGGTGTATCTGAAAACAGAATATTACTGAGTTTTAGAAAGAAAGGAAATTTGGTCGCATGTACGTGGATGAACCCAGAGGACATGATGTTCAGTGAAAAAAACCAGTCACAGAAAAACAAATACTTTATGATTAATATATTTCCATGAGGTACATAAAGTAATAAAATTCATCCGGCACCCTAAGTTCTCCATCTTAATCTGGGTATTGTCATACAGGTGTGTTCATTTGGTTTATGAAAATTCATCAAGCTTTGGCTAACAGACACATGAAAACATGTTCAACAGCACTCATCATCAGGGAAATACAAATCAAAACCACAATGAAATACCACCTCCCCCCTGTCAGAATGGCTAAAATGAACAATTTAGGCAACAACATATGTTGGTGAGGATGCGGAGAAAGAGGAACGCTTTTGCACTGCTGGTGGGAATGCAAGCTGGTGCAGCTACTCTGGAAAAGTGTGGAGGTTTCTCAAAAAATTAAAAATAGAACTACCCTACAATCCAGCAATTACACTACTAGGTATTTATCCAAAGGATACAGGTGTGCTGTTTCAAAGGGGCACATGCACCCTAATGTTTATAGCAGTGCTATGGACAATAGCCATATGGAAAGAGCCCAAATGTCCATTGACTGATGAATGGATAAAGAAGATGTGGTATATATACACAATGGAGTATTACTCGGCAATCAAAAAGAATGAAATCTTTCCATTTGGAACTACGTGGATGGAACTAGACTGTATTATGCTAAACAAAATTAATCAGAGAAAGACAAGTATCACATGACTTCACTCAAACGGAATTTAAGATACAAAACAGATGAACGTAAGGGAAAGGAAGCAAAAATAATATAAAAACTGGGAGGGGGAAAAACATAAGAGACTCTTAAATACAGAGAATAAACTGAGGGTTGCTGAAGGGGTTTTTGGTGGGGGATGAGCTAAATGGGCAAGAGGCATTAAGGAAGGCATTTGGGATGAGCACTGGGTATTATATATAGGAGATGAATCACTGGATTATACTCCTGAAATCATTATTGCGCTATATGCTAACTAACTTGGATGTAAATTTTAAAAAAATAAAGTAAAATAATTAAAAAAAAAAGAAAATTCACCAAGCTTTACATGTAATTACATTTTCTTTTTTTTTTTTTTTTTTTTCAACGTTTATTTATTTTTGGGACAGAGAGAGACAGAGCATGAACGGGCAAGGGGCAGAGAGAGAGGGAGACACAGAATCGGAAACAGGCTCCAGGCTCTGAGCCATCAGCCCAGAGCCCGACGCGGGGCTCGAACTCCCGGACCGCGAGATCGTGACCTGGCTGAAGTCGGACGCTTAACCGACTGTGCCACCCAGGCGCCCCTGTAATTACATTTTCTTACATGTAACACTTCAATCAAAAATTTCAGTTCTAGGGGTGCCTGGGTGGTTCAGTCAGTTAAGCTTCCGACTCTTGATCTCGGCTCAGGTCATGATCTCATGGGTTTGTGAGTTCAAGGCCAACATTGGGCTGCACACGGTCAGCGCAGAGCCTGCTTAGGATTCTCTCCCTCTCCCTGTGTCCCTCCCCTGCTTACACACTCTCACACTCTCTCTCTCTCTCTGTCTCTCAGAATAAGTAAATAAACTTAAAAATAAATTAAAAAATTTTTTTCAGTTATAGTAAAAAATCAGCCAACAGAAGAAAAAGAGAAAAAGGCAGGAAGAAAGAAGAGGTTTACTAATCGTAAGTAAGCACATATGTAATGGGTTAAATCAGTAAAGCTTTGTGATAACAGTAAAACCAGTGATGCTCAGCAATGATCACTCAAATGAGTTAGTCAGCTGAAACATGTTGCTGCATACTAAGTCCTAAAGAAAGGGGAGCCAATAATTGAGAAAGCATTCCTAACTGAAATATACAATTAATTTGGTTATTTTAATACTGCTATAAATATAAGTCTCTTAATAAGTACTAATTACAAAAAATAATAATAAGTACAAATTACAAAAGAACAGATACAGAAAAACAGCCACTCAGTACATATTCATTCATTTGAATTTAAGTATTGAGTGTCAGACAATGGAACGCTATTATAGACCCTGGCCTATAAATAAGAGGTAGACTAGATTTTTTTTCAGAAAGTGCCTCATGGTCCTAAACTAGAGACAAAAGGGGTCCTACCTGTACAAGAAGAGGAGGCAGATAAGCACAGGATGCTATGGGAGCACATTCAGGTTTTCCAAATCTGTTGAACTTTCTCAAACATCCCTTTCTAAAAAGAAATACTTCTAAACAGGAGCAGGTGCAAATAAAGCTACCAATGGCTAATTAAACTAAGCCCCCCTTCCCCACCCTCTAGGCTTTTAGGAACAAAGATATATATATATATATATATATATATATATATATATATATATAAAGTGTGAAAATGATAAGGCAGCTTTGACACAGCACAAACACAAAGGTTACTTGTACCCACTATTCTGTTGCAGATGGTTTCGAACAAAACACTGACATTATACTTATGCCAGAAGTAAGCCACATTCATGTGTATGTATACATATTACACAAAAATCTACCTTCTTTGCCAGTTAACTGTAGAGACTTGGATCTGATGAGTGGGAATGAGGTTCTCCTTTTCAAATTCATATCATCATAGGAAGAGAAACACCTAAAACATGAAGAAAAACCAACACTGAGAACAGGGTAAACTACATATAATTTACTCTGCAGTTGGAGCTTGATGGAAGCTATCGAGAATTAAACACGCCCCAGAATACTGATCTCTAGTGTAACACTCCACTTATTGTTTATTATGTGTAAAAAAACAAAAACAAAAAACTTTAAAGGTCATTCTCTAAAAGGTGCTATATTAAAATATCTATTATCCTCTCCCTTTGAATTCCACATTCGAGCATCCTTTACAACCAAAACATTTCAAGGGTATGCACTTCCTATTAGTGTTTTCTCTTTAATCTGGGCTACAGAACCTTCCAGGTACAGGACCATCTCTCTAGTTCCAATGATGTTTTAACACTGCAGTTGTAAGACAATCATATGGGGGAAAAATTATCTCAGTATTCCTTTATTCTGTCAAATTTCTCAAAAATGTAAAAAACACAGTAAAAAATGTGAAATAAGATGCTGATATTACCTTTTAGGGCTTGGATATTGATTACTTTTAGGAAGTTTTGAAATATAATCTCCATCAAATTGAGAGGGGTTTCGACAGCGCTGCATACAAAGCATCAGTCCCAAGACAACACAGAGAACCAAAGATATGACAAGATAGCTCTGTCGATCTGAAACCTGATGGAAAAGGATTTAATAATTATTACATAGTTTATATATTATTAAATATTATATTAGCATTAAATTTTGTTATATTATTATTATAGTATAAAAATTATACTAGGAAAAAATATAGTGGGATATAAAAATCAAAAGACAAATCATTTTTAACATTTTTAAAATGTATTTCCAAATGATAAAATGTAAGGCATGTTCTTAGAAAACGTACTACTGTGAGGCAATGTCTTTTTCTTCTTTCTCCCCCCCAATTCTTTGAACGTTTTCAAACCTAAGGAAAACTTTAAAAAATAGCACAATGAGCATATTCATGCCTTTCACACTATGTTCACCAAAGTTAACATTTTGCCACATCTGCTGTGTCTTTCCATCTGTACTATTTCCTCAGGGAGGGAAAAAAAATCTTGCTCCTGCCCAGTCTTTGTCGTCTTACAATACTGAACCAGCAATCACCCAGTTATTTAAGCCAAAAACGTGGGGATCATCCTTAGTTGCTCGTCCCAGACATCCAATCTTTCAGTAAGGCTTGTCATTCTCTTAAATATTTCCTGAACACAACTTCACACTGTTATCCACTTCTAACATCTCAGTCCAAACCAACATCACCTCACTCAGGTTACTGAAACTGCATCCTAACTGGTTTCCTCCTCACTTCTGCTCTTGCTGTTCCCCAAGAGGCAATTCTCCACAGGACAACAAATGGGGAGCTTCTCAAAGTTTTGTCAGTGAGACGACCCACGTCACTTCTTAATTCTTTCCAATGACTTGCAATGATCAGAATAAAATTTAAACTCTACATTGCCTACTAAGGCCTACATGACTGGATCCCTGACCCTCCTTCCCCTCATTCACTCCGCTCCAACCATGCCAGCTTTCTTTCTACCCTAAGACACATTACACTATTTCTTTCTTTCTAGGGGCGCCTGGGTGGCGCAGTCGGTTAAGCGTCCGACTTCAGCCAGGTCACGATCTTGCGGTCCGTGAGTTCGAGCCCCGCGTCGGGCTCTGGGCTGATGGCTCAGAGCCTGGAGCCTGTTTCCGATTCTGTGTCTCCCTCTCTCTCTGCCCCTCCCCTGTTCATGCTCTGTCTCTCTCTGTCCCAAAAATAAATAAACGTTGAAAAAAAAAAATTTTTAAACTATTTCTTTCTTTCTTTTTTTAATTTTAGTTTATTTTTTTGAGAGAGAGAGACCGATTAGGGGAGGAACAGAGAGAGAGGCAGAGAGGATCTCACACAGGCTTTGCACTGTCAATACAGAGCCCAAAGCAGGGCTTGAACCCACGAACCATGAGATCATGACCTGAGTCAAAATCAAGAGTCAGACACTTGATCAACGGAGTCACATTACACTATTTCTTTTAAAAAAAAAATTTTTTTTAACGTTTATTTATTTTTGAGACAGAGAGAGACAGAGCGTGAACGGGGGAGGGGCAGAGAGAGAGGGAGACAGAATCGGAAGCAGGCTCCAGGCTCTGAACCATCAGCCCAGAGCCCGACGCGGGGCTCGAACTCACGGACTGCGAGATCGTGACCCGGGCTGAAGTCAGACGCTTAACCGACTGAGCCACCCAGGCGCCCCATGTTACACTATTTCTAATCGTGGGTCCTTTGCCCTAGTTCTGCTAGTAACAGGTTTGTTCGGACCCTAGGCCCATGTGGCTGCTAAGTCTTCTTGAGTACTCAAGTTCTAACACCACCGCCTCAGATAAATAAGCCTTCCAAAATCACTCTAGCTAAAGGAGCAACCCTTGCCATGCCACTCCACACGCACACATTTCATTTCTATCCTACTGTCCCTAACATATATTTACTATATATATTCTCTCTCTCCCCCAGGAGAGAGGCACTTATGTGGCCAGGGACTACTCACTGCTGTATGCCCCGAGGACTACATAGCTCACACTTCATATACACTGGATGTTCAATAAATACTTAATAATTGAACAAAATTTTTGCTTTGTTAAGCAACTGAAGAAGACTTTTTGAGCTGAAAATGAAGTATCAGTGGTCTGAAAAAGGCCTAACAGAATTGACTTATAACCATATTTTAGGTAAGACCTAAACTATGAATGCCTTGTTTTCCAAAAAGATTATCATTATTAATATATAAACTTTAAAATGCCACATCCTGGGGGCCCCTGGGTGGCTCAGTCGGTTAAGCATCCAACTTCAGCTCAGGACATGATCTTGAGGTTCGTGGGTTTGAGCCCCATGTCGGGCTCTGTGCTGACAGCTCAGAGCCTGGAGCCTGCTTCGGATTCTCGGTCTCCTTCTCTCTCTGCCCCACCTGCGCTTGTACTCTCTCTCTCAAAATAAATATTAAAAAAAAATTTTTATAAAATGCCACATTCTGGTGTTGTGAACAAGTTCTCTATAAATGACAATTTTGTTTGGTTAAAGATCTTAGACACTACATTCTTAAGAATCTTGTCTTTATGACAACCTCTACATATGCAGTTTGTCTTACAACAGCAGCAATAACAATTACCTCACGTTGTAATTCTGCTACTGTTGTCGATAGGTTTGAAACAAGCTGTGTCATGTTGGTCAATTGTGCCTGTAGTAACTGGATGGCTTCAGTTTGCCGCTGATCCTATGATAAAGAAAGAAATATTATTTTTGAGTGTGTGCAAGTTTCATCTGTACTTTAAATATGCTGTAAATTCAAGTAAAAACACCTGGAAAAATTACTAAGTTCCTCAAGAATTAAAAAAAAAACATATTAATAGCAAGCTCTTAATGAATGAATATGGTAAAGTGTAACCAGAAATTAAAAAAAAAACAAAACACTGTTTCCGATTCTGTGTCTCCCTCTCTCTCTGCCCCTCCCCCGTTCATGCTCTCTCTCTGTCCCAAAAATAAATAAACGTTGAAAAAAAAAAAAAATTAAAAAAAAAAAAAGGGGGCGCCTGGGTGGCGCAGTCGGTTAAGCGTCCGACTTCAGCCAGGTCACGATCTCGCGGTCCGGGAGTTCGAGCCCTGCGTCGGGCTCTGGGCTGATGGCTCAGAGCCTGGAGCCTGTTTCCGATTCTGTGTCTCCCTCTCTCTCTGCCCCTCCCCCGTTCATGCTCTCTCTCTGTCCCAAAAATAAATAAACGTTGAAAAAAAAAATTTTTTTTTTAAATAAAAAAAAACAAAACAAAAAAAGAATCTGAGATTGTTGAACCCTCCTTCCCCTCTCCCTCCAAGAAATCATGTTGCCATTTACTGCTACCATGTAGAATACTGTCTAATAGAAGTTAATAAAATACTTTTCAAGTTAATTTGGGCTCCATATGTATAAACAAGCATATACTCAGCTATATGCAAAACATTTCGTCAAATACGTGTTTTTCAACCAAAGCACAAAAACATGTTGAAAATTTTTTGAAAAATGTTTTTGTATATAAAGCAGGCTCACAGCAAGCTTTTAAAAGTTCTATTTTATTGCACATTAGGATGGAACTTAGGATGTCACATAATCAAAAACCCACAACTGATGAGCTTGTCAATGCTAAACTAATCCCCAATGAAAATAAATCAATCAAAACACCTATCTTTCCAGCTTAGATAATCAACAAACATGTCTTTATTTAAAATATCATTTGCATGTATATTTTAGGGAAATATGCATCATACTCATGGTCAGGAACCTATATCAGGGACACTGTACTGAAAATTTCAACTTACTAATGAATTTGGGGAAGAGGAAAACAGGACAGAAAGTAAAAGAAATCTAACACTCTGTAGGATGCTGTATGAAATAGCCATATAACCATTTATCATTCCAGAGTACGTTTTTCGAATTTAGATTTAAATAAATTTTTCGAGGCACCTGGGTGGCTCAGTCAGTTAAGCATCTGACTTCGGCTCAGGTCATGATCTCACAGCTCGTGGGTTCGCGCCCTCTGTTGGGCTCTGTGCTGACACTTCAGAGCCCGGAACCTGCTTCGGATTCTGTGTCTCCCTCTCTCTCTGCCCCTCCCCTGCTTGTGCTCTGTCTCTGTCTCTCTCTCAAAAAATAAAACAATAAAAAACTAGATTTAAATACATTTTAAATCTCAACTGTGTTGGGGGGCGGTGGGGGTTGCTTGGGGGAGATGGATGTATAAAACTGTAACAAAAAGTTTCACTTCCCTTACTGTGATACACTGGTACTTTCTATCCTACTTCCATCTTTTTAAGATGCTAAAGGTAATTCATTAAACTGTATCTTCTGACTCACATTTGACAAATACTGATAAATTCCTGACAGTTACAAACATTTAAAGAAAAAAAAAACTTTGAAATTTAGTAAGTTAACACTTCTCATCAAGACTGATCTTTAATACTGTTAATAATATACAAATTAGGGGCGCCTGGGTGGCGCAGTCGGTTAAGCGTCCGACTTCAGCCAGGTCACGATCTCGCGGTCCGTGAGTTCGAGCCCCGCGTCAGGCTCTGGGCTGATGATGGCCCAGAGCCTGGAGCCTGCTTCCGATTCTGTGTCTCCCTCTCTCTTTGCCCCTCCCCCGTTCATGCTCTGTCTCTCTCTGTCCCAAAAATAAATAAACGTTGAAAAAAAAAATTAAAAAAAAAATAATAATATACAAATTATTTAAAAGTATTTTTTTTTTTAATTTTTTTTCAACGTTTATTTATTTTTGGGACAGAGAGAGACAGAGCATGAACGGGGGAGGGGCAAAGAGAGAGGGAGACACAGAATCGGAAGCAGGCTCCAGGCTCTGAGCCATCAGCCCAGAGCCCGACGCAGGGCTGGAACTCACGGACCGCGAGATCGTGACCTGGCTGAAGTCGGACGCTTAACCGACTGCGCCACCCAGGCGCCCCAAATTATTTAAAAGTATTTAAATAAGTCTTTGAGACATAAGGCACAGATATTATATATATCGTAAAGAGAAAATACAGATGGGAAATCATTTCAACCATTAAAATCAATGAAGAACTAAATAAATATTGTGTTCACGGGTCAGAAGACAGTATGTTAAGATGTCGATTCTCCAAACTGATCTATAAATTCCAACAAAATCCCAGTTAAAATGTAAACATGTTGTTTTTGTAGAAATTGACAAGCTGATTCTAAAATCTGTATTAGCCAAAACAATTTTGGAAGAGATGAACAAAGTTGGAAGATTCACGCTATGTGACTTCAAAAGTTCCTATAAAGATACAGTAATAGTTAACAGTCTGGTATCAGCATAAAGACAGATGAACAGAACAAAATAAAGGAATAAAGGAATATTCATGTTTTTCCATCCCCATCCCCACCAAAAAATAACTTTGATCCTTACTTTGCAACACGTAAAAATTAAAATCAATCATAAACCTAATGTAAAACAAAAGCTATAAAACTTTTAGAAGAAAAGAGAGGAAAAAAATCTTTATGACTCTGGGTTAAGGTAAGATTTTATAGAGCAAAGACAAAATGGGTAAATAGGCTTCAACAAATTAAAAACTTCTGCTCTTCAAAAGATACTTTTAAGAGAAATGACAAAACAAATAATGAACTGAGAGAAAATATTTGCAAAGCATATCTCTAATAAAGGACTTGTATTCAAAATATGTAAGTAACTCAAACTTCAATGGAAAAAAACTGCTAAAGGAGGAAATTTGTATGGAACCACAATTGTAATGTGTCAGGAACTGAGAGTAAGGTGCTACTAAATTCTGAAACCTCAGGCCTCCTCACCTCATCTCATCATCCCCTAGTCCGGGATAAACTTTAGAAAAATATAGTGTTTCTTCATTGTAGTAACACACTGTAAAAACATTTAATAAACATCTGAATACTGCAATACTGAAACTGTTTCCTTAAAATCAACATGACAAGGCAATGGCCACTATTCTATGGCATCAATGCATAGCTCCAGGCAAGAGATAGAGAAAAAAAGAAATGAAAAGATATGAGGATTAAAAAAGAAGCAACACAGCTGTTCTCATCTGCAATCAGTCAGATTGTCTGTGTAGAAAACCACAGAAGATTTGAGTTTAACAAAGTCCACTGCACTTCTACCACATACACACACACAAATTTTGAAATGTAATAGGAACAATGCTCAAGAAAATTCTCTCTATAGGAGAGAGATGCAGATGCTAATAGCTAGGTAATTTCCCAAACATGACATCCTCTAACAGGCTTAAGGGGAAGAAATGAACACCTATCAGGGTGAAGAAATGAACAAATACTATTTATTCTTCTTACCAGCAAGGGCCTACAGAATTCGGAAGAAATTTATATAAAAAGTAAATAAGGCTTGAAGATGACCAACCTGCTCCTCTGCTATTCTCGAAGTATTCTGAAGTTTTACTATTGTTTTATTGAAAGCCTTCTGCATTTCTTCCATTTGTTTTCGGTACCTGTGGAGTAAGAAATGATTTAAATTAGCTTTAATTTCTTATTTATTAATTTATTACTGCAAACACACTTCTGATTTCAATATTTGAGATAAATCTACTTTTTTGAAAATGACTGTTGAGGCCTGGAACACTTATAAAAGTAAAATAAAGAAGCTCCTTGAGCTATTTGCTACCTTAACATCAATTCTATGCATCTCACTGCTATCCAAGATTAGTCACGTTTTTGTTCAATTAATTTATGACAAAGGAACCAAGAATATACCATGGGGAAAGAACAGTCTCTTCAATAAATGGTGTTGGGAAAACTGGACACCCACAGGCAAAGGAATGAAAGTGGACCGCACTCTTACACCATCTACAAAAAGTAACTCAAATGGATTAAAGACTTGAATGTAAGACCTGAGATCATAAAACTCAGAAGAAAACACAGGTGGTAAGCTCCCTGACACTGATCTTGGTGATGGTTTTTCAGCTTTGACAACAAAAACAAAGACAACAAAAGCAAAAATAAACACGTGGAGTCCACAACAAACTAAAAAGCTTCTGCACAGCAAAAAACCCCATCAACAAAATGAAAAGGCAACCTGCCAAGTGGGATAAAAAATTTGGAAATAATGTATCTGATTAGGGGTTAATATCCAAAATACATAAAGAACTTCTACCACTCAATAGCAAAAAATTAAACAACCCAATTAAAACACTGGCAGAGGATCTGAATAGGCCTTTTTCCAAAGAAGAAATACAGGTGGACAACAAGTACATGAAAAGATGCTCAAAATCACTAATCATCATGGAAATGCAAATCAAAATCACAATGAGAGATCACCTCATATCTATCAGTATGGCTATTACCAAAAATATAAGAAATAACATGTGCTAGTGAGGATGTAGAGAAAAGGGAACCCCTGTGCACAGTTGGTGGAAATGTAAATTGGTACAGCCACTCCAGAAAACAGTAGGGAGGTTCCTCAGAAATTAAAAATAGAACTACTATATGATCCAGTAACTCCACTTCTGAGTATTTATCTGAAGAAAATGAAAAACACTAACCTGAAAAGATATCTGCACTCCCATGTTCACTGCAGCATTATGGACAATAGCCAAGACATGGAAGCAACTTAAGTGTTCACCAAAGGATAAATGGATAAAGTAAATGTGGTATCTGTATACAATGTATTTTTCAGCCATAAAAAAAGGAAATCTTGCCACTTGCACAAATGCAAGGATGGAACCGGACGGCATTGTGCTAAGTGAAATGAATCAGAAGAATATTGTATGATCTCACTTATATGTGTAATCTAATAATAACAGTACCCTCAAACACATAGATACAAGAGAACAAACTGGTGGCTGCCAGAGGTAGGAGATGGGGGATGGGAGAAATGGATAAAGTGGGTCAAAAGGTACAAATCTCCAGTTATAAAATGAGTAAGTAATAGGGATGTAATGTACAGCATGATGACTACAGTTAATAATACTCTACCGTATATCTGAAAGTTGCTAAGAACAGATCTTAAAAGCCCTTATCACAAAGAAAGAAAATCTTGTAACTATGTAGTAAGTGAACAGTAACTAGACTTAATGTGTGATCATTTCACAATATATGCAACATTAAAACATTACATTGTATACCTGAAATTAATGTTAATTATATCTCAATTAAAAACAAAAAAATTATTAGTAATTTCTGTGGTTCCCTTAAGGCAGCTGATGGGTCAGGGAGAAGCAGGTGTGAGGTACCTACCTATGTGGGCATGCATGCACATGCACAAACAATTTGCCAATAAATTGTATATATGGATTAGGAGGAAACCCATTGGGACAGAATGATGACCTCAGTGACATCTCATTAGAGGCATCTTGATTTAAAAGGAGTAGGGAAAGGTGGTGTTTCAGATACTCTGGACATTTATTGCCTAGGTGTTGTTGGAAAAGAAGTCCTGAGAAAACCAGACACTTAAGGGATAAAAAAGGGCAAACAAGTACAGGGAAAAAGAAGAACTATGACTGGGGCTCTAATCACTGCATAAGCACTCTGGCACTTATGAGCACAAGAGCATAAATTATCACAACTAGAACTAAGATTCTAAGACATGAAAGACTGCAAATGTTGCCTAATCATCCAGTTCAGTCCACTTTAGTCTTCACTTACTTAAACTCTTAATTGATATCTTATCTAGTTTCACTAAGAACTGCAACATCCATAGTTTATATAGGTATTACATATACAGTATAGATACACATGTTATATAATACTATAATGTCCCCATGAGTACTGTGGGAACCAAACAGTAAAAGTGGCTGAAGTTAAACAACAGAAGAAAGGAGAAACTGATTAAATTCAAACTTGTTGTCACCCTAATATAGATAGATAGATAGATAGATAGATAGATAGATAGATAGATATAGATGATATAGATATATAGATATAGATATTACATCACTTAGTACTTCTAAAAATCAATTAAGTCCTTGATCAATATCTAAATAACTTTCTTTCTCCAGCTAAAATGGCACTGACTACTATTATATCATGAGATAATTAATCCTCTCCTCCTCTAGTCACAGATCATACTATGCCTCTTACCTCACAGTGCAAAGTGGACTGTGCTAATTATGATAAAGCTTACCTTTGGCTAAGCTCCTCCAGATAGCGACCACTGAGAGACATGTTAACTTCTAAGGCTTTTATACGATTATTAAGTCTCATAAATACTGACTCCTTTTGGTTTGATCCATGTACAAGATTTCCATTAGTGTATCCTAGATCTGTGGAATTTTGCAGTTCAGCATAAAAGTCTGTAGCTGTCCTCTGTAACCCTCTTAAAAGGGCATCTTCCGGAGATTGTTCTTCCTCTTTCACTTCAGGTAATGAAGAAGAATCCATAACGGGAGTCAAAATTTGCTTTGGTGTGTCAGCTATGTTCATTTTGGCTTCCCCATCTTCACCGTCTGGCATAGTAGCAGTGCTTACAGGTGGCACTATTGTTTCAGATAGCTTTGTGATAATGTGCATGGAGTTTATATCTTCTTTTACAATATTATCCATTACTTCATTAAGTTTATTTGTTTCATAGATCACAGTTGGCTTCTCTATAGAACTAAAACTCTCAGACTTTTTTTCTGTTTTATTAACAAGCTCAACAGAACTCTCCAGGGGGATCACTTGAGATGGTGTAGGTCCTGTCTCAAATTTAATAGGCTCAGATACTTCTATTTTAGATAATGAATTGATTTCTGGAGTAACATCTAAGAGAAGAGATTGAGAAAGAGTTTGAGGATGGCTTGGTTCAAGTTCAATTGCATCTGCACTGTGATTAATCAAATCACCTTTGTGCATACTACTTAAGTCACCTGGAACAATAGTTTCAGCTTCCTTTTCATTATTCTTGCTGTCCATTTCTCCACTTGGAGGTGGCAAGACTAAAACATCCACTGATTCTGCAGGTAGCGGTAATGGTTGAGCTGAGACAAGATGATCTTTTTCTTTCTTTACAGCAGTTCTGCTACGTTGCCGATAAAGAGCAACTCTAACTGAACACCATTTATATATATATTCAGAAAAACTAGAAATACAACAAATTGTAGATAGTTCACTGCAAAATATTTGTGTCTCTGACTCAAACCAGGGTGATGATTCATCCTCCTGTTCACCACTACCCAGAAGGGTCACTGTAGATGGACTTGCCTCTTCTTCTTCCTCTTGAACTAGCTGTACAATGGGACTCTCTTTTGGAGTCTCTGGTGATGATAGCTCTGTATCGTGTATGTGTCCTTCAGTGGTTACAAACCTAGAAATATGTATCATAATTACACATCACTTTAATTAGAAATCTAAAGTTAAAATTGCGTTAAAAAAATCAATGTTTCATTCATAAAATAAAAGGAAGGCTGAAAATACAGAAGAAACCGGAAAGTTTTTTGGATGAATTTTTCCCTACAAATCATTTTCATTATAAAAAGAAGTATTACTCACAAATGGTGACAGAAAGGCCATTCATTTATCAGAGATCAGCCAGATGACTGAAATGACCATATTTACTAAATGAAACTTACTTTTTAAAAATATCTATTTAAGAATTGCTTGTACGTGGATTCTAGAACTAGAATCCAAGGTTCTAAATACTTATGAACGCACTTTGTGTTTAGGTATCATACTTTTGAAAGGTAGCTAGATTTCTCAAAGAAAATTTTTCTGTGGATGATTAGGGGATTTCTAAGGTAGCATTACACACACACACACACACACACACACACACACACACACACGATTATCTGCATCCCTCCCTCCCCAACTCCCCAAAATGATCTTAATATCATCTGGGCTAATTATCTATTACTTAAAGGCAAATACTTAATCACTCTAATGAAAATCCTGGCTAATAATAATAGTGCCCCATCTGTAACTCAATCCCATCTCTAAGCCCTAGCGTATGTATGTAAGGCAGGGGAGTGTGTGGGGTGGAACGGGTGGGAACAGTGTTGTAAATTATAATCTCTGTGGTTCATTCCAGAAAAAAAATAATGAATTTCCAGGTGTAGCCCTTACAGCACAAAAGGTACAATCTTTTTTTCAAATAACGCAATTTGAATGCCAAAAGAAACATTTTCATATACAATTTTCCTACTTTGAAAAATTACTAAGAATGCCAGGAAATGTTTTTGAATAGACTAATATCACAATAGCAAAGGTAGGAATGAAACAGTACCTAAAAAGCTAGATTTTCATCTTGTTGACAGTGAAACAGTAAATTAGATTATGTTCCTTTAAATAGACGATATATAGATATATAATCTCTAAATATCTTCTACTGCTTACTATGTACCATATAAATTATGACAGTGAAAATGAGCAGAATCTGAAGAAGGGGAGGGAGAAAAGCTAAAGTGAATTAATTTGGTACAAATTAAATTATATACCATCTGTACATGCTCTAATCGGAGCTATACTTTAAAAAACTCAAACCTGGAAAAAGAAAATCAGTCATCTTTTCATAGTAACTCAACAATGACACCCTATCATGGATTCTTTCATTTTCATTTATTTTCTTCAAAGAAATTGCCATATAATCATAAAAAAGAATTTAAAACAAATAAAAAAAAATTTAAAAGCAAATAGATTTTATACAAAAAATCTATTAAAATCAAACTCTAATATATAAAAGTAAAAACTACTACATTAGTGTGATGTGGTATCTTTCAACATTCATGTGTGTGTGTGTGTCTGTGTGTGTGTGTGTGTACATATATAAAATGAAATCGGTTTCATTTAGCTTTGAAAAATAAAGACATACTATATGTTATTAACTGAAGAAGCCTAGTTACAAAATTGGAACTAGCAATCATAGTAGATTTCTTAGTATCTTCTAGGAATCGATGACAAGTAATGCTATATTTTCTCTCTAGTCATCCAATAAATAAATATCTTTAGTCTCTTTCAGAATGAACACAAGATACAAATTTGTCACTGTGCCCTTCAAAGCACAAAAAATCTCATTTCTGTATCAGTATGGTATTTAGGAATTACAGCTCAAACCATACCCACTGCAGGTTTCATTACATAATTCCTGTTCAAAAATCTTATCCTGTTAAGCAGAGTTCTGAGAGAGTACATCTACTGAAATATACAAAATTTACAGAAACAATGCCCAATTATCCAGTCATTATGAGCCTATCTGTTATAGATAAGAAGTAGAGGTGGCAAAAACCCTTAATCATCTTTGGTAGAAAAGACTAAAAAAATGAGGATATTTTATGTTAACTACATGACAAATATTCCTGCCCAAGGTGCCCCACTGCAACCTGGGGAAAGACCTCTATCAAATTCAATTTAAGAAACTAAACACTCTTAAGAGTTTGCTGTGTGACAAACACGTAATTTAAGAATCACGCTCTAGGTATTTCAGGGTACCCTTTATAGCTTTCTAGGCACAACACATATACTTAATCAATGTTTTTAAATTTGAACTTAATAAAAACAAGCTTTTAAAATTTGTCCTCAAACCTATACCTGTAGAATTAGGCCAATTATTTGTAATAAGGAAAAGATTTAGTGTTGTGAATAATAAAAGTAATACATAATTTCAAAACAACAAACATGTGGTCTGGAGTAAAGTGCATTCCCAGTACCCAAAAGGCAACTCACCGATATTTTAAGTGGTTGTGGAATGCCTGCCCTCTGATTCAGAGCTTTCTATAGATTATCATTTCACACACAAATCCAAAGTATCTTTCTATGTATACTTAGCTCTCCATTTTAACAGAACTCTAATATCACAATAGAACTTACTCAGGTGATGGAACAGGAGTTGAAACAGGAGCTAAGTCGGGCATTTTAGGTGCAGCTGTGGCAGTGGCATTCTCAGATATACTTTTATTTCCTATTTTAAGAAAGATACCCACGTTGAGTTTAAAAAAGCTATATCATGAAGATGTTTCACTATAACAAGTAAAGAACTTTAGTTTCCGGGGAAGAAAAAAAAAAGTCAAACAGGTTTGCTACTGCAGACTTTATTTTCTTCCATCAAAGTTCTTTTAGAAAGAAATGATCATACAAAGTCAGAGCTACAAATAATGCATATTCTTTCTCAACTTCTCAGATAATTAATGCAAGTCAAATGACTATTAATTTCATGTAATCTTATATGATTAACATGACTTCTAGACACCTAAAGGAGTTACGAAAGAGAATGAAAAGAAACGTATGGGTCATTTTAAGTTTGCACTTGGAACTAAGTATTTTCTAAGAGCAAAAAAAAAGCAAGATGGTTTCTCCTTGTTACTGACATTCTTACTGGGCATTCTGTAGGGGGAAAAAAATCACCTTCTAAATTGGGTAGTTGTTTGATAAATAAAAGAAAAGCATGCATGAAGTACCACTGGGGCATCAAAACCTCAGGAAAGAAATAAGGGATAAAATTATTACTTCTACAGCAGGGAAGAGTCAAAAAACAAATTCATGAATTTCATATAAACAGGAGGATCCTTATTGTAAGAATTTGTGAAACTCATATAAACAATGAATAACAGAAGACTAGTAAGTTCCTTTGCATCATCTCTTTATTTCTAAATGAAAAATCACACTGCTTGGCTTATTAATTAATTTTCGTAACAAGAATGACCCCTTGAGTATCAGAGATTTAAAAGACCCATAAAATGATGAGGTACCTTCTGTCAGGTCTTCAGTTTTTGCTCCCAGAATATTAGCAGCAATATTCACCATATTTAGAATGGCATCTAAAACAAAATTCAATCAGAAAAAATACCAATACACCTAAATATTCTTATAAAGCTTAATATCAGATAGTCAAAAAACCATTTATAATGGTCTTTTTGCATTTTCTGGATTAATTACCTTTTTGTCCAGCTTACTATATAAGTCCTATACATAGGACACAAATTTCAGCCAGAAAGTATAAATCTGAATTTTTATGTTCAGAAACTTAATTATACTTTTTTGGTAAAGCTTCCCTGAAACTTCTGCCAAAACACTATCTTTAGCATATTACAAAATTCAAGTAAAATTCAACATACAGCCTGGATTTGGACAGGGAAAAAAATGTGACAACCAAAATTAATATTGTACAGAAAAACTTACTTTTCTAAAGGCTTTACAGTTTAGAACAAAAACAAAAAAAAAAGCGTGAAGAAGCAGTTTCCCTCAACAGGTGATTTTTACAGGTATAAATAAACAAAATGGGAAGATTATTATCTGAAGGACAGCAGAAAAATTTTATTTTCAACTATGAACATATCTATTGATAATATGGTTAAATCCCAACGTGACTGCATTGAAACAAGTGTCTTTGATAACTTTTAATAATGTTTAATAGATAATAAATGGTACCAATTCTTTTGTGAATTGGGTGGGTATGGGAATTGGCAGGTGAAGTCAAAGTCACAACACCTTCAGCATTATACATAAAGCAATCTGCATACCTGCCAATTCTGCCTCTCTTTCTAAAGACGATATTTGGATGATGAGTAAAGTGGTACAAACCTTAGTACCTGAATAAGCAGCCAAAGGTACAGGTGTACCACAAAATACCTAACTCCATAAAAAGCTGGTGCTGAGAACAGGTGGCTTCCTTCTAGGATGTAATTTTAAGGAACATTAACTTCCAATACCAATCTAATCTTGGATATTCCACTAGAAGTTAATTCACCAGTATCAGGTATTTCTCCTATTAAAATATTAAGATCTGCAAGGGCTACATATTAAGACTCATCAGTTATTTCTGCCTTGGTTTCCTTTCCTAAGAGATCCAAAGGGTTTTCGTCACACTTTCAGCGAAAACCACAGATGTAAGCAGGAAAGGCTGTAAGGGAGGAAAGCTGGCACACTATCTAGAAAGTTGAGAAGAAGCCAAGCACTGTCATCTGGAGCTGATCCTATGTAGATATATGTTTTAAGGCAGGAGAAAGTAGTAGGAAATTTCAGACAGTTTGAAAAGTGATGACTAGTAGACAGTCATAAATTTTGAACTTTACATAATTATGGTTCTATATATGAAAGACAATAAAGGAGTGGTACTTTGTTTCCAATCATTAGTATAACACACAAAAGCTTTGTACTTGCTTTATAAATGTCTAGGATTATAGGTTGCCCTTGCCCTTCAACCTGACAAATTGGTAAACAAAGAAGCAGGGTTGATTCTTAGGCTAACTCATGGGAAAAAACAGGAATGAAAAAACCGTATTTCCTCACAAACGAAGGTAAAGTAGCAATGGAAATTCTGTTATTTCCCATAAACCCACTTTTAACATCAACCAATATTCCAACAGTAGAAAAGATTTGCAAATCATGTATCTGATTAGGGGTTAATATCCAAAATATGTAAAGAACTATCGCTCAACAGCAAAAATTAAAAATCCAATTAAAATGCTGGCAGAGGATTTGAAATAGGCCTTTTTCCAAAGAAAACCTACAGATGGGCAACAGACCACATGAAGATGTGCAACATCACTGATCATCAGGGAAATACAAATCAAAACTGCAATGAGATATCCCCTCACACCTGTCAGAATGGCTAAAATCAACACAAGAAACAATACGTATTGGTGAGGATGTGAAGAAAGGGGAACCCTCTTGCAAACTGGTGGGAAAACAAACTGGTGCAGCTACTCAGGAAAACAATATGGAGGTTCCTCAAAAAGCTAAAAATAGAAATACCCTATGATCCAGTAATCACACTATTGGGTATTTACCCTCAAAATACAAAAATACTACATCAAGGAGATACATGCACCCCAATGTTTGTAACAGCATTGTCTATAATAGCCAAATTATGGAAACAGCCCAAGTGTCGATCGACTGATGAATGGATAAAGATGAAGTACACACACACACACACACACACACACACACAATGGAACACTACTCACCCATAAAAAAGAATGAAATCTTGCCATTTGCAACAACATGGATGGAGCTACAAAGTATTATGCTAAGCGAAAAAAAGTCAGACAAAGACAAATACCATATGATTTCACTCATATGTGGAATTTAAGAAACAAATGAGCAAAGGGGGGAAAAAAGAGACAGGGAAGCAAACCAAGAAAGAGACTCTTAACTATAGAGAACAAACTGATGGTAACCAGAGGGGAGGTGCATGGGGGGGATGGGTAAAATAGGTGACGGGGATTAGGTACACTTGTTGTAATGAGCACCAGGTGTTGTATGGGAGTACTGAATCACTATACTGTACACCTGAAACTAATTACACTGTATAGTAACTGGAATTTAAATAAAAACTTAAAAAAAAAACCACCCAGGAATGGAAACACCACATTTCCTCACAAACCAAGATAAAGGAGCAATGGAAACTCTTGTTATTTCCTCATAAACCCACTTTTAATATCAACCAATATTGCAATAGTATCTGATCTTCTACTTGGTCTGCCAGCCAAAGTTCAGTTAAAACTGACTGCTTCACACATTCCAAATTTTGGAGTCAAATCTATACTCTAAAATCAATCTTAACTCAGATACAAAATTTTGGGGGCACTGAAATTTGGGGGCATTTATTGTTACAGAATTCATTAACAAAAGCAAAATTTGGCAAATTTCTACATTCTCAGCCCATCCAATCCATAAGAAATAATTTTGCTACATTCACAGAACACTGCCAAATGTAGTCTTACTTTGTCTTTTGAGAGAAAGCAGCTTTGTGAATATTCAATTCTGACCACTCCCAATTTGTATCCAAACACGTGACAGCTTGTCACAATGATCATCTGACCACTAAAAATCCTTCAGAATAAGCTAAAGTAATAATTTGGAATACAGTACCAAACTAGATACCTGTCCTTAATGTCTCCCAGATTAGCCAACTCCTTTATCTTTGAGCTGGGCACTATTCATCCAATCTCATTCCCTCAGGAATGAAATTCTCCCAGGGATCATCAACATGTTATCCTTAGTCTCCAGCACACTCTGGCTCTTTTGGATGCAGGAAACAAACTACCTATGATACCACATAACAAGACAAACCAACAAAATAACTATTTCCTCCCATGTGAATTCAGATACCTCTGCTGCATGTCCACCTTTGTTCTCTCTTCTCTTGCTAGGTCCTTAAAATATATACATTCATAAAAATACTTTGATGTAAAAGAAACCAAAAACTGTATACTATCTTAAACATACACACAGAAACCTGGCCTTTAAGTGATTCTAACAAAATGCAGACCATATTTAGGAGTAAAGGCATACTTGCAAGAATATTAAAGTGGAGAGTGGTCTGGAAAATCCATGTGACAAAATACAAAAAAAGCAGAGTAATGTGAAGAATTTTTGTTGATGTAAAATATTTAAATGCTCTGGTTCAAAAATGTAAATAAAAGAATCAGGCAGAAGAGCTGCCTAGCCGGCATATACACAAAATCAAGAATGTTGCTCTAACATAGTAGTTTCTCCCTTTTTGGCAATTAAGAAAATTATATCAAGAATGTCCAAATATATGGTATGTATGTTCTTTGATAACCAAGTCCTAATAGATGCAATGTACTCTGGTGACATGTATTTCCTGTAACTACTAACTAACTGTTCAATACCAAAAGGAAAAAGGAGTTTCTATTAAGATTAAAGCCACAGAATTCTGTTTTGGAGACGCTATGTAAATATAAAAAGTAAGTCAGGTTCAAAATTGGCCAACTTCAAGCTAATTCACAACGTGTGATGAGAACAGTTAAATTCAGATATTCTAGTGCCAGAGACTAGCTCTTTGGCCTGATTCCATTCTGTTATTTGCTCCTTAAATGTTATACCACCTTGGAGGTAGTAGCAAAGTCAGGCTCAGAAATAGTCCCAGACTCTTCACAGAAAACTAGGAAGAACAGGTATAGACGACAGCAGTGTTAGGTCATGTCTATAAGCTTTATGACACCAAAGTCTTATCAGTCAGGTACTATTGCCTCTCTTTTTTCTGAAACATCAAGAGATGGACATCTTTTTAAACTCCATTTTCTGTGTTTAGGTTTAGCTGACATCCTCCCACCCATCTTGTCTCACTAAACAAATTCTTTAACACTAGAACACAGGAAGGTAAATAGACTACCTTTCCAGAGATCCATAAAAAGAAAACTAAATATGTTACCAAGAAACACATCTTCAAGGAAGAAGATCCCAAAGTAGGATATAAATAAAGAAGATTCTATATCTAATTAATTCAAATAATACCTTGGTCAGAGAAGTGATTACAAATAGGGAAATGTCCTCCATTGAGATATAACTGGGCTTTAATGGTGTCTAGCAGTTAATCCCCTAAGAATATAGAAAAAGAAACCAAGAATATCAACAAGATTTCCTTTATCTAATACTATGGTAAGGTGCCCTAAGGTGCCCCTTTCCTTTCCAGTAACCATCAGAAGCGAGAGATCTTTCAGTCTGGGGCTATTTTCTGACTCTATAAAATAATAACGCTGCCTCATAGCTAATATAGCATCACTGAGCTATGATGATTACTACATATCAGAATTTTTCACATGGATTTAAGGACATGAATATGAATATCCACATAGATAAAACAGCATCATGTTTTTCACTCCTAAAAAACTATGTCCCACAGCAGTGAACGAAGCACCTATTTTTAATTCCATCATCAACTAGATAGCTAAGTTTTCTACTTAAAAGTAGTTTCTAATATCTAGAAAGTCAATTGACTAGCAGTAGAGTGAAAAAAAATTATATTGAGTTAATATGCAACAAAGTTAAATACTACATAAAAGGATTCCTCTTGGGGCGCCTGGGTGGCTCAGTCGGTTAAGTGTCCGACTTCAGCTCAGGTCATGATCTCGCGGTCACTGAGTTCAAGCCCCGCATTGGGAGAGCCTGGAGCCTGTTTCAGATTCTGTGTCTCCCTCTCTCTGACCCTCCCCTGTTCATGCTCTGTCTCTCTCTGTCTCAAAAATAAACATTAAAAAAATTAAAAAAAAAAAAAAAAGGATTCCTCTTATGCAAGTATTTTTAACATTCTTCTTCCTATGCCTTAAAAAGTCTACTGAAGGGGCGCCTGGGTGGCACAGTCGGTTAAGCGTCCGACTTCAGCCAGGTCACGATCTCGCGGTCCGTGAGTTCGAGCCCCGTGTCAGGCTCTGGGCTGATGGGTCAGAGCCTGGAGCCTGGTTCCGATTCTGTGTCCCCCTCTCTCTCTGCCCCTCCCCCGTTCATGCTCTGTCTCTCTCTGTCCCAAAAATAAATAAACGTTGAAAAAAAAAATTAAAAAAAAAAAGTCTACTGAAGACTACAGTTTTCTATGGAGAGCATAAGGGGAAGAAGGGAGAAGAAAAAAGATAAAAACAAAACAAAAAAACCGACGTGACTCCTAGCTTCCTATACTGGAGCTATACAAAATATCTACTTAAGTATATAAACTACTGGTTGAGTATCCCAAAAGGTATAAAGACAACATACACCGTAAGATTGGGATGCAAGGAACTCTACTTACTAAGAGCAACAAGGGAAATGCACAAGAAACCAGTCATCTATTCTGCTAAGATTTACTTTTACCATATTAATCTCCAAATAAAAAGAAAACTCCTTCCAGTATTTTATATTCTTCAGGAATAGCCAAAAATAACAAGCATTAAAATATACCTACCTGCATTATAACAGTAAAAATAAAGTGTCAGTTGGTAATGGTCTTTCCGAGAGTCTCCTTAGCCAGCCTACCACTAGGCAGGCATGACAAAAACCGAAGCACTAATATATCTTAGTCATTATTTCTTCAGTTTACAAAGAGTATATTATTATTACTATTATTGTTACTGCTTGAGAATCTTTATTATTATGAGTAAGAACAGCTTTTATATTTTGTAATTACATCAGAAACTATATCCATAGATAAATAAACCCTTGTTTGCTAGGATTTCACTCATACATACTACCTCTGCAACTACCATTCAAATTCCCTTCCCATCTAGCATGACTATCCAGATGCTTCTACGCATATGGTCTAGGATCTCTTTAATAATTCTTTCCCCCCATAAATTCACAGCCCATTCTTCCAAGGAATCCGCTTATCAACATAAGCACTTAGGGTAGAAGAAACAACTTGTGCTTGCATTTTTTTTCTCTTCTCTTTCTTTTCATCCACGCTTATTTTATTTCTATGGAAATAATTTCAAAGGCAGTATCTTTGATTTCAACTCAAGTTCAATATTGGGACTAGGAGCTTCCTAAACTATACCACAACAAAATATCCACATATTTCAGGGGAAAAAAAAGTTGGGAAATACTTTAGTAGTGTCTAGGAAAATCCCCAAATACTCACTTGTAGCAGAACCAAAAAGATTTTTTGTGGATTTATCCTCCCCAGTATTATAATCCAGTGGATAATCTGTTTAAAGAGAAAATGAAGGTAATTAACTAAAACTATCCCTATCAAAGTCGGCTGACATTTAAAGCATATTTTATTATAAATATTCACTATAATCTAAAATATATTCACAAAAAGTTCATGAGATTCAGAAGCCGTTTATCAAACAGATGTAAACTAAGGAAAATAATTCCACTGCTTACCAAAATTTTAATCACATTTATAAGACTTTTTATTCAAGCTTTCCATGTACTTTACCAACCCTTAGTAAATGTTTTCATTTTGCTTATAGGAAAATTAGGGAAGGGAAAAATTCAGTTTTTCAGACTATGGTTTAAGACATCTTAAAACAAGGACTTGGGGCTCCTGGGTGGCTCAGGTGGTTAAGCATCGACTTCAGCTCAGGTCATGACCTTGCAGTTCATGAGTTTGAGCCTTGCGTCGGCTCTGTGCTGACAGCTCAGAGCCTGGAGCCCGCTTTGGATTCTGTGTCTCCCTCTCTCTCTGCCTTTCCTTTGCTTGCACTCTCTCTCTCTAAAATAAACATTAAAAAAAAGAAAAAAGCAAAACACAAGGACTTGATAAAGTAGAAATGGAGGGTGTCAAAAAACCTTGTCCTACCCCTTCAGGTTATTAGATTTTAAAAAACAAACAAACAAAAAAACCATACATAATAGTCACATGTCTTAAAGCCACTTACCATAGTCTTCATCAAACAGTTCTTGACGTTCTGACTGATACTGGGAATCGGCGATCTCTTCATATTCTTCCACCATGCTGGTGCCAAATACCCTATTAACAACAATTTCATTAAAGACTTTCAAAACAAAACAGAGTTAAGACTCACCTCTTCATTACAAATGACAAAATACATTAACTTTGGTCATTTTTTGAGGGTCATTAGCTTTTAGACTTCAAAATAATGGCTGTTTCTTACACTGTAGTTATCCATCCACTGTGTCCATTAAAATGCTTTTAAGACATTTAAAAATGTTAATGACCAGTTTTGATATCAGTCTAAGATTTTCCATATATTATCATCATAGCAAAATAGCAAGCAAGCTAAGCCAGACACATATAATAGTTATTTTTTCTCAGAGCATATTTTTACATTTTTCTAAAATGGATTTAGGAACAAGAAAGGTTTAACAGCTTATATTTCTATAGTATTAACTTCACAAGATAGGAAATTATTTCTTCACTCTAAATATACTGGGATTTTTGTGTATCACTTTCTTTTTTTAATCACTTAGTAAATGTATGTTGTTCTTTAATACCTTATAAGGCTTAATGGACAAAAGTGCTCTGATCCAAAATGTGATACCAACTCCACCTAAAGAATAAAAGCACAGTGCATGTGAGATTATCTAGCAATGTATTCAGTTTCTTTCATTATAACATTTCTAAAAATAAAGTCCTCATTTCCCCAAAAATCAATAATGGTAAAATTTTGCTTTTTTGCCATGCAGTAATATGCCATGCCTTGTTATTCAATATTGCAAAAGAGAAGGTTGCTAACCTTTATGTACTTGATGAACATCTGAAGCAAGAGAAAGGAAAAGAAAAAGAAATCAGTTCCAAAGTCTGGATAACATGCCATAAGCAACATTTAATATTTGTAAATTATACTGTATAATTAAAGTATAGAAAGGAATGTACTGTAATGGATAACATTGTAGTACTCTTATTTCTCTGCAGAAATCAAATCAATGATTTAAATTCTTACCATCACAACTAGAAAGTATAACTGAACTGTAATGAACTAAATTAACTTTAAGGTTATGTTGCTTAAGCTAAAATTCATTGCTGCTGTTTTATTTATCTGTCAGAAATAAAAGCATTCTAAAAGTAATAAAGAGAGGAGTCTGGGTGGCTCAAATTGGTTAAGCATCCAACTCTTGAATAAGGCTCAGGTCATGATTTCATAGTTTGTGGGATCCAGCCCCACATGGCGCTCTGCGCTGATAGCATGGAGCCTGTTTGGGATTTCTCTCTCTCTCTCTCTCTCTCTCTCTCCCCCCCCCCCTCCTTCTCTCCTTCCCTCTCTCTCTCTCTCAAAAATAAATAAACTTAAAAAAATACATAAAAGTAATAGAGGATCTAGAAACAGCCTGTGTCTTATATTAATTCAAAATTATAGATACGTATCATATATGTATCTGTATATTATTTATATACTGATACATATGTGGATATACACATATACATACATAATGATAAAAATATTAGCATAATACAAAATAATATTTATTCTTATATAATACCATATACAAATTTTTTTAGGGAAAGCATGAATTTTTCATATGCTATGTTATTTCAAGTATAACTTACAGAACTAAAAGATATGTATCAACCCACTGTTAAAATACAAACTATTAAAAAGTAGTTTGTACATCTGGGTTTATTTGGGGATAAGGAAAACCCAGGTAAACTTACATAATATTTGTTAACATTGGACTTAGAATTAAATGTTTTTTGCTTTTAGACTACTACCAAAAAGAGCATTTTAGACAGCTAATCATCAAAATGCTCCATAGTGTCCCACCATAAAAAACACAAAGTAGGGGCTGGCATTTTTTTTACCACCAATAAAATGTTCTGCCATTATTAATAAAGTAGTTGGTATGAAGAATGATTCTTGGAACTATTTCATAACATGTGCATTGTCTTAATTATAAAATTAAATGCAACTGTATCACCTGCCAAATAATTCTTACAATTTTTCCTTTTCCTAGTATAAAAACTGCTATAGAAAAAGGCCATTAAACAATTATTTCAGAATTCACTTTAAAAGAAACTGAAAATATACCTTCATTTTTCTGAACACTGTTGAACTATTTATTAACTATATTTTAAAAATAGAATTTAGCACTTTTAGATTGAGACTAGGAATACTACAAGTTTACCCATTCATAGAAGCCAATTTAATACATGCTTAAAAAAGATACACATTTAAAGAAGAAAAGACAGAAATTAGAGCTGCTGTCATTCCAAAAGGTCATATTACAAACACAATGATACTTTAAGGTATGCTATTATTTTAAGGAAAAAAAAAGAGAGGAAGAGAGGTATAAGAAATTCCCATAGTTTGCCTAAAATCCAATTCAAAAGTGAGAATTCTATTTGGTAGAGATTTCCACCTCCACATTGTGGAAGAAGCAGCAAGAATACTGAATATAAGTGTTTTTAAAAGTTCATTTAAAATTGGCATTTGGACACAGAATAGTTCACTTGAATATACAATAGAAAAGGCAAAAGTTATAATATTAAAATTAAAATAATCTAAGAATCAGATTCTAAAAAAGAAAATCAGACCTGCTTAAAGACTTCAGTGACTAACAATAATCTGGGCTTTGAAATAAAGATATGATACTATAGGGTGCCTGGTTAAGCGTCCAACTTCGGCTCAGGTCATGATCTCACAGTTCGTGAGTTCAAGCCCCACATCAGGCTCTGTGTGGACAGCTCAGAGCCTGAAGCCTACTTTGGATTCTGTATCTCCCTCTCTCTCTCACACACACACTCTCAAAAATAAAGATATGATACTATAAAGATGACATTTTACATAAAGACTCAAAAAAAATATTGATACAATTTTAAATTTCATCAGAGCTGCAAATATCAAAAAATTGGCCTAAGTTTCCAGGTATACAAAAGGGAATGTATTAATATTTGTCTCATAAAATAACATCCATGTAAGAATTTTATCAAAAAGAATATTGCATTAAATTTCCTCTTAAGGTTTATGATTTCTAAAAAGGTGGGGTGAGGAGCAAAGAAGTATAAATAATAGGTATGTTTTCATTAAAAAACATAGTCCTGTATGTATAAACTTTACCTTCACATATTTTGCATACATCTGTTCATCCAAAGGGAAACTCTGGACATTCCTCTCATCTCTTCCATGGAAAGTACCCAGCTTAATCCACTTATTTGTGGGATATCTAGGAAATAGAAACATTTTTTAAAAAAAATCATAAACCACATATTGAGAGTTCCATCACATCTTCAAAATACATCCTGTTTGGCTTTTTTTCCCCTCTCTGGGTGAACATCTCACTTAACATAGTTTAAATATGAGTAAAATATTGGGTTGAATAAATACATTTCCTTTTCCAACTAAACTCTGACAGATTCCTCTTTACAAGGGAAGAGTATCTTGAAAATCACACCATTATAGAAAGCAAGAAAAGGAGAAGACAAGGTAGAACCAAAACTGTTTGTTGGGCTTCTATCCAAGTACAATGGAGGTTTTAAAATAAAGAGTAACCAAGAGATTATTTTGGAAGAAGGAGGTTCTACTTTTCACGTACTGAAACGTATGTGATGATATAAAGTCTAAGTAAAAGTACTGGTGGAAAGGGAATCAGAAAAAATCCTTTACCATTAGATTGGAATTTCACAGATCTTACATAGCTGTTCCCCCTCTTTAAAAGGAAATCTAACATAAAAACCTACAGGTATTATTTTTTATTATTACAGCATTTTAAAAATCCCTCCAAGTAATGAATGCTCTTAAAATTACAGCTTAGAGAAAAAGAAGGGATCAGAGCAAGGTTATTATATGAAAAATGGTTGGAATTCAAAAGGTCTTAAGAATTAACTTCAATAACTGTATATATGCAGTGCTGAGTGTGAGATGGGAGAAGAAACAGCATGGAAAATAAAACCACTAATGATCAACTACAGAAGAATGTTTAAATGAATAGCATTCTACATGTCACATTGGGGACACTCAAAGTATTTATGGAATTAATAAATACCCCTAGTGGGGGGAAAATTTAAACTATTCATTAAAAATGGTATATTTAATGTATAGAATTATTGAATCAATATGTTGCACACCTGAAACTAATACAACATTGTATGTTAATTATACCTTAATCAATCAATCAATCAAGAATTTTAAATGGTGTCTTTAAAAGACAAGGATAGTTATCAGGATGTAAGCAGTAAAAACTCATTTTTTAATACAATTAGTAAATATATAGAAAAGACTGGAAAGAATAAATTAAAATGCTAATAAGTTATCTCTGGTTGATTAGATTGTGGTTCTTTACCAAATTCCTTATAATACATGTTTATTCTTTTATAATCACACACACAACACAAAGCTTTTAAAATATACTTTAACAAAAATACATTTCATGATAAAAAATGAAACACTCATGAATGTTTTTTTTTTTTTTAATTTTTTTTTTTTAATTTTTTTTTTTTTTCAACATTTATTTATTTTTGGGACAGAGAGAGACAGAGCATGAACGGGCAAGGGGCAGAGAGAGAGGGAGACACAGAATCGGAAACAGGCTCCAGGCTCTGAGCCATCAGCCCAGAGTCTGACGCGGGGCTCGAACTCACAGACCGCGAGATCGTGACCTGGCTGAAGTCGGACGCTTAACCGACTGCGCCACCCAGGCGCCCCACTCATGAATGTTTTTAATAACTTTTTAAAGAAATGTTTGGCAGCAACAGGTTATAATTAAAAATAAGGGCTCTGGGGGCACATGGTGGCTCAGTTGGTTAAGCATCTGACTCTTGATTTCAGCTCAGGTCATAATTTCAAGGTTCCTGGGTTCAAGCCCCTTGTTTGGCTCTGCACTATGACAGTGGAGCCTACTAGGGACTCACTCACTCACTCTCTCTCTCTCTGCCCCTCCGCCTCTCATGCTCACTCTCTCTCTCTTTCTCTCTCACTCAAAATAAATAAATTAAAAAAAAAAAAAAAGACCTTGAAGTCATACACATCTAGGTTTGAATAAGTCACCTGACCTAGGCAAACTACTTAACCTCATCTTATAAAGGAATAAGATCATAGGATGATTATAAATAAGATCATAGGATGATTATAAAAACTATATGAATTAATGAAAGTAACCTGATTCACAAGTGCCTAATACTACGGTAATAGTATTATTGTTCTTACAAACTGATACATTAAAATAAAAGAAATAAAATTAAAGTTTTTAAAAAAGTGACTCATTTAAAAATTTTTATTCTGGAGATCTAACAAACTCTGTAGAAGGCAGCTTTAGAATTTACCTGTCACTGATAGAAACCAGAAAGTCTTTCGGAGTAGAAGAAAACAATTCATAATTTGCAATATCAAGCTGTTTTACTTGAATTGGTTCACAAAGTTCAATAACAAACCTTTAAAAAGAACACAAGACAATTATTGAGATAAACCAACCCAAATAACAGTTCATATGAAACATAAAGAGTTTGCATAAAATAGACTTTCACTAAGTTACTCATTATTTCTCTAGCATATCATTAGTTGGGGGGGTGGGGTAACTATAAATAACACAAAATATTTATATTGACTATAAATAACACAAGATATTGATAACAATATTTCAGTGACAAAGCACATTCTTGGAGAAGGAATGACTTCACAAAGGACAGTTAGTAATAGTGTCAACTGACTAGTCTAGATGGCAGTTTGGCATATACGTGGCTTCAAAGGGTAACACAGCCTTTGATCTAGCAATACACTTTTAGAAATCTATCCTAAGGACACATTGATCCAAACATTCACCCCTGTACGTATATACAGTGTAACATAGCAAGGCACAGGGGGAAAAAGTCAACCTAGATGTTTTGCATAGAGAATTCAAGTATGGTCCACCTAAACAATCAAATACCAACAGGCATTAAAAATGATACTAGAGGGGCGCCTGGGTGGCTCAGTTGGTTGAGCGTCCGACTTCGGCTCAGGTCATGATCTCGCGGTCCGGGAGTTCAAGCCCCGCGTCGGGCTCTGTGCTGACAGCTCAGAGCCTGGAGCCTGTTTCGGATTCTGTGTCTCCTCCCTCTTTCTCTGACCCTCCCCTGTTCATGCTCTCTCTCTCTCTCTGTCTCAAAAATAAATAAACGTTAAAAAAAAATGATACTAGAAACTATACATACCATTTATATAAAAATCTAGGAAATGTAAACTATAGTGATAGAAAACTGATCTTTAATTATTGTGGGGGCAGGGTTTAGGAAGGAAAAGTTACAAAGGAGCATGAGAAACCTTTTTAGGAAGGTGGATATGTGCATTATCTTTATTGTGGTGATAATTTCACAGATGTATAAATGTCAAAAATTATCATATTGCATATTTTGACATGTTGCAGTTTATTTTACATGTGTATATATATTTTTATGTCAATTACGTTTCAATAAAACTATTCTTTAAAAATGATGCTAGTGACCTGTACTTATAAACATGGAAGAATGCCATAAAATACTGCTTCTTAGGAAAAATTAAAAGTATGGTATCATGTGTGTAAAATAAAACTGCATACAGTATGGCATTTGGGGAAGAGAAATACTCATGACATCTAGCACTCTAATCAATACTAATTACTATACTATAATTACTATATTACTATAATGTAATAACTATACCAAATGTTATTATATATATTGACAGTGAAATAAATCAAAAACATTAAAATTAACATACTGTGTTTAATTTATGACAGAGCAACAGAGCCAAGTTCTAAGAGATGGCAAAAGCGATCAGGTTTTAGAGAAAAGCTCATGAAGAGAAGCAAACTAACTTGCCAAATGCTTACTCTGGGTCAGACACTATGTTAGATGATTTACATCCATCCTTTAATTCTTACAACCACACTGCAAAGACTATCATCTCCATTTTATAAAACAATTCAATAAACACTAATTGGTTACTTCACATTCTTCTCGTCTATCTTTTAATAAGAAACCTCTCCTCCAAGATGTAGCTGAGCTCTTATGGCCACTGTATTTCTCAGTCTTGGCCATACTGCTTAGTTCTGGAGGATGGGCTGTGAGCAGAAGTGTCAAGTGCAATTTTCAGGTCAAGCCTTTAAACGGGAGCTGCTACTTCTCCATTTGCTTTCTACTGCCTTACAGGCTGTAATGAGAATGTGGGAGGAATAACTCATTTCAGCAACCCAGGCAGGGTCAACACCTGCAGGGGAGGAAAAGGAACATGACGGAAGGTGTGTGGGTCCTTTCATTGTTCTTTTACACTCCTGCACTACCTACCAGCTTGAGCTTTTACATCAAAGAAAATTAAATCTCTTATTTAAACCACAGTTCCACGGTCTCTGTTAAAGCAGCAGAATCAAAAGCCCTAACAGTCATGCAGCCAACAAGCAGTGAAGCTAAAAGTCAAAAGCCAAATCCACCTGGTTCCAAAGCCTAAACATTTCCCATACCACCAAAACAACCTTGGGAGAGGGAACTAAAGAAAATCAAACTGAGACTTTACTTGTTATTTACAATGACAGTACTCTGAAAGAGTATTAAGAAGAAAATAAAAAGTTAATTCTCCCCACTTCTTTCTTTTGTATACAATGTTCTCCACTTCTAAGAAGACATGAGCTATATATTAATATCAGAAAAAATAAGCTTTCAAACAAATATATTACCAGGTATAAAAAGTAAATTCACTGCTTTGGATTCTGTGTCTCCCCCTCTCTCTCTCTGCTCCTCCCCCACTCATGCGCTTTCTCTCCTTCAAAAATAAATAAACAATAAAAAAAAAAGTTTTAAAAGGGGTGCCTGAGTGGCTCAGCCAGGTAAGCATCCGACTTCAGCTCAGGTCATGATCTCACATGTTTGTGAGTTTGTGAGTTTGTGAGTTCGAGCCCCTCATCAGGCTCCGTGCTGACGGCTCAGGGACTGGAGCCTGCTACAGATTCTGTGTCTCCCTCTCTCTCTTCTCCTCCCCCACTCACACTCTTTCTCTCCTTCAAAAATAAATAAATGTTAAAAAAAAAAAAAGTAAATTCACCAAGAAGATTTAACAATTCTAACATGTGTATGCACCTAATAAATAGCCGCATGATACATAAAATGTAAATAGGTTGTAAATATTCCTCAGTTGATTTTAAAATGCTTTTTCATTTTTATGCCTCATCTTTTATGTTTTCTTAGAAGCAGAGAATATTCTGCGCAAATTAACAGAACTACATATAAAAGTTGACAAATCTAATTTCAACATGCTTCTTTTAATTATTTATAGGTCAGGAATTTTAAAAGATCTGAGATCTAAAGAAGAAAAATTAAAAAAAAAAAGATCAGACATCTAAACACAAAAGCAGTGTGATAAAACACCATGTATCAAAATTTAGTTGATATAATTAAGAAGGAAGTTTATAAACTTAAATGTGCATATCTCAAAAGAATTTAGTTCAATAGATTAAACTTAAAGAAAATATAAAATAATAAAGTTTCAAACAGAAATCCATAAAATAGGAAAAAATAAAAAGGTATGATAGAAGGAATCAATAAAGTAAAAGTAGAATGTGGGGATTAAATAGGAGGCATAAATTAAAATATTAGGATTTAAAAAAAATTTTAAAGCAGTATACTACAAATAACTTTATTATAAAAACTTTAAAAATGTATTAAACCAATTCCTAGAAAAGTATAATTTACCAAAACTAATTTAAGAATAAATAGAAAACCTAGTCATATAACTATTTGTTTTAAATGTAGTTTAAACATTTAAACTACATGCCATCTACTCACACCAGTACAAAATTGTACATGCACAAGTTTATTTACAGTAACACTGCAATGGCAAAAGATTATAAACAACCCATATATCCAACATCAGAAGACTAGTTAAGTCATGGTACAACCATATAATGAAATTTTATACAGCTATCAAAAAGAATGAAAAAGTTTTCTATGAACAAAATTGAAAGATGACCAGATACTAAGTTAAAACTTAACTCAAGGTGAAAAATAGTGTGCATAATATACTATGTTCTGTGAAAAGATGTATAAAAATCTATATTTGTATAAATTTGTCTATATTTGCATAAAGAAACTGAAAAGATATCTAAAAATTTAACACTGAATAAGAAGATGGATGACAGAGATTGGAAGGATATTTCTCATTGTAACTCCTTTATCCTTTTTGGGTTTGAACCATGTGAATGTATTACTTAGTTTTCAAATCACATGCTTGAAAGAAAATTAGTATCTTCCCGTAGGCCCAGATGAGTTTATAGTTGAGTTCCAAACGTAGAATATATCCAATGGTACAAGGTTAGATGCAATGCCTTCAAAATAAGGATTAGGAGGATACTGCCTACTATCTTTCTATTCACAATTTTCTCAAGGAACTTGCCAGTATGAGATGACAAAAAGAAAGTAAAATACAATGAAAGGGATTAAAAAAATTTTTAAAGAAGAAAAATTTGCAGAGAAGCTACAATTTTCTATACAGAAATCCTAAAGAATAATCCACATATTATTAGAAAAACAGAATATAAAAAGGTAGCTGGGTTTAAGATCCACATATAAAAAACTGGACATCTATACACAACAAAATATAATTTTTAAGATATATTTACAATAGCAACAAAAAATAGCTTCCCAGAAATGAACTTAATAAAAGATATACAACCATGAAAATTTTTAAAAATAATCTTACTGAAAGACATTAAGAGACAAAGAAAAATATGTCCTATTTATGGATAAGAAAACTCAAAATCTGAGTCATCTCAAGATTCAATAAAATTCCAAACAAAATTTGACATGACATTTGGGGAACTCAACAGGGTAAGTCCAAGATTTATAGGAAAAAGCAGAGCAGAAGAACAGCCAAGTCAGTCCTGAAGAATATGAGGCAAAAACTTGCTCTACCAGGTACTGAGATCCATAAAGCAAAAGGAAGTGTGGTGTTGCTACAGGCATGGATAAACTGGCCAACAGAACAGAACAGGGAATAGAGAAACAAACCCATGCTTAGAAGGAAACTTTGTGATAAAGGTACATTGTAAATCAGAGGGGAAAGTGTGAACTACAGAATAAACAATTATCTAAACAGCAAAATGGTGAGGGAAGAATGAGTCCCTTCTCCATACTATATTAAAAAAAATCCAACTGGGATTAAAAACCTAAATGTGAAAGGCAAATATTTTGTAGAATTTTAAAATTTGAGTTATCTTTTTTTTTTATGCCAAAGAAATCTGACATATAACAAATCCAAAATTGTATGACAGGTAAGTACAACTACATTAAAATTAAAAGTTTCTATTCATCAAGACACTGATAAGAAACTGAAAGGATAATTCACAAACTAGAGAAAATATGTGCAACATATATAATTTATATGTTCCATCCAGAGCTAAGATAAAATGTTACATTGTATCCATTTTCTAAGATAAACAACTGCTAAGTTAGACTTCTACTAACCAGTTAAAAAAATAAAGCTTATCAATAGAAAACATAGGATAAAATAAGCATTTCAGAGGAGAGGAAAAACTGGTACATGAAAATATGCTCAATCTCACTGGTGATCAGGGACTGACATCTTTCTGGATAAAAACTCCACAACGGCAGAGATCTCGGCCTATGTTGTGAAACAATGTTATTCCAGCACCAGCAGCATCACTTAACATGTTCAACCTAACATGCTCAATAATCGAATGAACAAATGAATAAAGACTCAAAATCCTAGAATGTCAATTATCCTTTAATTCATCTATAGATTTGATACAACCAATAAAAATGCCAGCATTTTTCACAGAACTCAAGAAGATGACTCTAAATTTTAAAATAAAAAACAAAGAGACAAGAATAGTGAGGTATAACCTCTATAAATAGAGGTATAAACTTATTCTACCAGATATTAAGACTTCTAAAACTACAGTGAGACTGTGTGGTCTTAATATACCTTAGGAGGAGTAACCTACTTACAATCAGGTGAAATCAGTTAAAGGTGTTCTAAAGTTACATGAAAAGACACATACGTGAATGAGCAAACACAAAATATGCAATAAACACATATACTTCAATACATGCTGTTTGGCAGAAACATTAAAATACAAATGGGTAGCTATGACTACTTCATACAACTTCATCCCAACATGTTTTTGCTTGAAATTCAAAATTTTGGAGTATAAACACTTAAGCTGTCTGTTACTGTTACTGACTACAGAGGCTCTTACAAATAAAAACAAAACCCCCAAATAACATTTTAATTATAATTGCAGACAATCATTTCCTCAAATCTAATATATGACATAAGGAAAAATGAGCTTTTAAAATTATCCCTTAAAACACTTTAATAATCTGGTGTTCATTTTCAAAATGAACCTAAATGTACCAAAAGGAGCAAAGGCCGACAGTAGAAAATAAGCACTCTCTTTAAAGTTTAAAGAGTTTTTCCTTAAAATAAGAAAAAAAATATTTTTAGTAAATCAGTATGATGGTGATTTACTCAATTCTTTTTTGAACAGCTGCTTTTGAGCAATTAAATAAAAAAATCTAATGAAACTATTGGTAGAGCACACCTTATTTCCCCCCATGAATCTGTTCCTTTGCCTATGTTCTTAGTTAACAGCAGAATTATAGAACCAAGTAGTAGTCAAAATCCTGGGAGATTTCCGAGATAACTCTCTCCACATCCAGTTACTAACCAGGAGCTGCCAATTTTATCTGCTATATTTTTCATATCCCCCTCTCTTCTGTATCTGAACTGCCAATGCCTTAATTAAAGCAGGTTCCTAACTGGTTTCCATGCTCCCAACTGCATTCTGCTATAGGCCATCCTTTGAGGACAAGCCTTCTTAAGACACCACTGATCTCACGTTACTTCCTTACTTAAAACAAACACTGACCTCTGTGGTCTTTAATAAACTTCAAAAAATTTTAAGCTAAGGGGCTCCTGGGTGTCTCAGTTGGTTGAGCATCTGACTCTTGATGTTGTCTCAGGTCATGATCCCAGCCAGGGTCATGGAATCAAGACCAGTGTTGGGCTCTACAGTCAGCGTGAAGCCTGCTTAAGATTCTCTCTCTCTCCCTCTGCCCCTCACACACACTTGTGCGCTCTCTCTCTCTCTCTCTCCCTCAAAAAAGAAGAAGAAGAAGAAGAAGAAGAAGAAGAAGAAGAAGAAGAAGAAGAAAGAAATATGCTCCTTTTAGCATGTCTCCTTATTCTTACAGTTCCTGAATGCCTTTGCCTTCCTCATTTGTGACTTCCTATGAATCCGTCAAGATTCCGCTCAGGAATTACCTCTTCTAGGAAACCCTCTCATCCTCTCTCACAGGTATATATCATCTCTGTTCCTACAATAACCTTTCAGCAATACTTCTTACACTATTTCATAATTGTTTAACTAGACTTATTTTTGTGTGTGGGTGTGACCTTAAAAGGAAAGGCATTTTATCTTCAGTTCTGTATTCCAGGACCTAAAATAATTATACTACCAGCACCTGTCAATCATAAATGCTTTTTAAGTGACTACATGAACAAATTAATCCTAACATAAAAGCTTACCATAATCTATATACATATATAGATTAAAGTACATAATTTATTAAATTTTATATTACTTACCAAATTTTAGTGCTGCAAGGATTCAACATATAAAGATCCATATTTTCTATAAGAATAGCAGATGTGCTCTGTTTTAAAAGGGGGGAAGGGAATAAATTACTTATGGGAAAATATTTATTTCAACTCTAAAGACTTCTAGGATTTCTACATTTTTAGATCTTCAAATACTAAGATTCTAAAACATTCATTTGAGAAGAAGGCATAAAAATGGCTAAAGTTTACCAGTTATGTCTGTAAGTGTTAAGTTAGCCTTATGACAAAATGTTTAAAATTAAATGTCTGTTACCATAAAGGAAAAATGATTTTCCTTTTTAAAAAAAAATTTTTTTTTCAACGTTTATTTATTTTTGGGACAGAGAGAGACAGAGCATGAACAGGGGAGGGGCAGAGAGAGAGGGAGACACAGAATCGGAAACAGGCTCCAGGCTCCGAGCCATCAGCCCAGAGCCTGACGCGGGGCTCGAACTCACGGACCGCGAGATCGTGACCTGGCTGAAGTCGGACGCTTAACCGACTGCGCCACCCAGGCGCCCCAGGAAAAATGATTTTCTATTAGCTATTTCCTTTTTAAAATCTCAAACAGGTTTAAAAGTTAAAAATAAGATGAATGCCCTTCAGTAGATGAACAGAAACTGTGGCACATCCAGACAACAGAGTATTATTCAGTGCTAAAAATGTGAAGTCAATCTGAAAAGGTTACATATGGTATGATTCCAACTATGTGACATTCTGGAAAAGACAAAACTATGAAGATACTAAACAGACTGGTGGTTGCCAGGAGTCGAGGGGAGGAGGAATGATAGGTGGAGCACAGAGGATTTTTAGGGCAGTAAAAATACCCTACATGATACTATAATGGTGGGTACATGTCATTACACATTTGCCCAAACCCAAAAACCATATGGTAAGATGAACTCTAAGGTAAACTATGGACTTCAGCTGATAATAATGTGTCAGTGTAAGTTAATCAACTGTAGCAAATGTTTCACTCTGGTGGGAGGTATGTTGATAATGGAGGAGACTAAACATGTGTGGGTGTAAGGGGTATATGAGAAATCTCTACCGTTCTTTCCATTTTGCTGTGAATCTATAACTGCTCTAAGAAAATAAAGTCTTTGAAAGAAAAAAAAGTACAATGTATCAACCAACAGAAGAATTCATACAAGAAAATGTCTCTAAAAGCATAATCCTGCATTTATTAGTGAATCAGAAAAATAGCTCATATTAAAATATAGTTCTCAGCAAAATAATATATAGATAGATATTTCTGAGCAAACAGTTGCCTTTATTTAATCAAGTTAGTAGTTTCTTATATATACATATATAAGAAATTTATAGTTAAGTACCTTGGCTTCTGGATTAGCTGCCAAAATTTTGGCACCACATTCTACTGAGGCATAATTATTTCGATTTTTCTGGACTTTTTTTGTCGCATGTAGACCTCCATTAGAAGATGGATGCATTGACTGACCTGCAGACAAACCTTATTATAAACATATATATATGATGATTATGATTAAAAATACTCCCAGGAAACAATGATCACAAAAGCAGTAAGTTGCTGTCTAGTGAAGACCAGGTTTTAATGCTTAAGAGAATATTTTCAAAACCCATTAAGCAATTCAAACTGCTTTACTTTAATACTTTAAAATATTTCTAAAAAACAAATTACAAAAATCCACATTACTTGATTTATGTCTACTCTCAAAATGAAACTTATCCATGAGAATCAAAATATTGTGCATACATATTTTATTAAGGATGAATGTTGTCCTTCTATCTCTAACATTAAGAATTTTTAACTCTGAAATAGCCAAAAGAAAGTGTAATAACTTAGTCCAACTCCATTTACAGTTTAAAGCTTTATAACTCAAAAGTTTCCATGCCTCAAATTTCCTTATGAATTGAAATAAACACCACTGCTCTGCCTACTTTATCTTATTTTATCCTCATTCAGTAATTTACAAGAATGGGTTTTAATTAAGATTAAAATTATATAATTATACACAGGTAAATTATATATGTGAAACCAACAGTATCTTGGTAAGTTTCACCTTTAAAAGGCTTTCAAAAGCTTTATTTTACCAACTGTAGACAGAAATGCACATTTAAATCAGTCCTCCCCCTTCAAAAAAAAAAAAAAAAAAAAAAGGAATCACAACGCTTCCATACTTTTTTCTTTTTCTACTTCCATAACTTTCTTCTTCCATTCATCAAACGTTGGTATATCTTCTGGGTCTTTGGGACTTGTTACAGATGTATGGTCAATTTCCCCTGGTTTTGTATAATCAGAACTCTGAAAAAAAAATGCAAAAGAATACACAAAAAACAGTAAGTCATAAAAGAGTATACAAATGTTTTTGTGAAATTAAAGTCCAATTTTATATTTGATAGACAATATTTCAAAAAAATGAAAAATGTAAAAAGAAAAGGTTTGGTTTACTTAAAAGTTGAGTTTCTCTTGAAAAAATTGAAATCTTTTACCAAAGCATCACAAAATATATTCTTCACATTTGCAATATAAGCTAGGCTGTAAAAAACTTTATAATATACCCTAAGCAAACAATTACTTCTACATAAACCATACAAATTAGTAAGTACTATAGTTGTAATGCATCCACCTTAAAATCTAAGTTAAAATAATATATGCATTAAAGAAAGCTAACTAATTTTAGATATAGCATGTTGTTTCTAAAAATTCCTTAACAGGAATTACCACTCTCATAAAAATTTTAAGGTGGATTTAAAAACATAAAGAAACACAAAAAAATCTAAAGAAAAACAAAGCTTTTTAAAGAAACTAAAGAAAAATCTTCATATACAAAAGGATTTAACAAGATGAAGAAAGAATAAATCATTAAAAAAAGGCTGATACATTTGGCTGGATTAAAATTTTTAAATTAAACATATCACAAAACCATAAACTACATGGTACAATAAGTCACAAGCTGGAAGAAGTATTTCCAATATATGCAACCAATAAAGGATTACTACCAAATATAAAAACTACCTACAAATCAATAATGGAGAGGAACAATAAATTTAGCAAAGAAAAAATATAAAATAATCGATAATCAAGGAATGCAAATGAAAACCAGAGACAATAAATTATACCAATCTGATGGAGGTTCAAGTGTGGCATGTCTGTTGAACCATAAGACACCTATTAGACTGCTGAAGGGAGTTCTAAATTTAGCAGTACTGAGGGCACCTGGCTGACTCAGTTGGAAGAGCATGTGACCCTTGATCTCGGAGTCATGAGTTAAGAGCCCCACATTGGATATAGAGATTACTTAAATAAATAAGTAAACTTAAAAAAAATTTTAGCAATATTAACTGAAGATGTGCATACTCTATGAGCCAGTAATTCCACTCTTATGTATTAATATCAGTGAAAACATGCGCATGTGGCTAAGAAAGTATGCAGGAATGCTTATGCCAGCACTGTTTATAACATCCAGAAATTAGAAACAACCTAAATACCCATGTATTGAAGAACAGATAAATTGTGGTAGTGAAATACAACAGTGAAAACAATTGACAGACAAATCTCAAAAACAATGTTGAGTCACATAATAGTTAAGAATGAGACCATTTTATACTGCTTCAAAATATGCCAACTAATAGTATGTATTGTTTATAATAATACTTTTGGAAAAAGTTTAAAAACACATTCTTAAACACACACACACACACTGAATTTTAGATACGTGTTCTATCTGAAGGGGAAGAAATATAACTGGGGAAAGGCAAAAATTCAATTTGTAATTTTTTTCTGTAAGCTGAATAATGTATGCAAGGATGTTCATTCCATTATTTATTTCTGTATTCCTAAAACAATGCATAACATATTTACAAACAGTTCCTAGAGAAGTGCACAATATTTCTTTAGACAGCTTACTCTGCCAAATACCACAAGTCTCATATAGTACACATGTGCTATATGGTATAGGGCACATTTTCCCTAATACAAGTACTCACTATATTAAAGCAAACTTTTAAGGACTGACACTAGTATATTAGAATTACACTAATACACTAGAGTATTAGAATTACACAAATACAAATACCCATAATCTCTTGATTATTTTAGATAGTTTCTTTGCTGAATATATTGTTCCTCTCCTCCATTACTGATTTGTAGGTAGTCTTTGTAGTTGACAGTAATCCTTATCGGTTGCATATATTGCAAATACTAAGGAAGAGTTAGCAAACTGGTTCCCATACAACCTCTGTGTTGGAGTGTTTTGCAGAACAAACTAACTGACTAATAAAGTATGTGGCTATTAAAAATATATATAGCAGAAAAGTATTACCACTAATTTAATTTAAAAATTAAATAAAAACCTACTTTGAACACAATTTATAAAAATGTAGCTAGCTGAGACACTTTTTTCCAGGATATTAATTTATTTAGGAGGTAATTAATACAGTTAAAAATTACAGCCTTTTATCGGTTAAGCGTCCAACTTCGGCTCAGGTCATGCTCTCACGGTTTGTGAGTTCAAGCCCCACCTCAGGTTCTGTGCTAACAGCTCAGAGCCTGGAGCCTACTTCGGATTCTGTGTCTCCCTCTCTGTCTCTTCCCCACTTGCACTCTGTCTCTACCCCTCCCCTGCTCATGCACATGCACGTGCGCTCTCTCTCTCTCTCTCTCTCTCTCTTAAAAAGTAAATAAATATTAAAAACAAATTTTTTTTAATAATTCTTGTTGAAGAGCCTAAATGTAACACTGTATATGGAGTTAAGCTTATATACTGAAGATACTCGAATTTAACAATCATACCTTCTTCTATATAGCTCTCCAAGAAAATGCTTAAATGAGGACTTTATATATCTGGTATCAAACAGCTGATGGTAGCAGAAAACCACTTAATTATAAAATACCAAAGACATTTCACATTTGGAACAACTTCATGTATGAACAATATACTGGAGACCACTTGCTCTCAGAAAGCACAGCTCACTCCTCAGTTCCATATTCCTCATTAACTACATAATCCCTGTTTTTATGGCAAATATGGTTAGCAAATTGCAAGATTAACAAAAAATAAAAATACATATAATAAAGTAGGAAATAGTGCAAGTTATATACCTACCTCATTTTTTAAATTATCTGAAGCATTCAATGCAGATTTTGGATCACCACTACCCTGATCACTTGCTGAAACCTTTGATTCAAATTCTGATTTTGTTATTTTTCCTTTGCCATGTGAAGATGACACATTTTCTATATGCTGGCCAACAAGGCTATTTGAAACCAAAAAGACATATTAAAAAATTTCAGCTGAATAACAAGTTTATGCAATCTAATCTGTTACAACTATCATGTACAAAGTAAACCAAGAAAGGAGCACAAAGGGATTAGCTTTCTCTCAATCATAAAGTGGAATTAAGTATGCACCAAAGTCCATTCAAACATGACACTGCTATTATTACAGAATTATAAAAGGGAAAACAATGGCTCACACCCACCTTTCAGGTGGACTAACAAAGGAAGGCTGGTCAACCGGAGTATTTGCATCAAGAACCTCACCAACATCGCAATCAGTTTCAGACTGCTCAGTTTCACTTGGCTTGGTTATAGGAATAGTACCAGACTTTTCTATTTCACTAAAAATAGAAACAAAAAATACAATCTGGCAATTCAATGAACATAATGTGGCATAAGTTAAAAATGGTATTAGTGATTTTCAAAACATAATCTAAGACAGGAGAATTCTTTACAGTTTGGCAGGCTGTTTTCAAGAGTTCACTTATTTCAAATCACATAAAGTCAACTGCTGACTCTTGATCTGTTAATGCCCTTGGCCTTTAAATAGCTAACTGCTAAGTTTTAAAACAAAATATCATACATTAGTGCTTGGTCTCATAAAAAATAAGATTTTAAAATTATTTATTTTAACTGCATCTTCCTAATGGGTCCTTTCCAGGTTAGTATATTCTACCAATATTAGTTGTTGCCTATAGTATCAAAAAAATAATCTATTATCTCTATTAACATTTCAACTGAAGTTCTTAAGACACTTTTAGAATTTCACTTAAAAAACACATACCCTAATATGTTCTGCTACTCACTTCCAATTCACGAAGCAGTCATGTTCAGGATAAAGGGAAAATAAGATGTACTGTCTATATATATAATATTTAGCCTTAAATTCTTTCTGGAATAAGTATTATTAAATACTGTCCATTATTTCTAAGCCTGTCTTCTGTTTCTTTCTTCCTTACCTAGGATAAACAACTAAATGAAAACTCTAACATCTTTAAGTGAAACTCCTTCACCCCAGCCCCCTAAGTTCTTGAGAAGAATAAGTGTTTTTAAAAGTACTTATGATAGGGCACTTGGGTGGCTCAGTCTGTTAAGAGTCCGACTTTGGCTCAGGTCATGATCTCGCAGTTTGTGAGTTCAAGCCCCATGACAGGATCTGTGCTGACAGCTCAGAACCCGGAGCCTGCTTCAGATTCTTTATCTCCCTCTCTCTCTCTGCCCCTCCCCCACTCCCTCCCTCTCTCTCTCTCTCTCTCAAGAGTAAATAAACAGTAATAAAAATTTGGGGGGGGGGGAACCTGGGCGGCTCCATCAGTTGAGCGTCCTACTTCAGCTCAGGTTATAATTTCACTGCTCGTGGATTCGAGCCCCATGACGGGCTCTGTGCTGATAGCTCGCAGCCTGGAGCCTTATTTATATAAACATTTTTTAAAAATTTAATATTTTTAATAAAAAAATAAAAATAAAATTACTTGTAGTTAAAAAAAAGTAATGATAAGGGGCGCCTGGGTGGCGCAGTCGGTTAAGCGTCCGACTTCAACCAGGTCACGATCTCGCGGTCCGTGAGTTCGAGCCCCGCATCAGGCTCTGGGCTGATGGCTCGGAGCCTGGAGCCTGTTTCCGATTCTGTGTCTCCCTCTCTCTCTGCCCCTCCCCCGTTCATGCTCCGTCTCTCTCTGTCCCAAAAATAAAATAAACGTTGAAAAAAAAAAAAAAAAAAAAAAAAGAAAAAAAAGTAATGATAATAATATTAACTGACACATATATTTTTACTATGTACCAGATATTACCCTATCCAATTTTTAAATATATATAATTCATTTGATATAGGAAATGATTAATGCAGTATGAAGGGAATTTGTTCTTTGTAGTGTTGCTGTAAGGAGCTAGAAGAGTACATAATCGATTTTCTAAATTAAAGAAACCTTAGATCTACAAATTCTGAGTATTTACTATCAAGTTTGAACAAGGGAGCTATTCGCAAAAAGACAGACCTACCAATGGAATGCTGCAGTAATACCTGATGGAAGTGAATAATCTGACATTTGAATCTGATAATTATAAGGAAGATTACTCAATAAGCAGTTACTTAAACAAGTAGAACCTCACTTTATGGGATGTAGATTTCATAGCTAGGATCTACTTCACTGAGTTTGGAAGCAGAATAAACACTGGTTATATCATAAGACCATTACATTAAAATAAAATCATTATGCAAAACAAGGCATCATAACTTAGGTCTGCTACATAGCCTAAACTTCAAATCTGAATTTCAAGCTGCCTTATGTGATAAGACATTTTTCCATCATTAATCTAATGAGATTCTCTTTTTTTCTTTGTAATGACTTACTCAAGCTTTGAGATTGGAGTGATCTCTGAGGTAGATGAGCTGGAAATATTTTCAATGTTTTCACTGTCCACAGTTACACTGGAAGAATCTTCATGTAGATCAACTGGAGGGAGTGTCTCAATCACAGATGGACTTAACTTTTTTGACTCTGCATTCTGTTTAAAAAAAAAAAAAGTTACATTAAATGTGGAGGTTAATAAATTATCTCTTTAGCTATACAGGATTTTATAAAATTATGTCTCAAAAGTGACAGTACCAAGAATGTACTTTTATAAAAATCCTTTCTTCTAACATTACCCCCCAAGGAATACATTTCATATTAAAATACAAGCTCTAGCCATTTTTCCTGGCATTTCACAAACTAGGACAAAGAAACCTGTCTTCCTTCTTTCCTATTTTCTATCAGGGCCCACATATATTTCCCTCTTACTGTAATTAATGCTAGCAGCAACAAAGAAATCATATGTAAATATGAAAAATAGTACAATACATACTTCTTGCCCTACAGCAGTTTAGAAGATAACGTGCATATAAGTGAAATAAGTCATACAGAGAAAGACAGATACCATATGTTTTCACTCTTATGTGGATCCTGAGAAACTTAACAGAAGTCCATGGGAGAGGGGAAGAAAAAAAAAAAAAGAGGTTAGAGAGGGAGAGAGCCAAAGCATAAGAGACTCTTAAAAACTGAGAACAAACTGAAGGTTGATGGGGGATGGGAGGGAAGGGAGGGTGGGTGATGGGTACTGAGGAGGGCACCTTTTGGAATGAGCACTGGGTGTTGTATGGAAACCAATTTGACAATAAATTTCATATTAAAAAAAAAGATAACGTGCATAAATAAAGAACAACACAGAGCATGTACACACAAGTACACAAGTACAATTACAATGCAATACATGATTCTCACTGCTCCTTCAGTGAGCAATGATGCTCTGGGCCATTCACCCCTCCAAAACACAATCTGAAATCTACCTAATACCACTCATATTTGAAACCTCTATCAGCACAGTCTCTCCCACAACCAATACTAAATAGAATTAACCTTTCCCTTTCCTCTATGCCTCCACTATTCTCTTCTATACAGCACCTCAAACACCTCAATTGCATTATTTATGTCTCTTCTTCTTCAAGTATACTACAAACATCTTGAGTAAGAACTGTGTTCTCTTGATCTTCATGTTCCATAGCACACAGTAGACATTTAATGCTTATTAAGTATCAAGTGAGAGGTACTCAAGCTCAGTTCAAAGAAAACAGAAACTATGGACTATTACAGACTAGAAGAAAGAGGACTGTAAAGAAAAAGAGGACCAATATGGGAGCAGAAAGGAAACACAAGGTATAGAGTCCAAAGAATACAAAATATGATCATTTGGGGAATTATTTACACTGAAATGAAAAATTCACAAAGGAATACAAATAGTTTGTATTTTATGGTGGAGGCCTTGAGAAAAGGAATATTAACATTATCATTTTAATATGTATTCAATGTAAAAAAAAAAAATCAGGGGCGCCTGGGTGGCGCAGTCAGTTAAGCGTCCGACTTCAGCCAGGTCACGATCTCGCGGTCCATGAGTTCGAGCCCTGCGTCAGGCTCTGGGCTGATGGCTCAGAGCCTGGAGCCTGCTTCCGATTCTGTGTCTCCCTCTCTCTCTGCCCCTCCCCCGTTCATGCTCTGTCTCTCTCTGTCCCAAAAATAAATAAACGTTGAAAAAAAAAATAATTAAAAATAAATAAATAAATAAATAAATAAATAAAAATTTTAAAAAATTAAAAAAAAATCAATGAGATAGTTTATACTTTTTTTTTTTTAATTAAGTCTCCAAAATCCAGTATGTATTTATAGCAAGTCTCTATTTGGACTGGTTGCATTTCCAGTGCTCAAGAGCCACGTGTAGCTAGTGGCTACTATACTGAACAACACAGGTCTATAAGACGCAGTAAGCACTTCAAAGTATTTGAACATGATTACACCATGATAAAAATTCTAGACAATGAACAATGGCAGGACTGTTCAGGAATAGTCATATAACCAGAAGGGTAACAGAGAACACTTTCTTACTCTATTGTACAAACATTTGACAAACATCTTCCAGAATCCAATAAAATGAAACACTACTTGTACTTAGTCCAATTAAGTCATAAAATAACTCTGACTGTATTTAAAAAAAAAAGAATTCTCCCTCATTTTGAGCTGAAGTTTGCTTTTGTTACTACTTGAGATACTTAGTTTTTCCTGAGTCTTTCTTCCTCCAGATCAAATATCCCTAGTTCCTTCAGCTATTCCTGATATTAAATGGGTTCCAGATGCTTCAGCATTCCAGTCAGCTTATATTCTTGTCTAGTTTTTAATATCTTTCATAAAATCTGGCATATAAAATAGAAAATAATATTCATGATGTAATATAAAAGGAAAAGGGAAAACATATTTTAACCTATAATTAATTCATATTCCACACTGAGTGACAAAAGTTTGGTATAAAAACATTCTTTGTTTTATATACAAATACTTCCTTTTAAGTTAGAAAACAATTTCCTGACATCTAAAAATCTAAAGAGACAAAGATACATTACAGTGAGCCAAAATGGAACCTAAAAAGAAATGAGAACTTAGACCCAAACTTTTACTACAAAGAAAATGGTCACATTTATTATTAAATCTGCAATTTTGCATTTTCTCAAAAGCAGTACTCTTAACAGGTGAACAGTATTAAGGCCAACAGCACGACAATTCAAAAAGAAAAAATAAAAATTCACAATATGATGACCAAACAGAAGTTTTCTATCTTGTAAAGTAGTTTTAAAAGACACATCATCAAAAATCAAAGCAACATAGCTTACTTGTACATCCACAGCAGAGTCATCTTTCAATTTATGTTCTTCTGGAGGAATAGGTAAGTTTGAACCCACTTTTTCCGATAATTTGGCATTGATAGGTCCCTCTCTTTCATCCTATATCGCAACAAAGAAAAAAGGCTAACTGATAAAATTGTCTCACAAAACAGTCCTAAGCAAAATTATATACTTTACAACCACAACACTGTCTTGTATGCACTTGACTGTAATTACTTTTATTTGTTTACACGGTTATTGTCCATCTTCCTGCATCCCCTTCCTTGCCACCACAGTGAAAACAGACACTAAATGAGTTCAAGACCCTCATTTGATTTCTTAATAAGCACTTTAGTCCTACCACCCAGCACTATGTATGTGGCAGGATCTCTAATAAGTGAAAGTACATACAGCTCTTTGTGCCATCTCTTTTGACACTTACTTTCAAGTTAGGATTTCAGGTTTAAATATATTTTTTAGCTATACATTTCATAAAAGCAAAGTTCATATTCTTTGTTTATCTAAACAATATATACCAGGTACCTAAACGTTTGCTGAGTTATGTTTCCCCCCTAAATGTTTTGCTTATATTTACTCTCACAACATTTAAGTCTTCAAATTTCTTGTCAGAGATTAGATCAAAGTCTCATAGACTGTGGGTGAAAGTATGAAATTATACTCTTCTTAAAGAGATACTCATTATTTGACATATTCAGCTTAATACAGAAGAACTGAAAATGAGGACTGGTAAATAGTTGCTTTTCATAAATCTTTGACAATTATAACTTCATCTATTAAAAGGCGTATAACAACATTCTGATATACCGCTCTCAAACATCACTCCATCACACACACATAGACACACACTCTCTCACACAGAACAGGATATTTGGACACAGAAGTCCAAGGTATGTTTTTAGTTAACTTCAGCTACTTTACCTCTTATTCCTCTATGAAAAATCATCTCCCTTTTCTTCTACAAAATTTTAGTTCCATTTTTTCCTGATAATTGCTACTAGACTCAGAAAGCACACATAAAAAATAATTTTGCCTCAATTTTATTTTTATTTATTACAGAGAGAAATAAGGGAATATTAGCATTATTATTTTAATTTGGGGCGCCTGGGTGGCTCAGTCGGTTAAGCGGCCGACTTCGGCTCAGGTCATGATCTCACGGTCCGTGAGTTCGAGCCCCGCGTCGGGCTCTGTGCTGACAGCTCAGAGCCTGGAGCCCGTTTCAGATTCTGTGTCTCCCTCTCTCCGACCCTCCCCTGTTCATGCTCTGTCTCTCCCTGTCTCAAAAATAAATAAAATGTTAAAAAAAATTTTTTGGGGGGCGCCTGGGTGGCTCAGTCAGTTAAGCGGCCAACTTCGGCTCAGGTCATGATCTTTGCGGTCCGTGAGTTCGAGCCCCGCGTCGGGCTCTGTGCTGACAGCTCAGAACCTGGAGCCTGTTTCAGATTCTGTGTCTCCCTCTCTCTCTGACCCTCCCCCGTTCATGCTCTGTCTCTGTCTCAAAAATAAATAAACGTTAAAAAAAAATTTAAAAAAAATTTTTTTTTAAAGAAAAATGACTCCCTTTGTCCTCCAGTGGCTCTCTTGAGAGGTCTTTTTGGTTATACCGATGTATGAAAAAGGGCATTCATTACTCTGGATGAAGTATGTAATAAGAATTTTTGTTTTTAGTATCTTAAAAAGTTGCTTGGCCCTATAAAAGGTAGTCTTCAGAGAGGAGACTGATCATTCTTGGGTGAATATAGGCTCCAATATGGGAAAATACCGTGGGACTATGGAGCAACAAGTGTGAAATGCCAACTTGGACAGGGAGAATGGACTCTCATTCGTGGGCTCGGATTAAAGTTATCTTTAAGAATCATTAGAAAAATGACTAAACATGAGAATATGAAATAAAACAAGCATGTCTTTAATATCCAATTCACAGGGAACAGTGACTGTGTGGCCAGACACTCTTGTAAATACATCTATCTCCTCCAGAGCTCTCCTCTTACCCCTCTAGTTAACTGGAGGGACTAACAGCATTCAAAATAAAAACATTTACAATTAAAAAAAAAAATAGAGATTCAGCAGCAGTCTTCAGAATTTTAAACGCTCCACCACAGAAATATATCCTCGTTAACTCCAAAATTTGCATAATCCACTCTAAATGTCATGCCAACCATCCAGGCATGTAATTATAAATCTGTATTTCCACACACACACGCATACACAAGCACATGTGCATATACACAGCTGAGAAACAATGCAAAAGTTTGTCAATAAAGAAATATTTAATAAATTATGAAATATCTATATGAATGAATAAAAATGTAGCCATTATAAGAATATAACATAAAGGGGCGCCTGGGTGGCGCAGTCGGTTAAGCGTCCGACTTCAGCTCAGGTCATGATCTCGCAGTCCGTGAGTTCGAGCCCCGCGTCTGGCTCTGGGCTGATGGCTCAGAGCCTGGAGCCTGGTTCCGATTCTGTGTCTCCCTCTCTCTCTGCCCCTCCCCCGTTCATGCTCTGTCTCTCTCTGTCCCAAAAATAAATAAACGTTGAAAAAAAAAAAAGAATATAACATAAAAAGGAGTCCATGAGATATTACTGGGGCAGAGGGAAAAGTCAATTTGTAGAATATTTATAATGTGACATTTCATGGAAAATAAAAATATTAATCTGTGTGCCATATAATGGCATATAGATAACTACAAAAAAACTGTCTCAATCTTTTCACAAGAAACAGTAAATTATGGCTCCTTTGGAGAGGAAAATAGAATATAAACATAAATATTTTATAGTTGGTATAAATGACTTCTATACAGTTGATCCTTAAACAATGCAGGGGTTAGGGATACCAAGCCCTAGCACAGTCAAAAATCTCTCTATAACTTTTGACTCCCCCAAAACTTAACTTCTAATAGCTTGTTGTTGACCAAAGCTGTACCAATAATATAAGCAGTAAATTACCACATGTTTCGTATATTATACACAGTATACATTTTTACAATGAAGTAAAAGCTAGAGAAGGGGTGCCTGGGTGGCTCATTCGGTTAAGCATCCGACTCTTGATTTTAGCTCAGAGGTCATGATCTCACAGTTTGTGAGTTTGAGCCCCATGTGGGGGTTCCACGCTGTCATCTCGGAGCCTGCTTGGGATTCTCTCTCTCCCTCTGCCCCTTCCCCACTCATACACAAGCATGCTCGAAAGAAAGAAAGAAAGAAAGAAAGAAAGAAAGAAAGAAAGAAAGACAGACTTAAAGAAGGTAGAGAAAAGAAAATGTTAAGAAAATCATAAGAGAAAATACATTTACAATACTGTACCATAAAAAATCTGCATATTAGTATGGACACACATAACTCAAGCCCATGTCATTCAAGGGTCAACTGTATTTTAAAATATATATATTGATAGGGGGAAGCCAAATCTAGTCAATACTCACCTTTTTCATTTAAAATGATACAATAATAAATGATTTACAGATCTGGTCTGGTTTTTTGGACTCTCTATTCACTCCATCAAATTATATAAAAAACTACATAACCACTGACTGCAGACTCTCCCTATAATCCTGATTTCTAAGTTCTTATAATAAAACTGGTGTTTCTTTTGAAACCCTTTAACTAATTAGAGCATTAAAAAGTGAGCCACTGGTTTTCAGTTTTCTGAATAGGTATTATTTTCCTCCTTACTCTAGGACTAAGGATGTTAGAACATTCTAAACATAAGCAAAAAGAATAAACATATAAATATTTCAGAGATAGCTTACTTTCAGAATTACCTGAGTAACTCTTCAGATTACAGTGAGAATTACAAATCACCAAAAATTATGACATAGTATTTCTGAAATTACTTTTATTCCGAATGTTTTGAGGAAGTCTTAGAAAGCTGACACACAAATTACATTGTCAACTTTATTTAAGGTACCTTTTTCTGGAATTGTACATCTTCATTTTCTAGTGCACAATTGTCATCTTGAGAGTAATATGATGAAGCTGAAGAACTCTCTTTACAACATACACGCCAACTGGGAAGCCTGTAAAACATCCACCACCACCAAAAGAAAGAAAGAGGGAAAAGTTGTTAAGCCAACACATTCCCTACCACGGGCTAGAATTTGAGGCAATAAACAAATAGATGGCTCTTACACTAATGCCCTAAAGAACTTAACAATTTAATGAAGACAAATATACATAAGACGAGGGTTTTTATTTAATGCCCTGAAAACAAAAACCATAAACAGTGTGTTATCAGCATCCCAAATTAAGGCATTATGAATTTCATAAAGGTGAAACAGTAAGGCCTTCACAAAAGGAGTGTCTGAAAATTATCACAAAAGGAACAGAAAAAGTTGTCAAAGGGCTAACACCCTCAGAAAGTACCAGATGCCAATAATATTTGAAATTTTACCAAATACTTAAGAAGAGATAACTCCAAGCTACCTAAACTATTTCAAAGCACAGAAGTACAGCTTCCAAAATATTTTTATATAGGAACATGGTAGTGATATCCAAAATTAAGAGAAAGAGCACACACAAGTGAATACTACAGGTTAATACACCTTAGGAAATAGGACACGAAAAGTCTAAATGAAACAATAAAAAAAAATAGTCTTTAAGGACATACCAAAGAAATAATATACCACTGTTATGATCAAGTAGAGTTTAGCTCTGATAGTCAAAAGTGGTCGAAATAACAGAATCTGTTTATTTAGTTTACCATGCAAAAAAATATCAAGGAAAAATGTGATTATCTTCATAGTCACTGAAAGACATCTGATAAACTTACACATCCATCAAGATTTTTTTAAATAGGAAAAAGCAGATGTTTACCATGGAAACATATATTCATAATACACAAGCCTGAAAGTCAGTACCAAACTTAGTGAAGCAACTTAAAAATAACCCTATTTAGATCTGAAACAAGACAAGAATGTCCATTATTGCTAGTATTACATAATATGATAAAGGATATAAAAATGGAAAAAGAGACAATAAAATCATCATTAATTGCAGATAATGAGTTTATACAGGTGGAAAATTAAAAAGAACCACCTATTAAAAGATATCTTGGGTATAAAAATTATATTCTTAGGTACAAAATTAAGAATCAGGGGTGCCTGAGTGGCTCAGTAAGTTGAGCGTCCAAGTCTTGATTTCAGCTCAGGTAAAGATTCCAGTGTTGTGGGATCTAGCCCCGCATCAGGCTCTGCACTGAGCATGAAGCCCGCTTAAGATTCTCTCTCCCTCAGTCCCTCTCCCCTGCTCACGTGCTTTACTCTCTCAAATAAATAAAATAAATAAACAAACAAACAGAATCAACTCAACTCTACTAAAACCATCACAACCAGTTACAAGATGAAATAGAAGAAAAATACCCATTTGTAAAGAAACAATACTAAAATATACACTTAGCTACAAATCAAAACCACAATGAGATACCACCACACACCTGTCAGAATGGCTAAAATTAACAACTCAGGAAACAACAGATGTTGGTGATAAGCAGATGCAGAGAAAGGGGAACACTTTTACACTGCTGGTGGGAATGCAAACTGGTGCAGCCACTCTGGAAAACAGTATGGAGGTTCCTCAAAAAATTAAAAATAGAGCTACCCTATGACCCAGCAATTGCACTACTAGGTATTTACCCAAAGGATACAAAAATGCTGATATGAAGGGGTACATGCACCCCAATGTTTACAGCCACACTATCAACAATAGCCAAATTATGGAAAGAGCCCAAATGTCCATTGACTGATGAATGGATTAAAAAGATGTGTATACACACACACACACACACACACACACACACACACACACACACTGGAATATTACTTGGCAATCAAAAAGAATGAAATCTTGCCATTTGCAACAATGTGGATGGAACTAGAATGTATTATGCTAAGCGAAATAGAGAAAGATAAATATATGATTTCATTCATATGTGGCATTTAAGAAACAAAAGAGATGAACATAGGGGAAGGGAAAGAAAAATAAGATAAAAACAGAGAGGGAGGCAAACCCTAAGAGACTGTTAAGTACAGAGAACAAACTAAGGGGTTTTGGAGGGGTACTGGGTGGGGGGATGGGCTAAATGGGTGATGGGCACTAAGGAGGGCACTTGGGATGAGCACTGGGTGATATCTGTAAGTGATGAATCACTAAATTCTACTCTTGAAACATTACACTGTATGTTAACTAACTTGGATTTAGTAAATTTAAAAATAAATAAAATAAAATATAAACTTAGCAAGAAATGTTCTATTAAGTAGAACTGCTTCAAATTGCCAATATTTGACAATTCTCTGACATGGAAAAGTCAAATTATATGATTCAAGTTAGTATATACAGAAGATTTGAAAGATATTTAAGAGCTAAAGACGTTTTTAAGGAGACAGGCTGACTCTAAAGTTTATATAAACAGTAAGAATAGTCAAGAAGATTTTAATTTGAGGAAACTAGATGTCTGTGAAACCACAATGGTTACAACAATATGGTACTGAGATTAGAGGGGGAAAGGGAATCCCCAGGGTGACTGGAAATAGAAATCCTAGGATGACAGCTATACACAGAGAACAGAGGGCAATCTGTCTAAATTGGAGGTAATGAGAAACTCTTAGAAGAACCTTCTTTCAGAGGATGAAACTGACGGCATACCTGACAGGTCTTTGAAAATCCTAACTACAGATTTATGTAACTGGCAGTTTGTAATTAAATAGAAACATAAAGGGTGCCTGGATGGCTCAGTCAGTTAAGCACTGATTTTTGCTCAGGTCATGTGATCTTACGGTTGGTAAGACTGAGCCCTGAGTAGGGCTCTGCACTGATAGCTCTAAGCCTGCTTGAGATTCTCTCTCCTTCTCTATGCCCCTCCCCCACTTGAGCGCAAACACATGAGCACTCTTTCTCTCTCAAAAATAAACATTTAAAACATAAATTCCTTGAGAACCAATTCCTAACCACTTTAACCTCACCCCACAAAGCCAAAACTTGCAAATATAAGGTGCTTAATAAATATTTGTTAAATGAATGAAAGGTCTGTGGAGAACTGTTTTGTAGCACACACCAGAGGGAAATTCAGTCATTTTTTATTCCTCTCCCATCACCATGTCACCTCACCACTACCACTCCCCAAACTCATCCACCCACCACTTCACCACACACATAAACTCAAAAAAAGAGAGTCTGGAGACTAAGAGGATATTTATCCTTTTTTGTCAGCTTCTCCCTACCAATGTGGCATGGATTTGTCATTCATAAAGAAAGGTATTAACTGTATGATTAAACAAAAATCACATTTGAGTGCCATTTAGGATACCAAGCTTTACACACTTTAGTGAAACAAGAGTATCATACATGCTGGTTATTATGCTTACAGAAAATACTCACTAACATCCAGTCTGAAAGCCTTACTAGTCACAAGTACCAGTAGTTATAAAGTATGTGCGTGTGCATGCTTTTCAAAGAAAAATGACCATCTGACATCTTGAGCAAGAAAAATGTTTAAAGGATTAAAAACAGTAAATCTATAACAAAATCAACCAAAGTAGAATCTACATGGCTGAAAAGTCATCTTTAAAAGAAAACTTACGTTAAGCAGATTTTAAATTTAAAATTTTTGTTTACGCAAACTTGGAAAAGGAATTTTTTTGGTAACTTTATGTACTTATTATCTTATCATTATGGTAGTGTCACAAATGTTCTGCCAATCAAATTGTCATTTCCTTTTACATGTAGTTGATGTTCTAATCTAAATGATATAACCAATCAATATACTTAGAAAACCTAGCAAAGGCATATGGCAAATAGTCAATAAATACTCAAGTGATTTCTTCTTCCAAACTTTTTAAAAACCATTTTCAACTAAAAATATGTGTATAAATATGTTCATATATATATATATATATATACACACATACACATATGTATATGTGTGTGTGTATACATATACACATACACACACATATATATATACACACACACACACACACACACATACACTGAATATGTAGAATATTCTTATGGAAAACAAATCATTTTCTGGGTAGGAATTTTGAGGGTGAGGGTGGGAGGGGTAAAAATACCATCAATCTAGCTTTGTGTTCTCTAGCTTTAGGTTATCTTTAACAGAGAACTACACACACACACACACACACACACACGCACAAACCCAAACAGCATCTCAAGAACTAAGAAATATAACAAATCAGTTTTATCTATACAAGTAACTGTACATTAAAAAAAAAAAAAGTTTTGTAAACAGGGGACCAAATTACCAAAGATTAGTACTATTCTCCAAAATTTAAAACATGAAGAAAAACTTACAGGAACCATTAAATCAATCAACAAATTTCATAAAAATTTAGTCAAAACCAAAATGAGATCAAATTTCAGCTGATAGAATGACCTGATTTTTAAAATTTTATTTAAGGGGCGCCTGGGTGGCGCAGTCGGTTAAGCGTCCGACTTCAGCCAGGTCACGATCTCGCAGTCCGTGAGTTCGAGCCCCGCGTCAGGCTCTGGGCTGATGGCTCAGAGCCTGGAGCCTGTTTCCGATTCTGTGTCTCCCTCTCTCTCTGCTCCTCCCCCGTTCATGCTCTGTCTCTCTCTGTCCCAAAAATAAATAAAAACGTTGAAAAAAAAAAAATTTAAAATTTTATTTAAGAGCTGAAATTGCCACATAATTTCCTCAAGACCTTTAAACATCAACGAATTCAAAAGCTCTGGACTTCAACAAATAATTATTAGTGTCTGATGGGAGGTGAAAAATAATAGAAATAAAATTTAAGTTGGGATAGCATTCCTGTTAAGAACATGCCTAGTGTGTGTGTGGCTATCTTTCATGGACCTTCTTTTATTAAAGTACTTCCTGGGGCAGCTCAGTCAGTTAAGCATCCAACTCTTGATTTTGGCTCAGGTCATGATCTCAAGGTTTGTGAGATCAAGCCTCGCTTCGGGCTCTGTGTTGACACTGTGGAGCCAGCTTGGGATTCTCTCCCCACCCCCCTCTGCTCCTACCCTGCTCATGTTTGCACTCTTTCTCAAATAAAATGAACTTAAAAAATAACTTCCTGATAAAGGGCCTAAAAAAGTCATAGCCTTGATAGATAGATAGATAGATAGAGCAATAGATTGAAAGATCTCCACTACATCAGTTATGTTATGGTGTAAAATTACAAATACTACTATAATTTACAGGCAAGGTTTCAAGTCATGACCACCAATGTTGAATTTAATAGTCATTATAATTATTAGTGGAGAAAAAAAATAAAATTTCATAGAAGGGATGTAGTAATGGAAATCTTTCCATTCCTTCAGGAGGTCATGATAACGGGGGTATATGGCAAAGATGTGCAGAGGTGCATAATATTACAAGATACATTCGACTGTGACAATTTGCTAGTTGGCCTAGCATAATGGTTAAAAGAATGAGGTCCAGAGTCACACAGCCTGTATGATCTTGGGCAAGCTCATTAAATAAACATTAATTTCTCTGTGCCTATTTCCTCAAAATAGTATTACCTATTTGAGGGGACTGTTATAAGAATTTGATGAGCTAGCTTAAAGCCCTTAGAACTGTGACAGCACATAGTAAACACAATATTAGGCATTATGCTTACTAAAACAAAAAATATTTTAATTCTAAGAGAATAAAAACAGGTATTTTGGGGTTGGAACATGGTTCAGTGACAATAACAAACTGATGTAGAATGTTAATTTTTACTTTTGAACTATCCCTAACATCTTCTTTCATCTCTTGCCCACAGCTGATCAGATATAAAATTATTACAAAATGTCTTTGACACTCAAAATTTATCCTATCCTCTAAGTTCTATAACCTTGAATAAATAGTTAATTAAAAAAAAACCCTTTGGGGTACCTGAATGGCTCAGCCTGTTAAGCATCCAACTCTTGATTTCGGTTCAGGTCATGATCTTACAGTTTGTAAGTTCAAGCCCTGTGTTGGGCTGGCTCTATGCTGACAGTGCTTGGGATTCTCTCTCTCTCCCTCTCTCTGCCCCTCCCATGCTTCTCTCTCTCTCTCTCTCTCTCTCTCTCTCTCTCTCAGAATAAATAAACTTAAAAAAATTGTCAAAAAAACACTTTGGAGATTTTTTATCATCTGCACATGATTTCTTGGTCAGTTCACTTGATTATATTGTTAAATGGTGGGTTCTTTTTTTGTTAGGTTTATTTATTCTGAAAGAGAGAGGGAGAGAGAGAGAGCGTGTTCACAATGGGCTAGAGAGAGGGGGAGAGAACATCCCAAGTAGGCTCTGCACTGCCCGTGTGGAGCCCGACATGGGGCTCAAATTCACTGACTGTGAGATTATGACCTGAGCCGAAGTAGATGTTTAATGGACTGAGCCACCCAGGCGCCCCTAAATGCTGGGTTCTAACCAACATGAACAGAATTACACTGAGGAATTTAAATCAGTGTGCAATTAGGCTGGCATCCTGCATATGGAAATACCTCCACACAACTGCCTTCAAAAAAATGTGTTCACTTTTATTGAAGTATTTATAAGTACAATTGTAGGACATTTTAGTTTAATGCTATTCCACTACTTGATCCCCCCCCAAAAAAATTGCTAGGCAAAGAACTTTTATGTGTGATGTAAAAAGCATGGTCCATGTGCTGTACTAATTTCTTTTGACAAATGTAACATGATTACATGTAATGTTAATATTCAGGGAAGCTAGGTGAAGTGTATGTGGTTAACTCTCTGTACTACCTTTGCATATTGTCTATAAATTTAGAATCATTCCAAAATATAAGTTTCTCTTAAAAATAAGCAGAATCCATGAAAGAAGTAATTGATAAACTAACCATCAAAATTAAAAACTTCTGTAAAACACACTTATGAAATGAGAAGGCAAGTTACAGACTAGGAAACAATATTTACAAAGCATATACTTGATAAAGAATTTGTATCCAGTGTAAAGAACTCTCAAAACTCAATTAAGAAACAACCAAATTTTTAAAAAAACAGGCAAAAGATTTTGATAGTCATATCACCAAAGGAAACCTAGGAATGGCAAATAAACATGTGAAAGATGCTTAACATCATCGTTATTCTTAGAGAAATGCAAATCAAAACCACAATGAGATACCACTACATACCTAATAAAATGGCTTAACATTTAAGAGACTGAACATACTAAGTGTTGCAAACAATATAGAAGCACTCTTATATGGTGGGAATCTAAAACGGTACAACCACTTTGGAAAACAATTTGGCACTGCCTTAAAAGTGAAACAGACCCAAATAATCCAGCCATTCCACCCTTAAGTATTCACTCAAGAGAAAGACACAAAAGGTCACAGCAGCTCTATTTGTAATAGTCAAGAACTGGGGGGAAAAAAAACCTCAAATATCCATGAACAGGTACACAGATAAACAATTTATACTATAGACATGTAATGTAATAATATTCAGCAATAAAAAGATATTGATCTGAAACACAACATCCTGGACAACTCTCCAAATAATTATTTTCTGTGAAAGATGTCAAACCAAAAAAAAAAGTATATAATGCATGATTCCATTTATATAATGGAATTTATATAATACAAAATATAATGCATTTATATAATACAAAAAATGCAAACTAAACTACAGCTACAGAATGCAAATCAGTGGCTGCCTGCAGGAAGCAGGCCAGAAGGCAGGGATTACAAAGGGACATGAGAAAATTCCTGAGGGTAAAGGATATGTTTGCTAAGTTGCTTTTGGTGAGAGTTTCATGGATGTATACATATACCAAAAGGTATCAAATTGTCCAATTTATGTAGTATATTGTATACCAATTATGCCCCTGAAAAAGCTGTTTTAAGAAGTGGAGCGGAGAGAAATAAAACAAGAATGACAAGAGATTGATCATTATTGAAGCTAGGCAACAGGTGCCTGCCTATTGCACGCCTTTCTACAATTTGATGTCTTTAAATTCCCATAAGAACAAGTTTTGGAATTCTGCCCACTTTTAAACAGAAAGAAAAAAATAATTCAATGTTGTATCTATTTGCAACATATATTATTGTAATACCTGCCTGGGTATAATTGCCAGAATAAAATTCTTCAAAGTGGACAAAAATCATATGCATAAATTATAAGCTGTATAGAGCTCAAAAGCAACAGAAACATTACAAATTGTTGAGCACTCCATTTTAGTTTCTTATTTACATCATTAATACGTGTAATCTTTTTTTGTTCACTTTCAAAAATAGGCTGACCATATATTAATAGATTAAACATATATCCATCTATTTTAATGACAAATATTTGTTATTTGCCTATAATTTCCACAAAAGCTCTTTTAGATATGGTCTTAATGGTTATAGATTTAAAAAAAAAAAAGTACCACAATACAGAAGGAATGAATGTCTGCATCCAGATGACAGTACATAGTCTTTTCTTAATGGACAGATTCAACCTGAATATGCAGTGGGTGAAGTTTTTCTTGCAGTGGGAACCTACAGTTTAATGCTGCCAGGCACTGTGCTATTTTCAAGGGTATGTTACAACTATATATTTCAAAAAACAATTGTTAAGATTTAAATGTTAGGGTAAAGGAACATCAATTAACTCTTAACAAAGGGAACAGGAGGAGGACTCAGGAATTTTTTTCTGTAGGATACAGCAACTAAATTAAGCCTTGAAGCTTATTTTACAACTGCCTAGTTTAGAAATACTGAACTAGCTACCTTTACAATTACTTTTTATAATCTTATCAAAGAAATCTAGCAAAATAATGTAATAATGAATTCCAGGACACATTAATGTGCAATAAAGAATATGCTAATATGCAAATGAGCCAAGCCTAATAATTGCAGAGGTAAGGACAAAACTAAACTGAAGTCTATTAAACTTTCAAATGAGTTCATGTCGTTTCTCTCTGAGTTATACTGAAGAAACTATATCAGCACTTAAGACTACCAATACATACCAGATATTATGTTAGATACAGAAGCTTATTAGGAAATGTTAGGTATAATTTTCAACTCATTAAAAATTTCAGTAAAGATACATTGAGAAAACATTAAAAAAAACAAAGTAGACAAAACTGAATTAAATTGATAAACATTACGTCACTAACAGATTTATTATTTATCTTAATAAAAAGATACAATGATTATAAACATATATGCACCCAAAAATATCATTTCGAAATATATAAAACCCCCAAACCTGCATGTGGAAACAGAATAATCAAAAATTATGGTAGCCTATTTTAAATTATCTCTTACAAAATAATACACGGACAAAATCTAAGAAAACATGAGATTTACATTATATATAAGAAACAAGCTTGACCAAATATATATAACTTTATAACAAATACAAAATAAACATTCTTTTTCAAGCACACATGGGATATCTCCCAAATACTAACCATACACTAAAACTTCAAAAGAAGACTCAAATTCCAAAGGCTGAAGATCTAATAAACTATACTCTCCAACTACCCTGCAACAATTTTTGAAGTAACAAAAAGATTCCCAACAACATCCTAAGCCTGGAAACAAAAATTATGCAGCAGAATCATCCTTCCATTAAAGAGGAAACAATGAGAAACTTTAGGAAATATTATAGTGGAGGACTACTATTGGTAGGATGAGATGCAGATAAGACAAATTGGTGGGATGCAGATAAGACAACGGCAGGAAAACTTTATTTCCAAAGAAGAGCTAGTTTCAAAACAAGAGCTCATCTTTCAACTCAAAGAGATAATAGTGTAAATCGGAGAAAAAAAAAATTACAAAAAAAAAAAAAAAGAAAGAAGGCTACAAGGACAGAAATCAATGAAATAAAGACCAAAGGCAAAGATTAAGAAAAACAAAACTTAGTTCTTTGAAGAAAATGTTAGAAAGATGAATTTCTGGCAAAACCAATCAAGGAGAGTTGGTGATATGAATTAACATGGCACAAAAACATGAAATACCACAGACAAAACAGATTTTTTAAACTGTAAAATATTACAAACTATATAAATACCTATATATTTGAAAATTCACAAGAAATAGATATTTCTAGAAAAATAGCAAAATTGGCACAAAGTAATAATTGTAATAAACTAATGATAATTAAGGAAATTTGAGTGGATTAACCAATACTGCACATAGGAAAGGGAAAAATCCCAACCCAGGGTTGTTTTCTTCTTTTTTTTTTTTTTTCCACTTTTTATTTGGAAATAATTTCAAGGCTTCCAAAGAATTGTCAGCACATTACAAAGAACATCCACAAACTCATTACCCATATCAAACTATTGGTAACATTTTGCCCCATTTCTTCCATCATTTGTCACTTGCTCATGGCATACTCTCACAACCTCCTTCCCACACTCTCCTTTCTCTCCCTCCATGTAATTTATCTCTAAATACCTTAGTATGTATTTCCACAGAATAAGGATATTCTCTTACATAAACACAGTGCAGTTGTCAATTTCAACAAATGTTACATTGACATAATACTTTAACCTATCATCCATATTTTCAATTGTGTCAATTAATCCAATAATGTCCTTACAGCATTTCCCCTGTACTACACCGAAGTACAGAATTGAGTCTAGGATCATGTCCTGCACTTATCATGTGTCTTCAGAGTCTCCTTTACCTGGAATAGTTCTTGGCCTTTACCTTATGTGGCACTGACATTTTTGATGAACACAATCCTTTTATTTTTAAATAATAGGGTCCTTATTTGAGGTTTGTCTGATGTTTCTTCATGACCAGATTCAGGTTATGTATTCCAGGACAGAATCCTCCATAATAAGTGATGTTGTGTCTTTCCAGAAGCATACGATACCCATCTGTTTCAGCACTTGCAATTCCACTTTTAGGTACTTCTCAAGAGAAATGAAAACTATGTCCACAAAAAGCATTATACAAAAATGTCCCCAGTAGTTTTATTTCTAATAGCCAAAAACTGGAATCAGCCCAGATGTCCAAAAGCAGTGAAATAAACAAACTGTAGTATATTAATACAATGCACTCCTAATAAAAATCTAAGAGTTACTGATTAATTAAACAACATGGATAAATCTTGGAAACATTATGCTTTGCTGAGTGAAAGAAACCAGACACAAGAACATACTGTATAACTCCATGTAGATGAAGTTCCAGAATTAGCAAAACTAATCCACAGTGACAGAAATCAAATCACTGGTTGCTTCAGCTGATTCGCTAGAAAAGGACATGGAGAACATTCTGAGGTGATACAAATGTTCTACATTTTGATGGGGTGCGAGTTACACTAATATATGGATTTGTCAAAACTGATCCAACTATATACAGAGTTAATATATGTGCATTTCACTATAAATTATGTGAATTTCACATAATATATGTGCATTTCAATGTAAATTATCTTAACTTAAAAATTTAAGAAACAGGGGCACTTGGGTGGCTCAGTTGGTTAAGTGTCTGACTCTTGATTTTGGCTCAAGTCATGAGCCCATACTTCGCGAGTTTGAGCCCTGCATTAGGCTCCACGCTCACAGTGTGGAGCCTGCTTGGGATTCTCTCCCTCTCTCTCTGCCCCTCCTTAGCTCACACACAAGTGTGCTCTCTCTCTCTCTCTCAATACACTTTTTTTTAAAAATTTAAGAAACAAAAAAGTCTGTATTTTCCTCCCAGCAAAAACCAAACAGAAAATAAGCTATTAGCAAGAACAAATATTATAAAACAATTTAGAAATTAACTGAAGAAAATACACAATCATTTACAGATAAAAATGTTTAACTCTAGTAATGATCATAAATACATGAGGATCCAATATGTTCATAAATGGAATGCTGGGGACAGCAATGTAAAGATAGTAATTCATCACTCAAATATGACTCCTATCAAAATACGTGAAGGATCCTATTGCTCTAAATATGATATAGAAAAAAAGTGGCCCAAGAATAACTAAATTAACAAAAAAAGCAAAGACATGTGGTTCACCCTGCCAGATAATTAAATTTATTACAAAACCACTTTAATTAGACTACAGTACTAGGATAACAAAAGACAGGCAACTGGAACAGAATACTCCTAAATGCATTTGTTGATATATAGTCTCTCTTTAGAAGTCTACACACAAAATGCACAATGAATGAATGGTAACAGGCTTTCCTGAGGACATCTGCCACAACATTAACTACTTAGAATTCATTTTAATGATGACTCTAAGAACTAAAGCAAGTAAAAATAAAAGTGTTAAAGGACAAGTAGAAAAAAGAATGAGATTAACAGCATCATACCATACCATTTGGTATCATACCATACCAAAATTTGCATGAATTTTATAATATACAAGCAAAACAAGACTATTTTGGAAGAAAACATATCAAATACATGAAAGCTGACTGGAAAGACATCATATATACTCTAAGGTAAATGGCTAAAATGGGGGAAAAGAGGAATGAATGAAACTGAAGGAGTAATCATGTAAAATAGAGTAAAAAAGGGGATCCATGCAGAACTCTGTATAAACAGAGTATAAGCAATCCAATCCTAAGCACCTGATGTCTCGAGAAAAAACTCATGCATTTATTTGTTTGTTTGTTTATTTATTTATGAGAGCGTGTATGCGTGAATGGGGCGGGCGAGGGGCAGGAGAGGGAGGGAGGGAGAGAGAGAGAGAGACAGAGGGAGAGAGAGAGAGAGAGAGAGAGAGAGAGAGAATCTTAAGCAGGCTCCACACTCAGTGCGGAGACTGATGTAGGGCTCAATCTCACGATCCTGGAATCATGACCTAGGCCAAAATCAAGAGTCAGATGCTCAAGTGACTGAGCCACGCAAGCATCCCTGGGTTTTGTTTTGTTTTGTTGTTTGTTCAGACTTTTAGGTGAAAGTAGTAGTCTAATTTTTACAAATAAAGAAGCTAGGGGCGCCTGGGTGGCGCAGTCGGTTAAGCGTCCGACTTCAGCCAGGTCACGATCTCGCGGTCCGTGAGTTCGAGCCCCGCGTCAGGCTCTGGGCTGATGGCTCAGAGCCTGGAGCCTGTTTCCGATTCTGTGTCTCCCTCTCTCTCTGCCCCTCCCCCGTTCATGCTCTGTCTCTCTCTGTCCCAAAAATAAATAAAAAAAAACGTTGAAAAAAAAATTAAAAAAAAAAAACAAATAAAGAAGCTAAAGCTCAGCAGTTAAGCTGCCCAAAGTTATTCAATTTGTCACTGCAAACCTGGATTTCTCCCTCTCCAAAGCCTATCATCTTTCTTTATTGCTGTATTTCATATTTCATATTCTCTGGTCAACAGATAAAAGAAAAGTGAGATAACAATCTGTTCACTCAACAATTGATGGTATTAGTCAAGGTCAGTTATAGCGTAACAAAAATATAAGAACGATCCCAAAAGAGGAATAATGTTTACTTCTCTTGCCAACAGGAGATAAATATGAAGTTTTGCAGCACAGTGACTAGGACATGGACCTAAGAGTCAAGATCCCCAAGTGTTATTCCCAGGTCCTCCATTTATTAGTTGTATGTTCTTGGGCAAATTATACAACCTGTGTGCCTCAATACTGATACTCTAAAATGGAGTTATTATGAGGAAAATTAAATGATGCATGTGCTATGCTTAGCCTGGCATAAAATATGCACTCAAATGTTAGCTACTGTTATCAGCTATTGCGCTCCTGTCCTATCTATCTTCTTTTACTTATCAAATTCCAGAGTCGTTTATACTTGTAGTCTCAATTTCTTTACCTTCTACTTAGCCCTCGTCCAGGTGAATTCTAGTTTCTGCCTTCATTAAACTACTGAAATGAGTATGGTAGCAGCAGAATTTACCTTTTTTGATTTCTCTGCTGCTTCCATTGAAACCCTCTTCTCCTCTGGTTTGCCAAATTACACATGACTGCTTCTCATCCCTCTCTGAAGACTGCTGATATGCTGCTTCTGCTGACTACAGATTAAAGTCTGGTGCTTCCAGGGTTCCGTTCTCACTCTTCCGTCTATACTCTACTTCATTTCTAGGGATATTGCATTTACTCTCATAGTTTTTGGCTAATGGCTACTTTTATCTTCAGCCCTTATTATCTTCTTCAAACTGGTCCTTTTCTTAAAAACCCTTCAATGATACCTATATTAATGTTGCAAAAAAATTAACTTCATTTAAAAATTGAATCTCTCTCCCTTCATGTTCCAAGACATCTCCGAAACAACTAAATCCAAACTTGAACACAAAAATCTTCCTCTTCCAAATCTCCCCTTCATATATCCTTAATTTCATCATGTGATACTGCTATCCACCCAGTTCTCAAGTTAGGAACCTGAAAAACAGGGGTGCCTGGGTGGCTCAGTCGACTTGAGCATCTGACCTTTGATTTCAGCTCAGGTTATGATCTTGCAGTCATAGCATTGAGCCCCACACCAGGCTCTGTGCTGAATGTGGAGCTTGTTTGGGATTCTCTCACTCTCTCTGCCCCTCTCCCATTCATGTGCACTCTCTCTCTCTCAAAATAAATAAACATTAAAAAAAAATAAACCTGAAAAACACCTATACTACTCCTTTTCCTTCACCCTGACTCCACTATCTCCAGTTAATTTTACCTCAAATTTCTATAATCCATTCCTCCATCCGTTATGACTGCCCTTAGCTCAAGCCCTCATGTCTTACTTAGAGCAATCTCCTAACAGAGTTCCCTAACTCCGATCTTACCACCTCTGCAAATCAACCCTTCAGAACGCCAAGAACCTAACACTAAGTTGTCAGACTACCGTTCTCCTGCTTAAGATCTTTTATTGACTCTCCATGACAAAATTCAAGCTTCCCTGCTTATTTTTAAATATCTAAAATTCTTCTATTGCCTAAGTCTTCAGCTTCATACTTTCTGCCACTCCTCGCCTCCCACATCATGCTTCAGTGATACAGAATTACTAGTAGTTGTTCCTTGAACACATGCCATGCTGCCTCATGCTTCCAAGTCTCTGGCTCATGCTGCTCCCTCTTCTAATACTGTTCAGCCCCTTCGCCCACTCCTCACCATCCAAAACCTGACTAAATTCTTATTCTCTTTTCTGGGGGCAGGAACAAGTTAGGGATTAGGACACGTTCGTGCCTTCGTCAATCTAGGGTTTGGCCACAACCCTTTGGCATATCTCTGTCTGAGCACTTTCTACAACCCTGAACTGAAATTAACTGTTTACATTTCTATTCCTCACATGACACTGAGCACCTTAGGACAGAGAACTTACTGCCTTGTTCTCAGCACAGCAATCTACTGAGCTCTTCCTTTGACCATGGATTGGAACAGCTTTTGATAAGAGCTTAGAAAAGGGAGAGAGCCCAGTAATCACAGAATTTATGGTGAAAGAAAAAACAGAACTGGGCAATGAAGACTTGCTTCTTAAATACAGAAGTATGTATTTAATCCCTAGTATGAAAACATAGTGCCAGCCATTCAATTATGGCAGTGTGGTTAAAGTAATGCCCTGCCCACATCCTCCTTCACAAACAAACCAAAAAGGCATTCCAGGAAAGATACCTATGAAACAAATAGGTGGGAAAGTAGAACTTAACTTTCAGGCAACAGTGAAAATTGCGGTTTTTGAACATTACTGCCTGGAAATTTGAAATTCTAAATACAGGGAGACTTGTGGGCAATGGGTAAATATTACAGAAGCCATTTTGATCAGAATCCAAAAAGACCAAAAGATCACTGGGCCTCCAGTGCTTTTGCTTAATAAGCCTCCTTTCTTTCAATTACAACGTATTAAAAGACAGATATTCTTCTTAATCTGTTATCAGCTTGGGAGTTCTTTTAAGGTTGCTTCTCTTCTGCTAGGTCTACCTGCTGATAGGAAGAAATCAAACTGTGTGTGCCCCTTTCTCCTCCCAATTTTTATTCTATTTGGCTACCGCAGCAATCTCCAATCATATCACATGGAACTATAGAGCTTAGCTGAAGAAAACTCTATGTTTGCTTCTAATCAAACCTTTGAATTTCAAAAGTTCTGATCTTTAATCTTCATTCTGATGTAGGATTGGTCTTGTATTCTCTTAGCTTAATTATCCCATGTATCAAAATCTATTAGAGGACTGTTTCACTAAATTTGCCTGTACTTTCATGGATCCAGCATGGGATAGCACTTATTAAACAATATAGTATGTCCTCTTTTTACATCTTAACATACCATTAGAAATTCAGCCAATGCAACTGTCCTCAAAGCTGCTGAAAATAATCATATACTAAACGTACTTGATAATGACATATTTTAAGAAACTTTCAACGGGTATGTATTTAGCCTATAAAACCAAGTCACAATACCTTTGCTACCTTAATTTTCAACTCAAAACTACAAAGACAGTTGCCACAGAAATTACTACAAAGCTAACAGGTCAGCCATGCTATAACAGAAAGCCTATCTAAGAACAGTGAAAAATAAAACTACAAAAGTAGATTTGGGTCAGACTTCAGGCCTTTCATGTAAGGGTTAACGTTTCAACGTTTTACTCTTCAGGAAAACGGGAGCCTTTGAAAGATGTTTTAGCAAGAGACTAACATAATCAAAGTTGTGTGTTAGTAAGATGAATCTAGTGGCTCTGTGTAGAATGGGGTGAAGCATACAAGTATGAGACTACTCTAGCCTATCTCCCTGGCTGCCAAACAAACGCGTTGAGAACTCACGCCTACCAGCTCTCCAAATGTCTTTTATTTTCACTCCCATAAACTTTTACCAATTACCTCCCTCTTTTGAAAACAAGACCCTTTTCTTAGTTTTCAAGCTTTTCAGCCTTATCTGAGACATTTTATATTGCTGACCACTCGAATGGCCTCCTTAAACCTCTTTCCATCTTTCATTTTAAAGTAAAGCTCTACAGGGAAAGGAGGAGCTTTACTTTGCTTGGCAGTTTTCTTTATTCTAAGTATCTGCAGAACTCCATGTTTAGTCAACTGGGCTGTTTCAAAAATGATCCCCTCTATGAGGACAGCTCCAGCCCAAACCTTATCTGCACTCAAGTCTACATTTTTAAGTGCCTATACAATGTCTCCACTTGGATTATTCCACTCTGTCTCAACAGTTCCTTCTCCTATCAAATCGTTTGCAACTCTTCCATTTCTTTTTGACCATGTCCAATTATTCTCCTTGCCCCAGTTTAAAAAATAAATAACTTTTCTTCTCTCTTTGAATTTTATTGCACAGATTTGTAATTTGAGATCCTAGCATGTATTCTCTCAACTACAGTATGCTCTAAGAAAGCAGCTACTTTGTATTATCCACCAGAATCCTGCACAGAACTCACCACATAGAAGCCTCAGTAAACTTATCTCTTGACACTAAGGATGACAGAAAGGGGGTACTGAAGAACAAGAGCTTGTTAGAGGCAAACTAAAACCCAGTTCTCTTCTGAATCCTAGACCAATGCTATTTCTACTAAACTGCACTGCCAATGGCCAATCTACCACCAAACCAGATGATTTACTTTCTCAAAAATTCTGCTCAATGCACCCTCTTTGTTTTTACTACCAAGTCCTTGTTGTGACAAACTTCAATTACTCTAACTGCTTGTTTTCAGTATTCATCCCTCCAACTCACTCTTCTCTGAAATATATCTAGCACAATGATGTCGAAATACCATTCTTGGAACTCCATTTCTCTTGCTGAATCTTTAGTGTCTAACTCCTTGGGTTGGCTTGTAAAACCTATCACAATCTCCGAAATATAGCTTTTAGTTTCTACTCAGGTTTGTCTGCTTACTATCACGCCCACCTATATCAAGTACATTATCTCATTTATTCTCTTTCTCCTTGACAATGAAGTAGTATCTACCCACAACACACACACACACACACACACACACACACACGGAAAAGACCATAATTCATATTAGCAGCACAAGTACTTCTTATTTCAGTTCATGAACCACCTACATTTGACAGAAGCAAAGTTTATGAGCCACACATCATATTCTCTTAAACCCAACTCAAGTCTTTCCCGACAACTCCAGGCCTAATTTTTCCCTTCTTTAAGCACCAACCGAACAATTCAGCTTTATGTATTGTTCGCAAATGTTCAAATCAGATAACTCAGAAGGTTAAAAGTACAAAACAATCTCGGAATTCATCTAATCTAGCAATAATGACTGGAATGAACAAAAATATCCCAAACCTACTGAGACAGAATCCCCAAGGTAAGAATCCTAGGCATGTGTATTTTTTTTAAGCTTCATGAATAATTCTAATGTCCATTCCTAGTTGAGGCAATCCAGTCAGCCCATTTTCAGATAAGAAAACTAACACACAAAGAAAAGGTAGAGAAACTTACTTAAGGCCATCTACCAGACTACCTGCAGCACAGTGTAGTGGTAAAAACACAGGCTCAGACTCCGCCTACTCAGGCTTTGGCTCATTCCTTAAGAGCTGTGAGAACTTGGGCAAGTTGGTTAACTTTTTTGTGCCTCTCTTTCTTCATGTTTAAAATGGCGTGTCTACCTCAAAAGAGTTGTAATAAGGATAAAATAAGTTAGTGGATATTAAACACTTAGACCAGACTCACTATTAATAATGCAAAAAAGTATTACAACTGAGGTCTAAGTTAGTTTTATTCCCTCTCCACTACACTAGTATCTGTGTATGTGTATTTTGACAACCAGCTTGTAAACTCCCGAGGGCAGAGCTCAGGTCTCCTGCCTCTTCAGTATTCCCCACCACACCATATACACTGTTGGTAACCAAATAACACTTTGAATGAATTTATGGATTCCTATTTCTGAACCCTGACACCTCTGCCCTTCTAACTGTAGCAAAGCACCCAGAGAGAATGAATAATAAGAACTCCTATAACAGTGTTTACTATGAGCAAGCCACTGTTTTAAGCACTTTACATATTTTCTCCTGTTAGATTACAAATATCCTATAACAAGAAATACAAAACTAGCTTAGTACCTATGAGCCATAAAACATTTCTATGTAACGTATAAAGTTACTTCTGTGTAAAGTATAAAACCATTTTAACCATGATTCATTACAAAATAAAGTCCTAAAATAAAATCAAACTTTCTTTCAAAAGAATTTGCATTTATGAAGTAAGTTTATCCCAAGGGATTAACATTCTGATACTGCAAACACTCAAAAGTAATTTCTCATTTCTCTGTAACATGAACAATTTTATCTTTTGAAACTACTTTAAAATATGGCCTTGAAAAACAAAACAAATAACATACAATTGGCACTAAAGTGTAATCTGCAATGTATTATGTTTCAAATAAAGGGTTCCAGTTATGTATAAACTACTGAAGTATCCCATACATGTTTCTACTTGAAGAAGGCTTGAAAGAATAAAGCACTAAAATTTTTTATAAAATGTTCTCTCCCCTTTCATTACGTGCACTAGAATGTTAGCTCTATGTATTGACCTATTTCTCTATTCAGACAGTTAAAAAGGGGAAAGAGTAATTTAGGAGTTCATGAACAATGGAAAAAATGAAATAACCAATGTCCAAAGATAAGTTAGGTGTATCTTTTGCTTGTTTTCACTGCCAGCCAACTCGACTACCTGCATCCATTCCAATATATCCTCAAATATTTAACAATCTAAAGAAGTTGTTATAAAATGCATCCACCTCTTTTAAAACTAATTCAAAGGATATTATAAATAAAGTATTTGCCATTTTTTATTGGACACAAGTGTTGGAGTTTTAACAAAGGTGTTGTGCCTCCCTGTCACATCTTCTTTCACAGATTTTTTCCCTTAGGCAATCTGGATTCATCTAAAAACTTGCCTGAAAAGATCTGACACTGCTTTTAATAACCCCATACCTCTTTTAAGTGCCACTTTCTTTGGAATGTATATCCGAGAGCAAAGATAAACTTTACTTCCCAAAGTTTACCACAAGAGAGACTTACTTAAAAATTGAGATACAGGGGCGCCTGGGTGGCGCAGTCGGTTAAGCGTCCGACTTCAGCCAGGTCACGATCTCGCGGTCTGTGAGTTCGAGCCCCGCGTCAGGCTCTGGGCTGATGGCTCAGAGCCTGGAGCCTGTTTCCGATTCTGTGTCTCCTTCTCTCTCTGCCCCTCCCCCGTTCATGCTCTGTCTCTCTCTGTCCCAAAAATAAATAAACGTTAAAAAAAAAAAAATTAAAAAAAAAAAATTGAGATACAGCTGGCATATCATATTATGTTTGCTTCAGGTATACAATATAGTAAGTGATTCAATATTTGTATAGACTGTGATATGATCATCACAAAGTACACCCACAAAACACAGTTACAATTTTGTGTGTGTGTGTGATAACTTTTAAGACCTATTCTCTTAGCAGCTTTAGGATATAGAGTATCATTACCTAGAGTCACAAGCAAGAAAGACTATTTACAAAAAAATGTCATCCAATGATTTAAACAGGGAGTTTTTATTATTTATTTTGAATATTTATTATTTTATTCAGAAAAGACTTATGGTCTTAAAAAAAAGTTACAGAAACAAAACAAAGAAAATAATTTCTCTAGATGAAAGACAGAGTTGTGATTTTCAAGGGTATTTGTAATCATTATCCTAAAAATGATAAAACTGCTTATATATTTTTCTTGTTTCTTGTATTTCTGCTCACTTATGCATATTAACAAATGAGCAAGAAACCAGCAAAATTATCAGAGAAAAAGCAAGATAAGAGGTACAGAAAATCACAAACCAAGAAATATCACCTCTAAAGTCTATGAAAACTGGATGACACACTCAGAAATATTTCTACTAAGTCCAAAAAAGCCACCAAAACAGACAACCTTGATTTAAATATTTATCAAGTCTCTCCAGTGTGACTGCCACATTAGGGCTCCCAGTCTCCACAGTCTGTCATGTCCAATCTACTCTATCTCCACAGCGATCTAATTAAAAGATCAATCTGACCTCCTGCTCTTGTTTAAATTACTACACTGGCTCATCCTCTTAGCCAGTTTAACAGTAAGTTCATCTACACAATAATCAAATCCCACCAAAACCTGGCCTAGCTTCCCTTCCCATCTGGCCCCACATATACTCTAGGTATCTTCCCTCTGCCTGAAACAAAATACTTCCATCTTGAACTATCCATCTCGCAAACCATTTTTACAGGTGAACTGAGACTCACAGAAATAACTTGTCCAACGACATATAGCTAGTGATAGAACCATATCTAGAATACAAATTCTACCCTTGGTGTTCCTAAAGACCTTTGTAACTATTTTTTGTAACTATTATATATGTTAGATGCATGTTAAAATGTCAGATTTTTCTCATTAGCACTAAATATGAACTTCTCCAAGAAGATCCTATTGGGTGCAAGAATAGATTTTTTTTTTTTTTTTTAGTCTTAAAAATAAATCAGGGGTGCCTAGGTGGCTCAGTTGGTTAAGTGTCTGACTCTTGAATTTGGTTCAGGTCATGACCCCCCAGGGTTGTGGGATCGAGCCCTGTGTTCTGCTCTGTGCTGAGCATGGAGCCTGCTTAAGATTCTCTCTCTCTCTATCTCTCTCTCTCTCCCCCTGTGCCCCTCTCCCTTGCTCACACACACACTCTCTCACACACAGCACAGAGCCCAACAATAATAAGTAAAATAAAATAAAATAAAATAAAATAAAATAAAATAAAATAAAATAAAATAAAATAAAACAAACCATTCTGGTAAGGGATGTTGATTAATGGAAGAAGCTATGCATGGGTGGGGACAGAGTATATAGGAAATCTCTGTAGCTTCTACTCAATTTCAATTTTGCTGTGAACATAAAATGGTTCTATAAAATAGTGGTTTTTTTAATTAATCAAGATTTACTAAGTTTAATATAAGGATTCACACTTGTTCTGAAGGTCAGCTGGTCACACGTCAATAACAGCAAGGATTATGTAGTCAGAAACCTAAGGAAAAAACAGAAGTTTCACAAACAGTGGGGTTTACTTCCAACACACTGTGATGCACTGGTGTTTACACGTGCCCAATTAAGTACAGTTAGGGATTATATTATTTAGTTTTAACTAAACTGACTCTCACAACATGGAGAAGTAGCTTCAAAAAAATTCCTGCAAAGACTGCAACAATAATAACTACACAAGTACAAGCCAACAAATTGCAGGGCTAAGACTCTTAACTAGTACAAGCTATTCTTCAACCACATCACAATGTAAAATAATCTAGTCAGTCAATCACAACGCTCTGACCAGAAATTATTACTTGAGAATAAAAAAGTACTATTAACAGAAAGTATTAAGATTGTTTATTTTTCTCATCTTTTTTAAACATCTAATTTATGTAACTTATTAGTATTCTATTATACTAATATCATACTGGCACACGCATATAACTTATAAACAATCAAGCACATATTAAAGGTGCATGCACATGGTTTCACTGGGAGAGGGGCACACTAAAAAATTTTTGAATATCCACTGCTTAAAGCACAGATTAAATCTTTTTCCCCTATAGGACAATGATCAATCTTCAGTTTGCCAGGCCCAATATATTAGGCTGCAAGATGCCTCCCAGAGATATTCCAGTCCTAATCCCTGAATATGTTACTTTACGTGCTAAAATAGTCTTTGCAGATGTGATTAAATTAAGGATTTTGAGATGGGGATATAATCCTGGATTGTCTGGGTGGGCCCAATATAATCACAAAAATGCTTGAAAAAGGAGGCAGGAGGATCAGTCCACAACAGATGTGAGGACTGAAGCTAGAGGTTAGGATGATATGAGGAAGGAGTCATAGAACACAGGTAGCCCTGGAAGCTGAAAAGGTTCAAGAAACAGATTCTTTTCTTTTCTTTTTAATTTTTTTTATTCTTTATTTTTGAGAGAGAGACAGAGAGACAGTGCGAGCAGGGGAAGAACAGAGAGAGAGGGAGACAAGAATCTGAAGCAAGCTCCAGGCTCTGAGCTGTCAGCACAGAGCCCAACACAGGCCTCAAACTCACAAACAGTGAGATCATGACCTGAACCGAAGTCGGACACTTAACCCACTGAGCCACCCAGGCGCCCCAAGAAACAGATTCTTTATCTCAAAGACTTAAGAAGGAACCAACTCTGTTGACACTTGACTTAAGCCCAGTTAAGACTTATTTTGGACTTCTGGGGTGCCTGGGTGGCTCAGTCGGTTGAGCGTCTGACCTCAGCTCAGGTCATGATCTAGCGGTCCATAATTTCGAGCCCCGCGTCGGGTTCTGTGCTGACAGTTCGGAGCCTGGAGCCTGCTTTGGATTCTGTGTCTCCCTCTCTCTCTGCCCCTACCCCACTCATATTCTCTCTCTCTCTCTGTCAAAAATGAATAAACATTAAAAAAAATTTTTAATATTAAAAAAAGACTTATTTTGGACTTCTAACCCCAGAACTATAAGATAATAAATGTATGCTGTTTTAAGGCACTAAATTTTTGACAACTTGTCACAGCAGCAGTAGGAAATCATACAGGGAATTCCTGGGACATGAGACTTTGAGAAAACCAGGATTAAGTTGGTTACCCTATTTTGAGGTTTTCAATGCCCATAACAATGTATGATACATAATGAGCATGAGAAAAATCTTTGTTGAATATTTTATGATGAAATATATAGATAATATACCCTTACTATTTTATAAAGATCTGTCATACGGATGATCTCATTTCATCCTTCTAACAATCCCATGAGGTGTGAATGAATTACTTTCCTACTTTTAGGATATATGAATTAAGGTTCAAAGAAATTGCATACAATGTGTAAGGACACATATCTAGTAAGCAATGGAGCCATACCTGGAATACAGGCCTTCTGACCTTTGACAACAGTCAGGATCCTCTACCGCGAGTCAGGCTGCCTGGACTCCAATCTAAGCTCCTAAACTTAATAGCTGCCTAACTTTGCCAAATTACTTAACTTTCCTACTTCCTTAACTATAAAATGAAAAATGAGGTTTACAATAATACTTACCTCATAGGGTTGCTGTGAAGAGTGAATGTGCTAAAATGTGTAAAGTACACATCATAAACTAGACACAGAGATAGATGACAATAAATATCAGCTATCATTATAACTCTGTACTGTAGCTACGGTACATTTATACCTAAAATACTCTGTAGTACTTGATAAAGAACCACATAATATATGCAAAAGTAAAAAACAGCAACCAGAATGAATGGTAAGATGGAAGGATGGGTTTCGTGTGAAAGTACTCTAAGGTTAGGACTCTAGGCTGAAAAGACAAAAGGAGAAGGGCGACATAATCAAGACCTATAAAAATGTGAGAGTATAAACAAGGAGATAACAAAATTCAGCTATATTGGTTGGAGGAGGGAGGAGAACCTTAGAAACTAGAGTACTGTAGTATGAGCACACAGCATTCATAAATTACAAAATGATACAATGTAAAAAAGAAACTGATCACAGAATTTGAGACAATTTATGAATGACAAAGAAGACAAAAAAGGCTACTAAGAGGAGCTTAACTCTTCTGTAAACATCTGTTGAACACCACAATGGCTTACCATATCTATTACTGGTAAAGGGGGAATAGAGATGTTGGGAAATGACACACAGACCACATGGTAGCAAGAATTAGACCTTCAGTTCAATCAGTGCAATAATTTCAATATTTCATTATGTCTCAAAGACATAACATACCCTCTGCCCATCGCTACCATGTACCACTGCTCTTCTCCAATCGCATCATCACCCTACCAAGAAAATCTCAAGTCTAAATGTCCTCTTTTCAATGCCCCTTTAATGGCTTCAGTAAAGAATAATTAAAACATCCCTAAATTTGGCAGTCCAAACTAATCTCAAAATATACTACCTCAATTGTTTCTTAACCTAAACTTTCTTAAACTTTTCACTCTTTATTGAAACCCTCAACATCTATTCTTCACTGTGAGAGTCAACAAACTTTACAGAACTTTATGACTACTACTTTCAATACTAAGCTGACTGATTTTTTCCCCCTGACAGGTCATGATATTCTCACTACTGCTAATGAATAAAGCTGAGAAACCATACTGAAGTAAGCCTAAACAAAAGATAGCCAAAAGTTACACCAAGTAACAGAAGCATGGTTAATTTAAATACACAAACGATTTTAGAAAATACATTGTAATGTTTGATCTCATCTCTACCATCCATTAAAATTGAAGAAAAAAAAATCATGTTTAAGGATACAAACTTGCAACTAATAGATAACTAAGTCCTGAAGATTTGGTGTGGGATATAGTGCATGTAGACAATGATATTGTATGACAATCATTAAACTTACTCTGAGACTAGGTCTTAACTACTCTGACCACAAAAAAGAAATGATCATTTTACAGGACAGGATAAATGTAGTAACCATCACTACAATGGCAATCAAACGACAATATACAAACGTACACCTTTACACAATGCTACGTGTCAAATATGTTTCAATTAAAAAAAATCAGAGATACTGATACATTTTTAAACCTGAATGAAAAGCATACCCTTTGTCCTAGGAGCCGTTTCAGAAAGTGCTGGTGAAGAATAACACGGTATAAAGATGGGCAAAATCAAGGACAAAGAGGAAAGAAATGACGTATAACCCATACGCTACCAAGCAGCCCCCAGGAAAAGGTGGATAGGAGCAAAAGGGCTTGGTATCTCACCTGCAAATTTAAACTTAAAATGCGGTGAGTGGACTCATCTCCTGCATGCACTTCTTCATACCCAACAAGATACTAACAAGCAGAAAAAGGGAAGGACAGTGCTCCTGTTAAAAGCGTTTGGAATTAAAGTCAAAAGGCCAAATGTTTTATTCTCTAAAACTTCTATCAATCTTCCAATCAAAATTCCTCAGCCAGGCAAGGGCTTTCCTTTTCCTCTTATTTATTTTTTGATGTGAGCAACAACTCTCCAACCTCAGAATCTTTGGAATCCATTGGGCACCGGTAAAAATGAAGACATTGTTGGTGTTTTCCAGAAATAAACAACACAAGGAACTTAGTTTATCTCGACTTTAATATAATAAACAGCAAACCACTGACTGAAGAAGCATCTTTCCAGTCAGCTAACGTCACACAACTCTGAAGAAATTCCGTCGGAGGGGGGAAATGTCTTTTCCCAGTACGATGACAGCAACCCTTTTACTGACACGCTCTCCGCGCCTCAAAGACGCCCCAATACGCCAAGGATCAACAGAAACTCCATAAACTTCAGGAACAAAGCACCCTTCCCGCCTTCAAAACACAGGGCTTATCGTCCCATTACGAGGGGACATCAGCAGAAACTGCTGTACACACGACACCTAAGACACTCTACTGAACCAACGGCTTTCCATCATCTACCTCTTGACAAAGTGCTTCATAATGTCCCCCAAAGTTTCCAGAACAGCAGCCCCAAGTGCACCCGAGGCCAAAGACAGCAAGAAATGGCCCAAACTACTGCTTGTACATTACTCTCACCCTCGTGACAATCACGTTGTTTTAAAATCGCTCGTCGGGAACACACCACATCCGACACTCTTTCTGCCCTTCTCACACTACGAAAGCGAGTGGCTGGCAGGAAAGCCGAGCAACTTACCTGGCGTCTGTCTGAGAACTGCCCAAACGCCCCACCGTCTCCCAGCGGCACCGTCACTGAGTACAAAGGCACTCAGGTGGTCCATTCTGCTCAGGCACCTTTCTCTCCCACTTTGCACATTCTAAAACACACCGTGAACATCTCCCAGAGCACAGCCAGGCCGGCCAGCGGGAGAGTCGCGAAGTAATCCGTGTGTCGCTCCGTAAGGGCCTTGGAGACCCGCACCCTAACAGCCAAGACGATTGGGGGGGGGGGGTGTGACCCGGGCTGCTCCCCTCGCCCCTCACGGGAAACTCCCATATCGTCGCGGCAACTCACCAGATCAGGGAGCACAGAGACAGGCAGGAGACCAGGGCCAAGGCCCGCCGGTACTTCTTCATCTTCTCCTCCTTCTTCCCCCTGCCAGAAGGCGGCACATCCTCCCGGCAGCCGCCACTGCCGAGGCCAAGATGGAGGAGCCGGAGCAGGAGCGCGAGGATGGGACCGAGAGTCCTTAGGGCTGAGGCGCTCGGGGAGCGGCTCCTCAGCGGCTCGCGTACTGGCCGCCCTCTCCGAGGGGCCCACGGCGGCGCCGACAGGGGCGCTTCACAGGAGGACTCCTGGGACTGCCGCTGCTGCCGCAGCCGCCGGCTCGTCCGCGCCCGCCTCCTGCAGCCGCCGCCGCCGCCACGGCCGCCCCATATCCCCCCCGCCCGCCCCGGCTCTCCCTCCGTGCTGCCGGCGACCAACGGCCGCGGCGTACTCGTCTCCCAACAGCCAATCGCCGGCGGGGCCGCGCCACCTCACACACCGCTGAGCTGGAAGAAGACGCGTCACCCACGTCCCGCGGCGCTCGCGCCCCCACCAGCCTCCGCGCGGGCCACGCCCCCTCCGACGTCTCAGGCGGAGCAGCCCAAGCGGGGAGGGCACACAGCGCGAGAGCCGGTGTTGCCGCCGCCCCGCCCACCTCAAAGTCCGCGCGGTCAGTGGCTCACATTCAGGAAGTCGGAGAGGACCCTCGGGACCCTCAGCTGTCTTTTTCGCCTTGGTCCGCCCCTTCGCCCAGGGCGTGCCGAGTCCGCGCAAGGCGCCTTGGGAGTTGTAGTTTGTCCTCTGGAACGCTCCTTTCCCATTCTCTAGTCCTCATAGAATCACAGTTTTGATGGAGAGGTCTATAGTTTCACTTCTCACCGCCAGAATGACCAGCTTTGGAATTGTTACACTCAGTTTTCCTCTTTTGAGCACAGTTCGTGGGATGGCCTAGAATGACGGAGGGGAAAAAAAGCTATACTAATAAAATTTAAAAGGTGTTTTTCCCGGTGTCGATGGGCCCAGCCCATCGAGTTAGGTGCTGATTGGTAGGAAGAAAGGGGTGTGCCCAGATCCCCTCTCACCTGATTGGTTGGGCAGAAAGTCTCTCGCTTCTTCTCTGCCTCAGGGAAATTTCACCGTCCTGGATTCCTCTTTTGGGGCCGGTGGGGTTGGTATGCATTCTGTTGGATTCGTGCTTCGGGTGCACAACGCAAGAGCCTGAAAGGAAAACTTGGGCTCCTGTTGAGGGAGTTGGAATTCACCGAGAGCGAGGAAGGCGGTCACGTACACACGCGTATTGCTACTGTGCGGAGCAAAAAAGTGTCTGGTTCTCAATCTTTAGTAAGGAGCAGTGTGCCCACCCTGGATTTTTATGCCACTGGGGTCCCTAAAGATCTCTCGGTAGCTGGTTTCTGCCTGAAACTCCAAAATGCTTGACCGCCTTTCGTCTCAAGACCCTCTTGTAGCTCTCTTCTCTTACATGGCACAGAGTATAGAGGAAGAAGTATTAGCTTCTGCAAAGGGGAGAAGACGATGTTTGGCCGCTGGCCTAATGTGTTCCTTCATCTCTCAGGTGATATATTGCTTTCAGACTGACACTGACAGGAAGTTAGTCTCTACTGAGGGATACTTCTTTTATTAGATAAAGACATAAAAGTATAACTCAGTAGTGTTTTCCTTTTTATTGTTTTGGCTGTCAGAAGACTCAAAACTGTTTTCCCCAGAAAGCACCCAGCCAAATGCTCTGTCTGTGCTGTGGATCATGGCATAAGGTTTAGTGTAAAAAAAATGTTTGAAGCAGATATTACTTTTTAATGTTTGTTTACTTATTTATTTTGAGGAAGGGGAGGGGCAGAGAGAGGGAGACAGAAAATTCCGAGTGGGCTCTGCACACTGACACTGCGGAGCTTGAGGCAGGCCTCCAACCCACAAACGGTGAGATCATGACCTGAGCCGAAACAGAGGAGTCGAAATAGAGAGTCGGATGCTTAACTGACTGAACCACAGAGGTGCCCCTTAAAGCAGATATTATTAAAACATGGGCCACACATATTGCCATGTGTCGTAGGGGAAAACATGAAACACCTTAGTAAAATGCCCTTCTGATGCTTAAATTTGAGCCACGAAATTTCCTTATAAACCTTTTAAGTTGAATTGTTGTTAATTGTATTCCAGGGACCTGAATAATTTAACCCATTCTAAGAGACTTGAAATAAGTCAACTGGATGTATTTAAAAAATTCTATAAATGGGGATTTGCTTCCAGAGGAGTTTACCCTAAACTAATTTTCCTGGCAATAATTAGGTGGCAGTTCCAATGATCTATTGATACCACTCTTAGTATATAACAATAAGATCCTTTCGTCTCTATTTCTCCTTACAATAGGTGTGCATTTATTTGCTCAAGAGCAGTAGCAAATGATGATATGAAAGTTAAAAAGAAGATAGGGACAACAGAAAGATGGGGATTATTTGACATTCGTTAGCATGTTGGGCACCCTTTTCCTTTCGTTCCAGGAATTTATTCAGGATAAGGAACAGTTGCTCTTCAGGTGATCCTCAGTAGAGTACAGCCAAGGAAGTCCTATAAGAATACATGCTTATCTTGGGGCGCCTGGGTGGCTTAGTCGGTTGAGCATCCGACTTCCGCTCAGGTCATGGTCTCGCGGTTTGTGAGTTCGAGCCCTGCATAAGGCTCTGTGCTGACAGCTCAGAGCCTGGAGCCTGCCTCAGATTCTGTGTCTCCCTCTCTCTCTCTGCCCCTCCCCTGTTCATGCTCTGTCTTTCTCTCTCTCTCCCTCTCTCTCTCTCAAAAATAAATAAACATTAAAAAAAAAGAATAGATGCTTATCTCGAGGCTGGCAAATTATCAGGCACCTTTTCAATCCCCTTTCTCCAAACCACAAGCCCACCCACTACTTTTCCACAGGTCCCTACAATGATCTTTTCTTTTTTTTTTTCCTCTTTTTTTTTTAAATGTTTTTATTCATTATTTTTTTTTTGAGACACACACACACACACACACACACACACACAAAGTGTGAGTAAAGGAGGGGTAGAGAGAGAGAGGGAGGCACAGAATCTGAAGCAGGCTCCAGGCTCTGAGCTGTCAGCACAGAGCCCAAAATGGGGCTCCAACTCTCACGACTGTGAGATCGTGACCTGAGCCGAAGTCAGATGCTTAACTGACTGAGCCACCCAGGCGCCCCCCTAGAATGATCTTCTAAAATATACAGCTGGTAGACAGAATTTTCCTCCCCTTCTTTCCTTCCTTCCTTACTTTGTTCCTTCCTTCCTTCTTTCTTCCTATTCCTACTGTTGGGCTTTATTGATACCCCTGTGGCAGGGTTGCCTTTCACCTATTCAATCATTAGCTTTATTTCAATCAATAAATATTATTTTTTCTTTCTGCCTGTTTCATTTCCATAGCTCTGTGGTAAGGCATAGTCTTCAGTTCTCTGAGCTTTTTCTTTTTTTGGATACTTCATAATTCCAGTTATTAGCTATACTGTTGACTCCCAGGTCTATAGCCACCTCTCTTCAAGTAGTTGCTGGACATGACATTTAGATATTCTACCATAACTGCAAATTTCCCTCAATAAAATAGAACTCATCTTCCCCATAAATTAGGTTCTTCACCTGATTTTCTATTTATGATAGTTTGTCCTTGTTTTAAGACTTCAGATAGTGGGGCGCCTGGGTGGCGCAGTCGGTTAAGCGTCCGACTTCAGCCAGGTCACGATCTCGCGGTCCGTGAGTTCGAGCCCCGCGTCGGGCTCTGGGCTGATGGCTCAGAGCCTGGAGCCTGTTTCTGATTCTGTGTCTCCTCTCTCTCTGCCCCTCCCCCGTTCATGCTCTGTCTCTCTCTGTCCCAAAAATAAATAAACATTCAAAAAAAAATTTAAATAAAAAAAAGACTTCAGATAGTGAGAATAAGTGAAGTTCCATGGAGGTGAACTTTGAAAAACTGGATGTTTTCTACATGGTTGTTAAATAAAGGAAAAAAATATGACTCAATAGATAAATATAACAAGAAAATTAACTTGAATTACAAAATAAATTTAGTATAGAAAAATGCTACCATATTTAAAGCACAACATACGCCAAAGAATGGCAAAGAATATAGAAAACATGTATGTAATCTTTAAGACGTGGGCTAAGTAACCACCGTCTACCACCTGGTAACTATACCACAAAGGTACTCAACCAGGGGCAATTTTTCCCCTTGGGGTGGGTGTGGGGGAATGGCAACATTTAGAGACATTTTTGGTTGTTACAATCGAGGAAGTGCCACATCTAGGGATAGAAATCAGAGATGCTACATCCTACAATGCACAAGACAAAAAATTATTTGGCCCAGAAAGTCAAAAGGGCAAAGCTTGAGGAAACTCTGCCATAACAGAATCTCCCAAGTCAATAAAGCCTGTAACTAAGTGACCACGCATGTGCACGGCAGATCCTAGGATTATTCCAGAAGTCACTAAGAACTAAACTGCCTGATGAACATGAGTTCTTCATTCCTAAACACGGTCCAAAAAACTCTGGACAGCTCAAGTCTCTGCCCTGATAAAAGATCAGATACTCTGCTGATAGTGAGAAAGAACAAGCAGATCTCAGAAAAGGAGCCAACACCTCTGGCCATCTCCCTTTACCGTTATTCACATGTAAATCATATTTAAGAAGCCCCTGAGAAAAGATATTTGTCCAGTTTAAGTTGGTGACATTCGATAGGGGAGCCATGGCATATTTTTGAATTGAAGTGCTGTCTGCCTCTTTCAATGCTGAGATACTATGTATCTCTAAGAGGAACAGGTGAGGCTCAATGATATCAGCTGCTTCCAGAGTGAAAGCCAGTTAGGACAAAAGTCCCCTTGAAATCAGTGAAAGAAAGGTCAGGGATTTGAGAAAAGACGAATAGGCAATAAGGGAGACTAAACCAGTTGAAAAGAAGTATGAATGTGGCAATCAGCACTTAAGATGTTAACTACATGTAGATACAGTACAGAATTTTCTCCCTGTTTGTCCCCACTCCATTTGTTGCTGCTTTCTTTGAGTGTGTGTAGCCATGTGCACAAAATACCTTATACCTGTTTTATTTAGTTACTCCTTATTTAAAGAGAGCCTAAACTATTTTGTCAAATCTATCTTAACAAAGCACTGACAATGTGGCCGCTTCAGGAGGTAAAGGTAGAACTAGGAGGAAGATAAACTAAATAAACTCCTTCTCTAGGACAACCTGAGAACTCAGTCCCTTAACAGATAGAGGAATCAAAAACTGCAATGTTGGCTTGTTCACTTCTGTTTATACTGCAAGCAACAGAATATAACATTTCCCTTTAAAAAATATTCTACTTTATGATCCCAAATTTAATCTTCTATCACTGGCTAATATGTGTCTATTTTGAGGGTACATGAGTTTCAGTAGGCTAATAATGGAATCAGCCAGAGGAAGGATAACTCAGGAAGTGGGTGATAGAAAGGAAGAAATCAAAGATGGTTTCTAGGACAGAGTGCGGTCTTCACATAAATAGGAAAGTGGGGAGTTGCAGGTTTGCAGGGAAGTTTAGTTTGGTAGTTTAGTATTGAATATTTGGAGTTCTGGTACAGTATTTAGCAAGAGTTTACAAATACAAGGGGCGCCTGGGTGGCTCAGTCGGTTAAGTGTCCGACTTCGGTCATGATCTCGCCGTCTGTGGGTTCGAGCCCTGCGTCTGGCTCTGTGCTGACAGCTCAGAGCCTGGAGCCTGCTTCAGATTCTGTGTCTCCTTCTCTCTCCGCCTCTCCCACGCTTGTGCTCTGTCTCTGTCTCTCAATAATAAATAAACATTAAAAAAAAAAGAGTTTACAAATACAAGATTCCAAAGAGGGAGAGAAAAGCAGCAACTGAAGACAACATATTGGGGGCTCTCGCTGCTGTGTCCTTCAGTACCTGCTGAATACGTCTCAGATGAAGCTTCCTAAAACATTACCTACATCACGTCCTTGTTTTGATAACAAAAATCTCCCTCAGATCTTAAATATCTCTTTTTTTTTTTTAATTTTTTTTTTCAACGTTTTTTTACTTTTGGGACAGAGAGAGACAGAGCATGAACGGGGGAGGGGCAGAGAGAGAGGGAGACACAGAATCAGAAACAGGCTCCAGGCTCTGAGCCATCAGCCCAGAGCCTGACGCAGGGCTCAAACTCACGGACCGCGAGATCGTGACCTGGCTGAAGTCGGATGCTTAACCAACTGCGCCACCCAGGCGCCCCTTAAATATCTCTTGAATAAAGTCTTGCCTTCTTGGCCTGGCATTTGAAGCTTTCCATAATCCAACTCAGCTGAGGGTTCAAGACTTATCCCCCCACTATTTCCTTTTGTGTCTCAACCTTCTCACCAAACTCTACTGCTTGCCATCTCCTGAAACACCTGTGTTCTCTGTTCTCATGACGTTCCATCTCTCTGAACAGTATATAAATTCCTTATGCAAGAGGTCATGTGTTATATATACATAAAACAGAACGATTTTTGTTTTATTACAGGAGCCCAAGAAATACGTTTTAACTTCTATTACTTCCTGTGCCTACTCATACTGAATTACAATTTGCCCTGTAGTTGGAATTCCTGTGAATAGCAAGCCCCTAGGATGGGAAGGTTGAGGCAACTATGTAACAAACTAGCCCCTAGCCAACTATCTCTTCCACTACAAATAGCCAAGTTATTTTTTTTTAGCATAACACTGTTTGACTTGTATGGGGCTAGAATTTTTCAGGTTTAAATTACCCCTGAATAACCTGGAGAAATAATGTGTTCAACAAATATTTATTGAGCCTTTCTCCTGTGAAAGGTACTGCAACAGTTTTTGCCTCCAGGAAATTCACAGTACCTTAGCAGGTTTCTTAACCTTCTGGTGATGCCCATGGATTCCTTCTCAGAATGCTTATAAAGGTGTAAAATAAAATAATAGATTACAAGTGAAACCAATTATAGTGAAATATAATTATCAAAATATTACAAAACAAATTTGTGACATGGCAACATATATGCTTTTTAAAAATGCTAAATAACAAGACCTGGCGGCAGGTCTAATAACTTCAATAATTCCAAAACACTGATGAGTATAAAAGATATTTCAAGCGTCCTATAATATGTATAATGGGATATGAAAATATCTGAGTTTTTATTAGTGACAAAGCTATAGATATTGTTAATACTGTTAAGATTACTTATCTTATATATTTATAAGAGGAAATTCTAAATTTCAGCAAGAAGTCACTGAAAATAAAGATGTAATTATTTTTCCACCCAAGTTCATGGACCAGTGAATTGCATACACGGATCCCAGGTTGGGAAGCACTCCACTAGGGCAAAGCTTTTGTTTTTGTTTTAATTTAAAAAAATTTTTACTGTTTATTTATTTTTGAGAGGACAGAGACAGAGAGACAGAGTGCAAGCAGGGGGAGGGGCAGAGAGAGCTGTCAGCACAGAACTGGATGTGGGGCTTGAACTCACAGACCGCGAGATCATGACCTGAACTGAAGTTGGACACTTAATCCATTAAGCCACCCAGGGGCCCTTAGGGCAATGTATTTTAAATTGTAGGTTACAATTCATTAGAGAGTAAAGCAATCAATTTTTAGGAAGCCCATCAGTACTTTTTAAAAAGTAAAAGACAATAATTTAAAAAATATCAGAGTGTGTCTCAGTAAGAGGAAGTATTTTTTCAGGTACTCTTGCTTCAATGATATATATATGCGTGTGTATAATATAAATTGTTTATAATATAAATTGTGGGTGTCACAAGATTTTAGGGGAAAAGAAAACTCCTTTTTTTTTTCTTTTGAGGAAATTATAAGAAGGACTTGAAGGAGAAGGAAGATTTGAGGTGGACCATGACAGACGACTAGAATTTTCACAGATATATGAGAAGCTATCTCAAGTATGGAGAACAATACATTCTAGAATCTAATTAAAAACTATCTTAACAATCATCATATGTCTTCTTTTTTTTAATTTTTCTAATGTTTTATTTATTTTTGGGTGTGAGGGTATGGGTGGGGAGGGACAGAAATAGAGAGGGGAACAGAAGATCCAAAGCAGACTCTGCACTGACAGCAGCAAACCCGATGCAGGACTTGAACTCACAAACTGCGAGATCGTGACCTGTGCCAATATCAGATGCTCAACCAACTGAGCCACCCAGGTGCTCCATACACCCTCTATTTTTGTTTGCTTGACACTTATTTGGTATTTTGTATGATATAAACAGTGATGGTGAGCTCTAATCAAATCAAATAAATAGATATTTGTTAAACTCCTATAAAATGCCTCACTTTAGGTCATGTGATGATTTTAAAGAGAAGTCAAGGCATCGAAGAACATTAAAATAACAAAGTATGGTGCAAGTACAGAGTGCAAGTGAGTTTAAGATAATTAACTTGGGTAGAGATAATGCAAGTGAGCCATTACTTTTACTTTCAAAACGCTCATAAAACAACAGGAAAAGGTTTGTTTGTTTGCAGATAAAGCCATAAGAACAGGGCCAAGCAGATGAAGGGACTAGAAGAACAAGGCTTTCAAGCTGGAAAGCAGATAGAAAACGACTTCCTAAAGTAGTCACATGTTCATCTTCCAAGAACAATCCTGGTTTACCCGTATTAATAGTCCTGGAATAATTAATAATAGTATCAGCTTTTACTTTCAAATGTGTTCTGGTTTGAACAATAAATAATATAATCATTCTCAACACAGAAGACATGAGAAACTGAGTCCTAATTTAGCAATAGGAAATGGCAAAAACTGACCCAACTTGAGATATAGAATCCCCAAAAAGCTAATTTGGGAAATGATAGCACCAAGTACCACTGGACGTGAGGTTAAAGGTATATGTGTTTGTTGATGGTGGTAGTGGGGAAGGGGTTGCAAATTAAGATATAGAGAACTAAGTTCCTTTTTAAAATGTTTTAATATTTTTCCATTCTGTCCATCTATACTGAATATATGGAACAGAGGACACAAGTCTGCTATGATGTTTCCATTTTCCAGTTGTTCCATTCAGTCACTAGACTTGAAAATTGGAAGAGAATGTGAGAAGTGAATAAAATGTGGAGATGTGGGGCAAATGGACACCTCTCTAAGGATTACTTGTCTCTTTCAGAATAAGAGAGTTCCTAGAACTCTCTTTGCTGCCCCTGCCTTCAGAACCACCTATTTAATGTTTAATATGTAATCTTTTCCTTGCCCGATACTTTCTTCTTCCCTCTGTTATTCACACCTATTTTAAAATCATCGTTCTAATCGTTCTATAAAGTGAAGCAATTATCTGGATAATTGAGGAACACTTACTTTGCCTCCAATTGTTCAGTCAATATCCTGTTTTGGGGCCTGAAGTGTGAAAATCATTATATGGATCAAGTCATTTTTACCCTTCATTTTGCACAGGGAGAGAATGTGATATTAAAGTGTATCAGTCTGGAAACCGTTAAAGGACCTGCATGACTGAGATTTTAGGTAAACTGCCATCAAAGAGCCTTTGCTGTTTCCTTCCATTGTACAACTTTCAGTTCCTTACACTGAAATCACGCAAACAATTGAACTCTTTGGGAAAGTCCATCCCATAGGAAAGCATTAAACATTAATCATTTCACATCACCAAATAATTAATGAAGGGTAACAGTGACGTTTCTAGGGAAGGTTGAGAACCTGTTGAGAATATAGAATACAGAAACTTTGTGTAAGCTAACTCGAAAGTCACTTTCCCTATGAAGTCTGATCCTGTTGCAGAACCCTCCTTTGCAACCCCTCCCGTTTTGTGAACTTCCGGAGCATGGATTATTATCTTCTCGCTTGCACTACGGTTAGTGTGTCCTCCCCTGGAGGGACAGGAAATGTATCTTCTTTCATCTCTGTATCCTCCACAGCATTTGGCATTATTCTTGGCACAAAGGAGCCATTCAATCAAATGTAACTGCGAGGATGATCATGATCGTGATGGCGATGATTCAAGAGACGGGATATTTAAGTGTCTTGAGCATCTTCTACACAGAATTAAAGCTTTTATGTGCATTCGTTCATTCAAAACTAAAACCAAAAAACCCTAATTCTAGAATTGAGCACTACAATCCTTGTTATATAACTTGTGAGATGGGATATTGAAGTCTGACGTATTTGAATGCTTAGAAACATTCAGCCCTAATTGGACTTTATCAGGATTGTCAGTAGTTATAGTCCCATCTCCCAAGATGCAATGGGAAAGAAAAATTACAGCCTAAGGAGTTTGAAAGGAAAAACAAATGCTTATTTTGAAGAATAAGGATGGGGAAGAAGTGATTTGTGATCACTATAAGTAGAATTTAAATTTTACATTCTTTAAGATAATTTTGTTTAATCTTAAACATTGCACGCTTTTATTTTTTTTAAAGTGATCTCTGCACCCAACATGGGGCTTGAACTCATGACCCTGAGATCAACAGTCAGATGCTCTACCAACTGAGCCAGTCAAGCACCCCTAAACATCACATATTTCTAATTTCACCTTTTTTCAGAACCTACTAATAAGCTAAAAATTTAATGTGATGCATTTATCTGCATAATTACAATAAACTATATCTACTCTTCAGTCAGAGACTCATGTTTGCTGGGAAAAAAACCCTTAATAGATGGACGGAATATTTTAAAGTAGTTTCTTTTTTATTAATTTTACTTTATTAATTTCTTTTTTTACATTGCAATATGGCCAGTGTAGATTCAATCTGTGAAAGGTGCACAAAATACCTAATTAACTATTAGCTAATAGCTAATTACCTATTTTTTTTCTTTTACCTGCACGAGTAGTTCTTTGGTTTTTGCTCCACTGTGGTCAATTGCAATTTCTCCTAAATCTCAATTTCCCATATTTTCCTTATAGTAGAATCCTCTGTAAAAGTATAGTTTCCTAACCCCACCCTAGATCCACAGAATCAGAATCTTCAGGAGAAGGACTGGGAAATCTTTACTTAACAGATGACTTTTATCGTCAGATGAGTTAGGAAATACTGTTCTGAAACATTCCTCTGGTCTCCTTGAGACAATATTTTTACAAGACTAAATAAAACATCTTCATTGTTCTGGACTAAAAGTGTGGCTACAGGAAAGCTCAGTAAACACTATTTATTCTGCACCACTGCTCTGATTGACAACTCACATTCACGTTTTAGGGTGAAAAAATGAAACGTATTATATATATGGATCTCTTCTGACTCCCTCACCCCAACAAGGAAACTTTGTGAGAGCAGAGTATCATTTTTTTATTTCACCTGTGCTCCTCACAGACCTAACATAGGCACATAGTAAGTGTGAAATATGTATTTCTTGAGTCAAAAATAAATCAAATTGTATATTATTGACAAAGCAGGAAGCTAATGACAACTATGTTGGCTGAATTCATTTTGTTGTTGCGTGGAGGTCACTCTGCTATCTTCTGCCCACCAAGACCCAACTACTATCATCCAAGATTTCTCACTTGGTAAAGGTGAATAGAAAATACTAGAAAAGCTCTTGCCATCAGTCCTCTCTCCCTCATGCATTCCTTCTCTCCTGCTTTTTTCCCCCCAATCTCCTTCTGTTGAGTCTGTTTTGTCCTCTCACACCCAAGTAATGGCTTTATTTACCAATATAGAATGTCAACTTCAATGAGACAGTCACTCTCTCAGCAAAACTTTCTTGTCTTGGTCAGCATATTAATAAAATAAACAGTATTTCTCAATCTATAAACCAAACCATTTCAATGATGAAGGTGGGACATGTCATTCTCTAGTGGGAAAGCAACTTGCAGCAGATACTTGGTGTCACTGAACCAAGAGGTCTCTTGCCATCTGAAACAACTCTGGGCCTGAAGATTTGTGGCTCATCTGGCCTTTCCGGCAATCACTGGGTGCAACTGGCCTAGTTGCAAGAGAAAGTGTGACAATGGCTGTGGTAGATTGTGTTGTCCGAAAATTCTCACCAAAAATTTTCCAGTCCCATATGCTCTTCTGGAACCTTGTCACTTCCCCATCAAGAGACAGTCTGTCTCTCCTCCCCTTGAAACTAGAGGAGGGGCAGCATGGGCTTTGTGACTCCTTTGACAAATAGAATGTGTTGAAAGGCTGTGTGATTTCCAAAGCTCAGTCCTAAAAGATCATAAAAGGAGATACGGCTCTGCCTGGATATGTCTCTTTCTTGGACACTCACCCTTCAAAAATGGCCTCCATATTATAAGGAAGCCCAGGTTATACGGAAAGGGCACATGTACATATTCTGACTGACAGCCTCAGTTTCTGTTCCAGTCAACAGCCATCATCTCCTGCCAGAGGTGAGGGAATGAGCCTTCAGATAATTCCGGCCTCCAGCTGTCAAGTTACCCCAAACCTTTTAATCTTCCAGCTGAGGGCTCAGACATTATGGAGCAAAGACAAACCATCCCCCTGTGCCCTCTGTACACCTGACCCACAAAACCCTTAAGCATAATTGTTTTACACAACAAAGTTTTGGGATAATTTTATCATACAGAAGGTAATGGGAACAGTGGCTAATTTGATAAAAGGAACAGAATACAAAGGTTACCTAACCTTTGCCGAACAAAGTATTAATCATGGAAATATGCCCCCACATTTCTGTGAGAAAAACAAAAATAATAATCCAGTGCTGTGTTGTAAGCATTAGCTAGGAGAGATAATCCTGTCTTCCCACCAGAAGGTTTATGAGCCAAATGCTGATAGGAAATTGATACATTATTTTAAGTTTTATTAAACACTATTTTTTAAAATTAGCGATACTTAATTTGGAAAATACAAACACCAAGAAAACAATAATTCCACTGCTCAAAACCATCCACAGAGAATATTTTTCTTTATTTCTTTTCTTTCTCTAAGCATCTGGTTTTAAACATGATCAAGATTCCATTACTGATGCAAAATTTTAATAACATACAGTCTTTTCATCGTCTTCTTAGCTTAGTTCCTTCCGTCAGAAGGGCCCTGTGCTTCTCTTTCCTGCACAGCTGGAGATCCTCCTCCCCTGGGAAGCCTTCCAGGACCACCCAACCCACAGAGATGTCTACCTCAAAACTGTAGCTCTAATTGCCAGCACTTATTGCTGCATAATCACATATTGCCTCATTAAATTGTATGTATGTATCCTTAGATGTCTGTTATCATTCGTATAATCTTTTCCATTATACCTTATCTCCCTAATTAAATTGAAAGTGACTTCAGGGCAGAGGCCCCTTTTTTAATCTTTCTAGTCCCTACACCATTAAATATATACTTAGAAGACACTAAATATTTATTGAGAGAAAAGAGGAGGAAGATTTTATTTCTAATACTTTCAATTTATTTCAAAATTCTTTCATCTCAAAACAACACCAGTTATTATCATATATTTGACATGTGTATACCTATGAATATATATATATATATATATATTCATATCTCTCAGATTTTATCTGGAAAAGGTATTACAAGGTCCACAATTTTTCCATTATCTTTCACAAATATGACTTTATTATAGATGCCAACTCAGGTATTCACAATTGCTTTTTTAATGCCCACATTTTATTTACGGAGTATTTTATTACAACATTCTAAGAGTATGCACATACATGATTAGAAAGTAAAGGTTCTTGGAGGCTTTGTTTGCCGTGTCAAAGGTTTTGGTGTACATGCAAACCGCAGGATGAGATGGAGACTGTCTGAAATTGTTTTCATACCAAGTTAGAACTTTCAGGAAAGGGCTGGAGAAGGGAAGGGAGATTATAAACTATTCAGTTTTTTGTTTTGGTCAAGAGCATACAGGAGGAGCCCAAAGCAACACTTAGGAGGTTAAATGCAATTTAGGGGACATTTTGTCATTTTGGGGAGAAAGAGAGAGAGAGAGAGAGAGAGAGGTGGTGATCTCTCCAAATTGAATAGATGTTTTTTAAATATTGAACTGGAGTTTGGGAAGTCTTGGTGTGTGTCTAGCCTTTATAAGACTGACAGTTACAGGATGAAGGCCAAAGTGGAGAGAGTGGAAAATTAACACAGTTGTGTGAGAAAGTTCGTGGAAATGGGTTCTGTAGGATACGTGATTAGGACCAGAAGGTGATATTTTATGTTCATCATCTCACTTAATTATTCTCTCAGTGGTTTTAAAAAAATTTTTTTAATGTTTATTTATTTTGGGGAGTGAAAGCAGGGGAGGGACTCGAACCCACGAACCGTGGGATCATGACATGAACCGAAGTCAGACACTTAACCGACTGAGCCACCCAGGCGCCCCTCTCTGTGTTTATCACCTCTGTTCACCACCCTCTCAGCCAAGTTATCTGCCTTTAGCTCTCTAAGACACAAACACATACACACATACACGCACACTTTTTCAAAGCCTGCTAAATTTTATCAAAAGCATTGTATCCAGTTTCAGCTCCAGTGTGTTTTTTTTTGTTTTCTTTTTTTTAAGTTTATTTATTTTGAGAGAGGGAGAAAGAGCGTGCACACATGCACACGAGGGGGCAGAGAGAGAGAGAGAGAGAGAGGGGATGAGAGAAAGAATCCCAAGCAGGCTCTGTGCTGCCAGCATGGAGCTGGGTACGGGGCTCAAACCCACCACCCACGAGATCAGGACCTGAGCCCAAACCAAGAGTCTGATGCTCCACCAACTGTGCCAGCCAGACGCCCCTCCAGTGTGTTTTTGTGATGGAGATTAATTCTTGCCTGACTCCTATAGGTGTCGGGAGGAGAAAGGGAGGGATGGAGTAAGCCGAACTCCTCAAGGGAAGCAGAGGAAGGATGGGCCTGGGCCTGGGCCACTAAAGGACAGATGCATTTTTCTCACACAGGAGGCAGCAGTAGGGGGCAGCTGAGCCTCCCTTGTGTGCCAATCGTGGTTCAGGTGTGGGATGGTGCTCTAGGCCATGGGAAGGGCAAACAAGCTAAGGTCTGAGGCATGCCCTTTTACCAACAGAGAAGAAAGATCAATTTACCTTGAGAGAAGGCTACATACAGGTCAGGGAGTTTTAGAAGACAAGGCTGAAAAGGCAATTTGGGGCAGCGTAAAGAAGGCCTTGACTGCCCTGTCAGCTCCCCACACTCCTCCCGCTCTCTCCTTGTCCAGGAGCAGAGCCCTGGGCAGAGATGCTTCTATTTCCTTCCAGAGAGGAGCCGACACAGATTCTCAGCCTTCATCTTGAAAAAAGCACCTCATGAGTCTCTTACGTCTCAAAGACCAGCAGATGGTCACTGCACTGGAGGAGAGCTAATTTGCCTGACTGACGAACGGTTTCCTCCCAGAGAAGAAATTAGTCATCAGAGAACTAGGAAAGCCAACGAACCTTCCTCTGAGGTCATCAGAACACTCAGATATGATTTCCTTAAACATAATATTCTCACCACCTTAAAAACCTGTCCAGATAAAAGGGGTGGAGGGAGAATAAGAGCAAGGGGCAAGGAGAGAGAAAGAGGAGAGAAGGAATTGCTGGAGAAGAGGAGGGAGTGACAGAGGAACATGACAAGTCCTGCTGCTTTACGGTCATCGTGCTGACCCCTTGAAGCCACGTCTCTGTCCTCCCTCATGGGCCAAGAAAAACCATATTTGAAGGGTTGACCTATAGTGAAGGAAGCCCCAAGAATGGTGGAAGAGATCCTCTATCTTTCTCCTTTCTCCTTGATTTTACTGGCAGCATTGAATGTGCAGTTTTTGGTGTGACTTTTTTTTTTTTTTTAAGAAAAGAGGAATTTATTAAAAATGGAAAAACTAGAAGCTGAGTTGTGATAGGGGCAGTGGGCTGATAAACACACTGCATCAGAGGAAATAAGGCCTAGTCCCAGCCTTCCTCTTGCAGTTGCTTAAGAAACTGAAAATGTATAATCAGGAAGCATTCCCTGGGTTCTTCCTTTTGTACCAGAAATGGCTGGGGTGAGCCAGGCGGCGGAGAGATGGTCTTCCTTAGAACACTTACTTTGTTCTTAGTATGTTTGTTTGAACACCCAAACACCATCAGGGAGTACATAAAAGGACAGACAAACACCATGCAATCATGCTCCTGAGGGCCATAGTCTTGCAAAATAAAATGCAAAACTAGGTTATTCCAACTCTTGCAAATTGTCACTTACCAAGAGACCACAGGAGCCAAAATGATGCATTCTAAAGACAGTGATGTCCTCAGGAAGGTCTACACAAAAGTGAAATTAGCCTTATTAGTAGGGTGATGTATTAGGGATAATTGATTTTTGTTCTTTAATAATGCACTTGACTATTTTAATGTTAGATAAAAATAACAGCATGGGTGTATCCTATGTTTCCCTAAGAGAACCTTTGTATTTGCCAAAAGGACATTTCATGTGAAGCTGGCACATATTGTATTGATTGGGACAGACTATGCGGGAATATTTCTTATCTTTAGGTCCCACGTGGGTGCGTGACTCCCTGATATCACCAATGTGACATGGCTTCTGCCAAGACACTGTTTGCTGTCTTTGGACACATGCTACATAGGACTTTTGATGAAATCCCATGAGCTGGGGGACAGCCCACACCTATATACTCTGTAATTCAAATCTGCTGTGTTCACCTTTCACACCTTTCTGTAACATGGAGATCTTGTTTACACTGTAAAAAATTGAACACACACACACACACACACACACACACATAAAGACATGGGTTTAAATAAGATCATGACTCATGACTACTCAAATTATGGGTTGCTCTGTTCTCTATTATCTGTATGCAACTGCCTGATTTTTGTTTATAAAATTGAAGTTAGCAAAGAAGAGTATTTTTTTTCTTACCCTCATTGCTACTTAACATCTAAGTGTTGGTGGGTTTCACTGACTCTGATAACATGGAGACAAGGGTCGGTAGAAGCAACACAGGCCGTGATATCAGAAAAGAAACCCAGACTACCATGCCAGAAACCCAGCTCCTCACTCAACACTTAGGAGGTCGTAGGTAAGGATCTTCGTTTCTCCAGGTGTCTGTAAAATGAGACCAGTTAGACTCTTCTGAAGGAGAAGCAGGAATCAAATGAAGTCATAGGAACGGTCAGCAACGTGTCCAGCACAGGGCAGGCACTCGTGAACATTAGTTGAATCTGATTCTGAACCAGTGAGTGGGAAAGAACACAAAATACTTGAAAAACACCCATCAGGACTATTTTTAATCCTAAAAGCATTTCTGTTAGCTGAGGAACATGTTTTGTGTGTTGTACTTACTAATCTGGAGGTTACTAGTAAAGTCCCTTTGTTTTCTCAACAATAAAACAATGAATTGCTGAGCTTTTTCCATTGAATCTTTTTGGCATTCCTGCTAAGATTTGCACACAATAAATTAGACATAAGCATTATTCTTTAAGTTCATGTTGCCTTCCTTCCATGTACATGTACTTCCAAGAACACTGCCTGTATGATCATCCTTATGTTCTGCTTTACTTCTAAGCATTCAACAACTACTTTTGCAAATTCCTTTCATTAATGAGAAAAATATCCTTAACCTGGGGGAAATGTGCTAATTCCTTTAAAATATTTAAAGTTGAGAGATACCAGTTGGACATATGATGTCTATGTTTTAGGGTGTCTAGATGTCCACATTCTCAGGGCTGGGGAGGAAGCAGGTCCTCACTTTCAATGAACCATGGAAGATGAAATGATAGCTCAAAGGCTGTGTCAGCCAACCAGTTGGAGCTCAAGCTTCCCGTTCCTCAGCTCACTCACCATGACTCTGCAGGCAGGGCCTCCCGAGATCACCATGAGTAATCCAGGTGAAGACAGGGCTGAAGCAAGCACAGTCTTGCTGCTCCAAGGTAAATTTGTTCTGAGTATTTCCCTACCACTTTGTGTGGGGAGGAGAAGCTGCGTCTTGCGCGTGTACCTGGAACACCCCTCGTCTCAAACTGCTATTGGTTTGTCTACAAAGAATAAAATTGAAGAACAGCAATAATTACACCAGAAACCAAATCCAATTCTTAACACGGTAACTAGAATAATTTAGTACCAAGATTGGTAATAGAACCGACTCTATTAGTTCTGACTCACACAGACTGAGTTCATCTAATGTCTCTGTGTCTCACTTTCCCCATCTGTAAAAGAACTGACTACACTTACGTAGATTCGTATTTGTTTCTGACCATCAGTCCCTCTTCCTCCGAAATAGCATTCCCTTGTCAGGAAACTGAAACCCCCCACCTTGCCCCAAGGGCAAGCTGACCACATCCTCCTTGTGAGTGATTGATCCCATGTGTGGGCACAGGACCCAGTTGGTGCTTTCTGAGTCTTTCCCTGGGATTTTCAAACTGGAGTTTGGGAGAAGTTCTGTGTGTGTGTGTGTGTGTGTGTGTGTGTGTGTGTGTGTGTGTGGTAAAAAAGGGATGGAGACTGACATAGGGCTGCTTGTAGCCTGGAGTGGGAGCAAATGAAGTCAGCAGCAGACAGAAGCAGAGGTAAGAGATAGAAAATCCTATCAAGTCAAGACTGGGGGTTCCAGTTTTCCCAAGGTGGTTACATCTCTCTCCTTCCTGAGGTCTGTCTGTGTGAGACAAGGCAATCTTCTCTTACCTAAGTAGTTCAAGTTGGGTTTCTGACTCTTGAAATCAAAAGAATTCCAATTTACCTGCTTTATGTATCCAGAAACAACCTGAAGAATTCCTCAGGCGAAAGGAGCAATGTAAATGTTTTACATGATGGAGCACTGATAGATAATTTTTTTCAGCATTATAATCCATTTCTTGAAAGTAATTAGAAATGACAAGCAATGCTGTTGCTGACTCTATTTGACAGGGTGCACAACTCATAAGAGAAAGAACCGAATATTTGTTAACAACCGACTTCCTCTGCAAAATCCAAAAATTTTAAATTACTTCAAACAAAATTATTTCCTAACCATTGAACCCAGTGACTGTTTTCTTCCTTCTCTTATGTCTCAAGTTAACTTGTCCAGCTGTGTCTATAGAGCCCTTTCTGTTCCTTGGGAAATTTTACCCCATTACTTGCAAGTTTCCATCCGTTAGATTCATTGTTTCTATCTTCTGCCTCCATTTCCACTGCTCCCTTGCCCTCTGCTCCCGGTGTCCTTATGCCTTCCCTGCCTTAATAAAAGCTCCCCCTACCCACATTCTCTTCCTGAGATACAGATAAAAACTATTTCTTTCTGCCGAATCAAACAAACCTAGAGTAAGAGGCACAATAACCTGAACAGATCTAAGTTTCATCGGAGTTTTATCAGTTTCAGATTATCAGTAATGTGATATAGCAAATTAATGTGTACAAATTACAACTGTCCAGTCTCTGTTGCAATTTGCTCATCTGTAAAATGGAGATAATAATACTACCTACTTAATAGGGTCTGTGCAAGGAGGTAAGACAGGCCAAGTGTTTCACAGAATTCTAAATGCACAGCTACACTCCCCAATAAACATTGGTTGTCATCAGTATTATCATAACCTGGTCTCCATTTCTGCCCAGGCTTCTTTTTCCCCTTAACATGCTGCCCTGTGTCTTTTCTCCTCCCAGTCTGCTCTGCCCACCGGTTCTAATCCCTGATCCCAGTTCTTCTCAGCTGTCACAGACCTCTCTTCAGCATTTGGCCTCCTGGTTCACCATCTCCTGTTGGCATCTCACTCCTCCTTTAACCTCTCTGGCTCTCTTCTTAGCTCTTAAATTCTTCTCTGTTTCTTGAGAAGCTTCATTTTCTTCTCTAATGGAGGCTTTACTGCTGTTGATTCATTGGTTCTCTTCATCAGTGGAAAGCAGGGCCATGTTGAAACTGGAGCCAGAACCCAAGTGCTAAAGGCATGTGTTGGGCAGGTTTTCAGACCACAGATTTCTCACCAAGATAGGCAGATTTTGTTTGGTGCTCAAAGATATAGTGGAGCAAAGGGCTAAAAGGGGTTATAGAAGAATGTAACAGACAAGGCTTCATCCATTCAATGTTTAATATCACCAGACTTAATCTTGGCCAAATTATAACTAGATATTATAAAAGAAGATTTAAATAAACTTAATAACACAATGGTCAAAAACTTGAGATCCATCTAGATGTTAGCTTTTTAGATTTTTTGTTTAGATTACCTTTACCCTGATGAGTAACATAATTGCTGTAGAATGAATACCTAGGTTATTTATTTAGTCCAGTCCTCATTTGTTGATCTGCCATATGTCTTCCATTACAAATCCTCCTGAAGTTGTGCATCCATTTCTGTTATTTTCCAGTGTCTCTCTAAAATTTTCTATTTTCTTTTTTTAAATATTTGTTAATTTTTGAGAGAGAGAGAGACAGAGTCTGAGCAGGGTAGGGGGAGAGAAAGAGGGAGACACAGAATCGAAAGCAGGTTCCAGGCTGTCTGAGCTGTCAGCATAGAGCCTGACATGGGGCTCAAACTCATGAACCATGAGATCATGACCTGAGCTGAAGTTGGACACTTAACCAACTGAGCCACCCAGGCACCCCTAAAATTTTCTTTTTTTTTTTCTATGTCTTACTGCAAACTCGATTATTCTTGGAACCTCACATCTAAGAAAGTTTGGGAATGAAATTCAAGGCATCTCCAACGTGAGCAAGGAGCTCCTTTATTCTGGGCGATCTATTGTATCACTCTATGAGAAATGAGGCCTCACACACGTCGTTAAGTGATGGGAATAATTATTCAGCCTTTGTTTAAACATGTTATCTAAAGTTTCTTCATCCTGATACAATTAACTAATAAAGATCTCTCTTCCTTCATTGTCCGTCTTGTGAACTGTTTTATCCTTGAAACCTCTGAAAGGGGTCACTTCTCCTCTGCAGTTTTCCTTGAGAGTAGGGACTGTACTTTTTTTTATAAATATTTATTTATTTATTTAAGTAATCTCTACACCCAACCTGGGGTTCAAACTCACAACCCCAAGATCGAGAGCTACATGCTCAACCGACTGAGCCAACAAGGCGCCCCAGGACTATGCTTTTTTCATCTTAAAAAAAATTTTTTTAAATGTTTATTCATTTTTGAGAGAGAAAGAGAGTAAGCAGGGGAGGAGCAGAGAGAGAGGAAGACAGAGGATCTGAAGTGGATTCCATGCTCAGAGCAGAGATCCCAATGGGGACCTGAAATCCACAAACTATGAGGTCATGACCTGAGCTGAAGTCAGACGCTTAACCAACTGAGCCACCCAGGCTGAAGCCCAATGTCTTTCATGAGATAATTACCTAATACATGTCTGATGTTCTGGACAGAGGCAGGGAAATATGCTATGGGGCTTCTTTAAAAACCCGCCTTTGTAACCACCGAGCTCGTATTTAGTGGGATGCTGAGCCAGTGACACCACATTACCTACCACTTCTTCCTCTTTCTTCACAGGACTCACCAGAGGAAAGCAGTCTCCCTCACCTCGCCTCCCTCCCTCTAAACATACTTTCTGTGAACTGGGAGATGGGGACACTGATTATGGGGTAAGGGGGGAAAGATAGCATCTACATTGTCAATTCTCATTTTCTCATTTGGTCATCTCTACCACTCAGTGAGGTAGAGAGATTAGATCTAACCCCATTTCACAAGCAAAAGTCTAAAGCTTAAGACAGTCAAGAAAATTCCACAAGATTATTTCTAGTGGCTGTATAGTCGGCCTCCAGACTTCTATCCAATCACATGAAATTCTCACGGCCATAGATCTTTAGAGGTCAGTGTGTAACAACAGCTATGCTTTCCCTTTACAAATGAAAAGGCACTTTCGTAAATATTATCTGCTGTCAATACAGAAATGAACCACCAAGATTCCATGCACCAACTCCACCAGTTCTTTCTAGTAAGTGGAAAGATGTAACTAATGCTTACCTGATGTATTCATTCTGTATCTCAGTAATTGCTTTATACTTTCCCTAAGATTTTAGGGGAACTTCTTTTATGAAAATAAATGTATTTGTATCCAAACCTCACAGCAGGAATTTGATCGTCCAAGTAGGCAACCTCAGTTGTTGGATGTATTTTGATTTAAAACGAAATCAAATTACTTTTTTTTTTAATTTTTTAAATGTTTATTTTTGAGAGACAGAGAGAGAGAGAGAGAGAGAGAGAGAGAGCGCACGCGCGCATGAGCGGGGGAGGGGCAGAGAGCAAGAGGGAGACACAGAACCCAAAGAATCCAAAGCAGGCTCCAGGCTCTGAGCTGTCAGCAGGAACTCAAACTCACAAACCATGAGATCATTACCTGAGCCAAAGTTGGAGCTTAACTGATTGAGCCACTCAGATGCCCGTCAAGTGACTTATTAAATTGAAATATGATTGATATTACACTGTGTAAGTTTAAAATATACAATGTCTTGATCTGATGCATTTATATATTGCAATATGATTACCACCTTAGGTTACCTAACACCTCTATTATGTCACATAATTATTTCTTTTCTTTTTTGTGGTGGGAACAATTAAGATACAGATTTTTAGCAACTTTGAAGTTTAAAAAATTGCAGTGTAGGGGCGCCTGGGTGGCTCAGTCAGTTAAGCATCTGACTTTGGCTCAGGTCATGATCTCGCAGTCTGTGAGTTCAAGGCCGGCGTCGGACTCTGTGCTGACAGCTCAGAGTCTGGAGCCTGCTTCAAATTCTGTATTTCCCTTTCTTTCTGCCCCTCTCCCGGCTCATGCACGCGTGTGCTCTCTCTCTTTCAAAAATAAATAAACATTAAAAAAAATTGCACTGCAGTCTACAATCTCTATGCTGTGCAATAGATCTCCAAGACTCACCTATTGGTTGTAGGTTTGTACCCTTAAACAACATCTCCCCAATTTCCCCACTCCCCAGCCCCTGGTAAGCACCAAATGACATTTGAAGAAACTCCACTAAAGTTTCCAGTAGGCTACTGATGAGGTTTCTGGGGTGACAGTGGGGTTTGTGGGGTCCAGAGCTGATGACCAAGAAAGAATTCTTGAAGACGTCTTTGGTGCAAAAAGGTGATTTTATTAAAGCATGGGGACAGGAACCGTGGGCAGAAAGAGCTGCCCCGGGATCATGAGGAGAGACTGGTTATGTACTATGCAGTTGGAGCAGGTAAGGTCCAGGGGAAGTTTCCAGTGAGATTTTCATATGCTAAAAGGGACTCCCTGGATAGTGGAGGCCTAGCTATTGTCAAGCTAAGGTTGTTTTTCCCTCTAGCAAAGCATTAACATTAAGACAGTAGGGAGTTCCCAGAGAAACGTTTTACTCTGCCAGCCTCAAGTATTTGTCACTGGGCTGCAGGTTTATAAAGAAACTTAGTTCTTTTTGCCATTTCTTTCTGCCTTTGTTTCCCACATTACTGTGGATGGGGGGATGTCGCAGCTCCAGGATTGCCTTTTTCTTGTGATTTACTATGATATTTTCAAATAGATGGAGACTCAGGTCCTGCAGGACTATGATCAGTTAACCCTGTGTTTTCCCCTTTCTTTTGTTCTTGGGAGTGTCCTAGGAATATCACACATATCCCACCTGGGAGTGGGAGCAGGGATGTTTGTGGCCTATCAGCTTGCCTTATGTTTCCTCATCAGCTACAACCCCTTAAGGGCAGAGAAATGTTTTATTTCCCTATATACTCAGCCCTGTAGCATTCTGCCTGGCATATACTATATACTCAATAAATATTGAAATGAATGAATGAACTCACAATTTTAGTTATCATCTATAGAAGTTCACTTCCAGATCCACCAGTTAACTACCTCCTAACTTCCAAGCTTGGGGTTTTATAATTGCCTGTAATTTTGGAACCCCTATGTAAATAATTATAATTCAGTAAGGAAAATCTAAGAGCAATACAATGGCAAACTTAGGGGGGGTAATAGATTAGAACATCAAGATAGATTTAATCTCTGACAAAGACCATAGTCGCAAATACACGTAGGCTCAGCTATGACTAGAAAACATGTAATGTATCTAAAACCAAAGAGCACCAAGGGAAGAATTCTGCCTATAGAGAAAATTGGAAAGAGAAGACAAGCACCATAGCAATTGGTATGCTCTGAGATTGGTGTGTATTTTCTGCTCGAGAAGAATTAGGTAGTTTTAGTACATCACCTCTTATTTTGCCCAAGTGGGGAAGATTGCACTTTTGTGAGTTTTGTAAAGACCTACTTGTGTTTAGGGGTGCCTGGGTGGCTCAGTCGGTCAAGCGTCTGACTTTGGCTCAGGTCATGATCTCATGGTTTGTGAGTTCGAGCCCTGCATCAGGCTCTGTGCTGACAGCTCAGAGCCTGGAGGCTGCTTCGGATTCTGTGTCTCCCTCTCTCTCTGCCCCTCCCCCCCCCATGCTCTGTCTCTCTCTGTCTCAAAACTAAATAAAACATTAAAAAAAATTTTTTTAAAGACCTACTTGTGCTTAATTTTGATGGAAGTCAGTGGTAAAAGGAGGCTCAGGACCCAGCCAGGATGGGAAATTCAAATTCAATGAAGAGTCAATAATGGTATATTTCTCTTGTATAGGAAGAATTTCCCCAAGGAACAAGAAGAAACAATCTCTTCTTTGCTCAACAAGGAAGTTCAAAGATCTTGTTCCTTGAGGTCTGGTCTCTACAGAGAACCATTGTGTGAAGCAAGGAGAATGTGGAAGGTTCTAGCCCAGACTCTGCCATTAATCTTTTGGTGGCCAGGGATGGTTTAACTTGGGATGGCTGCATGATGTAGTGGAGAAAATCAGACCTGTGTTCTAATCCTGACCCTGAGTCCTAATAACTGTATAAATGTGGACAAAGCCTTTCTAGGCCTCTTTGCAGGTTTTTTGAAGAAAGTGACCTATTCTTTCCTCCTACTCCAACAGAGAAACTGCTTCAAACTTGTTCTGAGCCCCAAACTGCTTTCCAAGCAGCCTGCCTGGCTGAGGTTACCTTGTACTGGGGACCACTTGTTTATTGTACAAATAAGGCCAAGGTATTTGCCCAAGGCCTTGCCTCAGCAGAATGCTAAACTCTGTTAAGCCCTTTGTGGGAGTTTTGGGGATAAATACAATTTATTTGTAGCCATTTCATCACTGCATGCTTGACCTGCTTTATATAACTATCTATCCCAGTAACTCATGCAGTCCAATCATGTCTAATATATTCATAGCCAAGTTACAAAATATTCTCTTGCTGCTGTCCTTGAAATATCTTTTTACTTCAAACTTAACTGACTCTCTCAAATGAATATCCAGGGCCAGGAAGTAAATATTGGGATTATCAGGACCAAGTTAAGGCTGACTGACTCCATTCATTGATTTAGCAAACATGTTATTGAGCACTGTTACAAAGGAGACAATAGGCCTGTAATGGAGTCACTTGTGCTAAATCGCATGTTTGCAAATCAAGACTCAGTACCTAACCTAAGTGCAGTTTCAATCCCCATGCCCAAATGTAACCTATAATCAGTCCACATGGAAAGACTTGGTCAACCCTAGTGACATAATCCACCCAGTAGACCCCTTCTGTTCCCGTAGGAAGGCAACTTTACCTGAAACAATGCACTGTGTGCTAATAATTTCCTTTTCCCACCTCCTTTCTGCCTTTAAAAACCTTTCCTTCTCTACAGCTTTGTAAAACTTCTTCCTTTTGCTAGGGAGGCTTCCTGATTCATGAAGTGTTGGAAAAAAGCCAACTTGATCTTTAAAATTACTCAGTTGAATTTTTGTTATTTAACAGCAACTACACGGAACTACATCATTCCAGGCATTGTGCTAGACACAGGATACAGAGATGGAAAGTGTGACCTGTGCCTTCACATTGGGTCGTGGTGAAAATTTTGGTGTAGTGGTGAAAAATCAGATTTCAAGTCAATAGACCTGTGTTCTGATCCTGACTCTGCCTCTTATTAATTGCATAAATGTGGATAAAGTCTTTCTGAGCTTCATTTTTCACATCTATAAAATGGGAATCATACTACTTCACATGGTTGGTGTAATAATTAATGACATAAAGCTGGAACATAGGAAGCATTCAATAGATGGCATCTGTATTGTCATTGTCATCACCATCCTGGGGACTGTCAAGTAAATTAGCAATTACAGTATCATATGTGACATATGAGGATAGGGAGAAGGTACTATAAAGCAATATCTGAGCCAGTGATGAGGAAGAAGACTCCTGAAAAGAGAGGCACTGATACCAAGCTGAGCCCCCAGGATAAGTAGCAGGAGATCAGGCAGGGGAAGACATTCTAGGAAGACAGAGTATTAGCATCTATACAAGCCTAGAGGCGGAAAAAAAAAAAAGGCAGGCACTTCAGGAAACTGCAAATAGTTCTGTATGTGTGGACTTTGGAATATATGTAGGGAAGTGGTGGGAGAGTGGTGAGAAGAGAGGGACCTTGCTGTCACCCTTGCAGCTGCCACAGGCCCTTGCTCCCCTACCTACATACCAGGTGGTCCCAAAAGACCATTTCATTTGGCTTTAGGCTTTAGAGGTATGGGTGTTTTGTTGTTGTCGTTGTTGTTGTTGTTGTTTTGGTTTGGTTTGGTTTGTTTTGGTTTGTTTTTTTGTTTGTTTGTTTTTTCAGCTTTCCATTTCTTCCTATGCTTCCTAGGTCAATGTAGGTGTCATAAGGGATATAATCTGATATAATCTTCAGGGGTTTCCCTAAGAGGTGTGACCCACCTTCCAATACCAGAGCAGCTTATAAGTTCATTCAACTCCAGATTTAGGAGGAAGTCTTTACGTCTGGGAGAACAGTAAGAAGAAAGAAGTATCAACAGTATTCGGTTACTACAGAAGCCATTCCTATGGCCAGTATCTTTCCATCAATGATGGCTTTGACCTAGATATAGCTTAGAGGGATGGGTTTTAATCTTAATGAAATGTCCTATGAGCAAGTTCAGTCAAATCAAGTCAACGGGCACTAACTTAACATTTACTTTTTGTCTAGGACTCTACTAGGCACTGGAGACAAAGACTAAAGCAGTGTACTGAGACTCAAAAGGATTACCTAAAGGCCAAGTCCATGGTTATAAGCAAGCAGGCACAGCAGAACTGGAAACCCAGGTCTGTAGAACTCTAGAGTCTATGCTGTTTCTTATACATTATGCTGCCCTTTTGGCACTAAACACAGCCAATTTAGCTCAGAGAGAGCTACGAAGTAAAGTACAAGCCATGGACAATCATGATTTTGCAGATCTGAACCTGAATGAGCCTGACATAATAGACGTCTACATCCAATCATTGGAAGAAATATTGATTGGCCTTGGAAAGGAGGAAGAAGTACAATGTGACCTGGAAACGCTTAACAAGCTCAGGCGACCTTGAAGAAGTCAAAGCATAAGCTGCTAGTCAATTGAGCTCTGGGAAAATCAGTTGAAACCATAACTGACCCTTGCATCTGCCTTCAGGGTAAGTAAAATTGTCCCTAAGGAGCTCTGGGGCAGGAGATCAGTCTGTTACAGTGGGCCATGAAGAACAAAAGGAAATAGTAGTAGTTGAGGAGGTTTGTGGACTATTCAGTTGCCTTCAGTAATCATTATCTGGGACTATACATCGTGTCTTATTGGTGCATGTGGTGGGGAGAGGAACAGAATAAAGAGAGAAATTGATGGAATCTGAAGGCAGAAGAATCCAATAGACAAATGGAATGAACTTATATTAGACTAGAAATTCACTTTAAGACCCACTTGTCATTTGGCTCTGCTACCTTTAGACACAAAGATTTCATTTTAGGCATCAGTGAGAAATATTTGTGTAACACTAAAAGGGCAGATATAACTGGTCCGTCTTACCAAGGAAAAAGGTGAAGTAGTTTGAAATCCAGTTAGTTCCCTGAAAGTGATAAACATGTACAGACTTACACAGAATGGGAATTGGGGCAGATGTTAACAACAAGGATTGGCTCTAGAAGAGATAGCTGAGGTAGAGAATTCCAGCTAGTTCACTAGTGGGATGTGGAATTAAGACATTCTCACTCCCTCTATTTTGGTTTTCTTACCTATATAATGGAGATGATGATAGCTTCCCTGAAGCTGCCTCATAGAATTATCAAAAATATGAATAATGCAGCATATTAACATACTTTGAGATCTTTGAAAGATGCCTTTTGTACGTACTGGACATGATTTTGTCATTATCATTATTACCTTATCACTGCAGAAAGTCATGCTTAGAGAAGTGTGTTGGCCATTTGACATCAATTTATGGCCGAGTTCATCTTCCTCCCTGATTTCTTTCCATGCTGATGGACATTAAGCCAATCTAACTGGTCTACTCAACCTCTCTAATATATCATGAGGATCCTAACCTTTGATTCTCTGCTCACGTTGTGCCTTCTGAATTTTCTTTCTGTTCCTCTCCATTTTTCTGAAACACTTCTTCCAAAGTCTAACTCAGGTTTCCTCTCCTCTGTTTCATGACTGTCTCTTTTTCTTATTCAGCACCATGTTAGTTAGGCTTCTCTAGAGAAGAGCACCAATAGGATATACAAAGTATATAGAAAGAGATTTATTACAAGGGACTTGCTCATGTGATTACAGAGACTGAGAAAGCCCACAGCCTACTGTTACAAAGCTGGAAATCCAGTGGTGGAGTTCTAGTCCAAACCCAAAGGCCTGCAAACTGTGGGGAAATAGGTTCTAGTTACATAAATGGGTTGGAAAAAAGCTTAGGGCAGAAAGCCGCCACCACAAGGTGAAAGCGTCTGAGGTTAGCTAGTGAGATATTGTAATGGGATCATGAGTGACTTGTTATATCACCTGCAGGAAATTACTTTCCATCTTGTGGCAATGTACCTTGATCACAAACTCCACTTGCCCCCCAGACCTTTTGCTTCTTATACACACAAGTTAATGATTACTGTCTGATTGTTTTCTCCATGTTCATGTGTGTACGATCTTGTTTTCTTCACATTCACCATGTGGGTAATATCTTGAGAGCTCAATAAATATGGAGAAGAAACCCCTGTTCGGGGATTTTGTCTCCTCCCAGACATTAGCCTCTTTCGTATTCAATTCTGTGTCCACTCTCTTGCTGGACAAGAGAGAACTCCAGACTCATAGTCTGTGACAGTAAACCAAGGGAGCCAATGGTGTAGGTCCAGGTCTGAGTATGAAGGCCCGAGAACCAGAGATGCCAGTGTCTGAGGACAGGAGAAAATGGATATCCCAGTTCAAGCAGAGACCAAATTTATAACTCCTCCACTCCTTTAGTTCTATTAAGGCTCTCAATGGATTGGATGATGCTCATCCACACTAGTGATGGAGATCTTTACTTAGTCAACCAATTCAAATGTTAATGACTTTTGGAAACACCCTCACAGAAATACCCAGAAATATTTTACGAACCATCTAGCATTCTTAGTCCAGTCAAGCTGACATGTAATAATAACCGTCTAAAGCACACATCGTCAATAAGCACTTATTGAGTCCCTACATATAAGTAGGTAACGCTCTAGGCACTGAGGATGTAGCCCTAAGAAAGGACGCTGCCACTGTCCTCAGGAAGCTCCTGGTCTCCCTCAGTTTCTTTCAAAATTTCTTGAGGTAAGAAATATATTTTACAACATAATCCATCACACAATCTATATTTGTGTCTTTATACACACACACACACACACACACACACACACACACACGTTTGACAATACAATGTCTATGTATGCTGCCTTCTAATATCTTCTATTTTGTCTTAAACGATTCTGGTTGTGACCCACTGCTATGATTTTAACATTCCTAATGAGTCTTGACTCACAGTTTAAGTAACACTAGTCCCGCTGAGATATAGAAGAGGAAATAGTCATATAAATAAATAATTACAGTATTGTGTTAGAAGCATATACTTTTTATTGTTTGCCATTGTATCTATGAGACTCACATTACCTATTCCAGTAGGGACTGTGGCCTATATCTCTTTGTATGCTTCCTCTGTCCCTCAACCTTTGTATAGTACCCTCCACAGAGAATGCAATAGATCTATTCTTGTTACTGAGAAGAACGTATTGCTTTTGCTAATGATTGTGCTAGTGCAGGTCCTCTTAGAAGCAGATCCAAGGATGAATTATATGTGCAAGAACTGTGTTGGGGTCAATGCCTATGAAGGATAAAGGGGGAGGTGCAGGAGAAGGTGGGGAGAGCTTTCAGGCCATGATGCAGATCTGACTGCAACACAATTCCAGGGAAGTTTGGCCAAGCTGATAGGGTGTCCTTGAGCCAGAGCCACCTATTGGGAGAGTCCCAAATCTTGCAGGAATAGGTCTGTGCTTCCTCAGTGGCTAGCAACAGTCTGTAGGAAGTGCAGCCTCAGTATGAACATGATGGGGGATCCAGATGGGCAGCAGCTGGGGTTGTCAGTCATTGATGCTCCCTACACAGTTATGAATGATGTTAGTTTTGATATCATAGGCTAGGTTTCCCTTTTCAACTGGAAGCAAGTGGTAAACAAATTTAAGGCAAGTATCTGTCATTTTCCAGCTATACTTTGTTGCAGATTCCTCCCTCATACCCCACTTTGGCTGTAGAGATGAGGCCCTCTCCAGCTGGCCATTCACTCTCTAGCCACCCCACCCTGGGAGAAGCATTAGGGGTTTCTTCTGACCCTGTTGTTCCAGGTTAGTGTTCCTTAGATGTGAGGAGGGGAAAGAGAGTTAGTGCTCAAAGAAGCATGGAACAGAAGACACCTGAGAAAAACTGCTGACACCAGCAGGTCCTACACAAAGATGCTGGATCTTTATAGCCTCAAACCCAGAGACTCAAATGAATTATTCCCTATTAGTGACTCAGTTTCCTCCCTCCATCCCCAGTCCCTTATTTCCACGGCAGCCTACATGGCCAATTTAGGGACCTTGAAGAGGCCTCTCATCACATTTTAATTGAAACACTGCACTTTGTGCAATAAAGCTTTCTTACATCTTCAACAGGTTGTGAAGTTCCTGGGAGCTGGGATCAGTTCTATTACTTCTAGTCTTTTCCATCATCTTGGGACAGAACTTCCCAGGCTGGGTCATTGCCTGGACACCCTCTGATGGCCTCTCCCTATCCACTGGAAACAGGACCTCTTAGTGATCTGAACTTAGATGTGACATAGCTTATTCATAACTGTCAGAGCAGATTGGCAAGATCTACGTCTGTGATCGCATTTTTAGGTAAAGGAGCACCCACTGACTTTCATGGCTCGATAGCTCATAGCAGTTCCAGTTTCAGGACTGGTTCTCATGACATCACTGGTCACGAGTAACAGTGAAAAGAAATTTCAGCTGAGTTAAATAATTACTATACTCTGTTTGTCCAGTGTTCCACTTAGCAGAAACTCAAGCCCTGTACAAGCGAAATATCATTAATCCTCACAACAGTTCTGGGAAAGAATTGGCGATAAGTCCATTTTGCCAGTCTGGGAATAGGAGACTTGTAAATTAAGACTGACTCAATCAGTCAAATAATAGTAAGGCACCATTAGTGACAGGGTGGCACTTGGGAAACCAAGGAGACAGAGACCGAGTCTGTGAGTACATCCCCTCTAGGCCCAATCAAGTTGGCAACCTCTAGACATGGCCTCTGGTCATTTAGAAGACCATCCAACTGAAATCTAACTCAAACATTATTCACTTAATTTTGATGGAGAATTACAACCTCTGTCTTTCTATCTCCATGGAAGGGTCAGAATAGAAACTACATATACTGTGTGTACCATTGTGATAGTAGTGGGGTGGCTTTGGGGAAGCCAAGCTTCAGAAGAATGGCTGATCTTTTAGGTACAGGTAATGGCTGCTACAGAGTAGAGAAACCATCTGAGCTACCTTCTTCCTGACGTTGGACAATACCCTGATTTATTGTACCCAAGAAGTCTGCAAGGACCTGATTTAGCCCAATCCAACTAAATCTCAACTTAGACTTATGGGAAATAGAGTGATTTGACATCAGTGGGCTAAAAGCCTCTATTCTATTCCTTCTTTTCTCAAAGATGGCTTTCCAGTTTAATAGCCATGGGCTTCCTAAAAAAAAGAAAACATCCTCATATTTCCTTAAGACCCATTCAACACCACATCGACTGCAGCATGCAAGGTGATTCCCAAACAGCATGCTCCAGAAACATGAGCCTGAGCTAACTGTCATCATACCACCCATTGAGGAATTTATTGTTGGTTCTGGTTTCACAACTCAGAAACACTTGGGCTTTGCCCAAATGCCACTGAAGCTTCTACAATTCACTGTCCTATGCTCTTCCGTGTTTTTTGCTGTCCACGTGGCAGGCAGTGTGGTGTGAGCTTTTGTCAATCTTAGATGACTTTTTTATTGCCCCTGAAGAAGGTGACCTTTTGACTTTGTACCCAAATGTCATTTTGAAAGGTGCTTCCCATCTATCTGTCACTTTTGGAGGAAATCTCCAGCCATTACATGGAAGTGCTAAGAAAGGATCATTCAAGCCCACAGGACAAATGCAAAGATGGGGGACAAGAATGAGACATTGAGAGGGTGGTCCATCTTTTAAAATCCTATGCTTCTCCCAAGATCTTTATTATTCTTAACTAAACTGATTTTCCTCTCCTTTGTATTTCTATACACTTAGTACTACTCTTATGACATTTACCGAATTTGTTGTGTCACCAATAATTTCATAGTTTATTAGTAAGTATGAAAACCTTGCATTTACATACATTTACATAATCTTTTATGGTCTCTGAAGCTTCCATAACACATGCTATCTCATTTGACCCTTCCAACACCTTAGACAAATTACTTAATCTCCATAAGCCATGTTTTCTTCCTTTATAAAAAGAGTTGTATTACCCTTTCTTAAAAGGATTGGCATATTTTGTCAGTCTAGGAAAAGAAGACTCATCCAAATGAAGACTTATAAATCACTTAATCAAATAATGCTCTCCAGGTCATTGTGAGGAGCAGATTAAACTAAGGGATGTGACGACTGATTTGTAAAATGCAAAGACACATACAGGTATAGAACAGCAGAGACTATAGCTTCTAGCTTTTGTGACTGAGTGCCAAAACAGACTTGAAACAATGCATGAGAGAGGGAAGATTTACATGTTGTAACTGAATATTTGATAAGATAGTTGTCTGGCCAGTTGGACTTTTGGGCTGGTGCTTAGAGGAAAATGCCAGGCTTAATGAGTGTGAGAGTCAATGGCATGGAGGCAATAGCTGAAGAAAGGAGCATGGATGACACTGCCAGGGAGTGGGTATAGCATGAGAAGAGGCCAAGAAAAACCTATGGAAGGTCTTCTATGGAAGACCTTCTATGGAAGGTCTACATGAAGGTCCATGTGGAGTCCATGGAGAGAAGACAGATGAGGAGAAGCTGGACTGACAGGAAAACCAAAGGGAGGAAGAAATTCCAAGGCAGATACCAGGAGTCAAATGAAATGAGAAGAAACTTTGTGTCGGCAGCTTAATAGGCCACTGACAGCTTTGAAGGGGATGGTTTCAGTAGCAGGTTGAAGGACGAAAGAGACATGAGGAAATAGAGGCAAGTAATGGAGAATGTGCATTGGAAACCATCCATGTGACAAGTTTGGTGACGAAGGACAACAGACGGATCAGTAGCTCTAAGAAGGAACAGGACCCAGGGAATGAAAGAAATAATAATAGATAATTCTTAACATTATTCATTTTAATTAACAAACACTTCCATAGCATTTATGTGTCAGGCACTGTCCTAAGTGGCTTACAAAAATGCACTTATTTAGGGGCGCCTGGGTGGCTCAGTCGGTTGAGCGTCCGACTTCAGCTCAGGTCACGATCTCGTGGTCCGTGAGTTCGAGCCCCATGTCAGGCTCTGGGCTGATGGCTCAGAGCCTGGAGCCTGCTTCCGATTCTGTGTCTCCCTCTCTCTCTGCCCCTCCCCCATTCATGCTCTGTCTCTCTCTGTCTCAAAAATAAATAAATGTTAAAAAAAATTAAAAAAAAACAAAAATGCACTTATTTAATTTTTCAACTCTACATGATGAGATAGTTATTATTATTATCTCCACTTTTACACATGAGGAAACTGAAGCATAGAGTGGTTCAGTAAGTTGTCCACAGCCACTGTTAACAACAGCAGAACTGGCATTCAAACTACAGGCAATCTATGGCACCTGGCTGGCTCAGTCAGTAGAGTATGTGACTCTCGAGTTCAAGACTCATGTTGGGTGTAGAATTTACATAAAAATAAAAATCTTAAAAAAATTAAAAGTAAATATGCCCTGAAGGAATCCTTGACATTAAAAACACAACAAAACAAAACAAAAAAGCTGTAGGCAATCTCGTTCAAAAGTCCTTATTCTAACTCACTTATTTCTTTTTTGGAATGGTTTGGTAGTAGCTTGAGGAAGAAGCATCAGGACTTTTTCTTATTTTTAATGGAGAAGGCTTCAACTTGATTGGGTGCTAAGAAGAGGAAGCCAAGACCTTCAGAGAATAAACACGGATTTCTGAAAATTTCCAAAAAAAAAAAAAAAAAAAAAAAACCACCCCAGGATCTGAGAGCATGTGAGTGGCCACGATGAGCAAGTGTGTTTTGGACAAGAGTTAGCATGAATTCTTCTAAAGTAGGAGGGAGATGGGGAAAATATTCATTACATTTTGAAGTGATAAGAGAGAAAACAGAAAATTCATTTCAGATGGATCCTAACAAGGTTGCTACTGAGAGAATGGGGAGGGGAGGTGGTTCATGGCTCAAGAAGAAAAAGCTGCAGCTTCCTGGAACTTCCTGGAACCAAGGAGTCAGCTCTTACCAAACAGCACTGAAGGTTGCTGGTGTGATTGCCTGGTATGAATACTGGCATCCTAGATTCAGAGCCACATGCTGAGACCTCAAGCCTCCTCTGTCGAGGTCTAGGTCTAGGTCTGTTCAGAATGCTACAGGAGATAAGATCAGTGAGCAAATTGTATGGCCTAATGTTTCTATGGCGCTCAGAGAAGAAAGAGCTCTGTATACCTCAGAGGACCCGGGAAAAGGCTGACTTGAGCTGGACCTCAAAAATCAGGAGAATGTGAAGGATAGAGGAAGAGACACAGTTTTTGGTGTTAGAAGGAGTGAGAGGAACAGAAGGATCAAAAGAAGAGAGGTGGGCATTAGAAGGAGCTCTTGGTCAAAGTGTAGAGGCTGGGCGTGAGGGGAGCGGTGGTGTTCCCATCAGAAGACAACCCTACCCGGGGCACCTGGGTGGCACAGTTGGTTAAGCATCCAACTCCTGATTTCAGCTCGGGTCAAGACCTCACGTTTAGTGGGTTCAGGCTCCGGGCTGACAGCACGGGGCCTGTTTGGGATTCTCTCTCTTGCTTTGCCCACCCCCCTCAAAATAAAGAAATAAACATTAAATTAAAAAAAGAAGGAGAAGGCAACCCTACCCAGTGACCTTCTCCTGATTTGGGTCCCTTTGGGTCCTCACATCTCTACCAGCCTTCTTGGTTGTCTCCCTTTGTTTCGCTTTTTTTTTTCCCCCATAGCAATTATCACTTCCCAAAATGCCATATTTAAAATTTGTATTTTATTTATTTATACGTGTTAGGATACAGGCAGGTTTCCTGAGAGCAGGGATTATTGTCTGGCTCACTAGTTTATCTCCAGGACCTAAATCAGGCCTGGTCGATAGAAGGCACTCCCTCAAGATTTGCTCAATGAATGAGTGCACCTGCAGCTTCAGGGTTAACCGAGGGTCCTTCCAGGTGTAGGCTGGGAATCAGGCCTTGCAGCCTGTGAAGAAAAGCCTGACCACCTCCTTCTCCAATGGGCAAATGGGCGTTCTTTAACACCCAGGTGAAAAGCAAGCTCACAAGAATTAAAGGCAGAGACTGGGGACTGACTGAGGAAAATATCCTCCCACAAGGAGGCAGGAGAGGGGAATTATAACAGACAGATTTTAGGCCAATTGACCTGGAATGGTTTTGGTGGGAGGACGAAGCCCCTGGTTGGATTTGACAACTTTGGAAGGCCTCACTGGTTGTGTGGAGCCCTCAGCTCCTAGTAATCTGTTCCTGAAGCTCTCAGTGGGGACCACGTCAGCCCTGGTCAAAGGGACAGTTGTATTCCAGAGTCCTCTTGTGGGTATGGAATCTTTCCTCAGATCCTGGTCTAGGGAACAAGGGTTCTTTGTATCCTTGCCAGGTTTTTGAAGATTGTCTAATAGGGAAAAACATGATCTTTTTTTTCTCCTACATACGTTTAAGTTTAAAGCTGGCCTCAAACAAGGAAACAAAACACACTCTGTTCAGAAGCCAGGAGTTACAAGCCTGGGCCCTGCCCAGCTGTGGAGCTGATCCATCGTAGGTATTCCCACGTGCAGAAGCATCAACAGTCACCACAGGTCCTGTGCCCACCTCAAGCTGCCAATTCCCTCGGGCATTCGCATGGGGGTAAAAGTGAGTCAGCTCCACTGTGAAGGGGTGACCCAGCTCTTCATATTCCTGCATCTGCAGAGGGAAGGGGATCGGATCCCACATATGAAATACCTTGTGCTTTTCAAAAAGAGGCAACTTACTTTTCGTCAGTGGCGCTGCTGTTTTGAGTCAATCGGCCACTTGTCAGGAGAGGTTATTTGTCAGGTAGGCTGAGCTGGCAGTTTCCTGGGAAGCCTGGCGGGTGCCTCCACTCTCCCAGGGAGAGAGACCTGTTGGCTTTGAATTTCCTTCACCCAGAGAAATCCAAAAGGTGGTCTTCTCTCCCTCTGATTGTCTGCTAGGAAAGGGTGGGCACTGGGGGAAAACCCGGTTACACCTGTCGACCCAGCCTCCTTAGCTGAAATAGGCGTCATGGAACAACCAGCCCATCCCTCGGGCCGGGATGCCCGCTCAGAGCCCGTTGCCTACCGAGCAGAGAGGCAGGCAGGTCCTGAGCCAAACTCTCCGTGGCCAGGGAAACCCCGCTGGTGTCTTCTGGAGCTCTGGTCTCAGCTGGGTCTATGCAACACAGCGCTGGAGGGCTGGACTTTGATACCTACATCAGGATGCTGCCTGGCAAAGGCCTGGATGTGTCATCGCTGCTTGGCTCTGATAAACAGGCTGTGGGTGTCACCCTCCGGGCCAGAAGACTGATAGAGCAGAGTTGGGCTGAGAGGATCTGGCTCCAGAATGAGCCGAGAGCCTTGTGTTTCTGACAACGTCCTCCCTACTCTTCCTTTTTTCTGTCTCTTGTGCCATGGACTTAACCCCTGACAAAGAGGCAGAATGCATCACGAGACTTGCTCTGTTCCAACAAAGCCAGGGTTCTAACCCCGGGTCCACCACTGGGTAGCTCTTTGTCCCTAAGCAAATTGCTTAATTTCTTTGTGCTTCAACATCCTTAAATCCATCTATAATAGAAGGATGGCGAAACGATATGAACTCCAAAACCTATGAGAATTAAGAGTTAAGACACGCAAAAGGAATAGGGTCTGGCATAGTGCTCCATAAATGACAGTACGACGGTACTTAGTGGCCACAGGAAGGTTCCTTACAGGCCTCTGGAAAGTTGCTGCCACAGACTGAGCCAGGTAGAAGGCATTGACAAACATTAAATTGCTAAAATATGTAATTCAGCCCCGTTCCCCATCCCCACCCACGTGCCATTCTTTCCGCTTGGTGATCCTTGGGGGAAATTGTGTTACTTTTGTAACTACCTTTATGAACCCTCAGAATTGTTCTCTGACCTTGTAGATCTCCTACTTGACCCAGCACTTAAGGCTATGGTGACCTGATATGTACCTTGACGACCCCCACACCTCACAGATACACACTCTAAAGGGCAAAATTCATTTGATTGCTTTTTAGCTTTTCTGGCCCTTAAACTCTATTTTCGGTGGCTTTTGGGTGGGTAGGTGGGGACCATTAACCACCACCAAAACCCAGGTACCAAATCTATTTTTTCTATCCATGCATGACCTAGTGTTTTCAAAAACTGAGGTCTCCAAATAATGTAGCCATGAGGCTGAATCACTTCCATTTTTACATGTCTGTTTCTTCAGAGGATTGTTTCTTTAACCAGTGGAGGGAATATTAGAGAAGGTGAGACCCCAGAAAGTCCCATCTGCTCCCAGAAAAAACATTGAGGGCAGCCAGGAGGCCCTCTCCTAATTCTTTTCTAAACCTCCCTCCCCAAGTTGTGTGAGAGAGGGGTTGAAGAACATCATAATGTGGTGAAAACAACCTGCAAATCATATTTATCTGTGGAGCCTGAGCACATGGTAGCCAAGAAATAATGAGAGCTGAGAGCCAATGCTGGTGCTCCTGGGATCTTAGGGTACCTCGGAATCACTTAGACGGCTCCTGCAAACAGTATGCTGGGTCTCAGCCCAGAGTTGCAGCTTCGGGAGGACTGGAGTGGCCCTGAGAATATACCTTTCCATTCCTGGGAAATGCTGAGGATGCTGCTCTGAGACCCACTGGTTTCTCCAAACCAAAGGGATTCTCCAGCTTCTCTCTAGCAACCCAGAGTCACTGGTTCCTTGTCACTACTTCATTCCTCTGCAGAGCTGAGAGGCTGGGTGGATAGTGCCGCCATTAGGAGGAGGTCAGGCTGCCTGGGTTTGATTCTCGGCCGCCGTTTATAGGTTGTGTAATCCTGGTCAAATCACTTAACCTCTGGACCCTAGATTCCTCCCAGTAGTAAATACAGCCAATGCTCGAACAATGCAGGGGCTAGGGTTGCTGATGCCCCACACAGTTGAAAATCCAGGTATAAATCCCCAAACTTAATACTAATATCCTACTGTTGACCAGAAGTCTTATTGGTAACATAAACAACACATATTTTGTGTGTTACATATATTATGTACTGTATCCTTACAATAAAGTAAGCTAGAGAAAAGAAAAACGTTATTAAGGAAAACATAAGGTGGGGCGCCTGGGTGGCTCAGTCTGTTAAGCGTCTGACTCTTGATTTCGGCTCAGGTGATGATCTGATGGTTCCTGAGTCTGTGCTGATGGTGCAGAGCCTGCTTGGGATTCTCTCTCCCTCTCTCTCTGCCCCTACCCTGCTTGTGCTCTCTCTCTCTCTCAAAACAAATAAATAAACATAAAAAAGATTTTTAAAAAGAAAAGCATAAGGGAGAGAAAATACATTCATAGTATGGTATTGTCAAAAATCCACATATAGACCTGCCCATGCAGCTCAAATCTGTGTTGTTCAAGGTCAACTACTAATATTTCCTGAGAGCTTACTATGTGCCAGGCACGGTTCTAATGTATTCACTATTTATTTAAATCCTTATAAGACTATGGGGTGTTACTATTATCCCCAATTTACAGATGAGTAAGTTAAGGCACAGAGAGGGATAATAATAGTAAATGCCTCATGAGATTATTATTTGCATTCAGTGAGATAATTCATGTCAAACTGCCATTTGAACATCAAAGAATGTTAGTTACTTTTATTACGGAAGCAAGGATCTGAAGGTCCTATCCTTTTCTTTTGAGAGTTTTAAGGATTTGCCCAAGACAGTCATATCCGTCAACCTATCCCACCTTGAGGTTTTCCCACAGGAGATGGTGCTCCACGCTTGCAAACTGTCTGTCTCCTGAGAGCTGCCCCAGTCCTAAGGGCCCCAGGGCATGCGTGGGTGGAGAAGTGGGAATGAGGGGGGCAGTGAGGAGGAAGTCTACATGAAAGCAATGGTGTGTGTGCGCCTGGGTAAGCAGGGAGTCCCGTATGAGATCTGACAGGGATGGCTCTCGGGAATGCAGACAGTTTGCAAGCTCACCAGACCAAAAGAGGAGAGCAAGAGAGAAGAGAGAGAACGCCCCAAGCTCCTGAGCTGCACCAGCACATTCCAGCATGATTGACACTTGCTAGTGGCCTTTGTTTTCGCACCAGAGCTGGAGGGGAGGGGACAGAGACTGGGCCGTTGCTTTTCCTGACCTCAACACATTTTAAGCTTTCTTTTCACAGGTCAGGACAGAGGGTTTTCATTAAACCTAGGCCGAATATGAATACGAATTGGTATTAATCATCATCGTGAAATGAAGGGACAGGTGATGATTAAACCTTTGGAACTTTCCAGCAACGAGAAAATATTCTGAGATACAAGTTCTCATCATTTAGTTCTAACCTGTGATCTATGCCTCCCAGTAGTTACACGGGTTACTGAGCCTCCCCTCTGACCTCACGCTCTGGCCTGCCTCTGGAGCAGCTCAGGCCCGCTCAACTCTTGCCATGTCGCCTCTCCTGGATGGTTCCTGATTCCCTTTCCCAGGCACCACCCTGGCCCAAGCTGGATGCAGTGCCCACTCTCAGCCTTGTCACAGACCCACCTCTTATCCCATTATTGCCCTACAGCTCCCTGACTTGTCTGCCTCCTTCCCTCAACACGAAGACACGTGCATCTCACTCGCTCCGATTTCCCAGGCACCAAGCTGTAATAGATAACCATTAAATATTTACTCATTTAAATATTTAAATATTTTGTGCACACCCACCCTCTCCTTGCCGTGCTAAGTGCAAGGGGAAGGCTTGATTTCTTCACTCTGAGAGAACAATGAAAGGCAGGAAACGATCTCTGACTAATCCAGTTTGGTTAGCGGTAAACACTGAGGTGGAAACATGTTTGACGTGCACCAGCCTGGACCGAGGGAGAATTGGTTGAGTTGAGCAAACAAGAGGCACCTGCCCAGTGTGTGAACCTTTCCTAAGTGGACAGATGAACGAGAACGTGTCTGAGCTGAGACGAGAGAATGCAAGCTCACACAGCAGGCCTCACTGTCCAGTTTGATGGCCTTCTAGATACTTAGTTTCTCTTGTGCTCACAAATCTAATAAGACCAGCCTTCCAGAGAGCCTTCACCATGATGAAGCGGTTAGGAGTGCCACAGGCTGGCTAAGCAAGCACTATAGGACTTGCCATCTTGTAGGGGCAAGCATTATTCTGGTCTAAAGATATCCCTGGCAGACAGAGATCTCTGGGCCCACTTCTCAAACCCCATAATTGCAGACTTTATTTCCTATTCCAGTTGTTTGGTCCCAAATATTAACCCTTGGTCATAAGGGGAATCAAGATTAAAAAGGTATTTGGGTGGGTGGGGTACACGTCTTTGCAACTGGACAGATACCTCTAAGGTCATCTCCTAATAGGTCAGTAGGGCCCTCTTGTTGGGAAGGCAGATAGTCTGCGGAGGGGTCCAATGTGTGCACTTGCTACAGAAGGACTCTGTAGTCTTTAGCACTGCCCCTGGTGACTGTCCAATCAGTTTTGACTCTCTGTCTAATCAGTTTTGCATTCTTACTTCATTAGGATGAATACATGTTCATTGAGGGCAGGTACAGGTTCTGGTGCTTTAGCACAGTTCTGGGGACTTGGGAGAGAGGGAGGAGGAGAGACAGTACTTACTGAAATACAATAAAAATCAAGAAAGGCATTGGACACAAAACTCCTGGTCTATCCATCATATTTCCAATCCAAAAGCAATGCTCCTAAATTTAGTCCCCTGATTTTATAAACTTCGAGACACAAGCCTGTGTCAAACTTCTATAATATGGAAACAAGCCCTAGCAAAAAATGTGTTGCAGCCTATTTAAGGAAACTGGTGAAGCTTCTCAGAGGCTGCTAGGGAGCTCAGGCATCCGCTGAGGGGAGCCCCCTTCTCCCTCCCCTCAGGTGACAAACTTAACCAAGGCCGGATCTACTTCTTCATTTTGGAGTGAAATTTGGCTCTACCAATCAGCACCCTTCCCTGAGCAGTGGAAGCCAGTCAGATTCAGCAAGCTAGCACAAGGCAAACTCATCCCCGGGAACGCTTCCTTTTTTCCACAAACACTAAAATTACTTTGCTTTTCCTCCAGCTCTTCAAGCTGAGACACCTGACATAGCAAATGACCTGTCTGGCATTCAAGAAGAAATGACTGAAGGAAAAGAAGTCGGTTGTCTTGAAACATCTGAAAAAAAAAAAATGATACTGGAGAGGGGTGGACTTGTCCTGCCCTACTTACTGTGCGGGAGGGTTAAGAGGCAGAAGCCTCATGGAGAGCGATTTCAGCCCAGCGGGAGGGCCAATTTCTACAAATCCCAGCCATCTAAAATGGAATGGGCTGCTTTGTGGGGTAATGAGGCATTTTTGAAATATTTAATATACTTTTTTGAACAGGTAATAAATGCCACAGGATGGAATTCAAAATGAGCAAAACTATATGAGCGTTAGTCTCCTTCTTCCCCGTTTCCCAGACATTCCTTTCTTCTTCTTCTTCTTCTTCTTCTTCTTCTTCTTCTTCTTCTTCTTCTTCTTCTTCTTCTTCTTCTTCTTCTCTTCTTCTTCTTCTTCTTCTTCTTCTTCTTCTTCTTCTTCTTCTTCTTCTTCTTTGGCTTACTTATTTTTGAGAGAGAGAGAGACAGAGCTCGAGCAGGGGAGGGGCAGAGAGAGAGGGGGACACAGAATCCGAAGCAGGCTCCAGGCTCCGAGCTGTCAGCACAGAGCCTGATGCGGGGCTGGAACTCACAAACTGTGCACAAACTGTGAGATCATGACCTGAGCGGAAGTCGGTCACTTAACCGACTGAGCCACCCAGGCGCCCCGTTTCTTTTTTCTTCTGAAGAGGCAACCTCTCTTACCTGGTATTTGACCAAAGGCCAAACAACTCTCCATAGGGAATACTGTAAATGGGCCATGGTTTCTGGCACTGGGCAAGATGACTTCGGAGAATCTTCCATCTCTCAGATCTTACCGTTTGTGTTTCCAGCTCATACTCCTTAAGGCCGTACCACAAAGCTGAATTTGAAACAGTGAAATACACATTCGCTGCTCGAGGGTCAGGTGGAGGACTTAAGACTTGGCCATGGGAATATTGGACCAGCTCTGAGCAGCCCTTATAGCAACAGGCAGGTCCCAACATGTGACCAAAGAAGTCTCAGAGGGAAATGGACCACAGACCCTGTGTCAAGCTTGTGGGAACCCTTTGCCAAGTGTACTCCTTCCCCCATTTGGTACTGAAGAGAACAGAGTGTCCAGAGATTGAGGAAGGGTCATGACTTACAGGAAGGGCTGGGTGTGGGACAGGGAGGAGATAGGCTGCGGGCTAAGAGCAATGAACAGTTCATAGTGCTGCAGGGGCTGCTGGAAGCCCTCACACTGGTGACCTGGGCAGTGACCTTTCCTGCCGTTGGAAAACCTCAGGTATTCCTCTTGGCCTTTCTTCCTGGCTGTCCCCTGCCTTCTCCAGTCTCTCAAATGCCTCTCGAGTCTGTTGTCAGAGTACCTAGAATGTATGGTTTCATTCCTGACATACAGGGTTATACACGACTGCGTACATGGAATCTCTTTTCATGTACTTGGAAAATCCAAGGGCATTTTCGATCTTGAAGGTAAGCTCAAAACTCTGCTCCTGACAGATGAGTCCGGCTGCAGTGTTCAAGGGCATCCAGACCTGACAAATCCAGGCAGCATCTGTCCTATTTTAGGAGCTTGGCTATTTCCCCAGAACAAATGGAGAAAAGTAAAACAGGTAGGGCTTTCCAGCAGGGCTCTAGACTCCTTTAATTACAAGAAGTATAAGAGGCCATCTTGCCTATCCCTAATTCAGCTTCTTACAGGGGAAACAAATAATAAAACCATTCATTATTGTCATTGTTATAATGGCCATCATTCATTTTAAAGTCCAAGTAGTCAGTGTTTATTGGGGCGCCTGGGTGGCTTGGTTAGGTGTCCAACTCTTGATTTCAACTCAGGTCATGATGTCATGGTTTGTGGGATCGAGCCCCACATCAGGCTCTGCACTGACAGTGAGGAGCTTGCTTGGGATCCTCTCTCTCTCTCTCTCTCCTCTGTCTCTCTCTCTTTCTCTCTTCCCCTTCCCCACTGTACACACACTCTCTCTCACTCTCTCTTTCTCTCTCTCTCTCTCAAAATACATAAATAAACTAAAAAAAGGGGGGCTGCCTGGGTGGCTCAGTCAGTTAAGCGTCCAACTTCAGCTCAGGTCATGATCTCATAGCTTGTGAGTTCGAGCCCTGAGTCAGGCTCTGTGCTGACAGCTCAGAGCCTGGAGCCTGCTTCAGATGCTGTGTCTCCCTGTCTCTCTGCCCTTCCCCGGCTCATGCTCTGTCTCTGTCTCTCTCTCTCTCAACAATAAATAAAACATTAAAAAAAATAGAGGGGTGCCTGGGTGGCTCAGTCAGTTAAGTGTCAGACTTTGGCTCAGGTCATGATCTCACGGTTCATGAGTTTGAGCCCCACATGGGGCTCTGTGCTGACAGCTCGGAGCCTGGATCCTGCTTCGGATTCTGTGTCTCCTTCTCTCTCTACCCCTTGCCCACACTCTCTCTCTCTCTCAAAAATAAATAAACATTAGAAATAATAACAATAAAAAAAGAAGTCAGTGTTTCTCAAGTGTAAATTGAAGAAAAGGCTTCTATTTTCTAGACATACTTTCATATCAGCAATAACAGAGCACAGGGCAAACAAAATAAAAGGATCATTAAGGATTTTCGTATCCAAAATAAACTCGCAGAACATCTCAAGGGACAGATTATCACACAGCTCTGTGCTTGGAGGTACATTTGGCCTCCATTCTACAAGCTCGGGGATGTGGGCCATGGGAATCTCTGGAGGTAGAGCCAGGCTAGGGCTGGGGTATGGGTCTCACCCAAGACACTTGAGGCAACGTTGTGCCATGAAAACTCCACTTCTACCAATGAGAACAATAGTGTCAAGGACAGAAGTAACATCATGAAGGGCTAACATATTTAAGTGTCTGCCACAGAGATATTTGCTAGGAGTTTGGCACATGTGTTCTCACTTTTGCTTGACACCACTTGTAAGAAATGGACTCATAGTGACCTTGTTTTGCAGATGAGGAAGCTGAGGCTTAGAGAGGTCAAGTCGCTTGCCCAAAGTCATGCAGCCAGCAAGTGAAAGGGTCAAGGGCCAAACCCATACCCCTTGACTTCTCAGATCCTTCTGTTATCTCTTTTGCCAAACTGAGAGGAGCCAACCCAAACGTGGCAGGGGGATTCCAAAGAATGATCTTCGGAAAAAATGAAAGAGAACAATTTGTAAAGTGAAGTCTAGGAAAACCAAGGGTAGATCTCCAGGGATCAAGTGACATGCAAAAAGTTGATTGAGATGAGTGATGTAGAAGAGAATCTGTAAAGAGAAAAGTAGCCTGAGACCTGTCCAGTTTTATTTTCTTTTGTTTCAACTGAAGCATAGTTGACGTGAGACCTGTCTTTTACATGATGCTTATTTGTGTGGTAGGGAAGGTATGTGCCTTACAGAGCCTTGCTGGCTTGGCTCTCACCTTTCCCACCCCATCCAGGGCTCCCACCTCCCAGACAGGACAGAACTGGGGAGAAAGTACACGTGCTGCAGGTAGAACGTGGGCCCAGGGGCATTTGTGCACTCCATAACCAAAACCCCTGCATCAGGCTCCAGATCCATCCGGTGGGCAGTGGAGAAGATGTATTGGCTGAAAGGACTCACGGTGGCTGACTATGTGTGTCTCTAACAAACACATCCCACAGGACACCCATCCTAAGCACTCACAAGCAAGGAGACCTATTAACTTAGCAACATGAGAAATGGAGAAACTTTGAACAAAAACTCTATGAGTGATGTAAATTGTGGGAGAATGGAAATAATTATCTATTTGTCTTAACGAAGAATGTTTATTACCAAAGAGGAAAGGAAAGTATTCCTGGTATTGATACACTGTTTAGGTAATAAGAAACAACCCTCTTTGGTCTACCCTCCACATTACAAAGACATTTTAACTTGGTGACTGTGATTTGAGCACACTCATACCTGGATGATGAGGGTTTCTTACTTGTTCGCATGAACCTTAGCCCTGTTGAAGAGGGTTTGTGAATTCTCAGGTTCCTTTCTTCTTTGCTTAGAGGAGGAGGCAGGCAGCGTGCAGAGTAGGGGTCGATAAGTACTTCTTCAATTTTTCCTAGTAGGTTGAGACAGAAAACTATTCTGACCCCTGGCAATTTCCACAGGACACCACCGATGTGCTTTTCTATGCAAGATGCATCATCATATTGCAGAATTTCTGTTTGCAAGCCACCCCCAACTTAATCCAGGACCCTCTTTTTCCCCTCTGAGAGCCAAATACATTGAAAACACTCAGTTCTGCCCTGCCTGTGTGTACAAAGAGAGCCAAGAGCGTACTGCCACAAGTGTGCTGGAAACAACTCCTACTGGTCATGAAAGCTGATGGTTAAATTTTTAGAAAATTGATAAGCTTGTTGTTAAGCTTTAAAATGGCCAAGCGTGGGGCACCTGGGTGGCTCAATTGGTTGTGTATCCAACTTCAGATCAGGTCATAATCTCAGTGCGTGGGTTTGAGCCCCGCATCGGGCTCTGGGCTGACAGCTCAGAGCCTGGAGCCTGTTTTGCTTTCTGTGTCTCCCTCTCTTTCTGCCCCTCCCCTGATCCCCACCCTCAAAAATAAATAAACATTAAAAAAAATGATTTTTAAATGGCCATGTGTGAGGTGCCTGGGTGGCTCAGTCAGTTTAGCGTCTGACTTTGGCTCAGGTCATGATCTCGCAATTTGTGGGTTCCAGCCCCACATTGGGCTCTGCACTGACAGTGGGGGGCCTGCTTGGGATTCTCTCTCTTTCCCTCTCTCTCTGCCTCTCCCCGCTCATGCTTTTTCTCTCTCTCTCACAAAATAAATAAACTTTAAAAAGTTTTAAAAATAAAATGGCCATGTGCGGAGTATTTACACCATTGGCAAATTCTACAAAAATTTTTTTCCCTTTGAGAACTGAAAATAAGAGACCATGATTCCTTCTCTGGATATGCCATGCATTCACAATTTTTTTTCAGCTAAAGTTGGTGAACATCTACTAAACGACAGATCTTGTAGTAGTTATAAGAGCCCTAATGATAGGTGATACATGATCTCTGGATCAGAGAGACCTCATTGAACCACTCCCTGACCATCCTTCTACTTACTGCTAAGACAGATGAGAAGCTTTGGGTCTATCTGCACTTGAGATTGAAATAATTTTTTTTAACGTTATTTATTTATTTTGAGAGAGAGAGAGAGGGAGAGAGAACAAGCAGGGGAGGGGCAGAGAGAGAAGGAGAGAGAGAGGAGAAGGAGAGAAGGAGAAGGAGAAGGAGAGGAGAGCCCGAGGCAGGGCTTGAACTCACAAACCATGAGATCATGACCTGACCAAAATCAAGAGTTGGACACTCAACTGACTGAGCCACCCAGGAGATCCAAGATTGAAATATTCTGAAATCTCTCCCATTTGTCATGATCAAACATCCTAACAAAGGTATTTCAGGAGCTTGTAAGCAATTCATCTGAAAATGAAATCTTTACTAAATGACAGAAAAAATCAAGCCCCTATCTCTTTAGAAATACTTTTCTTCCTCTATCTCTTTTCCTAACTTTTACCCTGCATCCTTGGGGGGTTTCACGCCAAAGAAAGGAACATAGTACAGAAATTCCCTTGGGTAGTGCAAGGCATTTGCTTTTGCTAGAACCTTCCGGATTTCTGGGAACAGGTTCATAGAGATTTCATAAATGCTACTAATCTTTTGTTTATTTTTTAAATCTTGTTCAAATATATGATTTTCTCATCATTATCTTGCCTCCTGTTCCAGTTGAATTCCATGGTTGTGTCCAGAATGAAAAATGCCAAAGGAAAAAATAGACTGATTTGAGTTACGACAGCCTAGTTCACCTGTGGCTGGAGCTGGTCTGACCCTCTGGTTCTGCTGAGTGACCTTGAGCTATCACTTTCCCAATAAGTGTGCAACAGGATGGCATTTCTAACCACAGGAACATTTAAAGGATTAGCTGTGGCCCCCGAGGCTTTTTAGAAAAGGTAAAGGCAATTAATTCTTACTTATCCAGTACTGGATAGTTTAAAAGACAGGCTCTGCATTGTCTAGATTATGGAAAGCCTTGGATCCCTTACTTCTAAGAACCATAATCAGCTTAAAAAGGCTTGAAACTGTGAGTGCTCAGAATTTCCTGTTGAGGATCGGCACTGACGCTGTGGTTGCTCCCAGGAAATGAAGCAGGGTCAGGTAACAGCCTCAAAGACCTGGGTCACGGAGAATGTGACTCCTGACAACATTCCCTTAAGGGGAACTTGAGAATGGAAAACAATAAAGGAGAATCCTGGGCCCTCACGTGTGAGGGTACAGAAGTGGGGTAAGAGGTAAGGGCATTACATAATTTTGTTTTCTCTATTTCCATCTCTCGTGGCTTCAGTTCTTTATCTCTGCTGATATTTCTAGGATATTTCATTTGTAAGCCTCCTCTATTATAAAGATACTGAGCATTTTTTGGAATACCTTCTCTGGGATACATGCTGGAGATACTCTGAAGAACAAGATGTCGTTTCTTCCCTGACAAGGAGCACACAATCCTTGGTTGGGGGGGGGAGCAGGGGAGGTGGGGAAGAGAAGCCAAGATGGAAACATGATGCACTAGAACTCGGGGATTGTGGGAGGGGTCCCTAAGCCACGCTAGTCATGGTAGTGGGGGAGCTCCCTGGAAGAGGTGGGATCGGGGCTAATTTAGGGACAAATAGACACGATCCAGGCAAGTGAATGGAGAAACAATATTTCGAGCAGAAGAGAGAGAAAATGTGTAGAGATGTAAAGGAACAAAATACTTCGAGGAGCTCTAGGTAAAACTGGAGCTTAGGGTTTGATCAGGGAGGAGTGGTAGGAGATGAGTAAGTAGAGGCCAGCCCTGGAATGTTCTGTAGGACATGCTAAAGGACTTGCAATTTAGCTAGGGGAATAACGAGGAACCAGTGAAGTATTTTAGCAGTATTTAGCCTTATTACAGCTGTGACTTAGAAAGCATTTTAAAATAAGAATAATAAGATTCATTGATAGTTGCTGAGCACTTATGATGTGCCAGGCAAATTTGGGGTATTTTTCTTGACGTGACGCATGTCAGTGCCACAACAGTCTTGGCTCAAAGCCACATGGCAGCAGTAAGGTGTAGTGTCAAGATACAAATCCAGCCAGGACACCACCAGAGACTCTGTTTTCAGCTGCCAAGCCACAAACATATCTTATATTGCTTTTTTTCAGTCACAAATGCAATGTAATTCTCATTGTTTATCTTCTTGTTTTTCAACTTGAAGCCAGTTTACCCCAGCAATCCCCATGCATATGCAAGGGGTCTCTCCTTTTGAGAAACCCCAGATTTCTATTACATAAGGCCTAGGGAGTTTACAAATTGGAAGGAATGCACAGAGAAGTCCACATTGACTAGACTTTTTGCCCTTCTATGGTGATCACATAGTTCCTCAGTGAAGATAACTCTGCAAGACATTTTCCCATTGTTTCAATCGCAAGTTTTGCTGGGAATCCCCAGGAATGCCTAGCCTACGCTCAGTTTCTAGATCCCAGAATAAGTTACTCCTCCTTTTCTCTATTTCACTTGGGGCCAGTTTTTTTAGAACCAAATTCCTTGTTAACGAGGAGCACAATTAAGAAAAATCAAATCAGAGTTAAATGAGGGATAGTTAAAAAAAAGCAAAAAGGATTTCTTTCATTCCTAGAGGGCCAACCTCGTACCTTTAGGAAGGCCCAGATTATGCACAGCACCTGAGATATGCTTGCAAATAATCAAACGTTACTTTTATTCCGTCATCAACCCAAATTACCAAGTACCTGCTATGTGCCAGACACCATGCTGGCTAGCTATACAGAGATGGTTAAGTCGTGGTTTCCTCCTTCGTGCCTAATAGAGTTGCTCAAAGTCAGTCACTGATACTCGTACAATGTGGGTGTTTATCGTCTTCATTTCCCTGAATACCTCCATCTCCTCCGTGATTCTTGCCACATGCATCTTTTGACTTGTAGGACATCCTAAAACACATCTTCCCCTGAAATGGTCCAATTCTACACAGCTACTCTGGTCCAGGGAGATGAGAGATGGCTCCTGATGTGGGTCATCTGACTAAACCAGTTCTCACCAATCCATTACTTAACTTTCCCATTTGACTAACAAATGACTAGGCACACTCTAGCCTGTGATGTTAAGGCCTATTTGGGAGTTGTTGGGCTATGGTCATTTTCTTTCTTTCTTTCTTTCTTTCTTTCTTTCTTTCTTTCTTTCTTTAAGTTTATTTAATTGATTTTTTTTTTTAGTAATCTCTACACCTAACATGGGGCTCAAACTCCCGATCCCACGATCAAAAGTCACATGCTCTTCCAGCTGAGCCAGCCAGATGCCTTGGGCTTCGGCTATTTTCTAAAGGGAAAGGTGAAGAGTTTTGATTTCAAGTCATCAGGGAAGAATCACTATTACTTTAAGCACTGAACATGGAAATATCTCTAGAAGAAATGTCAGCCCTTTGGAAAATCTCTGAAAAGCCCAGCTATGTGATCATAAATCCATTCCATCCCTTTCTGAAACATACAAATTTCTCCTTGGGAAATTGTAAGTTTTAAGGGCCTAAATGCAATGCCTGAGGATCAGTTGTCATGGAAACAAAGCTAGGGCATGAATAACTCATTCAGTCTCGTACCCCCTTTCACACCAGGCACTGCTCTGGGGGATATGCTGGGCAGACAGCCGCAGAGCAAAAGGGACAGTGTGTGATCGGAGAGTCCCGGATCAGAAATCTTTATCTCTCAGCAGTTTTGGGGAGAGCCTATCGTTCTCATTTGTGAATGGCGGAAGACATGGAGAGCTGAGAGGAAGTGAACTTTCAAATTCATTTTACATTAATTTTTCATTAACTCCATTAACAGCACTCTTCTCCTGTTTTCTCTTTCTTTTCTTTCTTTCCTTCTGTCCATCTACTCTGCTTATTTCCTACTTCATCCTGGCCATCCCCAGGCAGTGTCATATTGACCTCTTTTCCAGACGCCCAAGGGTTGACAAACCAGTTCCCCAAGTATCACCTTCACCTCCACAGTCATCACTAACTGTAAGTGACAGGTGAGCCTTCTGAACTGTACAGACAGCATGTGCCTTGTGCAAAGAAAACGAGGGCAGCCTTGTCAAAGAGATGCCAGTTTCCGCTGCTCCTAGACACAGCATTTCATTCAGACTCTCTGAGATCATTGACAGCATTTTTGTGTAGTGCAGCAGTTGAGGACACCAGCTTTTACAGGTATCAGAGTTTAGCCACCTTTGTTTCACAAGGGCTAACCAGGGTCTAATACAGTGACAGGACCTGATGAGCGAGTATGGTATCACACACTGAGCCCCACCCAGCCTTTAAAAACTGTGTCTCTCTCCTCCCACTGCTTTTATCTTTATGGAGTTCTTATTTAATCTTACCCCAGTGGTCATAACTGATTGCTTGATGATAAGATTCCTTTCCAAGTTGGGTTAGGTGCCTGGTCCTGGATTTTGGGGCTTGGAATTACAGTGGCTAACAACTGTGAAGGTAAATATTAGAAGATGTGTGTAGTTATTATTATACCATTATGCATGTAGTGGTAAAAGATTTCCACCACATGGAAGTAGATGGTCTGCAACAGCAGAGGGCGAGAGACAACTCCCAGGAAGAAAGAGATGGAGAAAGAATCCACACCGTATTAGGTCCCTGCCTTCAATGGTTCCTGAGGTCTGTTGCATCTTTGGCCTTTTTGTGGTTTGGTTGCTCTGGGAGAAAACCCAGGATCCTTCAAGTGTGCTTCCATTTTTTCTTAAGGTATACATTGAGTTTTTGTCACCTGCAATCAAAAGGATCTCGACTATTCCCTGGAATTTAGCAGCACTCTGTAAATGTTTGCTGAGTGATGAATGTGCAGATTTTCAGACTCCAAATTCAGAATGCCATAAGACTTGAAGATGTTAGAAAGGCCCTTTGGTTTATCTCTCATTCTGGGTGCCAATTCACAGGTACCCCAGCCAGGGAGAAAGTGCTCTTGGTTTTAAAGCCCCCTGGAAGAAGATTTTATAAAGTCCCTTGATGATTTAACAAAGCAGATGAAAAGAACGTGGATAATCATGACATCTTGAACATCTCCTTTTCCCTTAAATTTCTGTATTCCATTCCTAGTCTCGATGATTTTCCACTTCTCATTTTTTTTTTAAATTTTTTTTTTCAACGTTTTTTATTTATTTTTGGGACAGAGAGAGACAGAACATGAACGGGGGAGGGGCAGAGAGAGAGGGAGACACAGAATCGGAAACAGGCTCCAGGCTCCGAGCCATCAGCCCAGAGCCTGACGCGGGGCTCGAACTCACGGAGCGTGAGATCGTGACCTGGCTGAAGTCGGACGCTTAACCGACTGCGCCACCCAGGCGCCCCTCCACTTCTCATTTTTAAGCTATTATTTTAAATCTTTAATTCTTTCATCTCTTTCAATTTTTCATACCATCTAAAATCTATTTGATTTCCCAAACTTTTTTTTTTTTTTGGTTAATTATATCACATTTATCATTGTCCCCTGATGATTAGCCTTCTCCCTTTTCCAGAGAATTCAAGCAGCTCATCATTAAGAGACATATGATGTACACTGTTCCATCCAGCAGACATTTACTGAGAGCCTTGTATAAAGCAGGCACCATGCTAAAGGCTGGGATATAGAAATATTACAACTAGATCCCTCGTGAAAATAAATTACTTAAAGTCTAGTCTAAACCTGATAATAGAATTTCATTTGTCTGAGATTGAAATTATTACAGCTATTGTCCTTATTTTCTTCATTGATTCATTCACTGTTCAGTCATTCAGCACATAGGTTTGAGTTTCTATTCGGGGCTGGGTACTGTCCTGGCTCTGGGTTTATGAAGTCGAACAATGTTTCTATATTCTGGTGGGAGGACAGAAAGCAAGCAAATGCACAATTAACTAATTATTTCAGACGATGATGGATAGTGATAATTGTTATAACTAAAAGGAGCAGAATAAAGGATTAAGCATCCTGGGTTGTAGGTAGGCTATTATAGATGATGAGATAAGCAAGGGGTCTTCTCTGAGGAGGTGGCATTTAAACAGAGACCTGAGTTACACAAAAGGTTGAGCCATGCAAAGTCTAATGTGATAGCAGCCCTGCCAGATGGCCCAAGGAATTGGACTGGATGGTCTCTGGGGTTCCTTTCAGCAGAAAAACTTAGAATTCTACCCTTTCCGCCTAGTTTCTCTTTTACAACAGTTTTTATGTTTCCTCTCAAAACCTTTGCCAACATGCATAACTACTGGTTGTAGAGCCCAGAGTTAGTCCCTAGGGAGGTTCTGTCAATAATTAGGACTCCTGGCCCCAGCGGCTTATGATACCATCTAGCCCTCCCTCATTTCAGAAAGAGCCCAAGATGCCAGACAGAGACAGGTTCTGATCTTTCAGGGAAAAATAAATGGTTTTGGGGAGCACTAGATAGCATCCTGGTGCCATGGTTAATATGCTATGTAAACCTTAATTTCTCCATCTGTAATTTTTAAAAATTTTTTAAATGTTTATTTTTGAGACAGAGAGAGATAGAGCATGAACGGGGGAGGGTTAGAGAAAGGGAGACACAGAATCCAAAGCAGGCTCCAGGCTCTGAGCGGTCAGCACAGAGCCCGACGTGGGGCTTAAACTCACGGACTGTGAGATCATGACCTGAGCCGAAGTAGGATGCTTAACCGACTGAGCCACCCAGGCGCCCCTCTCCATCTGTAATTTTGAAGTGGTCACAGTATACACAATATTGTCTTTATGATTTAAATTCATAAGAAAGAGATCAGAGGCCAAATTCCTATGCAACGAAGTCTATCAGATGCCTGGTGTCCTTTGGTCGCATTAGAAATGTACTGACTTTGACTAATGCTAGAATAGGTGGGCCGTCACACGGGCATTGTGAACCTTGGTTCTGAAGATTTACTTTTGCTTCCGCCAGTCACCCTGATACCACTTCAGATTAAATTCTCAGATTGAGAACATTTGAGCTACGCTAGTCGTGTGAACTTCGACCACTTGTGTGAGTGCCAGCTTGTAGTTTAACTTCTCAGATGAGATGTTTCTCACCCTTTCTCCACCAGTGCCATGACAGAAACATGCCAGATTGTTTTTGCTGTCTCTCCCTGTTTGGCGAGTTTATTTCTCATTTACCTCGATAGTGAAGGTATAGCCCCCTTTTTAAAAAAGTATATTTATTTATTTTGACAGAGAGAGAGAGAGAGAGAGCGCAGGAGGGGCAGAGAAAAAGGGAGAGAGAAAGAATCCCAAGCAGGCTCTGCACGGTCAGCATGCAGCCCAATGTGGGGATTGAACTCATGAACTGTGAGATCATGACCTGAGCTGACATCAAGAGTTGGGCACTTAACCAACTGAGCCACCCAGGCACCCCTGAAGGCATAGCCCTTAGATGTCTCAGCTTTATGTAGGGGTCCCCCCATTTGATTCCTCATCCTGGACATTTTTTTCTTAATTAGTGCATAAAATAATGGCACATTTTTAATTGATGGCATTCTAGATTGAGTAGCATCTAGTAATTAATTAGAAAGCCTAGACCTTTGGGAATAAAATGCAAGATGGGTATGTGGAATGAGGGTGGCACAGAGGGAGAAAGCCACTGAAAAGGGACATGGGAACAAACAAAGAGACTAATTCATCATCTACACTCAGAGAAGAATCAGAATCTGACTTCACTGATAGAGCACTGTGATTATTGGCTACCGTTTGGGGCCTGAGTGCCTGAGGATGTGCTATGACACCAGTGAGACCTTGGACCTTAGGGTAGCACATCAGAGTCCCAAGCACAGCTAGGAGAGGGGATCCAAGAGTTTACACTCTTATGGTTCATTGTGGGGGGGGGGGCGGCAAGTTCTTTTTCTGAAAGAAAGGTGACTGGGAGCCCTTGCCCATCACTTATTTATTCTTTATCTCCCCTACTATCTGTAAATTCCAGCAAGGGCAGGCATTTTAGCTTTCTTCTACATCAGTGTCTTCCAATGCCTAGACACGTCTCTGACTTATACTCGGGGCTTAACAAATATAGGTCACTGTTGGCACCTGCTAGAGGTGATGCAGGGGCTCAGGCCTGCGTTCGCAGTGACGGGCCCAAAGCAAACAGGCAGAGGTACAGAGACGCTAGAAGTAGGAGCCAAGATGTGAAGCCAAGTGGGTCAGAAAGGAGAGGAGCTGATGTGTGAGGAGTAGAGCAGGCAGAGGAAAGGATACTGGAGGAGCTCCCTGAGCTAGAGAGCAGGCTTCTTTTCAGTCTTCCTTGTGGTCCCTGAGCCTCTGGTGTGGGTGTGCTGAGGCCAGGGAGAAAAGCGAGCACCGGGGCGAGTAGCCAGGTTGCAGGCAACACAAGAAGATACATTTTTAAGATGCTGCCCATGAAATTCCTAAACCATAATTTTTTTTTTTTTTTTTTTTTTTTTTTTACAAAATGTCTTATAGTAAAAGCAACTCAGAGACAAAGCAGTAGAATGCTCAGGTGCCCATGGGCTTGGCTCCACCTAGGCTCCTTTCTCTCCCACATCAGAGGTATCTATTTCTCATCCTCGCCTCTGCTCCTCGTCACCAAACTTCCTTCTTTCTGTAACTCATTGCAGTCCCAATTCTTCTGGAGCCCCCAGTGCTGTGACTAGCTTACTAGCATCTTAATTATATCTGGTAACTCTTTTTCACTCCTTTCCTGTTGGACTTCCCTGTGTTATCTGGCACCCCTTGGGAACCTCCTATTTCCTAAAACTCTGCCCTTGGTCTCTGGGACACTTTCTCCTGGTTTCTTCTCAGTTTGTCAACCTTCTCTTTCTAATCCTTTGTTGACATTCTCCAAGCCTACCCACTTGGGTCCCTCTCTTTACACACTGCAGCACAATACCGTCTCCTTGAATTATCTCACTGATATCATTAGCTTCAAATACCACCGTCAGACTGTTGACTCCTAGAAATGAACCTCCAGTCTAGTCTCTCTTCATAGGGTCCAACTGTATATTCAGCTAGAAGTTAAAAAGATTTACCAATCTTGCCTGGATTTTTGCAAAAGCCTCTACCTGGTCTCCTTCCAACTGGTCTTTCCTCCTTCCACTCAGCTGTTTGTTTCTCAAACCCAGTTCTGGTCATGTTTTTCTTCAGCCTGCTGAGTAAGTATTGCACATCCACATAATATCATAGCTGGTATTTTGTACGTGCCTTTATGATTACACCTATCATATGGTGTTGTAATGCTTTGTTTGCATATCTGTCTCTCTCATTAGACTGTGAGTTCTAACTAAAAACTATTATCTATAAATCATCTTTGTAAGGCTTCCATGAAGCATAGAGTCTGGTATGCTTTAGGAACTCAAAGAATGAATGAGATAGTTAATGAATGAAAGCAAATGTTGGGTTGGGCTGAGATCCCTTCTTGTTAAACATTAACTCCTTTTAAAACCAACACTGCCACATTTCTTACTTCTTTGTCAGCTGCTTAATACATTATCCCTGTTGACTCTTGTGTAATATTCTACAAGTGGAGACACAGAAAACCTTAGACCAGCTTTGGAAGGGAATCTCTAAGCATAGAAAGAACCCTAACTAAAAGCATTCCAAGCACAGTTTCAGATCCGTCAGGTCATACTACGTTTACAGCTAGTTAATAACTAATATTTACTGATAATTATGTGCTCAGGTGCTGTACATAATCACTCCACTTAATCCTTACGGCAACCCTATGTGGTAGGTACACTAGCACCATCTTGATGGATGTACCGTCTTATCCATTCTTGTGCCCTGGTACCATCATGTACCAAGATGGAAGTACCATCCCAAGGGAACTCCGCCAACATGAGCGCAGTGCCCATGCTTGTATCCACTATGGTTCATCCCCCCGTAGAGGCTGCCCCTTTGCACTAAAGACAGTAGCAACGGCTCTTTAAAATTAGCTTATGGACAATTGTTCTAGGAAACCCTGTAGCTCAGGCTAGAGACCCCTTCCTCTCTCCTGTGCATACCTCCATCACAGCACTTCTAACATGTCATTGTGATTATCTGTCAGCCTACCTCTACTGTCCAGTTAGATCACAAACTTCTCAAGGACAAAAAATGATTATATTAATTGGGTTGTATTTACAGCACCCAACGTGATGCCTGTTGCTTGGTACGTTTTCAGCAAATATTTATTAAATTAAAGTAAATCAAATGGAGAAAAGCCCTAGGCTTACTGATGGCCCTAGGGGGCACAGAGGCCTGCTCCCAGAACTGGACACCTTCTATTTCTCTTCTGTTTCTCAATATTGAAACTGATGCCCTCTTTAACATAAAAATTTTACAGCCCCTCTGATAATCACTAATATGCAACAGATAATAGTTTTTAGCTACAGTCCAGTTTCTGCACATCTTCACCAGCTAAAAAGACTTTATTCAGATTGACTTTCATTATTTTCTACTATTAACGTAGTTAAGTTTGTTTTAAATGCATGTGTATATATGCAAAATATTTCAATATTGAATGCAACTTCTTCAAAAAAATTTTTTTAAATGTTTATTTTTGAAAATTAAAAATAGATCTACCCTATGACCCAGCAATAGCACTGCTAGGAATTTACCCAAGGGATACAAGAGTGTTGATGCATAGGGGCACTTATGCCTACTTTCAACAGTAGCCAAATTATGGAAAGGGCCTAAATAAATGTCCATCAACTGATGAATGGATAAAGAAATTGTGGTTTATATACACAGTGGAATACTATGTGGCAATGAGAAAGAATGAAATATGGCCTTTTGTAGCAACATGGATGGAACTGGAGAGTGTTATGCTAAGTGAAATAAGCCATACAGAGAAATACAGATACCATATGTTTTCACTCCTATGTGGATCCTGAGAAACTTAACAGAAGTCCATGGGGAGGGGAAGAAAAAAAAAAAAGGTTAGAGGGGGAGGGAGCCAAACCATGAGAGACTCTTAAAAACTGAGAACAAACTGAGGGCTGATGGGGGGTGGGAGGGAGGGGAAGGTGGGTGATGGGTATTGAGGAGGGCACCTGTTGGGATGAGCACTGGGTGTTGTATGGAAACCAATTTGACAATAAATTTCATATTAAAATAAATATATAAATGTTTATTTTTCAGAGGGGGGAGGGGCAGAGAGAGAGGGAGACAGAGGATTCAAAGCAGACTCTGCACTGAGAGTGGAGAGCCTGATGTGGGGCTCAACCTCACCAACTGTGAGATCATGAACTGAGCTGAAGTCAAACATTTAACCGACTAAGCCATCCAGGTGCCCTGAATGCAACTTCTAAATGCACCTCTCTACCCCCAGAGATCATGATATGGCTCCACTGAGAATTCCTGGGTTTCCCAGTTTTGCTCTGGTCAGCCCCTTCCTCAGGCAGCCTCGTGACTGGGCTTTACCACAGATGACCAGACTTCCAAGATACTGAACTCCTGCTCTTGACATTTCCAAGTATCTCTTTCCCCATCTCCACACACATCTCTACCTCCCTCTCTACTGCTGCACTCCACTTTGTTAGGACTCCAATTGCTGACCAAAACTCTAGGGCTGACAGGCATAAGACTTGTTCACTGCCTTTGCCACTCTCTTGGGTCTAGTCTGCCTTCCTACTCTCTACCACCCACCTTTGAAGCCTTGTCTATCCCGGTGGGCAAGCTTCACACCAGGACCTACCTCCTCTGGCTCCTCTCTGCGCTATCAGTCCACAGACATGACGCAATCCAGTAACCTCGAATGTCTAACAGGCTAAAAGAAGAAAGGCCTCTGTTTGATGCCAGCACGTGTCATTTCCCACTCTGGGAAAACCCAACACGATGAGGCTGGGTTTTGTTTGGTTTGAAGCCAGTTTTATCCCTCAGATGGTAGAGGATTCCATGGAGAGAACTGCTATTTTGAACATAATTCTAACAAGGTTGAGGTGATCGGTTGATAGGAAATCTTAGATATTGTGTTGACTAAGAGATGGACACTGTTCACAATCAGAGGCAGAGTAGGATAGAGGAAGGAGCTTCTGGTATGTGCTCAGAAAGACCCAAGTTCAATTTCCGACTACATGCTCAGAAAGACCCAAGTTCAAGTTCCAAAGTGTGAGTTATTTAGCCTTTGTGAGACCCAATTTCTTCACTCATATTTGGAGATAATAACCCTAACCATTTTGAAGGGTTATTGTAAAGATAAAATGTGAATTCACTAACAGTGTTGACCATGTAGTAGAGAACACAGTAAAAACTTATCTGATTACCTTCTTTATCAGCATCCAGTATGAGGTTGGTAAATGTTAATCAGATTTCCAAATGTTAAATGAAAACATGTGTTCGCTCCTGTGGTCAGAGACTCTAAGTGGAAACCTTGAGCACAATTGTATCATTTCTTATAAGATTTTTTTTTTTTGCCATCTGAATAATTAAACATCTTATTCTTTAAAAACTAATGGGTCATGATAGAAAATGGGTTTAAAAGCTAAACAATCACAAAAAAATATATATGAGGACCGTTAAGCATATGAAAACAAGTTCAGTCTCATAATTAGAGAACTAAAAATTTCAACGACACAGAGATATTTTTCATCTCTAAAACTAGTTTTAAAATAAAAATTATTACAGTCGTTGTTGAGGCTGAGAGTAATAGGCGCATGCATGCATTTGTAGTGGTAATATAAATTAGAAAACTCTTATGCAGGGACATTTTTCAATTTCCAATAAATGTACATATGAGCTTAGCTTAAAAAATATGGGACACTTCACAAATTTGCATGTCATTCGCATGCAGGAACCACGCTAATCTTCTCTCTGTCCTTCTAATTTTAGCACATGTGCTGCTTTTACTAAGACAGATACGTTTATCCTCATTATGTGGCACAGGAAACCAGGACTCAAAGAAGTTAAGTAACTTGACCAAAATTATACAGTTATAAAATATCACAATTCTGGGTTTATCTCTGCAGTTGCATCAACCCAATATGGTAAGAATGTTATCTCATACTCATCAGAAGGTCTAATATGTCGTTACATACAAATTTGATGAACAAAAAAGAAAAAATAATAATTACTCAGTAAATGGCCTTTACTTGATAGCAGCAGTTGAAACGAACAACGTGAAGAGGGGTGGTATTTAAACAGGTTTTGGTTTTTTTATAAAACAATTATCTTGGCCTTTGCAGCAGGTCAATGTCATGAAAAAGAAAGTTGGGGTACAGTTCGCTTAGATTAAAACAAGCAAAACTGCAAAATGTCCTCCCTGATTTTTTTTGGCTTTGAGAAGACCAGCCATAGTAGACATGTTGGGAACAAACTGGGGAACTTGAATATGGACTGAGTGGAGATAAAAATAAGGAATTATTATTCACTTTTCGTTGTGTGTGATAACAGAAACTGTCCTTTAAAGGAGAATTTTTTTTAATTAAAAAAATACTTTTTTTTTAAAGTTCTTTTACTTTGGAGCTACATGCTGAACTATTCAGTGGTAAAATGTCATGATGTCTTTATTTTAAAATGGTTCAGTAAAGCGATTTGTAGATAGAGGGAATGTGGCAAAATATTGACCACTGCAGACTCTAGGTAGAGGGTATATAGGTGTTCTTTGTGGTATTATTCTATTTCTCTGTCTGTTTGAATATCCTCAGAATAAATTACACATGAAAGAAGAGGCCCTTGGGAAGCTCTGATCCAAAGGGAGGGCTCTAGAATTGTTCCACGGGGCTTGGTTCCTGGCCCTGTTCCTTACAAAGACTGGGAGGACTAACACTCACTGAAACCTAGGTTTGGCAAGATGGTCACTGGCTGGAATCTGGCTAAAGGAACCTTAAGAAGAAGGTAGGGTCGTGTGTACGGGCTTGAAAAAATGAACAGCCTGAGAAAAGCTGTTAGAACAGCAATTTTCACCAAAAGGGCAAAAAAGCGTTAGTTGGTGGCAAGTCATTGTGAGAATGAAGTCACACAACTGTCAGGAAAATGAATTTCAGGTCAGTCTGCATTTCTGGAAGCAGATAATCCAAAACGAGGGGGGTTGAGAGTCCCTCAGGCACATCGGGCCAGGCGCATCTGGAGTTTGAGATTCCACTCTGAGTGCCTTGTTTTGAGTGGCCCTGTGTGGGTCCAGAGAGGGTGGCTGGGTCGTGTCATATTGGCCAAAGAACCTCAGGATCAGAAGTTTAAAAAAGACTAAGAGGAACATGGGTGGTGCCATCAAATATTTCATGGGTTTTGTGCAAGACGGACTAGCCCTGTGTAGGCAGCTTCATAAAAAAGAACCAGGTACACTTGTTACAATAAAATGAAGACTTTTTGTAAAGATGCCAGGGAAGGACTGCCTTTGCTAAATGGAGAGCATCGTGTGCACCGTTCATCGTTCATCGCTCTCCTTTCACGCTAAGAGAACAATGGTAAATTTGAGACAAAGAGAAAGGAAAAACAAGACAAAGTTCTTCAGAAGTTTGAAATGCTACATAAGCTGAAGCAAGGTTTCTATTTGCTGGTACTAGCATTTTGATAGCAAAATTTCCAAGGGCTGGAGATAAAATTTATCTTTGCGCTGGATGCTTGCCTAACGTTTGCCGTTTGCAAGCACTGTGTTGTCCATGTTCACGAAGACAAATAATTACATTGATAGTTTATCCAAAGCTAGATAGCCCTGGTCACTTTTCAAAGTTTTTATTTGTTTGCTTGTTCCATCTTGTTTTGTTTTTGAGTCAGTGAAACATTCATGTGGTTTAAAATGCAAAGAATAGGGGCGCCTGGGTGGCTCAGTCACTTAAGTGTCTGACTCTTGATTTTAGCTCAGGTCGTGATCTCACGGTTCTTGAATTCTAGCCCTGCGTTGGGCTAGACAGTGTGGAGCCTGCTTGGGATTTTCTCTTACTCTCTCTCTCTGACCCTTCCCTGTTCATGCTTTCTCTCTCTCAAAATAAATAACCTGAGAAATGAAATTTAAAAAATAAAAATAAAATTATTTATTCAAAGAATAAAGGAATACTATGAAATATCTCCTCCCTCTGCCAATTTCTGTGCTCCAGCCATACAGTCCCACTCCTCAGAGCCAACTAATGTTAGCCAAAATCTTGTTGTTGCATGCATGCCTTAATCTTTACCTAATTTTCTCAATGTGAGAGTCTAGGAAGCAAGGGTTTCCTGACTCTTTGGCTATGTGACCCATAAGATGCTTTCTGTTACACAGGACCAAGTAGAAGCCAATCCCAAGGGATTTAGGAACAAGTATTCCTTGAAACAGCAAACACCAGCAAATGCCTAACTCTGATATGCTGCAGTTTACTGGCCAGGAAGTGAAATGCCTCGCCAAAGACTTTGCAAGGGAAAGATAACATCTGTGGGGGTAAATATGGCTATTTCTTCTCTGACCAACTTTTCCGGCAAAGTTATACAATTGCATCTTTGTTCTTGTCCAGAGAGCTGGGCAGCTGGTGCTATGGAGCACCATATTACATGTCATATACTATTGTTGGTATCACTGGGGATTTATAGTGGAGAGTAACTCATGCTTATTTACATATTGGCCCATCCACATGCTCTTCATTTATGTCTCTCTGTGTTATTTCTCCAATGGAAACAAGTTCCTAATACCTAATACCACTGCCCCCAATTCAGGGAACTCAAGCTCCTATTTTCTCACATTGCTTGGCAACTGGGAATGGACTTTTCTTGTAAATATCTTTCAAATATGCATCTGGGAGACTCCTGTGGGGATATGCTGTTAGCATGAGATATCATTCTCATCCTCATTAAGTGATACATTTTTCTAGAGAGACAAGAATTACATGTATGAAACAGGGATTGTACTTAGGGCTCTCAGTCTTTAAGAGTGTAAAAGTTTCCTACGATGAAAAAGTTTAAGAACCACTGATATCGACTATTGTTCTCAGTCACCACACTAGAACACTGGCAAACACCAGAACGTTATTCTTCTTGATGAGATTTTGGAAACACCCTTGTACTCCAGATGGGGACTTCTTGAGATTTAGGAAGCAGTCTATCTGACTAAGCATATAATATTCAAATTACCTCAAAAACTCCAAATAATTGTGCTTGGGACATGTATTTCTCCCTAATTCAGGGGTACAGATACCCCAAATGCTTTTACTGGATATGTTCATTTGCAAAGCAAAAAAGAAGAAGGAAACATTTTTATCCATGGTTTGTCTGTCCTTTGGCAATGATCTGAAGTGGAATCATGATTCATGTGTGCTCTGAGAGGAAGTGCGTATTACTTCCGGAATTACTGAACCCTAACTGAACTGAAACCAAGAATCGTAGCCTACCAGAAACATAGGGCAATCGATCAAGTTTTACTGGTTTTGGGGGGGTTTGTGTGTGTGTATAAGAAATGAGGTCAATTTAGGTACCAGGCCATTTGTTAAAGATTCCTGAAGCCTGTTCTTCAAATACAGTCAGCACAGAGGTTGGTTCTCACATGTTGGCCCAGCGTCCATTTAGCCAGGATTTGGGGATTCTACAAGGCTATTGCACCCTAAAGAAGGGAAGGGACCTTTTATATATGAGCCTGAAGGTGGGTATGGACCACTTGTGCCTATAAATACAATATTTGTAAGCCTAGAGTTTTCTTCTGTCTCCCTCACACTGCTGACACATGGACCAAGACAGAGCTGAAGGTGTACATTCTCAAACCAAAGTAACAAAATGACAAAATACAAGCACATGGTTTAGACACGATGGAGCAAAGATTAGATGAATATCTGATTACACACAGGGCGCTAAATGACATCACGTGAGCGGGGCAAGACAAGGCACGGTTCCTGTCCTTGACGGTTGCAACCACTAACCACTTGCCATTTTCCCCATTGCATCACAGTATCCTCTTGTCATCTGCCAGTTAACTGACAGAGATAAGGACAGAAAGGTGACCTCCATTTCCCTTTCATTATGTATTCATAATAGGTTAACCCATTGAGGGACTTCCCAGAGCCATCTCCAGCCCTCTGCTCTGAAGAAGAGCTGAAATAATTTTCACAGGAAATTCACGTCTTAGAAACAGAAGGGTGTTGTCTATTACACCACAATTAGGAATCCTAAAAAAATAAAATGGATGACACTTGAAATGTTCCACTTGAATCAGCAAGTCTTTATCATCTTGTAAATTAGACCACTTGTCTTTAGGAAAAGTGAGAAGAAGATTGTCAAGAGCTAGAATTCTAGCAACTCCCAGGAAGGCAAAAGTGAGTCACCTTTTTGGCGACTATTTATGAGAATGCGCTAGCGTCAGAAACAGGCTTGGTTAACTTGTTTTCTCTTGGTGAGTCTGGAAGAGGATGAGCTCCAACCACTCATTGCCTCATTGTCTTGCCTACCGGCTCCTTTCCGGGCAAGGAAGAGAGCTGTGTCTCCCGCAGAGATTTGTAGGTATCTGCCAACAGTCCGTGGAAGACAGCTGTCCTGGGGCCCAGAATGGGCAGTCTGTAGTGAATGCTCTCTGGGGGATGGTGCAAGAAGAAGGAAAAGCAAGGGCTTCTTAGAATCTATTTTTAAAGAAATTCAAAGTATCTAAAGGTCACCAAAGGCTTTTGTTCAACCTTATAAAACAGATTCAAAGTTCACATAAGAATTCCTTTTAGGAGAACCATCTTTAAGCTTCTACAAATCTTGTCAAGGAGGTCAGAAAAGAGTACCTAGAAGCAAAACTCAAGTATTAAAAGTTGTGGCCAATTAAATAAAAAGTGAATATAAAATGTGTCTGCAGTTGTAATGTGAGTCAAAGGAAAAAGGATTCGATGCTTAGAAGACTTTTCAGGGACACTTATATGGTTCTGTCTTCAAACAAACAGACTCACATGATCTTACAAAAAGTTGCAATAGTACTTGCATGTCAAAACGAACCTTCATTTTATGAAATGATTTAATTTAGGGTTCCTTAAATTCCTCACCATCCTGACCTCTTCTTCAAACGTGATTCTAGTTACAAAAAAAGTTGGTTAATCTTCAACTTTTCCAAAAGACACATTGCTTGAAGGAAAGTAAATTAGTGCATGAAATAACATCTTTCTATTGGAAGTCACTGAATGTAAGGGACTTGGGAGTCTTGAATTCTCTGGAAAGCTCCTCGCTCCAGCTGAGTGAGAGCTAAGAGATGTCACAAGACCACAGACCTAGGATCCGGTTCAGTCTCGTCACTGGAATGAGGAAACAGAGGTCCAGGGTCACAGGCACTGATGGACTGAGGACCAGAATCCAGCTCTCTTTAATCCTAGCTCAGTGTCCCCTCACTGTGCCAGGTGGTCGGCCAACTCAGGGGGTTTGCATCTCTACCGATGTTTACCGACAACAAGAGCCTGTGTCATGAAACGCCAGAGTCAATGTAAGTGAACTAGAAGAAATCCCCATCACTTACAGAGATAGGCTCTTTCCGTTTACTTGGTTCTTACCGATAATTACTGATAACATATAAAGGTTAGCTGACTCCAGAAAAATACTAGAAGTCGCGGTTGTCATCGATGAGAAGAGTTAGGCAGTGACCAGCAGGAACGTTCACGGGGATGAGTCAGCCTTCTGGCACTTGGAGCGTTTCCACAGGCGGTGTCACACAGGCGGGCGGCAGCTTCGGCAGCAAGCAGCAAGTGCTTTGGCAGGGACACGTCTCAGCTTTATAAACCGCTGGGGACAGAGCCCTGTCAACAGTTGTTCTGGGCTGATCAAAGGTGAAGGCTGCTTGTACTGAGTGTCTGACTCTCAGGTGCGGGGCGAGGTGGTGGGCAGGCAGAACGCTTCTCTGATTTTACAGGTGGGAACATGGAGGCCCAGACCGTTTAAACAATTTGGCCAGTTCTGTACAGCAAGCCGAGGCGCTGAAGCCAGGCCTCGTTGCTTCTAGGCTGGTGCTTTTACAAACACCTCGGGGAAGGTTAGAATAACCGAAGTGAAGCTTAGAGATGTCACAGTAGGTCCACCAGGCTTTAGCTCATAGCCAGCTCCGTAAGCACTCTCCCTGAAGTCCTCCTCCAAGACTGCTGCCCTTGGATGGACTCTAGGGGCAAGAGCCATAATACGTCCAAGAACATAATGTGCTCATGTTATGTACACAAAGTCTGGCTCTTACATCGGTAATTGAAATACGCTCCCAGCATTAATAAATTGATGAAAGGCATCTTATCGCACTGCCCTATAGAATTACAAAATAAACATTCTTGCTGAGGAAAGGGCATGTAAGTGTGTGTGTGTGTGTGTGTGTGTGTGTGTGTGTGTGTGTATTACTCCTTTGTGAGGCAGGCCTGAAAAAGTCCAGGTTCAGGGTAAACTCAGAACGAGTGTGTGACTGGAACAGAGAACACCGTGACCGGCTGTACATGTCGGTCACCCAGTGTTCTTCTGGCTTCAAGAAAATGAGGTGGTTGCGAACCGGTGAACAGCAGAGTGTGCGCTTTCCTTGGGTGGATGCTCTTAGCTCGAGGCCCTTCAGACCCTGGGGCTAAATGAGAGCCATGACCGAGGCCGGTATTTGTGGCTACCTAAGAAGGGGTTCACTGGGACTTGGCAGCCTTTGGCCGCACTCACATGAATGTCTCCAAACCTCAGCTGTTTACCTTTTACCATCCCAGCAGGATCCCCCTTCTATCTTCACATTTTGTCTCTGGATGCCTTCTCAGGCAGTTCTGGCTCTAGTGCCCCTGAAGCCTCCCAAGACGGAGCTCAGACTTTTCCATTTGAATAAGCATAGAAAGTGACCCTGATTTGCCTTACTGTGTGTATCAAATGAAAGAAAAATTGGAGGTAGCTTCAGTTAATACGGGAGCATGTGAGACGATGGATAAAGTCGCTAAAATGATAGCCTATGCTGCACTAAACCCCTGAGTTGTACCACCCCAAGGAATGACCCACACCCACCTTCACCAACCCAGTGTTGGCTTCTCTAGAAGATGAGACACAGGTCAACACTGAAGCTGGAGTTAGATGGTATCCTTTTTTTCTATTAATAGCAAGTGGACATAAGAATAACGCAGGGCTGCTGCCAGGAGAAGGCAGGTGGTTTAGGAAGCCTGTGGGGTGGAAGGTTCAGGCCTTCGGCGAGGCCATTCCAGGGTTGTGGGCATGCAACTCCTTCCCCACATTAACTGGTACTGTTAGGACTGCCTGAGATGGGATGATCTACTTTGTGCCCCATTTCCATGAAGATTCTTCAGCAAGTATATTATGGGGCTCTTTAGAAAGAATGAGGCAGGGCCGTATGGCATGGAGAGGACCGAGGAAGGAAAATGGCATAGATAAAGGCCAGTGAAGCCTGGGGAGGGGACAGGTGGGCTGGTGTGAAGGGAGCATGTCAAGGCCATAAGCAGCATGTGAAACAGGCCATAAGCAGCATGTGAAAAGAGAAAGGGGCAGACAGTGGGAACGTGTTCAGATAATTTAGAACCTATTTTAGGGATTAAACTTTTCATCCTACTACTGTGGGGGTTGTATGTCCCCCAATACAAGTACTCTAAAAATGCAAACCTGTTGAGATGTCATTACAGGAATGTTTGGATTCAGTCTTGGCTTTGGGTGGAGGACGACTCATCATTCTGTTTGGAAGAAGCAAGAAAACACATTAGTTATGTGACCAAAGCTCGGTGGAAAGGAATGTACCTTTATACATTTTAAAACACAGATGCTGTCTTGAGTCTGGCACCTGTTAACCTGGCGCTTAGACCGCTTGGCCGCAGTGCGAGATGACTGGACCAGAGGCTGCTGCATCTCAGGTTCTTCTTGCTTTATGGATTTTGATAAAAACTTCATTGAAAAAAATATCTTATTCACTGTCAGAACATGTATGGTCTAAAAACAGAAGGAACCAAGAATCCTCCAGTGTCCAGAAAACATAACAACTCTTCCAGATCAGTAATCTACCCTCCAAGTGCAAAGCAGAATATTTTGGTTAGAACCTTCGTATTTCATTTCATTTCATCTCATTTCATCTCATCTCGTTTCATTTCATTTCATTTCATTTCATTTCATTTCATTTCATTTCATTTCATTTCATTTCATTTCATGTATTTTTGCTTTAAAAATCCCTTTTTATTCCCATCAATATAATTCTGTTTGACTCATTTCTCTACTATTGAGTGTTACTAAAGCAAAACAGAAACCATTTGGAAACACTTTGTTGTTAATCCAACTTCGATTAAGTAAAATTTTATACAGATTTTTACAGTTTTTTTAGGTTTTTTTTTTTAAAGTTCTTATTTTAATCACCTGGTGCTTATCACAACAAATGCATTCTTTAATCCTCCTCCCCTATTTCACCCTCCAATTTTAGAGAAAATGTCTTCACCACATCCTATTTCTCCCGGCAGCTAAGGCTGTGGAAGTGACCCTCGACCAAAACGCATATGAGCCCAAACCATTTCTATATTAAATTGCTTAATTTCTAAAGGCTGACAAATCTGTAAACTTTGATGGGATATCTAAGTCTCTACACTCATTTCATGGTTTCTATTTCTACAAAGATTTTCCAAGATTATTTTTACTTTGTTACCAAAAATATGGCCCATCTGGCCAGTTTATTTTACTCAACTGTCATTGGAGGATTCAGTGGGACTAAGAAAAAAAATCCCTTCTATCACCCATGTTGAGCAAACCAGAAGGTGGTATTTGTCAGACTGAATAATTTAAGGTTTGTTTGCACTATAATTCAACAAATATATATCCCTCCACTAATATTTCCTCTCTGTCTTTCTTTTTCCCTCTCTTCCTTCTTTCTTTCATTCCTTTCCTTCATTCCTTCCATTTTACACACATCCTTTAATTTTTACAATGGTTACAATTTAAGTCACCTTTTTTTTGAGAATGAAAGAGAGAGAGAGAGAAGCGGGGCTCACTCAAAGCAGGACTCAAGCTCATCCCATGTGGGACTTGAACTCATGAACTGTGAGATCATGGCCTGAGCCAAAGTCAGATGCTTAACAACTGTGAGCCACCCAGGCACCCTAAAGTCACTTTTTAAAAACTATTTTTTCAGTAAGTACAATTCTACCTAAGACTCATAAACTGTGAGGACCAATTTAATAAGCTACAGACAGAACCAGGATCTTCCTTTATAGTCACACTAGCTAAATCTCAAACAGAAGTGGTCTGTTTTCCTTCAATACATTGAAAAAAAAATGACGAGCCTAATGATACTTCAGGTTAGTGTTGACATGAATTTAGGGTTGGCTCAACCCTTAGTCTAGCTCAAAAAGAATAAATCAGCTAATTGTTTAAAATCAACTAATGATTCTGGAATTTGGGACTTTATTTAAAATACCAAACTTGCAAGATAAATAAACTGGGGCAACAAATTTCAAAAATTCTTTCATTGGAGCGTGAAACTTTTGCTCAGAAATCTCAGACTTTAGATATTTCAGTTTTCCATTTAAAGTTGATAAATAATATTTAGTCGAATTCCTTTTATTATGGTCTCACAGGAGCCTTTTAAAAGTATAGAGTCAGTGTAGGTCAATGTTATCAGTGCTGGAGCCTGTCGAGTTCAAATACACTACCCATTTCCTCCCTGACCCTATCTCTTGGGGCCAGGCACCCAGGACATGGGCTTCATGCCTCTGAGTCCACATCTCAGCTTGAAGTGAATTTCATAAAAATAATCATAGCATCTACTGCTGTCCAACATAAGGTTACCAAAAACAAACAAAAAAACCAAAAAAACCCACAACTATTTGTTTTCCCATATTATTTCCTTCTATATGAGGAAAAAAAGTTGAAGATTGTCATTAGATCACATATAACTTTTTTGATTGGTCACATTAAATCTGACTATGACTGTAAAGCAAGTCTACCTATATTGGTGCCTTTTCCAGGATGAGTTTGCAGTTTGAGTTTTTTAATGAAGTAAAAATGGAGTCTTTCTTCCCTTTCTGACAGCTGAATACAGAAGAAAAAAAAAACCACCCTGAAATCCAACTCATCAAAAATCTGACTGGATTTTATTTTTTATGTACTTGACCTTGTTAAGAAAGCAGCAAATGACCACCACACAAACTGATGACAGCAATTTTTTTTTTTTCAGTAAAAAGTAGCAGAGGATGTCCTGGACTGAGAACAGATTATGTGGGATCTCCCATATCTTCTCAACACAGAAGTCATCTGCATGGAGAATGTGTACTCAGTTCTGCCTGAGTTACCAAAGGAATCTTCTTTCCTCCCCCTCGTACTGTTCTTGGGGAGGTGGAAAGGCAGATTATACTTTCTACCATAATTTCAATAGTTGTTCAAGCAAAAGGATGAAAACAATGATTTTGGTCTAACTATCTTGTTTAAACAGGAAATGAAACCGGTCAAGAAGCCTATTCTCTAAGCATTCCCTGAACATTCTACTTCCTATGTTTCTCAATCCACTGTCCTGTGTCCCCAAACTGATGTAATAAGAATTAAAATGATGTCCAGATTGAAATTTTAGACTTACCTATGACTCATTAAATTCTCAAAGGATAGCTTCAGATTATGAGGGATTATCAAAGTTCTTGGTTGTACCTGAGGAAGAAAATCTCATTTAGAGCAGTGCCCCAACCTCTTTTCCAATTTAAATAAATAATGCACCACCTTAGCGAACTCAAGTTGTATCTAGTATTAGAATCATTCACATATTCTTTTGTGACATGAATAAACCAGAGGGGATCACCTACCCACAACTCATAAGGTCTATGCTCTTCCCAGGTTATCAGCTTTTAAAGTTAGAAACCTCAAGATTGGTAAACCTTCCCATTCTCTTCGTGGAGCTCACCTCCAATATCCTTCAGGTCTCAGAGCACCTGTCAGCCCCTCACAGACACCACTGACTCCCGGACCACTGTTAGGTAGTCCTCTGCCTTCCATTCTCACTGTTCCCTAGGCTTCCTCTATCAGAATATTCCTAAGGTTTTTATTGTATTTACTTGCTTGATGTCTGGTTTCCCTCATAGACTTTCAGCCTCACCACATGTCTCTGTTTTTGTACTTCCAGGTCCTAACACAGTGACTGTTTAAGAAGTATTTGTTTATCAAATTTGTGAAATGAATGAACCCCTTTTGAAGCACACTGGAAAGTTTTAAGTGTGTCCTTCACATAGGACTAAAATAAATTATACGGTTACAGTATTCCCGATTAAGACATTATTTTCTTGAACTTTTCCAGGTTTGTTACTAGCACTAGACATTGGTTTTCTTTTGGGGCTCAGGCTTTCACCGAGAATCATATTCCCCCCATTATTTCTCAAAAGGTATTGTAGCCATGACAATGAAAAGACAGTAACAAAATGTGAGTGCAGATGTTCAGCTGGGCTACTCATTGAGTGACTTGTGATTTAAATTCATGACAGAGCAAGGGTGCCTGGTGGCTCAGTCAGTTAAGCGGTTAAGTGGTAAAGTGGTTAAGCATCCAACTTCAGCTCAGGTCATGATCTCAAGGTCTGTGAGTTCAAGCCCCATGTCCGGCTCTGTGCTGACAGCCCAGAGCCTGGAGCCTGCTTCAGTTTTGTGTCTCCCTCTCTCTCTGCACCTCCCCTGCTTGTGTTCGTTCTCTCTCTCAAAACTAAAAAAATAAACTTATGACACAACAAAACTGCAAATTAAGGACCTTCAGAAGTGCTTGCAAATAGAGAAAAATCTGAATATTAAATCTATAGAAATGCCAAGCACCTACGGTATTTAAGCAGATTGTTGTAACTCTTTAGTTGAGGGAAAGTGAGGGGAGGGGGAAGAAGGAATGATCCGGTAACCGGAGCATCTGGGAGTGGTGAGGGCAGCAAAGACTTCGGTGAGAACCTGACAAGAGGTTTCTAGATACATAGAAGGGATGAGAATGAAGGAGACACACTGCTTTTTTCCAATTTTCTTCTGAAGTTGGCTCCGTTCCAAAGAAATATGGAGGAAACTCTCTACCTTCTCCTGATTAGCATGACCCCTTTTCAAAAGCCCCTAAATCCAGCTAGTACTACTGTATGCATGAGTGGGCTACAGGGGCTCCCCCAGAACAAAGCTACCATTTTGTCCCTGAGAAGAAGTGCGTCATGTGGTCAACTCCTATTCAGTCTTGAAAACCCTGCATGGCCTTCTTCTTGGAAGACTTCCTGGATATCCACTTTCCATGCTCGGCCCACCGGGTCCATTTCTGTTTCTATTCATCATTTTATTGTCATTATTTGTTTATCTGTTGGCTCCTTAAAGGCAAGGCTTATGTCTTATTCTTTTATTTACTTATTTTGCCTTCATAGCCTAAGCACCTGGCCCATGGTAAGCAATCAATACATATTTGTTTCAATGAACTGAATTACATAGACTTTTGAAACCAGTTAATTTACATATGTTAGAGAATGCCTCTAACTTCCTACAGTATGTTCACCTTGACATCCTACTTTGAAGGGGCTTGAAAGCGTGTATTAGAGAACAATGCAGATAACAGAAGGACTACAAAATAGATGTTTTAAGGGGAAGCTCCGCTGTTTGGAGCAGAGAAGTGGCAAGAGACAGTTTACATAAAAGTTAGGCGGATACCCCTGGTGACTCACAACCATAACTTTCAGTAGGCGTTACTTCCACACTAAATAGTTGAGCTCCTGGTGTGGGGTACTCATGCAGGTATACTAGTAGTTTATACATGCCAGGTCCTGTTTAGGATTTTTCTGTTTTTGGTATTCATCCACTTTATGCTTTTATTTTTTTTAATATTTTTCTAGTGCTCATCTTTTTGTAAATCCAGACACCATAAGATTCACCATCTCAGTGTACAACTCAGTAGTTTTTAGTAGTGTCACAAAGTCGGACAACCATTGCCACTATCTACTTCCAGAAGATTTTCATCAGCCCAGAAACTCTGTCCTCATTAGCACTCATTCTTCAAGTCCTTGGCAACCATTACCCGTTTTCTATTTCTATAGATTTGCCAATGCTGGACATTTCATATAATGAAATTAATATAACACGTGGCCTTTACTGCCTGGTCTCTTGTACATAACGAAATGTTTTGAAGCTTGTAGCATATAGAAGTACTTTCTTTTCATGGCTGAATAATATTCCATTGTATGGATTGAATCACATTTTGTTTATGCAGTTATCAGTTGATAGACCGTTGAGGTATTTTCATTTTTGGCTATTATGAATAACGCTGCTATGAACATCCTTGTACAAGTTTGTGTATGGACATATGTTGTCAGTTCTCTTGTGTATATATCTAGGATGGAATTGGTGGGTCGTATGGTGACTCTACAGTTTGAGGAATTGCCAAACTGTTTCCTAAAACAGCTGCATTGTTTTACATTCCCGCCATGTGTGGGGGTCCTAGTTTCTCCATATCCTTGTCAACATTTGTTGTTGTCCACTTTTTTATTACAGCTACTCTTGTGGATATAAAATAATATCTCATTATGGTTTTGATTGCATTTTCCTAAAGGCTAATGATGTTATGGATCTTTTCATGTGTTCATTGGCCATTTATATATCTTCTTTGGAGAAATGTTTTTTGAAATTTCTTGTCCAATTTGAAATCGGGATGTTTGTTTTTTATTGTTGAGTTGTAAATAGGGTTTTTTTGGGTATATTTTGGATTCATTTTTTTTCCCATTCTGTGCGTTGTGTTTTCATGTCCTTCATGGTGTTCTTTGCAGAAAAAAAGTTTTTAAGCTTGATGAAGTTGAATTTATGTATTTTTGTTGTTATTTGTGCTTTTGGTAACATATCTAAGAAGCCATTGCCTTATTCAAGGTCATGAAGATTTACACCTGTTTTCCTCTAGAAGTTTTATGTTCCAGCACTTACAATTAGGTCTTTGATCCATTTGTAGTTATTTTTTGTATATGATGTGAGGAAGGGCACAGCTTCGCTGTTGTGCATGTGAATATACAGTTGTCTAGGTACCATCTACATTAATTTATGTAAACGTAAATTACATTTATATTAAATTGTCTTGACACCTTTGTTAAAAATTAGCTGTTTGGGACCTCTTATTCTAATTCTTATGGAGACCCCGGATGTATGTAATTAAATTTGATTTTCTCCCGTTAATTTTTTTAACTGTTCAAAAATGTAAGGTTCTATTTCTGGACTCTCAATTCTGTCCCCCTGATCTATATGTTTATCCTTAGGCCAGTACCACAAAGTCCTGATTACTGTAGCTTTATAGTAAGTTTTGAAATCAGGAAGTGTGAGTCCTGTAACTTTGTTCTTCTTTTTCAAGATTGTCTTAATTATACTGCATCTATTGCATTTCCATATGAATTTTAAGATCTGCTTGTCGGTTTCTTCAAAAAACTCATATGAGATTTTGAGAACGATTGCACTGAATGTGTAGACCAATTTGGGAGTATTGCCAGCTTAACAATGCCAAGCATTCCAATCTGTAATTATGTTTTTTTTTCATTTGTTTAGGTCTTTTAAAATTTATTTATATGATATTTTATAGCTTCTGATGTACAAGTCTTGCATTTATTTTGTTAAATCTATTCTTAAGTATTTTAATTTTGTGATGCTATTGTAAATGGAATTGTTTTCTTAATTTCATTTTTGAATTGTTGATTGCTAATATATAGAAATAGAATTGATTTTTGTATACTATCTTGTATCCTGTAACTCTGCTATACTCATGTATTAGTTTTAATTGTTTTTTGTGGGTCCCTTAGGACTTTATGTATATAAAATTATGTCATTTGCAAATATAGTTTTATGTCTTCCTTTCTAGTCTGGTTGCCTTTTATTTTTTATTTTTTCTTGTCTTAACTGCCTTAACTGGAACATGCAATACACGTTAAACAGAAGTAGCAAGAGCGGACATCCTGGTCTTGTTCCTGATCTAAGGGGAAACTACCCAGTCTTTCTTCATGGAGTATGACGTTAGCTGTGGGATTTCCAGAGATGCACTTTATCAGGTCAAGGAAGTTGCTTCTATTTCTAGGACTCTTTCTCTATCTACCCCAGCATCTACGCCCAACCCCCTCCTGAGAAAGGAGGGTGGGGGTCTCAGTGACTCCAGCAGCTATGCAGTACCCCCAACCCCAGGAGGAGCTTGAGGCTCTATTGCACATAGCGAAGCAGGGATATTTCATGCTCATTTTCTAACTTTCTATAGTTTCCCACCAGATGTGCGTGCACTGGTTCTGACTTTCGTGTTTGAGGTCCTTCTTTTGGGGATCTGCAGCAAATGGTAAAACCACAGCGTGTGGTTCTACTCCAGTCAGGTCCGGGCAAGGGCAAAGGTCAAAGAGGTCTTGAGAAAGAGAACAGTGCCGAAGTCCCAAGTGAGCCAGCTGGCCAAGCCGGCTGGGGCCCCAGGGTCAGTGCATTCTAAATGTGGACACAGTGATTCCAGGAATAAGACCAGGAGAAGTCCCAGTCCCAGTCTCCCAGATTCTGGTGGTGCTAACATTGAACACTGTGATCCTCATGAAGTAGAACATGAACACAGATTGTAACATTCAGATACACTTCTGTTGGTAGCTCAGTTACATTTCCGAATCCCACACAAAAATTTCACAAAACTGCCGGTCTCTTTCATATCCCAGTAGTCAAAGCACTTTCGCCATTAACATGTCGAAGGAGCCTGTCACCTGTCACCTGTTTGTCTTCCACTTCCTGGCCCCTCCTCTTGTTGCACATCAGCCCAGAGTCAAAGGAGAATCATCGGATATCAGAATTGTAGAGACCCTGCTCAACTCCTACCCTAAACCTAACCATTTAGTAAAATTAACCTTTGACCCAAGCCGGACTGGCCCTAACCCTAACCCTTAAACAGACCCAAGTCCTAACTTTGACCTGTATGGCATCCGTGCGGACACGGTGCGGACACGGGCCTCTTTCTGCGGCAGCTCTGACAGATGGTAGGGCTTTGTCCTTGTGTCCTCCATTTCCCCTTGCTGTCCTCTTTCTTTTCTTTTTAATTAAAAAGATTTTTTAAGTTTATTTTTGTTGGGGGGGGGAGGGGCAGAGAGAGAGGGAGAGGGAGAATCCCAAGCAGGATCCGCACTGTCAGCGTGTTAGCCTGACTCAGGGCTGGAACTCACGCACCATGAGATCATGACCTGAGCCGAAATCAAGAGTCAGATGCTTAATGGACTGAGCTACCCAGGCGCCCCTCCTCTTTCTTTTCTTAATACTCCTTCATTCCCCACCATTCTGCATCCCCAGTTACAGACACCTCCCACTAGCTAGAAACTACTATAGAATCTCTCCTTAGCCTTTATGCTGAGGTGCTGGTTGAATTGATAGACCCAAAGATTAAGCTGCTTGTTTCATGACTGTAATGGTAGAGGCAGATTGTGTATGTGTGTGTGTTGTGTTGTGTTATGTTGTGTTGTGTTGGGGAAATTTGAGGGGGGAGAAGTTCCACAATCTCCTGAACCACTATAGGTGTGAGATTACCTTAGGATCTCAAAGTAAAGTGACTCAACTCATCTCTTTCCCTCTGACTCATCTGCCTTAATTTATCTTTTGGTTTGTTGAAAATGGGGAGGGTTTATCATATTATGTCAGGTAATAGTGCCCCCAGGGCCAACAGGTACTTATTTGCAGCCCTTATCAAGGCCTTCCCTGCAAAAAGCATGGTCTCACATCACTGGGCTCCGGTGGGGAAGGGATATTGTTGTGCCCTGGGATGCCCCAGCTCCTTCTGTCATCCCACTGACCTACCATTTTTATTTCTTGACATGTGGAGCATAGCTGCTTGCTTCTGATCAGCATGGGGTTACTCTTGTCCCTCCTGGCCTGAGGAGAGAGAGAAACAGAGAGAGGTAAGGAAATGGTAGGGGTATCTGGGGCAACAAAGAAGGGGAAAGGGGTGGAGGAGTAAGAGAGGTAACAGTTATTCCTTCCATAAAACAGAGAGGGAGTCTCTGGTCTCAGCCCCATCCCGGGTGGACATGGAGTCCAGGCTTGGCTGCAGCTGGTAGGTTCAGAAAGAGTTGAGGCAGGGGGGTGAGCCACAGACTAGTCCGTGACCTCAGGACCCCTGCATACAGTAGTACAGGCACAGCTTACCCTTTTTCGCTCACACTGACCTCAGAGTCACGAGGCAGGTTCACAGAACGTGTATAATATGGGGGAGAGGGGTCACAGGGACAAACAGAAAATGACTATGAATTGACACCCTTTCCTGTCATTTGATTGTCTGTTGACCTGTTAGTACGTGTGTGTACACCGTGCCCTGACCCCTTCCTGCTGCCGGGAGGGATAGGAAATGGGAAGAGGAGGAATACACCTATGCAGCGTAGGGGGGTACCTGGGGTGCGCTCCTAAGACCCTCAGTGGACTGGTCCACAAGTAGCTTCGTCCTCTGAGAGACACAAAGCGTTTGGACAAGGCATTATTACTGAAGGTTTGAGGACTGAAAACTAGGGACAAAGTTGGATTCTTTTGACAAATATTTAAAATACATTTCATTTTTATAGGCCATTTAAAAAGAATCAACTGAGTATTACAATGTTGTGGGTTGGTATGTTAAAGCATGAGTGTGAACAACTCGATTCATTCATTCAACAACGGACATTTATTGTGAGGCCACCCTGTGGAGGGTGCTGGGCTGGGGCCACAAAGATGAATAAGACATTTTCTGGCCCTAAGGAAGGCCAGGGAAAAATACAAATTCATTCATTTGTCCATTCGTTAGGTACCAGGGTCCCTGAAGCAAATAACACACAGCTTCTGACTTCAAGGGGCCTACCACTCTGCAGACTGTGTTCAAGGAAGCACACGGTGTGGAGGGTGTGGTGACAAATATGTTGAGGCCACAGTGAAACTGAAAAAATCCATAGAGCTCACCTGGATGGGGGTGGGGTGGGGCATAGAGGGAAGGGCTGAGACAGGCTAAAGGAGCAGGCAATTCTTGGGTAGGTGTTGGTGGGTGAACAAGGTGTGGGGAGGGCATTCCAACCCAGGAAACACCACAACAGCAGGGAAGAAGGACCTAGCAGATTGGTTTGGGGAACTGAGGCTAGCTGAGAGTGGACTGCTGTCTGGTATGGGGAGTGGGGAGTGAGAGGGGCCAGAGACACAGAGACTTCTGGGCTTCTGGCAGATTCCACCTTCTGCCAGATCTTCCCTGAGACCCTGGGGGTGGTACCTCTGGGGGCTCCTCCTTCCCTCCCTCCCATCTGTGAGTTCTGAGACTCAGACGCATCTCTGAAGCTGTGATCCAAGGTTGGACGCACTAGATATCACAGAAGCAGCGATGATACTCCTGGGCCTTCAGAAAAGAGAGACCACGTCCCATAGTAGGAATGGGGAAAGGCTTTAAGAAGTGGCATTTGCACTTAAAGGGTTAAGGAAGTATGCACAGGTGGGCATGGGAAAGGGAGAATCCTTGGGCAGGTTTGTTTTTGGTGGCATTATAAGCAGACTCTTGTCTTTCCCACAGGACATTCCTTCCCCTTTTCCAGACTTCTGGCTTCTACATTAGAGTTCATCGCAAATCAAGCAACAAACATATTTGAGAGATCTCGAAGGTGCATAGCAGGGTCTTGCCAGGTTAATGACGACTGCAGATGTGACTGCAGAGTTCCATAACCATGATGACTGTCATCCCCTAGAATCTGAAGACAAAATGGTTTATATATTGTCCTGCCCAGCCTTGTTAGCTCCTCATCCATTAAGACATAGCTTTGGTGTTTGCTTTCTCAGAAAGTCCTTCTCCTGACCCTCTTACCATTTTGCATACCCTAATGTGAGTTGGGTGCCTGCCTTTCTGATTCCGTCACAGACTTGATATAGCTTTTTTTTTTTAATGTTTTAAAATTTATTTTGAGAGAGAGAATCCCAAGAAGGCTCCATGCTGTCAGTGCAGAGCCCGACGGGGGACTTGATCTCACAAACCATAAGATCATGACCTGAGCCGAAATCAAGAGTTGGACACTCAACTGACTGAGCCACCCATGCACTCCGACTTGGGTGCATATTTGCTTTTTGTTGCATTTTGTACTGTTGTTCTTTCTTTCTTTCTTTCTTTCTTTCTTTCTTCTGCTTATTTTTCTTTAAATAGGCTTATTTCCTCCACCAGGCTGAGAGTTCTTGAAAAGCAAAAACATGTGTCAAAGATCTTTGCATCCCTAGAGCCCATCACAGAATCTGGTACACAGTAGGCATTCAACACAGGCTGGTTGAATGGATGAATCACTGTAAGTGTTTTAAAGTATCACCTATACATACACATATGTGTGTACAAGGAAGTCGAAAACTTCCTTGTTTTCGAATCCCAAACAATTTGGGATTCCATGCCCTGTAGGCCCCAGCTTCCTCCTTCCTGCCTTGCTTTCCTTCCTAGCCCTGGAAGCTTCTGTAGCATCTGCTTCTCACTCTTGGTCTCCTTAAGGCCAGCTCAGCAGCAGTAGCAGGACTGGAGAGTGAATTGTCTGGTGGTTTGGAGCACAGGCCCCTGGTTATGTCACCTGTGGAGCCAGAGCCACCAAGAAAAGCAGCTCTGAAATGTTAATGGGGTTCTCATTTTCCAGGCAGCTGTCCCCAGGATAGCAGATGGAAGCTGTGATGAGAAAGTGAGAGCAACCTTCGGTAGCCCGGCTGAGGAATGAAGCACCCTTGGGTTGAGGCCCAGAAGCCCCGCTTCCCATTTCACAACCGGACACATCCTGATATTGGAGGTTAATATCTGGTGAGTTTCCTAAGCTCTGGCTCATCCCCCAAGTCCTTGGCCTCCTTGAATCTTTGATAAAGAAACAGAGAAGTATGTTTCCCTTCCTCTCCCTCTCTCCACCTCTCTCTCTCCCTCTCTCTGTGTGTGTCACACACACACACACACACACACACACACACACACACACACACACACGTACCTCTCCACATAACAAAAACCAAAAATGTAAGCACCAGATGGTCATTTTAGAAACAGCTATCAGAAGCATGTCTGAGGAGCACTGACAAATTTGCCTCCAACCTTCCTGCCTTTTGACACCTCTGTTCCTTTTCTCCTTTCTGCTCTTGCCTTAAATGAGAGACACCTCATTGGTCACCTCTAGTTCAACTCTTTCAATGGATGCAGTGAGGAAATTGTGGTCCAGAAGGGTTAAGAGACTTGTCAGCCCATGTATTTAGTTTCAGTAAGTCAGAATTTCCTTAGATAAAGGGTCAAATGAAGACCATCTTTCCTCAGGGAGAAAGTGGACTCTTAGGACCCATATGAGGGTGTAATGATTCCTAGATCTCTTTGAAAAAGGTGGTGATCAGAGAGGTATTTTCAATATTAAAAAAAAACCTATGATAATTACACATTTTCCTGCTATCTGATAATAACAGCCATCTCAATTAGAGAATAAAGCTGAATATGGTTTTTTTTTAATTTTTTTAATGTTTATTTATTTTTGACACAGAGAGAGAGACAGAGCATGAGCGGGAGAGGGTCAGAGAGAGAGGGAGACACAGAATCCAAAGCAGGCTCCAGGCTCTGAGCTGTCAGCACAGAGCCCGACATGGGGCTCGAACTCACAGACTGCGAGATCATGACCTGAGCCGAAGTGGGACGCTCAACTGACTGAGCCACCCAGGCGCCCCCAAAATAAAGCTGAATATGGTTTTTAAAACACTCATATGGTTGACTAGGAAACATTTCAAACATACATGAAATATTGTCAACAACTGTGCACCTACTGTCCAGACTTACTAATTTTGGGTTTTATTTCAGGTCAGTGGTGTCATTTTTAAAATCATTTTTTTTGTTGTTACATGTGCTTGATCAATATAAAGAGGAAAAGGGGGGCGCCTGGGTGGCGCAGTCGGTTAAGCGTCCGACTTCAGCCAGGTCACGATCTCGCGGTCCATGAGTTCGAGCCCCGCATCGGGCTCTGGGCTGATGGCTCAGAGCCTGGAGCCTGTTTCTGATTCTGTGTCTCCCTCTCTCTCTGCGCCTCCCCCGTTCATGCTCTGTCTCTCTCTGTCCCAAAAATAAATAAACGTTGAAAAAAAAAATTAAAAAAAAATAAAAAATAAAAAAAAAATAAAGAGGAAAAGGACCTAGGAGTATGCAAAGTAGTTTCCGTGGTGATCACAAGCTTTCAAAATTTAAGATTCAGTGAGAAAGAAACACTCAAACGAGTCCTTGGTGGTAAGAAAACCGTAAGTTGCCCTCCTATACATTCTCCCAGCTGAGTCTCTGCTGCTACAGTGTCTTTAACGGGGGCTTTTTGTCACAGGTCCGCTAAAAGCAAAAGAGATACTGCTCTTGTCTGGACTCGGACTCATTAGGCTAGAACAGCAAACCCAGATCAAAGAGAGGAGACAGGGAGTGGGGGGGCAGGCGTGGAGAGACTGGGGTGGCATTTTCTGCTCCATTGGTAACCAAGAACTTGAGCTCGGTGACACCCAGCCCAGCAAGTAGGCCAAGGGGTCCCAGGGGGACCCCAGCTGGAGTCCCCAGATGTCCCGATCCGTCTGCTCTGCCTTGCGGGGAGCTCTGAGCAAGGACCTCTCGGCCTCAGTTGTCCAGCTACTGGAATACGCTTGGCTGCCCACGGCACCAGGAGGAGTCACGAGTGGATGCCTGCAAATGGCAGGTGAAAGTCGTGCCTTGTAAAGACCCTGCTCCACGGAGGATGTTTACATGGGGCCGTGTGGAGGCTGCTTTCTTTGTGTTCATTTTCTACTTTTCTTCTTTATTAGCTCTGCCTCTCCTCTTGTGGTTCCTTTTTCTGGTATTTTGTCCCCCTCCCTACCTCTGTTTCTGTTTTGCTGTTTGTCTTCCTCTTCCCGGGTCTTTCAGTCTCTAAGCCTCTGTTTCCTTTCTGTCTCTCTTTAGTGAGAACTGCTCCAGACACACAGACCACGGCATCTGCTCCAGGACTGCCCCTGGGCAGGGCAGGAAGGCCACTTGGAGTGTGGAAGTTCAGAGTTCTGCCCTTTGACCTGTGACTGGAAGAAGAAGGGAGCCAGTTGGCAGGACCTTTGCACCTGTGCCCAGAGGCCAGGGCCCCTAGTTGGCTGTAAGGCCACCGCAGCCTCCTGGCGGGTCCCTGATTTAGAGGATAAAAGAAGCGATAGAGTGTCCACAGGGCATTCCACTCCCACCAGATACTTTCTTTCCAGAAAGGAGCAGCTGCGGCTGAGCCCGGGTTCACCTCACAGGGGACACGTGCTGCCCCCCCCCCCCCCCGTGGTGGTGGCCAACTCTGTACAATCCTGTGCACACAGACCTCGTTGAAATAATTTTTATCTTCCTTTAGCCTCCCCGTCTATTTTAGGTACTTTCCCGCGTTTGGCTCTCTCTGTTCAACACAGCACAAGACATTCAGGTTTTGCCACTTCTTTGGGTCTTCATTTCCTTGTGAGGTCTCCTGTGTCACGTAAAACGTCTATTAAATAGATTTATATGCTTTTCTCCTATCAACTTAACTCTCAGGCGCAGCCAAAACCCCTAAAACGGCAAAAGGTCCGATTTGTCTTCCCTACACCTACTTGCCTTTCTAATCTGTAGGGGCAACTGGCAACTGTGTTTCACACGCAGACACAGGAGGGGAGCGGGAGCAGCGGGGGCGTTTTGCTTTCCCCGCAGGACTGATGGATTTGTGAACCCCCAGGGCTGCCTGAGACCGGCCTTCTTGGCTCAGCCTGCTCTTGCCTTCCCTCTAGTGGCCACTTCTGAGTACTGCAGGCACGAAATTCTAAGCCCTGCAGAAGGTTGGCCTCCCACCTGCCCCGGTCGTTATCAACGCCTTCCTCTCCCGCCTTTCCCGGCCAGCGGGTCTGGGGCTTAGAGTCTTAAAGCCTCGGAAGAGACTCAGAGCAAACGTGGGATGAGGAGGCGCTGGAGAAAGCCTGTCTACATCAGAGGTTCAAAGAGACAGTGACTGGAAGGCTTTTTGCCGGTTCTGCAGCAATTGTCAGGTGGATCCTGTCCCCGCTCAGAACCCCCGGCGCATGTCATGGGGTCACTCGTACCTACATGCCTGTCCAGCGTGTTGGGGGATTAGTGCAGTGACTCTCAAGCACAGCCCTGTCCCTGTCGGTCCCGCGCCGAAAACCTGCAACGTCTCCTCGCTGCTCCTCGCCCTGGGCCCCGCTGCCCTCCCGCTGGGCCCACCCGTCTGCTTGGTTCCCTTCCCGGCAAGCCCGCCGCTGCGGCATGATTCCTTGACGTTTACAAGCCCTTCTGCACGCTCAGGCCCCGCGTCTTTGCTCCCCGGGCGCTTCCCTCCACTGTGGAAGTACCTTCCAGATCGCATGCGGACGCCACTTCCTCTGGAACCACTCCCTGGCGCTGTCGGCTCACCCCTCCTTTCCCTCCCACCGCCTCGCCTCGCCTCTCGGGGACTTTGCCCGCCTCTGCTGGCGGCCGTGCACCTGTGCCGTCCACGCACCGTTCGCGGAGGCCGTATCTGACTCACTCCTCTCCCTATCTGCGCTCAACCACATAACTCCGTAAGCAGCTGTCTACCTCTTGACTCGAGGGCCGACCCAATGGTGGCTCGCAGAGCGGAGCTGTCACCACGGTGCGCGTCACCACGAGTGGGGCACTGTGCCAAGTGCTCAGGAATCCCGCCCTGGCACGCTAGCAGCCGCCCCGTGGGTACGTGTACTTTTCAGCTGAGAAACCGTTGGGACGCCAGGGGAGCTCTCTCCCTGGGTCTCAGGGCGCCGCTGACTTCACCCGCATCTTTAAGATAGGAACCCTCTGGGCGGTGGCTTATAGGAGTGTCGCCTGGCAGCCGGTCATAGTTGATTTCTGTGAGGTGGAGGGGCCATGAGGACAATATGAAAGTCCACGGGTGTAGGTTGTTGTAGGTGGGACACATGAGGGATCCAGGGCGGTGATGGGACAGTGTCAGAGGCTCCAGACGCTGGGACTGGCTCTGGACACCAGCTGAGAAGTCCTGAAGGCCTCAGGGCATATTTCTCAATAGGATTTGCCCCCCGCCGCCGCTTTTTGATGATTGTAACCTTTATTCTCAGTGCTGGTTCACTTAAGGTGGGGTCAGTGGGTGGTGCTTATTTGTTTCATTCGGCAAATATCTATGGGACAGTGATGACATTCCAGGCTCACGATCTGCTAGGGACATAGGAAATGCCTTTACATTTACATTCTATGTCATCCTAGAACCACTAAGGGTTTCTTTTCAATTAAAAAAAAAAATTGAGTACCTTAGATAAGACATCTGGAACTTGAAACAAAATAGGCAAATGCGTATCCTTCTTAGATGAAACCAGAAATGCAGAGGCGTGAGGAGATCTGAAGTAATAAAACAAGAGCTAGTTAGATCATAGTCTCTGATTTGAAGAGTCAAGCTGTTGGTTGTTTCAGAGATGCCGGGGTCCGAATGAGCAGCCCCAAAATGTGCCACTTTGGCCCATAGATTATTTTGAGCTAATAACAGTCAAGGCCCAAAAGACTCAGGAAGAAACTTTGACTTTCCCCCTAAGCGCCTAAAAGAGTTTAGATAGAGACCCTGCTCCAGGAAGAGCACAGTCACCATAGATACCTACAGTATAATATGAACTAAGGGAGGTAGACAGGCAGGAACTTGGCAAAGTCTGTTAAAATTCATCTCCGTGTCCCATGGTTTCTGGACGGCCCCTCAAACATTTGTTTACTGAACATTTACTCTTTCCATTCTTCCTATGAATTGTCTTCCTTCCCTTTGAAATCCCCAACCCCTGCCTCCTTCTCCTTGGTTCAGGATGACATATATACCTCATTTGGCGTGACTGTCTTTGGAATCTCATGTGGGTTCCTGAATGTAAAAAATTAAGTTTGATTTTCTCTTGTTAATATGTCTTATGTCAATTGGAGTCTCAGACCAGCCAGAAGAAACTTGAAGAATAAAGGACACTTTTTTCCTTTCCAACTGAGATAAACCAAGGGACTCCCTGAGAAGTTGTTTTCCATCCAAGTCCTAAAGGGTGCAGGCCAGTTGGCAGCTTTTAAAAGATGGCTTTGCCCTTTTAAGTCACTCTGGCTTCTCTGTCCTGTTTGTATTGAACTAACCAATGCCACTTGTGGATTGTCAGAGACAGTGTACAAATTAAGGCAGAAAAAAATTGTTCAGGGCATCTGGGTAGCTCAGTCAGTTGGGTGTCCAATTCTTTAAAAAAATTTTTTTAATGTTTATTTACATTTGAGAGAGAGAGAGCGCAAGCGGTGGAGGGGCAGAGGGAGAGGGAGACACAGAATCTGAAGCAGGCTCCAGGCTCCGAGCTGTCAGCACAGAGCCTGACGTGAGGCTTCAACCCACAGACCCATCATTACCTAAGCTGAAGTTGGACGCTTAACCGACTGAGCCACCCAGGCGTCCCAAGTGTCCAATTGTTGATTTAGGCTCAGGTCATGGGTTCTGGGATCCTGCCCTGCATCGGCTCTGCTCTGGGCATGAAGACTGCTTAAGATTTTCTCTCTCTCTCCCTCTACCCCTTTCCCCCACTCACACTTGCTCTCTCTATGAAATGAAACGAAATGCTTTAAAAAATTGTTCAGCAAAGCAGATGTGTAATGGGTGAAATGCCCCCAGATCTCCTTCTTGAAAAGACCTATGGAGAAATTATTCATGAGAAGTGCAGGGTTTTTTCATGCCTGGACTGCTTCCTTGGAGTCTGTGTCCCTGGATGCTGAATCCACTCATTTCTTCCCGTGGAACATATTCTTCCTCCAACCGCTCTGGAACATTCTTTCTTTCTAGTCAGGGGGTGAAGCCGTGAAGCTGCAGGGATAGTATCTGTTCTCTTCACAGGTGTGACCTGCCTCGCAGCTATTGTGGTTCATTTTATTACAGTGTAAGAGGCCAAGGCCAGCAGGGGGCCTGCACATCATAAACTGCCTGTGTATGCAGCGCTGTGCATGCCCCTGGCATTCCAGAAATGGAAACTCGGAATGCCAGGAACACCTCTCCTCTCTAATGAGGAAAGATTTCATTGTTCATTGTTCATTTATAACACGGGCACGTGAAAGGAGTTTGGGGTCCCCGAGGCATTTATGGTTTCATTTCTCCTCACCATTTCCCTGGGCCCTGGGAGAGCAGGGGAGGTGGGTCTGACCCAGCTCCTTTGCTGCCTTTTGTTTGATTTGTGAACAGCCGGGCTTGAGCATGACACGCAAATGCTGACCAAGAGACACCTTAGAACTGCTTTAACACTCAATCTCAAAGAAGTAGGGCCTCAGTGTGACCTGAGGGCTCTCGAGACTCACGATGAGTTTGGCTTCAGGTCAGGCACTGGTGCGGGGAGCCGGGCCTCACCCTCTGCAGCCCTGCGGGTGCGTTTCAGGAGTTTGCGGATGGGGGTGCGCAGAGTACATTTTGCTAGCTGTTTCTGCCTCTTTTTTAGGCTGTTCCATGTTAGAACTGCTCGTCCCAAAGTAGGTTAATACTTAAAGCACATGTGTAACTTTCTTACCGAGATCTTAGAAGAGGGTTTTGCTGGAAATAAACAGCTTGGAACCCAGGGCTTTAGCCAGAGAAAGAGTTGCTGATCTTGAAGAATTGTTTGGTGCTACTCAAACCAACCATCCTTTCAAAGACTTTGTATTCCTGTTGTCTTCCTGAAGGCTCAGGGCACCACACTGCTGTTGTCCAGTCAGCGTCTTTGGAGGTGGGGAAGCATCATTTCTCTTCCAAAGGGCTGAGATTGCTGCCCAAACACTCCCAGTTTAGAAATGAGTAGAGCTTCGCTGACCGCTTAGGTCATTTTTCCCTGTGACTAGCTTGAGGTTAGCTGGCCGGAGGGAAAACTGACCCTTCCCTTCCCAGCTGGCTGCCAATAGTCTGGCCCTTCTGACACTCCAGGCCCCGGCTGTGAAAGGGAACAGGCCCTGGGGGTGCACAGCTGTATTCTGGGTCTGCCTTTTTCAAGCCCCCTTCCTGTCCCCTACCCCTGTAGGTACCCCAAACTGTATAGTCAGGGACTAAGACAGCTGGGGTGACAGAGCCCCGCCGGGGAGGCGTTACCTCTGGCTGCAGGGGCAGGTCTAATGAGAACGAGGAGGAGGGTGGTATGGAAATGGTGGACTGCTACCCTAATCAGATGTCAAACACGGGCCATTTCACATGAGCGAGACACGAGCCAGAGTTTAGATACAAAGTAAAAATAGCAGATCGGAACAAGCACTTCATAGGTGCTCTGAAAACACACACATCTGTCTCTTTGCGGAGAGTGTGGCTTTGAAAAAGGGCAGCAGATAAAGCAAAGGTACATGTTATTGAACAGGGGATGTGGGGAGAATGTCCCTCATGGCGGTCGCTTATCTCGGGGCTGGAAGGTATGTGACCCTTACCAACAGGAGGAAAAACTCCTTTCGAGACTCCAACCTCCTTAGCCAACTGTCGCACGTGCCAGAGAGCCGGCCCTCTTCACCTACGAAGTGCTTTCGAAGTTGCCTCCTGACCTGCTCTCTCCTTACTCTCCCTCTGATTGCTCCCGTTCACTATTCAGCCCCACATTGCCTCACACTCCCCCTTCCCCTCCCCAGAGCTGGGTATATCACCACACCCAGGGACCAAAAATGCAGGAGGAGTGAGGAAGCCCACTCTTTCCGCGTGTCAGCACTGAGATGCTGCTAACACACAGGCACCTCCTATTTCGAAAAAGAGAAACATGTTCCATAGCAGTTTGTTGGGACGTGTCAGGCTTGGTGAGATTGGAGAGTGTCTCAAAGTGCTACACAGGCAGCTGCTACTCTACAAAGACAGGAATTTATGGTTCTAGACTTTTGGTGGTTAAAATTAGAAAATTCCAAACGAAAGCTGAGGAGAAAAAGTAAGATGCCGAGGGGGAGGGAAGTGTGTGGAGAACGCCATCCACGGGCAAAATTCTTCCGTATTGCTGCGTGATGGTTGCAGAGAGGGAGGTTAATTAAGAGCTCGTCCCCCTGCCAAGACTATCCTCAGTGCCCACTTTTGTCTGAGAAACCCAGGCCATTTCTGGTTTTAGAGCTCTCAATTTGGGTTTCTCAACCGACCAGATTTGCCCCTCTGAGAACTGCCCCAGCAATCACCTTCCGTGAGGACTTTGTTGAAACCTTTGCCCTCGGGGCGCCTGGGTGGCGCAGTCGGTTAGGCGTCCGACTTCAGCCAGGTCACGATCTCGCGGTCCGGGAGTTCGAGCCCCGCGTCAGGCTCTGGGCTGATGGCTCAGAGCCTGGAGCCTGTTTCCGATTCTGTGTCCCCCTCTCTCTCTGCCCCTCCCCCGTTCATGCTCTGTCTCTCTCTGTCTCAAAAACAAACGTTGAAAAAAAAAAAAAAAAAAGAAACCTTTGCCCTCAGGGGCTGGGCTGTTACCTTTCGGGAAGGCTGAGCACCAGTGGCTTGTTGCTGCGGCTGGCCTCACTAAGCCAAGGGATCTTGTCAAATTTTGGCACAGAAACCTGGAGGGAAATGGAAAGAGATCGGTTTGCAGAATTTATTGCGTTTGAGCATTGCCATCAAAACCAGGACCAAAGTCGGCTAATGGCAGCTCTACAAATGCCAGCACTTTCCAAAACATTTTTTATGATTTATATTTGAGTCTTTTGAGTCTCCCGTAAAGTCTCCAAGAGTAAATAGTGTTATCTCCACTTTACAGACGAAGAAGATCAGAGCTCAGGCATTATGATTTGCCAAGTCACACAGCTAGTGAGTGGATTCGCGTTTTCTGACTTTGGTGCCCCCTATATCTTGTATTCTACTATCTCTATCCCTTTGCTGCTTTATTACTTCCATCTGTTTATGCATCCTCTGAGAGTTCTACGAAGTCAGCTGAATCTCAGCAACCTCCCGTTCAGTCTCCGGCTGTTTTCAGCCACAGTGTCCTCCACCCCAATTCCTTCTAGGCAGCAAAGAGGAGAGAACCACACTTGGAAGCTACAGACAACTGGATGTTAATCTTGACGAACCCATTTTTCAGCTGTGTGGCTTTGGACGCATCACAACCTCTCTGAGCCTCAATTTTGTCCTCTGTGAGGAAATCTATCATCACTTTACAGGTCAATGCACAAGACACAAAGCTCCAGGAGAGCAGGGATTTTTGTCGTCTTCATTCACTGTTGTATCAGGAGCACCTAATACAGTACCTGTATGTGTCCAATGAATTCACGGATGCATGGGAAGTCCCTAGTTGAGGGCCTTAGTAACCGGAGCTCAGTAAAAGTAGGCTTTATAATCTCTCGTTACCAGCCCAGCCTCTACCCCTGGCGTTGTTCGGACGCCAAATCCCGCTGGGGACTGGCTTTTTCCTGGACTCTGAGCGGTGCGTCCTCAGAGGGGAGCCGGGAGGTCCTCTGAGCAGCCAGGAGGGGGCAGCAGCGACCTCGCAGTCTCTCTAGCCGGGGAAGGGCGCTCTTGCCGCGGAGGCTGTGGCGGACCCGGAAGCGCTCGGCCGCCGTCGCGACCCCCCGGCGCCCCGGATGGGGAAGGAGGCGAGCGGCCGCCCTTCCCGGCCGCGCAGCCCTAGGAATTGCGGGCAGGTGGGTTTCGAGCGGGAGTCAGTGTTTGCGGGCCTCTTTCTCCTCCGCCATCCTCACGGGCGGCGGGCGCGGGAGGCCCCGGAGGGGGAGTGGGGCGCCCCCGGGGACACCTGCCCGACCCCCGGCCCCACGGAGGGGCGTTGCCCTTTCCGGCGCCGCGGATCCTCCACCCGGGGCGAAGCCGTGAGCTCCTGGGGCCGGGGTCCTTGCTGCAGTGAGGGGGGCTCCCAGGGTGTCTCGCTTGTGAAGCAAAACCTAGCGCGGGCTCTATGGAAGAAATAAGGTCGGCAATAAGAATTTTCTTCGCAGACTTGCAGCATGACCCTGGTATTTCTGACTCTTAAGTTTTCATTGTGAAAAAGGGGTCGCTGTCTTCGAACCTCCCAAGAGTTTTTCCGTTATAAGTGGAGTGATAACTTTTTAAAGGATGTTACGCTCAGTTAATGGATTAAGAATCTTTGAGTCCTTGGTACCTTCTTTCTTTTCTTTTTTCTTTTCTTTTTTTTCCCTTTTCTTTCTTTCTTTCTTTTTTTTTTTTTTTTTTTTATAACACATGCCTTTGAGAACTCCGTAAATAAAAGCTCTGGATCCTATCCCTAGAAATTTGCACTAAGTGCAGCTACAAGCATACAGCGACAGGGAGGGCTTTGGGTGAAGCCTCGGGGATACGTGAACCCCTGAGCTAACTGGTTTAGAGGGAGACGTGATGTGAGGCCCAGGCTTTGGGGTCAGACATTGGTTTGAATCTGGCTCCAGTGTTTATCACTGTTAACTTGGGCTAAAGTTACTTTAAGCACTTTGAATCTCAGGTTGTTTGTTGTTTACTAACTAAAGTGGAGCTAATGCTAACTTGAAAGCATGCGGGGATTAAATGAAAGAAGCTCCAGAGGCACTTGGCGCGGAGTAGGCACTCAGTACGTACTAGCTACCAGATGTCTGTTATCATCCGTGGGATTATAACTTAAAATCTGAAACAGAGGTTGAATGTCCACGGATATAAAATGGCCACCGCACACATGTTGCTCAGACTTCTAACAAACTGGGTTGCTTTGACTTTAACTCTGTTCTTCCCGGACGGTTCACAGCTTTCCGAGGTTCATGGTGTGTCTTTTTCCAGGAACTTGGCCTAGCCTGGGTTGCCGCCTTTGAAAGCGAGGCAGGTCGGTGCAGTGTCAGCCACCACCCGGCATGGGATTTCCAGAGAGGTCTTATTTCGGAACTTTATAAGGAACGAGAACCACGTGGACTTCTGCGAGGGAGACTGAGCTGGCCTGAGTTTGAGGGAGAGGATAATGGGGCCCCAGCCTGTAGCTGACACTGAGGAGGCCAAGTGGCAGAAGGTCCTGTACGAGCGACAGCCGTTTCCCGATAACTACGTGGACCGGCGTTTCCTGGAAGAGCTCCGGAAAAACATCCACGCCCGGAAGTACCAGTACTGGGCCGTGGTGTTCGAGTCGAGCGTGGTGATACAGCAGCTGTGCAGCGTCTGTGTGTTTGTGGTCATCTGGTGGTATATGGATGAAGGTCTTCTGGCCCCCCAGTGGCTCTTTGGGACCGGCCTGGCCTCTTCACTGATTGGCTATGTTTTGTTCGATCTCATTGACGGAGGTGAAGGACGGAAGAAGAGTGGGCGGACCCGGTGGGCTGACTTGAAGAGCGCCCTGGTTTTCATTACTTTCACCTACGGTTTTTCCCCAGTGCTGAAGACCCTGACGGAGTCTGTCAGCACTGACACCATCTATGCCATGTCAGTCTTCATGCTTTTGGGCCACCTCATTTTCTTTGACTATGGCGCCAATGCTGCCATTGTATCCAGCACGCTGTCCTTGAACATGGCCATCTTTGCTTCTGTCTGCCTTGCCTCGCGCCTGCCCCGTTCCCTGCATGCCTTCATCATGGTGACTTTTGCCATCCAGATTTTTGCCCTGTGGCCCATGTTGCAGAAGAAACTGAAGGCATGTACTCCCCGTAGCTACGTGGGTGTCACGCTGCTTTTTGCATTTTCAGCCTTGGGAGGCCTGCTGTCCATTAGTGCTGTGGGAGCCATCCTCTTTGCCCTTCTGCTGTTTTCCATCTCTTGTCTCTGCCCTTTCTACCTCATTCGCCTGCAGCTTTTTAAAGAAAACATTCATGGGCCTTGGGATGAGGCTGAAATCAAAGAAGACTTGTCCAGGTTTCTCAGCTGAGTTAGGGACTTCCATTCGGTTCTTAAGGGAAGCTGATAGACTAATCTTCCCGGCTCATACAAGATTTGAAGGCAGAATCCCATTCTGGAAGCAACATACTATTGTGGGTGGGGGAACAGAGATGAAAAGAAGAAGCTAACCAAGGGCGTGAGTGATGAAGGTGTTTTTCTTTCTGTTACTTTGTGGATGAAAAAGCTTTCTGGGACCCTCTTGAATTACTGCCTCATTATTGCTGTAACAAAGGAAGTGATGTGGTTTCTATTAAAAAAATAACAACACATCCATTAAGTTGTCCCATGATTTTTCTGTAATCAGAAGGCTGACAGAAGGGGCATGAAGAGAATGAAAGTATGTGTGTGTGTTCAAGTCACTTCTCTCCTTTGGTTATCTGGATCTCAAATCCTACAATCCTAGATGCTGTGACATTTTGTCGCCTAAGATCACAGAATTGGTTATTTAACCTTACCTCACTCAGAGTTTCTACGTAGTTCTTAGTGAGGCACGTGCACACTAACTGCCTGGGACCCGGATGTGATGTGTCGCAATACATAATCAGAATGCTGAGGGAATTCAGAGGCTGGAGGCCAAATTGAATTGGAGAAACTAGGAAATATTTATTAGAGGAGATGGCATTTGAGCTTGGTCTTGGTGGTTAGGTGAGATTTAAGTAAGTAAAAGATGGTTTTAGGGCAAGGTGGCAAAGGCCTTTAGGAATCAGGTCAGTGATCTGATCAAGGCATACAAGTCACACGAGTCATACTTTGTGTGGCTAATGGCAGCTGAAAACTGGATGGAGCTTGGCCCCGGCCAGGGAGGGCGATCACTACTCTGCTCCAGCTGAGTGTTTCTAATCAGAGCGTAGGCCTGGCTGCAGAGCTTCAGATCTCTGATGACCTCTAATGATTTCTAAATGAAGTCTCAGTAGCTGTAATTGTGATTTTTAATGTGAAATCTGACTTGTAAATTCTGTCAGATTTGAATCTGGACAAAAGCCACACTCGCATGCAACATGTGGCTGCCTTTGGGCCACGTCTGTTTTTTAGGACAAGCACAAAAGTGGGAAGGTGTTTCATGGGAGATCAGGGTTCTGGGGGTTTGAGGGAAAGTTGGAAAGGAAGGTTTGAGTAACAAGTAGGGGTGTGAATATTCAGGAATTTGGGCTTTAACCACAGGTCATTGGGAGCAATCCAGTTTATCTAAGGAGGGAGCAAATGCTTGGATCTTGGGTTATGCAACTGCTCTGTGTTTCAGTTTTTTCATCTGTAAAGTGGGAATGGAAGTATTTACCTCTAGAATTGTGATAATTAGATGAGATGTATGAGTGCTTTGAGGAACTCTGGGCGCGTAGCAGAGGAACGGTAATGTTCGCCGTTACTGCTGTATCAGGTTGATCTCTAGGACGACTTGAAGAGGGACAGAGATGAAGTATAAGATGCATCGGGTGCTTCCCAGAATATCTGGTAACTCATGACATAACTTGTTTGGGGCAATCCCTTCTCACTAGAAATTAATTTCAAGTCAGAAACTAAGTAATGCTTGTATTTCTCTGAACATAGATTTCTCAAAAAATGTCTCGAACAGGACTGTGAACTAGTGTCTTCAGCTCTTTGGACTGATGAGAATAGTGTTTCATTAGAATGGGTAGTTTTCCTTAGGGCCAGTTAGATTGCTTTCCTAGTCCCAAGGACACTGGCCAGAGGGGAGAGAAGGATCTTGGAAACTGACTTGTGGAGCTCAAAGCATGGATCCTGCATCGGGTGTGGCCATTTCACCCCTCGTGAGTGGGCAGAACTGGCTCGTAGTTACTGTGTAGTTCACATCAGGAACAGAGCACCAGTGGTTGGAGGTAGTAAAGAATTGTATATGATTGTGCTTTTTTTTTTTTTTTATGTTTTAATACATTTGTCCTATTTGAATAGGTATGTGATTATCAGCTTTAGGGAACTCACGTAAGCAGCCACATCTGTGTCAATGAGCAGAAAGTTCCCCAGATTTGAGCCACTTTCAAAAACAGTTTCAGTGGGATGAATTAATGTGCTGTGCTGTCATTTTTCAGCTCTTCTCTGTCACACTGTGTATAGTATTTGGAGCCCCCCAAGACCTGACCATATTTGGTTTGGTGGTTGTGGAAATGGGAGGGGAACGGAGAGTTGAGGGTTGGATGATGTAGAGTGGGGCTGCCAACTCAATTCAGGTGGAAAGGTGGTGAGAAGGATATTCCAACCAGAGTGAACAGTATGTTCAAAGTGCACGGGGACCTGATTTATCCTGGCAGTGGACAGAAGCACAGGATAAATGGGCTACAGGGAGAGGGTATGGGGTCTGAGAGTGCTGAGTACTTTGAATTCTCGTATTCTGCAGTCAGTGTCAGTGTAAATTGAGGTTTTGAAAAGGGAGACAAGGTTTCCACCACACACACTTTCATGAGTGTGTATATCTCTCTATGTATGTGCATATGTATGTATATATATAAATACAATTCTGGCACCAGTTTTCGGGCTGAGCCCGGGGAGCTCTGTGGCAATAGTGAAGAGTGAACGTCTGGACTAAGGGTGTGAGGCCGATGGGTGTGGAGATGAGAGGCCTGATTAGAGAGGCTGTCAGAGAACTTGGTAGACTCATGTTGGGAAATGGAAGGGACTGGAGGATGACTGGCTTCTGCCTTGAGTGGATTTGTGTACCATGAAAAGACAGAAGTGAGAACAGGTTTGGAGGTGAAGTAGATAAGAAAATAAGAATGGGACATGTAAAGTTTGAGGTGCCTGAGATGGTACACTCAGGCTAAGTGTTGTAATTGTAGTATCTGGAGGACGTTGGTTCTAAATTCCGGGCGTAATCTGGAAGGGTATTGAGATCTAAACAGAATCTAGTGCTTTTGCACTTGGAATTCTTTGTACAGAATTGGTTGCCTCATAACCAGGAATATAGTGGAATTAGAAATGGATCACAGAAAGATAATTAAAAAATCAAAATGGTAAGGAACCAAAGGGAAAGACTGGCCCTATGAAAACAGATTAGAGAATAGAACACCACAGCCCGGAAGGAAGGCTCAACAGAGATACAACATCATCACCTGTAAAACTATAAAGGGTCGAAGTGAACCTTGATTTCTTTACCAAGTCATGAGTTACAAAAGACACCCTTTGAAATTTGAGCAAGGCAAGTTTAAGACAAATGAAAATACAATTTTATACACTTTCTGCAGTAACTCCAAGAAGTTTCACAGACCAAGAATGTAAATGGATTCCAAAAAGTTTTGGGGTAAAATGCAAATAAAAAAGCCATAAATATATTGTAAGAAAATGTTAAGAAACTCCAAGCTCTTAAGTGGTACTAAGAGCTCACTGCGGGATGATGAGGCTTACTTATGGCACGCTGCTTTGGGTTACTGCTGGCGGCATAGGGAGGCAGGCCTAGATAATGATTGGTATGACCTGTGTGACAGTTGTTGGGAAAGTTACTCATCACTTAAGTAACGTGATGCGGTCAGTCTCTGAAATTTAAACAACACTGAAAGTGTGCAAACAGAATGTTAATGATTTAGACTTTTAGAGAATACTATGATGTGTGTGTGGGAAGGGAAGGGGGGAATGGAAGGAAAAGGCATTACAGTAGCATTGGAATTAAAATCCCAAACAAAATCTCGTTTGTGTAGGAAACTGTCAGCCTTCCTCACCCTGCACCCCTTCCTCCCGGCTCTGCTTCCCGTCAATCTTCCTTTCAGTAGATATGCTGGACGGTGGGTGGTGGTGGTAAGTGAGGGCAAAGAAGGAGGAATGGGGAGGCAGCTTTGCCTGTCCTTCCAAAATGGTGCCAGGGATTGTAGTTGGGAATGGAAGGGATCAGGGAGAGGTAGAGCTGTAGAGCAGCAGGTGTGCTTTGTTTTGTGGCCTGATGTGGCTTCTGGGTGATTGGCAGGCAGCTAGAAGGCTGTGCAGGGATCTGAGGACAGCAGCACATTGGTTCTGCGTGGTGGCCAGATTGGTGTCAGTGGGATGCCTGCATGCTGTGTCGGTACCATAAACTTTGAGTGAGGCTTTGGGCAGCTGGCTTAAATTGTGGATATAAGAATCCATGCTGAGCATTTTCAAGGAAGCATGGAGCCATTAAACATCATCTAAGCCAAAGGCCCAAGGTCAAGAAAAACAAAAGCCAGCAGAGGGCATCAGTCACACAATTTTACAATATTTCAAACCCATCGAATGCAGGGAAACAGGGCTGGAACACAGTGCCGTCCTGTGGAGGTTATCGATACTCCTTTTTGCGATGAAATTCAACAAAGTCTTGGAATTCTTGATGAGTTGTGGTTTGAGAAATAACCACACCGTTTGAAGTCCCCATAAATTCGGGATACAGATAGCACATTGGGATTTGATAAATTATAATTGCTACATTTTCAAGCACCCAGTGTGTACCAGGCACTGTGTTAGGCACTTTATATACACTATCTTATTTACTTACAACAATCCTGTAATTCAGGTATTATTTTCATTTTACAGTTGAGGTGACTGAGACTCATACTGAGTCAGGAACTTGCCTCATGCTGTATTGCCAGTTTGGGCTGATGGTTTGCTTTCCTGACAGCCGAACTGGATCCAGGGCCAAAGGCTAACTGGTAAGCAGTTGCTTTTAATGCTTTCTCATATCCCTCATCATCTCTTTTATCCCTTATTCCTACCCCCAACATCTAGCAAAATATTTATTGTCCACCCAGGCTGATCTCTAGTCTCTGCCATTCACATTTTATGATGTTTGGCCTCAGGAATTTATTCATTCAGCAAATATTCATTGAGCACTAACTGTAGGACATAGTGTTCCATATATTTGAAATATGTCTATGAACAAAGTGGACAAAGTTCTTTGACCTAGTAGAGCTTATCTTCTAGCAGGAGGAGACAGACAACATAAGTGGAAGTAAACGCTATGGGAAAAAAGAAAAAAAGTAGCAATGATATTAAATAAGGGGGTCAGGGTAGGTCTCATGGAAAAAGAAGCATTTGACCAAAGACTTGAAGGAGGTAAATGAATAATCCAGATTTCCCAGGGGGAAACCATTCTAGGCAGAGGCAAGAGCTGCTGTAAAAGTCCAAGCAGAAGACCCCAAACTGCCTGGCATGTTTGGGGTGTCACAAGAAGTGGCTGAAGTGACCAAGGAGAACAGAAGATGAGGCCAAAGAGGTCACGTGGGAGCTGGATCATGTGTGACATTACAGGCTATTAGAAGGACTCTGGCTTTTACTCTGAGATGGGAGCCATTAGAGGGGCTTGGAGAAAAAGAGGGGAATGATTTGACATACCCTTTGAAAGGCTCATTGTGGTTGCTGTGGGGCAAGACCAGAGCAGAAAAAAGCATTCAGAGAAAAAAAAAAAAAAAAAAAAAGCAAGAAAAAAAAAAAAAAGCATTCAGAAGCTCTTGTGATAATCCAAGCAGGGAATGATGGTGTTCAGAACAGAGTGATAGCAGAAGTGGTGGAAAATAGTCACATTCTGGATATAATTTGAAAGTTTAGTCAAGGGCTTCTTGACATACCAGACGTGGGATATGAAAACAAGAGAAGAATCACAAATGAGTCTTCAGGGTTTTGGCCTGAGCAAATTGAAAGATAGAGATGCCATCAATTGAGTTGGGTGCAAAGGGGATATAGGTGGAGATTTGGGGGAAGAAAATCAGTTTGAGGCATATAGGATATGAAATGCTTTGTGGATATCCGGGCTGAAATGTTGAGCAGGGGGTCAGAGAGGGGAGTTAGGATTTTAGGAGCAATGTATGGGATGGGAATGTAAATTTGGTAATCACTGGTATTTAAATGGTATGAGACTGGATGAGATCATCCAAGAAGTTGATATAAACCAAGAGGACGGAGAACTCCAAATTAAAAGGTTGGAGAGAGGAAGAAGCAAAAAGATTTGGAAGGCACAGCCATTGAGGCAGGAGGAAAATCAAGAGTTGGGAGTTCTGGGAACCAAGTGCAGAGGACTCGGGGTGGGGGGTAGGTGGTCAACTGTGATCAGATGAAAATCTGGTAAATCAGGGGAGCCTGGGTGCTTCAGTTGGTTGAGCGTCTGACTCTTGATTTCAACTCAGGTCACGATACCACAGTTCGTGAGATTAAACCCTGCGTTTGCATTTGTGGGTTCTCTCTCTCCCTCTCTCTCAGCTCCTCTTCCTCTTGTGTTCTTTCTCTCAAAATAAATAAATAAAAAAAGAAAGAAAATCTGGTAAATCAAGTAAGATAAGGGCTGAGAATTTACAGTTGGATTCAGCGAGGAAGCAGCCATTGGTATCCTTGAACAGTTTTTGGTGGAGTGGGGGGCATAAGAACCTATTTCGGGTGGGGTTAAGTGAGAAAGGAGAAGGGGAGTTGCAGAGGCAAGTATAGGCAACTTTCTGGAAGTTTTGCTTCAAAGGGGAGCCAGGAAACCAGACAGAAATTGAAAGCAAGAGGTGAGGATAAGAAACTTTGTTTCCTAAGACGGGGGAAATGATACCATGTTTGTATGCTGATGGAAGTGAAACAACAGGAAGTAGTAGTTGATGTGGGAAAGGTAGGATTACGAGTGAGCATTTGAGAGGAGAAGGGGTCTAGTGCACCAGTTGGGGGGCTGGCTTCAGACAGAGGACAAGATAGTTACTATGGTAACAGGTGGGCGGCAGAGTACATAAGATACAGACGCTGGTGGAAGGGTGGCTGCTAAGTGGGTACAGGAGGTGATGGGGATTTCCAGAAGTTCTTTTCTGAGTGCTTCAATTTTCCTAAGAAGTAGGAGACAGAATCAGCTGAGAGTGAGAACGAGGGACAAAATGATGGGGGAGTGAGGAGAGAGAAGGTAGGAAATAGTTTAGTACTTCTGGGCAGTGAATGAACTAGGGATGGCTAGTGTCATTGCTCAGCAGGATTAAAGGCTCACTTGAGCATGGAGATCATGACTTTACAGTGAAACCAATTAGGGTGTTGTGTGTGTTTTCCAGACCATGTGCAAACCAGAGTGGATGGAGAGTTGAATGTCTCTGGGGTGGTGGTTTTATCAAATTGAGAGAAGGACAAGGGAGAAAAAGTATATGTGCATGAGCATGATTATAACGATTGACCGTGGCATTTTAGTTGGGTAAGAAGGAGAGTGAACCTTAACAGGGGCGAAGGACAGGGAGAGGAGGGACGGGGAAGGTCGATGAATTGGAAGTTCAAGCAGCTAGAAGGATAGGAAGTGAAGATCAGAGAATAAAGACAAGGTTTTAACTTTGGGAGTGAGTAGCTGAGGTAGAGTGAAGGACAATATCAATGGAGAAATTAAGACCAAGAGAAAAGGCGGGATGGATGGGGTGGGATGTTGCAAGGATAATTTACACACATGTGAAATCCCCAAGAATGAAGACAGGAAGAGTACTGGAGACAGTGGCAGGGCAACAGGAGTTAAAATCATCAGGGAATCAGGGAAAGCAAACTAGGGGCCGGTGGGTCAGAGGAACAGTGAAGGGTAGTATGTGCGATAGTCTGATGCCATGAGGTTCAAAGCTAAGGGTTTTAGGGAGGAGGGAGGAAGATGGTGAAAGAAAAAGTGGACAACAGGAGTGCCTACCCCACTCAGGTTCAGCAGTGTGAGGGGCTGTGGGAGACGAGAGGGCTGCAGGGGGAGCCGTGCCCTGAGAAGAGATTCTGGTTGTGTTAGAGCAAGAAGATGGAAGGCACATCCACACAACAGGTTGAAGATACAGGGGATTTTGCTGACCGTGGCAAGCAGATTACAGAGGGCACGGTATAAGGGTTTCCAAGGTTTAGGAGGGCGGGAGGGCAGCACAGGATGGGTGTGTACGGAACTGTGTGGACAGTGCTGGGGAGGGGGGTGACCTGGCCGTCTTGGAAGACTGAGGTAGGCTGGGTAAAGGACCCATAATGAGAGTCCTCGTGGGTTCAAGACAGATGGTGTGGAGAATGCATGTGTTGGGGGTGGGGGCTCCTGTTTACCTTGAAGGGGGTGCGGTCTTAGTGCACAGGCTTCCTCATGTCATCGTGAACATGTTAGTATTGCTTGCTAATGGAATTAATGTGCAAATTGTCCAGGTAATGGCACATTTTAGCAAGAGCCTTTTGGGGGTAATGACACGAACCTCCTGAGAACTGGGTCAACTTCCGACGGTGGGGTGGTGCCATTTGTAGTGTTCTAGAAAGTTTGATTTTGGGGCGCCTGGGTGGCGCAGTCGGTTAAGCGTCCGACTTCAGCCAGGTCACGATCTCGCGGTCCGTGAGTTCGAGCCCCGCGTCGGGCTCTGTGCTGACAGCTCAGAGCCTGGAGCCTGTTTCAGATTCTGTGTCTCCCTCTCTCTGACCCTCCCCTGTTCATGCTCTGTCTCTCCCTGTCTCAAAAATAAATAAAATGTTAAAAAAAAAAAGAGAAAAAAAAAAAGAAAGCTTGATTTTGGGTAAAGTGAGCCAGAGTTTGATCAAGGTCCTGTGGACAGTCGGGCCTGAGGCGGCACCCTGCTGTGACCATGGGGAGGGCTCTGGACAGCTGAGCAGCGGGGCACAGGCGGAGCAGAAACCACTGAACACCTGTAGGAGCAGCTAGCTTCCACCAGGCTCATGCTTCTGGCTGGTGTTTTTGTCTTTGCCAGCTCACAGGTGTGATTAATGGTGGTTTGTTTACCTTGGGAGACCACAGCAATCACCAACCAAACCAAAATACCATTTCCTTCCTAGATACATCACTGTGATTGACGAGGGATCCCCCTGAGATGAGGTAGTTAGGAAGCATCTGTTTCCCAAATGCCCGGCATCTGCTCAGCACCAGGGGCCTGGGACCACCGTGGTGCCCCTCACTCCCATCAGGTGACACAGGGGCAAAAGTGCCCGGGGAAGGGGCTCACACGGGCAAGTGGTTTTTCCTGCCACCATGTGGCACCAATTGGCACCTGGGTTCAAATGACACCCAGGATCAGCCTGAGGTCCTGTGCCCTACACAGACTTGCTCTACAATCCCTTGACCATATGTTGCCGGGACAATGGAACGGATTGATTTTGCCAATGCCGAGGTCGACGGAAACTGTGGTCCCTCGGGTCCCCGTAAAAAGCTGGCTCGGTGGCTGCCTCTGCTTTCCCAAGCTCTGCGGGCTCCCCGGTCCCCACTCTGGGCCGGCCCTGTGGCCTTGTGCGGAGCCCAAGTAACATTTGGACTCTGCTCAGTGAGAACACTGTGGGCCTCCCACTCTTTGTAAATTGCAAAATAAACAGATCTTCAGGCCCCGGGCGGCTTTTGTGTATGCAAGCTGAGAGTATTTTTGTCTTTAAAAGAGAAAAAGGCGGCAGGCAGAAGGAGCGGTCTCCTTGGCTCTGACTTGCTCTCCGATGCCTTCTGAAACGCACCCGCAGCAGAGATAGGAGCTGGGAGAAGATACAGACCCGAAGAGCCAGAACGCCTGGTTTTTCAAGTGTCATATGAAGCTTCAAAAATATACTTTGTTAGCAGCTGTTTTGAGGGAGAAAACCCACATCAGTGACTTCCCCATTACTGTCTTGAGGATCCTTAAGTCTCATTGACGCCCCGGGGAGTTTGCTAAGGCTTTGTTTCCTCCCTGCCTGCCCAGGGCTCTTGTTCCTGAGGTTCACTGAGGATGTAGACTGGGGCTAGAAATCGGGATCTGGTATAAAGTACTGTGAAATTCGAGTTGATTAGAAACAGTACGGGAGTAGCAGATTAGTCTCGGCTCATCCCACAGCCAGCCATCTAATCCACTTCAATAGTATCTTATGGTATAATAAGCCAAAACTGTGGGTCTAGAATGCTGGCTAACATGTCCTGTAAACGGGGGCATCTGGTAGTGGAGTGTCACCAGCTCCATTTGATTTATGCAGATTGAGACGCTGTAGTATTATAAAGGGATACAGAAGTTATTATTTTTTTTCTTTTTTCAGCAATCTTTATCTTCCGGTGGGTGAGGTTCATGTTTTTAAAACGGATTCTCAGTTGTAAAAGTTTACTTCAGAATCTCATGGCGCTGTATGAGAGACCCCAGTATCAGTTGAGGGTTTTATTTTTTTTTAATCCTACTTCATGCGGAGTTATGAAACAGATGTTACAACAATTTTCAAACTCTGCGTTAAAAGAGGATCAAAATGTATCCTGCTCCAAGCCCACCGAAAGTATCTGTGTCTGTAAAGGAAGAGTAGACGTTATTTCATCTCCTTTTGGCTTCTAGTGTCAAGGCCATTTGGTGAAATACCCCTCCGTGTATATGTGGTCTGCATTTATTTACCAGTGAAACTCCCCAAGGGAAGGATTGGAAGTTTTATTTTTTCCTACCTTTAGTTCTCTTTTCTCCATCTCTCAGATGTCCTGGATTCTTCTAGCTGGAGACTGGGGGGGACCTCCCTCACTGCTTCCAGTAAGGGTGCTGCCTTCTGATTCTAAAGCCTTTCTGTCAGAAGCCAAGGCAAAGGGCACGGACTACTTCAGTTTCAATTCCACTGGCCTCTCCTCAGCCAACACTTAGAAATGAAAACTTTGGTTTCTGATTGGCCGAAATTAGTTCTGTTGTTCCTTTCTTTGTCAGAGGTCAGAGTCACCATGTTCTGGAATGTTAGCATGCACTGGATAATTTCGGTTCTAGAACCTAAGTGGCTTCTTCAGCACTGAAGTCAGTAACAGTTCTCCCTGGGAAAATAACTCACATTTTCTCCTGTCATAGCACCATGCAGTAATAGCTTACTGCTATTTTGTAAGTTACTTCGCTGGGTGCTCCCAGCTTTTTATACTGTTACTTTTATCCTGTTACTTCGCTGGGTGCTCCCAGACCACTTAATAGGACACTATTATGAATCCAAGGAATGTTTGACACATAAATATCGGGACGAGAACATTTAAGAGATGGTGTGTTTGTAAAAGGTAAAACGTTTTCTCATGATGATCCCGAGTTATGTTCAACTCTGAAGAACGCAGTACTTTTTAAACCCTATCAAATATTGAGGGTGGCGGTGGGGGCAGGGAGAGTTGGGGAAGGGTACATCATGAAACACAGAAACACTAAGGATAGTAAATAAATATGAACAAACCTTACCACGGTTTAATGTTACTGCAGGCTGCTTCTGCCCCCAGCCCTACCCTCCACTCACCCCCTTTTTTCTTGCCTATTCAATGTGAGGAAGGGACTGCACTTTTGTTGAGACTGTGCAAGATTCCTAGGGAATCATTTTATTCTATAATTTGGCTTTTCCTTTCTCATTGTTCATCAGGTCAACTTAAGCTTTAAACATCTAAACTGTGTAACACTGTACATAAAAGTAAGATCATGTTTAGGACAAAGTGGAAAAGTACCAAATAACCTAAAAAAGATGAATTGGTGAAAAACCTTCCCGTTGCCAACTTCTTTTTTGTTTGTTTGAGGTGATATGAAATAATCAGGGAATATTGTCACTGTTGGGATGGGGATGCTGGCCAATATTATTTAAAAACTCAAACAGCTGGGCTGGAGGTGGAGGCAAGGCCAAGGGCTGCACACTGTGCTTCATTCTGCAGCAACCCAGTCACCCCCAGGAATACTTGAGCCTCAGTTGATTCCCTGCGTGGGGGCCTTTGAAGTTTCTTAGTTGCCAGTGCTTCTAACTCACAGTCACTGGACCTGGCGTATCAGTAAAAATTGATGGAATGTGCTTTGTGCAATTTTAATCAGAGAAACTAGTTTCGCATTTTTGAGTGGAGAGCATCGTGCTTATAAAAGATTTTCACGGTCCAGAGGGAGAGCACTGTGAGTGAGGGGTCTCCATTTTCTAATTGGAGGGTCCTGTCCACATCTGCTTTGCCTGTCCTCGCTGGGGCCTGCCTAGGTCAGACACAAAGTACACGGAAACCCCTATTCCTGACGAACAATTTTTTACTTTCCTATCCTGCATTTTTCTGTCTTAATATGGTAAAGTGAGACATCTACAGAAGTGTTCTCACCTAGTAGGAGATAGTTGTAAATTGTAATTTAGATCATATAAATCTTCGAAGAGAAAATTCTGAATTAAATCTTAAATCTTTTTTTAAAATCTGAGATCACAAATTTGGCAGATGTATTACCTTAATAACAAACACTTTATTTGGATAATTTTTTTTTAATGTAGCTTAAAATTTCAGTGTTGGAATCACTATTTGAGGATTAATATATAAAAAAAGTTCTGTTCTTCCAAACTCATACAGATTCCATTCTTCCAGTACTTTACTGACACATTAAAAAATCTTTCTTCTCAAGGTGGCAACATTTCCTTGCACTTTTATTCTGAATAATATATTTTTTCCCTGAATTTGCTGACTAGAATGTTTGAGGTTTTTGTGCTTCAGACCTATAAAATTTTCCATGATTTTACATAATTTATCTCCTACAAAGAGTGTTTAGAAAAATAATAAAAACAGGAAAAAATGTTTTGGTGAATAACAATTATTAATGAGATACCTGGAGGCAGGTTGCAATTATGTCTTCTGTGTCTTTTCTAGATTTCTAGAAGTTTTACTTCATTTTTTTGCACTTAAAAAAATACAGTATAGTTAGCATACAGTGTTGTATTAATTTCAGATGTACAATATGTGATTCAACAATTCTCTACCTTACTCGGTTGCTCATCACAAGTGCGTTCCTCAATCCCCATCCCATATTTCACCCACCGCCTGCCCACCTCCCCTCTGGTAACCACCAGTTTGCTCTTTAGAGTTAAGAGTTGGTTTCTTGGTTTGTCTTTTTTCTTTGTCCATTTGTTGTGTTTCTTAAATTCCACATGAGTGAAATCATACGGTATTTGTCTTCCTCTGACTGACTTATTTCACTTAGCATCATACCCTCTAGGTCCATCCATGCTGTCGCAAATGGCAAGATGTCCTTCTTTGCTATGGCTGAGTAATATTCCATAGTATGTACGTATATACCATATTTCTTTATCTGTTAACGGACACTTGGGCTGCTTCCATAGTTTGGCTATTGTAAATACTGCTACAATAAACAGGGGTGCATATATCTTTTCAAATTAGTGTTTTCATATTCTTTAGGTAGATATTCAGTAGTGCAATCACTGGGTCATAGGGCAGTTCTATGTTTAGCCTTTTAAGGAACCTCTATTACTTTTTCCACAGTGGCTGCACCAGTTTGCATTCCCACCAACAGTGCACAAGGGTTCCTTCTTCTCCACATCCTCGCCAACACTTGTGTCTATCTTTTCATGCTTTCATTGGACAGACATTTCAATTGAAGATAATTATTCTCCACCAAATAGCATCTTAAATAACCATGCTTTAAGAACTTAAACATAAGTATTTTTCAGTTAAATTCCTTACAAGATCAAACTACATATTTTCACCTTACCTGGTTTTAGTTGAAAATTATTTTCATCTGGGTCTTCTTTAGAAAATGAAACAGAACACATTTCATTTTTATATAGAATAAGCTTTGTTTTTATTATAGACATGGATCAAAAATAAAAGTTTTTATGTACATATGACACGTAGTGCAAATGAAAGGCTTTTAAATACCACAGATAGATATGTTGTTGGAAACAAAAGGAGATGAATCATGGGGGTTAGGATGGTCGTCCTGGAACGGCAGGAGGGGGTCGCCTAGTGAAAACAAAACAAAACAAAACAAAATAACAACAACAACAACAAACAGATGCAGAGGAAGAAAACAATGTTTAAATTAAAAAGAAATCCAAATAAGAGCATGCAAAATTATCCCACAAAAGTCAAATTCAAGTCAGACAAAAAACATGCAGACGTGCAGGGGAAATGAGAAAACACCACACGGCAAAGTTCGCGGTTCCCAGGACTTTTCCTGGCTCTTGACATTGTGCTAGGTATGAACCATTTGAGCCCACCCCCAAATCTGATGATTTTGTACCATGGGATGATAAACCCATGCAATCATATTCAGGAGAACTGGAAATAGTACCAGAGCAAAATACCTTTATAACCTTAAGTATTTTGTTTCTGAGCCCTGATTTTGTGACATTTGGTTCCTTCCAAAGATTTCGGTAAATGTTATAAAATCTCCATAGGGAGAGCAGAGTTGGTATAGAAATACGATAGGAAAAAAAAAAAAAGAAAATTTTTAAGATGAGGGAAATTAGAAGGAGTCACAAGATCAAATGAGCCATGTAATCATAATGCAGAAAATGTCAGGGGTTGAACTTGTAAATAAGAATCTGCTCCCGGTGAATATCCTGGTATGATAGCCTTTCCAGGCGAAGGGAGATTACAAGGCTAGGCCTGGTCCATGGGACCCTGGGATTCCGTCTCAGAGTTGTATACAACTGAAGTTCTGATTTATTCTGAACTGGGTCCAGGGTAAATGAGATGGAGTTTGCCAGATCTTTCTCCATATCCCTAGCCTGACTTGCATCTTGTCAGGCCTGTGGTTGTGAAATAAGGATCCAGAGTTGTGCTTCATTTTGACATCAGCCTCTCTGGATGATTTGCTGCTAGAAAGTAAACTCTACGTTGCATTGAACAGCCCTGTAAGTAGGAAAACAGCAGGCCAAATGAAACTTTCCCCCTGGTTTCCAGCAGAAATCTGTACTTTAATTTCCTCTTTCTAACCAAATTGGTAATGAACTCAACATTCCGGCAAGTCATGGACCTGTGAGGTGAGCTCCGTACCCTACCCGCTGTGGGACTTCTCTCTGGCTATTCATCCAGGTGTCGGACAACACGCACACTTCCCTCTTACTCTCATAAGACTTCAGTGAGTGGAGCAATGAATTCTACAAAAAACACAAACAAAAACAAAAACTTCTTTTTCATCTCTTACGAGATGTTAATGGAGCAAAACTGTTCTATTTCTGAGCAGTGGTAAAAAATCTTACCTTCCCTGAAGTCTGAGACCAATTTTTCTTTGGTCCAATTTAATCGGGCTACGCTAAGGAGGCCTCTCATCCATTTAAATGATGAAGAACTTGTTTTTGGTAACCTTTCAACTGCGGGGGGTCTGCAAGCCTTTAGCTTTAGAGATCCAGGTAATGGGTATCCCTGGTGTTTTCATGAAGAAAGTGTAATTAAATTCCTGTCAGGCTCAATGAGATTTATCACCCGCCCAGCAAACAGAAACTATTTTTGAGTTCTAAAGGGGCTTTAGAACACTTTAATTACCTCAGCAGGGTGGGGAGGTGAGCCATTAACCTGAACAGCAAGTCCATAGTGCTCAAGAGCCATTCTGTTAACATATGCCAAAGCACTTTCCTGTTTGAGCTCGTTTGGTGTTCTAATCCAGAAACAGGATCAGAAACTCTATGTCTTGGAATATATTTCACCTGACAGCTAGGATGTTGGCTTGCAACATCAGAGTGACATTTATTCCCTCAGGCAGCTCCTTTCTTTTCCTCTTTACTTTCCAGGACCAACTTCCCTCTCATTGCCAAAAAAGCACTGTCAATGATGACACCATGCGGTGGCTCAGTGAGTTCTATCACGGATCGTGGAGGTTTGGGTTTTCACTACCTTTCCAGAATTGTCTATATTACTTACACAATGCTGAAGTGCCTGAAGGCAAGCGCTGAACACATTTGGGCTTTTTATATGAAGAGCTTTAAACATAGTACCTCATACTGCTGCTGCTTCTGACATGGAAGTTGGAATACTGAATTGGAACACGGAGCTGAAATACTGCGTAGCTAACAAATTTTAAAGGTCAACATGCCACTAGTCACCATACAAGCAAATCTGCCTGAGATTGTAGTCTCAGGTTATACTTTACGTTTTCTGAAAAATAACTTCAAAGAATTGAAGGAACAGGAGGGTAAGGAGGCAGGAAAGTATATATGAAACATGGGCATAATTCATATATGAAAGACTCAATTATCAATAAGAGTGATGAATTACCCATATCCTCTTGGATCTACCTACCTCAATGCTACAATCCTTTCCTAGGGTGACATTCCTCTGGCGGGGTTCCTGGGAAGGTCTTAATGACTTTTTTCATTTCTGTTACAATCTCACCAAACATTCTCTGCTTGCTTTCTTTGCCTGTCATTTAGATAAACCTCATATCTGAGATCAGTGGGTGAGTCTGAAGCCTTGGGAAAGTAAGACAGGAAAGTCAAGAAGGACAGCCATTCCTATTTTTCTTTAATCTTTAATTTTAAATCAACCTGGATCCATTCTTTTATAAGAACATAATGGGGTCATGTAATTAATTTAAAGAAGCTCTTTTTTGGAGAGTGAAAGAGAAAAAAAAAAGCTAATATGGAAAGTTAGCTGAGTCCTCCACAGGCTTACCAAGACTTGTTCCATGTATGTCTCCAGTCTGCTTTCATGCCTCCTGCTCTGATGGGACCTTCCTCTTTGGGTCCAGTATACTGCTCTGACCAAGTCCAGAAAGGTGGTCATGGGTTGGGAACTCTGGGTGCTCTTACATTTGATTTTACCACCTGACTTTGTGTTAGTGACAGTCTGTACTGGACTAATCTCACTCGGTGCCTTTTCTCTCTCACCTAAAGCCCCTGAAACAGTCCTCACAACACTAGTCTTGTGAGGTGCTTTATGAACAAAGCATTGATGGTCAGATGAGCCTGAGAAACCTGTAGACACTGACACTCTTAGAGATTCACAATGCAATCTGATACTAAAGCTTCTGTAAAATCTTAGTAAAGAAACATTTAATTTTTAATCATCATTTCCCAAGTATATTTAACCAAGAAACCCTTGTGTTTGTGTAATGCCTACTAAAATCCCACGGAATGAACTTTGGGAAGCTCTGAATTAATACTGTAGTTTTAGTCAACATCTCTTGTATGTACTCTAATTATTAGGCTGCCACAGTGTCAAAGAACATTAACAAACGGTCTTAAAAGTGGCAATGCCAGGTATGTGTTGAAGTACTAGGAAGTAGGGTATGAGATCCATCCAACCCAAATGCCAGATAGGTTTCTCAGTATGAAATTTAAAGATTCTGCTAATAAGCAGAAAAACAATCTTGAAAACTGAGGAGTTATTTACACTGATGCCAGAGCTATTTAAAAAAAATTTTTTTTTTTTAACATTTATTCACCATTGAGGGACAGAGAGAGACAGAGCATGAGCAGGGGAGGGACAGAGAGAGAGGGAGACACAGAATCAGAAGCAGACTCCAGGCTCTGAGCTGTCAGCACAGAGCCCGACATGGGGCTTGATCCCATGAATTGCGAGACCATGATCTGAACCAAAGTCGGACACTTAACTGACTGAGCCACCCAGGCGCCCCTGTGCCAGAGCTATTTTAAGACTACAAATGGTAATTTGCCAAATAGTTACCGAATAAGTAGTTCGCCAAATCAGGTCCTTTGGTTTTGATAATTTCTAGTTAGAAATGATTTGGAATAAAGAATCATGCAGTAACACACACACACACACACACACACACACACACCCCACAAGTGTACAGCATGATTCTCATCCTCTCTTTTCCAGTAAGGAGTTTCCTTTGAAGGCACTAATGTCTCCATTCATGCAAGATGTATAGATATGAAAAAGAAATTACAACAGGAAAGCATGAATTAATACAACAGCTTTTGCAATTCATCTTTTCACAATGAATGTATCCTGAACACAGAGAGGAAATAAACCAACATGCCTCTTCTCCCATTCCCTTCTTGTCTTCTGTTTTTGGGCGAATGGTTCAATCTGGGACTATGTACGTTGATACAGGACATATCATCAAAACTCTGTAACAAAGAGTCTCTATGCTCTGGAAACTGAAGATGAGGATGAGTTTAGTTACTACTGTTTAGTACTCTCCTATTCCATTTTCTTAATATTAGGGAAACTTAAGGGGTAACTTCTCCTCTCAATGCCCAATGAATAAACAATGGAGGCCAACTGTTGAGTCAAGAGCTCATTTTTTTTCTTGTAAGAAATGCCTTCTGTGGATCTAACATTTGGGCAGAATATTTTCTTTCCTTCTGCTTCCCAGGGTTTCTCATGAACATTTCCTTTTGATTAGCAAAATAAGATGGTGCCTCTTGTCAACGGTCACATTGCATCCTCCAACTGTCTAAGCCTTGTGTCCTTTTTTAACCTAGTTCAACACTGACTTTGAATCAGAAATAAAATGTCTCCTACTCTCCTGCCTTTGATTTGTCCAATTTGCTCTCTTTAAAAATCTTGTCCTTCCCCAAATTACTGACAGTAATGCCAAACGTTATTCTCCATTTTGTTAATTTTGGGCTAATTTGATCAAAAGGGTTATAAGTATTTAGAAGCCTCACATTTTACTGATTTGCATGGATATGACTCAAGTATATTATACAAGAATGAGGAAGGGGGGAGTCCTTCAAATGTTATCATTTATTTCAGGTTCAGAAATAACAGCTTCACATTTTCACAACAGGTACATGTGACCTTCAAGAATGATACAGGCTTGAGAAACTTGCTTCAAAAATTCCATTCACAGAGTCCATCCATATATCAGCATTAAGAAATCCTGAAAGTGCCAAGAAGACAGTGGAAAGTATTCTGGCTCAAATTAATTAAAGAATCAGTAGAGAAGGTTAAGATTTTGCTTCTATACACTGCTTCTTCATAAAAAAGCAAAAGAGGAATTTGATTCAGAAGAGGGAGAGAAAAGAAACAGACAAGCAAAACAAAGGCTATTCATAGGAAATTAAACATACATCAAGTAATGGTGAAATTTCTGGACAAGAATAATAATTTTTTTTTATCAAACAGGCAGCAGACAATGCAAGAGGTTGACAAGTAATTTTTACCATAATTTTTAAAACATTACACAATGAGCAAAGTTTAAGGAATTCAAGGGTAAAAAAAAAAAAAAAAAAAAAAAAAAGAATGCCTTGAGCTGAGCCATGTGTGAAACTCCAGACCAGAGAGGTGAGAAGTCTCACCAGTATACCAGTATGAACAGGTCTTACGACAAACAGGAGACTCTTGTTTGAGTTCCCTCTCTCTTGCTCTCACACATATGCGCATTCTTACACATATATACAGATAGCAAAGCATATACTACGTATGTTTCAAAATATTCTTCAAGTTTCACGATACAGAGCACCACGCAATTTTAAGCATACCAACTAGACAGGATGACTTAAGATTATCTAGAAGACATATTTGAGCTTTTAAGAAAGGAATGAGTGATCTAGCAAACTAATTATCGTTTCTCTACAATCATCTAGTTTTATTCACATTAAACTCTGAGCTCGCAGGTAGCAGTCCTCTTGGTGGAATGATTTAAAACACTAGGCTTGAGTCTCATATATTATCTCCTTTCACTGGGTTCCTCAGTTCAGAGACCTACTATTTAGGCTTTATTTTCAGTGGTAAGGACATTACTGTCAATTTCAAATATCTCGTTTACAAAATGAGAAATGTTTACCTGAAAGAGGGGGTGGATGACCTATCTCTGAAGTATTAACTTCTTCCCTGCATTTCTAGAAAATTTACTCAGAAAAGCCCATTATTTTTATTATATTGCTGTCCCTCCACTTTATTTTTTGACATTTACTATAGAGAAAAAAATGACTGTGTAGACCAATTTAGCTTTTTTTAAGGTTCAGCTCAGCAATCCAAGAATAATTTATAATTCCAATCAGACCTTAAAAGTGGGTTTCCAGATCTTACACTACATTTGGCAAAAGTAATTTCTTCTTAGATAGCAGTGCTGTGGACTTAGGTCCAAATATCTGTGGAAATTACTCTACCGTATTATCACAGTAATTCTGAGCTTTGTGCCTCTCCTGGAAAAACTTTTGTAGACCTCATGTATGTTATCACAGTTATATGAACCACTGCCATCACATATTACGGCAGACCCTCCAAAGCGAGCTCTTGTATTAACACAGTTTAAAAAATATATTCATACCCACACACACCAAGCACGTGTACACATATTTACACCCATACATAGCATATATACACAATGCACAAACAATCACACACATGCTTGTGGCATTTTAACAAGTGCTCTTAAACCTAGCTACCCAAAGGGGCACAAGACACATGTACTTACAGAAATGAACCTACCATGTATATACTGTACACACAGAGACACATGCATAGAAAATACGTTTGTACACAGAAAACATCAACATTTATCACATACTGGTATTAGGTCCCATTTCATATTTGTGAATTATGGCTACAGTCTATACTAAAAAGTCATAAAATTAATCTACATGACTACTTTTCAATTCTAAGTTTAGAAGGCGTACAGTTATATCACAGGAACTGGTTTCCTTAGAATGTTTTGGAATAGAACAAGTTTGTATCTGAACAGGTAGGCAATTTGCTAATAACAGACCCTACTTGCTCTTCTGTGTTATAAATGACAGCTAAGATTAATATTCAGAAGAGTAATCTTGGTAGACGACTTCTGGAAATGCAATATATCTGTCCTAAATCAATACTATTTCAATAGTCTGTCCACAATTGAGTAAACGGTTATTCCAATGAGTCAATAAGCATGCAAGGTTTAGCGTGTGACAAGAAGTGATATACCTATCAAACAAACATACACAGTTTATTTTTCCAAATCCTAAAAATACTGTTATGTTTTATCTGATTATGCTAGGCATCTACTGTGTAGACAACATCAGAGCAATCAGTTAGGAGGAAGCTACACAAAAGATGAGGGGTGCTACGGAAAACTCTCAGCTCATTAGGCTACATTCCCACCTTAAGGCCTGGTATCAGTGCACTTTCCCCACCTCTTAGAGCTTCTGACTTCATTCACACTGACATCTCCTTTTAGCAGGATGCAAACCTTGGGGACATGGTATTCATACTAATTGTATGACACAGTACTGCAGCAAACTGAAAGTATTCTCCAACATGACTTCTGAAATTCCAAGGGAAGCTGGCCTCTGTTAGAAATAACTCACAAGTAAAAGAACAAAAATGTGCCTACAAAGAGAGACAATTGGGACAGTGAAACTGTAGGATTATAATCTGGGAGCAAAAGCCAAAGGCGACAAATGCCATTGTTTATGACTATATAAGATCAGTGGAAAGAAACTTGGAAAAACATCTCCAATTTTCTTTGACATGGTTTGTGCTGATCTAAGAACACACCAGTGGTTATCCACAATATTTTCCTTTAACAGAAGGAAATTTTTGAAATACAGCAAAATGCAAAACCACATTTAGCACAAAGCCAAACCCTGAAGTATATAATCCGTTAGCTGCCTATTTTAGAGAATTCAAAGGAAGAAGCAAAGGAAATCCTAAAAAGAGGGAATTTTATGAAAAGACCTCACTGTAGATAATTTGTTTTACTGTGGACATTTACTTAACACATTTCCATTTAGCTGCAGCTATTTTAAAAATACATTATGTATCTTGCACATCTGTTCCATTCACAAGAGTTAAAGAGTTAAGATTTTTTTCAAAAGAGAAAAAAAAAAGATGTGAGAAGATTTAGGGTGGTGTTCTTTATACAATCACTTGTAACTTAAAAGTTGAAATGTTCTTTTTGTAAATCTTGTATTCTCTGATTTTTCCCCATTGTAAGTGGGCTAGCTGTAACCCTTTAGAATAACCTCAGAACAATGCCATTCAACTTGGCAAGTTCTCTTTTTAATAATGGTTGAAAGTTTTTACTTCATAGTTTATGGGTGTCTGCTTTGGGTATAAACTACACAGGAAATTAAAGTTAAGTTAACATACAAATCATGTTTGCTGCTTTCAAAGGGAGACATTTCAGTTGGTGAAATCTGATTTACTTCTGTAGAATATGAAATAGTGTCATGGGACGCCACTATTCAGTGAGTACTTGCTCTGCTGTCTGGGAACAGTTAGCAGACAGAATTCCACTTGGCTTCTGGCTGTTTCCTACATGCTAATCATCTGGTCCTACATGGTCCAAAACTCAGCCTCAAGACTGAACTATTAACCCCCAAGCTAAACTGATTTTGTAAATTTTAGAAATGTTATTAGCATTTGCCAAGTTGCTTTAGATTTCAATGTCTTAATACCATTTAAAAAATTTTTTTTTTAGAATGACTGGTATAGAGACTCTGAAGTTGTACAACTGTAAAAGTGTGAGCTCTGCTCTTAAACCATGGCATCTCTTACTAAATGACTTCTATTTTCATTCTAGGGCTCCCTTTAAAAATGGTTATCCCAGATAACCATATCTCAAGATCTATTGAGAAAGCCTAGAATGGATAGGAAGTTACATTAAACAGGTTTTAAAAGGAGGATAAATTCTTACACGGGAGAATTACAAATTAGTATGGAAAGAGAAATTTTTGCTCCAACCAAGTAAATAAATAAACAAACCGGAGTTAGTGTCAAAGTGTAGTTAGCCATGCCTAAAATGAGATCAGTACAAAAATTAAATATTTTCCATGTCAACCTTCACTGTAATCTATAAAGAGGTGAATATATTTGTGAATGAAGAAATTACATATTTCCAGACACTTCTAGAGATGTGAAATTTTGCTTCTTCCTTGAACTCTGAAACTAGCCAAATCTACTCACTGACTACCAAAAAATTAAGCTTTGATTCACTGTTGAATATGCTTCTAGCATGAAGCAAAACACAGTGGTATGAGGAAAAGCTCTCTAGAGCAAGCAATGCATTAACTTTTCCTTTGCAAACTACCTTGTGCTTCTGGAAAAGTTTTATTCTTAAGGAGTCTTAATTAAAAAAAACAAAACAAAACAACACTTCCTAGCAGTCCTATGAAATAAAGCAAAAGGAAAGAGGATAGATCTATAATGGGTAATTATAGAGTAGGAGGAAACATTAATAATAGACAACATAATTTTTGTCAGCCAAACAGAATGTGGGAAAATAAGTATGTATGGCTTAGGTCTAAGCCCACCATCTCATAGCTCTTAAGAATTATACTTAATGGGCTACCTGGTGGATAACCTGGGAACTTGTCCAAAGCAATTTCAATATATGCCAGGGTAGGCAAATGGTCTCCCACTACTGGGCTGCTATACAAACCTACCCTTGGTCAATATACGACATATAAAGCCTCGAAAGGTTAGCAGTTTTCAAGAGTCAAACTCCAAAGGTCTGATACACCATGAGCAAAGAAGATGAGCAATAATGCATTAGTAAAACTGGTTACTTGCCTACTGATGTCCACACATGCGACTACTCATGATTTACTGATCAAATATGTTGCTTTCGCATAATTCATTAGTAATTAATTGCCATGCCAGACACTTCGTTTAGTCTAACAGGGAGGATTCTAGTGGACGGATTATAGTGGGACGAGTTGGTGATGGGGGTGGTCTCCGGCTAGAAAGAGAGAAAGAGAAAGGTAAAGAAACAAGTAGAATATCTAGCAGAAGGCTGTCCCAAAGACACTGAGAGAGTCATGGCACACATGCTCATGCACAGACAGGCCAGCAGGAGTGGTTGCCATCTGTAATGATTTTAACAGTGTCACCTCAGTCATCGAGCATTTTTAAACAAAAATATGCTAATTTTTTCATATGCAAATCTTTCTCAAAACTGAGGCTGTCCCTCCCAATACTAAAATAATAATTAAATCATTTAAAAGCTATCTGAAATATACTGCACGTGTCTTCGCCAATAGAGAATGATTACATAGGGTGAACTCTGTTAGGTTATGCCGACTCCAGGAACTTATAAGATATACTAGGCTTCAGGGAATTCTGGGTTTTGAATTTTTATTTCCCTTTAAATGATATTCTTCCTCCTTTCTCTCACTGTCAGAATGTTAGTTATCACTTCTCATTGCCTTTAGCAGTAGAATTCTCCAATTTATTCTTTTACTCCTAATTTGCAGGGACCTAGAAAACCAGAGGATCAAGGTTTTCGAGTTCTCTACAATAAGTGTAAACAGGCTCAGGATGAGTATCACTCAGTTTCTGGTCAGTAATGGTGTTTCTGAGGTCAGCTGAGGTTGCTGAATAAACTCCAGATAATGAAATATTACTGTACGTGAGAATCTCAAATTTACCATGTAATATTCTTTATTTCCTGAACCCCTACATTTACTTCCTAAGTGTATTAGTAAACTTTGTGTGGACTTGATTTTGTATGTAGTATCTTGGGGAGTAATTTTTGTAACCAGCAAAATTCAACAAATTCTCCAAAGATAAACCTTTCTTCTTGGTAAAACTCTCCCATTGATTTTTTCAGAAAGATTCCTTCTGAAGTATAGTCATGTCTTGCAGTTGTTTCCGCATTGGAAACACTAGCATGATTAAATCAAACATCCCTTCTCAGGTGTGAAGAAGTGAAGATAAAAAAATTAAAGAAAACAATCATAAAATGTTTACAAATCACAAAGCTATAAAATAAAACTAGACGGTCAAGGAAAAAATAAAAGCAGAAGAGATATTGTTGACCAGTGGTATAAATACCATTTAGGCACAAACCCATAGATATTGGCAGATATCTATGGTCCCTGCACCTGAAAAATGTCCAAGAGGCTTTAGAGGAAAGATTTCCTTGGGAAGGTGCACTCCAATTTAACCTCTTATGCTGGTCTTATCATTAGGCAGGCACTCTATTTTATTTATTTATTTATTTAATTTTATTGTTTATTTATTTTGAGAGAGAGAGAGAGAGAGAGAGAGAGAGAGAGAGAGAGATGGGGAGGGGCAGACAGAGAATCCCGAACAGGCTCCGTGCCACCAGTGCAGATGCAGGGCTCAAACCCATGAACTGTGAGATCATGACCTGAGCGGAAGTTGGGCACTTAACTGACCGAGCCACCCCGGTGTCCCCAGGGACTCAGTTTTTTAAAGTGTAACTGGAGATTCCTTACAGGCACAGTAACCAAATTAAACTGTTCAATACTAGTTGTTTAATTTGAGTAAACAAATAAATCCTCTTTTTTCCAGAAAGGCTACTGGCTACCATGACCACCTGAAATGTTTTGAGTATTCCCTGCTAGGAAAAGTCCTCCCAGACCATGCGAAAGCACCTGCCTTTCCACCACCATACTGCTCGTTTTCATTTAAAAGGACCATATTTATTTAGCTTATGTCCTGAATCTTGAACCTGAATCATTTTCTCCTTTGATGTGAAGTTTCTAGAGGTCAGAGGTCACATCCACTTAACTGGCCTCATACAGTGTTGAGCGTGATATTACATGCAATTACGTCCTCAGTGCTGTTTTGTTCATCTGCTAGACCTGCTATCCATCCTTCAAGACTCACCTCTGTGATGTCTTCTCTGACCTACTTCCCCCATCTTGATACAGTTGCTTCGAAAGCATCTCAGCATATTTCTATTATAACCATCACACTGAATCCTAATTAGGTTTGTATGTTTACCTCCACTGATGAGAAACGGGCTGTATCTTACTCATCTTCCTATTTTTACAGGGTGTGCTTATCATTCAGCCACTAAACAACTGACCACTGACAACTGAATAAATTAAAGTTATCCCCAGAAGTAAGAAGCAATTGATGAATACAGGGTGTCCAGGTGGCTCAGTTGGTTAAGCATCCAACTTCAGCTCAGGTCATGATCTCACAGCTTGTGGGTTCAAGCCCCACGTGGGGCTCTGTGCTGACAGCTCAGAGTCTAGAGCCTGCTTTGAATTCTGGGTCTCCCTCTCTCTCTCTGCCCTTCCTCCTGCTTGCACTCTGTGTCTCTTTCTCTCTTAAAATAAATAATAATAAAGTAAAAAGAGAAGCAATTGATGAGTATTCACTGATCTTTACATTACATAAAGATATTTGTTAGTCAATCATTGCTGCTGCAGAAAGAAAAAAAAAGCTACAGTGACATGTAGGATTTTGACCTTTGGAAATGTTACCTATAACATATATACTCAATTTTTTAATAGATGTTTGGAGTAAGTATTAAATAATAGGCCTCCTGTCCTCAGCGAGTTTGATAAATAGTCACATAACCCATAGAAATGTATTCTTAGCAATTAAGCAGTTCTGGGAGGTGGGGAGGGAGTTGGCCAGAATTTGAACTTGAAGGAAGGAAACTCTACCAGAAGATTCAATAATGGGTTGGACTTAATTAGGGGATTTTTTTTTAAGTGGATATTAAATTACAAATTCAGTGAGAGGCAGGATACAACATGGCATGGCGGGTTGGTAACTGTTTCCTGCATGCATGATAGCTTGCACCAAGGATTGTAGCAAAGGGAGAAACGAATACAAACTAAGTTCTCTTCTGATCCTTTTGTTCTTGGCTGAAATGTCATTCCTCAGTCCTTCCTGACCATCCTATAGTTTCCAACCACCCTGCCCCCAGTCACTTCATGGTATTTGTGTATTTCATAGCACTTAATCCTGTTTGTAATTATTATTCACTAGATTATTGTCTATAGTTTCTGATAAATTCCTTGAGAGCAGAGACCACATATTGTGTATTTATTATGTATATTCAGCATTTAGCATAATGTGATTATGCAGTGAATAAAAGAAGGCAGTGAATAAAAATTTATTAAATAATGTACAAATGAATGGCTGAAAAGTGTCTAAACAAAGATGTTTGGCTAGGTTAGAGTACAGGCCAGATCAGAGGGGACAGATCCAATGGGGCCAAGAATAATTTTGAGGTGTTTATCTGCGAGTTTCCGCTGATAGAGTACTAGATCTGGAGTCAGGAGACATGAATTCTAGCTCCAACTGCCAATTTGTACCTTCACTAACCACCGGAAGTTCTTTAGAGAACTTCCTGAGTTTCCCCATCACAGGCATAGGAGACTCAGACTAGATGATCTATAACATGCTTTCTAGTTATACGTTGCATGCAAAATTTATTGAGCGTCTACTATGTGGACTGCATTATGATGCATGATTTTTAAAAACTCAGAATCTATTCAGAGTGGAAGATGAACAGGATAGACAAGTATGCAAGTGGTTTTTACTATCGCACCTCATTTCAAGTGGAAAAAGCAGGGGCAAATATGATTTCAACCGCAATGTATAAAACTTGGAAGACGTAAGAGAATGTAGGTCTATAATGAGGTTATAAGAAATTAGAAATTATGTGATGAGGATGGGAGGGAGGAGTTCAATCATGGGTATAGAGAAGGGAGAGATTTAAATGTTCTGATGGCCCAACTGTTGCTCATTAATCTCGTCCCCAGTTTTGGATCATGCTGATGGACCAAGAAAAAGACAACGGTAATGGGCAAGTGCAGAAAGGAAGCAAGGCAGGACACTAGGGGAATGTAACTGTCTGCTCTGTGCTGGCACTTTTGTCTTTTCTTGTTAAACTTGCAAGATCTTTGGCTCGTGGCATGGTTTTTAATAAAGAAATCAGGAGAATCTCTCCATTATGAGCTCTTTAAAAGCGTCCCTTAGGGCCTTGCATTAAATAGGCACTGCATACCTGCGTGGTGAATCAATGACTAAAAGGATAAAGGACAAAATTTCCATCATGTGCTTTCAAAATAATTGTGACATCTTTAAAATATGCACCATTTCAGGTTAAAGTAACATCTATATCTATATCTATATCTATCTATCTATCTATCTATCTATCTATCTATGCTTAGTAATTAAAAATCCTGAAAGATCCCCCTCCCCACCCTCCTAGAAGGAATAGGCATCATTTTGTTTCCAAAACAAGAAAACTCTACTAGGAAGCAATTCAGGAGGAGCATTAAGTTGTTCAGTGTGATTTTCTTAATAAGCAGTGCTGTTTGCCAACTTGAAGACCAGAAATGCATTTAAGGTTTACTGTTAAGGCCATTTCATGGGTCTACTTCCTAACCATTCAAAGAGTTTCCAAAGACATTCACCTCATAAGACAGTTTGTTTTGGGCAAAGCAAAATTGTTTTGTACCAAATTTTGCTCAGTTGCTTTGTTTAGTGATGGGCTTCATTAAGTAACCCATTACATGGATCTGGAGCATCTTGCATCACTTAGTGTTTATTGAAACACTGTGTTGTGTGTGGGCGGTTTATGGTTATGATAGAAGAGCCATGTTTCTGCTTCCAAATCAAAGGGAAAGATGTAATACTTGCAGTTGCATTTGTAGCTGCAGGGATGAACCTTTTACAGTCTTTTGGACAATGACAATTTTTGTAAGAAAGTCCAATGCTCATGCAGGGTGGGTGGCATTGAGGGCGGGGGTGGGGTGGGGACTGGCTTTACTGATAAGAGAAAAATGCATTATTTGTCTTACTGTCTCTTTCAGTTCTCTTCTAAGAATGGAAGAACTAAAATTTCATCTGCTCTGCTTTGGGTTAGCTGGTTTTGAGTATTCATGATGTGAGGCCTATCTTAACAGGGGTTGGGGGAGAATTCTATAGGGCAAATTGCTTTAGTGTGGGGTGGTGGTGGAAATAAATGACTGTTCCTCTAGTTTCTTGCCACCAGGTACCATAACACTGATTGTTGAAATGGCTTGGTCTTTCTGCCCCTGCCTTTATTCCTTGTTGGGATGGGAAGTGGGAATTATGAGACTGGTAAATGTATGAGCCAGACTGAGTCTACGCAGCTCAGTTTCCTTCCTCTTCTATGTTTCAACTAAGATTTCCTGACTCCCAGGCCAGGATTCTTTCTACTGGACAGTTACATTAGCATGTGCTAAGGCAATGGTTCTCAAATTGGACCATAAGTCAGAATTCCCAGGTGGGCTTGTGAAAATTGAGATTGCTGGGTACCACACAGTGTTTCTAATGTGGTGAGACATTTCTAGCAAGTTCCTAGATGCTGCCGATGCTGCTGGTCCTGGGACCAGGCTCTGAAAACCATTGTTCTAAGGTATAATAAGTGATTTTGGTCTTACTTTATTAGCAATTCAATTCACTTGCAGATAAAGTATGAGCAAAAAGAGAAAGTACCAAAAAAAACTCTTAAGAAGGATGAAGAAATGATTATAGAAATACTTTGACACGTTTGAGAATTAGATGTAAGATGGGTCAGAGAGGTGTTAGGTTTATTTTGTAAAGACCAAGATACTATATCTCTGATAGTTTTCTTGTTAGTCATCACCAGAAGGATATACTTGCTTAGGGAAGCTTGTATTTGCTTATGATAATGTCAGTAAGTACAGAAAGTAAGTATCTATGAACATGCATTCCAAATTGTCATCTTTGGAGAGGGTTAAGACTGAAATCCAACCTAAATTAGCTAGGTGAACCACCCCCCCCCAAAAAGGAAACACTCAAAAAAGATATACAAACATTAACACATCTAGAGGAATGAGATATGCCTACCAGGGTAGTATTTGCCTAGAAAAGGATATGCAACAGGCTTCTTTATACCACAAGTTCTCCTTATTAAAGATAATTGAGGCTTTAAAATACTTCTGTCTCAAAAATTCAATTTACATAGAATTACATTAGGATGATGGTAGACTTACACATCCCAGTTTCTAGGAGTCACAGGATCTGATACCAACTTGCCTAACTTGTTTATCTTATTGATGAAACAGGTAAAAAACAAAACAAAAACAAAAACACCCTTTTTTAAATGAAGGGTTTTGTGTACTGAACCATAAGAAGTAAGGCTACATCTGGGGAATTTCTTAGAAAACAGAACAAAATAGAACTAAAACAAAAACTGCTTCTGAGTTTTCTAAAATCATAAAGAGCACCTCCCACAGTGGGCTCTGCTGGGCTTGTCTCGAAAGCAGCCCCAGGCAAACATGGCCCTGGTGGATCAGCTGAGTCGGGGGTGTCCATAGTCTCTCTCCCTTGGGAACTGTAATGCCTTGTCTCTCCACGGTCCTCCTGAATTACGTCATCCTTGCATTGTTTTTCACAGTTTAAGGCATGTATATATAGTTTATACATAGTTCATCATCTAAATGACATTAATAAACTTCCAATGAACCAAGATTATTCTTTATCCTGCTGACAGTCCTCCACAGCACCTGCAGAGGGCAGTGTCCCAACCAGTAGTTCAGTGGATGGGAATGAATGAATATGCCAAGGACAATTCAGGAGAGCACCTCTGGGTGAAATGGAACAGCAACTAACTAGGACCTTCCTCTTGCAAATGTCTGCTCTACCAGCTTATGAGACAGTATTTTAAACACAGTTGCGTTTGTGCTTTGCTTCTTATTTTGAGCATTTATTAATGCTCAGATTTTTGCATATCTATAAGCTATGAGGTTGTTTTAAAAAATGCTACAACGGTCAGGATATTGACCACATGGAAGATAGTAGTTTGTAATTTATTATAAAAAATAATATAGGCTGCTATCCAGCATATTTTTGGCCTTTTCAGCGTTAGCAACACAATGAGCCAATACTGTCCAAGAATAGTTTACAGTAGATGTTGGAAAGAACAGAGAACTTGGAGTCCACTTAAAGGGTTTAAGAATTCTCTAATATGATTCGTGCTACATATTAGAGCCAGTTTCTTTCCCCTGTGAAAATGAACCCATGATTTTATAACATATGTCATTGGGAAAGTATGAATCAGTTGATGGAATCTGAAGTAAGAACATAAGGGGAAAAATAGCCCACAACTGTTATTTGATGATATAAACATCTAATATCCTGTATAAATTAGTCCCTGAGATAAATGGTAATTTTAATCTCCCTCCCCACATGGATTTCATTCATAGGGACAGTACAGATATACCCACTTCCGTGATTCCAGCAAAAAAGTAGCTTAAAGGATGATTTGCCCACATTAACTCTGCTCACTTTGTGATTTGTACAAAATAATTTTATAATAGCATTCAGGCAGGCAAGCGTTTGAATAGAACAGAACAAGAGAGAAAGTATTTGTGTTTAAATTCTTAAAAAATTTTTTAAAAAAATATTTATTTACTTTTGAGAGAGAGAGAGAGAGAGAGAGAATGCGAGCGAGGGAGGGGCAGACAGAGAAGGAGACACAGAATCTGAAGCAGGCTCCAGGTTCTGGACTGTTAGCACAGAGTCCGATGTGGGGCTCGAACCCACGAGATCATGACCTGAGACAAAGTCGGATGCTTAACCGACTGAGCCACCCAGGAGCCCCTAAATTGTTTCCTACAGTACACTAAATATTGCGTTAATTCCAAAATAAATTTCGATTAAGTGCTGCACATCAACTCATTTTGTATTCTTTCATTTCCCAGTAAGCCCTGTTTATGTGCTACGTGCTGTGTTAAGTCAGAGGTACGGAAACATAATCACTGCCTAGGAGTTTCTATTCGAGATGGGGCAACAGTGTAAGTGCTCTGACAGGGCTGTGCCTCAGGAGTTTCAGGGACACCTGGAGTCTTAGCCTGGGATTGGAAGGTTAGGGGGTTAGAAGGACTTCCAGAAAGCAAGGGAAGTTGAGGGGACTGGCAGCCCAAGAAATAGGAAATAGTATGTGTGAAGGAAAGAAAGCTAGAAAAAAAAAAGCACTGTCAGTTTGAGAAACAAAATGTTGTCTTGTTCTTTATCACAAGTGCCAAAATTCCTTGTTTTGCTCTGAGTCCTAATTCATAAAACGGAGAACTTAGAGGGTTTGGGGTTGTATTACAATATGATTCCTTAACAGCATTATTTTTGAGATTAAAAAAACCCCATGGTTTAGCCTCTGGACTGTTATCACTGACAACAGAAAAGCTGGGTGGAGGGAAAGACTCAAAGATCTGCAAAGAAGCAGAAGGTGAGAGGGATACAGTGGTAAAAGAAAGGATGTGGTTTGAAAAGAGTTTTACACGCACATGGCTATTGAATGAAGTTAGGCAGTGTCCCTTCCGATGATTTTCTTCCATTTCTCTCCCTCTCTCCTCTTTTCTCCCTCCCTCCCTCCCTCCCTCCCTCCTCCTCTCTCTCTCTTTTGAGAAATCCCCAAAGAGATCTCCAAGAACTTACATGATGTAGAAACCTAGTCCCATTGATGTTGCTGGGGCACAACTATGTCTAACCCTCTTCATCTTCTTCTGTCCTCTTCTCCCTGCCCTCCCCCTCACTCCCACCCCAGGCACCAGGGGAAGGGGTTGGCCAACTCCGCCATTTGGGGGAAGGAGGAGAGGTTGGGAAGGAGGTGCTAAGAACCAGCTACTGGGAGAGGAGATGCACATTCCTTTGTCATCTCAAGTCAGTGAGAAGAGGAAAAAGAAGCAGGGATGGGAGGAAAGGGGCGCCCCTTTGAATCTCTACATAGAACTGGAGTATTTGTTTCTGGTTTGGAAAGACAGAAAAGGCTTTTTGTCCCTCTCTGACAGAGGGCAAGAGCCTTGCAGCCATGAGTATCTGACTTGGGGCCTTACCTCAGGGCAAATATGTGACTAGAAATATTGATGGAAAAGTTAACTAATTCCTTTTATTTTAGTAACAAAAAAACAGAGATCAAGGAATTTGAAGACTTAGGGAAGATTTTTGTTGCACCAGTGTTTCACTTCTGCCTGACCGTGATACCTGGTGAATTAAAAGGCCAGTTTTAAAAGCACCACGTGATATTTTTTTCTGGCCACTTACACCTATAAGTCCTAGTGGCAGAAATGGAGACAAAGAGTTACCGGTTTACTAATTACAATCCCAGGGATGATTAAAAAAAAAAAAAAAAAATCCAGCAGGAGGAGCTCTAACATGCCTTAGAGCTCAAGTTTGAAAAACAAAAAAGTTTAAAGCAAACAGGAAAACAGAGAGGCAGTGTGCCTCACAAGCTGCCATGTCAGTGAACAAATATGTGACTAAGTCCAATTAAATGCTTAGCGCATAGCCAGGTGATGATCCTGGTGGAGACAGAGTGGCCAACATTCCCCCTTCCACGAGCCTCCTCGTTCTGATACAGCTAGACTGGGATTGAGCCATGGCGTTAGCTCTCACAAAAGAGGGAGCAAAAGGCCGATTTCTAGGCAAGTCTACAAGTAATTATTTTCCTCTTAAAGTGTCATACTGTTCCTAAACGAGTCTTTGATGCTGGCTCCGAAACTGCATTGAAAAACAGAATTTTTATCAGTGGCTGAAGGTACTACAAAAACTCCCAAATGTTCCATCTCCTTTACTCGACGGCTTGATGGGTGCTTTTATTTTTTTTTTTACTTTTATTTTTTTTTAAATGAGGGAAATGCTGTGTTTGTAAAAATTGGTGCTAAAAGGGCAAGGAATCATATGTCCCCTGGGCCATGTAAAGAGTCTGCAGAAAGAATTATAGCTTTCTAACACACGCACACACATCAACTGGAACACAAAGAATTTACTCAAGAAAACTGAAAAGTATATGAATTTAACAGTTATAGGATTTGAGGGGTAAGCCTTTCCATTCTGGACAGTGTTGTGGGAGTGGAGTGGACGAGTGGGCATAGAGGATGGTCAGAATTACTTAACCTGAAGGAAACTTTCAACCAATCCCTTTTAATCTATTGCCAATAAGAAGTCAAACTTTTTGTTTTACACCTTAACGGTATGCCCACATTTAAAATTTTTATACAAGCTTCTACAGAAACTTTAACTAGACCAATTCAGACCAAAAGTCACTAAATAAAGCTAGTCTAGACGGAAAAATCTATGAAAACCATATGTCTTTTAGGCATCTGTCTTACAAAAACTGCCATCATCCTGGAGGAATAGTTCACAAAATATGCTTTTAGGAAAACACTGCTGTAATGACCACGGAGCTGTGCTTAAGAAGACGGCTTGACTTGGAGAAAGTGAAGCCAACATGTTTACAAGTGAAAGGCTCTCATTTCTACATACATCTGTCTGTAAACATCACGGAAAGGACAGGCAAAGGAAGATATAATTTATATTTCCATTATCTTAGAAGGGATCAAAAGAGTTAGTTTGTTCCTCCACACTCCTACAGAACGTTAGGCCAAGGGATCTCAAAGCCACTCTGTTCTCACTCACAGAAAACTGTTTTGGATAATGTTGTACGTGGATGAGGCCAAAGAACCAGAACATTTTCTTCTGATTATTACCTCATCCTGCTGGCCTGCCAAACACTAGAAGCTAGAAGGCAGGTGTCCGACATAAGTAACTAAAGGAAGACTGTCCTGTTGGATGTAGGGCTCACCTGAGGGACAAGGGAACTCAGGATTGGGGTACAAGGCAAGAGTGCAATGAGAATGCAGCAAAGAGAAAGGTTCTAAGACCTCGCTTTTCTGATTTAATATTGCTTTCTCAACTGGAGACAGTGGTCAGTGCTACCTTCATTGTTCTGGCTTCGTATTTTTACCTCTCAAAATGCACACTTAATAAGCAGCATGAACTCCGTAGGAAAAAGTATAGAAAAGCAAGCTTTACTCATAAAAAGAACAACACTTTAACTGAAAGCTGAACAGTCTGTGGAGATTATGAAAGTATTTACAAGTTGCAAGGACTCCTTGTGACGCTCACATTTTCTTCTTGCTCAACAGGGAAGGGGACTTTGGAACAGTACAGTAACAGTGGCTATTGGCACGAGTGCCCCATGTGTCGTTCAGTCACCTAGAGGACGGTGAATGAACAACATACATCAAATAGCTACATATGGAGAAAAGGTCCTGGGTTGGAGGAGGCAAGTATGGTAAAAAAAAAAAAAAAAAAAAAAAAAAAAAAAAAAAAAAAAAGAAGGAAATTTATAAGATGCAGTCAATTATACACCAAAGTTTTAAGCAAAAAGGAGAGGCACTATTTCAACATGTCTATTCAAAGATACTGTGCTTTAAAATGAGTTTTCAAGTATTAAGATGGTAATGGGATAATTTAGAGTGTCTGGAATATTAAAAAAAATCAAGTAATCATATCAACATGCCTTGTTACAGATTCCTACACTGAACAATAGGGCATTTAAGTAAGTTAATCAGTGTCTAATGATGAGTCACAGGGATTTTTGTGGTCCATTAGTTTCAGTCCTGAGTACTCTGACACTGCTATTGTCGAGCTAAAACTAGAAGTTTGCTTTCTTTCAAATAATATGTGTAGCATGGGTTTTATTTTGACCTTAGACTCAGATATGTGGAGGGAAATTACTGTGGTGGTTTCTCTAGTTAACACATTTACTAATGTTTCCTTAATTTTCCACCCCAAGAGGCAATAATTAAGGTAGAATTTGCCTCACATGAAGTTTTATTATTTTAGTTATTAAAATATTTTCCAACACTACCAAGAAGCAAAAAAGAAATTCTAGTTGTTTTAAAAATAAGTAGACATTTTCCTCAGGTTTTATAGCTTTTCCTCCGTGAATGGTGGTCTAAAGGTGGAGCAGTGTATAGACTTTCTGGCAAAGTCCCTTGAGCATGATGCTAAGGGTAGATTTATTTGAGGGAAAAATTTCATTCACTCTTAAAATTGGCTTTGAGAACAATCCTAATATAACCTTAAAAAAATACACATGGTACAGAATGTATCTTATATAAGCATCCATGCCCAAGTGAAATAATTTCATTTTAGACTTTCTGGGCTGCAAAATACCTTTGAAAGTCTTTCTCATCTACTCTCACAAGAGGTCTCATTCTAGATCAATGTCATATATACTGACCAAAATAAATTTAGATAATGCTGCCTCATGGAAATCTGAAACCAAATATAGGTAATATTTACGTGGTGGAGAAAACTGCTATATTTGACCATAAAATAAAATCACTTCCCAGATCATATTCAAAACCACCTGAAGCCTTCTTCTCACACAGTCTCACTTCCTCTTGGTTCTCAGACCTGCCACAGAAGCCTGGGGACTCTTGTGTGGCGGTGCGGCTACTTTGTGGTTATCCAGGTCTCGTTAGTCTCCCTCTCCACTGGGTTGTCAGCCCTTCCGCAAAGGAAGCAGGGGAGGAATGGAGCTTATTTCTGTTTATTTTTATTTAAAGTTTATTTGTTTACTTTGAGAGAGAGAGAGAGTGCATGGGGGGGGGGGGAAGGAGAGAGAGAGAAAGAGAGAGAGAGAGGGAGGGAATCCCAAGCAGGCTCCGCACTGTTAGTGCAGAGCTCAGTGCGGGGCTCCAACTCACGAACTGTGAGATCACGACCTCAGCTGAAATCAAGAGTCGAATGCTTAGCCAAATGAGCCACCCAGGCGCCCCGGGAATGGAGCTTATTTCTAAATTTTATATTAACTTGCACATTTACTGGGTTCCCAGTATTTACACTGTTTCCTAATTTTTGGTGTGAAACTAATTCCAATGGGGGAAAACATTGACTTGATGAAGGTTTGGAACTCTCCTTATGTCTGAGCAATTGAAGTAAGTCAAGAAGGCCCAGCCTTGACATTGACCATGAGTGATTGAGAATTTTGCCACTTGCCATTTTGATTAACCATTTTTTTTTTTCTGATCCTTGGATGGAATGTGTTCTCTCTACAGTTCATGTGAGCTGATCATTTTGGCTGGAACACTAGGAACACACTTCCTAGTGTTTATGGGAATCATTAAAAAAAATAATTCCAGAAATTAGGGTACCCACTATTTGTGGGTTTGCTTATCATGTGGCTCTGATGCCTAAAAAGCAGCCAGAAGGAAAAGAAAGTACCATACCATGATGAGGCTGCCTAAATACCTTGTGGCTTTAGACTTTGCCCTAGGTAGGAATTCTTCTATTTTTGATCAGAGTTGCCAAGTGATCTCAGCTTCATCCACGTACAGGTAATAGGGCATCAATACACATACAGATTCTCTCAAGCCAATGCCCTCCCAACACTGTCCCCCTCCCCCCACACTTGAAAATACCGGCCAGACCAAAAGTGTAATATTCTTTTGGCAACAGCATTTAGTAAGCCAGATGGATTTCATTTGGCAACTAAAGGGTGTAAATACGTGTTTAGCTTCAGAGGTTCCCCCAGACAATGGTTACAGTATGTTGGCTCTGGTGAGATAAAGGATTTCAGTGTTGGGCATTTAAAAATTCTGTGTTTAAGCAGCAATAAAGTTATGTCAGGCAGACAAAAGCCATCAAACCCTCAGCTAAGTCCTCAACTCCCTTTCTCATACTGCTGGAGGTAAGCATTTAAGGCACATTCTGAGTGAAAGATGCAGTGTTTACAATTTCATGTTTAATTTCCTGGCTGTTTATCAGCTAAAGCAACTCTTGTAAGCTAAATTTCGCTTCTAGTCTTTCACAGTAGCTGATAAGTCAGAGGGGAGGAAGAAGCACCCGGCAGCTCAGAGCCATGAATTGTGGCTCTCTCACCTCTAAATTTTATCCGAGCAGCACACTCCGAGAATGAGCTGTTCGTGCTATGGATCTCTGAAGTCACTGAAAAACATGCCATCTAACCAGAACTGTCTGCATGTGAAGGATTTCCCTGGAAAATCACTCTTCTCTCACAGCGACGGAGACAAAAGAGGGCACGATGAAAGAGCAGTACTAGCTTGTGTGCGCCTGGCTGCTTACACCGGGTGCAGTTCGCTTTTCTTTCTCTTTTCTCTTCTGCTCTGTTCTTTTCTTTTTTGAGCTGACATCAACTTGTATAGAGGAACATTCAGCAGATTCCAACCGGTGACAGTTTGCTGCCGACTGGCCACAGGAAGAATAATCATCATTTACTGTGCAGTTTTCACTGGTCAGTGGCTCTTGTGCCAGACTCCCGTCTTGGCTGTCTTCCTCTATCAATCAGGTGAAGCCCAGGACAGGGCTGGGTATCTTGAAACTCAGAAGGGCTTTCCCTGCAATGGCTGAAGCTTAGCAATTTAGAACCCCAGAGAGAACAATGACAGAGCTATTTGCTATTATTTGTCATGGGATGTGGAAACAGTTGTATTCCGTTAACTTAATGCCAGTTACCACTGGGCTAACAGCGGCATATTGTTATATTTACCACTGCCTGCAGCCTGTCTGCATTTATGTTGCTTGTACTTAGTTTGATGTAGATCCTTCCTTCTTTTCTTTTTTCTTCTATCCTCCTGCCACATCGGATGTTTGGAAAAGTAAGATAGGGGACACATCCAAAACAGAAAGGCAATCTGAAGTCCGCCTCAACACCTCTGCAAAACTCCCAGATTCTGACCTTCAGAACCCTTACAGTTCTGTGCCCGGGCCTCACCTACACACGCTGCCCGTCATTCGCACTGTGGCAGGATGGAGATGTTTGTGTAAAGGAGACTCAAGTTTGCTAGACCCAAGAAGGAAACCACCAGACTAATTTTACCTTCACTTAAACCAGATTGAAACCAAGACTGAAGAATGAAAAACTTTGCCATTAACCATCGATTCACCTCAGTGCAATATTATGTTACGACCAGAATCGTTGTGGAATTTGAATGATTTTGATGGGATAGTTAATTGAGGGGCTTAAATTAAATTGAATATTTTATTTAGTGAACAGTTTATGGCCGCATTTCTGTTTTCATTAAAATATATGAAGCATCATGACAACTCATGTTAAACCTGCAACAAATTATTAATTACATTTGGGATTTCAGTAACAAATTTTGTGACACAGCAGCCTCATGAAATGCACTAAGTATTAAGAATCAGAAAGAATACCTCAAAGTTGTTTCTATTCTTGGCATTTATACTTAAAAAATTTTTTTTGCTTAACTTTTAAATCCAGTCGCTAAAAATAAAAACTGTTCCCTGAAAAATCAGACTACCTAATCATAAATTTATTTATTTGTTCTTTAAAGGGGAAGGACAGTAAGGAAAAAAAAAGAAACCTCATGGCTGAAATCAGAAATCACAAGGCGAATTCATCATTTGTCCAAATGACACTCAGCTGCTAAGAGAAGTCATACTTTTAGAGGGCTCTTGAAGAGGGAGCAAATCAGGATGTTTCCAGGACATGATTGCGGGAGAGTCGGACACAGGCTAGTCCCCAAAGTCGCTTAATTGTCCATGTACCCTAAGCCCATGACTTCAATTCTCAGCAGCTTCATCCTTCATGGCACCAAACCTTCATGTTAGGGATGCAAAGACACACTTATAAGAATCGTGGGTTTGTCCTTACTCAAAATTTGGGGGACTGGCTGAAAAACAAAACAAAACAAAACAAGGAGACCTTATCCCTAAGTGAAAGGGGTTCCGTGTCAACTGTCAATTAAATCAACATATAAAATATGTAAAAGAGATATAGCACAGCAGGGTATCAACGTCAAATGTCTGAAACAAGATTAAATTGTAAAGAGAAGCAAATGGCTTTTACTTCCTTAAAGAAAAGACCACGAGTGCAACAATTATCTCCTTGTGTAGAGGGATTTATGTATCTTTTGCTATGGTTGGTTTAGCAGTAAATTATGGAGACTGGGGGACCGGAAGGTGCCGTGGCACAAGGGTGCCATGTCAAGTCGGGGGAAATGAATAAGTCACGGAATGGGTCCGAGTGGGAAACCCTGTGGCAGTGCTGATGCCCCTCCGGGACTGCGCACGCAGAGCAGGGTGCCAGTTTCGCGATGGCACTCATCAGAGAGTCCTCTGATGGAGCGTTTCTTGGTTTCCATCTTGCGTTTCTGTCATGTGGAGGAGTTGGGGTAAAAGCCAAATCCTTTCCTATGATTCAGTTTTGCCATTTTTAAAAGACACCATCAGACTTGGTGACAAGGGTAGTTAAAAGAACATACTTCAGTTTTTCAATATATATTTTTTTAAAGAGAGGATTGAGTGACGAGGCAAATGAAGTTTGCTTTTCCTTGGATAGAGACCCTTCCTCCCACCCTTATCCCCTTTTGACTGTTGCAAAATAGCTTAGTCCAAGGAGAGGGGAGAAGACAAATGAGTAAAATAATGCCAGAATCAGCTGTTGCCAGGAAAAACACGCTCTGCTTCAGTTAATTTGTTCTGTTAATGTCAAAGGCTGTGATTCCCAATTAACTAATTTTAAGAAGCTGTGACTGAAAATAGCTACATCAGCCCCAACGTTAGTATTTGATGAAGATCGGGATCTTCAAGTAAGAGAATAGGGCCCCTAAAGAGGTGGTGATGTCTGCTTAAGATCATCTTGCTAAACAAGAACACAACTGGCTGGGATTTTCAAACTGGGCTTTAGCCCCTTCAGAGGAGTTGAGTGGGGCGAGAGGGGAGGGGCACGTCAGATATCCTGGCGGTAGAAAATGTTCCACAAATCAGATTTGTGTACACTGAACTTACTAATGACAGAAGCATCCCTACTGGTGAGTCTCTTTGGGACAGAGATGCCCCCCAGCTCAGGTGGAAGTAATTAAAACAGGCATGTAGCTCGCAGTATTTCCAGCTTCCTCACCGAAAGCCTCCACACACATAAACCAGAACAGCTTGAGCAGCTGAGAAAAGTGGGGCCAAAAATGACTCCACCCGCCTCTCTCCTTCCTCTTCCTTTACATTGGAATGGAAATATATAATAATTAAAAAAAAAAAGAACGCTCATGGTTTCTGTCCAACTGCAAGTGCTTTCATTACCTTTGAATAGGGTTAAAAGTATATATGCTCTTAAAAGTCAAAATCATAACTTGCTAATGAAGTTGCAAATTATCCAGAAGAAAGCTACGTGCAGGCACATGCCGAATGGCGGAATATTTTGCCTCTAAAAGTTCAGTTACTGCCTCTGTAATATTAATGCCCAACAGGGAGCCGGCGGGACATGGTTTGTACTGTCTTGTCACGTTATGAGTTTCTGGTTTCAGATAAAGGACGAGAAAGGGCCCTTAAGAAAGTAAAGAGCTAGGGGAAAAAAAATCAAACTTCCTTCTCGGAAAGCTAAGGGTTGTTTTCCTGGAGATGATGGATAATGGCATTTCATTTTTTTTTTTTAAGTTTTTAATAGAGAAAATGGAGGCAACTCATAGAGGGAAATCAGAATATATAAATAAACAGAACAAGGTGAAGTTTCAACAAGAGCTTCCTCAACTTTTTTCTTTCTTTTTCCATCTTCGTCGTCTCTTTTTCTCTTTCTTTCCTTTTTTTTTTTTTTTTTTTTGAAATCTTAAACCCCATTTCTGGCTTGCATTTGGTAGGATTCCTGCTCTGGCTTTTATTAAAAACAGACTTTATGTGGTCAGAATTCTTCATCTAAAGCTAAACTTTAATAGGCATAAGGATCCTGACAGAGTCTTTCTTGCTCCCTCTCAGGTGACCCCCCCACCCCCCCAGAGGGGTTTCCCTCCCGTTGTGCTGAACTGGCGCTGAAACTTGAAGGCTCAGCACAAAAACCAACTTTCCTCTTTTACTCTGAACTTTCATTTCTGTTTTACATTTGAGACTCTTTTCAAGGCCAGGGCAAGTTAGATCTGGCTCCAAGCTGAGAATATTCTAGAAATTTTGAATAACACAACTGCTGTCCTATAAATTCCCCAACACAGATGCATTAAAGCTGGTGATTCCCCTTCTCTAGCGCAAGCTACCAATTCCTGCCTGCTACCTTGTGCACAGGAGCTTGGGAATACCAAGGGCGACTCCATCCCACTTAACAAACCGATTCAGCATTCAACAGAATCTCTGAAGGGTATTGGCAAGCCAGCTTATCTGAAACAAAGAGGTAAAAAAGCCAAGCAAGCAAACAAAGACATGCATGTTCGTTCCTGAGGAAAGGCACCGCCAGGTTGCTCTGGTTCCTTCTTATAGCAAAACAGACAAAATAGCCGACTCTTTATGGGACTCCTGTCTTCCCACTCTCAACGCCCTTGCCCAGTGGCCTCCATACCTTCCTGGCACAATGGCAGACACTTTCCCAGTCCATCTGAAGTTTCCTAAAACAGTAATTTAATCTGACTTGCAGTGAGACTCAACAATGATCTTTTTTTTAATTTATTTTTTACATGGAAGGGAAAAATCTCTGAAATACCGTAGTGCAGTGGTTCTCAAGGAGAGGGGGATTTTACACCCCACTCCCCACCTCCCCAAACACGCTGGCAATGTTGCCATTTTTATAGTTGCAACTGGGGGGGAGGGGAGGAGTACGACTGACATCCACTGGGTAGAGGCTCCGATACTGCAAAACATACTGAAGTGCGTGGGACAGCCCCCCACAAGGAAAATGCCAGCAGTGCCGAGGTTGAGAAACCCTGGTATTGTGGTCAGGAGACTGGGCTCTGGAGTCAGACTGCTTGGGATTAAAGCCCAGCTCCATTCGGGTCTGGTTGAGCAGCCTTGGGCAAGTTGTTTAGAACTCTGTGCCTCATCTGTAAAGCGGATAGTAACCTATCCTTTTGGGTTGCTGTGCGCAGTAAACAAAAATGTACCTGCAAAGCACTTAGGACAGTGCCTAGCATACAATGAGAGCACAATAAATATTAGCTATCACTTTTACTATTATTACTAGAAATTTAGCTGTGTCACAAATGAGTTCTAAACTGAACCTATTTTTAAGAAAAAAAATAGGTTTGAGAGTACATATATCCTTTCTGATTGGGACCAAAGTGATGATAACCCTAACAACCACAGTGCCTTGCAGTTTATCAGGCTCTTTCAAACACCTCATTTCGTATGACGTGGGCAACGACCTTGGTGAAATCGTTCCTCTTTCATAGATGGGGAACCCCTAGCTCAGAGTTTAATGAGTTGTGCGAGGTCTGTGACAAACAAGGTTTTCTGATTTCACATCCTCTGCCATTCCTGCTACACCACCCTTTGTTTACATGTTTAAGGTGCCCCTTCTCTTCATTTCACCCCAAAGTATGAAGATCAGAATGAATGTAAGGCCCGCAATCAGAGGGTGAGGTGACTCAGGCTTCGTGGGTCGGAGGAAGTCACTTCTGTTTTATGGTACATGCATAGTAAGGTTTTCCTTCATTAAGCATACAAATATTTTAATCCTCTGAATTGAATTAAAAAAAATTACATTTCTGTATGGGCTAATGTTCTTTCCTTTGAAAATTTCTGATGTTGAGGAAAAAACCTCCTAATTCCTTCTATTTTTAAAATCTCTAATTGTACACATTGTACATATTTGACTGTAAACGCACAAAAGTGAGAATATAGCTTCAACTGTATACGTTTCAAGTTTCGTTTACTTATTCAGGATTTTGTTTCACAAGCCTGAAAAATCTGCTTACACATGCCAAGGTGTATTATTCAAATGTACAAAGTTCCATCTCATGTATGGTTAGTGACTGCACACAGCAATCATCATGTGTGTGTTAAAATTTCTATGCGTAGTTTAAAAAAAAAAGTTGCAAACTAATCAGCCCAGTTTTTGCTCAGGCTACATTAAAGTTAATAATATTGGGCTTAAGAGTTATAGGTCAGAGGGCAGATGGATAATATTCCTTGAAGTTAGTGGTTTTCTAGAACTCCTTTGGTAATAGAGAAGGCAAGGCCTTAGCTCCTGATACTCTCGGGACCTATGGCGCACACAGCTTGCAATAACCCCGCCACAGCTCTTTCTTGCCTTTCAAAGTGCTCTCTCAGATTCTACGAACAGCTGCCCAAATGTCATTCATTTGGACCCAGTTTTCTGTAGTCTCATTAAGTGTGTGCCAGTTGGTAAAGGAGAGGTTTGGACCACATACTGGTTTTTAAATGGTGTCACAGGCTCCACCCTTTGCCCACGATACCCTTCCCGGGTGAAAATCGCAAATGTGTAGGATAATATCTTTGCAATTTTCTTTTCCAAATAAACTCTGTCTGTCATGCTATGAGAAGAGAACCGAAGAGCACACACCGGCTCGTGCTGCGCGCAGAGCACTCACCTGGGGACACTGGGCGGGGCCCTGGTGGGCCGGGAGGGCACTTGCGGGGGCGCTCCGGACCAGTCGCTGCTGCTGCTGGGGAAGGGGGGCAGTGGGCCGGGCCGGAAGGGCACGGGGGGCGCCCCCGAGTGGGGTCCGGGAGAGGGAATGGCCGGCGCGGGCCCTCTGCCGGATGCGGGCCGCGTGAGGGGACCGCTCAGGGTCAGCCGCCTCTGGGTGGTGGGGCTCGGAGGGGGTGACCTGGGGAGAGACAGAGCAGTTTCTGTCTGAATTCATCTTTAAGAGAGTATTTTATAGCTTCCTGGTTGCTTTGTAAAAATTACACTTTGACTGCTTGCTGGCTTGGTGGGAGGACTATGCCGCTCTTGAGCTTAGGGTCCTGGGTCGGATCCCCATGCTGGGTGTCGAGATTACTTTAAAAAAAACTTAAAAAAAGAAAAGGTATACAAGGAGTCAATGGTGGAGAGGAGGTTCCCTCCTCCCAACCGTGCACTCTGTGGAGACAACCAGTAGCTGTTTCTTGTGTATCCTTTTCAAATACCTTCTATAATACAACACAATAAAATACAGTGCCATATAATGCAATGTTCTCTCTCTCTCTAAATTCCTTTTTTGTACATATTAGAACACAACATTCTACAACTTACTTTTTTTTTTTTTAAAGCTTCACGTTAATTTGACTATCTTTTCATTTCAGTATAGAACTTATTCTTTTTAATGGCCACATAACATTCCACTGTAGGGATGTTTTGTGCTTGTTTTTGAAGGGGGTTGAGAAAATCTGACCTCCTCTTTCACTCCTGGACTTACATTATCCTTTTTCTTCAGGTTCATATTGGAAGCAAACTCAGAAAATGGCACCGGGTGAGCTTGGCAGGCCTCCGGTGACATGGGGCCATTTTCCTACCTGCGGGAGTGCTGTATCCAGGAGTCATCCACAGGAGGCGGTGCAGGGGTGAAAGTGGTGGCGGTGTTGATGTCACCAATGATCACGAGGGCCTCTTTAAGGGCTTGGTACATTCGAAGCATCTCATCCCGGCGCTGCGCCTGTTCAGCAGATTCCTCCATCAGAGTGTTCTGGTCCTCCGAAGAATATAACTGTGCTAGGAGCTCCGAATTGATGAAATCTTTAACCTGTCAGGTCACCACAGAAAAATAAAAATGGGAACACACGTGCGGCCAGATGGCATAAACTGGCTCAGAGGCCGTGGACAAAGTCTACAACAGCCCACTCTGGGAAAAGGTGCATGATGCGTGAGGTATGCAAGATGTACAGTGTGTATGCATCTATTTACTCCTAGTTTCCTCCTGCCCTCCCAGTTCTCAGCACCAGTGCAGGAACAGTTTTTCCCTCTGTCTCATGGCTGTGGACTAAAGGAAAACCTACATTAGTTGAAAAGAGGGCTAAACCCTGCCATCGCCAGAGCAGGGCCTGTTGGCTACGTAAGCATTTCCGCTATGTTGTCTGAGGCTGCTTGGCTTAGAGACGAGGCAGGTACCAGGAGGGAAGAAGCAGTGTTTTCTTTTTTTTTTTTTTTTTTTTTTTTTTTTTTTTCAACGTTTATTTATTTTTGGGACAGAGAGAGACAGAGCATGAATGGGGGAGGGGCAGAGAGAGAGGGAGACACAGAATCGGAAACAGGCTCCAGGCTCTGAGCTACCAGCCCAGAGCCCGACGCGGGGCTCGAACTCACGGACCGCGAGATCGTGACCTGGCTGAAGTCGGACGCTTAACCGACTGCGCCACCCAGGCGCCCCAAGAAGCAGTGTTTTCAACAGAAAACACTGATGTAAGAAACCTATATAATAACACAAGCCATCCACTCCTTGGTATTCCTAGCTCTTACCAAAATCACTGAAACACTAGCAAGATCCCAGGATGCAATGTCATCTCAAAAGTGGAATTAGTACCAATAAGTGAATTTTTATTAAACACAGAACCTTATATAATTATGCAAGTTGATTTATCAAAAAAAAGTGAGAGTCTCTGCTTTCTAGAAGTTTCCAGTAGAAGCTACTTAACAGTAATGAGAACTGGCATGAGTTTCCATAGTTAGCAGATACATGAAAAAAGACTTAAGTACCAACAATACGTATGAGTCTTAGGGGAGTGGCATTTTGTAGCAGAATGAGAATGGAGAGGATGCATATACTGCACAACACTGAGGGAGAGAGCACTGGCCACCATATTTCTTCAAGTCTAAGATACCAGTAATTTGAAGACACCATAATTTTCTGGGCCACAAAGAGAACACACCATCAAGTAAACTATGACAGAATGCCAAGATGCCATTGAGTGTGACATGCATCTTCGGCGTCAGAAATATTAAATGTGGAGTAAGTGAATGTGAAGACCAGTGGAATATGGTGTGTCCCAAGTGCCTTCAGAAGTCTTCTGATTTAATTCTCACCACACACTTAGGAAATGTATTATGATCCCAATTTTTTTAATGTTTATTTATTTTTGAGACAGAGAGAGACAGAGAGAGAGTGAGCGCATGAGCAGGGAGGGCAGAGAGAGGGAGAGAGAGAATCCCAAGCAGGCTCCACGCCTGTCAGCACAGAGCCCCTTATGGGGATCGACCTCACCAACTGTGAGATCATGACCCGAGCTGAAATCAAGAGCTGGACGCTCAACTGACTGAGCCACCCAGGGGCCCCTATGATCCCAATTTTACAGATAAAGCAATTGAAGTTCAAGTTTAACTATGTTGCCCAAAATCACATAACATTAGGTTGAATCCCAAATCTTCTGACTCAAGGTCTGGTGCTCTTTCCATTACCCTCTTCCCTACTTTGAGTGCTTAGAAAAGACAATTTGTGGGGTGCCTGGGTGGCACAGTCGGTTGGGCATCTGACTTCGGCTCAGGTTGTGATTTCACAGTTCATGAGTTTGGGCCCTGCGTCGGGCTCTGTGCTGACAGCTCAGAGCCTGGAGCCTGCTTCGGATTCTGTGTCCCCCTCTCTCTGTGTCCCGCCCCCACTCACACTCTGTCTCTCTCTCTCTCAAAAATAAAGATTAAAAAAATAAAAAAAAAAAGAAAAGACAATTTATGTTTAAGCATCATTATTTTAGAGCGGCAAGGAAGTATGCTAATTGACTTAAGCCTAGAAAAATAAACCAACCGGATTTTTCAGTTTCTCTGTTAAATGAAACTAACACTTATCTAGAGTCACTGGGTCTTTCTAAGAAAGAGCAAAGGCCAGTATATTTAATTGTTACAAATTCAGGCAGACAACGGAATAGCTGTCAGATGCTCAAAATTCCTGGGTGGTGGTTAAATACATAACCAAGAGATAAGAGTCTAAAACACATAGCTTTATTATTTTTTAAAGGTATCAAACTATGTAAATAGTTTAGAAAATTCAGGTAAATCACAGCTTCACTGTGGTGAAATAAAAAGTGTTCTTTGCACATATTTTGTAAACCAAGAGTAACTCAAATATGGAAGTAATCTAGTAGACAGGATGTATTTGGACAACTGTCTAGTCGGGTAGGTTTATGTGTGATAGTTGTGGAAGGTAAATGTGGCCAGGTCACCTAGGGCCAGATGTGAAAGCCTTGAATGCCAAGGAAAACTATTTGAACCTTATCCATTTGGTAATGGGAAGCCACGGAAGACTTGTAAGCAAGTAAGTGAAATGATAAAAGAGAGATTAGGGAAATTAGTCTGTGATTGGAAAAGAATTTGTAAGGGTGGTAACAGCGATAAAGAAATCTGTTATAAGACTAATAGATCATTTATGAGATGGTGAGGGTTTAATCTAGCAAGATTGCAGCGGAATAGAAAAGATGGGCACAGCTAAATTACATTATAAAGGAAAAGCCAACTCGACTTGGTGCTGTTTTGATGTGACAGGGCAAGAACGAAAGGAACAAGGACACCTCAACCACTGAGGTTTGGGTGAGTCGAAGAGCAGAAAATCAAAAGTCAGGAAGGAAAGTTAGACTTCGAGGAAAGACAGTAAAGTTAGCTTCGGGAATATTTCATTCCCCCTTTTTTGGAGAATTATTCACTTTTCAGCACACTTGCAGGAGTCCCAAGGAGTACCCAAGGAGTCAGGGACATTCACACAAATCTTCCACGGCTGGGTGTGTGTGTGCACTCAGATACATGGCGCAGCTCAGAACTCAAAACCAGACAATTTTCCTGGCATTGAACAGCAGTCGGGTTCAGCTAGTCTGAAGCTTTACCTCTAACTGGAGCATCACTTAGAATCTATTAAACGTAATTTAAAAGAAGGTCCTTCCAAGAATAGATTTAAAGCAGGTCTGAAGTAAGAAGCGGCTGTCAAACAAACCACGAAATAAAATAATAAGGGCTTGTTTCAGCATTCTGATAAAAGATCTGCCTTGAATCAACTCTTCCACATCAAATGTTACACACCAAAACTTGCCTACTATCCCAAAGATTTGGCAAAAGCTCTGAATTCATAGGAGTATGATTAGCATGGGAGAAAGCGGCGGTGCAGCACAGTGGTCAAGAGCTCAGGCTCTGGGAGCAAACAGCTCTGAATCCGAGTCCCAGCTCCCACGCTTCCCGTTCTTGGGCAAATAGCAACCTCTGTCAGTCTCAGGTTCCTGATCTGCAGAATGAGGGCAGCGGTTGTAGCTGCGTCAAGGGCTGTCCTGAGGATCATAAACTGCCTCGCACAATGCCTCGCATTTCGTTAGTGCTCAGCACACAAAAGCTATTCTTGCTAAAGCACATAGGCCAGACTGGCGTTAGGTAAGCAGACGCGCAAGAACAAAAGAGCAAGCTATCGCAATAGTGCAGGCATCAAGTGACATACAGAGTTCAATACAGAGCGTATGCAGGTTAACATTATATTTTGCACTGAAACAAAACTTTAGCCTCTGCTCATGTGCTAGCTTAGTGCGGTGATGCTACAACTGGAACAAAGGTAGGGGGGTACTTCAGGGAATTTCCAGACACTTCAGGGACTTTCTGAGCAGTCCGTGTGTCCCTGGTACAAATATGTAAATCAAGGATTCTTTCTGCACGACAATTGAGGTCAAGTAGATCCCTTTGAGATGATGGCATTTGGAATGTACCTCACAGAAGGTGACATAGACGAATTATACTTGGATGTAAGACTTGAAATAATATTTATGTTTTTAATTAATTATAGCACCTTATAACCTATACATCTTGGCACAGTCCACAAAAAAATCCTCATACACAAAACCTCACTGCAGTTCAGACTCCACATGCTAGATAAACAGGCATGACTGTGCCATGTCGTTCTGCTCAGTGTAGAGGAATGTGAGGTCATTAAAAACCTTCCACATGTTTTCCCCTCTTTCTTACTTTAACCCCTCTCTATCAACCTGTGATAGGTTTGCATCTTAGACCTTTTTTTGTCTTCATAACTAAGACCATTTTAAGACCTTCACAAATGGAAGGGACATTCCCAGAATTGTCACACGATTCTGTTACTAAGAAGACCGTTTCCTTAAGGTCTCTCCGTCTCTAGACGGGAGGGCTGCAGTCTGTGACTGCTCGCGGTCACACGGGTAAGTATGTAAAAAACGTAACTGAGAAGTGTAAACGTGCTTACTTTGGGAAAAGGGCTTGGTGACAAGCTTGTGATTTTTTGAGCTCTCACAGTTCTTTCACGTCTGCTTTAGCTTCCTTTCCATTTCTCAGGGATTTAGTTCTGCTAGAGACCAATGACGTTTCCCTTCTTTAAAAAGCAACATCCTTTGACTCACAAACATAACGTCAAGCAGAAGAAGTTAGACACCAACAAGCACGCACTATATATGATTCCATAGTTCGAGAACAGGCAGCACCCTATGCTGTAAAAAATCAGGAGAGTTACCCTTGGGGGGGTATGTAATGGGGGTGGGGGGGAGGGGAAACACGAGGGGGGCTTCTGGACCCTGGTCCCGATCTGTTTCTTGAGCAGGATGCTGAGTTCTTGACCCGCGGAAACAAACTCAGTGTCCTGGTATTTAAGGTGTACTTTCACCTCAAATAATGAACATTTGAAATAACACTCTACTTCATACACACGAAAGTTACAGTGAGTTCTGAAACTAGGGCACATGTTACTAATTTTCCAGCGAAGTGCCAATGGCCAAGGAGAGTGGATGTGGATCTCCGGGGGTCCAGGAGCAGCACACACTCCAAGTGTGAAACGCCTCTAGGCTTCATATTTGGTTCTTAAAAAGTTTCATAAAAACTTTATGTTCTATTTTGTATTATCTGGGTTTGCTTGAATTTTTGGTTAAGATGTAAAACATTGCTTCTCATATGCAAACAACCCCTAATGAAATCTTTGAGTAAATGAACCTTCTGGGAAGATACACCAGGTATGTGCTGTGGGGATAGGAGTCCCCTAGTTTGAGAAGGTTCAGCTGTATTTAGTTTTCCTAACCTCGCCATATGCATTAACGGACGTTAAAAGGGACAGACCCTCAGACTGCAAATGGGAGGATCTGGATTTTCATCTTGACCCTGCCAGCCCCAGCTGTGTGACCCTGGGAAAGTCACTTAACCTCTCGGAGGCTCAGTTTCTTCATTTATAATCTGGGCAAAATAATGGGTACCCAGTGGGTGGCTGTCCTATGGGTCCCAACACAGAATTGTGGACCACTTTGCCAGTCACACTTTTACAATCAAGCTGGATCCCCTTTCTTGATTTTCTGATGGCGAATCTTCCGGTGGAGTGAGCTGCGGAGGAGAGGCCATCAAACTGTGCTTGCCATGGGGTGTTAATGTGTGTCCTGAACAAAAGTCTGCTGCTTCGACTGTAGCCTGACCAGAAGGACCGGCTGTCATAAACGTGCTATTTCTTTGTGCCGCTGTTACCTAGTATGCTTAAGCAATGAAACAGCTGCTGCCCTTCAATAGACAAAGGCTTACAGTATGTCTGAGGCAAGGCATTTATTGCTGGCTTTAAACTTCTTAAATAATTCCATATGGAGACTTGAGTGGCAGAACACTTAATGTAAACTTTCAAAGGAAACTGCCCACCAAATTCTGAACTTTACAAAAGTTGGCTGAAACATATTCTTTTTCAGAAGGCAGAGCAGCCATTCGCATTTCAAAGAGGAAAGGCCACAGCACCACCTTCCATGGTGACTGTCCACAGGCAGAGGACCCCGTTTCAGGCATTTATCGGTTCTGGAGCGTCTACCCAAAGCCATTTCCAGAAACAGCAGGGTTAAGTGAATGGAATTTAGAATGAGCAGTCAAGGTATTTGTTTTCTAGCTGTGATTCTATGATTAATTCTCTACCTTGAAGACCTCTGCACCTTAAAGTGAATAAAAAATCAACACATGTGCACGACACGGGGCTGGGCGTCCACCATGTTTCTCTTCCCTGTACTCAATAGAACACTTCCAGAATGAACAAAAAGGGCTCAGAAATTCTGCACAAAAAGATGCTATGAGAATATGGCACTTAAAAAGAGCCATTTTTTTACATTTTTACATATATAATGATCAAATATATAAAAAACTATATATTCTTATATACACAGTAAAAACACAGATAAAATAATACTCAAGGAAAAGTGGTCTTCTGAGATACGTAAAACTATTTTCTGACAGATCCAAAAAGTTAAATTTCAAAGAAAGATAACCATAATTTCGTAAGAATCTGGCATTACATGATGTTTCCGTTTTCTCCACATTCCTGTTAATCTCCATGTCAAGGTCTGACCGTGCCGATCAGGTCAGAATTGAAGTCTTCGTTCTCATCATTCTGCAAGGTCTCTCTCAAGACAGTTCCAAGAGCTCTGCCTCCGTGGATTATGCCCTGAAGTGGGGGTTTAGCCATTTCATTAAAGCCAACAAGCACACCGGTGAGGGGTGAGGGCAATTACTCCCACATTTCTTTGTGTATGTGTGTGTGTGTTTCTTGAGAAGGTGAAAGTAGGATGGATTTGTGAGAGAGTCATTTTTTTTTCCTCCTTTTAACTAATTAGTGTCAGGCTACTCCTTACAGCTCTAGACAGGAAGTGCTATTTCCTGTGCTGATGATTTAATATAGCGCAGAGCAACCTAGTGTTTGAACTGATGGCAGCACTAATGACTTACGATAAAATCGTGAAAAGATAAATGATACTTAATCAGGAAAATGTTTAAATAAGCAAGTGCCTGGATATACCACGGCAAAACAACCTGAACTCATTTAAGCAAAGTTAAGAGGGTAATTTTAAAAATACACAGACTATTTGTTTAGTACTTTATATTTTTCAAAATGGCATATAGTTGCATTTATTATGTTCTCTGACAATACAGTGAAGCAGCTCCTTGTTCTTACTGTAATTTTAGAAGTGACTGACTTCAGTTCAGAGGGCCCAAATAATTTGCTTCAGGTCACACAGTAGGCTGCTGACTAAGCTTAAGAATACAATTCATAGTTTGCAAATGTCCAATATATTGCTTACCTACTGCTGATACTTCCAAGTATCCTACTAACCTTGGTTGAATATGCAAAAATGTGTCTGGGAATGGAGTTAGGTAAAAACCATGGGTGCTTAGGGTTTCTTCAAGAAGGGTTTCCTTCAAGGGGTTTCTTCAAGGAAACCTTTATTCAAGGAATGAATAGACCATGAACAACAACAGAAGGTCATATTTACAAACACAATTTTGAAATAAATCCTGAAATATGGATAAAGGCTTTTTATAGTTCTTATATAGGCAGCCAGCCACACTGCTTTCTTACAAGTATATTTTCCATCGTATTTCCATATATATTATCTTCTGGAATAAATCCCTAAGCCGGGTACTTTTTCTATGATTAGTGTTTTACATATGGAGGACCTAGATGCAAAGAAGTTAACTGATTTGTCTTTAGGTCAACAGAGTTTGTAGCAGAGCCAGGCTTAGAATACAGGTTTCTCCTAAGTTCTAGCAAGGGGTTCTTTTTAGTACCTTTGCCAGCTAATTTTTATTTGTTACAAGCAAATGCTCATAATATAGCATTGATTTAAATAAAAAGGTGCCCCTAGAAGATTGCTAGAACTAAAAATGCTGGTATCTCCTTTTCAAGAGTCAGAAAAGCCTGTTATAAGGCACCCTATTACAGCCTATCTTATCTAAAAGATAATTTCTCAAATAACTTGGGATATAACTTGTACTTTAATAAACTAGCTACCCAGAGAACCAAACTAGACCATAATTTAAGTATCATATCCTGACTACTATAAAAATAACCATGAAAAAGGAGAGATTCTACATGATACAGATCGATTGAGGGCTAGTGTAGCAGGCACTTTAAGATCTGTGGCAATATCATCATTACTTTAGAGAAGTTGACTGACTTTTAATCCAAGGGGATAGGGCAAAAAGCCATTTCCCAGGTTAAAATAGCATTCCATAGCTTTTAGAAGGTGAAAAAATAACCATGTTAATATATTTTATGTCTATGTGTGTAGAAAAAAATAAATATCTTTTGCCTTTAATCTCAAAATCTAGGAGCCGGGGCATCTGGTTTTATTGTTGCCTTTGCAATTAACTTACGCCCCGACTATAGCTACAGTATTCTTGCTCTGCTTTATTGTGAGCAAATGCATACTTTTCAAGAGAGAGGCAGTAGGAAATACCACAGCACCGTGGCTAGAAGTTTCATGTTTGCTTTCCTGAATCCTCTTTCTCTGGTTAGTCACTTAACCAATTGTAATAGAAAATGATGAACCTGGGTAAAATAGGTATTTCAACCATCCAGAAAATAGCATAAAGAAACTGATGAGACTATGAGCAGTTTCCATACTAAGATAGGTTAGAAGTTAAAATGAGACAGTTTATAGTCACTTACATTGTTGATCATAAGGTGCATTATTGTTTTTGGAATTAGATCTCGGATACATTTGTTGATGATAGACATGTAGGAGTCTACGAGATTGCGAATGGTCTCCACTTGCCTCTCCAACTGTGGGTCCATGGAAAAGTTTTCTGCCTGGCCATTATCATCATTTTCAGTCTAACAGAAAGGAAAGAAAACATGGATTGTTTCACATTCATTCAGAAGAAAAAAATACCATACATTATCAGATGATCAACTTCTGATGACTATATTTGGAGTTATGTTACTAGATGGTAACATCTTTATCTTAAACATACCCATTAATTCCGAAAAAAGATCAGAACCAGGAAGTTATTATTCTACTTTCGGCGAGCCACAGCCTAGGAAAAGCAACTATTCTAGTTCTGAGTGAATACTGAGATGAATAACCAGATAAACAGTGCACCTAACAACATACCTCTAGAGAACAATCTAATCTTAAGCCATTTGCAAGCTGGCCAAAGAACTGAATCCAAGTGAATGATGCGGATGTAAACCTCTGGGAGCGGTCTCTTAGGGATTCAATAGATTAGAAATAACCTTGGTGTTGTTCTGGAACTCCTAGGTCTGTTCTGGGATGGATCAGCATTTGGATCGGCCCAGGTTTTAAAACTAAATCTCCTAAGCCTGGCCCGGGGCCAAAATAAGAGATATAGAGAATAATTCATTTTTCCATGCACTTGCTGGAATTTGTTCTGTAAATTCATGCTTCTGTCATCACTACTAAAGGCTGGCTCCATTGTGGAAAACTTACAATTTTAACTTCCAACTTGTTATTCTTTGAATAAAACAGAACACATCTATACACAAAGAATTTACTTGTGCAACATGAGAGAAGCATCTGTTTTCTATACTATGGGACTTGAGTTAATTAATTTTGGCTTATCCACCAGAGGCTGGGCTGAAATGGCATCTTCATCATTAAGGGCTGACCTATTGGCTTGGCATTGAAATCAATTTAGAACAAATGGTCTCCATTTCAAGTCAGGTTGGAGCATCTAAGCCCCAGAACATGATACAAATACTGTTAGTGGTCTGGGTACTTTCTAACATTTGGAAAGATTTAATTACAAATGCAAAAAAAAAGGGGGGGGGATAATTTATTGCTTCCATTGTAGACACGAAGTACTTTTCTTTGGAAATGTACATACTTTGATCTGCCAGGTTTTCAATCATCCAATCAGTTCTAGGCAAAGCACTGTGCTAAATGGCTTAAATGGATGTATAAATGACAAACTTTACTTTTGAATCAATAAGCATGTGTGAAAGGCATATTTGTACACCACAAAGTCAACAATAACAAAGATAGAAATTGGTTCTAATCATTTATATAGGCTTCTCTGGCTCAGAAATATCCAGTACTTTTAAAAATTATTAAAATAATGTACTCAGTCTAAAACACAACAGTCATTTTTCCAGTCCTGAGAGTATGACCCCATGCTTCTGGGTGATAGTTTGAGGACATTTCTGAGGCATCTGACTCTACTACAACAAGGAAGAGGAAGTTTCAAAATGGACAGTTGTTTTAAATGGTCTTTGATCAATGAAAGAAAGAACTAAATCAAGTCTTATGTAGTTATTTTTATTATTAATTTGCGATATATAAGCACAATAGGATCTGGGATAAATAGGCAAAAAAAGGCCATAAAGTGATAGAGGGCTGATAGAGGGAAGGTTAGCCATGGCAATGAAAAAACAGTCATGTTCCCAAACTTCTTTCTAGGGCATAAAAACCACTGCAAATGTGCTCCATGCTGAGCTCAAACTGTCAGAGTCAGTGGTAACTGCAATGTCACGTTAAGGATATTGTATGTGAAAGTGAAAACTGTAGGTTCAAATTCAAGCTCTGTTGTGTACAGGTTGTGTGGTCACACTTCAGTTACTTGATGTAATTAAAACCTGGCTTCCTCCCTGTCTTTAAAATGGGGACCCACATCCCTGGAAAACTTGTGGAAGCTAAATGAGATAACACATATGAGATGACCTAGCCAAGGGCCTCAACGAATGTCAGCTTCTTTCTTTCTTTTCTCAATATTCATGGAATAGAGTTAGAGAGCTGCTGGACTCTCAACATACGTTATGAAAATTCAAGGTGAAAAATTTGAGCATAAAACATTTTCAATTCAAGCAATATAAAAATGGAAAATGTATTTTTTCTTTTACACCTCCATGTGTTCTGCAAGCTAGTCCCCTTTGCCTGGAACCCTCCCTCCCACCTGTGAAGAACTTTCATCTTTCAGAGTCTTGCTCCATCATCACCTCTTCCGGACAAGCTCCTGATGGCCCCCAGACCCCCAGCACTCCCCTGCTCTGTGCTTCCTCTGTGTCTTGTATTCACTTTTACTATTTAATATCCAGCCTAGTTTTATGCTCCTCCCCCTACTGGGCTCTGGGGTCTTATTCATCTTTCTCTTCTCAGCACCCGGCACAGAGCCTGATGCATGGGAGGAGGAGTTAACAACTGCAAAAGGGTTCACCGAAACCAAGGAGGCTGCTCTGGTGCATTTCAGGGTATCCAAGTGTGCCTGCCCATGTGTCAGAGGAATTGGAGACCAGAGAAACCCCAGGGTGATGAGCTGGGATCCATTATGACTTGATAACAGTGGGAATGATAAAATGATTATGAAAAAAATATAATTATAATATAATATATAATATATGTTATATATAATATATACTATAATTATATATTATATAAATATATATATAATTACATATAAATATATATATAAATGAGATAAATATATATGTGTGTATATGATGTGTATGTATATATAAATATATATATGTGTATATGAGAACAGATGACCAACAGCCTTGTGAGGAAAATACCTTTTATACAAAACAATACAAACCTCCATAATGGATAAAATACAATTCAGTTTGTCTCTCTGATCTGAAATATACTGGGATTTTGTTATGGTATTTAACAGTCAGAGGTGATGACATTCTAGCCTCAATATTCCACCTCTCCCAAGAACATTTATTGAGCACTTGCTGTGTTCTAGGTACTATGCTAAGCACTTTATATAGAAGACCCACACTGCTACCTTAGGAGGGAGGGGCCATTGTTATTGTCAACCTATAGAAGAGCATGCTGAGTCTCTGAGAGCTGAAATTTGTTCAATAAATGTCAGAGGCATTCAATTTTAACAAATTTCTTTTTTTTCCTTAAGTATAAAAAAAATCAAGAAGTATTATGAAACAGTGAAACATCCATAGTACATCAACTTAGTTTCATAGATAAAATTATAAATGTAAAAAAGTGTTTCTAGGAAAAAAGGTGTCAGTGAAGTAGTGATATTTATAAAAAACCAAATTATTGAAACAAAAGAGGAAAGTAGAATAAGTAGTATTTTTAGAAGAACCTGCAGAAATATGAAACACTAAGAAAGTTACATCATCATCCATACTTTGATATAGAAACACTGAATTTTCCCATTTCACACTTTTTTTTTTAACATTTAGCTTTACTTTACTCTTTGCACATCAAAATATGCACAAGACGTTCACTTTCACTTTTTCAAACCAGATGCACTTAATAAGGGAAAGTGTCGGAGTGAATGGAGAACACTGAATGGTTTAATTCTCAACACGGAAAAAAAACAGAGAGAGAGAGAAGTATTCCAGAAAACCCATAAAACAATTTGAAATTCTCTTTTGCTTTTGGAAAAACATGCGGTCACATGCAAACCTGAACTTCTCTGATAATACCACGGACATGATGGGAGTCACGAAATTCACAACGCAAATTGAATTTCTTTCCTGAGTTTAGAAAGAAAGAAGAAACACTTACCCTCTCTAATACGTCTAAGATAAATGGGGAAAATGTGCATACATGGCCTTTCTCTTCTAACTGAGTAATTTCAGACAGCAAATACTCCTTCTTCCCTGACCCAGTTCTAATCAAATTCTCTGTTGTGCTCTTTTCTGTATGTATACTGAGTATGACTATGGTTTTTTTCTTTGTTTAAATTATAGGATTGCAATAGGATTCTTTGCAGTCCAAGCACTGAAGTGACAGCTGTTTATCATTATCCTCATCAAGGGAATGTAAAATAAAAATAGTAATTTGTCTCTGATCTTTGAGGCAAAAAAGAATGGTCTGCAAACATTTAACCTTTTATGTGCAGGTTCATTGATGCTGTTTACAAAATGTGAATAATATTGTGAAAACCAGCTTTCTTCTGAAAAATACAATGGACAGGCCTTCCTATTGCAATTTTTTTTCCAAATAGCTTTTGTGAAATCTAATGCAACTTAAACAATAAAAAAATAGCAACTCAGCACTGTAAATTGTTTATAAACAATACTGTAATTTTCTTTCTTATGAAACTACTTGCACAGTATTCAAAAAACAGTCTGTTTTACAAAATTTTAATTTAAAAGCTTTTTCCTAAAGACTTCCTACTTTAACAGGTGAGAGGACTAGAAATAGTTGAATTGGAAATAATTCCCACCATACCTTAAAGCAGCCATTATAGAAGATCTGGGTTTTATGGGGATATTTATTTTTCATGTGTTTTGTTTTTGTCTCTTTCCTTTCCTTAAATTTCTTACTGAATTATGTGATAGGTTTCTTGGAAGATCACTGAAACCATCCATATAAGATTATTTTCTTTTTTTTTTTTTTTTTTTTTTTTTTTTTTGCAGATGCTGTGCTCTTTTTTAATTGAAATTTTTATGGAGATTATCATAGATTTAGCCAAAGTTTTTTTTTTTTTATATGAAGTTTATTGACAACTTGGTTTCCATACAACACCCAGTGCTCATCCCAAAAGGTGCCCTCCTCAATACCCATCACCCACCCGCCCCTCCCTCCCACCCCCCATCAACCCTCAGTTTGTTCTCAGTTTTTAACAGTCTCTTATGCTTTGGCTCTCTCCCACTCTAACGTCCTTTTTTTTTTTTTTTTTTTTCCTTCCCCTCCCCCATGGGTTCCTGTTAAGTTTCTCAGGATCCACATTAAGGTGACTGCAACTCTTTAAAGTGGAATGACAGAAACGCACATTATCCTGGCAAAAATATGCACATAAACATACTGGCTAATTGCTCAATCTCTTCTCGCCAGTGGAGAGCATTGTACAATGCTACAGATCTACACAAGTGATTTTTACAGATAAGCAATGCTTGCCCCTTTCTAAGCACCTTACTTTTGTTGTTCAATTCTCTACTACCTTAAACAAACAGTAGAAAATATCGTTTAACCTTTTCGTAGTGAATCAGGTCATCATTATGAAAATAGGGTTACCATGGTAATGCAGCTTTGAATTTTCCAGCCTCACATTATGAAGAATGTCTCACTGAAAACCTTTCCCCACTTCCAGTCATGCACTGCTCATTTGCAGAGGCTAATTAGAGGCTAATTTGCAGAGCCAGGCAACCAAACTTGTAAAAAAAAAAAAAAAGTATCTATGGGAGAAGCACGCTCTGGAAAGCCTTTGAGAGTAGTACAGATTGCAGTTTGGTGCCTGGTGACAGGTATTTCATTAATTAGTTCAACAAATACTTGTTTAGTGTCTCAGGCGAACTGTGCGAGGTACAAAGGAAGTCTAAAAACAGGGCTTGCCTGTGAGCTTATCCTCTGATGGGGAGGATCCAGTGTAAGATGCGTTGGTAAGTCAAAGTATGAGTTCAAGGGCGGTGGGCTTCATGGGGAGTCCTCAGGGATGGTCACAGTAGAGACGAACCGTAAATGTTGGGTGAGATTTCTGACTGAGACTGAGGGGATATGCTCATTGTTCTATCCTTAGTGCTTAGCACAGTGCCCTACTTATAGCAGGAGCTTTGTAAATATTGTGGAATTAATGAAGAAAAAACTAACCCAGGCCACCTCCTGAGGGATTAGGTTTCTGTTTTGAAAGAACCTAAGAGACTGAGCTCCAGGTCACTGAGGTGTTGCTGTATGGTGAATGTGAATAACTGCTTGGATTCCTAGAACTGAGTTCTCCATGTAGAGCTTCTTGGTCTGGGCAGGATAAATGACTATCTGTATCCAGAATGATTTTAGTTGCTATAAAGATGTTGATGACTCTGTCGAAGGATGTCTACAGATCGGAGCTGTGATTGTAATCAAATGCTGGCATCTATTTACATCTGCACTCTGTAAGAAATATCCATAATACAGGACAAAACACTGAAGCTTGGGGTGCCTGGGTGGCTCAGTCGGTTAAGGGACAGACTTCGGCTCAGGTCATAATCTCACGGTTTGTGTGTTTGATCCCCACATGGGCTCTGTATGCTGATAGCGCAGAGCTTGCTTCGGATCCCGTCTCCCTCTTTTTCTGCCTCTCCCTACTCATGCTCTCTCTCTCTCTCTCTCTCAACAATAAATAAACGTTTTAAAACAAACAAAAAACCAACCCACCAAACAAAACAACAGTGAACCTCATCTGATCCAGTTAGTGGTGATCTACTAGCCAAAGCAGGCAGGACCCAACTTTGTCTGCTTAGGTTATTTTCATTTTTTTTTCTTCCTTCCCTCTTCTCCTTTACCTGTTACTACCTTTTTATTCTCCCTACAGCTTTTACTCTCCTTTCATCTCTACATGACATCATAATAAATTACAAAACTATGTAATATTGTGAAATTAAACAGCCATTAAGAAAAAAAACACACACACACAGGATTTGAAAGATACTTACTTGATAACCAACAACAATAATAACCCTATCTTAATTCTGATGTTTCTAACTCTCACTTAGCCCAATAGCTGCGAATAGTATATTTCTGTGTGGTACCAGTGTATGTCCACATCTCCAATAAACAACTTGGATGATAACAGCAAAGAATAACTGGGATCTGGAGGAATAAGAGGAAGTGCCTCTCGTATAACTGACAGGCACTGAATTTGCATTTAAGATGCACTGAAACAATAGCTTTTATCTGCAACTGTAAAAACAAATGTGGATATGAAGATTCTTAGAGAAATCTGAAAACTTATGTACTCTGTCCTGATGTCCTCCTAGAAGTTATAGTAACTCCAATCTAGTTTGTATTCTATCTAAAGGCCTGTACTGCCTGCTAGCAGATAAGTTCATGAATATTAAATATTCATATATTTTAAACACATTATTGAATATTGCTATTTAAACAATCTTAACTGAGAATTTTCTCTAGATTTATGAATATTTATTTTTGAAAAATTTCCATCTTGGGGCGCCTGGGTGGCTCAGTCGGTTAAGCGGCCGACTTCGGCTCAGGTCATGATCTCGCGGTCCGTGAGTTCAAGCCCCGCATCGGGCTCTGTGCTGACAGCTCAGAGCCTGGAGCCTGTTTCAGATTCTGTGTCTCCCTCTCTCTGACCCTCCCCCGTTCATGCTCTGTCTCTCTCTGTCTCAAAAATAAATAAACGTTAAAAAAAATTTAAAAAAAGAAAAATTTTCATCTTTGTATACTGAGTTTTGCATAACAACCTTTTGTCTAAACAATAGATGGGCTAAGCAGAACAATTAAATGGGTTTCTTTAAAAATAACCACTTGCCTGACCACAGTTTTTGGTTTCAGATAATATTAGTAATTTTGAAAGGGCCAAAATTATTTTGCAAGTATTGACTACTGGCAAAAATATTTGTTTAAAATTTAACTTTGTTAATTAAAATAAAAAGAAAACCCCTTTTCTAAAAAGAACTATAATTAGAATCAACTGATACAAATGTCCTTTTTAGTGGGAAAAAAATCACAACATTTCTTTGCAGTAGCAAAACAAGCAATAGAATATTTCCAGAGAAAAAATTTCCAGAAAATAGGATCAAATAAAATAAGGATAAATATAAAAACAACTTGTGATGGTTAATTTTATGTGTCAACTTGACTGGGCCATAGAGTACCGAGATATTTGGTACAAACATTGTTCTAGGTATTTCTGTGAGAGTATATTTGGATGAGATTAATACTTAAATTGGTGGGCTTTGAGTAAAGCAGATTGCTGTCCATAGTGTGGGTGGGCCTTATCCAATCAGGTGAAGGCTTGAAGAACAAGAAGACTGGCTCTCCCCAGCAAGAGAGAATTCTCTTTCAGACTGCTTTTGGACTTCATTTGCAATGTGGCTCTTTCCTATTCTACAGAAGACTGCCTTTGGACTTAAACTGGAATGTTCAGCTCTCCTGGGTCTGCAGCCTGTCAGCCCACCTGCAGATTTTGGACTTGCCAACCTCCATTATTATGTGAGGCAATTACATATAAAAAATCATTATCTATGTTATCTATGTATCTGTCTATACACACAGACACACACACACACAGACACACAGACACACACACACACACACACCCACCCACCCTATTGATTGTGCTTTTCTGGAGAAGCCTGACTAATAAATACACAGCCCCTCTATAGATCATAAAGCAGTATGTGATTCAATGTTACATTGCTTAGTGGAGTTCACAGGTGCTGTAAGAGTTCAGAGAAGCAGAGGATCAGGAAGGGCTGTGATGGAGAGTAACACTGGTCCTACTCTAATTATTTACCTTTACTTCACAGCATTCTCTAAAGGAGAGAGAGGTGAGTCAAAAAAGAATCCATCTTTACTCTCCTTATTCTATCACAAGGTCTTGCTATGCTTCCCCTGTGGGTAGGGGAAGATACATTAGACAGCCTCCTCTCCCCCACTCTCAGTCCTGTTGGTTAGATGGAGCTTCAGAGATCAGGCTGATCTATCCACCCACCCAGGCTAATCTCTGTGATGACACAGATGGCACGTGACCAAGCAAAGCCAATCACAGCACATCTGTCAGAACTCTTAGGAAGGAGAAGCTTCCTTTCATTTAGGAATGAAAACTTTGTAAGTAGGCCTGAGTGCAGGCTTGCCTCAAAATGAAGAGGAGTCAAACCTGTGTGCAAATGAAGTCACCAAAGAGAACAGCACAGTTGAGAGATGGAGAGAGGCAGATATCTGAAGACGTCATTCGAGCGCGTGCATCTGGCTGTGCAGACGTCTCTGCCTCTGGCTTGTGCAGTTACACCAGCCAGTAAACTGTTTTCCGTTATTTCTAAAAGTTGGGTTGGCTTGAATTTAATTTCTGTTGCCGCTATCCTAAAGAGCTCAAATGAATAAATCATTTATTCAGGACGTTCTTGCAACCGAAAACTGTTTTTTCCAACTCCATCTGTTCGTCCTTCCTGGTTTAGTGCATGGAGCACAACTTTGGATGCCGCAGCTAAAATACAGCCCCTGTTCTTCCTGCATCTGAACGTTTCCTTTGTCTTGCATCGTAATTAGGTGTACACATGTCCATTTCCCTAACAAAAATGAAAGGCTCTTGAGGTAGATAATCCTTCAAAGTTCAGTGCAAATACAGTATCACTTGCTTTGCATGCCAAAACTTCTTAGTAAAAAAACAAAAGAATGCAATGGCTTAAAAACACACAAGGGTAAAACTCTGTGGGTAGAATCATTACTTGTTTCATGAGTAGAGAAACAAAATGAAGCTTTTAAATAAGCAGCTATATTCAAGGGTTTTAATTTTTCCAAGGTCCTCTGAGCACTGTAGTTGACAAAGCTGTCATCTGGATTCAACTGCAGAATTCCCCAAGTAATTCTCAAAATAACTTTTTCAGCCATCCCTATACATGAATTAGTGAGTACACCTTTGTCAGGCTTTCCAGGGCCCAATGGCCTTACCAGATGATCCAGATAAAAAATATAAAAACTGTTTTAGAAAATTTAGGTTCATTTCTGTTAATAAGAAAGATTAATGTAAAATCAGAACAAATTTGCCAGGTTGAGCTGTTGTTTCTAAACCTCTTGTTTAGAATATTCAACCTCTTATTTCTAATATTCAAAGAGAGAATATTTCTGGTGATAGCACTGGACCACATCTGTTCTGGGTCACCAAACAGCCAGCATGGATGTGCCCTAGAACTGGAAATGTACTTCCAAAGCTGCCAGAAATAGAATTTCTGTCTTCCTAATACTCATTCCCAATTAAGAGAGAAACTAAAATGTAAAGGAATTTGTTTCACTATAGGCAAACTTTTAGTTTGTATAAAATAGAAATTCATGAAGATGGTAAGATCAAAATATACTGAAGATGAGTTTTGAAAATAAGATTGATAGGACAGAGATCTACATGCTGGAAGTAATAACCATTGGGTCTGGAGTTTATTTTTTTACTTCTTTCTATCCTTTTCTTGAAATTGTGTGTGTATGTATGTGGGGGTGTGTATGTGTGTGTGTGTGTGTGTGTGTGTGTGTGTGTGTGTGTGTGTATTGCCTGTTTAACCATATGGAGGATGTAATATATAGAAAACAAATATATATTGCTTCAAATTATGCCCACTTCTCACAACGTGGTAAAAATTAACAAAGGCAAGATTGCTTAAAGACCAGCAACTTATGGCAGCATTTATAATAAAAATCAAAAGTACTCTAAGGTAACCTTGGTAGGTGCAATTATTATTAGAAGAAAATCTGTAGTATTTTAAAATTTATATACATAAGACTGTACTGAGGGCTGTGTTAATAAAATTTGTAAATATGACTCGAGGTATAAGAGAAAAAGTTGACGTGGTTTCTTAAAAACTTTCTTCCTCTAGACTGTTTTTAAAGTAGTTTAGATGCAGAAATCAGACTATAACCACTACTAAACACTGATGAGATTATAATTTCAAATAATCCTTTTTATGACGAGATCAAGATGTTCCTGTATAGAATAACAAGGTAACTTTAGATTGAATATGTAAATATTGTTAAGAAAACATATTACTGCATGTATTCACAATTTCCCCCAAATTTCTTTTTTCCTAACCATGGCTTCAAAATTCCTAGAAATGTTATTATTAGTGAGGACTATAATATTGCCCCTGGCAATTGTTTATGTCTACTCAATCCACAGAAATTCTTTCAAATTAAAATAGGTATAAGGATTTCTGAATTAAAGAGTAAAACCTCTTTGAAATTATCATCATGAAATTTCATACTACACTGGTGGCCAAAGGCATCAAAAAGAGATGTGGCAACATTATCCATCTGATTCAATACAATTTCTAGCAATATTCCACAATTGCTTATAAAATATCTGGGAATATGTATAAAATGGAAAAGGCATGATACCAATTTTTGGAGAGCTAAAAACTGAATGCACATGGCTTAAGGTAGCATCTAAAGATAGCTTTACACAACATCAAGATGATATGTGTGATTAAGATTTAAAGGGCATTAAAATAAATGAAATAATTCTGAATAATAATTCCTGCCATTTCAACAAAACTTTTTTCTGATTTAACCATAGTTTCCATATGACTGTAAGTAACACATTCTACCAAGTCTATAGAACTCCCAAATCAAAGGAACCACAAGAAAAATATCTGGATCAAACACACGTTTGTAGCATTCCTCAAATACAAGTTTAAAAAAATGTACCTGACTCTAGTAGATTACCCCAAGTTTCCAAACCACTTCCGTTTGAGCAATGATTTAGAATTGCAATTAAGACTATGAACTATGGAATCAGATGCCCTATATTCATATCTTGATTTTGTCACTAATTAGCTTTGTGACTTCGGTAAAATTAAAGTTAAGAAGTTAGTCATCCTCTCTACGCCTTAATTTCTGTTCCATGAGAGGGGGTAATATTAGCATCAAACACATTTTATAGGGCAGAGCAGGTGTAGAGACCAAATAAGGTAACATAGAAAAGGTACTTAAGCATGGTGCCTGACATACAGTTAAGTGCTCAACAGAAATTAAATGTGTAACTTGAGATAATTGATGTAAATGACATAAATGACTTACATGAGGTTACACAATTCATAAATACGAGCTTGGTTAAAAAAAATGCAGGGGTGCCTGGGTGGCTCAGTTGGTTGAATGTCTGACTCTTGATTTTGGCTCAGGTCATGATCTCACGGTTCATGAGATTGAGCCCCACATTGGACTCTGTGCTGGCAGTGTGAGACCTGCTTGGGATTCTCTCTCTCCCTTTCTCTCTGCCCCACCCCTGCTCGTGCTCTCTCTCTCTCTCTCACAATCAATAAACATAAAAATTTTTTTTAAAATTCAAAAATTGCCCTGCAAACTCTTTCTTTGAGAGTGTTTTCTAAAACAGAGAGAGAAACTGGGCTACAATCTTACCAATAAATATTTGTCGGCTTATTAGACTAAATGCGCCAGGTCCTTCACTGCCTACCTGAGTATGAGAATCACTGACTTCCTCTCTGGAAGCCCTTTCAGCTCTAACATTCTGTGACCATAAGGAAAGAAAGGTGCACGTAAGCTTAATATAAGCAGTCAGAGCCATTCAGAAATGTCATGTGACTGGGGAGCACCTATTAACTACAAGAATTCAAGCAAACTCTTCTGGGCATGCTAGAAAAAACCAGAGCTACAATGAGCAAGGTGAGCTAGAATGGATGACTTCTGAGAATCCTTCCAAAGATTCTGTGATTCAATAATGTGTCAAAAACACAGACACAGTCACTTCTTTTAGCTCTAAAATTATCAGGCAGTCAAAGAAGATAAGTAGATCCGCTAGTCAAAAGAGAAAAACAATAGCTTTTTCTGTAATATTTCTATGAAAAGGCAAAACAATTAATGGCCAATAATTTTTAAATGTGCTTGCACACACCATCTCAACTGGTCCTCAAAAGAATCTTACAGAAATAGAAGCATATGAGGGAATAAAGGATGTGACAGAGACCACTTGGTTCCATCACTTGTTAACCCTGGGAACTTGGGTAGGTTGATTAATCTCTGTGTACTTCAGTTTTCTGTCAGATAGAGTAATAATTGTACCTATTATAATTATTTCCTCTCAAGGAGTATTGAGTGGATTAAATAAATTGCCAGTGTAGAAATTCAGAAGAGTGCCTGGCACATAATAAACACTCAATAAATGTCAGCCATTGCTATTATTTTTCTTTAGGAAGAAGTAATGAAAATACAGAGAGGGGAAAGGATGTGCCTAAAGATAATAAAGATAGTAAGACTGAAACAGATAGTAAGACTGAAATGTCCTCTGTGTATATTTCCTGCTCTTTATACACTACCTCACTGCTTTTGCTCATTAACAATTTCTCAGTGAAACTGAGTACTAAAAGTGAAATTAAAGAGAAAGTGAGACATTTTTAAAAATTAGAACTTTTTCTTACTCCTCCAACAGGTAATGATAGTGTTTTAACATCCCAAAGAGATAAAATACAGCACTGTCCAGTAGAAATAAAGCGCAAGTCACATTTCTGTAGCCGTGTTAAAAAAAAGTAAAACAAGCAAGTGAAATGCATTTTTATAATGTTTATTTTTTTAAATATTCATTTACTTTTGAATAAGACAAAGCACGAGCAGGGGAAGGGGCAGAGAGAGAGGGAGACACAGAATCTGAAGCAGGTTCCAGGTTCCAAGCTGTCAGCACAGAGCTTGACGTGGGGCTCGAACTCACAAACCGCAAGATCATGATTTGAGCTGACGTTGGACACTTAACCAACGGAGACACCCAGGTGCCCCTTTTTGACATATTTAAGGGCTGAGTTGTATCCACCCCAAATTTGTTCGAATCCTAACTCCGAGTCCCTCAGAATGGGACTATATTATGAAATATGATCTTTTAAGAGGTAATTAAATTAAAATGAGACCAGTAGGGTAGGCCATAATCCACTATGACTGGTGTCCTTATTTGGACACAGGCGTACACAGAGGGAAGGCCATGTGATGACACAGAAAGAAGTTAGCCATCTACAAACCAAGGATGGAGGCCTCAGATGAAACCATCCCTGCTGATATTTTGCTTTGATCTCAGGTTTCTAGCTTCCAGAATTGTGAGAAAATAAATTTCTGTTGTTGAAGCCACTTTGTGGTGTTTTGTTACAGCAGCTCTAGCACACAAATGCAATATATAATTAATATAAAAGTCACTGATGTGATACATCCTTTTTTTTTTTTTTTTTGGTACAGAGTATTGAAATCAAATAGGTACTTAAAGCATATCTCAACATGGACCACCCATGCTTCAAGGGTTTAGTAACCATCTGCAGCTAGTGGCTATTGCCCTGGACAGTGTAAGTACGGAGTAGCAACATGATGTTATATCTTTTATATAAAATGGTTTTTTAAGTTCTAAAAAAATACATGTTTATTTTTAAAAACTTTATGAATGATTACTTAACAATCTTATTCTTAAGTTCCAATTCCACTGCTAAAACAATATTGCTGATTCATTCTGATAAAAATGTTTACATTAGATTCATATTCTCAGAATGGCTACCTGATAAATCCTATGTTTCCTAGGTAAGTGTTCAGATTTGTATTTTCCTTTGGTCTTGGCATCAAATGAGATATTGAGAGACCATAAAATGATCTCATTAATAGGTTGTACAGCGAATTTTAATTTTGACTGAGATATTGTCAGTATAAGGACAAACTTCAGTGAACATTTATGACTTTAGGATGATAAGAAGATAGAGTTATATGCTCTACAGGAATCCACCTGAAATGATGATGGTGTTGGTAGCACACGTCATTCTTCTCCCTGCACAAACGATTCTTCTAACTTACAGATATTCCAGACCTTCAGCTGGGATCTGATATTAGCTTAATGATCATTTTGTTGCTCATGAGTATCTTAATCACAGAGACAAGATCTCCTTCTTCCCCAAATCAGATAAGTTTGCTAATAATGCATGGTTCATTGAAAAGTTTGTCAGAGGGCTAAGGATGAACTGGTATTGGGGAAAGCTTGAAGGTTTTAAAAACCATAGGACTGTTTACGCATGTCTCAATGCACAGCCATTGAGGGCTGCTGTTAACTGGAAAAAAAACAAATGGTTTTGAAAGCCACTACTGTTGTGACAAATCCTGTACCTTTAAGGACTATGAGTACTCACAGCCCAGTGTTTGGTTGTTTTTACTCTTCTGTATGTACTCATCTACAGGATGCATAACTCATAGTTTTATTTGGAAATGGGTAATCTTTAGGTAAAAACAGGACAGGCCTTATATAACCTAAAGGATTATTGTTTCTTGACTTTTGGGGTTTAGGGATGTGTTCCTGGGGATAAGACATCTTTTCAAGGGGCGCCTGGGTGGCTCAATTGGTTAAGCATCTGACTTTGACTCAGGTCATGATCTCACAGTTCATGGGTTCAAGCCCCTCGTCAGGCTCTGTACTGACAGTTCAGAGCCTGGAGCCTGCTTCGGATTCTGTGTCTCCCTCTCTCTCTGCTCCTCCTCCACTCATGCTCTGTCTCTCTCTCTCAAAAATAAATAAACATTAAAAAATTAAAATAAATAAAAAAGAAATTTTTTCAGTGACAATGTAAACATTTTGTGTTTTTGTTTACTATATTTTTTAAAAACCATAGTAACTTATAAATATATTTCTATCATTTCACACATTGATATTTCAGTTAGTATTTTTAAATTCATTTTTATTAAAACAATTAAAATTTTTTTTTAATGTTTATTTATTATTGAGAGGCAGAGAGAGAGACAGAGAATGAGTGGGGGAGGAGCAGAGAGAGGAGGAGACACAGAATCCGAAGCAGGCTCCAGGTTCTGAGCTGTCAGCATAGAGCCCGACACTGGCTTGAACTCATGAACCATGAGATCATGACCTGAGCCAAAGTTGGACGCTTAACTGACTGAACCACCCGGACAGGCCTTCTGTTGGTATTTCTAAAAGATAAGGACTCCTTTTCAAAAAACAACCTTAATACCATTGCCACACAAAAAATATTTAACAAGAATCATTTAACATCAGTGACTACTTTTTAAGCCTTTCATTTGGGAAAATTTAAATATATGTAAAAGTAGAGAGAGTAAAGAGAATAACAGAAATTAACCTCTAGGTGCTCATTACTCAGCTTCAACAATGCGCCACATGGCTGTCCTTGCTCCCTCTATATTCCCCAACTACTCTGAGGTAAACTCCAACATCGTGTCATTTTATCTGTAAATATTTCAGTACGCATTCCTAAAAGAAACGGACCCTTAGAAAACATAACCACAATACTATTATCACACCGAAAAATATTAATCATTTCTTAACTTTACGAACATAGTTGACCCTTGAACAACACTGGTTTGAACAATGTGGGTCCATTTATACACATTTTTTTTATAAACACAGTATAGAATACTGTAAATGTATTTTCTCTTCCTTATAAATAATATTTTCTTGGGGGGCCTGGGTGGCTCAGTCGGTTAAGCGTCCGACTTCGGCTCAGGTCATGATCTCGTGGTCCGTGAGTTCGAGCCCCACGTTGGGCTCTGTGCTGACTGCTCAGAGCCTGGAGCCTGTTTCACATTCTGTGTCTCCCTCTCTCTCTGACCCTCCCCCGTTCATGCTCTGTCTCTCTCTGTCTCAAAAATAAATAAACTTTAAAAAAAATTAAAAAAAATAAATATTTTCTTTTCTCTACCTTACTTTGTTGTAAGAATAAAGTATATAATACACAGAACATACAAAATATGTGTTAATTGATGGTTTATACTAATGGTAAGGCTTCTACTCAACAGGTTATTAGTAGTTAAGTTTCTAAGGAGTCGAGAGTTATACTGCACAGGGTGCATGGTTCCCCTAAACCCCACTTTGTTCAAGGGCCAGTGTTCACAGTATACTTCCTCAACTGTCTTTGAAAAAACTGATTTAAAGTTTATGTGTTGGAACTGGAATCCAAATAAGTCCATATACTATGAGGGGTAGATACATTTCTTAGGTTTATTTTAATCTATAGGCTTCTCCTCTAACTCATTCTCTTTCTTTTTGCCTTGAAATCTATTGTTTTTGTTCAAAAAGGCGGGAGGAGTGGGAGTAGGTCATTTGTCCTGTAGATTCCACCCAACTTCCCAGTTTGGATTTGACATATTTAATCCACCTGGATATCATTTCATGGGTTCTTCTACCGCCTGTGTTTCCTATAATGTGGTACTTCAATCTCTAGACTCAATTATTACTTTTTTAAAAAGTTTTTTTAATGTTTATTTATTTTTGAGAGAGAGTGTGAGTGGGGGGGAGGGGAGAGAGAGAGAGGGAGACACAGAATCAGAAACAGGCTCCAGGCTCTGAGCTGTCAGCATAGAGCCTGATGCAGGGCTTGAACTCACGAGCCATGAGATGATGACCTGAGCTGAAGTCATACGCTTAACTGACTGAGCCACTCAGGCACCCCTACTCAATTATTACTTTTTAAGTGACTCTTTTTGAGTTAGGGACAGGAAACTACCTCAAAATTGATATGCAGACTAGATACTAATATTGTAGAGTAGAAAATGAGCCCCTTATACACAGCATAAACACTATTTCCTGTTGTCCTCTTTGTAGAGTATTTATCTTGGTCTAAACTGGTTTATTAAATAGATAATTGTTACACTTAACCTATGCTATATATTAAGCATACAACATAGGATGAGAAATGTACTAGGTGCCCTGAGAAGTTAAAGGGAGGAACACAACACAATTTGTTCTCTTAAGAAGTTTACCATCTATTTGGGGAGGAGCAGATTAACAGGCAGGACACAAGGTGTCCTAATCACAGCGTGCAATAAATGCTAAGTGCTATGATAAAGCCTCTTAGTGTAATCAGTTTTCCAAGAAAAGAGTGATTATTCTAGAGTTTTCAGGAGCCAGACAGAGAGAAAGCATGTGAGACTTGGCCTGGTTGTATTGGGACATGCAGACATCCAGAAGACATGCAGGCAAGGGGAACAAAAGGAATGGAGGTAGACATTAGCTTGATCTATTTGGGGAAATATTTGGGAGTGCATGGTAAAAGCATGTTGAGTGGAAGGAGACATATTTGAATTGTGAAATGAGTGGCCTGTTGTGGAGAGTTCAAGTTAGGCCAAAGAGAGGAGATGCGACATGGTGGGCATGCAATGTCACCAGAAAGGGTATGATCAAATGGTGTTTTAGGAAGATTACTATGGCGGCCGTTTTCAGGCTACATTTATGTAAGGAGGGAAGGACTGGAAGCAGGGAGGCCAATTACGGTCTACGTTAGAAATGGCATGTATATATCCAGGTACCCGGTCACAAAATGTTTCTTATAGGGGAGGAAAGACATGTGTTTAACATGAAGTTAAAAAAGGGAGCCAGTAGACAAAAGGTGAAAGATACCAGAGAAGGCAGTTGTATACATGAGATTTTAGATGGTGTCAAAAGCAAATGAGATTTAGTGTATTGGTAAAGGAGGAATATTTAGAAAGATCTTCCTTCTATATCATATTCCAGCTATATCTAGCCATTCACTATTTCCAGATCAAACCACACACACCACAACCTGGCGCCTTTGGCCATGCTGCCCCTTGAATGTGAATGCCCTTTTGCCTAAAAATCTGACTGCTAAAATCTTTCTATTATTCAGGGTCTGGTCTATATGTCACCGCCTGTGTGATATAACCTTCCCTAGAGAAATTAATTAAAATTGATCTCTCCTTCCTACATATTCATAGCTTATTTAAATGTTTTTCTTAAAAATTTACATTTTTCCCCCATGAATATTATTGATTGCTTTCTACTAGGCTTTTTCCACTGTATTTTAATGCACTGCAGTTACTATTCTACGGTGCTCGATAAATGAAAGCGGCATCTTTCTTCTTGAAGGCTTAAGGGAAGGCCAAGAAGAGAATGGGGAAGAATGAAGATAAGGGTATTGGCAGCTTCATCCGGTTCACCTCAGTGCTCTCCCAGAGAAAGAGGTGACATGCCTGCCTAGAAGGAAAGTGAGGGATGGATGTGAAGGGAAGATCGGATTTGGAGCAGGTGCCAGGTGAGTCAAAAAGAGGTAAGAGGAGGAAAAGTTCCTTTAAATGTTGGGTACCATAAATTTGCAAGGACCAGGTTTTTGCAGCAAGTTTTCTTTTAGGAGTTCATAGTTGGAAGGACAGAGAAAGAAGACAGCATAAAGACCAGTCCACAATGCCTGGTGCAGTGAGCGTTACCATATTCAGTAACAAACATTTAACATGGGAGAGTGGGGGTGTGGCACAATGATGCCTCAGAGGACACTGAGATGATGAGCCGGCGTTCAGGTTGAGGAAAGAAACTAACACAAGCTGTCAGGCCAGGTTCTCAGTTCGGTTGCCAAGAATAGCCTGGTATGATTTTGAAGGATACTGATGCCTGGGCCCGGCCCACAGAGACTGTGATTTAATTGATCTGGGCTGAGGCCTGGAGCATCTGTGTTTTTAAAAGTGTCCCCAGGTGAGCAACCCTGCAGTAAGGAGATACAGATGGGGAAAAGCAGAAGGGGTTAGGGGACTGAAGGTTCTACTGAGGATAGAGTACAGGATGAAGTAAAAATGCTATTTATGGTCTCAGGTCTGAAAATTCCCAGGAAAAAGAAGGATCTGACTTTACATAAAAGAAAGTATCTATGTTTTAGGATCCAAATGTGATCTCAGCTAGTTTCCACTGGACAGACGTCATTATTCCCTGACAGTCATAATTGGCACTGTGGTAGGCAGATGGTTGAACGGTAAAAGAAACTTTACAAAAAAAAAAAAGTTATTTCAAAAAGAAAGTTGCCTACCCACAACAGACTTGCAGGGTCTTTCTGAGGCCACGTGCGACAGAGGAGAGACAAGTGCCGAGAGGACACAGGATGCTCAGGAAATCTCATCTTGGCCAGACCCAAGGTCAGTCATTTCAGCTGATCACAAGAGACCTCCTGTGGGAGGCCTTGGAGCACCTCTCTGACTCCAACTGTAAAAATCAGGCTTAGCCCTGGTTTTCTTAGTAGCCATTTATGGCTCTCATTCATAAATTTGGCTAAGAGGTTTTTGAATTCATTTACATTTCCTGCCAGCACCACCTTTTGGGACCAAAGAGCTCCATAAGTTTATAACCTGCTGTGTGAAGTAGATTTCCTTTCATTTTCCCTAAACTTACTTCACTGTGTTTTAAAGAGTGCCCTCCTTGTCCTAAAAAGAAAAAGTAAACAGGATTATAAGATGAGGACAGATTGGCTGAAGTAAGCAGGGCAGAAAAAGAGCTAGGTGTTATAAGGAACCACAGACTACCTTAAATCCGAAGTATAGTTTTAAAAGACAAACATGGCTGGAATGTGTGACCAAGAGGGGAGCTGAGTGTGCCACACAACAATGGCTCCATTGTTCTCAGAACCCCCTAGACCCTTCCAGGGGCTCTGCATCCTGTTTGGGGCACCACTGCTCAAATGAAAGGGAGAACTTGAATGTTTAGCAGATATCAATAATACTGATTAAATCACTGGAAAAGAAAGAAAAATTCAACAACTGTGGATTTTTCTGGTTAGAGAAAAGAAAACTGTTCCATACAAACGGATCTAGGATATGACGTATAAAATGGAAAATAGTTGCTCTACATTTGAGTTAAAACACAAAGAGAAGGAACCGGCACGCATCAGATGGTCGTTCAGCTTTGCCATGAGAAGGAAGCTCCCGACACTGGCAGTTATATGTAGGACTGAGAAAACTATGCATTTCTTAAAAATTCCTATTTCCAGAATGATTTGGGGCTCATCTTGTCTTTGCACTTGCCTCAACGGATTTTAAAGACAGCTAACTGAGTTATTTACCTAAGATGCTTAGGAAATAAGCACCTTAGAAAATAAAGAAATTTGTGGTTAAAATATTAATATGTGTAATTTTTGGAACTATAAGGAAACAATAAGTATTTAAAAAACATATTAATTTTAGTGGGCCGAATAGTAAACCAAACTATCTGTTGCATTTTTTTCCTCCAAGGTCTTAGTACGAAGTTGATTAAAGGAAAGTTTTGTGTTTTAATGGAAAATAGGGCAAAGGTTATGTGTAACAGGAATCCAGTCATGTAAAGCTTGCAGAACGCAGGTTAGGCTCATAAAACTGCTCATTAAAATGCTCTGTTCTGAAGCAAAAGCAAATAAATGAGCTCAAGGAAAAGAGCCACAGAAATCATCTAGAAATATTTCCATGAAAGACTGTGAAAATAGTCCTCCCTAGTCATAAGAAATGTTCAGTTATTGCTTATACAAATAGCCACACTTAAAAGACTTTTAAATACCTTCCCTGCAATGCTGGTTTTGACCTTCTGCCAAGAGCTACTTAGTGTTTTTTTTTTAATTTTCTGAATAGACCATATGATGAGCAAAAAATAAAAAGGCACACACACCAGAAGTTTTAAAAACAGCATTAGCAGAATAGTTTAGTTATTAACCCCACCCCCAAATTCTGGTTTAAATTTAGCAAATTTACAAGTCCTACCCTGGTTTAAAACCCCAATCCCAAATTATAGAAATGAAGACCAAAAGAATCTTGAAGATTTACAGAGTTAGAATTCTCTACAGATCATTATCTTCTAGTACAGAAAACGTAGATGGAGGAATTTAAATTAATAATGGTAATGTCTTGCCGGCAGAATAATGAGCAGCGAGAGAACTTCTAAGAAGGCAGTTAGCCCCAGAGCAATTCAGACAGACCGTGCTTACACAACGGCTGGCTGGTCTGTAAGGCCTCAAGCCAAAAACAACACCGACTGCCAGCAGTGCCCATCACTTACAGAGGGAACGGCACAACTTGATGCTGATGAAGTGTGTGTCGGGGTGGGGGGTGGGGTGTCCAGACACGTATCTTATTTTTAATGTAAATTCGGTGATGCCCTCTTCCCTGTCTGAGTCACAGAGGGGCGACCTGGTGCAATCCCAGCATGTCAAGGGATCAACCGGAAGGAGGCCAGCTTACCGAAAACAAAACCGCTCCAGAAAGCAGCACCAGTAGTGAGGCATGTGGTCTGAATTCACACCCTACTGCTCTATCTGTGGCTTTTCCTTGCACCATTTCCATAGCCTGTTGCTCCCGGGAGGGAGTCAACAACAGCATGGATGTTCTGCCCACTCATTTTCTGTTTTTGTTTTTTGTTTTTGTTTTTTTGAAGTAGAAGGAATTACCAATGGCAATACTCTTTTTTTCACTCCAATCTATCTTAAGAAAAGCAGTCTGCAGCTCACTGGTGAGACAAGACGCATCAAACTAGGAGAGATTCCTTTTAAAAAAGCAAGGCTGGATTGCAACAGGCTTCCTGCCAACATTCAATCAGGTTTTGTTGTTGTCCTCCTCACTGCCGCTGCGCCTTTTCACTTTTGGTGGGGAGGGAGCTGACTGAGAACCTTGGCTAAAATAAAAATACAGAACTATTTTACGCAGCTAAACCAACTCTCACATCCTGTGAGATAGCCTAGACATTTGATAAACACATCTTGGCAACAACAGCTCATCTCTTCAGAGTTAGCTATGAAAAGGGTATTTCCTAATTCACCCCACGCTAAACAAAATCATCTGCTGTCTTTTTTTCCCACTGGCCTCTAACATACCTTATTCTGGAATGACGCTTTCCTGTGCTTGGGTAGATTTTGAAAATCAGCATTATCTTTTCCACAGTGGTAGTTTACATTTTACCTACACACACACACACACACACACACACACACACACACACACACACGCATTCTTGCACAAGTTAGCAAGATTTAAAGCCTCTCATTTTTTATTCTTGAAACCCCGAAAGGGAAACTGTTCTTCATGTGCCAAGGAATACAGCCATTCATTATTTTTTCTTCCTTTCTCCCTGTATATCCTCCCAATAGGATTAAAAGCAGTCTGGGGAGTGGAGTATGGAGGTAGAGGGAGAGGGGGTGGGAGGGAGGCACTTTAATAGCCTCTACTACACGGATTCAACACAGTAGGGACCTTGTGCTTCAGACTCCAACTGTTTCCTTCCTTTTAAGCCTTGCACTTGGCCCTCTTCTACTGAAGCCATACACTGATATCTCTGGACAGAGGAGGTAACTAATAAATGGCCTTTCTGAGAATGAGGGAGGATGGAGAGGCCTAGGAAAACTATCACAACCCTATCTTTGATTTTTTAAAATAAATTTCATCTTGAAAGAATTTGTTTTACAAAAAGGTTGCAAAACTAATACAAAGAATTCCTGTATACTCTTGACCCAGATTCCTTAAACGTTAACATCGTCTGAAACCACACAATCATGGTCAGTCAGGAAATTTTGAAAAGTATTGGCCAGTTATTTTATGGTGTCTCTCAGTTCGAGTTTATCTGATGTTTCCTCATAATTAAACTTAGGTTATGCATTTTTTTCCCTACTAAAGCCACATAAATGATGTATCCTTCTCAATGCATTACATCAGGAGACACGTGATATCAGTCTGTCCTATTGCTAGTGATGGTTAAGATGGTGTATACCAGGTTCCTCCATTGTAACATTTCTATTCTTTTCCTTTCTAGAATTAAGAAGTATTATTTGCATGCTACTTCGAGAGTATGTAACTATCCTGTTTCTCATCATACTTTCACCTACTAATGTTAGCATCCATTGATGAGTCTTGAGAGAAACAATTACTACTACGGTGTTTTGCAAATGGGGATTTTCTAGCTTCTCTTCTAATAGTATCACTTGGAATTATACGTAAGGAAGAGCTTTCCCTTCTTCATTTAGTTATTCAGTTATTGATTTACAGAAGTATAGTTTCTTATTTTATTCTATGGGTTATAATCCATTACGGTCATAATTTTTGTTGCCGACATTGTCCCAGATTTAGTCACTAGAAGCCTCCCTCAAGTTGTCTCCTGTATCCTTAAATATGTTCCCATCATTTTTTCTTTACTTTCTGACAACATAAGGTATTCTGCGGTCTTTTTGTACTTTCTCCAGTCCTGAATTTCTCCAAGAAGCTGTCAGTTCCTTTAATGGGAAAATAGGATAAGGGTGCCTGGGTGGCTTAGTCGGTTAAGCGTCCGATTTCAGCTCAGGTCATGATCTTGCAGTCCATGAGTTCAAGCCCCACTTTGGCCTCTATTCTTACAGCTTGGAGTCTGGAGCCTGCTTCAGATTCTGTGTCTCCCTCTCTCTCTCTGCCCCTCTCCGCTCATGCTCTGTCTCCTCTCTCTCAAAAATAAACAAACATTGAAAAAAAATTTTTTTAATAGTATAAAATAATTCTACCTTTGCTTGTCAGTCAGAGTGGTCCATAAGTCTCCTAGTGGTAAAAAGTCACCACCATGTGGGTTGGGAGAAACAAAGGCTCTGAACCTCCAGTGTTTTGGGGGATAAAATTTTCACAACTATAAACTGCAATAAAATATGTCTTTCCCACTTCACCCTAAATTGGAAATCCCTGGTAAATAATAGAACTCACATAACTGAATGCTCAGGATCAACAAGATATATATTTTTTGAAATCGGAAGTATTGTGAGATTGTGATTTATAATAAAAAAATATACGTTTGGTCTTGGTCTTGTTCTTGGCACAGAGCTCCCAAAACCCTTAGAATTTTCTAAGTGATAAGAGTCAGACACAAAAGTGTCCTTTGTTATTGACAACAAGCCCCTTCAACCACACCTGTGTTTATATTAATGAGGAGGCCTTTGGAAAGCACCTAAGGATGGGGGCTGGTTACCAGTGGAACCAACCAGTGGAACTTTCAGCTTCATCCCCCTCACCTCTGGGGAAGTGGGGGGTGCTGGAGATTGTGTTCATCGCCAATAGCCAACGGCCAATGATTTAATCAATTGTGCTTCTGTAATGAAACCTCCATAAAAAAAGGGGGTGGGGTTTGGAGACTTTCCAGGTTGGTGAATACGTGCAGGTACTGGGAAAGGGGCATGCCCAGAGAGGGCAAGGACACTTGGTGTCCTCCCACATACCTTGCCCTGTGCATGTCTTCCATCTGGCTACTCCTGAGTTAAGTCCTTTTATAGTAAACCACTAATCTAGTAAGTAAACTGTTTTCTGAGTTATCTGAGCTGCTCTAGCAAATTATCAAACCATAACAGGGGGTTGTAGGGACTTCTGAATTATTTGGCAGGTGGGTCAGAAGCACAGGTGACAACCTGAACTTTTGATTGGTGTCTGAAGTTGGGTGAGAGAGTGGAGCACTCTTAGGGAACCGAACCCTTAATCTGTGAGGTCTGACGTGCCATCTTCTGGAAGGTAGTGTCAGAATTGAGTTAAATTGTAGGACCAATCTGGTGTCACAGAATTGCTTAATGGGTGGAAAATGCACACATCTAGTTTCAGATGCAGTGATGTGCAGCAGAGTTGTGTGAGAGTAGAGGACGTGCACAGAGGAGTGTGTTTTCTTCTTAGAGATACTTATGGATATTTCATTGTAAACTAAAAACCCACCCCAACTTTTGTTATGCTTACCATGGTATAATTTGGAGTAAAACAAGTAAATCTTTTACTAAAGTGCTTTAACATTGTTTTTCTGATTGTTTTACAAGGCACAGGTGAACAAAAGACAATTAAAACTAAGTGGTAATATAATTAAGTACATAATAAACTGTTTAGTTTTGTGGGGAAATAAAACTCACTATTCACATGGCTTTTAATTACCAGACATTATTATTATTGTTGTTTTCATGTTGGCTTAGATTTACCTAAACGTTTATCCATTTCTTTGTCCATATTTTCTTTTTTTTAACAGTTAGTTATTTTTGACAGAGAGAAAGTATATGTGAGCGAGTGAGTAGGGGAAGGGCAGAGACAGAGGAGAGAATCCCAAGTAGAGAAAGGGAGGGAGAGAGAATACCAAACAGGTTCCACACCATCAGTGCAGAACCCAACGCAGGGCTCGAATCCATGAATCGTGAGATCATGATCTGAGCTGAAATCAAGAGTTGGACACTTAACTGACTGAGTCACCCAGGCACCCCATTTTGTCCATATTTCTTATGGATCATTATCCTTCTTCCTAAAATACTTCTTTAAGACGTTCTTTTTGTGTGCCATCTGTTGGTGGTAAATGCTGTTTTGTTGTTTAAAATGTCTTTATTATACCCTCACTTTAAAATAATGCTTTAATTAGGTTATTCAATTCTAGGTTAACAATATTCTTCTCTCTGTACTTTGAAAATTATTCCATTATTTCTGGTTTCCATTGTTGCTCTTAAGAAGCCTTAATTTTTGTTCCCTGGAAGTTTATCTCTCCTTTTTCTCTGGATGCTTTTAAGATCGTCTCTTTGTCTTTGGTGTTTGGCAGTTTCATTACAACGTATAGCTGTATGTTATCTGTGGTTTTCCTAGATCTTGGAATTCATGACTTATATCAATTTTGGAAAAATTTTAGTTACTCTCCCATTCTCTTCTAGAATGACGATTAAACATGTGTTAGACTTTCTCATGCCATCTTTCATGTCTCATATCTTTCCTATCTCTCTGTCTCTCTATGCTGCATTCTGGGTGATTTATTCAGTTATGCAGCCAGTCGTGTGTAGGAACTAGCATGTGCCAGCATATGGGAACCAATTGACAGTATATATTCCCAATTCTGCATTCACTATCATCACACTGGTGATTTAAATTGGCCATTGTAGGAGTAGATACAGAATAGAAACTGGCAATGTTAAATTACAGGGACTTTTTTCTACTTCCCTGGAGAAATAATTATTAAACATTTATCAGCATGCTACTGTATACAATCTATTTCACTTAGTCTCTCTTGAGCTGTTTAATCTATTTGTGAAGTTTTAACTTCAATCACCATTTTTCATTTCTAAAAGTTCTATTTGGTTCTTCAAAAAATATACATTGTCTTTTTTTTTAATTTTTTTTAACGTTTTATTTATTTTTGAGACAGAGAGAGAGCATGAACAGGGGAGGGTCATAGAAAGAGGGAGACACAGAATTTGAAACAGGCTCCAGGCTCTGAGCTGTTAGCACAGAGCCCGACGCGGGGCTCGAACTCCCGGACCGCGAGATCATGACCTGAGCCGAGATCGGATGCTTAACCGACTGAGCCACCCAGGCGCCCCTACATTGTCTTTTTTTAAAAGTTGTTCTTTTCTCAAGTTTGTGATTTGCTCTATTTAAACATTTAAACATAATCCAAACTCTTTTCTATTGTTTGTTATTCTCTCTTATTTTAATAGATTTTTAAAAGTTTATTTATTTTGAGAAAGAGCATAGGAGGGGCAGAGAGGGAGAGGGAGAGGGAGGGAAAGGGAGGGACAGAGAGAGGGAGAGAGTGAGGGAGAGAGAGAATCTCAGGCAGGCTCCGTGCTTCAGCACAGAGCCCAATGTGGGGCTTGAACTCATGAACCGTGAGATTATTACCTGAGCTGAAGTCAAACACTTAACCGACTAGGCCACCCAGGCACTCCAATTTGTTATTCTCTTGACTCACTCATGATGGTTTCTTTTTCTCTTTTGTCTTGCCTTGTTTTTTTTTTTTCTTTTCTTTTCTTCCCTTCTTTCTTTTTTCTTCCTTCCTTCCTTCCTTCCGAGTACTTTTAAATGCTGGATTGTGTATTTAGGTTCAACTGGGCTTTATTTGTGTGAATCCTATTAGGACTGGTGTGAGGCTGTGTACCTTCAGAGAGTATTTATGTTTCTGTGGGCTCCCAGAATGGCTTCCACCCAGGGCCACTTTACGTTAATATCTCAGTTTTCATTCTGCTTGCCCATGTAAGTGGTACAAACTTGACCCCCAAATCATATGGATTCTCTAACAATGGATTCTCAAAGATGTTTGTTTACCCAGCATTTAGGGTGAGATAAATAACTTTGTTTTCTTCCATTCCTGGCAGATAGATTCTTCTAGCAGGGGTATATCTTGGAGGGTCCTGCTTACTGCAGAAGCCTTGGTTTCAATTTTCCAACTTGTTCTGGCTGACATCTTTTCCCCTAAACCCATACGACTGTGTAAACCCAAAAGCTCTTGAGTACAGTGATGGCAAACACCCCAAGGACAGCTGTGGCCTCACCATAGTCTTAACCCTCTACTTTCCTGTTCCCTCTTTATTTTGGCCACCACAGTGTTTTCTCATCTTTCTTGTGCGCTCAATTAGAAATTTAAAAGAGCACTTCTCACACTGTCCTCAAAATTTCTAGATGTTTTGAAGTCAAGACAGCTAGTCTAAAAACTGCTGAAATCAAAGTCCGCGTGCCTGTAAAAAAGATCCTTTCCTAAGCTTAGAACAATTTAGAATTATAAAGATTTGAGAACTCTGATTGGTGCTAAGTCTTTTCTTTTACTTCAAAATATTCTATAGCAAAACATTTATATCCCACAGACAGACACACACACACCCATCGACACACTATACATTAAGTACTACGATGTGCTGACACTATTATTAGCTATTCAGAATAGCTACTGAGCCTTGCAAAACACTTTGTAAACCATGAATAAGTGAAATCAGAGGTTGATACTCAGAGGAATTTACATCCTAACCACCAATTTTTTTTTTTTTTTTTGCCAAATTTTACTTGGGTTCCAAGTACTTTAGACCCCTAGGATTCATTTGATGCTAGTAACAATCCTTTGTACTATTCCTATGAATATGAATATATACTTTGTATAGAGTAGAGGTATACAATTTTCAAATTGTTTTACTTATATAATTGGTTTTGAGTTGATTTTTTTTTTTTGAGAGAGAGAGAAGAGAGAGAGAGAGAATCCTAAGCAGGCTCCACACTCAGCACAAAGCCTGACGTGAGGCTTAATCTTGCAACCCTGAGATCATGACCTAAGCTGAAAGCAAGAGTTGGACACTTAACCGAGTGAGCCGCCCAGGCACCCCAAGGTTTTGAGTTTTCACATAGACAGACTTACTTAGATTTATTTCCTTTTCCAGAAACCAAGAGTCAAAACAGATGCATGATTTTTTCCAAGGCCATACAATAGAAGTTGAAGAGGTAGAATAGAAAGTCAGTTTTCAAAGCTCTAAGTTCAGTGTGATCAGCACAGATCAATCAGAAAAACTGGGGCATTTCCCCATCTCTATGGGGAAGAAAATCCTATTGGAACAGAGGACTCCGGGACTAGGTCGGGGGGCCACATGGATATACATTTGTAAAGCATGGTTCCATTTTAGTTCAGTTTTAATCATTTATATGTTTTTGAGGTGTTTTTTTTCTCCCCTGAGGTAACCCTCAGGAATGCTATAGTGATTTAGGAAATGTTTAGTTCAAAGAAGTTCTACAACAGAGATACTGGTACAGAGGACTGGTATGCTAACGGCCTGCTCATTCCCTGCCTTTCTATTTCCAATTAACATTCACATAAAAAAATCAGTAGTTCACTCATTAAAATGACTTCTTCATTTTGAATGCAATAACAATTTTCAGACACTGTCTCTGTACCTTCACAGGCAAATCCTTACAAACCAGTAAACTGGGACTCTTCATGAATTCTTGCACTCTCAGTGAGATTTGTAGTGACAGTTTTCGGTTCAAAAGTGCATTCTTGTAACTAGACTACATGGGATCGTCCAGTGGAATGAAGTCCAGTATCACATACACAGCTGTACTCTGAGAAGTAATTTTAGACGTCAAGATAATGTATGTCGAAGCTGTGCAAAACCACAACCCACCAGTGGATCACGATGCCTTTTGGCAAATGCTGTTTATTGTGTTAGTCTCTGGCTGTACAATGATCTGGAAAGCTGAACGACTGGAATTTGTCACTTAAGCCATTCATCCTCAGCTGCCAAGAGGTGGGCGCATTCTGACCTCTGGAATTAAAGTTGGGCAGAGTTCCATACACTATCCTACTAAGAATGTGGTCACTATAGCTCCAATAAAGACATCCTGTTTCAGCAATACGGTGTAAAGAAAACTTCACAACTATCAAATGGTTTGGATGTTTTCCATTCATTTTTAGTTGGTAGACATCCATTTTCTTTTTACTTATGTCTAAACTAATTGTGTGTCTTGATATTACATTTTTTTCTATAGCTCTAACCTAAAAACAGCTGAAGTTATTTTCCTGAATACACATAAAAACTCCTGAGCTGAGACCTGATATATCAAGTTTCAGCCTGAAGAATTTTTTTGAGCCGATGGTTTATGCTGAAAACGCTGACAGATGTCGAACAGCCTCAGCAAAGCAATCTTTAAGGGAGTTCTGGGCAACAGCCCATGTGGCTGCTTTGAAAGTGCTAAATTCTTGTTGCTAAATAATTTTATTAAAAAAAATCCTATGATTTATTATATTAATATTTTAACAGATATTTGGAGAAAGCCATCAATTAATTACTCTGTCGCTAACTTTTGGAACTTGTTAGTTCTTATTTTGCATTTTCTTTGGGCACAAGAAATTCTATATTCATCATTCTAAAGGGCCAGATAAGAGCCAGGCTTCAGAAATTATGACCTTTAAAGCATAAAGCAGATACAGAAAATTTTAAAACTGCTGCAAGAAGTCCCCGAAACCAAGAGAATCTAGATGGTAAACATCTGCTAAATTTGTGGCAGTGATTTTTCTTTCCTGGTATTTTAAAATATGAGTCAGAGGACTCAAACTACAAACTACATACATCTGATCAGAAGCAACTGAATGTTTATAAGTATTCTACAGGGGGTTCGGACTGTCCCAGGAGGGTAGTATTTTAAAGGACATCAGTGGATGCAAATGAATCTCAGCCATAAGAAGGAAGAAGAGGTGAATAGTACTTTTGTCTCTGGGAGACTTGGAATTTCAGACAGGCTCCATTTTGGAGAATTCTATTTAGCTTGCCTGCATTTGCTGATGTTGTTTCAGTTGGGAATGGGAGAATGATATTCCTTATCCCTGCATCCTGAACTGTTCAGCAGTGTTATGCTATGCTGTTAACAGCTGGCAAGTTCCATGGATATGCAGATGGAAGAGTTCCCTGCTGATATAAAAAGATCTTATGAATTGTGTCTTGTGTAAAAGAGAGCAAAATCCTTTTTACAAAGTAAGTATAACATGAGTAAGAACTGCAATTTTTTTCTTCCCCTGTTGGTCTCTAGCAAACTCTCGTCTCTGACAGTCTAATACATAATCTAGACACTTTACTGCATTGCTGTGCTCCTTGGAAAACTGTTTTTACATTTTTTTTCTCCAAAGCTAAGCACTTCCTTTCTTCCTTTCTAGTTACGCCATGGTAGTTAGCAATCTTCTAAATGTCTGAATGCTGCATAAATAATTAAGTGGCACAGAATGTGTTGTTTTGCAAAGTAAAAAAAAAATCCACCCATCTAGATTCATGAGCATATTAAGTCATTAGCAAGAGGAATATTCCACCTACAAGAAATACACTAATGAGATAAAATGGAAGGGTGTGAAAAATGTGAGCAACTTTACAATGTTACCACCATACCAGAAAGCCCTAAGAATGGAAAGGCCAAGTCAATGGCCACTCAACATGCAGAAGAAAAAAGATGTTCTATACCAGCTTTATCTTCTTTGTTTGAAAAAAAATGGTGGAGTGATTATTTGTAATGTAAAATATAAAAATATCCACTAGGGTTATCATTTGGACCATCTGAGAAAACAACAGGTCTTTTTATTTTCAGAAATCTATACCAATTTAGCATTTTGTATGTATCATGTACATGCATCACCCGATGTACATGTTTACTGATTTAGTACAGTGTTTTTTCTGCCTCTTCTCCTCTCTCTTCTGGCCTCAGGACAAGTTGTCTACATACATGTGGATTTGGTGCTTTGTGTTTCTAACTGCTGACACTATAGTACTCCTCTTAACATATCACTCTACCATTAAAATGATTGTGCACAATCACTTAATTCAGTATAATAAATACTGAATGCAGAAATACTCTTTGGCCAAAATGCCCTAAATCACATGTGTATTCTTTTTTTTTTAATTTATTTTCTAATGTTTATTCTATTTTTGAAAGAGAGAGAGAGAGAGAGGGCACGCACACGCATGAGTGGGGTAGGGGCACAGAGAGAGGGAGACACAGAATCTGAAGCAGGCCCCAGGCTCCAAGCTGTCAGCACAGAGCCTGACATGGGGCTCGAACTCAAGAGCCCTGAGATCATGACCTGAGCTGAAGTCAGACGCTTAAGCAACTGAGCCACCCAGGAGCCCCACATGTGTATTCTTTTTTTTTTTTTTTTTTTTTTTTTTAATTTATTTATTTATTTTTTTTTTTAAATTTTTTTTTTCAACGTTTATTTATTTTTGGGACAGAGAGAGACAGAGCATGAACGGGGGAGGGGCAGAGAGAGAGGGAGACACAGAATCAGAAACAGGCTCCAGGCTCCGAGCCATCAGCCCAGAGCCTGACGCGGGGCTCGAACTCGCAGACCGCGAGATCGTGACCTGGCTGAAGTCGGATGCTTAACCGACTGCGCCACCCAGGCGCCCCCCCACATGTGTATTCTTTAGAAGTTTAATGAACACTGTCTTCATTTATTCCATTCTACTGGATTTGACTCAGAAGATGAATGTTTGGGAATTTTTTTTTTCATCTCAGTTTAGAAAATGGGTATTTAGTAATGTATTACTACTATATCTATCTATATTACCTTTATGTGAAATTCAAAACAGAATATTTTATGATTATTTTCTTGTTAAAATGATCTAAAATTAATAACAACTAGGTTTGATACGAAATCATAACACAATCAGCAGACTGAATAAAGACGGGTCACTTACTCTCAGGCAAATGAGGAAGGGAAAATGAAATGCACTGAGCTTGTACAAGCTCTCGCTGTACCTGTAACAGATCTAAAGTTGGCAGCAGCAAGCATTTACAGAGAACTTCTAAGTGCCAGGGATGGAACTAAGGGCCTTACTGATTTTATTTTCTCATTCAATCATCACAGTAATCCTCGAGGGGTGTGTGTCATTTCCCCATTTGCATATGAGGAAATTGAGGTTCAAATGTATTTGGTAATTTGTCCAGAAAGTGTTAAGAGCCAGCAGTCAAAACCTTTGCACCACTAGAAAATAGCCAGTCTACTTTAGATGGATAACCAAACATGTGGTGGAGGAACTGGTGAAGTGTCCAAGGGGAAAGGTGTAGAGAAGGGCAAAGGAAGAAATGATATCCCTTGGCGTGTGTGCAGGGTGAGGACCCCCAATATTGGGAGTGGTAGTATTGGGGGGCTAGCCAGAAAGTGTTCTGTTTGGTGACACCAGTTAACATAAATGGCATTATTCATTTATTAAAAATGCTACTGAGAAGATGGGAGGGTTGGGCAGGGCTGATGGTACCTCTCCAGAGTTTGAATTTACCATTTACGAGTGCTGTGAATTCAGGTAAGTTGTTTCACCTCTCCCAGCCATGATCTCTGACACCACATATCTGTTGTGATATCATAAATACATTGTGAGGACTGATGACATTTTAAAAACACTAGCACAATGCTTGGCACATATTGAGGCATTAAGCAAATGTTACTTCCCTCTTCTGTACTTAGTTAAGTTTCACTGAAATTTTCATATGTTAAACAGATTACTAATTTTTTTCCCAGCTTTTAAAATTTTTGAGTTCCTTGATTTTGTTATTTTTCTGGTTTGCATTAATTACAGTGAACAAAATATTCTATACAAGGATGTGTGATAAATTTGATAAAATATGATAAAACATGAGAATAATAATCAGAAGATATGAACCTGAGTCCTGGCTTTACCATTTATTTATACAATGATACTTACAGGTTAACTGATCAATAGACTAATTTTACTTCCTTTGTAGGGGATCCATCCTGGTTTCTTTTAAGATCTCTTTCTCCTTGGTGTACCATGATTTCACTATGATATGCTAGGTATGTATTTGTTTATTATTTAATCCTATTTAGGACTTGTTATGTTTCCTGAATCCAAGAATCAGTGGACTTGAACAATTTTAAAAAATTCTCAGCCTGCCTTGTCTCCCCCAGGGTACTTCTAGTATACAGAATTGGATTAACCATAACTCTTGGTTCATGGCACACTTTCAACATTGGTCAATGCACAGACCAATTTTATTTACTTATTTATTATTTAGATTTTTTTTTTTTTTTTCAACACTTACTATTTATTTTTGCGACAGAGAGAGACAGAGCATGAACGGGGGAGGGGCAGAGAGAGAGGGAGACACAGAATCGGAAACAGGCTCCAGGCTCTGAGCCATCAGCCCAGAGCCCGACGCGGGGCTCGAACTCACGGACTGCGAGATCGTGACCTGGCTGAAGTCGGACGCTTAACCGACTGCGCCACCCAGGCGCCCCTTTATTATTTAGATTTTTAACGCTAGTTATCTTTAGAATGAAATAAGCACCAGTGAATTCATTATCAAACCCCAAAGCTAGGACTTTTAAAATACGCTACGTCTATTCGTATGGTACCTTACACCAATCAACTCGTCATCTCCCTGCCTTTGCCACCACCTGAGGTAAGGATCAGTGAGAATAAACATCATTACCTTACTTTCCTTCTATTATTGTTTTATTGCATCTATATGTAGTTTTAAAGAGTTATTTTATCTTTTATTTTTAATTTCATAAAAAAGAGTAAGCAATATACAATCTCTCTCACTTATATTGCTAATTAGTTAATCGCCTGTGGTGTAGAGCTCAGCAAGATACACCACCTGTCTAACACCCTGTTTCCCTCAGCCTCCCCTACACGTCTTCAAACCAACTTTATGTAGTCACCCTCATTCACCTTCAGTTACTTCAATACACCATCATTTCTCTGAATTTTTACATGTATCGTTCCTTTGCCTGGGATCCGCTTCCCTTTCCCCAGCCTTCTCCCAGATTTTTACTTCTACCCTTAACATTTACCTCAAAAGTCACTTCCTTTCCAAAGCATTTTCTGATCTCCATTCTTGCTTGTCAAAAAAATAATTAGGTACCTCTCATCTTTACTTCCTAATTATTATAGTAATTATCATACATGGTGATGATAAGTGACTTTCTTATCAGTCTCCCCTATAGATTGGGACCTCTTTGAGGACAGGGACTCTTTCCTGCTATATACCTAGCATTAAGCATAGTGCTTAATTAGCACAATGAAGGTGCTAATTAAATGTCTGTAGAATAATAAGTGAATTAAGTGGGCACAACTACACTTAAAAGTATGGTAACTTTGACAAGGAAGACTTATTCTAATGATTAACAGCCTGTGTGTGTGTGTGTGTGTGTGTGCGCGTGCACACACATGTTATGTGTGATGCGTGGTTTAGATGATCTGCTCTCTAAAATTACACACGATTTTCTGACTTCCCATTGATAAAGAAAACTGAGGGCTAAATTTCCATTCACTGTGCCCTATAGATTTTGAAATGCTTAACTTACTACCATTCCCCCTGCCCACCCCCAAATGCTTTTGGAACCAGATTAATAGGGAGAAAAGTAATTCACTTAGAAAGCCTTCAACTCACAGTTGTCTGAGATGGTTTTGTCCACAAACATTATTTTCTCTAGCATAATCAATGTCTCTTTCTGAAGGAACCTCAAATAAGAAAGCAAGATTTAGCTGAGAAATTACTTTTTGAGAAACAAACATTTTTAAACTTGATGAAACTAAACCTTTGTGTTCAGGTTTTTAAAGGATGCCAGTTTAGCAAACATTCTAGACACATCTGATTTGGACATGAGACCCTACACATTAGTCATCAATAGGCAATGGAATAAAGCCTTTATAAGGATATAAAATGTGAAGTAATCTGAAGGCTTTTTGTGGAATATAATGAAAAGAATGCTAACATCTTTGGAAAAACACATTTTGTGGTATGTTTACATGTATCCTTTTGTGAGCTCACACACACAGGCAACAAAATTAGAATTCCATGGCTATTTTGTTTCAAAATTTAAACCATCAGCCATTAATATTTTGAAGTAATTCCTATTCTATTTCCAGTTTGAGCTGAGTCCATCATAACAACACTGTGAGAAAGGAAACAAACTGCATAGATTCCATCTGGCAAATCAGAGGCCTGTAGATCTGACTGTGGTTCAGCCTCTGGCGCCATCAGTTGGGCTCAAAATCAAAAGCTGTGGAAGGAGGTAATTAGCAGGGACTCTAGACCACTCAGTTGGCAACAGCAGGCTTCTTATAGCCACTGGGAAAGTGGGTGGGAAGGGGTTCAGAAATATTCTCTAAAATAACATTGTTCCTTTAGAATGGATGATTGCAATTATAGAGCTATTTTCATGAAAGAAAAGTTGATTTTGATTAACATTCATATCGACACATTTGTTAAGGTGTCAATATTTAATTGGAAAGTTCGACTACCAGCAAAGACGATTATTACAGATTTTTATTTAATAAGAAAACAAGTAGAGGACAACACCTTCTAACTCACTTACAAAGGTAAAAGGGTAACCCACCACCAATTCTTGGTAAGAAAGGGTGACCTTCCCCATCCCATTAATTTCAGCACAAATTAAACCAAGGAGAGGCATTTTGCCAAAACAGTGAAAATATAATCATGTAGGTCACGTTCAGAAGATAGTGTCCTCTGAATCTTGCCTGACCAGGCTGTTGATTTCTTAAACTTCAGTGTTAAATGGAAAGAAATTGGCTACATTTAAGCCACTCGATTTGGCTATAGACATGATCATTTACAGATGAAGGCGAAGCAGCCCCGAAATGAACAGAAGATGAGAAGACTGTGTTCCAAATTGACCAGCTGAAGGAAAGTTTATATTTTAAAAAAACAATCACTTGGTCAGTGACTCATGGGGAAAGAATTCTTAAGCTTTCTTCAGGGAAACCCCAGTAAATAACATGTATAATAAAATGGAGATGGTGTTGTCTGTTTTGTTGGGCCGTTCAGTCCACATAATAAACCATTTGGCAAAAAAAGGAACATTCTGAACACGATTCTCTCTGGGAAACCCCCAAACAGCAAGAACTACTGTGGCTTCCTTACAGTTTTACAGAATATTTTGTATCTCAGACTCGCATGTGAAATAAAAACTTGGAAGAAATGTGGAAAAAAATCTGCTTTTTGTTACAGAGTTGAGGATTTTTCAGTCGGGTGCTTCCATGATTCACACTGCACTCCACTCTTCTGAAACTCAAAACCACATATCATAAAAAGCAACACTGGCTCGAGTTAATTCTTCCTGCTTTATCCCTAGGAGAACCAACCGCTCTAAGTGTGCCCCACATGACACACAAGAGAAATGAATGAAAAGTTTTCGGCCTGCATCAATTTACTGGAATATGGTGTAAATCATATACTTTCAAAGAGATCTGGAGTCTGAACGTTTTTTTTTTCTAATTTGGGGTTTAACTGACATAATCTACAACAGTTTCAGTTCCTCTCATTTTAATTAGCAAAAGCTTTTGGAATTTTGTTGTTTTGGTCTCCAAGAACATCATGGAAGAAAAAAAAGTTGAGCAAAATGAAATGTGCTTCTAAATGATTAAAGAAAGCCCTGTTTGTTGGGGATAGGAATGGTCAGAGTTCTCTATTCTCCAGTCCCCTGCCCAGAATGCTTTGTTCAAGCCACACGGTGCCTAATCAGCATGTCTTTAGATTATTTTATGTTAATTAAAATTATGGTTAGTTTTAGAGGTTAATGTATACATGTTCATGTGGCTTCAAAGCCTTCCCAAATTACTGGCTGAGCTCCCTTGCCTTGGGCAGGCCTGATCTGTGATAAAACTGACCACATTAAACTAAGTTTATTGCTATGGAGTTTTTTTTTTTTTTAACTCAATGGAGAAATTACATTTTGCAGGTTTCTTAAAGAATTTCCCGTTTTAAAACACTCTCTCCTGATACACCAAAAAGGTAAGAAAAAAGAGAAGAAGAAATGTAAAAGGAAGGGAACAAAGGAACTGGCTTACATGGGCTGGTGGGGGGGGGGCAGCTTACTGAGACAATAGATAAGACACAGAACACGACTGATAGATCGCAACTTCTCCATGCTTGCTTTTTGTTGTTGTTGTTTTTTAAACCACAGAAATGCTCCAATTCATTGATTTATTGAGGAAAAATCCCACCAAAAATTCATCAAAAATTGGTTAAAACAATTTCCTCTAATTTATTTGTCACTTTCTGTCATATGGATGGTAAAGCCCATTAAGTGTTCAATGTCTGTCAGTGACTGTAATTAGGGAAAGTGCATTAGAATGGACAACATAATCCCTGATGGTCATAGCTATAGGGCAGCCTGGTGATGCTAGGCAGGAGACCATCTGGGAGCCAGGAACAAACAGAAGTTGGGACCAGAAATGGGAACAGAGAGGTGCTTCTCCTGTGGAGGAGAGGCTGGCAACCCATGACTTGTAATGCAAGTGAATGTGTCAACCTACATCTCGTTCTGATCGCACACTAAATTCCCAGAATGAATCTAACCCAAAAGATTGGAAAGGGGCACATTTTTCATTTACATCATCATCTATTCCTTAAAACTCTCCTTTGTTCGGGCCCTTGCCACCTTTCTCCTTAACTACCATGAGAATCTCTTGACAGGTCTTCTGGCCTCCCATTAAATTCATCCTTCACATGCTGCTAGACTAAACAGTCTAAAACATTGCTCTGATCTTTCATAGCATTTTGATGGCATAGGATGAAGTATATCATCCTCGGTGACCTATCCCTTGCCTGATTAGGTAGAAGTCCCACCATGTCTGATCTAAACAAAGCAGGTGTTACCCATTAGGATGCCTTCCTCACCCATGCCACAGGCTGTCAGGTGCTCCTTTTGAGCCACTGAACCCTGAACATACCTTTTATCACCCTCTATTATAAGCTTCTGTTAGATAGTGAGCTCTTTAAAAACAGAAATCATGGATCACTTAGTAATTTTTGCATTTTTGGTACCTAGCAAGTGCTTAATAAAGGCTTGTTGAACTGCACTGAAGTGAAATGAGAGAAACAATAAAGAACATCAAACTCCAACAGACAGGACAAGCAGGAATGATGTATGAAAGAAGTTGGTTTCACAGATTGCATTCACCTATCAGAGACTGGAGGTTACCTGGGAAAATCCAGGAAAGTAGAATGGCTCCCTAAAGTGGGGGAAGATTCAGGAAGCTGTTGCCCTAAAATGTTGCTGAACATCAAGTGTTTGTTGTACCTCTGGGTGCTTTGGCCTATAAGCACGGCACGGCATAATCAAACCACAGTATTTTGATTGAGCAGGTAAGCTGCCAGGCCAGGTCGTCATTGGTTTCTGAGCAGACGACTAATGCTGAAAATAGGGAACTGGCAAGAGTGATTGACAGAGATGAGGTTTCTAAGGCAGTATGAACCAATGCAAATGTTCTAGAAACAGAATGGTGGCAAAACAGATGGAAATAGATAATATGGTTTGGGTAAAAATGTTCAAGAACAGCATCTTTACCCTTTCCCTATTGCCCAAGGGTAGCAAATGCAAATCTTCAATACTGTCACAAGTCAGGAAGGAAATTTAGTTAAAGGTAGACTCTAAAATAGTCCCAAGAATGAAATAGTCTCTTACACAGTGAAAGGGAACAACTTAACACCAAAATATTTCACAGCCAGAGATTACCCTCAACTCTCCTTTAAAAGCAACCAAACTTTATTTTCTATTTAGAAAGACAAATGTCAATGAACACCATGGTCAAACTTGGCAGAGTACAACGTAAGAAAATCTCCAAACAAGGAAAATGTGAATATACCTCTTAACAAGTTAATATTATAAAGCAGAATAGTTCTAAAAAGCAAAAAAGATGAAAAAACCCTAAAACTATAAACCTGTACAAATAAACCTTCTACCATTTATATGTGTCAAGTTCAGATCTACTTTCACTCTGGATTTAAAACCAAAATAAAGTACTGGCTATACACTGAGGCTCATCTGAAACACTCCATGGAAGTTTTCAGAGCTTCTTAGCACAAAAGTACAAAGAGATATGGTAATGACTTCCCTGAACAAACAAATATACAGAAAAAAGTGAGTTGGTTTGAGCTCTCAGGGCACACCCGGTGGCCTGTGGCTGCTCTTATCCTGTGCCATGAAGAAATGTATTAGGCCTCTCTAGATCATCCTTCCAGCCTGGGGACCGCCAACAGTTGTTTTCAATGAGGAAGGAGAATGATTCCCCACCACTAGCGTCAGAGTTGCAAGCTGAGTCCATTCACAGGCTCCCTCACTACCAGCAAAATGATTTGCTATTGATCACGGTTGGCAGGGACTTGAGAAGGGGGGATGGTTAGAAAGCTGAATTCTAGTAAACCCAGACCTAAGGCAAGATTCTTAGCATTCCCTCAGTCTATCTCACAATACAGTCCATGGCTACAGGTGTAAACTCTCCCTCAATGGTGACAGAATGGATACATTAATAGTTTTTGTACCTTATTCTATGGCTACTGTTAGTACCGAGAGTAGTAGTTACAAATCCTTCAGGTTATCAAAATTACCCTGGCAGCTTACTTGAAATGAATATTCCCAGGATATTCTAATTTAGAAGACTTGGGGATGGACCAGGAGTTTGCATTTTTAACAAGAAATCTGGGTGTGTCTCGTGCAGGTCAAATGGACCATACTGAGAAACCCAGAGCTAGAGGCTGCTCCCCTTCTTTTGCCCATCCTGCAAGAATGTTTCCCACTGAACACTGATACTACTAGATGGTGACAGAGATTGTTTAAAAAATAAGGCAGGGGGAGGTGTTATTATTTGAGAAAATAAATTCAAGAATTGCAGTGTCAAACACATTCACATTCCAGTACTCTCAAATTTTAAAAAAAGGCGAATGTGCTGTGTCTAACCAGAAGGGAGACACAGAGTACAATGGAACCCAAACATTTCTGATAATTGAGTCTTCTTATTTAAATAGGCTGAGCATACTTTGGAAATACTGCTATCTAGAACTTTTATGCCACAAAATATAAAAGCAGAGAACTACTGAGAAGGATAATAATACCTAGATTGACATGGGTACCTAAGAATGCTCTGGAGCAAAGATGCCAGGTTATACACAAATCCTGAATGTAAAAGCCACGCAGTGGCTCAGCAATAGGTAGCTTAATTGATGCCTTTCAGACTGTTGGCAAGTGGTAAGGCCCTTGGTAAACACTGAGCTTGGAAAAGAGATGCTATTTGGGGAATGAGGATGATAATTGGGAATCAGAGCAACTCTGGGGTCCAGAAACATGGCACTTTAACAAAGCTTAAAAGACAATGCCAATACAAAAAATAATGATATTGAAGACAGCCAACACCTTTGGAGAATCGACTTTGTTCCCAGCACTATTCTACATACATCACAAGGATTGCCTCATTTAGTCTTTGTGAGGTAGAGATTATTATTTCACAAATGAAGAGAGAGACTCAGAGTAACTTGCACAAAGTCACCCAGCTAATTAAGTGGCAGAACTGGGATTTGAATTCAGAATGGAGTTTTAAAACTCTGCAACTCCCTCTAATCAGAACGGTTAATAGGTTTGCAGCTAAAGGAGACAAACTGAGCAGCAGATAGATATATAGATATAGATATAGATATACTTATAGATAGATATATAGATATATATATATAGATATATAGATATAGATAGATATATAGATATATATATATAGATATATAGATATAGATAGATATATAGATATATAGATATAGATAGATATAGAGATATATAGATATATTTATAGATAGATATATAGATATCTATAGATATATCTATATCTATATATCTCTATATCTCTATATCTATATATCTATATCTATATATATAAAATATATATCTATATCTATATCTCTATATCTATATATCTATATCTATATATATAAAATCTATATCTATATATCTATATAAAATCTATCTATCTATCTATCTATCTATCTATCTATCTATCTATCTAGATAGGTAGATAGATATATTTTCCCCCCCCCCTTAGGAAAGGCAAACTGGCAAGGATTAGAGAAGCTAATTGAAAACTGTAACGCTCATTGTTCCTCATGGTTAGGGGAGATGTGAATTGCTCTGGCTTTAAGGAATGTACTCTGGTGGCATAAATCAAAAACTCTATTCATTCTATTTGATACCAATTCTACTTCTATAAACCTACTTTAAGGAAATAATCAGAAGTGCATAGGAAGAATCACGCACAAAGATGTTTACTATAAACCTGCATATAACAAAAAATTTGTTGAAATTGAGCATATATTAGAAAGTTCACCAACTCTAGATTCACCACTAGGTTTGAATTAAATCCCGATACCTTCACGTATTAAATATGTGATCTTTGGCTACCTTGCTAACTTTACTAAGCCTCATATTCTCCATCTCCAGAATGGAGAAGATAATGTTTACTTTACAGCAGGGATTCTCAACAGCAGGAATCTTGACATTTAGACATTTAATTCTGAGCCTTAATATGATTTTTAGTAGCATCCCTGACCTCTACCCACTAGATCCCAGTAGCACCCCTCAACCCAGTTGTGACAGTCAAAAGCCTCCCAAATGGTGAAAAATGTCTCCAGATATTGCAAAATGTCCCTAGTTGAGAATCACCATCTTCCAGAATTGTTGTGAGGATTCAATGAGCTAATTTAAAGATACTTGATGGTGAAAGAGAGAAATAAACAGTATTGAATGAGAAAGCCATTAAGTATGTGTGTGTGTGTGTGTGTGTGTGTGTGTGTATAAGCAAAGGAGATAAAGCCAGTAGGAGACAATGAAATCCAAGAGCAAATCAAAACAACAATGAGGCATCACCTCACACTCATTAGAATGGCTAGCATAAAAAAGATATGAAATAACAAGTGTTGGTGGATTAATGTTTCCTATCTAGTACTAAAAACTTAAATACTGCTTTTTCACCATTTGGGAGGCCTTCCTATTTGTTAAGCAGTTGTAATACAATGTGTTTGTTAAAGATCTTTTCTGGGACCACAACCACTATGTCATTTTATAGAATCCAAGCTGAAATTTAGACATCCACCACTCCCTGATGTGATACTTGTATTCTATAAATCTATATAATACTATAAATTGTATACTTTAATACTTTCATAATTTTACTTATACAATTTTATATAATACATAATTATAACCCTCTCAGCACTTCCCATGAACTAGAAGTATAAAATTGTTACTAGCCTTCATAAGACTTGGCTTCAACAACTGACTTCAGTAATTTTGTCACATTTGAAGAAAATCAAAGTATCCAAATTTATTTATCAATGACTGAAAAACTCTACTTCTAAATGGGCTGAGCAAATAGATGTGGGTGGCTTTATCTTCGGGTTTAGGTGTACTGGCCACCTTAAAGTGACTTTTAAAAAAATCCTGATTGGAAGACAATACACAATACATTCCATACTTTGGTCAAGAAAGTTTTCTCTTTGACAATGTGTGAGTTGAAACGTTGGACCACGTGGAAAGGGACGAATGATGATGTTTAGGTTGGGACATTAGAAAGGGTTTTTTTTTTAATAAAGGCTCATTTTTATATCTTATTTTTATATCTTATAATGCTTAAATATAGAAATACTTTAACTTTTCTGTTTTCATGGAATTCTAATTTTGAAATTGGATTTTAGTGGAAACACATAGTTACCCAACTTTATAAAAATTGGGTTTTACTTATTTAATGAAAGACATACATTCACCAAAAAAAAAAAAACAAAAAACATTAGTAAAGGCAATTCTTTGTAACACTCACAATCCTTGACCCTGAACCTCTTGACCAAGTATGCAAGTCTAAGTATGAAAATTTCTTCAGTTTTTGTCATACTTTATAAGGCAAACCAGCAAATCAAAGGACAGGGAATATTCTTCACATGAAGCAGATACTGCAGAGGCATAATGGAAAGTGTGGACTGCATATGTTCAGAGTTTGCAGTCTGAACAGATTCCAGTTCTTCAACCAATCCTAAGTAAACTGGGCTCAGTTGAAGATCATAAGTTCAAATCTTCACAGGTTAGATTTTATTATAGGGGGATCTTGCATACTTATTTCAAGATAGGTCAGGGTTTATCAACCTTGACATTATTGACACATTTGACTGGAAAATTCTTTATTATGGAGGCTGTCCTATAAATAAGAGGCTGTTGGTTTCTACCCACTAGATGCCAGTACTACCTCTCCAATCTGACAATCAAGAAGGTCTCTAAATATTGCCAAATGTTTCCTGGGGAGCAAAATCATCCCTATTTGAGAACCAATGATCTAAGTGGAAATAATACTTTTTTTCTGGTTTTTTATTTGAGGGAATAATTACAGTGATAGAAGGACTTCAACAGGTTAAGCCTTTTTTTTAAGATATATTATGTTCTTTGCATAAGATTGTCTTTTTTTGTCTGTTTTGCGTAGTTCCTTGAAGTGTCACCAATTCTTTGAAGCCATGTGACACAAAATTAAAAAAAAAATTGTGAGACTAATGGCTAATTACTTCAAAGAGGAAAATGAAAATGTCCCAATCAGAACTTTTCTTCACTTAAAACTTGGTCAATAACAATAATTGTGCTGCAGAATATGTGTTGTTTTTATGTAAAGTTGGTATTTAATATCCTATTTTGTTATACAATTAGATATTCCTAAGTAATATTAGTCTTCGAATTTAGGGCTGATTCAGTTTGTATGCAACTAATTCAGTTAGTATACAACTAAAAACATTTCCTAAAGCCTTATTTAAATACTATTCTGTTTTCTTTTTAGAACTTTGTATATTAGATTTTGCTTATCCTAATAATTAAGAGAAATACATTCCTCACTCTGGACTAAAATAATATGCATCAAGTTGGGACAAACACAATGAATATGCTTTAGAAAAGAACAGTTATAAATTAAAATATTCTAGTCCCTCTGTGCAGTTTCTTTAAAAAAAAAAAGAGTCCTAAATAAGTAACTTATTTTAGGTTTTGTTCTGGGATACTTATCTACTGGCTCCATCTATTCAGATTATTTAATTTTTAAATACAAGTGTATGGCTTCTATGTAACAATTATCATTACCAACTGGGTTCAGGCATCCACTCACATGGCCTTCTAGCTTCCCATAAAGGGCCGTATACCTGCTTGTTCAGCCTACTTAAATGTTATTGCACCTCCCCCAACTTCAACACACAGTTTTTGTATAAGTATCTTCCTTACCTTATTGGATTTCCAAGTTTATTAAAATAATATATGAGTACATTAACAAATCAATTAATACATGGGTGTCTAAAAAGGTTACAAATAGCCTCTAACTTTTCTTCAAGTCCATTTCCTACACCTTTCATTGTGCTCAGATAAACGCATGCAGAAACACGTGCACATACACAAGGCTCATCTTTCTCAGTTTCTGCAGATGGTTTCTCTTCCTCTACTATACTTTAAAAGGACAGATAATTCTGTCCTCAGCAATCTTCTTTTTGGTTTCTCCATTTAATCCCTACCTGCCAAATTTTAAATATCTAACAACTTTCAAATCTCTGTCTGAAGCTCTCTCCTCTCAACTTAGATTTACATATTTAACTGCCTAGAAGATATCTCTAATTGGATGCTGAGATAGTCATTCAAATATCCAGTTCTCCTCCAAGGACTTGGTAACATGGTACTTTCCTGCCCATTTGAGCTTAGATGTGGCCATGTGGTTCACTTTGGATAATAAAAAGGGTATGGAAATGACACATCACATTTAGACAGAAGCATTAACAGCTAGTGTGTGAATCTCCACTCATTCTTTTCCTGTGATCAGCAATAATATGACCAACCTGAGTGCTAAAGTGAGAATAACGAGGAGTGGAGTCCCAGACAACTTGAGATGGGTATATAGCATGATGAAGAAATAAATCTTGTAGTCTGAAGCCACCAGACTTTGAGGATTGTTTTTTGCAGCAGTATAACTTAACCTATCCTGACTAAACACTGATATGTCTGAGGCATCCTAAATTAAACATGGTCAAAACAAATGACCCATCCCATTTTCTCCTTTTCCCATATTGCTCATCTTTTTTATTTTTTTAATTTTTTATTTAAAAAAAATTTTTTTTAACGTTTATTTATTTTTGAGACAGAAAAAGACAGAGCATGAATGGGGGAGGGTCAGAGAGAGGGAGACACAGAATCCGAAACAGGCTCCAGGCTCTGAGCTGTCAGCACAGAGCCCGACGCTGGGCTTGAACTCATGGACCGCGAGATCATGACCGGAGCCGAAGTCGGCCGCTTAACCGACTGAGCCACCCAGGCGCCCCTTGCTCATCTTTTTAAATGGCACTAACATGTATCTGTTTTGTAAGACTCAATCACCTTTTTCATTTTACTCTTTCTGTCACTATCCATGTCTAATCCGTGAGTAAATCTTAAAGGATTGGCTTTACCACCAAAGTACATCCCAAATTCAACTGATTGTCAGTATCTCCATTGCTGTGACCCTAACCCAAGCCATCATCTCTCTCTGAACCAACACAGCAGCCTCCTGACCTTCCTTATAAACCCCACTCCCATTTTTTGTTTTTATTATTGTCTTTTACTATTAATTTGTAAAAACACTTTAAACTTTGGCAAATAAGATATTAACTCTGTCTGTGATAGGTATTATATAAATGTCATTTTCAATTTTAACTTTTTAAATATAAATCTGGCTCAGTCTTTTTTTTTTTTAAATTTTTTTTTTCAACGTTTTTTATTTATTTTTGGGACAGAGAGACACAGAGCATGAGCGGGGGAGGGGCAGAGAGAGAGGGAGACACAGAATCGGAAACAGGCTCCAGGCTCTGAGCCATCAGCCCAGAGCCCGACGCGGGGCTCGAACTCACGGACCGCGAGATCGTGACCTGGCTGAAGTCGGACGCTTAACCGACTGCGCCACCCAGGCGCCCCAAATCTGGCTCAGTCTTCAGAGTCAGATTAAGTCACTGGTTTTAATTGACATTAGGCTTAATCAGATTAGAGTGCTCAGTAGAGTAACTAGTAAACACATACTGCTCAATAGTCAACATGACTCTCTGAAACCAAAAGGAGGGTTTTTTTTTTTCCCCCAAGAGGAGTATTTCTTGAGACTCTAATTCTTTTTTTTTTTTTTAATTTTTTTTTTCAACGTTTATTTATTTTTGGGACAGAGAGAGACAGAGCATGAACGGGGGAGGGGCAGAGAGAGAGGGAGACACAGATACGGAAACAGGTTCCAGGCTCTGAGCCATCAGCCCAGAGCCTGACGCGGGGCTCGAACTCACGGACCGCGAGATCGTGACCTGGCTAAAGTCGGACGCTTAACTGACTGCGCCACCCAGGCGCCCCTTCTTGAGACTCTAATTCTGATCTCAGTACTTCAACTGTCATCCTGCTTTTCAATTTTCAGATTATACATTTTGTTGCATAAATGAATAAATTCAAGGCAAATGAATCAACTTTTAAATTTAAGTTTTACAGAATTCTTTTCATTAGCTTAATATTATATATTATAATTTTTAAACCTCAATTAGATTCCTAAAATAGTAGAAGATAAAGGGTCAGAAATTAGGCCATGAAATGACTCCCTGACAATCCTCGGATATTATATATTTTTGTACATTACACACAGCATAGTCATAGTGGGCAATGGTGCTGACAGGTATAAACATGGAATTGAAGGAAAAAAGATTGGTCCAGAAATATGGGGGAGGGTGGGTACCATGGAATTTGAACATCTGAAAGAAAGACATGATTGAAGGTCGCAGGCAATGAGGGAATGTATCAGAGACTCACAGCATGGTCCTTCAGCAATATTAGTGAAAAAAATAACATTGCAAATATAATAACAGACAGGATTACATAATTATACCACATCTGTAGAGTTTCAGATGCCTAATTTCCATCATTTATATTATCTTTGACTTTCCTATAAAGTTTAATCCACTTATATTCAGTATTTTTCCTTCTGAATATTATTTTCAATATTTTATATTTGTTTCTTTCTCACCATCCTCCATTTAAAATCTCTTTCTCATTAAAAATATTTTATTGAAATATAGTAGACATAAAGTGTTATAGTAGATTAAGGTGTGTTTAAAACCTTTTTTTTGAAAATTGCACAGAAGACAGTTATCAAGGAAAATGAGAAAATGATACAGGAACATAATTTAAAATTGCCCATACTATTAACATTTTGGTGTGTATCTTATCAGGATTTCTATGTGCAAATATATAAATATAAATATCATCCTGTATAAGTTTTTTAAAGCAAAAATGGGATTATGTTATCCATGGTGGGTTTTTTTCCCGCTAATTTTTCATGAAAATTTCCAATGCAGTTGATATATACTTTTTAAAAATGTGCTTCAAAGCATTTCACTGATGTACCATACTCTACCAAACCAATTATTTATGACAGATATTGATGCTGTTTTTAAATACGTAATTATGAACAGTGTTTTAAAATTAATTATGAACAGATACCTTTGTACAATTATTGAATTATTTGACAAAAATACATTTTTAAGAGCAAACTTGCTTGGCCAGAAGGTTGGCGCACAACCAAAGCATTTGATACGTAACACCAAACTGGCCACCTTCCAGGAGGGCCGTGTATACACTCCGCCACGTGTAGTGCACAAGGGCAGCTTCCTCAATACTACATATCATGACCATTCTTTCACATTTCTCATAATCTAAAGGGTCAAAAATGATGTATGGCTGGCTATGTGAATTTACAATTCTTGGTTGCTAGTGAAACTGGACTTTATAGCAGTCTTTTTTTTTTTTTTTTTTTTTCTTTTTGGGTATTAAATCAACGTCTATTGATTTGGCCAGCTTTCTTTCTTCTTAGGTTTTTGTTGTGTTTTAAGTGAATCAAATAGAAACAGTTCTATTTTGACGATATTTAATCCCTTCAATGTTATACATGCTGACATATTTTACTAACTTGTCATTTGCCTTTTAATTGTTTACTGTCTTCTATTCCACACAAAGTTTAAATTTGTAGGTAGCTTAAGCTTTCATATTATTCTTTCATCATTTTCCAGTTCATTAATTTTTACTTTAATCATTAATTCTTTCTTTCTTTAGATTTTGTGTTGCTCGCTTTCTAATTTTTTTTTTAATAGAGCGAGAGTGGGGGAGGGGTAGAGGAAGAGGGAGAGAGAGTATTTTTTTTATGCCGGCTTGTTCCCACAACCCTGGGATCATGACCTGAGCAAAAATCAAGAGTCTGACACTCAACCAACCGCACCATCTAGGTGCCCAATCTCTTTCCAAACTTTTAAATTAATTCACTTCCATTAAAAATAATAAATCCATTTAAAGTTACTAATTTTTCTCTGTGTATAGCATTGGGTATACCTTATAATGTTTCCTGTTTAGTGTTTTCATTGTTATTATATTCCAAATAGTCTGTTAATTAAGTATTTATTTCCATTTGGATCCATTTTGGAGTGTATTTTCTTATTCCTAAAAAGATCAGCTTTTACATTTAAAGTTTGCTACGGGGGTGCCTGGGTGGCTCAGTCAGTTAAGCGTCCAACTTTGGCTCAGGTGCCCTCCCCTGCTCACACTCTGTGTTTCTCTCTCAAAAATAAATAAGCATTAAAAAAATTATTTACAATTTGCTATGTATACATAGTTTTCTGTAGCTTATTAGATAGCAAATATTTATATATTTAAAAAATATACACACACATATCTTTTGAATCAATCTTATTTCTTACAGAAATCATATTCTTTGTAATTTTAGTTTTTGTCCAGTTGATCTGCCAAGGATAGGGAGAAAAATTTTAAACTCTTACAACTACAATGATTCTGGTATGATTTCACTGTACAATATGATAATCACATAAAGATAAATAAAAAATTAATTTGTACTTTTTGATAAAAACGCTTCTGTAAGGTCTTAAATTTCAAAATAAAACTAACCACATTGGAACTTCTAAAATCATACTTGATCATAACATGTTTTCAAAAGAGAGGCATAAAAACTTTCTTTTATTTTGGGGCAGTGTTAAATCAATTCCATTCATATGAGAAGATGTTTAAAACACTGTGAGAGACACTATTGGGGGGGGCACGGTGGCACAGTAACAGGGCCCTAGGATCACCTCACCCCATATATACAACTAGATAACACTCACATCGGTGCAAATAACCCAGAAAATGACCTGAAGACTGGCAGAACAAACTCAACAACGAAAGATAGAGTTGAAGCCATATCAAAGAGAGTAGTAAGGATGGACATGTGGTAGGGAGCTAGATGGACTGCAGTGGGACCTTCTGTGGGCAGGAGGGAGCCTCAGTCAATAGTGGAAAAGGGAGAGAAATGGATTATCACACCAGGGAGCCCACACAGAGAAGATGAATCACCAAGAAATTTGGCTTTGAAAACTAGAGCGGCTGAATTTCATGATTTCTTAAAACCAGTGAGCCATAAATCCTGGAATTTTAAAAATCAGAGTGCTTGGCTTTGGGAGAGCCCAGACTGGTGATAGGAAGCTGTCTGAGTCCCCACCCTTAAAGAGACAGGACAACAAATAGCTTGTAGGGATACAGCATGGAAGCAGCAGTTTGAAAAATGCTTGGTGCATATGGGAGAGAGAATTATTTACTCACCTCAGAGCCTGTCCCAGAGAGGCAGGAATTGTAGGGAGAACCCTCTAGGAACAAGGGAACTGGGAGGTGCCATTTTCTTCCCCCACCCAGCATAACCCCAGCACAAACACCGGAGCATAAACACTCAGCCACCTCACTATCTAACTTGCTTACACCAAGCCCTGCCCCACTGCACTTTGGGCAGATCTGCTCTTCTCAGTCACCTTTGTCTCAATTTGGACTGCACGATCCCCTCCCCCTAAAGACTGGTGCAAATCTTGCCAAACCAAGACCTGACCAGTGTATTTTACAGGGCCCTTGGTCCTGGAAGCAGCTGTGGTGGCTGTAGGCCCTACGGGAGGGTGTAACTTGTTAAAATTGCTTGCCTTTCCCACATAGCCCCAGTCCCTGCAGCAGCAACTACAGGTCTCATTTTGAAAACAGGCCAGGTTGTACCTTGTTAAAACTACATGCCCCACATGGCCTGGGGACCAAACACTGACCACACAGGCAAAGAAAGCCTCTGCAGATGACAGGACTGAAGGAAAAAGTGGCTAGGACACAACAGTAGGGAACAGGCAACACACATAGGAGACACCTCTGAAGCATGAGGTTCTGGTGAATAGGGGGACATTGCACTGAGGGGCACTATAGGACTCCTTCATAAGACCATTACTTTCAAGAGCAGAAAATGTATCTGACTCTCCTAACACACAGTAACTGACACAGGAGTTAGACAAAATGAGACAGAAGAGTATGACCCAACAGAAAGAACAAAGCCACAGTAAAAGACCAAAGCAAAAATAATATGCCTGATAGAGAATTTAAAGTAATGATCATACAGATATTTACTGGATTTAAGAAAAGAGTGGAGGGCATCAGTGAGACCTTTAACAAAGAGACAGAAAATGTAAAAAAGAAACAGATGAAGAACAAAAGAAATGAAACTAAAAATACACTAGATGTAATAAATAGCAGACGAGAAGAAGCAGAGGAATGCATTAGTGACCTGGAGGACAGAGTAATGGGAAGTAATCATGCTGAGCAGGTGAGAGAGGAAAAATTATGCACAATGAGAACAGACTTAGGGAACTCAGCAACTCCATCAAGCATTATAACATTTCCATTATAGGGATCCCCGAAGAAGAAGAAAGAGAAAAAGGGACAGAAAATTTATTGGAAGAAATAAATAATAATATAAATAATAGAAACTGAAATAATAGAAGAAATAATAGCTGAAAACCTCCCTAATCTGGGGAAGGAAACCGATATCCAGACACAGGAGTCACAGAGATCCACCAACAAAATCAACCCCAAATCAACCAAGGCACATAGTAATTAAAATGGCCAAAAGTAGCGATAAAGAGAGAATTTTAAAAGAAGCAGGTGAAAAGAAGACAGTTACATATAAGGGAAACTCCATAAGGCTATCAGCAGACTTTTCAAAGTGCTAAAAGGAAAAATCTACAACCAAGAATACTCTAACTAGCAAAACTATTATTCAGAATAGAAGGAGACACAGTTTCCCAAACAAACAAAAGCAAAAGGCATTCATGACCATTAAAGTAGCTCTACAAGCACTATTAAAGGGGACTCTGAGTGGAAAGGAAAGACCACAAGTAAAAGTAAAAAAAAGTAGGAAGTACCAAAGTAGTAAAAATAAGTACATCTGTAAAAATAAGTCAAGGGAATTATAAAATAAAAGGATGTAAATTATGACACCATATACCAAAAATGTGGTGGGGAGAGGAGTAAAGAATGGGCACAAACTTAAGTGACCATCAACTTAATAGACAAGTATATGCAGAAGATGTTATATACAAACCTAATGGTAATTACAAATCAAAAACCAGTAATAGATATGCAAAGTAAAGAGAGAAAAGAATCCAAGTATATCATTAAAGAAAGCCAGCAAACCATGAAAGAGAGCAAGAGAAGGATCAGAGAACTACAAAAACATTCACAAAACAAGTAACAAAATGGCAATAAACATATACTTAACTACTTTGAATGTAAATGGACTGAATACTCCAATCAAAAGACATAGGGTGACAAAATGGATTAAAAAAACAACACCCGTCTACATGCTGCCTACAAGAGACTCATTTCAGACTTAAGGACACATGCAGACTGAAAGTGAGGGGATAAAGAAACACTTATTATGCAAATGGGTATCAAAAGAAAGCCAGGTAGCAATACTTACATCGGACAAAATAGATTTTAAAACAAAGACTGTAACAAGAGACAAAGGACACTATGTAATAATAAAAGGGAGAATCCAATAAGAAGATGTAACAATTGTAAATATGCGCCAAAATGGGTGTACCCAAATACAAAAAACAGTTAACAGGCATAAAGATACTAACTGATAGTAATACAATAACAGTAGGGGACTTTAACACCCCACTTACATCAATGGACAGATCATCCAAACAGAGTATCAACAAGGAAATAGTAACTTTGGATGACACATTAGACCAAATGGATTTAACAGATACATTCATGGGCGCCTGGGTGGCTCAGCTGGTTAAGCGTCTGACTTTGGCTCAGGTCATGATCTCACAGTTCGTGGGTTTGAGCTGTGCTGACAGCTCAGAGTCTGAAGCCTGCTTCAGATTCTGTGTCTCTTTCTCTCTCTGCCCCTCCCCCACTCCTGCTCTGTCTCTGTCTCTCTCTCAAGAATAAATAAACATAAAAAAAAACAAAACCCAGATAAATCCACAACATTTCATTCGAAAAGAGCAGAATATACTTTCATTTCAAGTAACATTCTCCAGAAGAGATAACATATTGTGCCACAAAACAAGTCTCAACAAATTTAAAAAGAATGATGTCATACCATTCATCTTTTCTGACCACGCTATGAAACTAGAAATCAAGAAAGTCTGGAAAGAGCCCAAATACATGGAGGTTAAACATGTTAGTGAACAATGAATGGGTCAACCAAGAAATCAGAGAAGAAATAAAAAATTACATGGAGGGGTGCCTAGTTGGCTCAGTCAGTAGAACATCTGACCCTTCATCTTGGGGTCATAAGTTTGAGCCCCACCCACATTGGGTGTAGAGATCACTTTAAATTTTTTTTTAATTATATGGAGAAAAATGAAAATGAAAACACAATGGTACAAAATTTCTGGGATGCACCAATAGCAGTTTTAAGAGGGAAGTTTATAGCAATACAGGTCTACCTCAAGAAATAGAATAATCTGAAATATACAACCTAATCTTATATGTGAAGGAGCTAGAAAAAGAAGAACAAACAAAGCCCCACATCAGCAGAATGAAGGAAATAATAAAGATTAGAGTAGAAATAAATGATACAGAAAGTAAAAGAAACAATAGAACACACTGATGAAACCAGGAGCTGGATCTTTGCAAAGATTAACAAAACTGACAAACTACTAGCCAGTCTCATCAAAATAAAAGGGGGGGGGGAAGGAGGGAGAAGGAGAGAAAGGACTTAAATAAATAAAATTACAAATGAAAGAAGAGAAATAACAACCAACACCACAGAAAGGATTGTAAGATAATATTATGAAAAATTATATGCCAACAAATTGGCCAACTAGAAGAAATGGATAAATTTCTTGAAACATAACCTACCAAAACTGAAGCAGGAAGAAGTAGAAAATTTGAACAGACCAATTACCAGCAGTGAAATTGAATCAGTAATGAAAAAACTGCCAACACATGAAAGTCCAGGACCAGATGGCTTCACAGGTGAATTATACCAAACACATAAAAAGGAGTTAATACTTATTCTTCTCAAACTTTTCCAAAAATAGAAGAGGAAGAAAAACTTCCAAATTTATTCTATGAGGCCAGACTTACCCTGATAACAAAACCAGATAAAGGTACCACACAAAAAAGTAAACTACAGGCCAATATCCCTAATGAATATAGATGCAAAAATCCTCAAGAAAATATTGGCAAACCAAATCCAACAATACATTAAAACAAGCATTCATCAGGATCAAGTGGGATTTATTCCTGGGATGCAAGGGTAATTCAATATCCATAAATCAATCAATGCGAAACATTACATCACTAAGAGAAAGGATAAAAACCATATGATCATTTCAATAGATGCAGATAAAGCATTTGACAAAGTACAATATCCATACTTGATAAAAACTCTCAAGAAAGTAGGTTTAGAAGGAACGTATCTCAACATACTAAAGGCCATATATGAAAAGCCACAGCTAACATCATACTCAATGATGAAAAAATGAGAACTTTTCCCCTAATGTCAGGAAAAAGACAAGGATGCCCACTCTTTCCACTTTCAGCCAACATAGTACTATAACTCCTACCTACAGCAATCAGACAACAAAAAGAAATAAAAAACATCCAAATTGGTAAGGAAGAAATAAAACCTTCACTATTTGCAGATGACATGACACTATAGAGAGAAAACTTAAAGGCTCCGCCAAAAAACTAGTAGAATGGACAAATGAATTCAGTAAAGTTGAAGGATACAAAGTCAATGTATAAATATCTTCTCCATTTCTATACACTAATAATGAAGCTTCAGAAAGAGAAATTAAGAAAAAAATCCCATATATAGTTGCACCAAAAATAATAAAATACCTAGGAATAAACTTAACTAAAGGGTGAAAGACCTGTACTCTGAAAACTATAAAACACTGATAAAAGAAATGGAAGAGGACACAAAAAAATTAAAAGGTATTCCATGATCATAGACTGGATGAACAAATATGGTTACAATGTCTATACTGCCCAAAGCAATCTACACATCTAATGCAACCCTTATCAAAACACCAACAGCATTTTTTATAGAACTAGACCAAACAATCCTAAAATTCGTATGGAACCACAAAAGACCTGGAATAGTCAAAGCAATATTGAAAAAGAAAAACAAAACTGGATGTATCACAACACGAGACTTCAAGTTATATTACAAAATTATAGCTGCAGTAATCCAAACAGTATGGTACTGGCACAAAAATAGACACATAGATCAATAGAGCAGAACAGAAAGCCCAGAAATAAACCCACAACTATATGGTCAATTAATCTTCAATACTCTTCAATACTCTTCAATTAACCTTCAATAATGTGCGAGAATATGCAATGGGGGAAAAAGACTGTCTTCAACAAATGGTGTTGGGAAACCTGGATAGCTACATGCAAAATAATGAAACTGGACCACTTTCTTACACTGTACATAAAGATAAATTCAGAATGGATAAAGGACCTAAATGTAAGACCTGAAACCATAAAAATCCTAGAAGAGAGGACAGGCAGTAGTTTCTCTGACCTTGGCCATAGCAATATCTTTCTAGATAAGTCTCCTGAGCAAGGGAAACAAAAGCAAAAATAAACTCTTAAGACTACATCAAAATAAAAAGTTTCTGTGCATCAAAGAAAAAACCAACCAAAGTAAAAAACAACCTACTGAATGGAAGAAGACATACAGATGGCCAACAGACACATGAAATGATGCTCAACATCATTCATCATCAGGGAAATGTAAATCAAAACCATGAAGAGATATCATCTCATGCCTGTCAGAATGGCTAAACTCAAAAACTCAAGAAACAACAAGTGTCTATGAGGATGTGGAGAACAAGGAATTCTTGTGCACTGTTGGTGGGAATGCAAACTGGTGTAGTCACTGTGCCAGACAGTATGAAGGTTTCTCGAAAAATTAAAGACAGAATTAGCCTACAATCCAGTAATTGCATTATTGGGTATTTACTCAAAGAACATGAAAACACTAATTTGAAGGGATATATGCACCCCTATGTTTATTGCAGCATTATTTACAATAGCCAAACTATGGAGGCAGCCCAAGTATCCACTGATAGATAAATGGATATAGATGTGAGATATATATAAATATCACACATCGGAATTCAGCCATAAAAAGAATGAGAAACAAAACAGCAAACAAAATGAAACCAAGAAACAAACTCCTAACTATAAGAGAACAAGTAGTTAGTAGAAGGGAGGCAGGTAGAGGGATGGGTGAAAATAGGTAAAGGGGATTAAGTATACACTTAAACTGATGAGCACTGAGTAATATATGGAACTGCTGAATCACTATATTGGATCTCTATATTGTACACCTGAAATGAATATAACACTGTATATTAACTACAATGGAATTAAATTAAAAAAAAAATAAAATACTGTGAGAGAAAATATGTCAAAGCTGTGAAGACAAAATTATTCTCATTCCTCATTAACTAGAGTGAAGTCACTTATTTTGGACACAACAGAGGAAATAAAATATATAAATAAGCCCCAAGAACACTTCAGAAGTCCGTGTTCTATTTGTGAGCTTTCTGAGCAACGGAACAATTCTTGCTTTTCTGTGAGTCTATTTGGCAAGATCAATAAATTTGGGAACATAACATAGATTCCAACTCACTTTCAAAGTCTTCTACCTCCAACTGAACTGCCCTTTTATCCAATGGATTAAGATTAAAGTCATAGAGTTCAAAAACTAAGCATTAAGCAATGCTCTTTTAAGACAGGTTTGTCAAAAAAGAACCAAAAGTTTATTGGTGTTGCGAAGGTTAAAACAGACAATTCATTTTTAGATGCATATGGAACTGAAATTAACACTTTGAGGCTAGTGAGTTTTCATTTGTTCTTTTCATTTTAATGATATTCTTAATTGGGTTATGCATAAATTAAGCAAATTTGATGGGCTCTCCTTAAATCCTAGGGAAATACATTCGCTAATCAGCTTCTCTAAGAAAATCAAGGAAAGCATATACATTTTTCAAAGAAAATAAACAGCCCTAATTGAGCTGACTATATCTACACTTAGAGTGTTCTGATTTGCACTTATGCATTTTAAATATTAGAAAGGAAATGTACATTATGATACTGTACTGTTTGCTTCCTTACAGGTTTGGTAATGGGTTTTCAGTGCCTATGTACAGTCTCTCACATATGACCTATGGCAAAAATTTAGGAGTTGAAGATTGGCACAGGAGACGAGGCAAATTATCATGGATTTAATATCTATGTTCTTCAGTGTGATATATTTTGGTGACATTTGATCTGGCACACTCTATCTTTGTAAATGACTGCTAAAATCCAGTGGATCACCAAAAGAAATACTCTAGGTAGTAACTACTTTTCCCATTAATGGAGACCAACAATGTCTAGACATTGTCTACTTGTCTTCTGAATGTTTAGGAAATCACTAGACAAAGTACTTAAATGTAAAACAAGAGTTTAAATCTGATTTTTCTTTCTTCTCTTCTTATATAGCAAAGCCCTCCAATGTGTACAACATTATTGCATTTAACCTAACCAGGAGTTAATAAAGACTTAGTTTTTAAAAAATTGTTTTAGCATGTTTGGTTCTATTTCTCCTTTTCAATTACTCCTTCTCTCTAGTCAAGGCAGTCAACTTAATACTTATGCTCGGAGAAATTTAAGAATCCTTTACTTTAAGAAGACTGAAGTAAAATGGGAGTAAATTTCTCTTTCAAAGGTAATAAAATATTCATAAGAGAAGAGATTAAATATAGTTTCTCCACATAACTTAAAATTTTTTGAAGCATTCATTGCTGAACTTAGGATTCTTTTGATTAGTTTTCATTTATGCTTCTGTACCAACATCATTAAAAAACTTGAAAGCTTTTGTTATACAATTTTATTCTTTATTATTTCTCTACCTTCAATTTGCCTAATATCATAGATATTTAACAAAGTCTTTAATACAGAAATAAAATTTAAGTCTCTTAAATTCCTTGAAATGCCTGCCAAGACAGCGCATCAAATTAAAGAAGGAAATTAAATGTCTACTCTCTAGGACAAACCATGGAGATTACTTTTTACCTGAAGGCCTCTGTTCTGCAAATGACATTCTGACTTACATTTGTGTACAACAAATTAAGGAAAAGAACAAAAACGACCCCTGTTAATGTATGTATTTCTTCACATTCCCAAAACTGACTCAGGAAATCCTAGACTCTTGTCTCCCTCATGAAGACATGGACTTGGAATCCATGGTTCAGGGAAACCCCTCTAAGGAGGAGACAGACTCTACCCTAACCGATGTAGAGTATCACTATGCCAACAGGAAAACATTTTCAAAAGGAAAAATAAGTAACGGGCCTGTAAGGAAATTTTTTTTAGCAACTGTGATCTCCTCACGAAAGGAAAATTTGCTTTGCTTTTTAAGGAAAAATAACAAAATACATATAACTGTTCAAAGAGAAATGTGAACCTTGGTGTTTCATTCCATCATGATATAAATCTAAATGTGCATCTATTATAAAAGTTTGTTTTCCTGGAGTTTACAGGTTTAGCTCCCAAATTCTAAGCATAATCTAAACGCGGCTAAAGCAGATCAGTTTAGTTGTTATTGAGAAAATGAATAGTAAAGTTGTTCCATACACCTCAGAATATACATGTGTGGATGTGTGTATGGATGTGTGTGCATTACATCTAATGTACGTGGGAAGATGAATCCATTCATCCTGTTCATCTAAAGAAACATTAATTTAGCAGACTTCATTCTCTTTAGAGTCTGGTTAATATGATAAATAATAAAATGCCATTCCATAAATAAACAATTAGCCATTGTGAGTCTAAAATGAGTCACCTTTTGCAGCTGGCTCACGTATATGGCAGGCAACAAGTTAGGTATGTTGCCTTGGGGACAATTCAGAATAAGCATTCCAGAATTAGAGGGAAAAAAGAATCTCATATTCTCCTTTTGAAGACTCCAGACCTATACTCTGGAGACAGCACAGCTTGTATTCCAGTGTTTTCCATTTATACTGAAACTCTAAGCTAAAGGAAAATAGCATGCAGATGTGCTGTTTGTGATTCGAGGAGGCTCTTTCGTGCCAGAGTACATGGTCAGTATAATGATCATATTTTAAAAGTATTAGCATTACATTTTTTCACAAACTATCACTTATTCCTAACATAAACAATTAAAAATTAAGGCCTAAGGGCAATAACTACCAGCACCTCCAATGTAGCCACTCTTCAACTAAAAATCAAAACAGTCAGGGCTTGCATCTTTAATGCTCTTCAACTGACACTCTGGCACCTGAAGATACTTCCTCAGCATTAGACCAGGTTTTCATGATGCAGGTGGTGGCTCCAGGTGCCTGAAGACCCTCTAGGATGAAGGCGGCTTCCTCCTAGAAGCTCCCTTATGAGCAGCAGACTTACAATTTGGGGGTTTTAGTGCTCACTGCATTATAATTATTTAAAATCAGTAAACTCTATTAAACTGAACACTGCCCAGAAGAACTTGACCAAGCAAGACACAATAAACGGAGAACTCCTGCTATGGAGAAGTGTTTTCTTTGGGGAATTTTACAAATGCCTTTAAGTCATCAGTGAGTCACTAGTGAAAGAGGCAAATCATAAATGCTTTTCCAGTGGTCTAAGGGTTAGCACCTCCCCCCAAATGTCAGCAGCTGGTTCCCTGATCTTCAGCATGCACAGGCTGGGTATTCGTGCACTCACAATTAGCTCGTGGTACTTAACAAACAAACAAGAAATGCAGCATATGAAATTCTAGATAGAGGCTCAATGTAAGTGAACAGACCAGACCAGGCATGGTTATTATTCAAGAGCTGAAATACATTATATGGTATAAACACTAAACTGGGGGGTTTTATATTTTGTCCAAAGGTTTTTTTCTAGTAGTGGTAGTATTAGGTAGAATATTATCCTTAACTTTGTGTAAGAAATCTCTAATTAATTTCGTAAGCTACCTGCTATATTTAAAAAGTGACCTATTAGTGAGCTGAGTTCACCACCTTGCTTCTTCACAAATGTCTATCTTGTACTTTTCTTGTATTATTTTTAACTTTATTAAATATTATTACTTGGGCCATAAGTAGTCATATCCAGATATAAATTTATAAAGTGACACATTTTCAATACCAACCATTTACTTCAACGTATTCCATAACAGCACATTCCATCAAATTAAGCTGCAAGATTTCCCACATTTGTTTTACATTCTATATGTATGGCTTATGAGTAGCAATTTTGATGAATTCCAGCTGCTTTAGATATGCAGGCAGCCCCTTATAGAACAGATCTTTTCAATTCTTATTGTATTCAATGAGGCCCATTTTATTAAGTGGGCCACCTGGTAGGATTAAAACACTAATAATTCTCCACAGAAAAAATGAAAAACAAATCACCCTGCTAAACTTAAGACCATCTTCCCTAACTATGTTACTATCATATAACTAATATAAGTGAGAAGGAGTTCTAATCCTTTGGAAGAACTGAATTTAAATTTAAACAAGCCAGCAACCTTATGAATGACTCAATTGCTCGTTTATCTAATTACAATAACAACATTAAGATAATTTTCACCATTGGTGTGTGTTGCCTGGTCTCACAAATCTATCGTGCACACTCAGTCTCCTCCTCCATCCCCCACACCCTCCCACTTCCGTCCAGCTGGAATACATCAGGGTGCAGAAGCCAAGTCAAATGTGAACCCCACCCTCCTCCATCCATTTTAAGGCACCTTCAAAGCCAGAGCACTGATCTAGTTCAGTTTCACCAGCAAAGCCAGCCATCCTGCTATTTAAGACTCCAGTTTGGGGTTTTTATAACTGCACATTAACATGAGAGCTTTGATTTTTGGTCAGAAACTTCAGCTGCACTGGGTTTCATCAGACTGTTGTACCCTTTCTGCAGAAGAGTCCTTATTATTAAATCTTCATAATCTTTGCTCTCGGTGTCGACCTCTTTCCTCATACCATCAACCTTTCTGAACTACCATTCAATAACCAACCCTAAAGAGCGTAACGTTTCCCTTCCAAAAGGTCAAAACGGAACCGCCATTATGCATGTTTTCTCCTTTGCACACCCTGTATCATTTGTGCACTGTCGCAGACAACAGTCATTTCAATGTGCACAGAAACGCTCTGGCCAAGATACATGCAGCGGGGGAGGCGGGGTTGGAGAGAAAGAGGAGCTGCGATAGGACAAAGAACTTACTTTGTTGTTCCCCTGTGCACGTAGCCGCAAGGAAAAAAACAAAAAAGAAATATGTTAAACATAAACTTATTTAAAAATTGTAAGGTTTTTCATGCTAGAGCAAAATCAAAACAAATAATTTAACTATTCACTGACATCCCAGACACACACACAGCACCCCGAGCTCATGGACAAGTCAAAGAATCCACTTATATTAAATGAAATCATGTATTTATAACAGCAGAAAATTATGACAGAGATTTCCCCCCTTCTTTCTGCTCGGAATCCTTGGAGTATGGGGACCTGGCCAAAAAGCACTGGTTTGAATTGGTAATAAGTGAACTGTTAGCATGAACGGCAAAATAGTATGTCAGCTTGCCCTTTCCTGACAGCCCCTCCTCCAACATGCCAAGCAGTGGAAAATTTCATCAGCCAATGCATTTTTAAACAAACACTGCATCCTTGGTTTCAAAGAAGGTGGAAAAAGAAAGGAAAAGAGAGCAGAGGAAAGGAGTGGGTGGTTCTGGGGAGACAGGGTAAGCAGACCAAGTTACGACCTCCATCTGTACCATTCCTCTACTTCATAAATTATGCGTTTTGTCTTGGGTTGGCATGGGAAGTGAAAGCTGTATAGTGGGGATGTGGCCAAAATAAACACTGGTCCACATTCAAGAAAATGGGTCTGGAAAGGTTAGTCACAAAAAATGTAGTCGTTTCTAAAAGAGACACTCTGGATAGAGACACAGAGAGCAGCCAGCGACAGGCGGCGGGCAAACGGGTCTCCTGTTTCAAACTGGAGCTGCAAGAGTATGATTTATATCAAACAATTTAACGCACATATGGCTTAAAAAAATAAAATGGTGATTCATTACTCCCAGGGCAGCCGAGTCCTTGCAGGGTCAGATCCTGTGGGGAAGATGTGACGGGATATGGGCAGGGAACAGATCTGAATTCGTCTCACAAGGGGCCCAAAAGGAATTTCTCGCTGAGATGCGGAGTTGAAGAGAGCTGGTAGTAAAGTGTGTGCATCTGTGGAGGAGGCTGAACACAGGCTTCAGTAACAGGTTGGGCTGGAGATCTGGCATTTACTTTTAAAAGAGGATGTGGAGGGAGAAATACTCCACACAGAAATTTTCGGGAGAGGGGCAATGCCAACTGGTGACCCTGGGGAAATGTCTAATCCAAGGACCATCACGGCCATCATATTTAACAATGATATCAGTTTAAAGACACCGATACAATAGTGTAGAGAAGCTTCTTGGCATTGTGAGTTGCCATGATATAACTGTTAACATCACTGGCTTCTACGGAGACATAAATAACGGTATAAGAATGAATGAAGGGGGGAGAAAAGAGTCTCTGTAAGGAATCTGCCAACCGTTCAATAATGCAGTAAAGATCCCCACAGAGTTTTATCAGGAATAAAATACTATTTTAGAGAATAACAAGACCCCGGTTCTCCAAAGAAGTGCAATATTGCTGAAAATACCTCAAACAGATGGAGTTTATTGAATTCCACAGCAGTGCAGCTTTTGATCTACCAAATAAGTTTCAGGAGTTCAACCAAGTATTTTTGCACATTAGGGAATGACTGGCTTCTCTGCTCGAAGGCAGATGGTTCTGTTTGTGGTGGCAACAGTGATGTCACAGAGTAGGGGGCCTTGATCCTTAAATATGAGAAACATCCAAGTGGAGGACATGGTGTGGCCTTGCCATTTCTTGTTTCCTTCAATCATTTCCCAATTGTCTATTCTGAGAGAGGCATAACAGTCATGAATGGTGAACCATAAATGTTTTATAATTCCTTCCACTACACCGTGTGGCAACAGTTTAGGTTTAGATCACGGCAAGTACCTCCACTGAAGAAAAACTAAACTCTTCAGAATTGGTCATGTGGCCGCTCGATGTTCTGTGGGAAGCACTGCTGAATAAGCTAAGAATAAAGTGATGTGTAGTGAGACTCAACACGGGCATCGTCAGTCTTGTGTTATTAGATGGCTGAATAAATAAATGCATAGGAGTGGTCATCCCGTACTAATAAATATTTACGGAGGTCTGGGGGCATTCCTCTTCTCTCCCTAGAATGACACAGAGACCCTCCCCCCAGTTGTTATTTGCCACGGAGAAAAGTTCAGTTTTAGAGTCTATCCAAAAGGAATTTCTGAAGTTCCCAAAGACTTCATTTATTGAATGCTTTCAACTTCCAGAGCAGTCCTATTAATTATAACTGGGAAAGTCTTGAATTCAGGGGTATATGAAGTTTCAGGTGTTTCACTTTCTACTGCCATTTTTCATCACTTAAGAAATCATACCCTACAGGCGCCTGGGTGGCTTAGTTGGTTAAGCTTCTGACTTGGGCTCAGGTCATGATCTCACGGTTTGTGAGTTTGAGCCCTGCGTCAGGCGTAGGCTCCGTGCTGATGGTGCAGAGCCTGCTTGGGATACTTGCTCTCTCCTTTCTCTCTGCCCCTCCCCCACTTGTGCTTTCTCTCTTTCAGAATAAATGAATAAACTTTAAAGAAAGAACAGAGGGGGGCGCCTGGGTGGCGCAGTCGGTTAAGCGTCCGACTTCAGCCAGGTCACGATCTCGCGGTCCGTGAGTTCGAGCCCCGCGTCAGGCTCTGGGCTGATGGCTCAGAGCCTGGAGCCTGTTTCCGATTCTGTGTCTCCCTCTCTCTCTGCCCCTCCCCCGTTCATGCTCTGTCTCTCTCTGTCCCAAAAATAAATAAACGTTGAAAAAAAAATTAAAAAAAAAAAAGAAAGAACAGAGGGGCACCTGGGTGGCTCAGGTCATGATCTCGTGGTCCGTGGGTTTGAGCCCCGCATTGGGCTCTGGGCTGACAGCTCAGAGCCTGGAGCCTGCTTCGGATTCTGGGTCTCCCTGTCTCTCTGCCCCTCCCCCACTCACACTCTGTCTCTCTCTCTGTCTCTCTGTCTTTCAAAAAATGAATAAATGTTAGAAAACATTAAAAAAAATGAACAGAAATCATACCCTCTAGGGGAGGACCATCTATCTATACAGTCAATGGAAGTCTCTTAAGAAGCTCTGCAGTATTTAATTTAACAAATAGGCAATACTGAATTTGCACCAAATTTATTTCCAGGGCATCCGCTACTCTACAGTTGGCTGCTTTCAGATAGCCAGCTGGCCAGTATCTGAGGGCAGGCTTGTGAATTCTCACTTTCCCTGACAGCCCCTCGGGCTCACTCCTGACTGACAGATTTCTAAGCCAGCCTGTCCACAGGGCAACATGACCCCTATGGACAACAACAACTCTGCTTCCTTAACCAACAGGTAAGGAAATTCTCCCTCATTTGCCTAAGTCCCACTAATCCTTTGCAAAGAAAAAGTAACTACTAAACTGGGGAGTGCAGCTTCATGGACCATTAATGATTTTCAGCAATAATAATAAAGGCTACGTGGCATTGAACACATTCACTCAGTTGCAGGCACCAAGCTAGATGTGATATGCAATAGTTCTCATTCAATCCTATAAAATCACGCAGAGGAAGGTATCGTTATTTTGAGTTTAAAAAAGAATACACAACTGACGAGTTAAGTAACTTGCCTGAACCACAGGGCTAATAAATAGAAGGACTGGGATTCAAATATGAGATAGATCTGACTTAAAATCTACTTCATTTCACTGCACACAAAATGTTCCAAAGAATTTGGAATCCTTTAATGTTATTTATACTTTAAGTCCTACTATTAGCTGACAAAACTGTGCCAAAAGATCAGTCATTTTTTATACCTTGTTCTTTAGATTTTAATCAAATTTCCATTTATTTGTATTCACACTTACTGATGCATGCACATAAATTTTTACTATAAAATAACTTTTAAAAGTTCTTTAATTGTAGCCTACAATACTGATATACACATACTTTTTATCTGTTTCATCAGTTTAAAAAAAAGAAACCAAACCAAAATACTATTAACTAATTCCATTAGAAACATCTTTAATTTGAAATTGTACAATTTAATTATTTAACAATATAAAATTTTATAGTGGTTATAATTTCAATTTAATGGCCAAAGGAAATAGAAGTTAAAGAAATAAAATTCCGCTAAACCCAAATTCAGATTTACATATATCTTTAAAGTATTGTGGCTTCTCAAAAAGATCAGGTGACTGGTAGAATGCTAAATTCGTGGCTCAGAGAGGTTATGTGTAAGTTCAGTGTCATATTGGGAAACTGAATCCAGGATGCCTCATTGAGGGTCACATATTATACTGTTCAAATAAGAAGTCTACAGTTTGCTTTGGATCCAGAACGATTAAGGGGCAAAAGGTAATTAGAAAATCCACATGGGAATATAGATGGGCTGTTGCATTTTATATATTCGCTATAGTTTCTACCACATTGTAATTATTTAGTTGCATCCCTCATTTCCACTAGACTTGAAACTCTTATAAAGTAAGAACTGCATGTTTTTTATATTCGAATTTCTAGAGACCACCATAATGGTGATGGATGAAGGGAAGGAAGAAGGGAGAGAAGAGAGTGGAAGAGGAAGAAAGAAAGAAAAAAAATCTGTAGAAAACTCCAAAAGAAAAAAACAGGTAATAGAACATTATGATATGAATGACATAAAAATATTCTTCATGTGGACATGATAGAAAAGATATGATGGGGAAAAGCGTGTAATAAAAAAGTGTGCAATCTTAGTTGGAAAAAAAATGTATCCAAAAACAAAATGTGGAGGATGGCTGTTTATCTAAATGAGGCTGAAATTACCCAATTTTTAAAAATAATCTTTGTAGATTTTTTCCAATAAAAATCTTGTATAAAAAGCAGAAAGTTTTGAGTCTTGACTTATGTCCATGTATGACAAATGTTTCATTATTAGAATAGAGATTGATTTGCTGTCGACTCAATGGTTTATTGATACAAAACCCAAATGACCCTCCAGAAGTCCTAAAAATTTACTTACAGAGAGACATCTGTTACTAGGTTAATCTGACTTTTTCATCAAATCTAAGTTAGGAATAACTGTAGCTAAAAGTATCCATCCCTCCAAATCTAAGCATGTTCACAAAATGAATGTTTACATAAGCATTCTACTTAGATTGCTTTCAGTAGTTAGCTGCCATTTAAACATCTGAAAGTCAAGCAATCGTGTAATATAACCTCTACAACTACATGGTGCGTAAGAAATGCAAATGTTGTTTATGATGAAAACTGAGAAAAGCAATGTTCATGGCACACTGCCAAGTTTAATTTCCTGTCATGTCTTTGGCATACAGTAAAAAACCCCTTTGTCTTGATCGTCCAAGCAACTGTACCAAAAGTGTACTTATAAACAGAAATGATATTAAAAGAATCAAACAGATCATGTGGGACAACCCTAGATTTGCTTAAAATTGAGCATTCTGATAAAAAATAGCAAATGTTTCATTGAGCGTCTTCTTTCTGTAGAGCTATGGATACATGAAAATCCCAATTTATAAAAACAATTCACCAGGGATAGGTAATTTTGCTTTGCCAAGACAGTTTTCCCTCATAAGAGATGTATTGCATAATTTCTTTAAATACCAAAATTGTCTAGTATATTTAAGATAAGTTTGGCAAAATCATGACTGAAGAAAACATTTTCACAAACATTACAATTGCATTGTAGGAAGACACACACACACACACACACACCACAAATATATAACCAATATAATATTTTATATAACCAATTTTCTATTATTTGGTAGATAGAAAACAGCATAAACTATTTATGATCTCACTGGGCTACATTATAATATTTACAGTGTTTTAGCTCTCATCTTAGTAGGCTGTGATGAAAATGATAATTATCATCATTATTATAAATATATATTTGTTTATTTTAAGAAGGGGGAGGGGCAGAGAGAGAGAGAGGGAGAGAGAGAATCTCAAGCAGGCTCCATGCTGTTAGCACAGAGCCCAATCTCAAGAGTCTAACACTTAACCAACTGAGCCACCCACGTGCCCCACCATCATTATTATTATAAATAAAAAAAGAGTGCTTGCTTGTGTCCACCATATTCAGTGCTTTCCCTGCATTCTCTCACTTTATCCTGTCAACCAAGCTATAGGGGACTCTTGCTATTTCCATTTTAGAAATGGGAGTTTTGAAACCTAAAAAAGCTAGGTAACCTTCCTAAGATCTCACAGCTTCTATGTGAATTTCTGGAATTTCAGTCTAGGTAGTTTGACCCTAAAGCCTGTGCTTGAACACACATGCTCTACACCTTCTCATAGTACCCAGCCTTATAAGACTTTTAAAAATGTAAATCTTATGTCACTAACTGGCTTGAAACCCTCTAATGGCTTCCCATCTCACTCAAAATAGAATCAAATGCTCACCACTTCCTTCAAGGCCAATACAATCTGCCCTTGACCACTCTCTTGGAAACTATCAACCACTTCTGTCCTCCCTCATTGTGTTCCGGACTCACTGATTTTTTGCTGCTCCTCTAAGACACTGAGCTGGCTTTGCACTTGTTAGTCCTCTCCACAAATATTCTTCTTCAGACTTCCATTTCATTTACTCAACTCTTCACATGGGGCCTTCTCTAATCATCTTTACTAAAATAAAGCTTGCCTGCCCTTTTCTTACTGTCTGTCCCTTTAATATTCTTTATTTTTTTTACAGACTGTATCGTGCTCTTAAAATCCCACTATATAGTTATACAGTTATCCATTCACTTGTTTAATGTCTGCTCCTTGGGGGTACGACCTTACTGTTCACCTCTGTTGCCCTACTGCCTAGAGTGGTGCCTGGCAAAAAGAGTGTGCTCAATACGCTTTTGTGGAATGAATGAATTAAAAATTAAGTATATGTCCATTTTTAATACAGAATGTTTGTGAAATTGAACACACTACCATCAATGGATAGGGAAGAGTAATAAGAAATGATCAGAATTAACAACAAAAGTAGAAGTGGTACTCTGATTTTACAAATGATTTCTCATGTGCAGTTTTTAGAGTAGCATATAGCTATGTAAATATGTATGTACACAACTGATAAAATTTGGACAATTATGGAAATCATATAGATACCTCTGTACTTGGATATCACTAGGAAAGGGGCTTGTTGCACTTCACATGGGAGAGCATAGGGTTATTGTGGGGGAAGGGTCATTGTTTTAGGTGCTAACCAGACAAAGGTAGGTTGGGATAGGGTTAAGAGGTCTATGTGTGAGCTAAATAACATCAATGAGAAGAACATTTTGGCATAAATCCTCAATCACTTACCTCTGGAACTTGGTTAAATTCCAATGCAACCTCAGGGATGTGGTCAAGTCTAAAGTTCCCCTAGAGACGCCTCATTTCCGCCGCCCCCCCCCCCACCACCGGTGCCCATATTTCAGGCTCTCCTGAGAAGACTCTTCGTATTTGGGGCCTAGAAATGACCTGACTTGTCCTATAAACTGATCTAGAGCCAAGTAAGCACCAAAAGGTCAAGCTGGACTAAATCCCCAAGGCTGAGTCTCTGAACTTTTGTTCTGAGCAGACACCTGGATAGTGCAGCATCTCAAGGGGAACAGTGAGTAAGCAGTGAGAGCCACTCATTCGCAGAGTCTGCTTAATGGTGTGTGTACATATGTTGGGTGGGACTTTTGAAATTTAAATCCAGACGTTTTCCAAACAAATTCTGTTTATTAACTTGAACGAGAGAAGTGACTTCAAATACTTGAAGTGTATTTATAAAGATAAGTAGGAATTGCGATATAATGTTTTTCTTCTTTCACACTCCAAATGCCATTAGTCAGAATTTGAATGCAGATATAATTTTGGATTCAGGTACTACAGACATAGTGAAAGGAATTTTATAAAAATAAGTATATTTTTAAGGCTATGAAATAGTGTTATGACATGATATATATGCCATGGCTATATGAAGAATGTTATAATCCACTATATGACTACTGGGACAACTGTGGAAAACCATAAAAAAGCCATATAAGGAAAATAAAATTTTAAATTAAAACAGAGAAACTCTGTGTCTGAGATTGGATATATTATGTTTTATGGCAGAGTAGGACATTTTCTCTAACAAGTATATTGATAAACTTCTTAAAATAGAACCTAAGGGAGAAAAAGAAATATGAAGCGAATTAAGTCAAAAGAGAACTAGTTTCTCCAGTATACAGTATGTAGAATTATGTCTTCTTAAACATGGTTCATAATTGTAAAATAATAGTTATATGCAACTTACTAAAGATTTATCAGGATAAACCCCAGCTCTTAGTAGAGATGCCTTCCAGCTGTCCACATCCTCCTGTGAGTCACATGCCAGCTCAAGGAAGCGATAGTCTTTGTATACATTCCTGGAATTAAAAAAAAATCATACTTTCAGTTCTGAACCAAATTCAAAATGATTTTATATCGCTGCAGACAACGATGATACAAATGACAGTCCACGTGGATACTTCTCTGACAGTCACTGGAGGAAAACAAAAACAATTCACTGTATTTAAAATAATTAGCACATTCCTATATTATTATATAATCCTTTTTAAACTTTAAGGAATTCAGAGCCCCTTGTACTGCTAAGCAATAAGCAGTGAAGGAAACGCAAATGCTCTCAATATGACACACTGGATGCCAAGTGAGAGGTGTTCCAGGGGAATGGATTTGCTGTTGCCTAGTGATTAATCAATTTTCTGAAACTATTTTATAAGTCTAAATGGCTCATAAAACTGTAAAAGGTATGGCAATAATCTTACAAACTTAAAACACTAAATTCGATTCAAAACAGAAAGGCTCATCGATACTGTGAAAAGAAAAAACAAAACATCAACCAGTATTTAACAGAGTGAAATGCCTATAAAGTGCATATTTACAACTGGGACAATCCTGTAATTTTCTTTCTTTTCCTAACAATAAAAGGATACATAAGATGAAATACATGCCCATTTAGAAAGATTTGGAAACTAGATAAAAGTCTAAAAATGGTGACAATCATCCATTTTCCACTGTTGATAGATAAACATTTCTTTATACTCTTGTTCTATCAATGTTTCACACAGTTGAGGTCTCCTCTACCCACTTCTGTCTCCCTTTCTCTCTCTCTCAATTTTGTGTCTTTATTACTATTATTACATTATGGCCATTTACTTATGCCATTACATCTTCATAAACATCAAATTAGAATGGTATAATATTCATTAATATAAATGTATGATAATCTACTTAACCTCTTTAAATATTAGATAATTAAGTAATTTCTTTTTTTATAATCATAAATAATGCTTAAGTGAGTATTTTTATCCATAAGCTTTTCACATCTACTAATATTATTTTCTGAGGATGGATTCCTATAAAAAAGTTACAGGATCAAAATTACAGTCATTTTTTAAGATACTCATATGCATTATCAATCACCTTTCCAGCAGAGATCATCCAATTTACATGGATATTAGTGGTATACAAAAATTTAAAGTCTTTTTCTCTTCTTATTCTATCCCAAGGTATTCTCACTTATGCCTAAGAGCCTTAGTTTATACTGAAACTCAGATAGCTAACAAATTTATCTCTTTTGCCCAGGACTGCCCTAGATTCACAGTGTTTACTGACTCCTCCACTTGAGTATCTCAAGGGCACATTGACATGAATGACTGAATTGGTGATTTTAACTTGACTTCCCTACCTTCCACACTCTTATACCCTCTTTCATAAACCACCTAAAAGTGTACTTCCTGTACGCTGACCACCATCTCACTGCCACCCTCCCTCAAACATTACAGTAGCCTCCTCACATGGCTCCTTTAAATTTGCTCTCCACACTTGGGGCGCCTGAGGGGGCTCAGTCGGTTAAGTTTAAGTGTCAGACTTTAGCTCAGGTCATGATCTCACAGTTCGCCGGTTCAAGCCCTAAGTCGGGCTCTGTGCTGACAGCTCAGAGCCTGGAGCCTGCTTCGGATTCTGTGTCTCCCCCCTCACTGTCCCTCCCCCACTTGTGCTCTGTCTCTCCTTTTCTCTCTCAAAAACAAAACAGTGTGGAGTGCTCTCCACACGGAATCCTCGTGATCCCCTGAAAATGTGAATCAGATATTTTTACCCATGGAGTAAAACGCTCCATTAGTCACCTGCTTTTAGGGAAGGACTATACTCTATCATGGCCTATAAAACCCTGCAGTCTGGCCCGTTACTGTTACCTTCCTCTCCAGCTTCTTTTCACACTCTGCTCTCCTTTGCTTTTTCTGCTCCAGCCATGCTGACTGTCTTTGGCTTCCTCAAATGTGCCATGCCTACTCCCAAGGTCTTTGAATACACTGCTCTCTGCCTGTAGTTCTTTTTTTCTTCCCTCGTTGCACAGTTAATGCTTATTCTTTCTTGGAATCTCAGATCATATTTCTATTCACCTTTCCTTCATATATTAATTACAGTTGTGAATTCAGAATTATAGGAGTTATTTTATGTATGTATGTATGTATGTATGTATGTATGTATTTATTGTCTATCTTTCCAACTAGCCCACAAGCAACATTAGGACAGGGAATGTATCATTTTCATGTTTATTATTTTATTCCCAGGGGATTCTGGAAAGATGATGACTTAATTGTGCTCTGCTTCCTCTCCACTTCTAACTTAGGTCAAACACATCCTTTTTTCTTAAGTCAAGCAGATATCAGGACTGGTATTCAGGTAGAGGGTGTGAACTAGATAGTTGTATTTTCTTGCTCTGTGCTGAACAAAGCTGTGGGGCCACAGCAAGAAAAGTCTAAGGCAAGGACCAGCACGTAGGAGCTCTTTGGTAGGGCTGTCCTTCAATGATCACAGGATCCTGGGTGTGCCTGAGTTTTCTCTACCCTAATGCAGAAGAAAGGCTACCTCCTGGTGTCTCAATGGGTAACTGGCAAGTTGCATATTTTGGGCCATGATGACTGAGATGTCTGTGCCCTCCCACCTTCATAGGACCAGTCCACTTGAAGTATCCACCAGTTGGACCTGCACCACAATGAACAAAGGAAAATAAAAAGACATCTAATAAGGAGGTATAATAGCCAGAGAAAGCATGAATGAAGAGAGAAATCAGAACAGTATATCAATACAGAACTGTCAGGGGAAGCAGAAGAATAGTATTTGAAGAGGTAGAAGTACAACATTAAGAAAAAACTTCCTGGAACTAGACAAAAGATTTTAAGTTAAAATATTTAGTAGATGGAGGAGAGGATAATGAATGTTGAAACCAGAACTGGTAGGGTTCACGATCTAGTAGGAGAATTTTAAAAACTGAAAAGAGAGAGAAGTTATGAAAGTGTGGAGGAAAGACCCAGAACATCTAACCTGTAAATAAAAGGAGATTCAGAAAAAGAAAAGGAAGGTGAGGGGAGAAAAATAATTAGAAAAAGAAACTACTGTTTATAAAAGAATCTTATCCTGGTTTTTAGAAAGATCTGAATCTACACATTTTAAGGGCTGTTTCATGTATACCTGATGAGCAAAGATACCACATGGACATATGTTAATACAATTCTTGAGCTCTGAGATAAAGAAAACATGTTCAAGTCTTCTGTAAAGAGACAGCAAGTTGCTTAGAAAGAAGAAAGAATTAGACTGGCACTGACTGAACGCTCAAAAGGTAGAAGGCAATGAAGTAACAGTCATGGACTCTTAAGAGGCTGCAGAGACCTACAACTGGCTGGGCTATCACCACACACCTCACCTGTGGGAGTTGCCTAAGCAGGGATGAAGTTACAACAGCACCAAATGAACTCGCAGAGCGTGTTCAAGATGAGGGAAGACAAAGAGGAGAAAAACAGTGGTGAGCAACAGCACTGGCGACATCCACAGAGTCAAATAAAAATAAATAATGATAGCCCATCTGAGAACATGCAGTGTAAGGGCTAACGAAAGACTCTTAAAGTAAAAGAGACACACTGCAACAGGAATTCAAATAGTCTAAAGGTTGGGGGAGGGTAGGAGGAAATCAAAAATGCTCCCCAGGTCTTCTCTGATGGGTGCAGGCGCAGAGAGTAGGGCAGCAAAGGGATCCCAGGGGTCTCACTGTTAAAAGTGGGTGTGGGGGGGGGCGCCTGGGTGGTGCAGTCGGTTAAGCGTCTGACTTCAGCCAGGTCACGATCTCGCGGTCTGTGAGTTCGAGCCCCGTGTCAGGCTCTGGGCTGATGGCTCGGAGCCTGGAGCCTGTTTCCGATGCTGTGTCTCCCTCTCTCTCTGCCCCTCCCCTGTTCATGCTCTGTTTCTCTCTGTCCCCAAAAAAATAAATAAAAAACGTTGAAAAAAAATTAAAAAAAAAAAGTGGGTGTGGGGGGAAGTAGGAGAAGGAAGGGTTTGGAGGAGAAATATTTGGTAATTTACCTCATGGAATAATAGGGCTATGCACTGGTGATGAATGTAAATGTTAATGAAATAAAAAGTACAGAAAAAAAGGAGAAATTAATAGCCTTTTGATCAAGTAAAAAAAATTAAAAAAAGGTAACAAAATAAGAAATTTTAATAAGATGGCAGGAATAAATTTAAGTATATTAATTATGAAATTAATGACAGTAGACTGAAATCTTTCAGCTAGTCAGTTAAATTAGGTTTATAAAAGTTACATATTATTTGGAAAAATAAAGAAACAGGCAATCAGGCACAAAACAAAGAAATACAAATTCAAGAATGGCAATATTAATAACAGACAAGATGGAATTTAAAAGCACTGAACAGGATAAGTAGTTTAAAAGCACTAAACAGAATTAATAGAAATATTATTATACAATAGTATAAAACACAATTTGTGAAGACTGGAAAATACTCATAAACCTTTTTTGCACCAAGTTACATAGTAGGTAAGGAAAGGAAGCAAATGCTATTAAAATTGCAAGATGAACTTGTAGTTATTATATGTATACAATTAGTTAAAATATAAATATAGAAAAAAAAACTAATATGACTGTTTTCAAGTTGTGCAAATGTAATGGACCAAAGTAAGCAGATAGAAGATAAAGATTTTTCATTAGCCATAAAACATTTACAAAAATCACTCTTACACTTGCACCTACACACATACACAATGCCAACCTTAAGAAACTTTTAAAAAGAGAGATTATATAGATCACATTCTTTAATCAAAAAATAAAAAAAAAGAAAAAGAAAAAAAGAATTTCTAAAAAAAGAGACCAAAAAAACCCCTTAAAACATATTCTTAGATAATCCTTGTATTACAGAAGAAACCAAAATTAAAATTACAAAATTATCTAGAAAGCAATAAAAAATATAAACACATTGTATGCAACTAATGGAACACAGTGAAGGCTACAGGAAAACTTAAGGCCTTAAATATTTTCATCATTTAGAGAGAGGAGGAAAAAAAGTCAATATTCAAAAAAGAGTTGATATTCATCTACGGGGATTATAAAGTTATGATAAAAAAATAAGCCAAGAAGAGGAATTAACATAGATTAAAACCAAAATTAATAGGAAATATAAAAATAACATAAAAGATAAAGACGTCCACAAGAATTTTCCCCTTAGAAATAGATAATATAACACTAATTAAGGGAGAAAACAAAAGTATACAAGATCACAAATAAGAAAGGATAGGATACATAATCACAAATAATCGAGGAGATGGAAAAAATCAAATATTATATGCAAAAAAACCTATGGCAAAAGTAAGAGCCTAAAGGAAACTAATAATACTCGAAAAAATATATTACCAAAATTAACTCAAAACCCAAGTGGCTTTTACAAAACACTACTAGGCTATACTTCCAATAACTTAGATATGGGAGAATATTCCATTCATGTTAGGAGAAAGCCTATAGACAACATAGGAATACATTTTTTAAATTAAGAAAATGGAAAAATCTTAATGAATAACATAAAATAAGATCTTCATAAATGGAAAGTCATATTTGACTGTGTTGTTTTGATTACTCTATGTTGTTAGCTCTTACAAAGTGACCAGTGCTAGTAGGTATTCAATTAATATTTATTGAATAATGAATATCATCACACCCATAAAAATACTGACCATCATCCTTAAAATACCTTTACAAATTTTATAATATAAAAGTGATTTTCCATCAAGGTTTAATATTTTTGCTAAGGGGGTGGGCATTTTTACACATTTATGCCAGTGATATTCTTTGTTCTGATTTCATTAAAACATATTTTTGTCTATTATTGGAATGATTTCTTTTAATTTCCATTTACCTGACATATCTTTGCCCCTTCTTTTACTTTTATCCATTTGCTTTACTGTTAAAAAAGATATATTGGTTATAAATGCCAACAGTATAGTTGGGTTTTATTTTTCATCTCAATCTGAAAAGCACCGCCTATGATTAGGAAAGTTTGAATCATGTTTATTTCTTGCCATTGCTGTATGCTTGGTTTTAGTTTTGTCATTTTGATAAATGCTCCTTACTATTTCCGTTGCATATGTTGATTAATGAACTGTCTTTTTGGCTTCTATATTTTTTTAGTGGCTTTCATTTCTACAAGTAAATGATTATTTTCTTTCTTTCTTTCTTTCTTTCTTTCTTTGGAAACTAATTATCTTTAGGTCTTCCAAATCATTCCTGAGTTCAATTATATATATATATAATATATATAAATTGTATATAATATATAAATATATATAAATATTAATATTAATATATAAATAAATATAAATAAATATAATATATATAAATTCCTTTTTGAGGAATTTAGAAGTATTTACTTCCTGCCACTTTATCTCCTGCATTTGCTAATCTACCTAGAAATACTGACCTAGAATATTATTTCTGAATTATTGTTTTCACATCTCTTTAAGAATCTTTTTGTTTTTGGGGCGCCTGGGTGGCGCAGTCGGTCTCAGCCAGGTCACGATCTCGCGGTCCGTGAGTTCGAGCCCCGCGTCAGGCTCTGGGCTGATGGCTGGGAGCCTGGAGCCTGTTTCCGATTCTGTGTCTCCCTCTCTCTCTGCCCCTCCCCCGTTCATGCTCTGTCTCTCTCTGTCCCAAAAATAAATAAATGTTGAAAAAAAAAATTTTTTTAAAAATAAAAAAAAGAATCTTTTTGTTTTTGTTTTAGTATTTTATTTTGTTACACTTAAGCAATTATTTAAATGGAGCTCTATATGTTTAACTTGAATAAATATTTATCATCAGGCATTTTCCACCTGGACTTCCCCATTTGTAAATTCTTACTTGGATTCACTTTTTGAATTGGCTTCAAAGTAGAGTTGGCTATTTGGATTTTGTGTTGGCACAGTATCCACATTTCTTTCATTGATTCAGTAAGGAGAATAGAAGTTTCTTTTCGTTATCTTCCTGTTTAGCCCCATTTTTCTTAATCAAGATAAAGCATGCAGTGGTTACTCATAACATTTCAATCCAGTTCGCTCCTATGAGTTTTGCAAATAGTTGATTAACATTGCTACTTTCCATCTCCGTTGTATATGATCTTTTGGATATAGCAATGGATGGAGAAGGGTAAAAGAGAAGCTTCTAATTTTTCACTGTCTTAAAAAGAGAAGTCATCTCATTTAAACTCCATTAGTCCCTGCAAAGTTGGTAACAGAGCTGTTTTACAGTTAGGAAACTGAGATTCAAAGAGATTAAGTCAAGATCACATAGCATACAAAAGGCACAATGTAGGCCAACCACAGTCCTTGGCATATGGCCTCCGCAAAACAAATATTTGTCAAATGAATGGAATGAATGAATAAATGAATGAATGAATGAATGAACGAATGAACTATGGAATGAACTTGGACTGTGTTTATCTTTAAAACCAACTTTTTAATGTTTGATAGAATCCTTACCTTTCCACAGAAAACCTAAGATAAAGAAGTTTGAAGGGACAAAGCACAACCAGCAGAATGAGTACTTTTAATTAAAAGTGGGACATATTTAAAGGAAATATAGTCTCCAAGTACGAAGGTTTATTGTTGAAAAATTTGAAAGGTCGTATCTTTGCTACAGGGCAGAAAGGGTAATAGATTATCTTGATAGAAATCAAAATTCACCAGTTTTTAATTTTCTAATTACCTCTACCATAGCTTTTAAGCTACTACTTAAGTTTCCATTTGAGGCATTTCCACTGCACAGTATGACTCCCTTTAAGATGTAAAAGGTATGGGGAAGGCAAATCTGGACAAATGCCATGGGGGTTCCTGGCCAGCTGGAAAGCACAGAAAGTAGCGAGGGTGCAGACTTTCCACATTCTCTAAGCAGATCTGAAGAATTCAGCTTTGGCCCATTGTCATTGACCTTTCTCCAGAGTATTTTCTTTCAGGGGCTCTTCACATGGAAAAATCTTGATTTTTTTTTTTCCCTCAAAGGATAGCCAAATTCTTGAGAGGGAAAATAATTATCTGGTTGAAACATTAGAAGAGGGTCAAAGGCTTCTGGTGGCTTTGGCTGCTTCATTTTTACCCATTTTTGAAGCCTCATGTTAGGCTGTGTCTAGACATCCAAGAAGAGTTGGATACAGGTCTAAAACACTGAACGGAGCTGATTTACTGGAAGTCTCATAAATTCTGTGGATGTAGCTTCCAGGTTCTCACCACATGCTGTAGCTGTATAGATAACCCACAGCAATTTGTACTGACTGAATTTTTTTGTTTAGTCTATTTCAACTACCATCATGCAGATATGAGCTTCTGAATGATTTCACTACGAAATCAAGCTTAACTATGTGTTTTATAGTTTGAAAAATAAAAGTTACCTCAACATTAAAAATGAGCATGAGAAATTTTATCCCATAGGTAAAAGGTTTTTAAGTGCTACACTGAAGACAACATGACCAAATGATGGGTCCGTGTTTTGATTAGATGTATAACTTTCATTTACATGTCCTAAGAATGTCTTTAGGTATTAAAAATATAAAGTTTAATTTGTTTACCTATGGCAGCTCTTTAAACATCTGGGACCAGATATTATCTGTCCCTCAAGTCTTCTAAGTCTCCAAGCTGACCTTTCTGCCAATTTTTTCAAATGTTTCTCATATGAAGACATTTCTAGATAACACAACACTCTTATTACCCTTCTGTGGATTTGCTCTATTTAAAAAGGACTTTCTGAAAATGATGTGCCCACAACTGATCACAAATCTCCTGATACAATATTATCCAGATGGAAGGAAGAAATTTGGTGGAATTTTCCCCTACTTTCTGGACAGTAAGCAAATAGCATGTAGCAGAATGTAGTAAAGACCATGAAAACACCTGTTGAAATCCAGACTGTGCCATTAATTATCCTATATGACACTGGGTAAGGTAACCTCTCTAAGTTTTAATGTACTCATCTATAAAATGGGGAAGATAGCATCTATCTCAGGCTTATAATGATAATAAAATAAGGTTACAAGTGTGACATGCTTATTTACACAGTGCCCAGAATCAGGTAAATATGCAAGCAAAATATACACAATACAAAAACTACTATTATTCATTATTCTCACGGCCTTTAGGTCCTTTGGGCTTGACCTCCTATAAAACCAGACTTCTCCTGTACTGAATACGTACAGACTTTAAAAAAAAACATAAAGTATAATTTATATTTGGCATTATTACATTTCATTTGGTTAGTCTGGCACATTTCCCAATTTGCTCAGATGTTCTGAATTACAATTCTGGCAACTATCAGATTCACAATTCTTCCAATTTTGTATTATCTGTATATTTATAATAACATAATATTCCCATGTCATTATCAAAGATATACTATAGAACTAAACAGACGTCAAAAGATCCCATGCCAGAGTTAATGTTCTGCTAACTGGTACCCATTGGTATCAACAGTAAAATGACACTTAATCACAAATCCATCATATTTGTACTACACTACCAAGTCATGTCCCTCTATTTTCTCTCATGTATATTCCAAAAGAGTATATCAAGATCTAATTACATGTCTGCTAAATTCTATTAAAAATTGAAGTCAGTTTGGCTCAACTTGTTTTTTAAGATTCGAAGCAAGTTCCTACTGACCACTGATTTCCTTTCTAAATACTTAACTATCAATTTTACAATTAATTATCAACTTGCAGAGCAGGGCACTGATGACAAACTCATCAATCAAAATTTCCGTTTGGTCATCCTTTTTGAAAATCTGAAAAACCACCTCCATTGTGGGCTTTTACTGACCCACTGATCTATCATGTTCCCACTCATCATCAGGTTCCTTATGTCTTTACTTCTGTGCAGACTCAGTTCAGTACTATAAGTACTATCTTGCAAACCTTTAACTCCCTTTCCTGTGTTTCCCTTCACCATTTTACTTACCTAATAAAACTCTGACTGAATTATTTCCTTACTGAGTTCCCACATCCAGGTTTCTAAATAATGCAAGAGAAAAACTATACAATTGTGCTTATTGCACTCCAAATTTATAACTACAAATATCAAATGGGCACCTAACTTTCCCAGACCTCCCTACTATAATTCTGTAGTCAAAATGGTTTATCACTATACTAGATAATTACTACATAACTTTTCTTCCATTAAATCTATAATATGCCCTTTGCCACTAACACTTGGCTGATAATCTTGCTTCATACTTCATAGGAAAAACATATACAATCTGATGAGAATGATCTATATTCTTTCCACCAAATACACCAGACTACCTGCATTTGCAACCACAGACTCTGTCTTTCTCTTGTACAAGGAAAGGCCAAAACCTCAACTTATATACTGAGTTCCCTCTCTTCTAATGTCTTTATGAACATCCTACAATAATTCCCTTTTTCTTTTACTTCCACAATTGCCTCTTTTCTACTAGTGGATCATTCATATGGCATAGCAAGCATCTTAAAACACACACACACACTTTCTCTTGACCCTTTCCACACCCTAAGAATTGCCCCCATTTCTATTTGCTTTTACAGCAAAACTCCTTGAGTTATCTTGAATCATTTTCTCTATTCTCTCCTTTATCATTTCCCCCTCAATTCCCCCCAGTGAGATTTGTGATCCTACTACTTTATAGATACAGGTCTTATCAAGGTCATGTGATCTACATCTTCCCACAGCAAATGTTCAATTCCCTATCTTCATGTTACTTTGCAGCATCTGATATATTGACCACTCCCTCTGTCTTCAGTCATTTTCTTCTCAAGACTTCTGTAATACCACACTTTCCTGACTTCCATACTTCTACATCACTGACTATAGCTTCTTAATCTCTTCTGATGTCTCCTCTTCTTTTGTTAGACTTTTAAATTCTGGAGTGCCCCAAGCTCCTTCAGTGGTCTACTTCCCTCAATCTGTGCTTTTGCCAAGGTGATCTTCCCTATCTGGGAACCTTAAATACTATTGACATGAAGATAACTCCAGATCTTTACAGACTCCTATATCTAAGCCACCATCTTCTCTCATTTGGATGACATCTCTTTGATATCTTTCTTGCTCCACTCTCCACAAAGAAGCCACCATGATCATATATTATATCCCCACACTGTTTAAAATCCTCCAATGACTGTGCACTGTAAGTAGGAAAAAATTCAAACTTTTAACCACTGATTTATCTTTCCAACCCTCATCTTCCCTTGTTTATGCTCCTCCAACTGCAATATAAGTTCAATAATGGAACTTTAAATGTTCATCAGTGTATTTCTGGCATTTACATCATACAGTAGGTACTTAATAACATTTGTTGGCTGACTGGCTACTATTTAGGCCTTTTGTCAACATCCAAAATACTTCAAAGACTGTTGACAATGAATTAATGATACCAAGATGATAAATTATCATAAATTAAGAATCAAACCTGTGAATTCAATAATACTAGTTTAATAAAATAGGGCTCAGAATTATTTTTATATCTTACAGAAAATATTCCTGATTTCTTGTACTGAAGATAAAAAAGCGCTGCACTAAAACTAGAAATTATGATAAAAGTTAAATTATGATATAATTTCCAGTTAAAGTAGAAATTATGATAAAAGTTAAACCACAAAACCACTTAAAATAAAGTAAAGCTTCCCCCAAAACTTGTGTCAAATTGCAACTCAAAATTATAATAGACATTATTTACTAAACACACAAAATAACAGTACTCACTGGATTGAAACTCAGAACATGCAGCCAAACTTTTATTCAGAGGCAAAATCACAGTCATGTATGTTTTATTATTTAAAAAAAAAGGCAAAAATACATAGCATTGACTTTAAGGAGTTAGAAAATTGGAAAACTAATCAAAGCAGAATACAGGATATAGTTAAGTTAGGACCTAATTATGGAAAATTAAACTATCATTGATAAATTTAAGAGTCTATTCTTTGATTAATCAAACAATGAAACAGCTCTGTCATATATAGTAAAAATAAGATAAAAATAATCAAAATTAGAGATGATACATATGATTTAACAAAGAGAAGATTAAACTTTTTAGAGATGTTGAGTATACTTTTATGATAGTGGATTTATAAAGTATCAATGTTGGATATAATTTCTAAAATAATATGAAATCATAATTATAAAATCTTACCTGACCAATATCCACAGGATAAATTGGAAACAAAATTAAAACTTTTATTCAAAATAGTTCTGATCTCAGAGAGTTTTATTGGTCTTTCTTTACAAATTTTAAGAGAAAGATACTTTTATGCAGGTCATGTCAGAAATATTAACAGACCAGTACACATTATAAATCTCCAAGAAATAAACCTGTTATGCATGACTCACCAAACTCACTTGACCCTAGGATCCTTTTTTCTTTGAATTTATCATTTTTAAGAACAAATTTTGGGATATGTTCCTATAAGCCAATCTCACTTATAAATGAAAATATAAATCTTTTTAAAAATATATTTGGAAATTGAATGTCACAAAATTTTTAAAAATATGAACTTGAATAGCCAAAACAATCTTGAGAAAGAAGAACAAAGCTAGAGGCATCATGCTCCCTGATCAAAGCTATATTAAAAAGTTGCAGCAATCAGAACACTATGGCATTGGCCTAAAGATAACAGAAATCAATGGAACAGAGGAACTGAGATCCCAGAAATAAGCCCACATATATATGGTCAATTAGTTTATGGCAAAGGAGCTAAGAATATACAATGAGGAGAAAGGACTTAACTAAATGGTGTGGGTAAAACTGGACAGCTGCATACAAAAGAATGAAACTGGACCACTATCTTGCATTACACACAAAAATTACTCTGAATGGATTAACACTTGAATGCAAGACCTAAAACCCTAGAAGAAAACATGGGTTGTAGGTAGCTATTTGACACTGCTTTTGGCAAGGATTTTTTGGATTTGACAACAAAACTGTATCAAACTAAAAAACTTCTGCACAAAGGTAACCATCAACAAAATGAAAAAGCAACCTACTGAATGGAAGAAAATATTCACAAATCATATATCTGGTATGGGATTAATGTCCAAAATATACAAAGAACTGATAAAACTCAATGGCAGTAAAACAAAATGATAATCTGATTAAAAAATGATCAGAAGAGGGGTACCTGGGTGGCTCAGTTGGTTAAGCATCCGACTTCAGCTCAGGTCATGATCTCGTGGTTCATAGGTTAGAGCCCCACATAGGGCTCTGCGCTGACAACTCAGAGCCTGGAGCCTGCTTTGGATTTTGTGTCTCCCCTGCTCTCTGCCCCTCCCCTGCTTGCACTCTGTCTCTCTCTCTCTCTCTCTCAAAAATAAACATTAAAAAAAATGATCAGAAGATCTGAATTCTTTTCCAAAGTAGACATACAGATGGCCAGTAGGCACATGAAAAAGTGCTCAACATCATTAATTATCAGGGGAATGCAAATCAAAACCACAAGGAGGTAACAATTCACATCTGTTAGAATGGCTATTATCAAAAAGACAAGAAATAAGTGTTGGCAAGGGTTTGGAGAAGAGACAACCTCTGCGTATTGTTGGTGGGAATGTAAATTGTTGCAGCCACTATGGAAGACAGTATGGAAATTGCTCAAAAAATTAAAAATAGAACTATCATATGATCCAGAAATTTCACTTCTGGAATTGATCCAAAGAAAATGAAGACACTAACTCAAAAAAGATATATGCACTTCCGTGTTCAATGTAGCATTATTTAGAATAGCCAAGATATGGAAGCATATATTCCTCTGCACAGGGAATGGGTGTAGGGGGGACAAAAGATACAAACTTTCAGTTATAAAATAAATAAGTCATGGGGATGTAATGCACATCATGGTGACTATAGTTATAATATTATATTGCATATTGGCAAGTTGCTAAGAAAATAAATCTTAAAAGTTGTCAACACAAGAAAAAATATTTTGTAACTATATATGGTGACAGATGTTAACTAAACTTATGATCGCTTTGTTACATAATATCAAATAATTATGTTGTACACTTGAAACTAATGTAACGTTATATGTCAATTATACCTCAAAAGAACAAAAATCCAGCTACCACGACTATGTAGGGTTTTTCCTAAAAAAATGTTCTATAAGGAGTACTATCAAGAGACCACTTGCATTCAGCACCATGTATAAGCCGACCACTCACAAATCCCAGAGTTCCCTTCTAAGCTATCGTTGCATTCTGGATATTTCTATTTTCAGATCTTGGTTTTCTCTTAGATCTTTTCCTCTAAAGTTTCCTGGTATTAGTAAATGATATCTCTTCCCACCTAGGTGCATGTGCTGGATACCTAGGTGTCGTTTCTGACATCTCTTTCTTTCCCACCTCATTTCCAAGCAATCATTTCTGTCAGTGCACCCCCTAATAAACCTCCTTTACCCCATCTCCACTACCTCTGTGTACGTCCAAGTGACCATCACCTTTCACCTGGATGGCTGCAAAACCTCCTAACTTACGTATTTGCTCCATTCCTCGTCTCCATTCTACAGTCAAACATGACCTCATCAGTGGCTCCTCACTGCATTAGGATAAAGACCACCAACCTCAAAATGGCCTATAGGGTGGTAAATGACCTGGACCTCTTGCATGTTAGGCTCTAGCTGTCAGTTACATGAGCGCACAAAGCTTCTTCCTACTTCAGGGTCTTGGTATATACTGTTTACTCTGCCTGGAACAATCGTCCCTTCTCCCTTCACCTAGTCTCTATTTTTAGTCTTCTAGTGTTAGCTTTAACCACTCCTAAATTCCCCAAATGCTGGGGTCACTCTATTATAAATTCTCACAGAAGTTGTCATTAACAGTTGTAAGTAAGTAATTATTTGCTATCAGTCTCCTTCCTTGTACTGTAAATTCCACGAGAACAGAGAACATATTTCTCTTGTTCACAGAACTTAAGTATAGCACCCAGTACATAGAATATTCTCAGTAAATAATTGTGAATGCATGAAGGAATGAATGACTGAAGCAACCACCAATGACTGAATAGCTTACTGAAGCAACCACCAATGACTGAATAGCTTAGAGCCCTTCATTTCCTTAAAATATATTTGTCTTATAAATTTCATATGTTGAAAAATAAAAATAAAAATAAATTACTTGAGAGAATTCCAAAAAAATAAAATAAAACATATTTGTCTTTGGCTTTCAAGATCAGCCTCAAAGATCAGAAACAGGGAGGCAGAGAATCTCAAGCAGACTCCCCGCTGTTAATGCAGAGCTTGAGCTCACAAGGTTGAGATCATGACCTAAGCCAATACCAAGAGTCAGAGGCTTAACGGACTGAGCCACCCAGATGCCCCTCAATGCAACAATTTTAAATTGGAGTTTGGCTGTTGTCTATTGACTCAAAGTGTTATGATTCATTGCCAAAGGGACAAGTTCCTTTAGCCTGACTTGACTTGATAGTCTTTCGATACTTCCTTTTCTCGACATAGTAAAGAGCTAATTAATTAATTAAAATTTGAAAAAAATTTTTGTTTTAGTTTTTAAGGAAAAAAATATTTTAACACATAAGAGCGTTGCAAAACACATTTACTGTAAGTGCAGCTGCAGAATCAGCTGAGTCACCACCAGTCCTGACTTTCTCTGGCTGCCAATGGCCACAGCGCCAGGTCTGTGTCAGCGTTAATCACAGTCATGAGCGAAGAGCTAAATGTGTGAGTTTTGGTTGTAAGTGTGGGGTCTTATTTATGATGAAAAAGATCATAAATAAGGCAGATTACAATCTAAGCGGTGGAAATTCTTACGATGTAGAATATTTAATACCTAAATATTCTTCCTCACACCCAGATGCTAATGTAATTCTGATGTAACATAAATTAAGAAGGTATTCAAAGTAAAAATAGGAAGGTTTGCAGTGACTTGTTAGTGGGAACTTGATCTCCTGGCTTCTTGTAGGGTTTTTGGCTCCTGGCCTCTTTTCTCCAGACTTCATTGTTTCCTCCCCAAAAGAGGAGGAGAACTGACTGGTTTGATTAGTGAGTTATAAAAGAGAAATTGAGCAAGCTTGCGCCCGCAGGACACATGCATTTCTCTCCCGTTCCAAGAAGCTGTGCTGAGTGCTGCCTTGTGGTGGAGGCCTGTGGTTGCTCCGCTGGGGCTGTGATGGCTGGGGGCTGAACTATTAGCAAGACATGTGGCCACAGATCTCCAGCCGTTTGTTCATGCCTTATCTGCTTGTTTTCTGGGCCTCTGAGAACAGCAACAACAGCACATTTAAACTAGAGAGGGCAAGAAAAGTGTGCGATTTATTGACCCCTTAAAATTCCAACAGTGAGGAGTGGCTTTGAAGAAAGGGTACTGGATTTGGTTTTGGATGGGTTAAACAGGAAGTGACAGAAGGCCTTAGGAGTGAAAATGCCCAGTGGGCAGTTGGGGATGTGGAACTGGTGTCTCGGGATAATGAATACTAAGCATACTACATGTGGCTGTGATGCTGGGTGCCATGTGAGTTTGTTTATTTTATTTTAATACAGCTTATTAGCTTCGTTAAGCCTTTTCCCATAGGAGAACAACCAAACAGCCACAGGTCCTGTGTCCACTTGGGCATAACCAATAGCAGGCAAATGAGCCAGTATTACAATATCATTAAAAAAAAAATTGTTGTTGCAATCCAAACTTCATTTAGCCCAGAGCAACGAAAGACTTTAGAAGGGAATAAAAGGCAACTGGTGAAGAAAGCAGAGAGAGAACCACAATTATTCTCAGTCTGTCTCATTTATTAGGTCAGAAGAGGTTGTGGTAATAATGATCTGCTTAAGCTCAGCATTTCTAAAATCTGAGGAATAAGTATAGAGTGGCTATTGACCCCTCCACGCCATGCCTTATCATGGGCTAGGAAAGATTGCTGCCCAGTCTACATTAGCCTGGCCTCATTCCCTTCAGCATTTGTTATTTGAGAGTCACCCGCTGTGGGACCTTTCATTTGAGTTACTGAATAACTAATAATAATTATTGTTATATGAATTTTTTAAGAACTCATTTTGAAAGATCTAAAGAGTAAGATTTATGAGGAACCAACAACACAGGAGAAGTGACACCTGATTCCAGAAGGCAGAGTGTTGATCAATAAGCCAAAAAAACAAAAACCAAAAAACCAAAAAAAACCCCAAAAACCAAAAACCAAAAACCAAACAAAAAACCCCAACAACTATGAGATAATATGGAGTTCTGAATTCATGCTAGCCTTGTAACACCTAGAGAGAGTTTGATGAGAATTCTTAAAACCTAGGATTAGGCTGAGGATATTGGTGTAAATTTATCAGTATGGAGATACTGCGAAAGTGAACAGGGTAGAAGGAATTTTTAAAAAAATGAAAGGGGCTGGCATGGTTGTGGTATGAATGGTTTTACATAATGGCTCTCCACAAAATTAGCCTTTCAAATTATTTTTAAATGACTATTTGTTGATATGATGATGATGATGATGGTGATGATGATGTCAAGTTCTATCAAAGTCAATTCCTTGAAGTTATTTTGGAAAGTTTTATATGTATCTTTATCATGTAAAAAAAAAAAAAAAGGTTTTCAGGCCTCTGTTCTGTCTGAGGCTAAAAAAAGATGTCCTGGGTGCACTGGGGAAGTTTGGGCCACTCTGTGAACAGGGCCACGGGAGATGGGCTCTGACACCCTGGCCCTCCCCAGGCTATCAGCACTGCCCACATTCTGGCTCAGCAGCACCTCACTGGTTCCCCCTCAGTGAGACCAGGATTAGGGTGAGCAGTGTACAGTGAAAATCAAATACAATTGTTTAAGTCCCCAAATCCATTCACACACGTCAGTCTTCTTATTGCAAACAGTTTGTAAAGATCTGGTCTGCAGGAAGCTTGGCTATTCAGTGACTTGTTTGTGGATGCCATTTTAGGTACACTCAGCATAATGGATAGAAGTGACTCTTCAAAGAAAATAAATCAGACTGGAAAAAATCTAGCACTTCAATGGCAACCTGTATCTTGAGTGAAAGAGAAACGTTTAAGAAGAAAGTGGTGGTGATGATAATGATGACAACAGTGATGAAGGTGATGGTAATGGTTCTATGGCCAGGGGTCCATCTCATGCCATTTCACCCTTCGGGCCTTCCCACGCATGTTACCACTGCCCCCTTGTCTTCATCGCCATTTGGAGAACTTCCCCCATCCTTGCAGCCTTGACTCATACGTTCCCTCCTCTGAGTCTTCTCCCAGGTAGCATTAATTGCCGACATTACTCTCTCCTTTGTGCTCCCATAATGCCCTACTTATCCATCCTTTGATTTGAACTATAACTGCCTTCTATTTATGAAAGTTATTACTCCCAAGAGTTGGCAAAAATATAAACAATGTCAGAGGTGATTTATATCAAAACATGGGTGAAAGACCCATAACGGACTGATAATAACAGGAGAGATTTTTAAAAAAGTTTTTAAGTTTATGTATTTATTTTGAGAGAAACAGAGAGAGAGGAAGAGAGAGAGACAGAGAGGGGACCCTAAGCAGGCTCCACATCCTCAGCGCAGAGCCCAGTTTGGGGCTTGAACTCACAAATCATGAGATCATGATCTGAGTCGAAATCAAGAGTCGGACCCTTCACCAACTGAGCCACCCAGGCGCCCCAGAGAGACTTTGAAATACACCTTTCAACCTCAAAGTCTGTATTAAGGAAAACTTCCTTTCCAGGTATCGCCATAAAAGATAACAGAAGAATGGGTGAATTATGTATCTGGTTACACGACATGTCATTCTATATAATGGCACTTACAGTATTCATTTATTGATTGATTTAATGAATCTTTGTTGAGAAGCTATGTGCCAGGAATCGTGCTAGGCCCTGAAGGACACATGATGATTAAGATGGACAAGTTCCCTTGCTTGTATTCTGGCACTATGTATAAAAGTTGATAGTGAACAGAATGCAAAGACACTAGCAATCAATTATTTAGACTCCACTGTCAAGGTATCAAGTAAATCCTAATGTCCCGACGGCATTTCCCTCTTCCCCCTGAACAACAAAACAAAAAACAGACATCTGTTTTATTCTAGTGAGTGTCATCACTTTAACAATTACTCAAAAGACCAAAAATAATTCATAACCCAGATAAAGGAAATCTTTACAAAGCTCCTAGTGGTTTTTAAAAAATTGCTCTTTAAAAATGTACACTACAAAGAAGTTTTTGACCAGACAGCTGTTTCAAAGAACCATGATTTCATGTTCTAAGACTAACTTTAAAATTGAGATGTCTTTGCCTTCCAGGAAAACTCAGCAGCTGTGGAGATTATTGCACTTCTCTTTCTTTCACATTTTACTGGATTTAATTTTAAGGGGGAAAAAAAGATAAAAAAGAGAAAATTGCATGCAACACAGAACAAAACCTATTGCAAAACAAGCAACTGTGCTTTTTTTTTAACTACAGGAACACAAAGGCAACCCCAGATCTCTTTTTAGCTGGGGAAGAAGACAGCTTAGCTCTTTCTTTGCTAAACTCAGAAATTTACCTCTTTCTTTGCTAAACTCAGAAAATGACCCACTCTGTCTCAATAAAAACAAGGTGAGCCTGGTTTCCTAGAAGAATAGAAAGTATTAACTAAAATGGCTTCAGGAAGTAGCAAGAGAGAATTGGTTATGAAGAATACAAGTAGGTGCTGCCTTGTACTCTTTACTGGTCAAGTCTTGCCAACCACTGTGCCCAATTCTGGAATCCAACTAAAGAGATGTGGCTCATTCATGAAGGAGCTGGGGGGAGCCTCCGAAGTAACTAAAAGAGAGGCAGATGAAGTTAAAAGGCCAGGGAAGATGAACCTAATAGGCAAAGCACTGTTGGTCAAAAGTATGAAGCCCCTTCCTTTTAGCCATTGCCACTGAGGGAAAAAAATGAAAGGAAACTAACAACAAGGCCCAGAGACATGAGGAAGAATTTTCCGGTAATTCAAACAAACCTCTGATAATCAGATCTCCCTAGGTGGCTACCAAGGATCTAAGGTGGCTAGTACCTGGGAAGGAAGGAAGTCTGGAGTAAACCGATGCAGGATGATGCCATGCTGCTGGAGCTGAGTAGGCATAAAAACAGGTCTGACCCAAAGGTGAAGGCTAAAGCCTGAGACAGCCGCAGAAGCTCTTGGGGTACAGGGGTTGGAGGACTGTACTTTTCTTCTCCCTCCATTTGAGGGACACATATCGGTTTCCACTGGGGGTGAAGTTACCAGATAAGAAGGATGAACTGTATTTATAAATAAGGCATCTGAGACTATCTCCAAGTAGAGTTAAGCCTAGCACCCCAGCGGTCTAACAAAAGATGCTTCCCAATAAATTCAGAGAGACTTTTAATATGTGGAGTAAGTTAGCAGCTATGTCCTACCCATAATATCCTTATCCCTTCTCAAAACTTTTACCAGTCAATGTTTCTGGCAGTTTCATTCTTTGGAGTCTTGAGAGCTTTAGGTTTTTTACAAGATCTGCACGATGTGACAGAAAGAGCATAGATTTTGGAATCAGAGAAATTCAAACTCTGGAATTTGTTAATTATGTTTTAGTTTTGTGACTTGGCCAAATTACTCAAGTTCTCAGAGCCTCAACCTACTTGTTGATAAATAAGGGGAGTACTATCTGAGAGGGTATTTAGGGATTTGATATATGCAGAGCATTTAGCATCCTGCTGGGTAGGAATTACTATTCAAATGCAAATTTTCCTGGAGAAAGTTACTAGCTCACAAAGCAATTTCCCCATGATGTAACTGAGAAAGTAAGTAAGAAGGAGGTGAACAGAATTTAAGCAATGAGGATGAACAATGGCCAGGATCAATCACAAACTCCTGCTTCTCCATCTCTGTGCCCTGAGCTTGGTAAAGACCCTGGGATAAATAGTCATGGAGGCAAGTAAAACAGATTCTCATCTTGCTAATATATTTTAGATATAGTTTTGCCTAGAGGTGAAATATGATATCTCTTGGTCCCTTTCAATTCCAACACTACTATGTAATTTAAAATTTCAGAGCAAGGAAATGGGATGATCAAAAAGCACATTAGATTTTCAAAGTATCGGTGAGGAAGAAACAAGCACAATACTGCCAAACAAAAAAAGCTAACATTTAAGAACAGAACTGTAAATTATGGAGTTGGGTCTGCAAACCAGCTTGACTCATAAGATACTATGATTAAACTTGCTAATATATGTTTAAGATGAATAGTAATTGTGGGGCGCTGCGTAGCTCAGTGGGTTAAGCATCTGACTCTTGATGCCCTTGATGACTTTTGGCTCAGGTCACATGATCCATGGTCGAGAGATCAAGCCCCGTATTGGGCTTTGCGCTGTGTGGAACTTGCTTGGGATTCTCTCTCCTTCTCTCTCTGTCCCTTCCCTGCTTGTGCTCCCTCTCTCAAAATAAATAAACATTTAAAAAATGAATAATAATTGTTTATATTAAAGACAATAGCTGTCTACAAATTAATTTATAGTGCTAAACAATATGCACCAACATTTTGGGCTCCAAACCACTTTGTGGGAGCAAAGAGCTGACCCAGGGAATGTGTCACCTTCTAGCTTGGCATGTTTTAAGCATGCTTACATTAAGGAAAATGGGGATGTTGACTAACATTAGGGGGCTTACCAAATCTCAAATTGGGTACCATTTTCCTGGTGACTCTCCTCTTGAGATTTGCTATTTGTGGACCACAGAGAAAAGAAACCCAACTTCAAGTGGATGGTTCATCTGGGACCCTGTCATTTTATCTTCTCTGAACATTTCTATAACCTCCCCGGCTCCTTTCTGTGTATCTCACCTCACCTCCTTTTGGTCCCATCGTGGTTCATTATAGATAAATTCCTCTCCATATGATTGCCAGCTCCCTTCTAAAAATCTGGAGGAGTTCCTTGCTCCCTAGCTCCAAAACTCTTCAGACCAGCTTCAAAAATTCCCATTACTTACTTCTGCTAAAACATTCTCCCTTTCCATCACCACACACAGAGAAAATACAAAGTTTTCAGAACTTCTATGTATCAATCACCTCTGTCCAGAGAAACAAAACTTGCAATTTTTGAACACAATTTTCTGTCTCTGACTATGACGTCCAGTATTCCAGTCTTCGTATGTGGAATAACACTTCCACGTCCTTTCAGCCCATTCACAACAGTGTTTCAGGAGAGCTTAATTAATGCAGCTTGGATTGAACTACTCCTCTTGTCTCATTCTGTGTGTGTGTGTGTGTGTGTGTGTGTGTGTGTGTGTGTGTAAAACTTGGATACTATTAATTTCCATAATTTTGAGTTTAGTGGCTGTCCTTATAAGCTTTCATGAATGTTTTTCTTGTTCTCTCCTAATATTAACCTGGAATTTCTTTTGGATGGCTTCCTAAATGTTTAACACAGGAAGATAATATATGTAAAAATGAACTGTAAAGTACAGTAGTCTCCCCACTTCATATGCCCTGTGGAAGGCATATGTTTCAAGACCCCCAGCGGATGTGTAAAAACCACAGACAGCACGGAACCCCAGATGTACTATGTTTTCTCCTATACATGCATGTCTATGATAAAGTTTGATAAATTAGGCACGGTAAGATACAACCACAATAACATAATGAAATAGAACAATTATAACAATATACGATGATAAAAGTATGTGAATATAGTCAGTCTCTCAGTCTCTCTTTCAAAATACAGTACTATACTCACCCTTCTTGTGATGATGTGAGATGATAAAATCCCTTCGTGATGAGATGAAATGAGGTGAAGGATGCAGGCATTGTGACCTAGCCTTAGGTTACTATTAACCTTCTAATGATACATCAGAAGGAGCGTCATCTGTTTCCAGATCGCAGTTGACCATGGGTAACTGAAACCATGGAAAGTAAAACCATGGATAAGGGGGGACTACTGTATGAAGTTCTATATGATTGTTCAGTACCATTTTTTATATCCTTACAGAACATGCAGTTACCATTAAGTAAATGTTGAGTAAGCTTGAGCCTGAGGAAGAAAATCCATCAAGCAGCAAGCTCAAGGATATTAATAAGCCATGCCAAAATTCATTCATTTATTCACTCACTTTTTCACTCACTCATTCCTGAATAGCTCCTATATGCCAAGCGCTGAACAAATGAGATTAAGTTGCCTTCATAGAACTTATACTTAAACAGGCAAGAGAGAAAACAAACAAAAAATAAACAAACATATCAGGAAGTAATAAGTGTTACGAACAAAACTGAACAGGAGTAGGGGACAGAATGGCAGAAGTGCCTCTTTAGAGGGAACAGTCAGAAGATGAAGTGGTGACATTTGAAAAGAGACATGAAACGAAGACAGAGATGATTCATGGAAATTTCTGGAGGAAGGACATTTCTGGCAAAAAAAAAGGCCCTTGGATAGGAATAAGGTCAACATATTTAAGAAACAGTAAGGAAGCCAATATCACTGGAGCAGGGTGAACAATGAAGAGTTGTCAGAAATGAGTAGCTGGAAGCCAGGTAATGGAGGGCCTCATAGGACACAATAAGTTTGGACTTTGTCCTGAGTGTGCTGGAAAGACACCGAAGCAGTTTAAGCAGAGGTGTGTAATAGGATCCGATTTACTTCTTTTGAAATAGCTCTCTGGTTCCTGTGTGGAGAGCACACTCACAGTAGCATGTAGTGTAGCAAGAACAGAAAGGGCCCCCAGCCCAGGGAGGTGGAGGCAGCAGGAAGAGGTTGAATTCTAAATATATAGCTCTCTTCCGAGCACGGGCAATCATATTTTTCTGAGGAACTGGTCATAGAAAGTGACAGTAAGAAAGGAACCAAGGGTGATTCTGAAGTATCTGGCATGAGCAGCTGGGAGATTGGAGGAGGGGAGATCCGGAATTCAGTTCTAACTTGGGGTCGGTAGGTAGACTGGAGACAAATCTGAAGCCCAGGACAAAGAGTAGAGTTGGATGTGTACATTTGGGATCCCCAGCATATAGATGGAGCAAGGGCACTCTCTTAGTATTTTCACGTGGTGATTGTGGTGATCAAGGTATTCAGGGTCTCACTGAAGATTGAGCCTGATCTGACAACAGCAATAGAAATGGACCAAGGTAATAAGTTTGCGAACGGTTTTGTGCTGATTTGGGAATTATTCGAGTACAAATAGCCACACGCTAAACTGTGCATATGTGGTGACAGAAAAGGCCCTGCACTGAGTATTTACTACACTAGTCTACTATCCAAAGTTACTCAAATATTTTATAAGCGTGTGTATTTAAAGTGTGTGTATCTTAGTATACACATCAGTGTAGTAAAAGGAATTAAAGATGCTCCTAATTTTTTTCAAGCCAATATAAAATGATTATGTTCAAGCTTTCTCATAACTGCATTGCATCCTTCAAAGGTGACAAAGCATCAGTCCTTTCCTGTACACACACACATTCATTCATTTCCTACCCCAAAGGGAGAAAAATGACATACAGTCTGGCAGGATTATGTTTATAAAACCAGATTGCTAGTGAAAATAAGCAAAGCAAATTTCAGCCATAAGAAAACTGGACCACCTCCCTGGGTTAAGCACGGGGAGACTGATCTCATAGCCTAGGAAAAGTCACAGTGATAGCAGAAACTACCAGAGAAAGAACATTTTAACCTCCAAATTAAATCAGTCACTACAGTCTGCTGGGGTTCTAAGCCAGTCAGCATGTGCTGGGGTTTACTACGGAAACACGGGAGAGCGTTAAAGGCAATGAAGTCAATGGTGCAATGTGACACAGGCTGTTTGTATACTTATGCAATAAGTCACATGCTGATACTCCTGATTTTTAACAGAAGGCAGGACAAAGCAGGGGTGTTTATGAGGAAAAGGATAATGAATCACAGAAACATGGCTTCTCTTCCATGGCATGTCAAAGAATGAGTAGTGAACATCTCCCTGAAGGCAGCTGTATTTGCTACCTCTTATAAAACACTAATGTCAACAGGCACCCATGCAAAATGGCTATAAATCATGAATTGTGATAAAAATTTAGGAAATATTCACCCTTAGCAAAGAACAGAGCCATTTATACATCTAAGGAAAATAGACTACAGAGCACTTTTTTGAGAGCACTTTGCTGTTTTAATTCTATTTTACTTTCAACAGGGTAAAAAAAAAAGTATAACGTTGGGTCAAATCTTAGGATCCATCACAACAGTATTCCGTATGTGAGAGAGAAAGCAGGAAACACATGAACAAAGGAAAAGAGGTCTTCCTTGCAATCAGTCTCTGAGCTCAGAGATGCTTTCCTTCAGGTATATGCTAATTTCATATAGATAGCTTGAGGAAGATCTGCACCACCTCTCAAGGTTAATGTAGGCTATTAAAGTCTGTAGTTGACAAAACTGCAGTGCATCCTCTATTTTTATCCAAGGGTCCCTCCTCATTCTAGCAGTTTAAAAGTTCATGGGACAAAATCATAGTTACATAATCAAATGACATTAACACTTCAAAAGCATCTCTCATTTTTTTTCAGAATGAAATATCCTAATCCTTTTTCTATGATCATGAAAGGTAATTCTCTTACCTTATCAGTTGTTTTAATTTTCACCTTCAGAATCTGCTCTGGTCATATTATACCTCTTCTTGCAATTGACTGAGGGGTTTTTAATGTAATGTTCTAGGTGATAAAACACCAGGCAGGATTTTGTATAAAAGCACGATGTTTTCTATTCTTGATGTGTCCACTTGACCACATCAACACACTGGGTAGATACTTTCAACCGTATACTTCAACTCTAGTATACAGAGACCCTGAGATCCTTTTCACTCAGCGCACTTAAGCAGATTCTGAGTCTTTTTATTTAACGTTTATTTATTTTTTAGAGAGAGAGTGAGTGAGGAAGGGGCAGAGAGAGAAGGGGACAGAGGATCCAAAGCCGGCTCCTCACTGACAGCAGCAAGCCTGATGTGGGGCCCGAACTCATGAACCGTGAGATCATGACCTGAGCTGAAGTCGAAAGCTCAACCAACTGGGCTGCCCAGGTGCCCCCAGATTCTCAGTTTTCAATAGAGTTTGGACCATTTTCCTCTAAGTATATGACATCTTATGTTTTTCCACATTGCAATTACTTGCTACTAAAAGACCTGTGAAGTGTTCTGAAGATTGTCTTTTCCCTGCCCAAAGGAGACAGACCTTCAAAGTATGAGTTTTTGTAATGTATTTCGGATTATTTACACAGATGTTAAGACTACTTTGTGCATTGGGTATTTAGGAAATTAAGATGGTAGGAAATCTCATTTATTATACTATACCATTGACAGAAATGCCCATCTCTTTCTATCTCTATACTATGAAAATCGTAATGCAGACTAGCTCTATCGCAGACATAAGCACATAATAAGTTTTCAATAAAATACTTACAAGTTGGATGATTTCTACCCTCTACCTGCTTTCTTGAAGAGAGCATCCTAACCACATTAAAAAAGAAACTCAATTCTATTAACTTCATGGTAAAATTCTGCTAATGGAAATTTGAAAACTTAAATATGTAGATATCCATTGATTATTCTCTATTGCCATATATTCAACCTCCCAAAGGTTTCTGGAAATATTTCTGGAAATATGCTGATCCTCCAATTCATAAGAAGAATCCCAGAGACAAGTTGAAAGTGTCAATAATAAATAGTAGTATCACATTTGAGACTGTCTTTGTAAATAACACAAACTCTCACTCAAGGACAGTTGGGGAATGGGACGTTATATTAAGCAATTTAGTTTATGTATAAATTAGAATGCGTGTATTTGAGTGTATGTGTAATTTGTGTTTACAACATTAAAAAAATTATAACACAATTTACATATTGTGAATCTTGCCAAACAAAATTTAAGCTCTAATGCTTAATAATGCACTTCAGACTTCACCCTATTTGGGGAATATTAACAAAATAAGTAATCATAAAAAAGTATAAAGAAATAGTTGTGCACAAAACAGGTTTTATTTGGTTAAGTTGGGAGGTACCATAGAGGTCACCCAAGCCAAATTCCCCTCAGCAGGACTCTCCTCTATCATCATTAGCAGGTAAAATTCATCCTTTTTTGCCTGGATCATCTCTGTTTATTGTCAAGTGTATCAGCATAATCATTAACAGTGGCCCCCTTTTATCCTCAAGAGTAAATGACAAGTCATGATTACCCTGTCAATACAATGATATCTAGCTTCTGCTCAAAGTGCTCTGGCTGATGGAGTGGCTCCATAACCCACAAGTTGCCCATTCTAGTTTTGAAAAGACAGAGTGGAAATACAGAATTATTAAAATATAAAATCTTAAAAACTCATTCTGATGATGAGCTTCCATCTTTTTCTGAGTCCCTTGTACCCATTACTAATTTGATCCTCTGTAAAGACACTACAGAATGTGAGTCCTTCAACTCCATAAGACAACTGCCATGCCTTCCTTAAACATAAATAGTTCAACATAAAATGGCTCAGTAAGGAAACACTCTTTGAGAAGAAGTGTGTAGGAGAATAAATATTATGATACAATAATAGATGGTTTTTAGGGAACTATGTTACAGGTGTTTTCATGAGAGCTCTAAAGAAATAACAGCAGCTGATCATTGCCTTTCTCAGGTCTCTCACTCAAGTGCACTATCTGGGTTCCCACGGGTTGGAAACCAATATATATTTTCATAATTTTATACCAGCCAAGTCACATGGAAGAAAAAAACTGCTCTGTAGAGAGAGGCAAAAGAAATCAGCAGGGTAAAGTGGTTTGAAAAGAACTAGAGGGATGCCTGGGTGGTTCAGTCAGTTAAGCATCGACTGGCTCAGGTCATGATCTCACGGTTTGTGAGTTCGAGCCCCATGTCGGGCTCTGTGCTGTCAGCTCGGAGCCTGGAGGCTGCTTCAGATTCTGTGTCTCCCTCTCTCTCTGCCCTTCCCCTGCTCACACTCTGTCTCTCTCTCTCTCAAAAATAAATTAAAAACATTAAGTAAAAAAAAAAAATTAAAAAAAAAAACGAGATAGTTGAAATATCAATCACTGCTTCTTTCTCAGGTTTCCTCCTCAGCAATTCAGGTATAAGAAGAAGCCATATAAAAAGGGTAGAGATTCCACACTGCAGTAAAATTCAGATATTTTCCAGGTAGCAGAAGAAATTAATTAAAATTAATTAATTACTTTGAAAAGAATTAATGGTAGTGCTTACATGTTATAGGGTCTGTATACTCTTGTTTAATAAATACTCATTCAGATGATAGTTTCTTTGTTAAAATGGAGATGGAGTTAATTGCCATGCATGTGACCTAGCTAAGAATTTAATATCCTTCTGTATTTTATAGGAAAGGCCAAAATCAGTATCTGGACCCTGGGTACTAATCTGAGATGTAAATGATTCGACCTGTTGAGCCCACACAACTGTAACCAGCTCCACTGTGGCATCTGGCAACAGCTACACAAATGACAGGCCATAGTTGTCTAGGAACAATTACCCACTGCTGGGAAGTGTGTTTGACAAATTCAACCCTATGTTTGTAATGGCCAACATCAGAGCAGTACTTGAGGTCTGAGAACTGCTCGTTACCAGTCTACAAGTATGTAGGTATAGAAACTGACAGAAGCCGCTGGAAGCTTTTATAGCAGTCTGACACTGTATGACATCGAAGCCATGAGATACCAGTCTAATGAATAGGGTTTGGACCAGTTTAGGTGGTGTTGAACTCATAAGGTGAGTCACGTGTGGCTCAGGTCATATACTGGTTGCACAAGGGATTGAAACAATTGAAAAATTTGAAAAATTTGAAACATTGAACAATTTGAAAAATTAAAAAAAAAATCTTTACCGTAACAGTTTGAAAAGCAGTGCTTGAGGAGAAAATTCTCTACTTTAAACTTCTGTTTTGATTCAAGATGAAGGCTATTGCCCAAATAACCCTTTCCATTTAGTAAAAACCCATCTAACATAGTTCAGGAGTTCCTGTCTTTCATCACTTCCCAAGCCTATCACAGTGGAGGGGAAGGTAGAAGAAATGCATGTATCTTTTCCCCAAACTATTAAAGGGAAGGTCTCCCATTTGAGATTGAGACTCTGTATCCTTTCCCCTTTGTTGGTAAAATAGGGTTACTCTCTTTAGTCACATCTGCATTTCCATATTTGCTTTTTGGAAATCAACACATTTCCAAAGTTTTCATCTCTTTTCCAACTCTAAGCTATTTGATGATTTCTCTTGCTGACACCCATCTACAATAGCATCATCAATGATAAAAGAATAATAAAAGATAAGGTGGGTAAACAAATGCTTGGGAAATTCCATAACTGTTTTAGATTTTATTCTAGGTGTAATTAGTACAGGACAGAATGGCACGGTTTTGATTGCTAGAATAAATCTATCGTGCCCCCAAATGAGTCTGTCTTTCCAGATGTGTTCTGTTTTCACCTTCTACTTTAAGACAGTGTGTAGAACATATAAAAATCTAATATGGTAATCAGTAGATTCTTGGTTCTTCAAAACCCAGAGATGCAACCAATAGACTTACTGGTGCAACAAGTATCTCCATCATTGCATGAAAATAAACCTTAAACTGATGCCACACCAATAAATCATCACATCATGTGTTGCCTAACTGCCATAGTTCTCAAATCATTGTCTAGGGACTCCTGGGATCCTCGAAACCCTTTCAGGCGGTTCTCAAAGTCAAACTATTTTCGTAATAATATTAGTTTGCTCATTTAGCTTTCATTCTGTTATGAGTCTACAGAGGAGCTTTCTAGAAGTTACATTACATGTAGCTATCATCACTTAGGCAGTTAATGGAAAGTGAGTTTGTGCACTGTCATGTTTCCTGGAGTTTTCAAAGGCGGCTTGTACATTTTCAGAGATTAACTCATTCATTCTTAGTATTTCTACTGTGCTCCCAATAACTATTTTCATTTGTACCTGCTGCTATCATTTCTGTAACCTCATCACCATCTAATAAATCGCTACTTGAAATCCTGAAGTTTACCTCTGCTCATGTGGAGACAAACAAATATATAGGCATACATTTCTGTCTTGTTTTGCAATACCTCACTCAAAAAAAAAAGACTTTTTCTAAATTGAAGATTTTTTATCTAAAATACTATTTTAGAGTTTAATGATTTTTTCTAAAATAGAAAATGTATTTGTAACATACTTTTCTTATGTTTAAGGATGGCTCATTGGCTTAAAAAAGGGAGACATTTGAAGATTAAGTTTGTCAACCTTTATCTGCAACAGCTACATCTAAAGATGCTAAAAAAGATGAAGACTCACACTTCACAGAGCACTCTGACTCCTGGAAGGAAGGAACCTGATGCAAAGAAACAGGACAGAGCTATAAATATGAAACAAAACTAGGATGAAAGGTCTTCCTTTCTCTTGGCTTTACTTATATTTATAATTTACCTTCTTTTCTAGTGCAACTGAATACTTTTTTTTTTTCATCATAGGTTAATTTTATTTTTTTTTATTTTTTTTTATATGAAGTTTATTGACAAATTGGTTTCCATACAACACCCAGTGCTCATCCCAAAAGGTGCCTGAATACTTTTGAGTAGCATTATAATGCCAGCTAATCACACCATCCTTTGAGAATGTTCATTGAACACTTAAAGAAAAAGGAATCATATGTCTTAAACGTAATTATAATGCATTCTTTGGATTGTTAGAGCTTTCCAAAACAGAAATGAAAAAACCCTTGAAGCATCTTATGGGATAAGTCTTTGTATGCCAATGGCTGGAGAAGTGCACTGTAGCTAAGAGATTAATAAATAAAGACATTTTACACTTCACAGTAATGAATACCTGTTGGATAAAAAGTCAGTAAAAAGAAATTACACTGTCATTTTCCCATGATAGAGTAACTTGTCTAATTAAAGATTTAGCTGTCGACATGAAGCATGAGTTAAAAATCTCATCTGCAGAATTACACTTTTGCCTTAAGATGGGACAAATCTAAAGAATTACCATACTTGTCTTGATTATATTTGTCCAGCATCAGTACTAAGTAATCCTCACAGACCTTCACTTAAACGAATGCTTACCAACAAACAAGTGTTGTTAAAATAGTCAAAGTGCAGAATAATTTTTTTTTAGTTTCACAGTTTATCTTGCAGCAAATGTGTTAACATTTGCACTGATGGTGCAGAAGTAAAAGTGTCTTAGCATCAATCAAGACAAAGTCATAAAGCTGGATTGATAGTCATTGTATTCTTCATTGCTATGTACTCACAGTTTTTCGAAAAGCCACCTTCACTTAAGGGTATCTTGATGAAGCAGTATAAATATCCATGTTACTAAACCTAGAGGCTGAGTACATGCATCTTTTGAATGTTCTATATCACAAAGCGGTAAGTACACATTCGCACTTGTGCTGCCTACCGAGGTGACTGTCCCGAGTGAAGGCACTTAGGCAATTCAACTGCAAGTTAGAGTCAATTTTTTTACATGGGATGCTATTTCTACTTGAAAGTCTGACTGATAGTCCATCTATGCTTATGGAAGCCTGAGTTTTTGGCAGAAATCTTCTCAAAAATGGACAAAATGAGCCTGTCACTTAAAGGAAGACAACTGAGGGGCGCCTGGGTGGCGCAGTCCGTTAAGCGTCCGACTTCAGCCAGGTCATGATCTCGCGGTCCGTGAGTTCGAGCCCCGCGTCAGGCTCTGGGCTGATGGCTCGGAGCCTGGAGCCTGTTTCCGATTCTGTGTCTCCCTCTCTCTCTGCCCCTCCCCCATTCATGCTCTGTCTCTCTCTGTCCCAAAAATAAATAAACGTTGAAAAAAAAAATTAAAAAAAAAAAATAAAGGAAGACAACTGACAGTGTTTATGACCCATGATGAAATTTGGATTTAGAATTCTGGAAACTGTGTATTTCCACCATGGGTTTGAAAGCTTCCCCCTTTCTGATGATATTGGTGGTAATATTAGAAATGCAATTTTTAAATAGTATATAACAAAATGTGTACACATTGAGAAGATCTAATGTAAATCAGTGAACCAATATTTTCAAATGACAAATGCATGATGCTGTGAAATCACTCATAAGTAAAAGATCCCCTTAAATTGCATGTAAAGGGCACCTGGGCGGCTCAGTCTGTCAAGCATCTAACTTTTGATTTCAGCTCAGGTCACGATCTCATGGTTTGTGAGATCGAGCCCACATTGGACTCCACGCTGACAGCATGGGGCCTGCGTAGGATTCTCTCTCTCCCTCTCTCTGTCCTTCCTCCCCCCTCCTCTGTCAAAATAAATACACTTAAAAAAAAAACTACAAAAAAAATGCTTGGAAGACCAATGGATTAATGCAGCAGAATATGAAAAGTTAATTGCTATGATTTCAAATTCCATACTGCAACTAACTTTTTGGAAACTATCACTTGTCAAATTTTGGTGAGGTATCAAAGAAGAAAATCTATAATTATCTGAAAATACTATTAAAATACTCTTTCCTTTCTAATTACATGTCTGTGTGAGACCAGATTTTCTTCATACACTTCAACCAAAACAACATATTGCAACAGATTAAAAGCAGAAGCAGATATGAGAATCCAGCTGTCTTCCATTAAACCATACATTAAAGAGTTCTGCAAAGTTATATATATAAAAAAAAGAGCCACACTTCTCACTGATATTTTAAAATATATATTTTCCCCATAAAAACATACTATTTATGTTAACATGAAATAGATTTACTATTATTTTAAATGATTTAATAAATAAATATTTTTTAAAATTTCTCATTTTAAATTTCTGACAATGGATATAATTGGCAGTATGCTAATAAATATTTAACAACTAGCTATCCAGGAAAAAAAACATGGTTTGTAGAATTTGTCAATTTCCATGGAATAACTATCTCTCACTAGCCAATTTTAAGCAAGAATGTGAAGCCAACTAGCTCACAGAATTTCTGATATAATCCACACAATCCACATAAACAAAAGCTCTTTAAAGGTTTCAACAACTTTTAAGAGTAGAAAGAGGTCCTCAAACCAAAAAAGTTGAGAGCCACTGGGTATGGATCTTATGTGGCTAATTTATTTTGAAATTCACAATATAACCATCAAATCACAGAAATATTTTAACTACCTTATTGCGCTGATAGAACAGCCAAAGTTGCAAGCATTTACCAATTTCCAAAGCAAAATCATCCTATGATATTAAAACAAGTACACGCTAGTATCTATAGAACTCATACTTTGGCCTGTAAGAGATTTATAGGTATGGAGTGAGGTATGGGTGTAACAAACACACTGGCAGCAAAGGCAGATACTGTGTTTGAGTAGTCCAAACTACTCTCTGCAATCGCATTTTTTGGGGACTGTACCTTTTTATGAACAGTATTTTCCTCAGATTCTAAGAAATAAACATAGGCAGTTGCAAAATTAGAAAAAGAAAAGAAAAGGAAAAATTCGCTCCAGTTAGTCTCTGCAAATATTTTCTTTATGAAACCATGCATCTGCTCAGAGTTAGTTGCAGAGTGTGACTAACATTTTCTACCAAACTTGTGCCGTGTCAGTTCTCTTTACTGATGCTGCATGTGTTAATTAAAATTAATTACACATGCCAGTAAATAGTTTCCCTCTGAATGCAGCAAATAGAAGCAGAATAATATAATTCATAACTTATATGCAAGGTATATAATTAAAACCTTCATAATATTTTCTCTCAGCAGGTACAGTCACTAAGGACATTCTTTATGGGTAAGTTGGTTGCACAGTAAATCAACTGAGGAAAAATAAAAATATGTCACACATGCAACACTGGGTCCCCCAAAAACTCCTGATTTGTAAATTGATATTGTAAAAAGCCAGGCTTGTAATTAATATTCTTGAGTGCATGATTTGAGGGAGTTCAGTGATCTTCATAAAGCTTTATATATCTCTGTGTTAGTTTGATTTAAAGGCTTTTTTTTCAGACTCAAGAACTCTGAGACAAGGTGTTACTGCTTTAGTAATAAATCAGGATAGTACATGGTGACACTAGTAATAATGGAAAACACTGTGCCTGCCAGAGAGTGCCATGGATAGATTCTTCAGTATAACTGGATTTAAACAGCAACAGATTTGACTAATAACCCTCTTTGGACTTATTTCTATTTATTCTCCTATTTCACATAGGGTTTTTTGTGTCAACATGCAGATTGTTTTACAATATTCTATAAGTCATCTCTAAAAACCTGATTATTCCAATAGTTAGTAAAACATACCTTTAATTTTCTTTATTTTTGTTCTTCGGAGGCCTCTAAGACTGCCAAGTGAAATTTAGGTGTTTAGAAATTTCCCTCAGGCTCAACCCAGGGAGGGAAATTTTCACACCCCTGCTTATTCATTTCCTAAGAGCTCTTCCCGGCAGGTTGCTGACTGAAAGACCGGCACTCTTGGCTCTCTCCCTGCTGGCTTCTACTTTGGGGGGAGGTATGCTGTCACAGAATCACCACTTTGCAGTTTAAGCCATAGCACACAACTCACTTTAATTTTATTCTTACCACAAAAAATGAAACTGTAAACTCACTCTTTAAAATAAAAGCTTGAGACAAACCAGTCAATATCTTGATACGGTGATTTAGAACGACTAATTCGTTTTCAAAAAGAAAAGCTAATTTTTCAGCCAAGACTAGCAATACAACCTTATTTATAAACAATCACATGTTTAAAGATATTGGATCATTAGTACCAATCTCTTTTAATGATGATCTGTCAGACTTTCTCTTGCAACCTAAACACTACAGCGTCTCATTTAAAGACTGTATCATAGAACAGAGCACATATTTTTCTGTAGCATGTTTGTAACCAGTGATTGTTCCCTATCATTAATGAACACAGCTGGGGCCATTTTATGGTCCCCAAATGGAGGCTGTCCCAAGCCACAGTGTTTGTGTGAAGGGGTGGGAGGGGGGAGGGGATTGCCCATCAGCAAATAGTTATTCCAGGAAGTAGGTGGGGAGCAGGCAATGTATTTGTTCTGAAATCCTAGAAGAAAAGTAAACTTGCTGTGAAGGACATAATTTCTTTTTGTTCTTGAACTTTACACAGCCGTAGTGGGCTCATTCATCACAAGTGCCCTTGGACACAAACCTCCTGAACATGAATGCCTCAAACACTGAGCAAGATCCCTGCTGGCGCTACTAATGGCTTAAAATACAACCCCAGTTTAAATCCTTGGGAAGAAAGGAACTGAATGGAAGTTGCTGATTCTATCCTATCAGTCCCTTTGTTTGAAATACTCAAAGGGAGCACAAAGTCTAATTCCCCTAGAAAAATGGGTATGGATTACACACAGGTGTTTTAAGCATGAAGAATGTCTCCAAAGCCTTTTAATGACATTTGAAAAAGCTAAAAAGCACCAACTTGTTATTTTTCTCCCTCAGAAAAGGCAAAAACAGTCATCCAAGTAGGGCATCATACTTCTATTTCACTTGAGAGTTTAATTTGAAAACCAATAAGAGAAGAATTTAAATTGATTGCTTCAAGCCACAGACATTTCATACCCAAGCAACTATGTTGGCTTTCATGAGAATTTATCTTAGCTGTGAAATCAATTGTCACAGACTTAGTTCACAAAAATATTACTAAATCATATTTGATTTCTGTCTTGGTGTAGTCGGTGAATCAAATCAAATGGGCAGACAATGTTAGTTCTCTAATCCAACTCTCCCCAGACTCCCCCTTTGAAAACATTTTCACCACTCCCCTCTGGTGTACCTAGGATTTCCTAACAATGCTATTTCACAACCAGAGAGACACTCAAAAAGGGAAAAGATGCAGTAGCAAGAACTGGGAAACTATTGTAATATGCAGGATCAGAACCATATGACAACAAATATCTTTGCAGTGAGAGACTGGAACAAAGGAAGAGAGCAGACACAAAAACAGAGTTCTCTGATTCAAAGATTTGCATTTAACAGCTTTCAAGATATAAAGTTTCCTTTTATTGACTTGCTAAACATGTATTTCTATTCAACTCCTTGACAAGGAAAGCATAGGGTTTACCTTTTTAGATTTGTAGTGGGAAATAAACATTACTGTCATTTATGAACTCGCAATCAGTAACTCTGCAAAAGGCCTCAAATCTCTGTGTGACCCATGTGAACTTAATAGATCTAGCAGAACCAAGAAGGACCAAAAACCTATCAATAGAAAACTAAAATCCTATCTTCTGGCTCTCTACCTCCTTTACTTTCCAAAGTTCTATATATAATAGAAGACCTGGGATTTGTTAAGACCTTGCTCCAGCTAAAGAAGTGAAGATTTATAAGGCCAAATGTAGATATCTACAAAACATCCCTGAATAATAAAGGTAACACGGGAACAAAGAATTTACAATAAGACATGTATTCTCTCTATTTTTTTCTTACAGTACAATGACATGGAATATTGTTCTACTAAATTCAAACAAAACTTATTTATATAGTTTGTATAAAACTGCAAATTCCCAGGGGTTTTTCTTGTTTTGTTTTGTTTTTGTTTTTTTGTTTTTTTGTTTTTTTGAGAGAGAGGAAGAGAGAGAGAATCCCAAGCAGCAGGCTCCATGCTGACAGTGTGGAGCCCGACTCGGCACTCTACAAGGGTGAGATCACAACCTGAGCGGAAATCAAGAGTCTGATACTTAACCAACTGAGCCACCCAGGCGCCCCTGGTTCTTACTTTTTAAATGAAAGATTTGTGTTCATTTTCTCTAGGAGTTTTCCTTCATATTTCCATTTTCAGCCCACCCAGATCTGAGGTGCTAGGCTTCTAGGGCTTAACTACAGAATACTTTTTATTGGCAATTGGTGTTATTTATATCTTCTCCATATAACAGAGAAGAAAAGTTTAATATCCACACATTTATTCATTCACTTATGTTATTCAGCTCCCATAATTACCAGGTACCCTAATAGGCCCTGGGGATAAAACAATGAACAAGGCAAACAGCATCTCTCCCTCATAGAAAGCAGTCTAGCACATATCAGATAAAGGGTTAGTATCCAAAATCTACAGAGAACTTATCAAACTCAACACCCAAAAAACAAATAATCCAGTGAATAAATGGGCAAAAGACATGAATAGACACTTCTCCCAAGAAGACAGCCAGATGTCCAACCGACACATGAAAAAATGTTCCACATCACTCATCATCAGGGAAATACAAATCAAAACCACAATGAGATACCACCTCACACCTGCCAGAATGGCTAACATTAACAACTTGGGCAACAACAGATGTTGGCAAGGATGCTGAGGAAGGGGAAACCTTTTGCACTGTTGGTGGGAATGCAAACTGCTGCAGCCACTCTGGAAAACAGTACGGAGGTTCCTCAAAAAATTAAAAATAGAACTACCCTACGACCCAGCAATTGCCCTACTAGGTATTTATCCAAAGGATACAGGTGTGCTGTTTCGAAGGGGCACATGCACCCCAATGTTTATAGCAGCACTATCGACAATAGCCAAAGTATGGAAAGAGCCCAAATGTCCATCAATGGGTGAATGGATAAAGAAGATGTATACACACACACACACACAATGGAGTATTATGTGGCAATCAAAAAGAATGAAATCTTGCCATTTGCAGCTACATGGATGGAACTAGAGGGTATTATGCTAAGCAAAATTAATTAAAGAAAGGCAAATATTACATGACTTCACAATCATGAGGACTTTAAGATACAAAACAGATGAACATAAGGGAAGGGAAGCAAAAATAATATTAAAAACTGGGAGGGGGACAAAACATAAGAGACTCTTAAATATGGAGAACAAGCAGAGAGTTGCTGGAGGGGTTGTGGGAGGGGGGATGGGCTAAGTGGGTAAGGGGCATTAAGGAATCTACTCCTGAAATCATTGTTGCGCCATATGCTAACTTGGATGTAAATTAAAAAATAAATAAATTATTTTAAAAAAAGGAGAAAGCAGTCCAGCAGTGGAGACAAGTATCAGTCACATGATTACATTTAAATTAATAAATGTATTTGTCATTGTGTTAAAATGAGAAAGTAGTATAAATTGTTAAAATGTTGACTTAGCACATTCCATTACTTAAACACATTATTTAAGTGTTCTCACAGCAATATCACTGACATCTGATTAATACCAGTTTGCTTTATGTGCTTCTCAAGACAATGAATCAGACTTCAGTTAGTCTCATATCGAGTGGCATTGTTTTGATACTAAGAATACAGTATGGGGAAAATCACACATTTATATCCTACCTGAAGTTACAGAGAGAATGCAATCAACTGGCTAAGATAAGTGAAAGTGATAAAGAGTTTTTACTATCAAATTGATTTTTTTTAAATCTATCAGGTACTCATAGAGGGTATTACAAACACACCTACACACAAAGATGACCCACCAACACTGCATGGGGAAAGGTAGGATAACACACATTTCATTACCCAGCTTGGACTGGAAGACTGGTTACTAACTGACTGAATCTTCATCTGACAAAGAAAAATTTTCTTGAATCAGAGTATTCAGAAGATAAACAATTCTCACTTAGTATTCTATGAGGCAAGAAGAAATGCCTGGAACATTCTTTTGACAACTGTGGGATAAAATGAAATAAAGTAACTTCTTCGGGTGTCAGGCTTATGTCCCAAAGACAAGCTTCATTGCACTGTATTCCTTATACAATACTTTATTTCCTATTATGAAACACTGCATATTTTTACTCTACTGAATTTCCAATAAATTTGAGTCTCTGCCATCCCTATTTACAGAAGAGTAATTGTTTCCCTTTTAACATAGATTTGACACTCCACCACATCCAAGTGAGACATGACCTCTTAGACAAGGCATTGTGTACCACCTTTTGCCCAGCATATTTGTTTAATTAAGTACTTTTTGAAACAACTTAAACTCCAAGCACATCTTAATATAGAAACATAGCTATAAAGGTATATAAATGGAAAACCTGACTCCAATTCCTTTCCAGCTAACAAGTGGAAAAATATACCACTCAACAATGAGAATAAAGAGCCATTCTTTACAGAATGCCTAAAGTGCATACACTAGCTATAGTGACATTTATTGAGTGTCAGCAACGTGCTGGAGACTAAGTGGAGTAGTGAGACATCCTAAAATCACTTTTTGTAGGAAAACGGGGGAGGAGGTGAATTGAAACACTTGGCAATGTTGATAAACCATATCCTGAAATGAAGCTACAAAGCAGCGTCAAGTAAAAAAGTGCCTTATGTTAAAAGAAAACAGAGCTGGACAACCCCAAGGGGTACTCAGAAAATACCATGTGGCTGCCCTACAAGCCCCCTGGACAGACACAGATCTCTGCTGGTTACCAGAGCTGACATACCTTGGACCAAATGGGCCTTAGCATGACCTTAAAAGTGAAGGTCTGCCTGGGGAGAGCAAAGACCAGCACAGTGAAGTCATTATCTAGACATGCTTCTACCAGAGAAAACATGACATTTCTAACAGAATCAAATGGAACAAAAACCTGGGGGGAACATTCCAATCTTAGTTTAGATCCTGCCACAAAGAAGTTTAGGAATCTTAAGACTTAGATTTCAAAATGATTTGGCGATGTGATGAATGTGAGAACAAAGTATTATAATTTATCAGTCTTCCCAGGTATCTGGGATATGCTCTTTGAAAGCCCCAGAGGAGGGCTGGGGGCTGCACACTCTTACCTGGAGTTTTTGGAGGTTAAATCAGTCTAGGTGTGAAATTCACTCTCCTCAAGCGCTGAAGTCACTGCAACTAGTAACAATTCCTTCCATTTATAAAAATCTAAGCACTAAAACACTGTTTAGAATGGCTCAAAAATCTGGTCACCAGACTCATAAAGATCATATTAATTCACCAGGACACTGAAGGCTTTTTAAAGAAGGATGTTAAATGTATCAATTCTTACACACCTGATGACTGGGAATTACAGAATAACTGTTTTAAAACTTTATAGTGGAAAATTGAAATAGCAACTGAATGAGCTCTTAGGAATAATGCTGTGGTACAAGTAGCAATGACTAATATAGTTTTTTAAGAACTATAGCAAGGGTACCGGTCAGGTCTATGTTGGGCTTTGCAAATGAGACTAAAAAGCATTCCATGGAAATCTGTAAGACCTAAGAACAAACTGAAATACCTCCACGAGAAGTTAAAAATCTCTTCATCCCTGCTCTTTTGGGAACAATTCCAATTAAAATATTAGGTAGAATTCCTGTTCCATAGTTAATATCAAACTGTGGTATCAGAAAGAGCCCTAGGTCAGGAGACACCTGGCCCGGGTTCCAGTTCTGTCTCTGTCATTAACGGCTTCTGTGACATGGGGAAGGCATTTAACTGTTATGGGTGTCAACTCTTTAACCTGTGAGATGAGGACAGACAAGATTATCTCTAAGGTCTCAGAGAACCCTAGAAATCCATGACATTTTATCATGGATATCCCAAATCCATTGGTGATAACCCCAGTGTTCACACAGGAGCTGTTAGCTCCAAGCCAATACATCTCCCATGGGTCTGCTGAACGGCTGAATAAATTGATCCAAAACGCTGCAGTGGAAGACAGAGATGAAGCATACAAATCAACAGAAGCATTTACAAAATCTCTTCTAAAATCTCTTGTACATCTCTTCTGACATGGATAAATTACCAAAAGCAAGAATAGAACTTTCCTTATAAGATCATGTCTCAGAAGAAAGAAAAAAATAGGAACATAACCTCAGAATCACCCTCAGTGGTGAAAAGAATATCGTTTAAGTATAGCTGATAGAATTATGCTAAGCATATGGGCTTTTGAGAGATGCAGGGTTTTCCATCTACATAAAATATTAAAATACATAAACTTACATGGGAAAGTCCAGTTCAATAAACTCCGTGGAGGGAAAAAAAAGAATGTTTTTATTTTTTAAACTAGGGCTCATCTTGCCTTTGAAATTAGCTTCTTCTCCTCCAGAACAGTCTGGCAACAGATTAAGCAACATTTCCCAACCATTTGCTTTGACTAATACTATTTCCTCTTTGGGATACTCTGTTCAATTTCCTCTCCATCAATTCATGCCAAGACCCAATAGAAGTCACCTGCCATGCTGCTAACTACTGCTTGTGGGACTTCAGTACTAGAATGAAATATGTTTTCATAGATCTGGTTAAATGTTTCCTTACACACTATAACCCATTTGTTTCATGTATAATATTCTTTCAACTAGACTACCTTTTCTTCCCCCCCCCCTTTTTTTTACCTCTTCATTGATTCTTACATTTTCTGTCTTAAGATTAGTGAAAAGTGAGGGGTGTCTGGGTGGCTCAGTTGGTTAAGTGTCCAACCTTGGCTCAAGTCATGATCTTATGGTTCGTGGGTCTGAGCCCTCTGTCAGGCTTTGTGCTGACAGCTCAGAGCCTGAAACCTGCTTCGGATTCTGTGTCTCCCTCTTTTTCTGCCCTTCCCCCACTCATGCTCTGTTTCTGTTTCTCAAAAATAAATAAAAATTAAAAAAATTAAAAAAAGATTAGTAAAAAATGAATGTTGTATGACACTCATTGGTGATTACAAATGTCATGCAAAACAAGATCCATCTTGTATTTCATTTAAAATACCAATACTGACATGTATAGCTGATAATGTGGAAATGCCTAATAAACACTCTGGAGTGAATAAAAGAATAGATATTTTTTTATTGAGAGATAAACAGGAGAACAGGAGAATAACAGCTGCTTTTCTCTAATTGGTTTGTAAAAACATTCATGTTTGTAAACACAGGGAACTCCCAGACTGTCCTTCCAGGTTCACTTTCATCATAATCTTTACTTCTTGGGGGATTCAGAAACATAGTTTTGTGTTTCAACAATGTAATGGTAATGAAAGGCCATGCCATTTTAACCAAAATGGCAGATTACAAAATTTTAAAACTCTTTCCTACAAGAAATCAAATACTGCTGAAAAACATTATTTTAAGTGCCTAACCTATTTCTGAAATGAAAGAAGTCCTTAAGAGGAAACAAAGACTGTCACTTTTGACGCTAGGTGGTCTCATTTTCAGTAACCAAAAGGCTTGGACTATGGTAGCCCAAAAGAATGGGAAACAAGATCTTGGGATTTATGTGACAGCCAGCACTCTCCAAAGGCCACATTCTCAGAAAAAGAATGGACTGAGAAAAAAAAATCTGTCCATTAGCAAAGATGACAGACAAGTTGTTTTGGCCTGGTCACAGATGAAGAGAGTATCAGTGAACTGGAAGATGGCACTAAAGAAATGACCCAAAATGAGGTACAAAGAGACATATATGTATAAGAAAGAATAGGATAAAGTGGCTTAGTATATGTCTAATAGGTATTTTTGGAATAACAAAAAGGAGCAGAGAAGAGACAAAAGAGAATGATATACAGTTTTTCAAACTTTATGAAAATTATGAATCCTCATTGGGAAACACAACAAATCCCAAGCAGAAGATATAAAGCAAAACACATATAAACACATCATACTGAAACTTCAGTATACCAAAGGCAAAAGGGATATTGAAATCATTCAGTGAGAAAATACAGATTAACTATAAAAAGGAGCAACAGATTATTTCTTAAAAGCTGAAGCCAGACTACAGGGGGAAAATGACTTCAAAGTTATGAGATAAGAACCATGAATATACAATTTAATATCCAACAGAAGTATTATTCAAAAATGAGAGTAAAATAAAAACATTTTCAGGAAAATAAACACCTGAGAGTTACAAGCAAGTGGCACACACTGAAGGGATTTCTAAAGGATGCACTTTGGCATGGAGAATGAACCAAAATCAAACACTAGGATGCAAGAAGAAAAGTGAACAAAGGAATTGACAATTGTGTTAATATATCTAAACAAACATTTCCTATATGAACCAATTTTAAAAAGGTAGTAAGAAAGTAAGATGGAACTCAAATACTGGGTAACAATAATGTGGAAATCAGGAGAGTTAGTGAACTTAAAGAGTTTCAAGGTCATTTTGGAAAAAGAGTAGAAAAGACTAACTTCAAACTCAAATAAAAATGAGGTATAAACAAAGAATTAAAATAAAGAATATAACTACTAAGGTAGGCAAGGAGAAAAATAATTAACCTGAATTTAAAGAAAAAGAAGTCAGGGCGCACTTGGGTGGCTCAGTCAGTTAAGTGTCCCACTCTTGATTTTGGCTCAGGTCATGATCTCATGATTTGTGAGTTCAAGCCCTGAGTCATGCTCTGCACTGACAGCACTGGAGCCTGCTTGGGATTCTCTCTCGCTCCCTCTCTCTCTGCTCCTCCGCCGCTCACCCACACATACATGTGTTCTCTCTCTCTCTCTCTCTCTCTCTCAAAACAAATAAACTTAAAAAAAAAAAAAGAAGAACTCAGGAAAAAAAGTGGGGAGGGTGGAAAACAAGTATAGAAAAGGCAGGATAAGAGAGAGACTAAAATAAGATGTTCAAATAAATTCAATAAATCAGTTATAAAGATATAAATGGACTAAATTCACTAGTTAAAAGAAAAAGATCTTACATCAGATTAAAAACAAACAAATACAGATACATGCTAGTATAAGAGAAGACTTAATAAAAATACAAAATGGTTGATGGCAAAAAGGTAAAAAAGATAAAGCAAGCTGGGGTGCTTGGGTGGCTCAGTCAGTTAAACATCTGACTTTGTCTCATGTCATGATCCCATGGTTCGTAAGTTCAAGACATGCAATGCAGAGCCCGCCTGGGATCCTCTGTCCCCACATGCTCTCTCACATGCTCTCCCTCTCTCTCAAAAATGGATAAACATTTTTTTCAAAAAAATGATAAACCAAGAAAATATTAACTAAAATAAAGGTAGTATAGTTATATTAAGAGTAGACAAAATAAATGTTAAGGCAAATAGCACTGTTAGGAATAAAGAGGGTTGTCACAAAATTATATACATAGTATATATATACAGTACATATACCAATATATACATATTATATACACATATATACATATATAAGTATATATAAAGAGAGAGAGAGAGAGACATCAGGAAGATAACACAATTCTAAACTTGCAAGAACCAATAACATAGATTGGCCTCAAAATACATAAAACAAAAATTGACAGACTAATAAAATAATCAAGCTCATAATCACAAAGTGAGATTTTTAATACCCCTCTGATAAAGTGAGATTCTTTATGGCTTTCTTTTATCTGTCTCCCTGCCAACACCCTTCTCTGGAACATAATCTACAGTGTACCATCTTTTTTGTCTATTTTATTTGCAATGTATTTTAAGTACATAGAAAAGTACCTAGCACATAATGGCTGCCTAATATAAACTTGCTGAGTGTTTTAATTAATATGAAAAAAAGATAGTAACTATAGAGATTGAATAATGTAATTAACAAGCATAATCCAGTAGACTCTCATGGAACCCCACACTCCCAAATCAATACATTCTTCTCAAGTACACATGGAATATTTATGAAAATTCACCATGTGCTAACTGTATTCTCTGACCACAACACAATTAAGTTAGAAATCAACAACGGCAAACCAATAAAAGTCCATGCACTATAAACTGTAAACATACTTCTAAATGATTCAGAGAAGAAATCATAAAGAAGAAACAGAAGATTGAAGAAAACAGAACTTAATGATAATAAAAAATATTATACCTCAAAATCTGTGGTAAGCAGCTAAAGACTACCTAGAGGAAGATCTATAGATTTACATACATATATAAGAAAAAGAAAGGACAAAAATTGATGAGCTACACATCTAAATTAAGAAGTTAGGAAAAAATACTACAAAATAAACATAAATACAAGGAAGAAAATATTGAAGAAAGGAGCAGAGATTATAGAAATCTCTGTGTATAGAAAAAAATCTATGTGTATAGAAAAAATATACACAATAAAGGATCAAAAGAGTCAAAAGCTGCTTCTTTGAAAAAGTAAAAGTCTGGCGAGAATGATCATGTTAAAAAAGACTTAATATTAAAATAAAAAGGGGTCAAATTTCAGATACAGCAGAAATTTGAAAAAATAGAACCTTAAGAAATACTTGAGGCTAATGGACTGAAAAATGAACAGAATGGATGATTTCCTAGGAAAAATACAGTTTGTCCAAACTGACCCATGATAAAAATAGAAAACCTAACAAACCCATAATTATTAAATACGTTAAATCACTAGTTTAAAGCTTACTTACCAAAACTGTCCACTAGGCCCTGATGATTTTATGGGTGAGTTCTACCACATAATCCATTAACAGTTAATCCCTATCTTATACAGAATGTTCCTAAAAACAATGAGAACTTCATCCCACTTCAGTTTTAAAGCTAACACAAACTTGATATGAAACCAGGCAGGGACAGCACAAAAAAGGACATTTACAGGCCAATATCACTTATAACCATAGTTGCAAATGCTAGCAAACAAGCCAGGAACACATCATAAAGAACACTACTTCGTGATTTAGCTAGTTTAATCTCAGGAGATCAGGATGGTTTAAGTATATTATAAGGCCTATTAGTATATTTCATTACATGAACAGATAAAGAAGAAAATCATACAATCTCTGTAGACACAGAAAAAGCGCTTGATAAAATTCGACATCCATTCATGATAAAAACAGAAACAGAAACCTTAGTGACTAGGAACCCAAGGGGTCTTCTTTACCTGATATCAGTTACCTATCAGAAAGTACTTAATTATAAAATTATGAAATAACTTTCCCTAAAATACGAAACAAACCAAGGATGCCCAATTGTATTCAACATTGTACTGGAGGTCCTGGCCAGTACAAAACTAATTGAAAATAATCAAGATTTCAGGCCATAAGACAACAGCAAATATGCCTGGAGATGGGACATCCTCGTACTCACAGAGGTCTCTGAGAAGTGGCTGAAGAATTCAATACCTTCCAAGAACCCTAGGATTCCAGAATACCCAGAATTTTAGAGGTCCAGAGTTATCTTATTTTGGTGTCTTTTACTCCTTTTAAAATATAAGTTGCAGTTCATCTAAAAAAGCTACTCTACCATTGTCTGAATTTTTTTTTAAATTTTGTACCAAGCCCTTTTATAACCTGAACTTTCCAGGTTGATGAAGAACTCAAATTGACCTCCTATGTAGTAGTCACACTTCGACCCTGCATCCAGGCAGGAAGGCCGAGCACTTCTGTAAAGATTCCTTCAGGACCTCCCAGCTACCCTCTGCTTTGAGCAAAGTATGTAAACAGTACTGTTTGGCCCTAGTATGAGGACACCCTACTGCTCTCTCCAGGAAATCTTTTTATTCTTTACCATCACAGTGTTTTTTTTCATAAGCTACTCTCAAATAATACTAGGTCTTTAAAAACTCCCATCTCAGTATTTGGTAGGGGAGTTATATTTAATTTTCTCTCCCCTTGATCCTTTAAATGACTAGCTCTTGTGGTTTTTCTAGGTATTTTTGTATAATGAGTCACTCTGAGCAACTGACTGGGAATGTAGGAAGAAGACTTCTTTTGCTATTTTAATGTACTGTGTGATTGACCCTGGGACAGTCATTGAACCCAATCAAGGAACTTCATTCATTGCTAAATAAAGATAAAAGGCCTGAAGAGATAGGTTAAAATTAGACCCTGTCACCTAATGACTCAGTCTCTTAATAACTGACTCATAGACATTAATTAGCTTTTTCCTATAACATTGCCATTTGGAAAAGATCTTGTTATCCTTGTCTCATTGTAGCCCTTTTACATCTCTCTATTCCATCCTCTGTTACCTCTCCATTTGTTTATATTTAATTTTACCGCTTAACTTCAGTGAGTAACCGTGGCACTCCATGATAATCAGCCCCAAATTAAGTTTCGATGTTGTAGGTGAGTGGCAGTAAAAAACAAACAACAATAATAAGACACAAGTGGAAGGAAAAGTGGATTTAGACACAGTAGTCCTACTTCAGTTTTAAGCTTTCTCATATACTAATTTTATGATCTTAAGAAAGTCAGTTAACCTCTCTGAACTACAGTTCTACTTTATGAAATGGTAACCACACTACTCTATCTTTCTACCTTATGAGAAACTGTTTTTAAAAAAATCAAACAATGAACATGCACAGTGCTTTGAAAAACTGGGAAGTACTACATATCTGTATTTATAGTAAGTGAATCATTCTACTCACCAATGCAAAAATGCCCTCCCAAAATATATAAGGTCTTGAGTAATATCCATCCATGTCGGACAGACACTATCAAAAGTTGTAACTGAGTAATTTGCAAGTATGTATGCAATAAATTGAGGACAAGAAAGACTTTAAAATAATAAAATCTACTTTAAGAATGAAAGCAGCATGATTTGGGTGCCTGCTGGAAGAACAGGGAATACTTGAAGATCCTTCTTATTCTAAGTTTTAATCCTGTGAACCCATAACCTATGGTGAAAGCTAAACATACAAAATAAAAGGAAAACCAAAGAGTTAACAAGTTCCCAGGTGGGACCAAAGGAACTCTTGTAAACATGGTCTCTAGGTGACACAGAAATTCAAGTAAAAAAAAATCTGAAGACAGAAGCTGCTTCATTTTCTTACCTTTGTTCTGTATTAAAAAGTGCAAAGATGTGCTTGCTAGACATAAAGCTTTTTTCCACATCCCGAACTTTCAGGTTGTCCAAGGGAAGCATATACTTCTTTTCTTTTTCCTATTGAGAGAGAAAGAGATGGAGAGAGAATTGGCTTTAATAAAAGATCCTGAAGGCTGCCAAGGGCAACTCATCACCTGAGTTGTCCAACATTTGATTACAATATTTTGATACCAGCTACCAAGGAATAAAAGCTATCTGAGAAAAGAGACTCCAATGATTCTCAACACACGGGTTGCAAGGATGAGGGGAGGAAAAGTGTGGAGGAAGGAAGGCCTCAGTAATAGAGAGAATACATGGTCCTCCACCCTTTCTTCCTCATGTGGGTCCCCTTAGATGTTTTAAAATGTTAGTTTGATATTAAGAATTTAGCCATCTGTTAATATTTAGCAAAAATGTTCTGGTCCTAATTCAATGAGAAATGCCAGATGGATTTCATTTCATATTTTATTTGCAGCCTAAGCAGTTTTGATAGCCAGTGCTGGCAGGGACGGGAAGCACAGGACCCCAGTATGAAATACCCCCTATAAACTAGATAAAGCACAGCAAAATATTTCCTTCATTTGGGTCTGGAATAAAATGTGGGTCCAGAAAAAAGTGATTCCATTAAATTGTTGACCTCTTTGAGAAACAAAAGAACCCATTAGAAGTAGACTGATATTAACTAGAATAAATTCTCTTTTAAAATTAACAATTCTTTAGGAAGAAAATGGACATTGGGTGGGGAGGGAGGTCTGCAAATGGGGCCAAACTGGTCTTAGTGAAACATACTGGATGCTAAAGAATTATGAGAAACATTTACATTTAGGGATTGGCCCAGGGGCAATATTATCATATGTATAAATGCCTAACGATCAGTCTAGGAGGAGAGAGCCAAACACTCAGCTGAAGAAACCTACTCAATATCTATTACCAGGGGTATTCTAGCACAGTCCTTGTTCAACAGTAGCCCTGTGTATGGCCCCAGCCTATATCTCTTGTGCTGGTCCTAAGAAAAAGCAGGACTAGACTCCAGAGGAGGGAAGCATAGAGACTTACTCACAACTTTTAATAAACAACTGTTAACTGTATTTCCTGTCGAAAAGTACATGTGCTGTACAAACATGTTTGACATAAGTCTTTTGGTTCCTACAGCACTAGGCTCTGTAGTGTGGAGCAGAACTCTGTGTGTGTGTGTGTCTGTGTGTGTGTGTGTGTGTATGTCTGTGTGGGTGTGTGTGTGTGTGTGTGTGTGTGCGTGCACGTGCTCTCTAGCCAGCTTGTGGTAGCCATGTTGTCTGCAGACCCCACAGAGAGTTATTGCCAGGAGAATCAGCTTTGCCATTCATTACTCTCAAATTAATTAGAAAAAATCTGGGCAGAACACATCAGATTAGTGAGGCAGAGAGAAATAGATGACTAAATCAGTTGAAGGAAGCTCGTTGGAGAACAAAATGGCTGTCCTGGCAGACAATGTCATGTCTTCAAAGAAGATCAAAAAAACATAAAAGAAACTAAATGGAAGTGAGAGAAGCCTAAGAATAAACATGAAAAAGCAAAGCGCTGAAAGAAAATTCCAACATTTCTTGTACAAAAATTAATAATATTTCAGCAAACACAAGTATATTCTAAATAGCAAAATACATAATTTAAGTTACTGAAGTATCATAGTTGAGTCTAACTTCTTTGAAACACTTGTCAGACTATTTTAGGATAGAATTCTAACAGGAAAGATCACAGATTGAATGAAAAGCTATCCAATACATAATCAAATGAAAATGCTTGAAACCCAGGGAACATTTTTTTATTGGATGTTTTTCAATGCCCTAAATTTAAGCAGCTGGACTTTTTTAACGCACCATCCTATTCAACCTTTTGAAATGATGGATTCGCCTTTTAATGGGAAATCTGCATTTCATTGTAAAGAAGGAACACAATGTCCTTGGCGTGTTTTCTATAGAAGTAGGCTCCCTTTCATATTGCGTTCTTTAGCCTATAGTGAAGACCAAAAATCCAGCAAGTTTACGTCAGACATTAAATGCTGGAGAAATACACACATATGCAGACAGGGGAACATGAAAAATGTAGCTTCATTTCCAAAATACTAAGTGTCATTTATCCATGGTTTTTGAGGACATATTGCTAAATTATTTCATAATCAAGAGTTTTAAGACTGACAAAGGGAGATGAAAAAGAAGATTCAGACTGATTTGTTCAATTAAAGTTGTAAGTCAAGTGAAGAACTACAGCCATGAAAAACTCTCTATCATGGATATTTCTAAAATTCTTGGTGCTCTGGGGAAAGAATGATGTTCTGTTAAAAGAACATCTTTAATACGAAGCAGCTAAAACAAACAAAAGGAATTGAGGGGGAGAAAGAATAAACAGAATTATAATTTCCAAAATACAGTGAGTCTTAGCACTGTGAGTGCCAAAATACAGTGAGTCTTAGCACTTAGCTTAATTGAGACATTTGCTACATAATCTTTGTTAGTTCTATTAAACTGTCTAATAATACACTGTGCAATATGGTAGCCACCAGTTACAGGTCACTGTCGAACACTTTAAATGTAGCTGGTTAAATTGGGATATGCTCTAAGCATTAAACACATGCCAGATTTCAAAGACTTAGTGTGAGAAAAAGAATGTAAATGATCTCATCAATATTTTCTTAATGTTTATTTACTTATTTTGAAAGAGAGAGAGAGAGCGCGCACATGCATCCAGAGGAGGGGCAGAGAGAGAGAATCCCAAGCATTCGATCCCACGAACCATGAGATCATGATCTGAGCCAACATCAAGAGTCAGATGTTCAGCTGACTAAGCCACCCCAGATGCCCCCTCAGCAATGTTCATACTAGTATATGTTGGGGCGGCTGGCTTAGTTGATAGAACATGGCTGGCTCAGTCGATAGAGCATGCAAATCTTGGTCTCAGGGCTGTAAGTTTAAGCTCCACCTGGGGTGTAGAGACTGCTTAAAAATATATTGATTATATGTTGAAATGATAATATTTTGAATATATTAGGGCAAATAAAATATTATTAAATGCAATTTTATCTGTTTATTTTTAGTGTTTTGCATATGGCTGCTAGACTATTTAAAATGATATATGTGGCTAATATTAACTTTCTATTGATGGCATTGAGACCCATATACTTATCATCACTTTCCTTCCTCTCATCCACCCAATTTTTCTCCTCTAACCTCCCTGGTTCTGCCATTAGGTCTATTTTTCATTCTCCCCATCACCCACTCTGAAACCTCACTATCATTTCTGACATATAGTTTTCCTTCACCCCCTTTATTACATCAAGACTATGTTGCATTCTGTTTGAAGCATTTGTCAGAGCTCCACTTATATGACATTCCCACCACATTAGTCCAGGCCTCCAACATCTCACAAGCATGTGGTTTTACATGGTCTGCTATCCAGTCCCCTTGCTTTCTAATTCCTCAAATATCACCAATTTTCTAAAACTACTCTGTCTAATTCATTACAGTCCTTCCAAATGCTCACATCTCTCTATCATTTATGGGAGAAAATCCATGAAACTCCTTAACGTGACATTGGTCATTTTTGTCACATGAAACACATACAAATTGGTCCAATCCTGATTTGTGAATATTTCTTTTACGCTTCCATAAAAGTCTCCATTTCAATCAAACACACCTTTGTCAACAGTCTTTTCCCAACTTGAGATACCCTTTCAACTTCTCCCTAACACATCAGTTTATTATTTAGAGTCAAGTTCAAGTTCAACGTTCTGTGCAAAAAGTTTTCCAAAGTTTATGACTCTCTCTTTCTCACTCCCCAACCTCTCTCCTTTCAATTCATATAATAGGTATTGTTTATTCTATTCATCTTGGGTTTTTTGTTTCTTTTTTTAAATGTGTACTCATTTTTCAAAGAGAGCATGAGCAGAGGAGCGGCAACGAGAGAGGGACAGAGGATCTAAAGCAGGCTCTGAACTGACAGCAGTGAGCGCGCTGTGGGGCTTGAACTCATGAACCATGAGATCATGAACTGAGTCAAAGTTGGACACTCAACTGACTGAGCCACCCAGGTGCCCTCTACTCATTTTGAGTTCTATGTTATATAAGGTATGCTCATCTTATAAATGCATATTACATAACAAATCTGTGTGAAGGTTATTCATTTGGAATTCGGAATGTTCAATCAATTCTATTGTTCAAGTAGGTTACGTTTGCAAAGAAAAATAAAAAGCAGAAAATGTTTTGCAACATTTGTAAATAAGATGTAATTTGATACTTTAAACATTTTATCTTAATAGACATTTTTGGAGGAAGCACTTGTAAAATTTTAGAGAAAGGTTTTTCCCATGGAGAGTCAGAAAGAAACTTCTGCAAAAAAAGCTTTAGAAGCTGATGTCACTAATTCAACATATATTTTTTCCTTTTTAAACATGGTAACTTTGCTCTCCTCCATACAAAATGGTTACCAGCACTACCTGTATGGGAGGCATCCGGGAATTCTTTGTTCAAAGAGGGGACATGAGAGACAATGTGTTTTTTCCTTGCAGTAACTTGACAAGTATTAGAAGAAGGAGAAATAAGGCAGACCCCCAAAAGGATGCATTAAATATGTGAAAAAGTGTTGCATGAGGTGGAAATAACTGAACTGTGAGCTGTGAGTGGTAAAAGGCAGATGAATTAAGGTAGAAGGAGGTGGTAATTATATGATGGCTACATGATATGTTCACTGGCCTTGAAAGGAAATGAAAGGATCGATGAGGGACAGATGGGGCCAATGATGGGGTTCTAGCTGGCAGAGCACCGCCAATATAACTCGGTTGCTAGAAGGAGCTACAGTGGGTATGAGGAGAAGGTTGGGCATGGGGAGGAATATCTCCTGAGGATGCACAGCATTGCAAAGTCTTTATACACTGGTGGTTTATACGTAGGGAGTTTCATAACTTGGGGAATCTTTGTGTGGCCTTGGGTTGACGAACTACCTTGAATCTTATTTGTACATACATTTTCTCACTAGCAAGGCAACAAAATATCCAAGGATAAGACAATGACTTCTTCATTTGTATGCATTACAGTGCCTAGTAGAGTGTTGGCCATTGAAATTTATACACATATTATAAATACTTGTTGAATTAACTCGAAAATGTCTGATAACCAAAGCCAAATGTTGAGTAAAATATGTGATAGTCACATATATTTGAGAATCAAATAAAAATTCCGTGGGAAAGAAAAAAACCTGTACAAGATGCTTGACTGATTGGCACTGCTTTTCTTTCCTTTTTTTAATGCTTATTTATTTTGAGAGAGAGAACATGCATGGGTGCAAACAGGGGAGGGGCAGAGAGAGAGGGAGAGAGAGAATCCTAAGCAGGCTCCGTGCTCTCAGTGCAGAGCCCAACATGGAGCTTGAACTCACGAAGCATAAGATCATGACCTGAGTCAGACGCTTACCTGACTGAGCCACCCAGGTGCCCCAGCACTGCTTTCAATCATTAAATGTTTACAAAGTTTAGATTGATTGCCATGTTTTTTACTCTCTCTGCCTCTGCTTGTATGGCTGCTACCTGTTAGGAATGTTTTCTTCTCTGCAAGAAGGCACATATTCGTGGCCTTGAAATTTACGTCAAGTGCCATCTCTTCCACGAAGCCTACCCTGATTATGGTATGTCATACATGTCTTTTTCTGAGAGCGCCCACATTTTCCATGATTTTTGTCCTAGGTTACATAGGATGCTGTTTCTTATTTATGCTCAGATGCCTCTTCAAATAAGTTGGACACTCCTTGAGGGCAAGGTTTATGTTAAAATTCTTTTGTGTTTACACTTAATAGTAACACACTGCTGCATATACACATGCTGTTTAATACACTTTTGACTTAAGGATGCAGCAGAAACAAAATGCCAACATGATGTAATTCTACAACTATGTTGTATGTATACTGTTTTGCTACCATGTCTACCTATTATCTCTACTAATGTCGATACTATTATGTTAAAAATTAAACAGATGTGACATTAAACACTTATTTTTAATGGCTGAAAGATTGATTTTGAAGGAATTTGCTATAGCATATAAGGTGAAGCTTTACTAACCTAGACCAGGCCAGAAGGTTTACAAACAGGGAAACTAAGGACATTATCCTGGGTTTGGGGGTGGGTATCTGGGCCAAGAAAAATATGATGCTCCCGTAAATTAATGCTAACCTTTCATCCTTTGAGTAACTTACACAAGAGTTATGTAAGCATACATATTCATCATGCTCCTCACCCCCACCTCATTCTCCAAGATGAACGGTACTGCCATTCAGAGTAAATTCAAATTTCTCAACATGCCCACTGCGCCAACCTCAGGACTCCTGCTTTCCAGGAAAATCAATGCATTTTTATTTTCCATACAGAACACATCTAATCATATCTCCTTGGGTTTTTTCTTTTTCTGTACTATTTCTTCCACTAGAAATACCTTTGCCTACTTGCCATTCTGCTTCTCCTCCTCGCAAAATTCCTGCAAAAGATTATTCCACCTAGTTCAGACCTAGTGCACATTTTTTTTCTTAAAGTATTACAGGTCTCATTTTTTCTGTCTTCTTTTCCTTCTCCATCCCACTTGCAGACTTATTATTTTTAAATCAGTGGGATCCTTAAAAAAAAAATCTGACACCAAAGCTAATTCTATTGGATAGATTAAAAAGTGAAGTTCCTCTGATTAAGGTCAGAGTGGGGCTATGAGAAAACCTGCCCATTAGACTCATCTTCTAGCTCTGATGTCACCTCTATGAATTGCAGTTGAACACCTAAGGACTCTGGTACACAGGCCTGGATCTCCTTGCTCTCCTGGTGTTCCCATAGCTCTGCTCTCACCCCAGTTTGTCTGGAACTCGATGGGCCTCATCTGTCTAAGTCTCCTACACCAAGTAGCTCTATCTAGCTCCCTGTGACTTTTTAAAAAGTTTTTTTTTAATGTTTATTTACTTTTGAGACAATGCGAGAGACAGTACAAGCAGCGGAGGGGCAGACAGAGGGAGACACAGAGTCCAAAGCGGACTCCAGGCTCCAAGTTGTCCGCCCAGAGCCCGACCCGGGGCTCGAACTCATGAACCATGAGATCATGACTTGAGCCGAAGTCAGACGCTTAACCGACTGAGCCACTTGGCGCCCCAAGCTCCCTGTGACTTCTAACTCAGTAAACAGATCTCTTAGAACCATGGATATGATTTAGCAAATCCTTCCAGTTCAAACCACTGTCATACCCTCGTCTGACTAACTGGGCAGTGTGATGTGCCCAGAAATTCACTCAAGGATACAGTGCTCTCCAGCCATCAGAAATCCCTGCTGTGGCCAGACATAGCACTCAGGTGTCTTCAACCATTACCAGAATTTCTCTGCTCCCGGTCTGATCACTTGACAGCACTTGTATGCTTGGTTTACTTTCCCTCTTATTTTCCAAGAGGAAAAAGTAAGTTTCCTGACCGTTTCACCTAAGTGTGCCTAGACCCTGCGTTTCCAACTACAAGGTAAGTGCCCAGGGAAAGAACAAACCTGCTACTATTGCCATCATTTCTGTGGTTGTTCATCATTGTGTGTGTCTTGCTCCTCTGCTACTCTGTAACTATTTCCTGACTTCCCTGTCAATGCATCAGCTCTTTGAGGGAAGCAATTGTTTCCTTCTTAGCTTTAGTTGCATAGTTGACATTCATCACACACAGTGTTTAATGAACATATGATTGAGTCCCCTTACGGCCTGGCAGAGTGCTTTACTTAGACTGGGGATTCAGAGATGATGACTGACTTATAAAATAATCAAAATATCAAAGAAAAAAAGAAAAAGCTATAAAAATATTGAAAATACCAGAATACTAGTTCCACATGCTTTTGAAGAGTCTGGTGTTTATTGCTATTAAGACGTTATAACTAGAGAGATGTACACGTATGAAACTCATAATACAAACTACCCATCTTTTCATTTGAGCTCTAATTCCCGGCTTTAATCAGAATTACATTTTGAGTAGTAAACAGCATCTGTGAGCCAGGAGGCTGCTAGTAAAAAGTGCTTCTTTATATTTTTCCCTTGGACACTGAGGAAACTGCCTATGTGTATGTAGACTTTGATGGGCTGTCAGAGTAGGCCCAAGAAAACCCAATGGCTATGCCACTGGCTTCATGGCTGCCCCCTCTGCACTCACTCAGATCCTTAAAGGGAGCTATATATTGGCATATCCCCATTGGGTAAGAGAAAAATAGTAATGCTCGCCATTACCCAACTGGAGACCCTACTCTTCCTGGCCCCTTCTGTCTCTTCAGAGTCCAATTCAATTTCCACCTCCTCCAGGAAGCCTGCCTGGCCATAAGAGCCCACTGGAGGGCTCCCTCCTCCATTCTCTTGTCATTCCTGGGCAATACCACTTCTTTTTTTCTTTTGCACTTGCTAACATCTTTCTGATATCGTTATGATGTTGCCTTCTTGTTTCTCACTTTGAGATTCACTGTTTGAATGTGCTGGTGACTGCTTTGCTTGAGCAGAGCCAACAGCACCATGGCCCAGCCAGATGAGTGCTCTTTGGACTGCAGCCTCAGCTAAGTGTGACCCCAGAAGCCATGCTGAGCTCCGTATCCAGCAGAACACATTTGGTAGATGGAGGAAACATCTACGAATAAGGGCATGGCCATTACAGGGATTGTGTTAACTTGCTCTTTTGTTTTTTCCTGCCAGGTATTGTATGTATGGTGGTTTACATTTCAGTGGACTGGAAACTTTCCATTTCATTCAAGAAATATGTTCCATGTTAAAAAGCCTTGATTAAAAAGGAGGCAAAAAAGTATATATTGTCCTACAGCTCCAGGTACCTCTAATATCCTCAAATGTGGACTCCCTCTCCTCCCCAAAAAAGGACTTTTGTGATTGTAAAGTGAGAAAACTAAACACTATATCTCAATTTTTAAATATTTAATCTCTATATAAATACTTTTCTCTTTTCCCTCCCCCAAGCCCATTTGATAATAGTAAAAGAATAAAATGATATTGATCCACAAGGACAAAGAAAATGAGAAGGGAGAAAACAGTAGACAAGAATTTCCTGAAAGCTTTCAAAGAGAGAAGGCAGACAGAAAAGGATTCATTGACTTAGCATACAGAAAGGAGTTAATTTTTCCAAATTCCTACAGCAGGAGAGAATGGAGGAGAAGCCACCCAACTGCATCCTGTCCTGTTCTTTGGAGGCACCTGAGGGGGTAGTTTGGGGGCTAAGACAGCAGGATCAGATAGTGTGTATACATAAGTACAAAGATCAAATAATGACACAGGGTCACCTCCTTAATGCATAGCAGCCCATTCCTACCCCCAGCAGGAGATCAGAGGCTTTTTCCCTAGAAAGAAAATTATACAAGAGAAGTTTGGGGGCCCAGAGATACGAGCAGGTTGAATAGCAAAAGTGGGACAAAAAGAAGAAAACTTAGTAAAAGTCTTCATATGGAAATGTCCCTCGGCCCCTTTCGCAGCCTTACTCCAGAGGGCTAACAACCAGATGTATTTCTCTGCCCCCACCAAGCAGGATATTGGACTGCTCTTCTCTGGGGAGCTAAATAGTTTCAGAGAAAATGCCCTATATTCTAACCTTTCAATGAAAAGAGAAGCTTGCTACCTGTTCCCCTTACAGAGAGGGCCTATATTCAGCAAGCTTCACACATACATAGAGTTTCCAAGTAGCTGAATGGTACAGGCTCTTAATAGATTAGAAATATCACAGCTATTAAGTGGATTCTGAGGATGGGCTATCTCTATGACCAGTCCCAACTCCTTATAATGTTTGAGTTCAATTCAAAACTCTCTTTCTCTGCCCAATCTTGCTTTCGTAGCTAGGGCTCCAGATGAGATACAGTTTCAGCCAATCCGATGTATTCATACCCATACCAGACTTTGGTTCGGAAGTGAGTCCCATCACTGAGCTGCAGAGGATGTGGCACCTGTTTTCTTGGCCCTGGATCCAGAGGCTAGAACGTGGGGTGGCTTCCTGACTGCAGCCTCCAGTTTGGTGGAGTCAGCAGCTCCCTGGCAACCCCAATTCTGAACTTCAGTTTGGAGAACCAGTCCAGGGAAGCCAGCCTAATTCTGTAATTTTGCCCTCCCAATGGTTCTTCGAGCAATTTAAACCCCTCAGTAAATGTTTTCGACTTAAACCAGCTACAGTAGATTCTGTTGTTGACAACTAAGAACTCAGAAAATACAGTAGCTGTATCTGGTCATTATATATTATTGTGTCTCAGAAAAAATGAATAGTCAGTAAAGCAGAACAACAGCATTTCTCAGTAATTCATCATTTTAAAAAATGAACTGCTTATTAGCATGTGTGTGTGTGTGTGTGTGTGAGTGAGAGAGAGAGAGAGAGCAAGCGAGTGAGCGAGTTGGGGGGAGATGGTTTGTGCAGTTATGAATTTCCTGGACTTTGCACTTAAGGAAACAGTCTTTAACCAGAATAAAAAATTTTATACCTAAGAAATTTTAAAAGGGTAGGTAAGAAGGATAGAATTTGAGTGGCTTTGCAAGAAACAAAATAAGGCAACATGTGAATAAAACAGAATGAATTCCAGTGGCATATATGTTCAGAGACTATTATAAGCTACCACGGTAATAGCAGTGTATTTCATGGGTTAAATTTTCTCTACTAGTAAGCAAAGTACAGGGGCTTTGTGTTTTATACTTTCTCAGTTACTAAAGCAGGAAAAAATTTACTCAGCACGGCAAAACATACGGCAAGCACTTTAAAATGAGCATATTTCAAATGTTTAATGGTCTCATTTCCTCATTTCTTTCTGTGTTCCAAGGCAACACAACTTATATTTTTTTTAAAAAGAGAACCTTTCAAGTTTGGAAGAGTGACTGGTTTACTTGAAAAGGTGTGTGATAGGATACAGATTTCTGGTAGTAATATCCCTCAACTCTGGCTTCGGTGGCTGCACGTTAAATTACAAAGTGAATTTAAGAGACCCCACAAACTCTGAAATTATGCTTACTTGGTAACAGCTTTCAAGTGCATATTAATCACACAAAATTCTACACGTATAGCCCTTTGAGTGTACCTGTGTGAAACAAAAGTGTTATTTTGGCTAAGTATACCATGCATTTGTAAAAGTTCAACTCAATAAAAGTGCCTTGTTTACAAATGCAACATAATTTTTACTTATCTGAGAAAATGGGGGTCAGGAAGGCACGTACAAACAAAATCCTCTGGCAATTCCCAGAACTCAGCAGATGAACAGTTTTAAATTTTACCCCCATCATTTGTCACAAAGCTAGGAATAAAAATCAAAGCTGAATTTTCCCCTCTCTCTCCTATCATTGCAGTGAAGGAACACTCAAAAAGAGGCAGCACTATGAAGAAAAGTAACAAGACTGAGCATTCAAACAAATTAGTTTGCATTGACTAGTAAGCTAGCAGATCTTTGCATTGACTAGTAAGCTAGCCACCTCCCCCCCCCCACCCCCACGATAGTAACATAATGCACTGAGGGTCTTTCTGAGACCGCTGTAGTGTTTGCAAAGGAGAGCTGAGTACCATGCCCTTTGTACTTGAGTCAGCGCCCTTCTCCTTGTGTTCCAAAGAACACGGACTGAAGATGGAATAGGGAAAAAGGGGCCCCTTCCATGCACCTTCTGGGACGCAGCCCTGGACTTGAGATGACATTTGGCTGAATTGCTCTAAGCACAGCTGGTGGTCTGTGTACCGTTATTGGCTCAAATACAGGTTCACACAGAAACAGGGCTTTGGATAAGGGAAAAAGAACTGGAGTAGTTCTCCATCAATCCTAATCATGTCTGCTGACTGCTTTCTGTGGAAAGGGTGAAGAAGAAAGAAAATAGCACAGGGAAGGATAAAGGAGGGGGTAGAGAAAGACAGAAAGGAGTGAAGTGACCTATCTATAAGGGGGAAAGAACTACAGCCACCCACACTAAAAGTACCCTCTGCTTTCATTGCAAGTTCAGGTGGCCCTATCCCAGTCTCCTGGAGACAGAGATCACTGTGAGGAGACTCCCAGGACAGGCAGTGTGGTAAGGGGAAAGGACATGTAGTTTGGGGTTAAGACATGGGCTCATATATGAGCTCTGACACCAGCTATGTGAACCCAGGCGACTTACCTGATTTCTCTGAGTCTTACCTTATCTTGGTATAAAGTAATAATTCATTAATAATAAATAAAGTAATACCTCTTAGGGGGTATCGGATTAAATGAGATTATGTGCATTCTTCTTAAATGAGAGGGCTGTGAATTCAGAGACTTCTGATAAGTGTTCCTTTGCTTTTCCTTGGGGAAAACCTTTTTTAACCATCTACTTCCCACCCATAAACACAGGAAGGTGTTCTCTCTTCAACGTAATTATAATAGTAAGCTTTTATACTTGTAAGCTATAGAGCTATGAGGGGAAAATAGGAAGTTAATTACATGCCCACCAGATAAACACACATTAAACATGAACAATACCAAGCCGGGAGGGTGGCAAGCAATGAAACAATATAAACAACTTTAAACTATGGCTTCCTATTCAAGGGAGATTTGTAAGAACTCCAGAATTGTGGAACTGTGTCCATAGCCATGGAAAGAGAGAGAGAAAATGTGACGGGCTAAGAGGTGGTATTAATTCCTCTGCCTCACTCCCACAGTGGATTGCACAGAATAACCTCAAGGAAAGTATTTAAGAAGAGATGAAAGTTTTCAAAGAAATATACAAATGAAAATTCCATAATTAAAGAATCATCTACTTTTTATTATAGATATGTTTTTATACTTTTAAAAAATAAGCCAGAGTCTCAAGACTGGCTAAAAAACTAAAAGGCAGAGAAAGTTTGTTTTCCTTCTCCAAACCTCTTCCATTCGGGCAGTTCCGCTTTTCTGCTGGCTCCAAACCAAGATGGCCTTGAGTTGGCGGCTTTTGCCACTGCCTGGTTTGTAAGTTTCTCCCTCTACTGCATCCAAGGAAAGCTCCCCTTCTCGCTCCGTTCGTCCTGTATTACCAGCTGTGTTTTAAAAACCAAGAATGGGGACTCTGTTTACCTGTACAGATGCCTGATACTAGTAGGCATTAAAAAAATTTTTTTTGTAATGTTTACTTTTGAGAGATGGAGAGAGACAGAATGTGAGAGGGGGAGGGGCAAAGAAAGAGAGGGAGACACAAAAGCAGGCCCCAGGCTCCAAGCTGCCAGCACAGAGCCCAATGAGAGGCTTGAACCCACGAGCCCTGAGATCATGACCTGAGCCGAAGTTGGATGCTAACTGCCTGGGCGACCCAGGCGCCCCGACTAGTAGGCATTTAATACATGATGACTTATGATGATATCAAACTTACCTATGCTATGTCCCATTCTGCTAGGCTTTGTCTTCATGCATGATTATGTTTATAATAAATTAATGTCAGCAAGAGAATCAATTGCTATTAATTATTGTCCTCAGGTAATATATTTGCATTTAAATCAGGTCCTTCAATCCTTCTGCCTGAATTGACCGAGTCACCCTCCTGCTTTAGCAAACTGGTAGGTGTGAGATCCTCAGGTTGCCCTTAAATCATTCCAACAGGTATCTAGTCCAAAGCTGGACTTGAAAACTCTGACTGCTTCTCCAAGTCTTAAAGAAGTAAGTTTGGAGTCCCCTTATTCCCAGAGTTGTAAGGTCTTGTGAGAATTCAAAAAAAAATTGGGGGGGCGCCTGGGTGGCTCAGTCGATTGAGCATCCAACTCTTGGTTTCACCTCAGGTCATGACCTTGTGATTTCGTTGGGTTCAAGCCCTGTGTCAGGCTCTGTACTGACAGTGTGAAGCCTGCTGGGGATTCTCTCTCTCTCCCTCCCTCTCTCTCTGCCCTTCTCCTGCTCATACTGTCTCTGTCTCTCAAAATAAATAGACAAATAAATATGAGAAAAAGAAATTTTGTGTAGTATTTAATAAAATTAGTATAAGGGATTTTCTGAGTTGTCTGCGGAACCACTTTATAAGTAAGCACTGGCAGTCAAAACTTTTAGTGCCCATGTTTGTGTTTGCACTGAGTAGTAGTACTCTGTTCATGGCAGACTGAGCACAGAAAGAGACATCAACGCATCAGTTATGTACTCTCCTCTAATGACATCACAGTGCCCTGGGTGGATGGGTGTTTCATCCCAATAGGATAAAAGTGGAAGGAGGATGGTGAGGTCTTACAGCACAGTTAGCCCAGCCATGCCAATCTCAAAAGATCCTATGCTTGGGAGCCAGAATATATTTTCCTGTTGACTAGTCAATTATGTTTCCTAAAAGGACATCATCTTTCACATTAATGTTGATCAGTTGAAGTTTTTGGTAGTACAAATTTGTTTGACTTTGACTTTTTTTTTATGTAGAATGACAACAGTATGACGTGTTTACATATTTGTAGTTATGTTAAATATAACGATTTTCTGTTTCTACATATTTAAGTAATATTATGAATTAAAATAGTTTGCATGTGCTCATAATTGATGAGGATCCTTTTCCTTTAAAGGTTGTTTGCATATTATCTGGGTTTGAGAAACATTGGTATAGAAAAAGTGTATCTGGAATTTGAAAGGGTTGACATAGTCAAAGTAGGTAAAAGCAAATGACCTTGACTTATAAATAATTTGGAGGAGAGCTTAGAAATTGCTTCAACTTCTAATTGCCCTCAGCAAGACCAGGAGAAAAAACACAGGCCTGGCCCTCAGCACCTGGGAGGCCCAGCCACGGCTGGAGCATACATTGAGTGTCCTTGGGGGGACTGTTTTCCTGCTCAGTGCTTCAGTTTCACCATATGTAAAGCAGGGATAATAATACCCAAACTCAATCCTTAAATTTAAAAATGAAAAAAAATAAACTTAACTTTATGGGAATAAAGAAGCAATAGATGGAAAAGCATTTTCATCTTTTGAGGAAAAGAAGGTACTATTTAAAGGGGGAACTCTTGAAAATATCTCAACAATATGTGTCTAATTCATACTGACATGTGTAATTGAACCTATGTTTAATTTTTGCTGCAAATTATCTACTTCCTTTAAGAAGCCAGGGTGGTAAAATGCTGAGTTGTGTGGTTCAAAAATGGAGCTGTGGAAGAATGACGGATACATGGGATAAAACACAGTAAGGTTGGGCCCTGAACAAAAGATGAAACAGAAAAGGGAGAGCTGCAGAAAAAGGCTGTGCCAATGGGAAGAAAAAATATCATGAAGCTGATGGAAAATAATAGCAAGGAAGTAGGGATAGTGGGAGATTTTCACACCCAGATCTGGCTAATGACACAGAAAAAGTTGAACATAGGATCCAGTGAGGTCCCCAGTGCTTCGCCAGTTAAGACCCAGAGCAGCTCAAAGAGATAAACAATATAAATGTAAATATTGAGCTTTATCCCATTTCAGATGACAGAGTTTATACTGTCCTCTTTCCTCTCCCCTTCCTCCTTTTCTTACACTCCATAAGCTTAAACAACTTACAACTAAATTTAATCAATTCCTGTTTCATTATTCAGAATAATTAGATTTCAATATGAAAGCCGTCACAATTATATAAAATGATAATTCTCAGATTCCATTTTTATGTTAACTGCCCGCATTAGCAAGTAATAGCATGTATTTAAAATAAAACCAGAATGGTGAGAACCATACTGGCCTTCCAAGAGCATCAGCCCTCCCGGCTCCCAACCTCAGTTTTTTAAGTATAACAGAAATGTTGCAAGATACTATATTTTGTGGGTTCATCAGGGGAACCTTCCTTGATATAAGGAGTGATATATATGATTTAAAAGATCACCTGGCCACAGTGTGGAGTGTGAATCAGGGAAGGCCAGGAGTAGGAGCAGGAACCCAACAGGAGTCGAATGCAGTAATGCAGGAAAGAGACAGTGGTCATTCCAACTTGGATGGTAGTTGGGGAGAGAAGTGATTGGCTCAGGAACAGGTTTTGGAGGAGAGCAGTGGTTAGCAAACTATCGTTCCGGGGGCTAACTCTGGCCTTCGTTTATGTGTTCATGGCTCATATTGCTAAGAATAATTTTTACTCTTTTAAAGGATGATGAAAAAAGAAAGAGAAAAGAAGAGTAAGTGAAAGAAATTGTACATGGCCCCTCAAAGCCTAAACTATTCACTATCTGTCCCTTACAGAAAAAGTTTGACAACTCCTTGGAGTAGAGTCAGCAGATCGTGAAATCAAACTGGCTGGAGGGAGGGATGAGGGGAAGACAAGAATGAGGGGAAGTACCTGTGTTTTTAGCTCAAGCAGCTGTGTGATAGACATGGCCTCTCCTTTCAGCCAATCATACCTTCTTGGGTACCTCCACTTTATCTTATTCATGCTTTGTTGTTGTACTTCTTTCACTATCACACTTATTTATCTCTATATGCCTGCCTCCCCTCCTTGGCAGTGAATTCCTTGAGTAGCTCTAATTTTTCTCAGTATTTATGGCACCCAGCTTTGTACAAGACACATGCTCCATAACTATTGGATATGATTGAATAGATGATACGTTAAATTCATTTTCAGTGGTGCTAGTAACATCAACTTCTTAATAAATACAAAATTATAATCACTGTTTTTTAGTGTATAAGACTTTATAAACCATTTTTGCAACCCACCTGTTCCTCCATACAACCCCATATATTGATATTACAGTAAACTTCAATTATAAGTTCCTCTTACAAGAACTTATATTTTATCTTGATTTACTTATATTTAAAATGTTAGGAACTATAAGCATTTTGAAATCCATCTCTTTGGGGGAATGGTTAGAAAAAGGACCGAATGAAAAGAAAAACTTTGCAATGGAGCATTATGAAAAGCCAACAATAGAGAAAGAAATCTGGGTATTACAATGACAGTTGGGGCAACTGAACTGGGTGTGAGGGGGCTGGTGAGGAAAAAAAAAAAGGAATCAAAGGTGGGCTTTCATGTTTTGAATGTAATGGTAGTGACTGTTACTAAGATAAAGAAAACTATGGACATATAGGTTGAGTTCTGTCTTGGAAAGTTAAATTTGAGATGCCAATTAAACATTTAAATATATAGGTTCAGGTCACTGGATATCTAAGTCTGCAGTTCAGAGTTGGAGATATAATTGTGGTTGTCATAGACATAGGGCATACAGATGGTATTTAAAGTCAAAGGACTATAGATGAGTTCAGCTACAGAATATGTGTGTAGACAGAAGAGGAGAAGGCCCAGGCCACTCTAATGTTTAGAGGTAAAAGAGAAGAGAAAGAACCAGAAGAGACTAAGGAGGGTAAAAATGTATTCCAGGATGGAGGGAGAGGTCAATTATATCTACTACTTCTAAGAAATACAGGATGATGTGGATAGAGGAGTAACCATTACATGTGTCAAGGTATAGGAAATAGATAACCATCATAAGCACCGTTTTGGTGGAGGGAGAGAACAGAGCCTCTTGAAGTATGTTGAAGTGGGTTAAAGAGAGAATGAGGAATTACTATAGACATGCCAAGAAGAGATATTCCCACAGAACATTAAACCCTCAAGCTGTAATAAAAAAGAAACTGTACTAAGCAAATAATATTCACTGAAAAAAACATTCAAACTGTTAAAACACTCTGTTAGCACGTGTATTTTTCCCACTTTTCAAATAGCATGTGTTCTAGAGGATAGTGGGGGTGAAGCGGTTAAACGAAGGGTCCTTTCCTGGAGTCAATACAGCACCAGGGGCTCCATGAAAAGCAATCGGTTTCCTGAAACAATATACCGTGAGCTCCTGCTATGGTGAAGAAGAGGGGACTATAATTCTTCTTCTTCTTTTTTTTAATTGAATTGTGTCATAGCTGACACACTATGTTACATTAATTTCAGTTGCACAACATAGTGATTCAACAACTTTACATTACACTATGCTTACCACAAGTGTAGTTACCATCTGTCACTATACAATGTTATTACAATACCACTGACTATATTTTCTATAGTGGAGACTATAATTTAATGGAATTTCACAGGCATGTTATCACATGCACAATTTTGTCCAATGAAGGAAAGGTGTATTTTTAGCTTGTATCCCAATCAAGAGCTTTGGCCCCAACAAAAAATCTGGCTCATTGTCACATGGGGGCAGAGCTCAGGAAACACAATATTCTCAGAACAGAGACCAACCAAGAAACATCACAACATGGCAGAGCCATCACCAGGGTTACAGGTTAAGCAGGATGACAGTTTTTACTTCCCCAGTGAAGGAATTAAAGGGCAAAACAAACCTCTAATAACACCAGAGAGGGAGCTTTGAACAGTGCAAAAACAAGTATAAGAATTTTCTGTACAAGAATATGATGTCCTAGCACATCCAAGTATAGGATAAGAACACTGAGGCACACACAAAAAAGAATCCACACAACTTGGACAGTGAAAGAAGCATTCCCCTTACTAGTTTCTTAGTGAGGAGAAGCTGGAAGTTTACCTAAGAACTCAAACATGCATGCTGGAGTGTGTTTATTATACCCTGCTGTAATATACATATATGTGTATGTAATAAAAAAGGATATATTTCTTATTCCATACCATGGACTCAGTCATTCTCCTATAATATTTTCATTAATCACTTAAGTTTTAAAACTCCAAAAGTTAGTGCTAGAGTTAGAACTTAATAAATATCATAGGTGTAACCTGTTTATTACTGACAACATTTTTGTACATAGACAGAAGAGTTAACAATCACACCTTATAGAAACCTGCCTTAGCCAGACATATTTCTGTGTAGCTGTGCTATTCATTACAAAAGAGTGTTACTGATGCAGGTTGACACAGACAGACAGACGGACAGACAGATACACACACACACACACACACACACACACACACACACACACACACACTCATTAGGTGTTTAATTGCCATTTCATTGTGAGCTTTTACTGCTTTTGTCAGATTTGTTTTAGAACATGTATTTCAATTATTTTATTCAAACATATCTTTCCTATAGATAATAAGTCACTGGTGAATAGGGAAATGTGTCTACTTCTAGAACTTTGAACATAATAGGGCTCAATAATTGTTTGCTGAATGAATGAGAATTAAACATAATGGTTGTTTGAATTTGGAGTATTTATTAACCCTGGTGAGTTTGTATACTCCTAGACTTCAAATTAAGTGATTCCCTTCTTTAGGTTAAGACAAGAAAAATAATAAAAAAAAAACTTGCTCTTTGAGTAATTTATAGTAAAATCTTGGCCAAACAAGCTTTTTATGGAAACTGCATAAAGGTGAGAGATGTTATTCAGAGATGGTCTGTATTTTAAAGGATTCTGAGGTACAGTTTGAGCTGTGTTTAAAAACTGTGCTCCATATCAGCTATTGGCAAAGGGAGAGATCTTCAGTGACAGCTGTTGATGGGAAATATTCAAAATTTATATTCACATTGCATGCTCAAGTTATGGGATTGTACTCCAAATCAATCATTAAATGAATTTAGGGGATTCAATAGAAAATACTTGGGAATAAACTAACAGGAAATATGCAGTGCCTATATGAATAAATTTATAAAATTAGGCTAAGGACAAAGCTAAACTGAGAAACAGATCTTGAATAAGAAACCCACTCTTTAAAGCTGTAAATTCTCCTAAGATTAAATGACTAAAATATAATCTCAGGGAAATTTTTCAATAAAATTTTATGAGAGGTACTTGACAAAATAATCCTAAATTTTATTTAACAGAACAAGCAGGTGAGAGTAGCCAAGAAAATTCTAAAAAAGAAAAAAACCCACAATGACCTATGTAATCAGAAAGATTAAAAAATTTAAATGTAATATAAAAATGACACATCAGAAGCCTGTTGTAGAAGTCCACTGACAGATCTGTTGAATAGAAAACAGCATAGAAATAATGAAACAAAAAATGAGAATTTAGTTTGTGATAAAGGTAGCATTACAAATCAGACTTTTGAATAAATAATTTTAGGAGAATTGGCTTCCATCCCTCCTCCCCCCCAAAATCGATTTTAGGTGGGTCAAAACTCAAAATCCCAAAGTATAATTTAGGTGGTAGTTTTGGTAATATTGGAGTTAAAAAAACTTTTGACATTTCACATAAAAACTTACAGCTATAAAAATCTCATGGATATGAGATGCTTCACAACAAAATAACGGACAAAACTGGGAAACAGATGGCAAGTGGAGAAAAACTGCTGGCAGAATACATGGCTAAACGTTAATAACCATAATATCTAGAGGGCTTTTTGAAACTCTGCCTAAAAATACAAATCAACACTAATAGAGAAGTGTAGTTTTAGCAGTTCTCAGATAATAAGAGACAATAAAACATAAGACAGCAAACTTCACTAATAATCAAAAGGAATGCACACTCAAATTGCATGTGTGTGAATATTTGCACATCAGTATCCCATATTGATCATATATGGAGAAATGGATATTTTATACATTCTTGATTGGAATGTTAATCAGCACAGAGTTGGGGAATGTGAAAATATCAAATTTTAAAATATCAAAATTTTAAATATGTCCAACCTTTGACTAAAGTAATTCCATTTCCTTTTTTAGGAACACAGCCTAAAAAAATACTTGCACAAGTGTACATGTATGAAATGTTACTTGCTTCATTATTGTTGAAAAACTGAACTGTCTATCAACTGAAGACTAACTAAAAAGTTATGGTACCTATTAGTAATAGCTAATATTTATCGGGTGCTTGTTTTTCTAAGCATTTTATCATATATTTAGTCATTTAATCCTCCCAATATTATGAACTTATTCATCACAGTTTAAAAATGAGTGTGTATGATAAATCCATACAAAAGAACAGTGTGACTATGAAATAAAGGGACACATCTAAATTCAGTGAAAAAAGGACTAAGGTTTTTCTTGATTGAAAGAATCAAGTTGTAGAATAGCATGCATAGTATAATTATATTCATATTAAATGATATAAAATTCATATATTTTACATTCAAAAGAGAGATATCTAAAGGAAGGGTTAACAGTGGCTTTTTCTTAAAAGTGAGATATTGGATTTTTAAAAAACTTCCTATTCTTTAACTTTTTACACAAAATTGTTCTTCAAATGAAGAAATTAGGTGCCTCATATAGGTGTAGTCATCCACTATCTGTCCCTCTATTTCACTTAGCATAATATATTCAAGCTCATCCATGATATTGGATACTGGATTTCCTTATTTTTTAAGGCTGAATAACATTGCATTGTATGTATACCACATTTTCTTTTCCATTTATATGTCAATGGACATTTAGGTTATTTCCACATCTTGGCTATTGTGAATAGTAACTCAATAAATATTGGGGTGCTAATATCTCTTTGACATCTTGACTTCAATTCTTTTGGATACACACCCAGAAAAGGGATTACTGGATCCACCTATATAAGGAATGTAAAATAGTCCAAGTCATAGAATTAGAGTAAAATGATCAGTGCCAGAGGTTGGGCAGCGAAGGATATGGAAATTGCTAATCAATAGACATTATACAAGATGAATAAATTCTAGAGATCTGCTATACAACGTTGTGCCTAGAGTTAACAATATTGTACTCATAAAATGTGTAAAAAGGCTAGATCTAATGTTAGGTGTTCTTACTGCAATAAAAGCAAACCTAAAAAATGAAGTATTTTTCATTTTGAGAAATGAAAAGCTAATCAGGCTTTTTCTAAGTTCCATTTGATTCTCCTATACAAGTCCTATATATCTCCCCTCTTTTTAAACCTCTATATTTAGGCTTCAAAATAGATTTCTTAGCCCTTTACACTTACTTACCTTTATTATCCCAAGGTTCCCTAAATGTGGGATGAAGCAGAATTCTTAGAATTGCCAGTCAACATGCTACAACTTGTTAATGCATTTTTATGTGAAAATACAGTGATATGGCCATTTAGTAATAGTTGCTAGTTACAGAGTTGAGAGTAGAAGCTATCAAAACACTCAAAGAAGTTCAGAAAGCCTTTTTGTTCATAACGTGATGCACTAGAGAAAAAGAAACACTAAGCTGAGGTGACTAGAAGGAGGTATGTGAAACCAAAGAAAATGGCATGATATATATAATGGGAGGAGAACACTAGACTAGACGGCAAGAAACCCAGGTTCTAGTTCTGGCTCCGTCACTGGCCAGTACTATAATTCTGGGCATGTTATGTTTATTCATGTAAGAAACTAAAGGTAAGATGTGATCCTTGGTTTTCAAACTTAGGTCACCAGCATTCTAGGGCTTTTCCGGATGTGTTTCAGGGGTCCACAGAAGCTGGAGGGCCCCAAGGCAAGAGGGCTGGATCCTGGGCTCCCACCCTGCTTTCACTAAAACAACTCCATTTTTCTTCATTTTATCTAATGGGATTTCAAGGAAGATTTTGATTGAATAAAGAGTTATAATGCTTAGAAACAAAAACAAGAGAGAAAAGTTTGAAAACCACAAACTAAAGCTGATGTCTGAGGTTCCTTATAGCTTTAAGTTCTTGTTTTGAAATTAATCTATCCTTCACAATGTATGTAAGTAAGCAGTGAAAATGCAGTTTGCCCTGAAGAGAATTTCCAAGTCACTGAACATCAATCATGAAGAGCCTCTGTTGCTAACATGTGGCAAGTTGATTTTTTTTTTTTTTTTTTTGCTTCCCTTGGGTCAATTTACCATCTGCCTCATCTTCATCAAAACATTAATTTCAGCTTAATCCCCTTTCTTCCTCTCTGGTGGTAAAAGGACCTGGCCCACTTTGAAATAAAACAAATAGAGTGCAGCTATGCTTTCAAATGCAGGGTGTTTTCCATCTGATTATTATGGAACTCCAGAATACTAAAATGGATAAAGTAATCTAGCTCTTTTCAGAGACTCAGAGTCTAAAAAAACACTCAATTAAAATAAACTAAAATTCATTAAACATATTGAGTTTTTACTATATGCAATGGACAGTGCAAGGTGTATCTGGTGATAGAAAGACCGACCCTGCTCTCAAATCTAGACTCTCTGGGAAGAGCATCAGAGCTATGTGACTTCAAAGGAAAGAAGTGCCTCATCGGTGGAGGGGATGTCAGGAAATGTTTTCAGAGTCTTAAAAGCTGGGCAGGATTTTGATAGGCATAAGTATGAGGACACGGTAATTTCTAGTTAAGAGAATGCTAGATGAAGAAGTTTGGAATTAACTCAATAAGCAATGTGACAGTTGGTGAACATGTATGTTTTATTAAGATTAAGCTGGTATTAGAACACAGTGTAAACAGAAGGAGGCAGACACTAAAAACTGAGAAGGGAACTAGGATGCTGGGTGCTTCACTGTCCTGATAAAAAGGCGATGAAATAGGATGATGGCAGTGGAAATATCAAGAAAGTGATTAAGGGAGCGACACCTAGAGCAGACTTCCAAGAACTTGGAGAATGGCCAGATGTACATGGTAGAACAGGTAGGAAGCAATTTCTAGAGTCAAGGAAGAAGACAACTGGGAGCTTGGACTAAGGTAGTTAGAAAGTAGAAGGAGAAGAGCATGCATTTCTGAAAACTAGCTACAGGTAAAACTAACGGGGATTTAGTGATGGATTGGACATGGAGATGATATTCACTGAGATAGGGAACAATAGATGGAGATGATTCATAGGTTCAGAGAAACTGTGAATTCCATTTTGGGTATTCTGATACTGAGGAATCTGAGACATCCAAAAGGAGCTAGGGTAATGGGGAAAAGAGTGTCCTCTATTTGAGATATGGTTTTCTCAGAGGAAAGTTAGATTTTTTAAAAAATGTTTATTTATTTTTGAGAAAGAGAAAGAGAGAGGGCGTGTGGAACTCGAACTCACAAATGGTGAGATCATGACCTGAGCTGAAATCAAGAGTTGGATGCTCAACCAACTGAGCCACCTAGGTGCCCCAGAAAGTTAGATTTCAATGAATACAAAGAACTGTAAGAATTAATGGGTTAAAATTATAGAATATATGGTAATTTTTCACAAAAGAATAGGTATACAGTGTGGCCTGCAGAGGTGTCTGGAGAGACACAATTTAAATTAGATAATTTGATTATACTCTGGCTGTTAGAAAAAGAAATTGATACTTAATATGAAAAAAACCCTCCACAGAATATGAATAGGTCTTTTTCTAGATTTTGTTTGTTTACTAGTGCTTAATGAATGAGTGAGTTATGTCTCTTCTGAGATCTTTGACGAGTGGAATTTTCTCCCCATCACATGTTTGAATGTTTAGAACTCTGTTAATGTTCTATTTAGTTCAAGTGGTTATATGTTGGTTCTTTGGCGCCATTGTCAATAATAAAATTCAACAAAACAAAACCCTAAATATGGCTTTGTTTTTCTCTTTTTAAACATATCTGATTCTCAGCCCAAACCAAATTCCAAGTTTTTCTTCTCATGTGGGAGACAAGTGTAAGTGACTGACTATCATTAAAATTACTTTACTCACTAGACCCTGCTGACCTTTTGCTAACCTATCTCTCTACTGTGCCTTCCAAATCCTTGCCCTTCCTTAATATCTATTGTCAATTTCCTTTTTTACAAACCTCTGTCCCTTCACTAACTGCCTACTAGATTCTCATTCCTTCCCAGGTAAGAAGCCAGGGAATCTGTATTTTTAATAAGTGTCCCAAGTAATTTGTGAGAGTAGGTAAATTTGAGAAAAATCTGTGTAGAGCCTCTTCAGGGACTATCTTGAAGATGCAGGAAAAAAGCAGGCTGAGCCATGTTCTTTTCACCTGCTATATGCGCATTAGGTCTGAGCTTTATTCTTTTCATATGAGGCTTCTATGTATTTTCATCTGAAGCAACACATTGCTCAAAACACTTGAAAATTGTGGTCATGGATCCATTACCACTTCCGACTTTCCCAGTCTCCTTATCCATTCCCACATTGACAATACACTCACAACCAGACTAGAATCCCTCAGCTACTTGATGATTAAGAATTGAGTTTTGGGGCACCTGGGTGGCTTAGTTGGTTGAGCATTCGATTCTTGATTTTGGCTCGGGTCATGGTCCCAGGGTAGTGGGACTGAGTCCTGCGTTGGGTTCCATGCTGAGCATGGAGCCTGCTTGAGATTTCTCTCTCTCTCTCTCTCTCTCTCTCTCTCTCTCTTTCTCTCTCCCTCTGCCCCTCCCCCCTGCTCACATACTCTCTCTAAAAAATATGAACAAATAAATAAGTAAATAAATAATTGAGCTTGATTGAGGGCCAAATATGTGATAAGGCCTATTTTATGTGTTAAGTATACAACACTGAACAAAACAAAATTCTTGCCTCGCCTTACTTTCTAAGTGGAGAATATAAATAACAAAATAAATAAGTTGTATTTAAATCTGTTTTTCTCTTAGAAGTTCCAAAGAAAGTGGAGTTTGTTAAATTAGTGGAAAATAACACATAGTATAATGGAACAACATTAATAAAGGGCCAGGGAAAAGTTTACTTTTGATTTATTCTCTAAAGAAAGTATTTTCTAGGCAAAGTGAAGAGATATATAAGATATAGGAAAGAGATTAAATGTCTTCAAATAATCTTCCAGTATGTTGAAAGTGCCATTCTAAACAACTGATATTCTTCCTAGCATGCACGTTGAGGACTTCTAGTAGGAAATAATTTGTTAGCCTAGATCTATTTACCAAGCACTCTTCAAGGTAAATAAATAAGTAAAAATTTTAGAGTACTAGAAAATAATGACTGTTATGGAGAGAAATAAAGCAGGAAATGGAGAATAGAGAATTCCAGAGAGAGAGAGAGAGAGTGAGGTTGAGTGACAGAGAGAGAGAGAGAGAGCGAGCACAATTTTAAAAAGGGAAGACAGGGGCGCCTGGGTGGCTCAGTCGGTTGAGCGTCTGACTTCGGCTCAGGTCATGATCAACGGTTTGTTGAGTTCGAGGCCCACATCGGGCTCTGTGCTGACAGCGCAGAGCCTGGAGTCTGCTTCGGATTCTGTGTCCCTCTCTCACTGTGCCCCTCCCTCACTCATGCTCTGTCTCTCTTTCTCTCAAGAATAAATAAAACATTAAAAAAAGGGGGGGGAAGACAAAAAACCTGATAAAAAGACGATCGAGTGAAGACCTAAAGGGCACAAGGAAATGAGCAATGTCGATACCTGAAAGAAAAGCATTTCCAGATACAGGAAATCACAGTAGACGTGTAATCAGCATTAGTAGAATGAACGAATAAACATGTAGGAAGTGCTCTACCAAAGTGATTTTCTGTCTTGGAACCATCCCTTCTCTTCCTGTTACTATAGTAAATGTCGTGTGCTTTAATTAGAATCACCACTTAAGACAACCACCAAGAACATTCATTCTTGATATGATCTAATGTCCTCTCTACAGCTGAAGAAACTGAGGTAGAGGAGAGCATATGACTTGCCTCATGTCAGAGTGCTAATTACGAGTAGGCTGGAGTTAAAACTCAGGCCTTCTAAACTCCAGCCTTAAGTTCTTTCAGCTGAAAAGATCTTTAATATGTGAACCAGAAATCTAAACAATTACATTTTTTTTTCAAATTACATTTTTCATATAAATGTTTTATTAGTGAATAAGTACTCAGACTAATGGGGGCAATATCCTTAACAGTAAATACTGCTTGTGAGTTCCCACACTTCCACATGTCCTAACAAAGAGAAAAAATGCTGAAATAAAGGGAGAAAAGAGAAGTGGAGGGAGGGAGAGAAAAAATGGATGAAAAGTAACATCATGTAATCCAACCATCTTTCACATAAACCCAAATCTTTCTAAATCCTAGTTCTTTCCAATACATTGTAACAATACTTTCAATTTCTCACCAAAATTCTGAAATGGACCGATCACATATCCCAAAATTAAAATGTTCATTTTTGTCTTCTCTATGGCACTAGTTTAATAACAAATAAAGGAAACATCCATCATTGTCATCAATTAATGGAATCTCAACCAGCTATACTGTGATAGCTTGATGTTTTAATATGATATCTCCTCAAACTTCAGATCCAAATTCCACCTGGCCATTCCATCCAGTCCCACTTAGACATACTACTTTCCTTTCTCGTCTTATTTGGTAATGCGATCTCCATTTCCTCTACCATTTAATCTTCCCTGAGAAGCACTGCTGTTTCTGACATCTGTTCCTTTCCCATCCATCTCTGTGAACTCTGAGATAAAGACAAAGTTTTCAAGAAATGTAAAGCTCATCTGTCAACGTACTTCCCCTGCCACCTGTCAGAGGCCTCACTGCCTTTCCCATGTGCACTCTTAACTCTATACCAACTTCTCTTGTTGAGCTCTCTTTGGAGAGTTCTCTTCATTCTCTATTTTTTTTTCCTAGTAAGTCTTTGTATATTGCATTTATTCACAATGTATCTGATTACTCCCCATTGTCATCATTTTGCATACAGCTCCTATGACATCATTTCTGCTGCCAACTGGGTATTTCAAGAAACTTCTATCTAGTCCTAAAACTCAAAGGCTCGACTTTAGGGTTTAACCTATAATCTGGGTATTTGAAGAGTTACCACAGCTGCTACAGCTGCCAAGATGAGTATGGAAGCAAACAATCCTTTCTCTTCAATGACCTCATCATATTTGTTCACGCCCTTAAAATAATTAGGCTGGATTAGTGCAATGAATTCTGGGTTTAGGGATATCCTTAAAGACCACCTGTGAGATTTAGTTAGCCCATCTACTTTAGGATCCTGGTCAGATGAGCCATGTTCTACTTACTCCATACATCTAATTTGTAATCTAGAAAAAGTTAACTTTATGCTGAATTTCTAGAAAAAATTTCTGGCTCATGTGTATTTTCTCAGGGTCTTCTATTTCCAGAGTAAGATTAAGACATAGGTTTTTCACATAAAATGTACCTTCTTCCCCCTCCACCCTTACCCCCTAGGAAAAAAAAAAAAGAACAAAAACCAAAACAAAACTATCTGAACAGCTTCCTCTTTGCCAGGGAAAATAGGCCAAAATTAAGGAGCTGCAGGTTGGTTTTCCCTGACAACAGGGAGGGCACAGAAAAGTGTTCTGTTATGAACTCTTCTGTATCTTCGCCTCCATTCCCATCTCCCTCTTATTTCTCTTGGATTGAGGCCATTGGGTTTTGACCAGAGACAGCACCACTGTGAGAGGATTTTTCTCATTTGAGGCCCATCACCTCCATATACACATAGACACACACAGTCATTTACATCTACTTATGCTCTCTCTTAGTTCTAGAAAAGAGTAGACACTCTATTCTCTGCTTGAGTAGATGAATTATCACTTTTCTCTTCCATTATGCTTTGTTGTTCACAGTCTATTTTCTATATTACAATTCATAAAGGTTTTAATTTTTATATTTCCATATACAGTACCTAGCACACTGTAAACTCAAAGGAAGTTTGTTGAAATAATTAATTTAGTTTATTTAAACCAGAGTAATATATGCATGTGATAACAGTTCAAAGAGTTTTGAAGAGCATGTGATGAAAACCACATCCCTCTCCACTTGAAGAAAATATTTCTTTGAATTTCTAATATAGATCTTCTGGTGCATAACCCTATATAATATGCTTAGAGTTTTACCTCTTGATTTAACCACTTTACAAACTTTACAAACTAGGTACCAACTCTTCTTATTAAAGGAGGCTTTAGCTCACTCATAATCTCCCTTATAGTTTTCCCAGTGGTTGAGGGTTGTGCAAGCTCACAATTCTGGAAGTCCTCAGAAGCACATATGTCTCAGAATTGATTTTCTTTCAGAATTCACAAAAGTAAAATTGTGTATACATTATAGGCTGCAAACCCACACATGAGTGTTTCCACAGTTAATAATGCAAACAGTCACATTACGTGGAATATATAAAGATTAGAAATAACTTCGTATTAGTGCAAATCAGGTTTTGCCAACAAAAAATTTGCTGAAATTTGTGTTCTTCAGTTTGTTATAATGAACCCAAAGCTTACATCAATTGCTCAGTCCTCCTTACCCTTATTCTGATTAATAAATATTACAAGAGTAACAAAAGTCAGTTCTCTCACTTTTTAAACTTTTTCATGTACTTAATCCAAAGCCAAAATATCCAATTATTTATCTTCTATCAATCTTGCTATTTAATTCTGATTGGGCTATACCACTGTTCTCTTTTTAATTGCTCTCTTAAGTAAAAGCTGGCCCCAAATGCTATTGTCCTTTTTTTTTTTTACCCTCCTCCTACTTGATTGTTCACTAAGGACCTCTGTAATGGTATGCCACTGTGATTGTGTCTACAGAATACAAAGAAACTTTCAGAGGTTAAAGGATACCTATGATGCCCTCAAACATAAAGGAATCATTTCAATTTCAATCAAGCAGACAACCAGATGTTATAATTATAGTTCACAATGTGTCTCGGGCATAATAAAAATACTCTAGAGATTTTTCCCAGCCCAATACCTAAAAGATGCTGAACAAATATAAAATACTATTCACTAAATAACTACCTTATTATAGTTCAAGCAATATATAGCTGTTGACTATTCTAGTTTAAAATATGACAAAAAAACTCATCCGAAGACAGGTAGTTTGTGTATTTTTCCAAATGCAGTACTGTGAGCTCATCCCCCATCCCAGCACCGCCACCACCTCACAATTTCTTTTAAAAAAAGTTGTTTCTTTCCCTCAGAATTTTTCTCAAGGAAGAGTCAGCAACAGAATAAAGTTTGATTGATAGGCTATGGGGGAAAAAAGCAAGGGAAGAATAGAATACTGCTGGGTATACAGTATATTCTAAAATAATTGAATTGAATTTTCCGAAACAAAATTAGTCAGGAGAAGGAAAAGAAAGAATGAAAACAAAACCAACAAGTGATGTGTAATAGGCAGGAAGCAGAGGAAAATAAAGCGTGAAGCCCAGATTCAATCAGGCAACTCCTCTGTCATAGAATGGGTCTCCAGCATATTTAAAGCTCTGTCCTATTGAACCTGCACTGGCTTCTACACCCAGGAGCCACCAGAGCTTTCAAATATCTCAGAGAGTAAAGGACTGTGCACCATTGGTTGGCAGGCCCCAACCGCACCAAACTCGTGGTTTCCCACCAATCACACTGGCTGCGGATATTCAGCACCGCTGCTCCTGTAAGACAGAGTAGCAGCAGCAAAGGAAGGGTCAGTGGAAGCTCTCAAGCTTAGAAATAAATCTCTCCCTCTCCATATTTCAGTGGTGATGTTTCAAGAATGGGTGTAAGGATGCTGGTGTCAGAACATCTAGAAGTATCACCATACGGGCGAGAGTGCTTACGGACTGCAATCCTAATCCAAACATTGTTTTTCTTAGGAGTCCATTTCTGTTGGAACAAATAATCATAGATGTGTCACCTCGGTTAATAAAGTGAGATTCTTGTGAATCTTGGAAATGAGCTGATGAAAAAAAAAATAAATTATGGCTTTTTAATAGTGAAATGACATTTTAATGTCATCTTTAGAATCCACTGCTATATCTAATTACATATCTAATTACAGACGGAAAATATTTAGATGGGAAAGTTGGCTTAGCCTGGACTTAAAATCTGAGTATAACCATGGTGACAGACAAAGGCTTCATCTCATCAGACTATATCTGAAGCTGAAAGTTTATCTTCTTGGTCTCTAAATTCAGAGGTTAAAGTTACTCAGAGATGCTCAAGGTCAAATTAGAGAAAGATGATTAATTCCTGTCAATAAATGTTTCTTTTTTATAAATGGAACTTAACCCCTTGGGCAAACGTATACACACACACGCACACACACACACACACACACACACACACACAATCACATGTACCAACCATATAAAGCAGTTACTGAATATGCTCTTTTACAACTTCAAATGAAGACCATTACAAATTTGAATGAAGAAAAGCTTTAACTCTAATTTAGAATAATTCCCATAGCGTGAAGACGTGGTAAGCATCCAATAGCCTTTGTTTTTTAAAAAATTTTTGTTTAATGTTTACTTATTTTTGAGAGAAAGAGAGAGAGCACAAGCAGGGGAGGGGCAGAGAGAGAGAGGGAGACACAGAATCAGAAGCAGGCCCCAGGCTCTGAGCTGTCAGCACAGAGCCCCACGCAGGACTCGAACTCACAAACTGTGAGATCATGACCTGAGCCAAAGTCAGACACTTAACTGACTGAGCCACACAGGTGCTCCATCTCATAGTCTTTTTTTTTTTTAAAGGATTCTTTTAAGTAGTTATGCAATGTGAAGGAAAAGACCCAGGATCCAGAAAAACTTTCTACCTAAAGGAGGAGATTAGATTTGCTTTACAATAAAAACTCTGGTCATGCCAAACAATGACTGTTTTTGTTTAATAGTTTGTTTTAAATTTTAAAAATAAACTTGCAAAATAATTCCTAGAGGTACTTAATTTCTTTGATGCCAACATGCTTTCCTTAACAATGAATTTTTAATTGTTCTGTAAAAATTTTTTTTTTTAATTTTTTTTTCAACGTTTATTTATTTTTTTTGGGACAGAGAGAGACAGAGCATGAATGGGGGAGGGGCAGAGAGAGAGGGAGACACAGAATCGGAAACAGGCTCCAGGCTCTGAGCCATCAGCCCAGAGCCTGACGCGGGGCTCGAACTCACGGACCGCAAGATCGTGACCTGGCTGAAGTCGGACGCTTAACCGACTGCGCCACCCAGGCGCCCCAATGTTCTGTAAAAATTTTAAAACTTTTCTGAAGTATCCCAAAATGCACAGCTCACAGAATCTTCACAAAGTCGACATTCCCAGGTAACCAGCACCAGATGGAGAAACGTCATCATCAAGCACCCCAAAAGCCCCCCTCCTTGTGCCCTCATCTAATGATGCCTTTTAATTCACCAAGTCAAAGTGGTTTCTACAAAAAGCAATACTGGAGCAGGTATAGACTGAACCAGGACTAGTCTGCCATTTCTAGTTCTGTTGGCCTGAAGCATAGCTATTTTGTACGCAACGGGCTGCCTCTACAAGTGAACACTCTCCTGCCTGGTTGACCGTTGAGTCATCAGCTTTTGCTCTCTTGTCGTTCAGGGGAAGAAGAGCTAGATGAAGGGACACTGTGTGGGAAAAGAGAAAAGAACATTGGCCTTGGTAGGCGGCAAAACCAACTTCTTGAGATTCAGATTTTCTTCCTCCAGTTATTTGACCTAGAGCAACCTAGCTAACTTTTCTAGACTTTTGTTTCCTTTATCTACCAGAAAAGATGTTTGACTATGTGGTCTCTAAGTTTTGTTCCAAAGCAAAAAATGTTATGATTTCATATGGAAGGAGGCTTGGATGCACAGATGAGGTATAAACCCATCAGAAGGTACAGAAGTGAGTATGTTCTCTCTCCATCAGGACCGATCTGTCTGTCCTTTACTTTCCTGTTCCTAGAATCATTCTATTATCCCCTCTTATGTAATTTATGATGTTAATAAATAATTCCTAAGACCATACATAAGTTAAATCCACAAGTCTACTTTTTCTTTTTCAGTCTCCCATGACAATACAAAGTAAAAGGTTTGGGCTTCTTAAATAGCATCTCACACCTCCTCCTGTGGTAACCTGTGTACCACAAGAATAGGAATTTCACCACACATATACATGAAACATGAAATGCTCAAAATGTGATGCCTGTGAATGACTAGATAACTTCTGAGGTGGGCCTTGTTCAAATATATGGCGCAAATAAATTTTTTCGCAAAGCTACTTTATATCATACGAAATATCTTCAGTGACTATGCAACAGAAAAAGACACACACTGGCTTCTATTTAAGAACCTCTGAAAATTGGCTCACATGAATCACTGTCAGCAAGAAATCTTCCAGCAGTAGTGACTAGCCTCAGTTTGCTGTCAGGATAAGATAGGATTGATATCAGGATCAGAGCAACCTTTCACCTTCAAGCAAGAATATGGAAACTGCCATGAGAACAAGAAGTAGAAATCTCGTAAGTGATGTCCCTTCTGTCCTTTCTTTATTATGATTCCAATATCTTCTCTGCACTTTCCCTTCTCTGATTCATCAGACTTTTTCTATGTGACATTAGAAACAGCCTGGCAAGAACCCTGCTGCAATTGTTTGCATGAGATGAACCAAAACCAAACCGCTGCTTGTTAACTACAAGTTCATTCCTTTGCTTCACTACAACGAATAAACAGAATTAAAGAATGTGAACAATTTGATCTCAATTATGTAGAAATATTACTACAAGTCCTCCAACCCCCATCCCTAGCCTCAAAAATACCATCCCCATAAGGCAGAGACACTCATAAAACTCCAGATTCCATTTTCTTTTCAATTTCCACCTGTTCGTTAAAGAGCCCTTTTTTCACGTTAATCCTCTGACCTTATTTCAGTATCTACTGAAATAGACAGAATTGGACAGAAACTCAAGTTTCAGTAATGAGTATACAACTTTGTATGTGTAGTCTCCATAGGTCCAGAGTTTTTCCTTTTTTCAGTCACCTAACCCATCAATTAAAAAAAAAATTGTTTAAACTGGACATTGTGTGTCAAACTCAGAGCAACAACTTTCTCCTCCAGTCATATTCAGTCCACATGAGATACTTAAGGATGTAATAAAATATAAAAAAGCATATTTTAGCAGCTTGCTATTTTGAAAAAGGAAAAAAAAATCCCTTCAGACAGTAATCAGTTGCATTGTGGTGGAGATTTCTGCAAAATGCATTAAGCAGTTCGCGCCTGTGGCAATGGTCACTGCACATATTTTGGAATGTCTCCCAGACTCTAAGACTTTTTCCAGACATCCAGGAGGAACTTTAGTATGACAGAGATCCTGCTCTGGGCCTTGAAAAAAACTGCAGAAGGAAAACTTTTGAAGGTTCAGTTTCAGCTGGATTTTGTTTCTTAGACAGCCGAGTTGCCTAGGTTATGGAAAATACTAGTAATTATAGAGTGACGATAATCAGAAAAGTGCCCCCCTGTCTTTTTTTGTCTGCAGCTTTAATTAGTTAATCATGGTTTTGGTTAAGCAATAATACAAATTTGCTTCCTAAGTGTCTTTACATGCAGGGTAGAGTCTATCCCATCCCAGATACTGAAATCACCAAAGGATATTATGATACTATTTTCTAATATTTAGAAATAAACAATGAGATGTATCCCTCTTTACTGCCCTTTTGCTATATGAGCAATCTTAAATTTGCTCGGGAGTTATGCCTTAAGGGAGGAAATCACTGGATTTAACAAGCCCTCTTTAACCACTTATTTCTCTGTCGTGTTTAGATTTAAACTCTTCCCTCATGAGGGGTTTTTCCTGTGTCTAGGAATGAAATCCGAGTATAGAAACTGACACAGTTTATATATGAAAGGACATATTGATGTATGCTACAGCCAAACATTTTCCATAGACATATATTACCCTCTTTCTTCTGTCTCAAAAATATAACTTTGCGGGGAGGAGGGGGAGGGGCACATTTTGTGCCTCCTATAAATCGAATTCATCTTACCAATGAAATAAATACATGAAAGAAAAAGTTTTCCTTGTCTTTTTGTTTCATGTTATATCATGGTTCCCTTTATAGCTTCCTGATTTGCTCAGATGCAACTTTAAAACTTTGTTATTTTTATAGTGGCTTAATATTCCCTTTTTGCTTAAGTTCCAGCTCAATTTTACTCTGTTCTCCAATCCATACAGCTCCTGGTGTGAGAAACAGGTGCTTCTTGGACTCCATTCTTCAATTCCAATCATTCCTGCAAGGGGCTAAAAGTCAGTGATCCTTTAGGGAGGCAACTGTCATTTTCCCTATCTTACTGATTCTTACATTTATTTGTTTGGAACCTAAACAGGTGAAGAAAAGCATGCTTGCTTGCCCATAATATAAATATTTTACATTGTAATATAAAATACAGTGTAAAATATTTACATATATTTTACATAAATATTACATAAAATTACATAAATATTACACTATATATATATATATATATATATATATATATATATAAAACACAATGTAAAATATTTCATGCCATTTACAAGAGAGGTGGTTTTGAAAAAAGCACTAATTTAGGAATTGAAGAACTGGGTTATGCTTCAAACTTTGCCATTTATCAGCAGAGTGACCTTGAGAAAATCACTGAACTTCCCTAAGTTTCAATTTTTTCATTTACAAAATGGAAATAATATACCTTGTTGCCTAACTCAGAGCTTTATTACAAGAGCCAAATGAGATAGTCTATGTCAAAATACTTCTAAGGTAGCATCTGTAAAGAGCTCAGAATGGTGTTTGGTGCATGGTAAATACTATATAAGTGTTAGCTACAATATTATTATTATTATATAATTATTATTAAAACTGCAAAGCATCAGACAAATAAGTAGTCTTACTAGTGCATTTTTGATGGTTGTGTCATATACCATCTCATGATTAGTAACATTTTAAAAAACGTTATTTCATAAATCTATTTAGCTATTTAAAACAGACTTCAGTAAATGCATTTTCCAGGTGATGAAAAACAGCCTTAGAAACATTAGGATGAAAAAAATCACTAGGCTGTATGAGATGCCGTTGCCTAAGATGGCAAGACTTTTCTGGAATTTCAGGCAAGGACTCAGGCAAGAGCACTGCAAATATAGCATTAGGCTACTGCGGGGCTCTTGAAAGGGGTGTGAGTCTCCTCCTTGCTTTAATGCAAATAGCAACAATACACTGGCCTCTCTTAAGCCAGTAAAAGATGAATGAGTCCAGCATATCCAAGGCAGTTCTTCAGATCCACTGCCTTGGCTTCTGGATGAACAGAAATGTCTAATGTACCACAATCATGTCCAGCCCCAGGCAGAGTTGAAAAGTCATCACTGCTCACCCTTGGTACCTGTATTAGTTTGCCAGAGCTGCCATAACAAAATACCACAGACTGGGTGCTTCAAATAATAGAAATTCATTTTCTCACAGTTCTGGAGTCCAAGTCCAAGTCCAAGTTCAAGATCAAGGTATCATCAGGTTTGATTTCTCCTGAGGCTCTTTCCTTGACTTGCAGATGGCCACCTTCTCTCTGTGTCCTCACATGGTCTTTCCTCTGCATGTATCCCTAGTGTACCTTTGTATGTTCGAATTTCCTCTTCTTATAAAGACAACACTTGTATTGGATTAGGGTCTGCCCTAATGGCCTCATTTTAAATTAATCACCTCTTTAAAGACCCTATATTCATATATAGTCACACTTGGAGTTACTGAGGGCTAGGGCTTCAAGATTTTGGTGGGGTTGGGAGGGACACAACTCATCTCATAATAGGGCCTTCTCTCCTGGTTATTTCTCCCACCAGTTACTTCCTTTCTACCAGGATCTATGTAGTTCAACATATTTTCTTTTCCCCATGGATCCGTAGTGCTCATTGCTTCTGAGTACTTCTAGAGAAACAGTTAATTAGGCACAAATGTGCAGGTGCTTTGAAACCTATATGGTGATATGAAAATGTTACATTATTATGACTTCTATGAGCATAAGCTTGGCAAAAATGTGATCGAGTCAGTTACATCAGTCAGGGTTCCCTATAAAAACAAAACCAATAAAGTGTGTGTGTGTGTGTGTGTGTGTGTGTGTGTGTGTGTGTGTGTAGTGTGTGCATGTGTGACAAAAACCAATATATGTAACCGGGTGAACATGCTTGCTGCTCATTAATAAATCCTGAGGTCCACCAGTGATTGTAGGATGGTGTGAAGAAATAAGACTCCACACCTACCAGTAAGACTTCATGGACAAAGGTAAATATGACACAGGCTATCACAGGAACCCAGAAAAGTGACAAGTTAGCCTGGGGTACTTTGGAAGGCTTCACAAAAAAATAAGTAAATAAATACATTAAATTAAATTAAATTAAATTAAATTAAATCTAAAAAAACCATACATGACTTTTGAGCTTGATCTTAAGATTTGAATATAAATTTTCCAAGCAGAAAATGAGCTTAGGGAAGATTTCAAGTCAGCAGTTCCCAAAATGTGGACCATGTTCCCCTGGGAGTCAGCAATACCTTTGCAGAGGGCCCACATGATAGACTCATGTGGTCAAAATTATTTTCATAATAACAGTAATGCAATATTTGTCTTTTTCACTATGTTGACATTTGCACTGATGATTCAGAAGTAATGGTAGTAAAACTGCCGGTGCCTTAGCACAAATCAGGGCAAGGGCACTAAACTGCACTAGTAGTTATATTCTCCGATGCCAAGCTGTTGCAGTTAAAGAAAAAAAAGTCAGATTTGCTTAAGAATATCCTTGACAAAGGAATAAAAATTATTAATTTTTAAAAAAATTGCCTTAAAATTTTTCTTTTAATGTTTACTTATTTTTGAGAGAGAGAGAGACAGAGAGAAAGCAGGAGAGGGGCAGAGAGAGGGAGGGAGACACAATCTGAAGCAGGTTCCAGGCTCTGAGCTATCAGCACAGAGGCTGATGTAGGATTTGAACCCGTGAACCATAGGATCATGACCTGCGCTGAAGTTGGATGCTCAACTGACTGAGTCACCCAGGTGCCCCTAAAAACATTGCCTTTTAAATACTGTATATGATGAAATGGAGAAGTACACATAAAACACTTTTTCTATATCCTATAATTCAACGGCTGTTTCAAGGAAAAGCACTGATGTAATGTTGGAGCTGTGCTTATTTCATGGAACTCCATTTTTACTTGAAAGAATCACAAACTATAGAAATTCTAATGTATCGAATGCTGTGAGGCTACAGTTCCACATAACTCTGATTCAGTTGTATGACATTTCAAGGAAAACAACCAACCACCAGATTAGCTGCCAATCATAAAATTAGAGCTTTTATGTGAAAATTAAAATTTTGGAAAACTTGCCAGCTTCCCAATGCTTATAGATTTATTTGATGCAATCCATGCCAATGTTAACCAATGTAGTTTTAAATATTATTTGATGACATTGATAAACATTTGGAAGATCTACACTACATTCAAAGAACCAATATTTCCCAAATGGCCAGTGCATGATATTGCAAAATCATGCATGGGTAAAAGATCTATCCAAAGTGCAAATAAGACAGAACATGAATTTTAATGTTATAGATTATTAAAACTTAATTGGTATGATTTCAGATCTACATTGTAACTAATCTTTAAGAAATTTCTACTTGTTGACTTTTGGTGTAGTATTAAAGGAGAATATATACACAATTATCTGAAAAGTTTATTAAAATACTCAATCCTGGGGCGCCTGGGTGGTGCAGTCGGTTGAGCGTCCGACTTCAGCCAGGTCACCATCTCGCGGTCCGTGAGTTCGAGCCCCGCGTCAGGCTCTGGGCTGATGGCTCACAGCCTGGAGCCTGTTTCCGATTCTACGTCTCCCTCTCTCTCTGCCCCTCCCCCGTTCATGCTCTGTCTCTCTCTGTCCCCCCAAAAATAAATAAACGTTGAAAAAAAATTAAAAAAAAAGTACTCAATCCTGGGGCGCCTGGGTGGCTCAGTCGGTTAAGCGGCCGACTTCGGCTCAGGTCATGATCTCGCGGTCAGTGAGTTCAAGCCCCGCGTCGGGCTCTGTGCTGACAGCTCAGAGCCTGGAGCCTGTTTCAGATTCTGTGTCTCCCTCTCTCTGACCCTCCCCCATTCATGCTCTGTCTCTCTCTGTCTCAAAAATAAACATTAAAAAAAAAATTAAAAAAAAATACTCAATCCTTTCCAACTACATCTCTGTTAGAGTCTGGATTTTCTTCAAATCCTTCAACTAAACAGCACATCACAACAGATCGTAGAAGCAGATACAAGAATCTTTTTTCAATCAAGCCAAACATTAAAGAGATCTGAAAAATTGCAAAACAATGTCACTCTTCTAATTTTATTTGTTTGGGAAAATACAGTTATTTCTCACAAAAATATATTACTTAGGACAACATATAATGGGTTCGTTATAATTTTAAATAAATTAATGCATATATTTTTAAATTCTCCATTTTTAATTGTATATTATAGTATTTTATATATACATATATTACTAGTGTATTATATATCAATATGTATAGTCTATAGTCTATATAAATAAAGGCTTTTTGGAAGTATTCAATACTTCCTTCAGAATTTAAAAGGACCCTGAGACCAGAAGTCTGAGAACTACTACTTTGTTTAAAAGAACTAGTTTGTATAAGAGCAAAGATCATGCAAGAGAAATATGGTGAGTTCCTGAAGTGGAAATCAGCATAGGCTTCTCTGAAGAGTTGGTGAGAGAGGATGGTAAGAAGTTTAACCAGGCAGATTATAAATGAAACTCCATGCCGTGAAAAAGTTTGAACTTTATCCTTTATACCAATGGTTTTCAAACTTTCATGACCATAACCCATGGGCAGACATACATTTTACATAAAACGGTACCCAAACACATCTATGTTTTATAGATAAATATAACCAGAGCAGACCTTCACAAAACAATACCTTTACAAACTGTGATGTACTCTATTTTATTTTCTATTAAATTTTTAAAAGTTCAGTGCAAGTCACTAATTTGAATATACTACTTGTTAATAGCTTGCAACCTGTAATGTTTAAAGTACTGTTCTGTGTAATGGAGAATCAAGGGGCAACAGATGTTTTGCCAAGGGAAGTGACATGATCACATTTGTGCTTTTAGAATCGCAATGTGGCGTGGAGGGTGAAACATTCAGGAGGCTGTTGTAATTGTCCAGGAGAGTTATGGTAAGGATATGACCTTAGCCAGAGGATTGAGAGGAGGGACAGTATTTGGGAGAAAAATGACTATTAGGATTTGAAGGCAAGATGATATAGGGCTTGTATAAGAAGATATATCCATGATGACTCTGAGGAAGTTTGTAATTTGGGAGAATTGTGCAGCTGCTGAGGCTAGTAAGATCCAACATGCAGGAGAATAACAGGTTTTCAGGGCATAGAGGTGAAGGCAGAAATAAATAAATTGAATTTAAGATGGGCTGGATTTCAAGTTCATTCAAGTAGTGATGTCCAAGAAGAGAACAGAAATTTGATGCCATTGAAATGGAAAGGATTCAAGTCTGAAAATATAAAAATAATTGACCTTAGGTTTCCATACTGCCATTTCAGGGGCACTGTGTTAGTCCTTTCAGTCCTGCATTAACACCATCAGGTGTATTCTTTATGAGTACAAATAATACACTGTATAAATTTATGAAAAGTAACTATGATCCTAGAAGACACACTGTCACTAAAAACAAAAATTTTAAAACATATACCAGTTTTAAGTTTCAAAATAAATTTGCAAAGGCCATTATGTTGTCAAGTTTCCTCAACATAGCTCACTATACCAAAAAAAAAAAAAAAAAAAGGCAGCGCATATGGTCCCTGTCAACATGTGCCATAGCACTGGGAGATGTTACATACTGCTAAGAAAATCTTTTTCATGACAATAAAACCTCAGCATGCAAAAGGATATAAATACTTTATGATACAACTGTAAGAAAGTGCTACGCTCATTTTTTGTAGAGATCTAAGGAGAAAGGACACAAATGCCCATAACATCTGAGTGGAGAGATGTTAAATTTATAAGCATTCAAAATTTGGCGCACAAGCCCCAATTCAATTAATTTCTTTTTAAAAGCCTCATGTCAAACTTATTTATTATTACTAAATGCATGTTTGATGGCAACAAAACCCTTGGCACAGGCATTTTGTTGAAAAATATCAAAGGTCTCTGTGACCATTAAAAATGTGGCAGAATATTTTATCCAGTTTATAGTGATGGAAATCAAGAATCAAATTGGTCAAGCAGCCTTGCAAATATCACACACCACATAAATAACCAAGTTAGTAATCAAACTTATATCATAATTTATCCATTAAATCACACAGTCTTGCAACTGAGGAACTGAACACATTTTATTCTGATACCAAACCCATAGAGATCCCTATTATTTAATAAATCACTGGAAGTAAACATTTTTTAACATGCACGGATTATTAAAAATAACCCGCTGTTATACAAAAGCAAACTTCTCAGACTATAGAGAAGAAATACAGATAAATAATGTGGTAAATTCTATTAGAAATAACACAAGAGTCAACTTCACCAGGAAATCTGATTGTTTACCATAATCATCAAAAATCTCAAAAACAGATTCATATAGTGTTAAATACATGCAAAACGTCTGAGATCAGATATCATATAAACAACTTGCTGCTGCTGCTGCTACACTGTTGTTCCCTAATAACCTGCTTGGGCAGTTCAGCGACCAAAACCGCTCCGTGACCCGGACTTGTCAGCACAATGTTTATGCTTCGGTTTCACTGACCAAAAGAGCCTGAACACATCAATGAAATGCAACACGGAATCTCAGCGGATGTAGCACTTGAGGGCTTGCAAGCAATCTAAACATGGGGTCTGAAGAAAGTGGCCTGTGGCTCACCCTTTGGGGAACACGAGGTACCTCAGTTACACAATAGCAGTTAGCAGATCAGAGCAGAGATTAAAGAGACCCTCCAGCTCATTCTTTGTCCTGAACATAATATTTAATCATAGCCAAAGACTAAGCAGAAGTTTAAATTACAAGTCTAACTTCCTGTTTTGTAATTTTTAATGATCAGTTCTCCCGAGTGGGGCTCAGGTTATATGGTTATTGTCTGTAGTCAGGTGTGTTCTGTCTTATGCACCAGATAATTTCTAGAAATAGGAAAAGGGATAAATCACATTCTTATAATTCTATTAATACTTTCTCCAATGACAAATGTCATCATTTTAGGTTAAAATCCTTTAATTTCAGATTTCTCTCACTCACTATTGGTCAGCCTTCTCTCAAACAGTAAAGTGCTTATAGTTCAATATTAAAATTCACCAAAGAACCAAACCAGTTAAAAGGACTAGGTGGATTAGTCCTTTGTAAAGTAAAAAAGTTTACAACATTTATAAAAAATCTCATGTTCTTCCTATAGCTTTGATGTTGCCATAAATATATCCATCTGATATTTTGAACAACTTCAGGTCCTATCATTCAACTTCCATGAAATATCCCAGTCACTGTGCAAAATCTTAATAATGCAAAATTTTTTTTTTAATTTTTTTTTCAACGTTTTTTTTATTTATTTTTGGGACAGAGAGAGACAGGGCATGAACGGGGGAGGCGCAGAGAGAGAGGGAGACACAGAATCGGAAGCAGGCTCCAGGCTCTGAGCCATCAGCCCAGAGCCCGACGCGGGGCTCGAACTCACGGACCGCGAGATCGTGACCTGGGTGAAGTCGGACGCTTAACCGACTGCACCACCCAGGCGCCCCAATAATGCAAAATTTTAAAACATGGTCTATCCTCTCAAAAACTCCACCATTTAGTAGAAGAAAACACACACAAATAAATTATGAAATATGCCACATAAAAGTAGACGTATGGTTTGGAAACAGAACATGTAAAAGAATGATGAACCAATGTTTTGAAAGACACAATCTAGAAAAACTCACACAAAGAGAAAGAGATAATCTGATAGGCCCATTTCTGTTAAATCAAATGAGTCAATAATGAATAACCTTCCAAAAAAATTAAAATACTAGACCTTGATGGTTTTATTGGTGAATTCCACCAAAGGTTTAAGTTAGTAATGATATTAGTTCTATAATCTCTTGCAGAAAATAGAGGCAGAGGGAACACTTCCTAACTCATTCTATCAGGACAGCATTATTCTAAAATAAAAACCAGATAAAGCCATTACAAGAAAGGAAAACAAAACATCAATATCACTCACTAACATAGATACAAAATCCTCAACAAAATGTTAGCAAATCAAATCTAAGAATGGATTTAAAAAAGTGTGCATCATGACCAAGTGGGATTTATTCTAGGTATACAAGGTTGGTTTACTTCTCAAAATCAAGTAATGTGATCCTTCACATCAACAGGTTAAAGAACAACAACAAAAAAAATCATGTTATTATATAAATAGATGCAGAAAAATATTTGACAAAAATCTAACACCCATTCATAAAAACTCTCAGCCAACTAGGCATAGAGGGAAAATTTCTTCAACTTGGTAACATGCACCTACAAAAAACTTTAAAAAAACCTAGAGCTAACATCATATTTAGTAATGAGAAACTAGATGCCTTCTCCTAAGATCAGAACCAGGCAAAACGTCCCCTCTTATTACTCCTTAGTCATTATAATGCTAGAAGTCCTAGATAATGCAATAAGAGAAGAAAAGAAAGAAAAGGCATACAGATTGTAGAAGAAGAAATAAAACTATCTTTGCAGATAACATGATTGTATAGAGAATACCAAAGAACTAACCCAAAAAAACTTCCGGAACTAATAAGTGACTAGAGCAAAGTTGCAAGATAGGAGGTTAGTATACAACAGTTGTGTTCTTATACACCAGCAATGAATAATTGGAGTTTGAAATTAAAAAGACAAAACCAGGGGCGCCTGGGTGGCACAGTCGGTTAAGCGTCCGACTTCAGCCAGGTCACGATCTCGCGGTCCGGGAGTTCGAGCCCCGCGTCAGGCTCTGGGCTGATGGCTCGGAGCCTGGAGCCTGTTTCCGATTCTGTGTCTCCCTCTCTCTCTCTGCCCCTCCCCCGTTCATGCTCTGTCTCTCTCTGTCCCAAAAATAAATAAACGTTGAAAAAAAAAATTTAAAAATAAAAAAAAAAAGTTCTTTAAAAAAAATAAAAAAAAAAAAAATAAAAAGACAAAACCATTTACATTAACACCAAAAAGAGAAATACTAAGTTATATATCTAACAAGATAGGTGCAAGATCTTTATGAGAAAAACTAGAAAACTGATGAAATAAATCAAAGATCATCTAAATAAATGGGAAGATATTCCATGTTCACACACAGAAAAACTCAGACTCATTAAGATGTCCATTCTCAATTTGATTTATATATTCAATGCAATCTCAATCAAAATACCATTAGGTTATTTTGTGGACACTGAAAAACTGATTCTTAAATTTATATGGAAAAGCAAAAGACCCAGAATAGCCAACACAATACTGAAGAAGAGCAAAGTTACAGGTCTGACACTATTCAACTTCAAGATATTATAAAGCTACTGTAATCAAGTAAGTGTGGTATTTGTGAAAGAATAGGCAGATAAACAGATCAGAGGAACATATAGAAAACCCAGAATATAGCTAACTGGGAGCAAGGGCAATCCAATGGAGAAAGAATAATCTTTTCAACAAATGGTGCTGAAATGCCAAAATGAGTGGACATGCACATGATGAGAAAAAATGCATCTATACACTGATCTTACACATTTCACAAAACTTGACTCCAAATGGGTCATAAATTTGAAAGAAAAACATAAAACTGTAAAACATTTAGAAAATAAGATAGGAGAAAATCTAGTGACCTTGGGTTGGCTGATGAGTTTTTTAAATTAAGTTAAAGACCTCTGCTATGTGAAAAGACACTGTTAAGAGAATTGATGAGGCACAGGCCGGAAGACAATATTTGCAAGTCACAAATCTGATAAAGGATTAGTATCCAAAATATACAAATACCTCTTAAAACTTACCAAGAAGAAAACAACCCAATTTAAAAATGGGTAAAAGACATGAACAGACACCTCACCGAAGAAGATAATACACTTGGCAAATCAGCATCTGAGAAGAGCTCCACATCATATGTCGTTAGAGAATCACAAACTAAAATAACAGTGAAATACCACTACACACTAATAGAATAGCAAACATCCAAACAAAGCAAAACAAAACCAAACCCGACAAAAACAAATAGTTGTGAGGATGAAGAACAACAGGAACTCTCATTGCTGGTGGGAATGTAAAATGGAACAGCTACCTTGGTAATTTCTTACAAAACTAAACATACTCTTACTATATGATCCAGCAATCATGCTTCTTTGCATTTACCCTAATGAGTTGAAAACTTATGTTCACACTAAAACCTGCACACAGTGTTCATAGAAGCTTTTTTCATAATTGCCAAAACAGGAAACATCCGAGATGTTCTCCTATAAGTGAACTGGAAAACCTACTGTGGTGCATCCACACAACAAAATACTATTCAATGATAAAAAGAAACTTTTAATTAAGCCGCAAAAAGACACGTGAAAATTTAAATGCATATTATTAAGTGAAAGAAGCCTGTCTGAAAAGGCTACATACTGTATGGTTCCAAACATATGACATTCTGGAAATACAAAACTGTTAAAGGAGCAAAAAGATTAGTGGTTGTCGAGGGTTTAGAGGAAGGAGGTGGAGGAAGGGTAAACTGGTGAAGCACAGGGATTTTTAGGGCCATGAAACTATTTTATAAGATATTTTAATGGTGAATACAAAGCATTATGCATTTGTCAAAACCACAGAATGGCATAACACCAAGAATGAACCATAATGTAAACTATGGACTGTAGTTAATAATAATAGTTGTTAATAATATAGCTGATAATGGGGCGCCTAAGTGGCTCAGTCGGTTGAGCGTCCGACTTTGGCTCAGGTCTTGATTTCACGGTTCGTGAGTTTGAGCCCCGCGTTGGGCTCTGTGCTGACAGCTCGGAGCCTGGAGCCTGCTTTGGATTCTGTGTCTCCCTCTGTCTGCCCCTCTGCCGCTTGCACTCTGTCTCTCTCATTGTCCCCAAAATAAGTAAACATTAAAAAAATTTTAAAAAATATATAGCTGATAATAATAAATCAATATTGGCTCATCAGCTGTAACAAATGTACCACACTAATACAAGATGTTAAAAATATGGGAAACTATGAGCAGGGAAAGTGGGTATATGGGAACTCTGTATAATCTGCTCCACTTTTTCTATAGATATAAAACTATTTTTAAAAGTCTGTTTTTTTTTAATGTCAAAACATGGTTCAGAGGCAGAATCTCTACCAGAGTGTTTAACTCTTTGGGAGAGGGAAGAAAGAGAACAGACTGCTGAGCAGGATTTTGAAGGGCGAACTGGATTTTGCTATTCATTTGGTAAAGGACATTCCAGGTCAAAAGAATAAGAAATTGGACTCTAAATTGGAGTAAATATTTCTACATTTATAACAAATTAGAAGAATTATACTGCAGAAGAGTTTGGAAGCATAATGAAAAGCACACCCACTTAGGAGATGTGAATCCTGTTTCTGCTGGTGGGAGGGAACACATGGATTCTGGCACCGGGCTACTGGGCTTTTAAGTTCCCTCCGATATTTCCTAGCTGAGTGATTTTAACCAAGTTACTTAACCTCTTTCAGTCTCACTTTCTTTATCTATGGAGTGAAGATATAGAGTTTGTGCCCCAAAATGCAATCATGAGTTAATTTACATAAAGAGCTTAGACCAGAGCTTGGTACCTGATAAGGGCTAAAAAAGTGTGAGCTATTATTGTCATTATTACCAGGAGTAATTACTAGCTTGACTTTAAAAGAATTCCTTTTACCTTTCTGAGCCTCAGTTTGGGTAACTGTAATACAGGACAATAAACCACCTAACTTAAGTTGATTATAAGAATTAGTGGAAGTGTAAAGTGACCCAAACAATGTCCAATCATCCAATAAGATTAATAGCTGCTATTCTTAAAATCATACTATAATAATGCATAATGGTGAGGTGAAAAGAATGGAAATCTAGAGCCCTTTGCCCTAGCTCTGCGACCTGAAATGCTGTTTGGTCTTCCTAGCCCTGGTTTCCTTACCTGTGAAACAGAGGGTGATATCAGGACTGCTAAGATGGACAAAGTGATGAATCTTTCAAGTGTATAAATACATCAAATGACAACATTTGGGGGGAAAATGAATTTGCCTTTTACTCACATATTACACATATATTTTATACTACCTGAATAAAGTTCAAGGTTATCTAAAGCAAGAGTATTTCCCCAAACCTACAAATAAATGAACTGAGACACAAGGACTAAGAATTGTTTCTGTTATAAGGAAATGGGAGAAATGAAGAGCAACAGAATATTTAAAGGAACATAAAATTTAATATAATCTGAGTTTTCTTCCATGGAAAGAAGAGAAAAAATAGAAAATGAGAGTAAATGGTCTTCTGCATTTTGGAGAAAAGATACAAAGGATCTTTGAGGGACAAGAAGATGGAGGAGAACCTTAAAGTGAAAAAGTACCAACATCCAAGTAACCCCACATGCATGCATCTAGAGTCCCTTTTTTAAAAATTTTTTTCTAATGTTTATTTATTTTTGAGAGAGAGAGAGAGAGAGAGAGAGAGAGAGAGTGAGTACAGGGGGCAGAGTGACAGGGACGCACAGAATCCGAAGCAGGCTCCAGGCTCTGAGCTGTCAGCATAGAGCCCAACACAGGGCTCGAACTCACAAACCTCAACATCATGACCTGAGCCAAAGTTGGATGCTTAACCGACTGAGCCACCCAGGCGCCCCTCTAGAGTCAGTTTTTAAGGACTCCTGGAGCACTGAGTCAAACACCGTGGGACAAACCAAAAGAAGAATACGGCTATTTATTAGCTGTTCTCAAGGAATTATGGTATCATTGGAGGAATCAGATCTACACTGAGGGGGAAAATTTTTTTTAATAGTAAAGTGCCATGCCTGAAAGTGACAGTGGTTCCTGCTGGGAGAGAAGAAGAGAAAGGGGTTCCAAGGCAGTGTAGAAGATTTTCATTACAACTACAATTATTATTTTTAAGGATCTGATGCAAGTATGTCATGAGGCTAAGGTTTACAGGTAGTATTTCTATTCTCCATTCACAGGTGTACATTAGAAATATTTCATAGTAAAAAAGGATTTAAAAATAAGCAAAAAGAGAATAATGAACATTATATGGCTGGTACCAAGTGTAAGTGGTATTAGAAATCACTAGAAGAGTGGTCACTCCGGGCTGCTGGTGAGGGAAGGAAGGTGGGAGAGGAGAGTAGAACAGGTTATGAGGATGGGTAGGATTCTGATGTAAAGAAAGGAAGAAGAAAAGATCTGCTCAAACTTAAAACTGGACACTGGAAAAGACAGTGACATAAAATAGTTAGGTCCCTATGTACAGGTCTTCTGTCACCTCAGAGCTCTTCTCTAAGATGGGTAGGATATGAAGAGAATAGATTTGCTCTCTCCATACGGTGACTTAATGGCCAAAAGGAGTAGCTCCTTGCTTAGAGAGGACAACGTGGACCATAATGTTTTCAGAACTTAGGGAAACTAACCCTGCAGAGCTAGGGTTTATAACCCATGGTCCATGACTGGGCCTCTGGACTGGAAAACTTTTGGAAGCCATATGTGTGCAATACTTCTAGAAGAGGTCAATAACTCTACCATGTTCTTACATGGGTTTATGACTCCTAAAGTTTAAGAACCACTGGTATAGACAGAGTACATTTCAAGGTTGGCAAAAGCTGCCCTGAAAACTTTTATCAACAACTGATTCTGATTCCTTCAGCTGGCTTGACCAGGACTAGAGGGCAAGAAGTCCCTTGGAGAGGTGGGAAGTAGCAACATTTGTATCAAAAGACCCAGATGCCTGGACCTGGGCTCTCAGAAATGGCTGAAACTTTGCTCTAAGCCCATATCATCTTCAGAAGAGGGAGGAATTGTCCTTCCATATTATTCCCCAGGAAAAGAGAAGTAAGTATGCTCCATTTTTATCTGTGTTTGGTACTACCTTAAGGGGGTCAACAGAATAGAAGCTGTATTTCATCACTACAAAGTTAAAAACAAAAACAAACAAAAAAAATGACACAAGGTCAACATCAGAGTCCACATTCCCAAACCCCTGTTCAGGTCATGTTGTCTTTCTGGTTTATATCTCCACATTTCTTGGAATTTGTAACCGACATTTAAATGAACTCTTATGCACTCTGCACTTTGAGGTAAATTTGGTTGTAAGCAAAAACAACTTCAAAAGTCTGAAGTCCTTACTCCCTTTTGGGCCCTAAGCACCCAAAAGATGTTCTGTCAACCCCCAAACTCTGGAATGTCTTCCCAGAAAGTGAGTTAAAATGACATTTCTGCTTATTCCTATTTTTATTGTAATTGCTGATGAACAACTTTTGGTTTCCTTGCTTCTCACATTTTGCCCTTTTACCTCGCAAATGAGCTTTATTAAAGAGCAGAACTAATTATAAAACAATGTAAAATTCAACAACTGTTCATAATAAGATGCCTTGGAATTAAAGCATAATTTTTATATGAGGATGGGCCAAATTCCTCAGGCCAAAAAAAGAAAAAAAGCAAAATATGGTTTCTTAGACATTTCTACAAATTTATTACGATAGTGGACTAATCAGTTAAGTCCTTCCACATTATTTTATTTTCAGTTTCAAAAGTAGCTAGAAAATCAACTGACTTAACTTGATTAAATTATTTGATAGTCTTTTTTATCTAGCTGTGAAGCAGTGTTTGTAATACATTTCTAACAGAACCTCACAAAATGGCTAAACAATTACAATATTCTAGAAGAATGATTCCTAAGTGTACAAACACATTAAAAATCCTCTGTTCAGGCCAGGTTGCTATATAATTCTGAATGCAGTGTGACCTTGCTTCCCTCAGAGACCTTTGGAATTTGGCTCTTATTTCAGCCTTTCCTTTGCCAAGCATATAGAATGAATTAGGTGAAGCTCTGTTGCAAACGCTCTCCACCCACAATGGTTTCCAATAGAGAGCTGAGTGTTTAAACCCACAGTTTAACTTAATGTAAAAATGGTTCTACTTTCAAAACTGGGTTTCGCTTCCCTATTGCATCTGCTCGCCTTTTCCCCCTTCATGCCAATTTTACTTCCCAGTGAGAGAATAAAATTGGAACAAATGTAAACAGGAAACCTAAAGTAAACAGTCTAAATGCATATTTGTAGTCTTTTAATTTCAGGTGTTCACATACCGAAGGGGCCTGTGGACTTCGTTGCTGATGCAAATAAAGAAGGAGGCATTAGGAGCTTCCTTCAATGTCACTTTGGCTTTGGTTCCCAGTCCCTCCAAACCTCTTGAGGCAGGAAGCAAAATCTATGGATAAGCGAGGCCCAGAGAAGCTACTCCCTATGTACTGACTGAGGGGCTCTCCAGCCTCCTTTTCCTGCTCTCTTGTCCTCTCTTTTATCACTACTTCTCCTCCAGATTCTTAGCACACTTTTATGCTTCTGATCCGCAGCCTTTACGAGAAAAGCATCACATTAATTAATGACTGTAAGATGCAGATCACGTAAAGGAAAGAACGTGGGTTTACGGGTAGACCAACTGGGAGGTCAGATCTCAGCTCTACAATTCATTCACATAAAGGAGAGTTACTAAACTTCTCTGAGACTTGCTTTCTGCATCTGTGAAACAGAGAAAACACAGGACTGTAAGGAGAATGCACATACCAAGTCCCTGACCCAGATTCAGTGAATTCTAATATGCTTTCTCCTCCTTTCCTATGTCCAGACTTAACACCTCCCTGAAGGGTTTGTCTTTTAAAGTGGACCATGTGAAGAGAGCAAGGTTTAACCAAGAGAACAATGAATTTCTAAAAGAGGGATTTTAAGCCCTCAGCACCTAGCCTGGGGGGGGTGTTCTGGGGTATTGCCAGGTTCTCCCGAACATGCTGCTCAATACTGTGTTGAGGGTAATCTTTAGAAGGGAGAATAAACATTTCAAAATTTCTCCACTTCTAAACAAAATTAATTATAAATTCCTATTTTTCATTGACCAGCTTCCAAATTGTGGCAAAAATTGCTGCACTCCTGCCATTGGGTTTTATTTTATGTGGTAGGTATGTTTTAGAAAAGCTCTGCAATTTAAACTGTTACAAATGTAATGGTATTTGTCATACTTGTTTTGGGACCATTTTCTTTATTAATAATTCAGGTTGGGGCACCTGAATGGCTCAGTCAGTTGAGTGTCCGACTTCGGCTCAGGTCATGATCTCGCGGTTTGTGGGTTCGAGCCCCGCGTGAGGCTCTGTGCTGGCGGCTCAGAGCCTGAAACCTGCTTTGGATTCTGTGTCTCCCTCTCTCTCTGCCCCTCCCCCACTCACACTCTGTCTCTCTCTCCTTCAAAAGTAAATAAACATTAAATTAAAAAAATTTTTTTAAATAATTCATGTTATCTCATGCTAAATTTGGACTGCATATCTAACTCCCTCATCCGTGTGGTTAGAAGCATTTGGGTGCTTAGACATTCTTAACATCCTTTAATGGGAAGATAATGTAAACGGTTTCAAAGACCTGTATAGCTTTGCCCACTTCCCTCTATACATACTCTATATTGGAAGAGATGACCCTTTAATCTATTCCTTCTATCTATTTCTATATCCATATGAGATTGCAATATCTCCCCTTATCTCTGCATTCCCCTTTGGTACTCTGCAGAGATTCTGGAAGCCAGAGAAACATTCACCAAAAAGGATGTTTTCCCTCTCACAGGACAGACCATTCTAGATAGAAATTTTATACACAGTGGATACATATATAAATGTACATATAAAAAATGAATAAATATCAAGAAATTCTTAATACAAACTACCAAAATTTCTGGTTTAATTGTAGATTCCACTCTAAATATATAATGAAGCTCCTGTCTATAGGAGTAGCAACCCATTAATGACCTGAAGTGTTAACGCCCCTGCCAACCTAAAGAATTCTAAGTTAGGAGAATGCTTCTGTATGATCACTTCAACTACAAATTCTTTTCCCTGATCTTAAAAGTCATTTAAAAAAAAATCTCTCTGGAAGCGTCTAAGTGGCTCAGTCAGTTAGGTGTTTGACTCCTAGTTTTGGCTCAGGTCATGATCTCACCATTCCTGAGTTCAAGCCCCACATCAGGCTCTGTGCTGGTGGTATGGAGCCTGCTTGGGGTTCTTTCTCTCTCTCTGCCACTCCCCCACGCATGCTCTTTCTCTCTCAAAATAAATAAACTTAAAAAAATCATATATATATATATAGAGAGAGAGAGAGAGAGAGAGCGCGCTATAGAATTTTTGTTCATCTTTCTAATAAAGTGACTGTAAGCAACTTGAGGCTAGGGACTGTGGCAAAATTAACTTCGCATTAGCAAAATTTGGTAGAGTGCCATTCAAGAGCTTTCTGTATGCCAAGGAAATATGTTTATCTTCTAGATTCAGCAGTGAACAATAGCAATACGGCTCCTGGCCTCCTGAGTCTTATATTAGGGAACAGATATAGAATAAATATGTAACTATATATTAGAATAAATGCTCCAAGGAAAAAGAAGAAGGTGCCATTACCAAGTATGACAAGGGAAGGTAATTTAGACTAGAAAGGGAAGTCAGAGAAAGTGTCTCTGAAAAAGGTCACATTTCCGTTGAATCCTAAGGCTGAAAGGATACAGGCCCTGACTGGAAGGAGCTCTCCTCAAAGGAATAGTAGAAAAAGGAACAGTGTGACAAGAGGGGAGTCCTCAGCGTGGGGAGGGGGAGGAGCAAAGAAGGGAATGAAGGCAAAGAGATAGGAAGGCGCCAGGTAGCAGTGCATTATGGCCATCTGGATTGGCTATGATGCTGGCTTAGACCGGCAAGTGGCCATGGGACTAAAGAGAAGGAGTCAGATTAGAGATTTATTTTGAATTTTTTTAAATGTTTTTATTTTATTATTTTTGAGACAGAGAGAGACAGAGCATGAGCAGGGGAGGAGCAGAGAGAGAGGGAGACATAGAATCGGAAGCAGGCTCCAGGCTCTGAGCTGTCAGCACATAGCCCGATGCAGGGCTTGAACTCACTGACTGTGAGATCATGACCTGAGCTAAAGTCGGACCCCTAACTGGCTGAGCTACCCAGGTGCCCCTGGAGATCTATTTTGAGATGGAATTAGCAAGAATTGGAGATGGATTGGAAAGGCTATGATGAGGGGAGGATGGAAGACTATTCCTAGCTTTCTGACTTGAGTAAAAAGGTAGATAAAGGTGGTCTTTTCCAGATGGATAAGATTAGAGAAAGAGCTGGTTTGCAAGAGAGTAGTGGGGAGGAGGAGGGAGCACTGCAGGAATGTAATGACCTTCACAATGACCTTGTTTTGGTCACTGTTGTTTTAAGTGCTAGTCTAGAAATTCCTACTACATGGCTTTCATTTTCTAGCAAGAAAACAAATCTATTACCAAATAATTTTAAGCAACTGATGAATTTTGACATTCTAGTAATTAAGGATTTTATCATCTGTTGGACCAAGCACACCCTTTACTAAAAAAGTCGATAATGTTTACTGTATTTATGCCTTGAAATCCAGAATCACTGTATCTTCCTTAAATGACCACACAAATAATTCTAGAGTATTTGTTTACCAACTTTTTGCTTAAGACATCAAGGTTTAATTTATGTTAATTTAACTTTTTTAAACTTTGGATAATATAGATTATTTTCAACATCATGAAATTATATATTCATAAGTGGGTAAAAACCAATATATAACTTTCCCAGAAATGATTTGCACTTGAAATTAGACCTGGCTAATTGAAATACAATTCTATTGGGCATTATATGGAGACAAATAAGGAGGGGAATACCAGCCATCGCACAGAGACACTGCTATCTGTGTATATATATTTATAAAACAAGTGATCTTCTCATTGGCTATCCTTCTCTGCATTCATCACTTCTCATTAATACCCTGGCATCTGGCACAGGAAAATGCCTCTCTCCACCCAGTTCCCTTTGGAAAAGGAATTGGGAAAATAGACTAATTCCTTTTTTTTGTGGGAATTATGTCCAACAATTATGATACTAAAATTAGGCTTTAAATTGAATAATTATCTTCACAGTTAGAAGAGTGCAATTTGCCACCAACTGTAGAAACATCAAGAATTGGTGTCCTTGGGGCACCTGGGTGGCTCAGTGGGTTAAGCATCCGACTTTGGTTCAAGTCATGATTTCACGGTTTGTGAGGTTGAGCCCTGCATTGGGCTCGGTGCTGACAGCTCAGAGCCTGGAGCCTGCTTTGGATTCTGTGTGTGTGTGTGTGTGTGTGTGTGTGTGTGTGTGTGTGTGTATCTCTGTCCCCCCAACTTGTGCTCTGTCTCTCTCTCTCAAAAAAAAAAAAAGTGTAAAAAAAATTTTTTTTAAATCAAAAAAAAAAAAAAAGAATTGGTGTCCTTAATCCTTCCTTAAGTGGGATAAAAGATTGGACATTTAAAATGTTTCTACTTTTGTTTCTCCCCCAGCATAAGAACAGAAATCCAATCTTGAGACTTTGCCTTATAAGGCTCAGAATTCTAATCCCAGGGAAAGTCTCTGTAACTGCATAAGGAGCATAAAGGGAGGGGCATGTGGGGCAAAAGGTCTTGAGTATTTCTAAGCTGGTTCATTAAAATTTAATTTCATCTTTATTTTTCGTTTTATGCAGAGCAAGAGAAAAGCAAGTCTATGGAGAAAACTCCTTTGTTGAAATTATTTGGATGTTATCGCTGGACTTGGTTACCTTGTTTTCAAGGAAGTACTTCTTGACATTTAAGTAAATAATGTGCCTTACCGTTTCTTCTCTGGTACATTTAAAATATTTATGATGGTTGGACACCAACATGGAAGGTTCTTATTCAGCACCCAGACCTCTAGTTTCTCATATCCCAATGATGCCAGGTCCAAATTAACTTTATACATGCAAGGTCAATATTACCTTGATTTTTAGGTTTTACCTAGTGAGCTAAGCATCCTAGGAGAAATTCTTTTTTTTTTTTTCTTTTTAGCACCTGTAGCTATCTTAGACTAATTAAACAAACAAATGCTCTCACACTTTTCTTCTCCCTCTTAACCGGACCTCACTTCTCATCTTAACTTCCTCCACACTGGACAGTTTAATGTCCATTTTTAATAGTAAAACTTTACAGTTCATGACAGCCCAAAACTCAAGAAAATTGACATTCTTGAAAACCCTTCTATATTATCTTCAAGTGGAGTGTGTAACGTTGTGGCGAGAGCCATCAAGAACAGCCGTAAGGCAGATTGATTCAGCAGCACCCAATGAGTTAATTAAAAAACAAAGACACCAAGAACATATACAATTATGTTCAGTCTGGCTTTGCCTATTCAGTTTCAGTCAGAGACCACTGCTTCTTTCAAATAACCCATTTATTTTTGAGGAAAAAAAATCCTGTCTTCAGACAGGATATGGGGGAGGAGTTAAGGGGTGATGTTTTACACATGCACATCTGGCTACAGTCCAATTATTTCCTTTAAACATTCCCCCAGTTGTTTTCATTTTGTTCCATGCTTTGGCATTCATAAATTTGTGAGATTAATTGTGTGTCAGCAGTCTCCAGGCCTGGAGTTGGGCACCACTTTAATAGCAATATAGCTACAAAACAACTCTATAGAGAAATATATTCACATTTTTTGAAAAGCACAGCCACATATTTCATTTCTGTTTAATATTGTGGCACTGACATTGTACATAAAGAAAGTAGTGTAGTCTTTTAGAGAATTGCCCTGCTCTTAAGATATATATATATATAAAAACTCAACAGCTTTAAACATAAGAAAGGATTCATCAAGAGTACAATGGAGAGTTCGTGTGGCTGGGCATATGTGTTTCTTGTTTTCATCTGATCACTCTGAGAGGCGCGTCAATAGATTGTTTTCCTAGTCCTAGAAAGTGCCACCAATTAAAATCACCTTTGCCAAAGAACAAATTTATCTCAGACATGGTGTAAAAGCATTTTTTTAAATTATTTATACTTTGAGAAAACTCACATGCTTTCCAAACTACTGTTTTAAATAAAATGTTTGTGTCCTCTAAAATTTATATATTAAAACCTAACCCCCATGTTATAGTATTAAAAGGTGGGGCCTTTGGGAACTGATTAGATCATGAGGGTGAAGTCCTCCAGAATGGGACCAGTGCCCTTATCAAAGAGACCCCAGAGAACTTCCATACCTGTTCTGCCATGTAATGATACAGAGGGATGGTAATCTATGAACCAGGAAACAGACCTTCACCAGACACTGAATCTGCTAAGCCCCGATCTTGGACTTCCAACTTCCAGAACTGTGAGAAATAAATTTCTGATGTTTATAAGCCATCCAGTCTACTGTTTTTGTTCCAGCAGACCAAACACACTAAGACAACTGCTATATATGAAAAGTGAAACTGGAAACTCCTTGCCTTGATGTTTGGACCTGACAATCTAGATTATGAGCCGAGTGAAGAGCTGTGTTCTTCAGAGCTTGGCACTGCAGCTGCGCTAGGTAAGGGCTTGATAAACGCTGGGTAGCGATGAAAGAACTATTGTTAAATGTTGGTAATGAGACAACTTATTCTTGTTTGACATAATCTTGCATTACATACATGACTAGGAAACAAACCTATCAGATGTTGTGGCTTTTTCACAAGTAAACACCACAAGCCACCACAAGGCAAATTTCCATATACATAACCCAGCAGATTGTTCCGGGTCAAGGTTCTAGGATGGGCAATATCGCTGTGGGAAGGATATGGGCAGCTTCTTTAACTCTCCACAAAAACACACAGCCAGTGGAGAAGCGTACAGCACTCCTCCGCGTAACAACGGGGGCCAAAATAAGTGGTGTGATATCCCCACAGAAGAAGACAGAAGGAAAATTTGTATCCACCTATTTATCTCCAAATATGCCATACGATGGGAAGTTTTACCTAAATCAAACTATAACCTAGCAGTAAACTCCTCGTTACATAAGCAGCAAGAGGTACTGCGGTTATTGCGTTGGACCCGCTTGCCCTTAGACTATTTATCAGAATCTTTTTTACATCGATAATATTTGAAGTTTGCTGGAAAAAAATTACACACTCTCCTTTGTCCTTGATTTCTTCTCCTGAAAAATGAGGTGAATAACATGAGCCCTATCTACTGCGCAAGGTGATGGTGAGGATCAAATGGGTAAGATAAAGAATGGCTAAGCAATCAGCAAACCATGAAGTACAAACAAATGTTGGACTCCATAAAACATTATTCACCATCTTCTATTCTATTGACGGCTCAACACTGAAAACCCAAAATACATCACAGCTTATTCTTTATATAAATTAGGTTACCAAACTCAAGACTAACTGGTAACACATTTGCATAGATTTCTACCTGGCAAACTCGTGGGTTCATGCTAACATAACATGAGAGAGGCCTGTTAACAGAAGGCAATGGCTGCTTTGAAAACAATGTAAATTTGACTCAGAGACATAATATGAATATTGACACAGTACTTATAAATGCAATTATATTTTATCTAAGCAAATTTATTTTCATTGCTGAGCTTATATCTAACTAACTGTGGTGCTCTAGCTATTTATTCAAATCCTTGCTACACACAGTATGGGCAAAAAGCTAATAAATATCTCAGAGCCATAGTTTCCTTCTACATAAAAAGATAATAATACCTCCTGACATGGTTTTTGTGAAGATTAAGAGATAAGATATGAAGAAGTATTTCTCACATACTGGTCATCCTGTTTTTACTGGATATATCTTAAGAATTATTGAATTCATATTTCCAAAACTATGCTGGTAAAATAAGTCCAGAGTTAAATAAGGCTACAAACAATCCAAGTGATTTAAGTATAGCATCATTAAAACACACGTATATTTATATATATTGCCTGTGCACATATTTTTCTCAGAAAGCTCACAGGAAGTTCTACAGAAGCTGAAATAAACCATAACAAAATATTTCTCCCTCTCTTTTTAATGTTGAATTCAGAAGATGTAGTATTATTTTAATATAATAACAGTTCCAATCATCTTAATAATGATGATAAATATACTTACTACTTACATGTTCCTTTAACTTTTCAAGGCATCTTCCTATCTATCATTTTATTTTGGTTTTCTGAATGACACTGTTAAGAGTACTAACATCACCTTACATTCTACATCTGATTAAAACCTACTGGGAGAAACAACTTGTCAAAACTGAGACCCAGCAGGGCTGGTCAGAAAAGTTTTGGGAGACCACTATTTACCAAATTCTACCTCCTCACATATAAACCAAAGGTCACAAATGACAATCAGGCACCACTAGCAATAAATGAAAATTTTGAATTCCAGTCCAGATAGGGGATGCTTTCTATAAATACAAAACTAGGGGTGACAATCTGAAAGTAGGCTCCATAAACTAACCATGTTGGCCATCAACCCTCAAATTCAATTTCATTCATAGTACATACTGATGACTGCTGTTAACATCCTGGGTTTACACTGAATTCTTAACCAGCAGCTTAAAGCACTCTTTATATTTTAGGCTAAAACAAGATCACTATTTTTGCTCTACTTTATGGACTGAGATGTAGAGTGATATTGCCCCAGTGAGCTTGAAGAATAACTTAGATTCTGCTGGTTCCACTTTATCTCCAGATAAATCAACCTCCTGCAATCTTGCGTATATCCTTACCATCATATCGACAGTGAAATCCTAAATATCACTGATGATCAGTTAATAATAAAACCCAGTGGCCTATTTTTACCTCTTCTCATTAAAATTATAGTACTCACCATAGGGTAATGCTGAGAATGTGTGTACTTAAGACACCAGGAAGACATGTTTTAGTCTTACTGGTACTGAAGCCATGTTATTGTCAGCATTTCCTCTGTGAGGACACTTAGAGCCAAAGTGTACAGGGCTCTATACACACAATTATGTAGCCTGTAACATCACGTCTCATACTCTTATTGCCCCACGTCCCAATTTCATCCCTCACTTATATTTCTAAGCCTCCACAAGGAAGATAATGAAGTCTTTTATCCTAAATTTGTTTTGAACATTTTCACTTACGCAACTAAATTTCACAGAGTATAAGAAAATTTTGAAAACTTGTTCTTACTGTAAATGTCCCATTTTCAGAACTATACCATTTTTCTTTCAAACTCAAAACACCAGCTTCCACTTTTCAATTACCCTTTCCCTTGAGTCCATTTGGTCACCTGGTCCTGTTGAGTTTCTTTTGTAGTTTTACCTATATCCTCTGCTGTCCCTCTCTATATTCACAGACCTAGAGCAGGTTTTCAGTGCTATATCTAATTTTACTATCCCTAATATTACATTTGCTTTCCTTCCCTCCAATCTCCCTGTTCTCTAATATATCAAAACAAATAAAACTTGTTTTATTTTGAGTTGGTTCCTTCCCAGATCAAAACTGTCAAGGGTTCCCTACTGAGAGGTGAATTAGTTTAGCTTTCAAACCTTCTACAATCTCCTCTAAAACTACCATTTCAACTCTGTTTTAGTCATCTTTTGCTGTATAACAAATGGCGCCCCAAAACAGTACACACTTATTATCTCACAGTTTCTGTGGGCCAGGAATCTGTGATTGGCTTAGCCAGGTGATTCTGGCTCAGGGTCCCCCATGAGTTGCAATCAAGCTCCCAGGTGGAGCTGCAGTCCTCTGAAGCCTCATCCAAGGGGGAGATCTGCTTTTAAGTTCGCTCACACGGTGACTGACATGTCTCATTTCTTTGCTGGCCATCAGCTGAAAACCACAGTACCTTGCCACATGGGCCTTTCCCTAGGTTGCCTGTGTATCCTTATGACATGGCAGCTGACCTCTGCCACAGTGAATGACCTAAGAAGGAAAGAGTCGAACAGAGAAGCTACAGTCTTTTATAATGTAATTGCCTCAGAAGTGGCAAACCTTCATTTCTGCCATAGTCTGCTGGTCACTGTGCTGGTTTCCTATTGCTGCTATAACAAGTTACCACAAACTTGGTGGCTTAAAGCAACACAAATTTATTATCTTATAGCTCTAGAGATTAGATGTCTAAAATGGGTTGGAGGTGCTGCATTCCTTTTGGAGGCTCTAGGGAGAATCCATTTCCTTTCTTTCCCAGCTTCTAGAGGCCACCTGCATTCCTTAGCCTGTGGTCCCTTCCTCTATTTTCCTCCAAAGCTAGTAGGGTAACATCTTCTCTCCTCTCTGATGTTTGCTTCCAATCTTATAGATTTTTTCTAATGTTAAATCTACTATGTCCCTCTTATAGGGACGTGTGATTACGTTGGGTTCGCCCAGAGAATCCAAGATAATCTTCCTATCCCAAAATCTCGAATTTATTCACAGATCACACACTCAAAGTCCCTTCTGACATATAATATAACATATTTACAGGTTCTGGGGATCAGGACATGCACATCTTTGTGTTAAGGGAGTGGGGCACTTATTGAAGTTACCAAAGTCACACAAATCAACCCTGGTACAATGTTAGGGAGGGATTATACAAGGATCCGTGGAGAGATATTTTTGGGGGCTGGCTACCACAAAACCTATCTTTCACATTGTCCCAATCTTGAGCACGCTTTGATCCTTTTAGCTGGACCTGTCCAAGTTTTACTTATACATGATAAAGCAAGTATAGCAAAAGGTCAATTGTTGTTACAAAGGATAACATTTATCCTACTATTCACTGTAAATTTCCTTCACCTTTTCAAATGCTTTTCAAAATAAAATGGGAGAAAATGAAGCCTTAGCTTCATGAAATAGTTCTATTAGTTGTCAGAGGATTCTCTTTCCTTCAGTCTCTTATTCATACTCATTATGTACATTACTCATTTGGTTTCAAATAATATGACTTTTCTAATGTCACTGAAATTAAATATATGAATGGAGACTTCCATATGATACTGTTAGATCTTCAGGAAATGAGGACTATACCTTACATCTTTACTCAATTTTTCTCAAGGCACAACCTGTAAGTATAAGTACTCAATAACTATTAATGAATAAATCATTATCAATGGGTTTTGACTCAGTGAAATATAAGATTTCCCTCCTACATCAGTTTACTTGTAATCACTTTTAAAAATTAAAGACAAAAATCAAGGTGCACCCACATGGGTAAGAGGGTTGCTGTTTGCAAATAAAGATAGTACTGATTTACAGCCAGTCTATTATTATTCCAAAAGTGGAAATATATTTGTGCTGATCCAGTCATGCTCTTTACCCTGTCTCCTGTGCAAACAATGACAACAATTTGGAAGATACCTGAGCAAAGACAGGAGAGAGTGTGTAGCAATGAAACAGATCAACTGTTATTATAAGTAAATATAATTCCCCTGTACTTGTCTTATCAGAACACAGCATGCTTTAATTAATTAAATTTACTCCATATAGGAGAAGATAATTTTTTAAGAACTAGTACTTCCACAAATTAATGATGATCTTACTGTGTGTCTTTTTTTATACAAAAAAATTTTTAACGTTTATTTATTTTTGAGAGAGAGAGGGAGACAGAGTATGAGCATGGGAGGGGCAGAGAGAGGGGGAAACACGGAATCTGAAGCAGGCTCCAGGCTCTGGGCTGTTAGCACAGAGCCCGACGTGGGACTCAAACTCACAAACCGTGAGATCACGACCTGAGCCAAAGTTGGACGCTTAATTGACTGAGCCACCCAGGCACTCTGAATGTCTCTTCTTAAAAGATATAAAGCAATTTAGACAAATGGCACCTTCCTGAGACTTCTTGTGATATCTCATTCAGAAAATGCTTCTTAATATTGATAATGAATGCTTATTTTAGGTACCTTTAATATTAGAAAATAAACCTGAAGCACAGCTATATCCTTCGTCATTTATGAAAACACATAACAATAAAATAAATTATCTATTTGCAGTCTATGTGCCATCCATAGGATAGTCTACCAACCTTTCGTCATTAGACACTGCTCTTACCAGAAACTTTAGCGGCCTTTCTCTGATATAAGGTACATTAACAAGTTATATTAAACAGTAAAAAAAGGAAATACTAAGTACGACACCAGCTCTAAGTAAAACACTAAGGTATTTGTTCAAAAATGTCAGCCAAGGAAGATAAATTACCAAGGTGTAACTTGTCAGGCCCTTCTAAACCAAACAGTAAAAATCAAGAGTTGGTGTCCAAGTCTCAGATGCTGCCAAGGAAAAAAGTGTTTTTGGTCTCAAATCTTCTCTATTCACTTATGGACACATTTATTTCAAAACGGAGCATAGTCACTTGACAATGGACCCACAGTTAAGCAGGAAAGGTCTCAAAACCTTGTATTTAAAACTTAAACTTACGCTCCATTAATTTATATTTCCTTCCTGAGTTGATGGACTCAAGCCCAGGAAAAAAGAAAAAAACTCATTCTATATTCAATCATTAAATATATTTAAGTTTCAACTATAGTACTTGTGACAAATATTCTCTAATATTTGAAATTATAATAGTCTCCCTTCACTTCCCATGAAGCATATGCTCTAAGGAATTGTATCACTTTCAATATTTTTAGTCAGTTAAATCAACAGATTAGGTTTTTCTCAGAACATAGCTTACGGGCACCACTATTGCCTCATCATGATTTCAAATTCAGCATTTAAGATGCTCATTTCCTCTTAGGTATGTGGACTCTAAATACTGTTGTGCTAGCTTGGTCCTGGCCATAAGATCCAGAAAACTTAGTCTGCAGGTACCTTCACTTAAGCATGAATCCACCTTGATACTCATTTTGTACATAAAACTGGAAACCTAGCAAAATTAATGCATACTAAACCTGTGACAGACAAACATAAATGCTATAATCATCTTAACTGTTAACCCTAAACTTTACTACTTTTAAATACAAGTAAATCTAGCCATAGTTTTATTCCATTTTAATTTATCCTGAAATCATTCTTGGTATAGACTTCTCCCTGGTTAACTTCAGGATTAAAAAGGTCTCTTTTGAGATCAAGTCCTATATTTTCAATTAGACATCTTTGTCTGCATGGCTCACATACTTGTGAATTTCACCGTATCCCAAACTGAAATGATTATTATCCCTAACATTCCTATTACCTGCACCTTCTCCTGGATCCCTTGTCTGGTTATTGATACTGTCATTCTGCCCACTTGCTTAAACAAAAACCTTGGGATCATCCCCCTCTCTCAATTCTCTCATCAAACTGCTCAATCAAAAGTTTGTCACGATTACCACTTTACCATCTTCCTTCTTTCACTTTCTCTCCATCTTCACTGCCAGTGCCTTAGTTCTGGCATCCATCATCCTTCACACAGTTTTCTTCATTTCAAGCCACCCTCCACACCTCTACTAGAATAATGTCTCTAACACACAAGCCCATTGCCTTCAAGAACTCTCCACCACCTATAACCATAGCTCACCATCTTTCTCTGTACATAGCTGTACTCTTCTCTATACTGCATCATATAAACCTACAACTCAGCTTAACGGTGACAGGTATCAGCAGACAGTATGCATGGACAGATGTAACAAAAATGAAACAGTGAAATCTTGGAAGCTTCCCTATGAAGGGCTTGGTCTTCCTTACAAGGCAGCAGCAATATCCCAATTATGAACCACTTACCAGAAGGACCAAGTTTCAGCTCCTTAGCAGTCTCCCTGATCTGCGCCCTTTTACATTCCACACACGTTTCCCATCATTCTTCTCAAGGACCCTGTTTATTCCTTCAACAAATATTTATTCATTCATAGATAGTAAGTACCTCTTATTCACCAGGTGCTGTTCTCTGGTCACATGTAAAAGTTCCCTAAATACATCACTCTTTCATGCTTTCAAGCCTCTATACTTGACATTTCTTGTGTCTGGAATACAATTCCACATCCCCTCTTCTAGATCTCCCTCAACAACAGGGTGAATAAAAATTCAAGGACTGTTATTTACAGAGTTGGGTTTTTTTTCTTTTTCTTTTTCTTTTTTTTTTTTTTGGCACTGTTCTATTTATTTATATCTATCATCTGGATACAGAAATCAGCACAACCCAAGATGACTATACAATAAATATTAGTTAAGTCAGTTTGACAAACACAGTTCAATATTGTCATCAGCCTAACTCTTCTGTCTAAGGTTGAAATCAGCACAGTTTGCAAAGAATGTTTGTATCCCCTCACTCACCACCAAGGAGAAGCTGGCCCTGAGGTCTTGCAGAGCAGGGTAGACAGTATACAGCTCTACTACTTGATTATTTTAAATGGAAAATAAGAAGTAAATAAGAATTTCAGACAAAATACACATCTGATCTACTTCCCTTCCTTCTGTGAAGTCATACCTCCCCAGGAGGTAAATTATGACTCAAGTAATCTCATTCTTATATTCTCCTCTTATACTTTTATCATATGACATTAAATTCTATTTATTTATTTATTTTATTTTTACTTATTTTTTAAATTTTTTTTAACATTTATTTATTATTGAGAGACAGACAGACACAGAGTGTGAGTAGCGGAGGCGCAGAGACAGGGGAAGACACAGAATCTGAAGCAGGCTCCAGGCTCTGAGCTGTCGGCACAGAGCCCAACGTGGGGCTCGAACTCACGAACTGTGAGATCATGACCTGAGCTCAAGTCAGTCACCTAAACAACTGAGCCACCCAGGCGCCCCAAATTCTATTTTTTTTTAAATGTAATAAATTACTCACTAACATGCTCATGGTGACTAAAGAGAAACCATTCTATACTTATTTGTTCCCAAACAAAATCCCAAATCAAAAGAGCTGAAGATGAATAAGGAAGACAATATAGAATAAGTACGGTGGGGGAAATAGTCAATACCACTAGTTAATTCATACCAGTTACAAACTCTCCTCTGCTTGAAATTATGTGCTATTCCTCACAGTTTGTTTTGGAGTTATTAGAACAACTGGAGGTATGACCTTTGAAGTACAAAACTAATCCCTATTTGATAGAAGTTATGTTGAAAAGGAACCAGGATATAGAAAGAGATTGTGAATTCAATGATGGACAGAAGTTAAAATTCAGGCTGAAGAAAAATAGTATCACTATTCCAAACAATGTGGAAACATCACCTTGGTTAGATTTTTTTTTTCTATTTTTAGTTTAACATAAATGAAGACAGGGCTGGCATGATCCCTACAAACTCACAAATTCAATTTTCCTTCTTTTGAGAAAAAAATTTTGTTTTAAGTTTATTTTTGAGAGAGAAAGATACAGAGTATGAGCAGGGTAGAGGAAGAGAGAGAGGAAACACAGAACCCAAAGCAGGCTCCAAGCTCCGAGCTGTCAGCACAGAACCCATGGGGCTCGAACCCACAGACCGCGAGATCATGACCTGAGCTGAAGTCAGATGCTTAACGGACGGAGCCACCCAGGTGCCCCTCAATTTTCCTTCCTTATGATTTGGTTACCAAAAGGTACAATCCACCAGCTTTCTTCAAACATGGACTCTAAGAATTCACGTCAGGGTAGTTAGCCAGACTAGAGGAGGTCAGACATAGAGAACGCAGACCCAAATGTTCCCTGGCTCTTGCAGCCAGAAAACAAACAAACAAACAAAAAAACAAAACTAAAACTAAACATACTCTTATGTACCATCCATAAACTCTAAGAAAATTAGCCTAAGCGACCATCTTTAGAAAATAATTATAATATACTGACAATGACAACACCAATTAACACTGAAGTCCTTACCATACTCCAGGTGCTATGTTATGAGCTTTACAGATATGAATTCATTTAATCCTATTTTCATTCACTGAGGAGGCAGAGAGATTAAGGCCCCAGGTCTCACAGCTAATAAGTGGCAGCCTAGCTCTAGAGTCTCCCCCATTCACTACAGCCCTCCCAGTTGGTTGTTAAAAGCTTGAGTCCAACACACCTGTGCTCAAATAGCAGCTTTGCCATTTATTAGCTGTGAGATGTGAAGCAAGGTACCTGACCTCCCAAGCCTGCTTCCTCATCTATCAAAGAAGAATATTAATGGTACTCCTACTTGAAAAGGTTGTTGTGAAGATGTAAAAAACAGTGCATTTAACATAGATCTCATACTTAAAGTATGTGAATTTAAAGCTTAACTAGAACAAAACCAAAAAACTCTGATTTCTCTTCATGTGATATTCTTCTATTGTGTGATCCTTTCCCTCAAAAACATTTATGTAAAAGCTAATTTGCTTTTTTTTTTTTTTAATTTTTTTTCAACGTTTATTTATTTTTGGGACAGAGAGAGACAGAGCATGAACGGGGGAGGGGCAGAGAGAGAGGGAGACACAGAATGGGAAACAGGCTCCAGGCTCTGAGCCATCAGCCCAGAGCCTGACGCGGGGCTCGAACTCCCGGACCGCGAGATCGTGACCTGGCTGAAGTCGGACGCTTAACCGACTGCGCCACCCAGGCGCCCCCTAAATTGCTTTTATAGTGCATAGATTTCTAGCTCCTTCCAAACTTACTTCTTAAACATACTCAGAAAAAATGCAGCTAAGTTTATAAACAGAGCTGCAAGGGATTTTTTTTTCACATACTGCAAAACCCAACATTTTGCTATGAGTTTTGCTCTCAGTTCTTTGATGATGCTACTAAAACTGGAAGTCAAATTTCTGCAAAAGAAAAAAAAAGAAACAAGATAATGGGTATTTCACTTAAATATCACAACAAACTGTTTCCCGGTTACAGAAACTGATGTTCATATCAAATAACTAATCCAATGTCATCCGGCCAGAAAATGGAATATGAGTCCACGTCCATAGCTGCAAATACACTTTCTAACAAGTCAAGTTTGCTTGGGAAGTTTTCTTTTAAATCACCTAAGATCTTTCTAAGGTTTCTTCCTATCCCTAAGTTCAAGTTAACTATCTCCAAGTTAATTTCCTGTTCCTAAGACTCAAGCTACCAAAATATTTTTTACCAGAATAGTTTAAAAAGACTACTTGGTCAAGACTCATTGGCCATTAGTGGTCACATTTAGAGAGCTTAACAAGCCAAAAAGTCAGTGGATGGCTCAACCATTTGAAAACTAAATACCCTTAGGCAAAAAGTTGTTTTTCCTGAAACCTAAAGCCCAGAAGAGAGGATGAAAGGATTATATGATTCTTCAGGGCTTAATGAAAATAACACAATTACTATTTTTCTTCTGAGAAGCAGCAGTCACAGAAATGTAGCTAGGAAGACTGGACTTTGAGTAGCCCCAGAATCCAGATGACACATAGAGGAAGGAGTATTTGAACCCATTCAAGCTCTGGGAGTGCCTAATCTTAGCCCACTCTGGTTGCTGGAAAACTGGAAGAGACTTTTCTACTAAGAAGTTTCTGGAGTGAAGGAAAATGCCACTCATTACAGAATACTACCCAGACAACGTGCAGAAATAGAGAAGGAATCTGCCTTGTAACAGGAGTTGGATGGTGACAGTAACTAAAACAAACTATGGTGAAACCTGAACTATGTGAATAATTGTTTAAAAGAAAAAGCTAATGAATATATCCAAAGACTAGTACAATTTTCACAATCCCTGACTTTATCAATCACTAATAAACATTTACACCACTAGACCTATGAAAATTTAAATGCAAAAGAACCATATTCATCCCAAAAATGTATGCCAATTTTCATCTCTTGAAGCAATAGTGTAAACCCCTTATTTGTGGATCCATCCACCTATCATTATTGCAATTTGGCCTGCAGGAATTGATAATCTATACCTAATTTTAAAATGTCTAGGAAGTGGGGCACATGGGTGGCTCAATAGGTTGAGCATCTGACTCTTTATTTCAGCTCAGGTCATGATCTCACAATTCAGGAGATCAAGCCCTGCATTGGGCTCTGTGATCCGCTGATGGCATGGGGTTGCTTGGGAGTCTCTCTCTTCCCCCTCTCTTTCTGCCCCTCCCCTGCTTGTGCTCTCTCTCTCAAAAATAAATGCATAAACATTTAAAAGATAAAATGTCATCAATACAGGTTTTGACAAGCAATAAGACTGTGGGAGGGGCCTATGTCATGTGGAGTCGGCCAGGGACACCTTGCAAATCTAATGTCTGCATTAGGGCTTCCTGTGCAGAGATCTGCTGTGCATTTAATACTTCCAATGAGGGAAAGAAGGCTAGAACAGGAAGAGAATACTTTCAACTAAGCCATGTCTCTCAGGGATCCCATATACTTCAATTGCTTTGTGGAGACAAGCCAGGGCATTTGGTTGCTCATGAGCAACTCTAATCACTCCAGCACCCTGTGGTACTCCAGACACATACTTGGAATGTTTCCAGAGAGCTGTTCTCAATCAGGCAATGTCTTGATAACAGAACAACTGTATACTCAGTCCTGTTTAAAGCGTCTATCCTGCCATCACCATTGAACCTTTTGTTAAAATATGCAAGGTTCCTTCTACCCTGTGTTAACTCATACAGGAAGAAGTAATGGACCATAATGAAGAAATAGATGTGCTTCCATATTTTCCCATTATTGTGCAGTTAACCTTTCAAAAAAACGCTGATACAATGAGAGGGAGACTGCATGGAACAACTAATGGAAAAGACATTCATTCATTTAAAAAGGATTCACCTCCACCCCCTCCAAACTATTGTAAAGTAAATTATAATATAGGTAGTTAAAACCATAAGGATTTTTTTTTTTAATTCTGAAATAGAGCAAAGCTGTGCTAATGGTCAGGAAAACTACGTAACACCCATGAAATCTAACAAGTATAATTACTCCCGGAGATGGTATGTTCATGTTTTCCCTTTGTAGTCTTTTATCTAAAGAACCCAAACTCTCAGAGCATCAGGAATTAATCTCCACTTTGCAGGAAATTGCACTTAAAAAAAAAATCTTATTGTGGTAATATAAGTTATCAAGACAAGTTTCAAAACTTTAGAGTCTCTCTACTTGAACTTCTTATGAGATATTTTGGAAAAATGTGAGCTGAATAACTAACTGGCTTCAAAGTTTCAGTATGCTGATTTTGATAAATTCTTTGAAGGTAAACTCTGTGCCTGTTTGTTCTGTGTAATATAATTGAGGATCTCAGTTACGTAAAAGAATCATGAGGTTTTCTTTCTTAGTAAGTAATGAGCAGTTTTCAGTTTAAAATTCTGTATGAAATCAATTCTCTGCCATTCATGGACCTGAAAATGAACTTCTAGATGACATAAATCTTTCTTGTTCCTTTTCGGTCTCAGAGCTCCCACTGTTAGCCATGTCAGGATTTTAGAGCATGAAGGTAGGGGAAAGTTAAAAAGAAATTCAAATCAGTGAGTTCTATTTTTTAAGCAGCTCTGATAAAACTGTAAGAGATTAAAAATGGCTCGCAAAAAAAGACGCTGGGTGGGGAGAGGAAGCGTGATTATTCCTATTATTAATTGCACAAACATATTTTAAGCATATACTCTGTCCTAGGTACCTTGCTTGTGCCAGACACTTGAAATACAAAGATGGGTCAAAACCTTTGAAGGTATTCAGGTCTAATGCTGACTTGATACCTGTTGCTAGAGATTACAGAGTTGGCAGCACGTATTCCTGGAACTCAAAAAACTTTCTATATGTGTATCTGTAGATTCTGTATGTAAAATAATTACTATGATAGCAGACAGTACACACAAATCCTTTGTTATAACATGTGTGATGATTCATACATACAGCATGATTAAAAGTATCAAGTGGAGAAGAAAAAGAACAACAACAACAAAATCACAAGAATGTGATTCTCAGGCAGCTAAAGACCTCTCTAAGTGACGGCCTCAGTCATAATTGTCCCACCAATCAACCATAATCTTCAGCTGCAGTATTTTAGCATTTGTCTCATTCAGCGCACATGTATCGAACACTATTCTGATTACTGGAGATCTGATGAAAAAAGACCGGATGCCCATCCTTAAGGAGGAATCTGACACACAATCCAACAAACAATACAGCAGAGTATGGCTCAGGCTGTGATCTAGGGGTTTATGAGATCGAGCCCTGTATCAGGCTCTGTGCTGACAGCAAGGAGCCTGCTTGGGATTCTCTCCCTTTCTCTCTGTCCCTCCTGTGCACTCTCGCTCTCGCTCTCTCTCTCTCTCTCTGTCTCAAAATAAATACATAAACTTAAAAAAAATCATTTGATTTTGTTCCATACTCCAAAGACGCAGCACATAAAATGTGCCTAGCACATACAATGTAACTGATAAAAGTTTGTGGAATAAATAAATATTCTTAGCAATGGGAAGAAATCACAAATATATAATTGATGGCTTGGAGCAGATTAAAAACTTTAGTAGAGAAAAAAATTTTAGTTGAGAAATGCTACAAAGACATATAAAATTAATATTACAAATAGGGGTTTTACTAAATAAAAGCAAGGTTTACATGCAATATTTGCTTTAAGGCATACTACCCTGGCCTGGCAGTGGTTAGGAAAGGCTTCGCGGAAGAAACAAGGAGCCTTGCAGGATTGCTCTAAATTTCATGAGATAGAAGAATGGTGGGCATCCTGTAGGGAAATCACTTTTGAAGGTCCGTGAGGATACCAGTTTAGCTAGAGATTTGGAATGGGGCAGATAACATAACTTATAGACCAGGACTGGATTTAAGAGATTTTACATACTAAGGCTCAAGTATTTGAACTGTATCCTATAAATTATAGAAAACCACCAAAAGCCTTTGAGTAGCATGGTAACATAAAAGCTATACATATTTTTATATATTAAACATATTGAAATATCTTTATTCCCTTACAAACATACACTTTAACTTATTTCTTTTCTGAAATGCATTATAGTCTTAGGTCTTTTGTTTTCTACTTTTTTTGAAGTTTTTTTTTTTTAATGTTTATTTTTGAAAGAGAGAGAGACAGAGCATGAGCAGGGAAGAGGCAGAGAGGGAGGGAGACACAGAATCGGAAGCAGGCTCCAGGCTCTGAGCTGTCAGCACAGAGCCCAATGAGAGCCTCGAACTCACAAACTGCGAGATCATGGCCTGAGCCAAAGTCGGATGCTTAACCAACTGAGCCACCCAGGCACCCCTTTTGTTTTCTACTTTTTAAAAAACTTTTTACTTTGACATAATGTTTGAGTTACCAAAGAGTTGGGAAGACAGTACAGAGTTCCTTCCCATCTACACTTCACCCAATAAAGCTGTATTTTTGAAAGATTAATTGGGTTAAGGACCAGTTAGGTCTTTAACACATAGATACATATAACCCGATTTACTAAGATTGCTTCTTTGGATAGACTAAAAATGGCCAACTGCTGACACTAGATCATGAACCTACATTATAAACTTGGTTGAAATGACTCGGTTGCCTCTGTGCTAAGTCCTCAGCCTCCAGACAAAGAGTTGCATGTGCCCTCAGCATACCCACAAGGGACGCATGCCCTGGGCTTTGAAACCAAAGCAGAGCAGAGCTTCAGTGTGGCTCATCCACTTTCCACCGTGGGTCGGCGCTGCCCTGTCGGTGGTCCTCGGGAGAAAGTGCCCTTCAAAGACCATCTACCCACAATCTTCCTCACACACCATCCTCACCCCGGGAGGAAGAATTGCTGTGGTTCGGTAGGTTGGGCCACCCTTGCTAAGTGATGGATGGGGATCCAGCAGCATGCACAGGTGTGGCTCCTCCTCTGGTTTATGTCTTCCCTGTGCTTGGCATTTCCAGAGCCAAGGCTCATTTCTCCCATCCCCAAACACGTCACTCTAACTTGAGTCTTTGTTACATGTGGTAGGAGTGCGATAAGAAGGAAAAATTGTAGGTATGGATGTGAGTATAGAAGTGGTCCCTTTGGTTTGAAACTATCTGGGCCTCATCACCTCAGGAGAAGTGACTGCTGCATATAGGTGGTCCGGCCCAGGCAGCTAGAGTTCTTTGCACTGGGGTGTGGGGCCAAATCCCCAGCAAATAATGAGGTGCTATTTTCCTTTTCCTTGCCATTATTCCTTCTTCAGAAACCATGAGGAGAGTGGTTGCTCTAGTCTCCAGAGGATATGGGTATTTCTGGTCCTCTGGCCATAATACTTAATAGCACCCTAAGCTAATCACAACCCTTAACACTGGCTATTGCTTTAACTTGCATTTTATTATATTGGTACATAGTAGCACCAAAAAAAACAAAACAAAACAAAAAAGCTAATTCTCTCCTTTGATCCCTGCATCAAGATAACAGAAAGTAGGGAGCTACTGTTCAGTTGTTTCTAACTGTATTTTGTTTTCTTACTTGAAAAAGTAGTTAATTCAATATGAAGTCTCAAGGATACCTGTTTGTGTGAAAAGGCAGAATCTTACCAAATACTTGCTTATGTTAAGTGCTTTAAAAAAGATTCATGCTTCTGTATCAAAGGAATATTTAAAAGATTAGACAGGGATTCATTCTCAAAACACCCTCTGCATCCATTACTCAAGGTCTCCTTACTTGAAGCCCTGAAAACAATGAAGAGTAACTAAACATTCTCATCTAATGATCTCAGACTAGCTTTAAAAGACTGAAGTAAATTATTCTGGGAAACCTGACTTTCTTTTTTTTCTGTTCCAAAAAAAAAAAAAAAAGGTTTAGTATTCTAAGGTAACATTTATAATGGTTTCAATACATTCTCACAGAGTTCAAAATTGAAAAAATATAAAAAGGTGTTTAAGGAAAAAGTCTCTTTCTCACCGTTGGCTGGAATATTTTTAAAGCAAGAGAAATACATTAGAAAGTCATCTCTCTCTTTCTCTTTTGTTTTCTTGTCCTGCATGTTCATTTATGTTTCTGAGTAGTTGTCACCATGACAACATCTTATATTAAGCTACTTAACATTAATCAGATCAGAATTTATTGCTAAATGTTTGGAATGATACTTTTTGAGCTTAAAAATCATGAATTCTCTAAGGGAAACCTCAAAGCTGATAATCAAGCAACAACAGATATGCCATTGTATTATACCAGTTTTGAAGTATGTTCTTTATATAAAACTCCATGTAAATAATCAAAAGCAGAGGTTAGGCAAGAAATTATGCATTGTTTTCAGTGACAATGATAGCATATATTGCTGTTTCCTACCATTATAAAAACATTTACTAACATAAGCCCATGCCCTATATATATTTGTTGAGTAAATTCTTTGAAGTACATGAATAGCAAGAAATTTCACAAAATGATGGAGACAGACAAAACTAATTTTTCGATTCCTTTGCAAATATACTTAAACCAAAAGATTGCCTTAGAGAATCATGCTTTTAGGAAATTAAGATAACCAATCATCCAAACAAAGTGGATAAATCCCATTTTTATAAAATAATCACTGAGAGAAAATCCACAAGCTATCATGGTAGTACCCCCTGGAGTTTAACAGCAATCAATTCCACAGAGTGCTCTCTTTTGCTCGATCTAGGTCTCTGGTAGCAATTTACACTAATTTATCTTGTTTACTTTCCCTTGGAAGATGAAGTGTGGCTGAACATCCTTCTTCCACTGAAATCTAATTTACTTAAAGACAGTTAAGTTGATTTTAAGCTTCTTCCTCCGTCAAAATACCACCTTCTTTCTTAAACTCAATCCCCCTCTTCCTGCCCACCATACTGCCACATTCCAACCCCGAATCATTTTAGTTGCTCATCTATCGTACCCTCCTTTACTTTTTCATATCTTTCATAGAATCTGAACATGTCTCCTTAAATAGATATGACTAACGCCAAGCATGGGGGAAACGTTATTCTCAGGTGATACTTATTGTGTCTTCCCCTCACATTCCAGCAACATTCTTGATTTAGTTCACATCTCTATTTTTTTATTGGAATGTGGAAAAAAAAATTTTTTTTAATTCTTAGTAAGAGTCCTACAATACTGAAGTTAAGTTGAGAAATGGGTCATGGTTAACATTCAGGTCTTGGTTTGTTCTCTTTAGCCCTGTACCATTCATTTGTTCTTCCTGAGCTGTATTCCACTTTTTATTCATTGTTAGACTGCACAGCAAGTGCCACTTTGTATTTGGATCATACAGAAGGTTAACATCACCGCCTAATTTAGTGTCATCCAAAACTAATGAACTTATTCTGGAGTCTGTCATCAAAATCACTGATGAAAAGAGTAAACAATCCAGTCCCCAAACCAAACTTAATACATTCATACTGTTTTAAACAGAGTGTTTCAACCTATTAATAGAAGAATTGCTAAGATTTTTAAAAGTAATTCACATTTTATAGCAAACACCAGACCAATTACTTTGTATCATCCCTCAGCGAAATTCTACTGGGTGCATTAGCTGATATTTTGCATCTGTTTCACAGAGACACTCAGGAAACTCATCAACAGGGAGCCAAATTCCTGCTGCAGGAGAATGGTGAAGTCAGAAATAGAGTCTCAAGTTTCCTAATAGTATTCTGGGCTGTATCACTCAACTGATGAGTACATCATCTATTTCTTAAAATAGATCTCATGAACATCAACTTAAAACTGAATCTTGTTCATGTTTTGAAGGTAAAGAAACATGTTTATTTGTACATATTGCTCAATTTCTGAAGAGGACGAATTCACGTGAAAAATAAGTTTAGTTCCATGTGAGACAGGCTATAGTCAGCACGGCAGTCTTGGGCTGTACCTCGCTGTGAGAGGAGCTGTCTGGCAGAAACACAGCAACAGAAGTCATTTGATGATGGAAACTTATTTTCAAGTAAGAGCTCGTCTTTTGAAGAGATTACGTTGAACACAGCATGCGCCAACGGGGACACGTGAGAGTCTGATGACTCTAGCAGGGTGCTTGTTCTTTCCTTTTGCCCCATCCTACTACGTCTGTGTGCAGCTTGACAGGGAATAGAATGCGAAAAAGGGCAGAAATGAATGAAAAACTAGTGCCGGTACATCTCAAACTGCAAGATAATTTTCCAAAGGCAGTGTGCGACCGCTGAAATGACTTGAGTCACTTGTCTCCTTTATTTCTGTACCGTGTTTGTGAGCATGTCATTGTGTACACATAGCAGCCTGCCAAACAACCCTTCTGTTTAAAGCTTGATCAGGGGCATAAAGAAGAGAACCTTTAGGACGAGATCCCTGGTTTCTATCAACACCAAGATTATTCATTCAAAGGATTATGATTTTAGTATTTAAAACAATATTTAGTTTATCAAATCATGATACTTATAACTGTACCTCACATGTTTGAATGTTAGGAAATCTTTTATTTTCTAGTTAGCACTTTTTAAAAGAAAAATATTTTTTCTTTATTATACATCAAAACTCTCATTTACATTTTATATTTTTTTATTTATCTCTGAAAACAAACCTCACAGAATTTTATGTATATAGTGTATCCCTGGATTTTAAATTCGGACTGTAATATCTTACCATTGATTTGCTTCCACTGACTGGAATTTTTTTTTTTTTTTTAAATCAGCAGAAATGAAAAGTCCTCTCCCTGGCTCTCGAGGAAGGATGTCACCCAACCCCACTCTATCCAATCTTGTGTCCCTCCCTCCCCCACTGCTCTCTCTCTGTTCTGGACAAGCTATCTTGGATATGTTCCAAGCCCACCTCTTCCACTGTCTGTTCCTTTTGTGCATGTTGTTGTTCTCCTTAACAGGAATGTTCTCCTTTTTCTATGTGTTTCTTCATAGCCTGTGCACTTTCAAGGTCCACCTTCTCCTCTAATAAGCCTTCATCAGTTGGTCCCTGATATCCCTCTCTATGTCTGTCATTGTATCACTTGGATCTTAAGCAGGTCTCTGGCACCAATCTTACCTTCTCCTATTCTTCCTATCACCCTATCCCAGCCCCACTGGCCTCCTGGCATACGCTAGCCTCAGGGCCTTTGCATATGCTATTCTCCCTTTCTGGAAAGGTTCTTTAGCCAGCAGTCTACATGTTCACATCCTTACCACTTGCAAATACTTTCTCAAACCTCTTGTTTCCTAACCACCCTATTTAACATTGCAACCTCAGATTCCCTACTCTCTTTTCTTGCTTTAATTTTTTTCATTGAACTGGACAGTCACGAAGACAAGAGTTTTTGTCTTGTTATTCACTGTTGTATTCCCAGTGCCTATAATAGTGTCTGGCACATATAAGTGCTTTAAATATCTGCTGAATAAATTCATGCCAATTACATCCTAAGAGCATAAGTATACAAATTAAATAAATTCATTGAAATTTATGTTCTTAGTGCTTAATAAGTAATATGTTGTTTAATCCTCCCAATACCCTATGCGAAAGGTTCTGTTATCATCCCAAGTTTACAGATGGAAAAATGGAACACACAGTCAAGTAAATTAGCTATGTAGGTAAGTGATTAGTAAGTAGTCGCACTGGGACTCAGGTGTTCTGACTACAAACGAACGAAACTCTTTCACACCTCACATGTCTTTTAACTTCCTCCAAATGCTCTTATATAGGTTCTATCCTTACCACAAACTGCTGACCGCTTACTGTAAAGAGTGAATTTATGTATGGTATATATCTCTTTCTAAAAAAGAATGTGAGGCAATTAGCTTTAGATATTATTTTCTTATAAGCAGGAAGAGGACGAGGAGGGATGGGAGGGAGAAGAGGAGAGAAAGAAGAAAACAAATGAAGAAATTGTTTACTATCTTTACTATCACAATTACCAACCAACATTAGGGGAAAGAAATTGAGAACCCAGGGTTTGGCTCTAGTGTCTTCTAGAAGGTATTAGTTAAGAAAAACATCCTGAATGATCTGGAACACACAAAAAGGTCCATACTAAGTCTAGCTACTTAAAAAGATTTCAAAAATACAAATTGCAGGCACCCAGGTCTATGAGTGCCACAGAGCCTGGCTCACAGGATGAGGTAGGAGTGAGGCATAAAGCTTGGTTCAGAAATTTTAAGAAACAATATTGGTTCAGAAAATTTAAGAAACAATAATACCAATGAGGCTAACTGAACTGACATCCAGACCATACACTGATCAGATTTTTACAGCCAATAGCGGTTCTAATTGATTGGTGCCCCTACTGTACTTATTGTGAAGTATCTTGAAAATCATCCCTGAAGCTAACATTTATAAAGCACTTAATAAATGCCAGGCACCATGCTGAGAGCTTCCACAAATTAATTCATGCAATCCTCATAACCACACCCAAATCACAAGGGTGGCAAGTAATGCTCCCAAGGCCACACAGCAAAATGGTAGAACCAGACACATACCCAGGCCTTCTAGCTCCCTCGTCTATTACTGTTAGATGAACCTGAGCATCTATATAAGTATATATTTATCCAACTCATTCTTCTCAACAATGGCTTTTGCCCCTTAAGTCATCCCAAACAAACTTCTTGAAGGCATGCATTTTGCATTATTTCCGTCTCTAGCACAGTGTCTGTGACATGGTAGGAGTCTGACAAACGTTTAGGAATGAATGAGTGAATGGGTGAACAAATGAATGGAGTGACCAGAAGTTTATTTTTTATGTGTGATCTGAAAAATGGCACTTTCCAAAGACACAGGACACCTTGGTTATGAATGCAGGCTTAGACAAATTATGTATTAGTTATTAAGAGAAGCCAGCAAAAAGTTTTCAGATTGGAAGTTAAAATGGTAAAACAGCAGCCACAAACAAACAAACAAAACCACCATGTTAAACAAAAGTAATCAAAATAAACCTTAAATAACTCTGCCTTCCTTTTCTACCATAAAGTAGGAATTGAGCTGTGTGAGGAAAAGTTTTAATCCACTCAAATATATGATGAACTTAATGTTATAATCTTGATCTCACGGGTTTTTTCAAAGCATAAGGCCCCCCTGAATTTAGAAATGCATGTCTGTTACTTCCAAACATGGGAAAGCACAATCTGGTTACATTTACTAAAGGGAAATCACAATTGGAATGATTGGTCTTTATGTTTTAAATGCCAACATTTTTATTATTCACAATCCATTTTATCTTAATCGAGTTTATTCCTTTTTAAATACCAACTTCAAAACATATTTAAATTGTATAAGGGCCACTAATAAGAAAAATAAAAAAAGAATCTCCAGACTATTTTTCTGAAAATAAACAGTTCAATCCTTCCCCTTTGATCTGCCCCACACATATACCTTTTCATATAGAGTTTTAAAAATAGCTAACTTAAAACGTTAGAGTAAAATTCTGCCATCTCTAGAAGGGATGATTTAAAACCAACCCCGAAGAAGGGAGTTTTCCTGCTTCCTTCTCTTTTCTCACTCTGAAAATAATGTCTGCCTACTAAAGACTAGCATGAGACTTTCGTTTTAATCTCAACTGAAGTAAATGTTATGGCTGTATTACTACTCATCAACAGGAAGCAAAATTACTCATCCATTCCACTGAGATATCTAAAAGTAAAAGACTCAACACATTTTCTCCCTTCTTAAAGGATCCTATGTGATGGGATTAAATTTCACAAATTCCAGAATACATTTACGATACGGGATTTTAAAATTTTAATCCCTTTGCCATTCACTTTAGTTTCAAACAGCTTGTTTATCTTCTTCCTGCTAGCACAAAATGCAGTGCAGAAATGGAAACCAGATTTCTTTATGTAGTGAATTTCATGTGGTTTCCACATTTCTCCTGGCAGTAGTTTCCCAGCAGACATTCAACTAAAAAATTCCTCCTTGTGATTTTTAAGTAAGATGGCATCTGTAGCATTTGTAGCACATTCTAAGCACACTCTCAAATGTACTACGAATGGCCTATGTATTATAGCATTCTAATTGCAGTTTAAAGTCTTCATAAAGGTAAATAGAAATGCTATGTATGTAAATTAGGAAGAAGATATTTAGTGGTCTTGATTCTTACTTAAGAAGGAATCCCCTTTTTTGACTCTTCACATTCAGGATAAACTCAGATTGATCACTATGTATTTATTGACCTGATTCAATATGAGAAGCCATTGTGCAGCCGACAGAATCTACAGTTGTAGCCCCTGCCTTCAAGGAGCTTAGAATCAAGTGTGAAAGGAGAAATATAAATATCAGAACAAGCCAAACAACAGTCTGAGAAGAATCAGCAAATGGATGAAAGAATGAATTGACTACACAATACAGTCTGTATGGTTATCTGAAAATATTTGGCATGCAATATTCTTTGGAGCCATGAGAAAGCTGATTTAAAGTATAACAGTACGATCTATCTAAAGCTCTAACATTCTCTCTCTTCCGTTCCAAAGGCATTTAATGTTTTGTTTTGTTTTGTTTTAAATCAAAAGTCACTGGCTCATAAGACAATTATTTTAAAGGCCACAAGGAAGTATAAAGGCAATGTAATTTAGTTTAGGAATTACTTGTTTTAAGCAATGCATACAGAGGGTTAAATTCATCTGATTGAAAAATTAAAGAGAAAAAACAAAATCTTTTAAAATAGTTGAATACCTATTTTCACTGGTTGCTCAATTCCAATCCCTTGTTCTGAAGAAAAATCAGGAAGAGTCGAGGCTGGAGAGAAGAGGGGAGAGCAAGAGAAAGTCTCACACTGAGCAAAAGTGGGGTGTAGAGGGAAGACGGAAAAGTAGAAATGAGGAGGAGAAGAAATGAATAAAAATGAGCAGTAAGCCTATTTTATTGAATGCCTTTTGATCACTTGGTGGAGATACACTGGCATGTAATCATGGAGGGACATTGACACCTATCACTGCCTTTTGACACAATGACTAGTTGAATTTCCTCCTTTTAAACATGCAGGGCCACCACATAAGTCATCAGGTAGAAACAGTTCTGCTAGAGCACTGTAACCACCTGCCCCAAGGTACCACCATGACAACTCTCCAAACCATTGCCATATGAATTATTGCAGAATGTTTTCAAAAGTATCTCAGTTTGTTTTATCCATATCATTTAATTCAGGCTGTCTCCCAATAACCTCCTCCCAACCATGCCTCATTTGACAAATAAGAAAATAGCAGAACTGAGCTAGACCCAATCAATTCTGGTGCTCCTTCTCTTATACCTCAGTTGTATCCAACAATACAAAGATCTAACTATATCGTACACCTGAAACTAATATAACACTGTATTTTAAGTAACTGGAATTAAAACAAAAACCTCTTTTAAAAAAGGTTTAATTTAACTTCAAAGAAGTGAAATCTCTTCAAAACAGATGAAAATTTGAAATCAAATGCAATTAATTAAATCTGTACAAAGGTTAAATCACCAAACATCTTCTGCCCTAGGCACTGAGTGACTTGGCTTTAGTGTTTTTACTGTGAATGTTAATTCAAAACCTCTATTTCATGGTCATGGTATACACCGGTAAGCAAGGGAACTGTACTGTGAAAATTATCGTACACTGTTAAAACAGTCCTCAGCATGGCCTTTCCAGTTTCCATCAGCACGCACATACACAAAAATTCACCGAAACTCTACTACATTGAATGTGAAGGAGGTATGTATCATGTACCGTGGGAATGGTAGTTTTAAGTGGAGAACTTTTATATACTCAGGAAATCCTGCCTACATATAATACACAGAGAAACACACTGAAAATGATCCAGTAGAGGGATGCCGCAGAAATGGCTCTTCATCTAAATAAGTCTGAATGTACAACATACAATCTAAACAAAATCAAATTAAACAATAATAAAGTACAGTTAGAATCAACATCAACAAATTAGATTCAACCTAACCAGTATTAGCATTACTGCGTGACCAACACTGATTATTTTATGATGTGAAGGCAAAGATGGAACTAAAATTAAGGTTGATTTAGAAAACAGATAGGACAAAATTTACTGTAAAATCACCTCCCACTAGCTTTCTTGTACTGTTAAAGGTTAAAAAAAAAATGAGGGACTAAACTTTCCAAAAATTAACCAATTGAAATGTGGTACTGAAAATTTCATGGTCTGGAATCACGAAAAAAGGGAGGGAAGTCCACTATCCTCAATCTGGCTTCACTACTGACAAAGGCAATTCTACAAAAGTCAAAAGGTTCTTCTCAGGCCACTTATTATGGCTCCTGTTGTTTTCTCTGTTCAGAAGACTTGAACTTCTTTAGTAAACTTCTCAATAATAGAATTTCAGTAGGCCCTGAAAATGCAAGTTGAATTCTAGGCATTGGTTCCAGTAGGTGACACAAACACTGGGCCAGGTAGCACCTAAGGCCACCCCCGAACACTTTCAGTGGGGTCCAGATCTCTTAGAGAAAAAAGAAAAAAAACCCAGAAAACTATTTAAAATTCTACTAGTTCTCCAGCAAAACAAGCCAGCATTTCAAAAGCAATCATCATCCACTCTGGCCAATGAAATCCAAGACTAGCTCTTTCTTGAAAAAACCAAGGTGAAACGGAAAGGAAATAAACTAGACCAGAGGAATACATTCTGTTACAAAGCAGAGGTTGGGGGTAGACTTCTCCCTAACAAAACTGAACCAGGAGTACACAAAGTGTGTGTGCAGTTTTCAAATACAAGCAGCAATAGCTGCGCCTCTGCAGAAATCAGTCCCCTTAAAACACTGCATTTGCAAAATTATGAATGCATTTCCCATCTAATTTACACTTGTTAACCTTCAATTATTCCTGTAAAGCTCTGATGGGCACAATTTTTAAAAAATGACTGAAACGTGCACACACTAAAACTAATGTCTAGGATTACAAAAAAATATTGAACATGCTCTAGCCTTGAAAAGAATAGGTTTCTTTAAAAAGGGAAAGAAGTGATTCTGATGTTGGTAATTCTCATAAAATCTGGTTTAGTTTAAACACACACACACACACACACATTTGTACCCACACATCCATGCACATTTAGATACATATGTGTGTTTTAATATACACATACAGAACTATAATAAAAGTGGATAAACTTATGGGCTTTTCAAAAAGATTTTCCAACAGGCTATCTTAAGGAGCCAGCTACCACTGCAGTGTTTTCAAAACAATCCTATCGTCTTCCTATTAGAATCAAGTATTTAGTTCTGTTTTTTACTAGTTCTACATGTACATGGTTTAATAACCTAGTGAGATTATAAACACCTTGAGGAAAATAATACACTTTGTTTCTGAACAGTACTTGCTGTTGCTTGGGCTTTGGAGTCATGGTACCTGACTTGGAATCAGGGGTCAGTAACTGAAGCCACGTGGGGGCCTGGCTTGCCCTCACAGCAGCACCCAACCCGAATGAGGCCCACCTCTGGGCCAGGCCCTGTTCCAAGCTTTTATCACACGTTAGCCTTTTTAGTCCTCAAAGAAACCCTATCTTACAGATAAGGAGACCAGAGCCCAGAACAGTTAAATAATTGCTGAGCTCACATAACAAGTTGTGAAGCCAGGACTCAAACACACATGGTGTAGCTCTGGAACCCTCACGCTGCACTGCCTCCTGGAGCTCCCACTTCCTCATCTGTGACCATGGAGAAATCCTACCATCAGGGTTGTTGGATTATATTATAGTACCTGTGAAAAACACCAGCACAGGGCGCCTGGGATAAAATAAGTGCTCAAAATAGGTATTAAAGAAACAAAACAAACCTTTAAAAACGGAAAACGGTATACTTCCCTTCTCTACAGCTTTTCCACTATAGGCCTGGATGTCAGTGAAGTTACATAATCTGATTCTGTAAGGCAAACTGAAGCCATTTTTGGTTGTTTACTATGCAAATAATATAAGTGTTTATAAACATATGCGATTAATACTCATTGGCAACATGTAAATAACCTTTCAACATGAACTAATTTATACACTAAGTGCTTTGGTAGGGGGGTGGGGTGGGGAGAGGGCCTGTAAAAGTAAAGCACATTCCCATGGTGGCATGAATAGAAGTATTTTAATATGGGCTCATATGTCGCTTGAATAAATTCTCTGGAGTCTGAACAGAATCAAGAAGCTAGCGATTTTACAATATACTCAACTAAACAGATTTATGTTGGATCAAACCCTTTTAGCAATTCATATAATTTGTATTTCCCCTTTTGAATATACCAGAGGATTATAAATCCTAAAATAAAGACACAGTGTCCTACATTACCCAAGTATGCCTATCATCACTTAAAAACTTGGAGCTTCTAAAACGACCTACTACATAATTGCAGGTATTTGGGGTAAAGGAGAAAGTTTCCTTTCACACACATGCTTCCTTGTAGCCAATATGCTTCACTAGACCCTCTGGCCACAGAAGGGACACTTTCTCTACACCTGCAAAAAAGTGGTTTCTAAGTTTTTATGTGATGTATACAGAGATTTTTTTTCCTTTTTGATATCATACATGCTCGTTTCTGAGTCATACTAAGGAAATAAAATATCGATGATGCCAAAAGACATCAGGAGGCAATATTCTAAAATTGTCAGTGACCCTAGGACACCATATTTCTCTGGTCCAAGTGAGCTAGCTCTCATTTTAAAGTCTGATTGTAACGTGGAATTCAATAGAACGCTTCAATAGATAGCACATAGCATTCAGATGATGCTCATCAGCTTTTGGGGGTTGAAGCAGGCAGCAGACTGCATTCCTAGGACGCTCTCACTTAAAATCTGCCTAGAAAGGCCAGCACCAATTTTCCAATCCCTTTATCTTGCCTTCCCCTGAAGATTTCAAGACAGTGCTTCAAATTTTACTAGAGTCATAAATCATATATTTACCTTCCTGCGACTGGTTTTCAAGAGAGCCAGAGTTTTTAAGGTTTGTCTGCCGGATGTATTATGTTACTGAAATATAGAAATGGCTGCTGTGCACGCCAGTGGTTAGTAAAACTCAAAGGCGTAACATTATCTTTCTCAATTGATTTGAGGAAAGAATGTTCATAAAATATATACTGCTTTTGGTTAGACGCTGATTTCTAAATAAACAGACTCAGCAATGGAAATTCTAGAGACAGGCAAAACAAAACATGCATTAGTAAATGTACGCTTTAAAATCAACTCTCCCACAATCTTCGCCTTTCGTAAGCTTTTTGAAGATTGTAAAGTCAGTTGCATTAAATTTATGATTTATAGCTGTTCTAATTTCACTTCTTTTTCGGTTGTTGAAGGAAAATCTGTTAACTCTTCTGAACTATTTCTCCTCTATTTCACAGCCTCTGATTTGCATCTCTCTGCCTAAAAGGGCACTTCACTGCAGTGATCTGAAGGCAGCCATTTGAGAGTCAGGGAAGGACAGAAAGGGAAAAGCTTTGCTACAACAAATCTCCCAGCCCTTTTGGGCCCTAACAAAATAGGAAATACTGGCGATTAGGGGATTGCATTGCCTCCAATAAAACAAAACAAAACAAAACAAAACAAAACAAAACAAAACAAAACAAAAAACAAGTGCTAATCCACATCACATAAAGCCAAACCAAGTGGGGCTATCTTGTCTAATTTGGAACGAACTGGGGTCAACTAGATTTTTATCTCAAATACAAACTGGGAAGGAGAAAACAAGAAAGGAAACGCCACAACTTGGTTAGATCCTGCTTTTCACACAAGATTATATGACCGATAGCTACACAGGATGCTTCCAGAAGATTACAAGGCCAAAAATAAGCAAGGAAATATGGCTGGCCCAATGTTCACATTTATTTATAAAAAAATAGCGCTATCGGATACATAGCTGCAGTACACCAATAGAAATGTTACAACTGCATCCATATTTTCCATTTAAGTTTAGAAAATAAGATGCTGTAATTCTTGAATTATTGTCAGGATAAATGTTTGATCAGAAACCACCTGAATACTACGTAGCTTTTATTCATTCAAGTTTTTGAATGGCCTACCACAGGCAAATTGAAGTATAAAGATACCATCCCTGCCTTCAATCAGCTTATATTCTATTTGGGGAAAAATCCATATATGTGAAATATTTGGTAACATTTCAGTACAAAACGAAGAGAAGGCAGCAGATAATTAACAAATGAATCACAGGAAATATAAGTGCTATAAGAATTCTGTAGGGGAAAAAATGGTCTCTGAGGGCTGACAATATGCTTCGGGGCACAGGTGTTTGAATTAGAGAAAAGATGCGTTCTGTCACTTACTGTAATTCCACAAAGTAACATGCTTAACTTCGAGCCTCAATTTCATCAATAAAATGGGAATGATGATAGTATCTGCCCCATAGGATTATTATAAGTAATTGACACATTGTGAAAAGATTTTGTAATCTTTAAAGAAGCCATAAATGGCCATTGAGGAACGTGGTAAAAAGAATCACCCAAAACTGTTACCATTAATTTGGGAGAGCAGAAACGTTAGGAGGTTGGAAGGGAACATGATTAACTTTTTCTTTACATACTTTCTATTGATTGAACTTTTATAGTGCCCGTGGCACTAATTTTGTAACACAAAAATTAAAGCTATATAAATACTATCTGAAGTAGAGAGTATAAATACTATCTGTGACACCATATCTGGATGTCACAAAATACTCTATTGTAAACACTAGTAACCCCGTTCCTCTGTAAGTACACAGAAACAAAACAAGTCCTGGTTTCAATTTGAGAATTTCTAAAGTCATAAAAATTTGCCAAGCTTGGGAATGATAACCAACTGAAATAGTGTTTCCTTTCATGACATTTTAAGATAGAACAAATTTTATAGTCACCCCAAACTATCCACTGATTCAAACAATCACTTTGGTCCATGTGCTTTGAAATAGCAAGTTAAATAACATTAATTCTCAAAGGCGAGTCTTTGTTGTGCGTAACTGTGCTTTCTAGAGCCCATCACATTTCAGGTATTTAACTGATAACTTCACAGACATAGAAAAAGTCCTCAGGCCATTTCCAAATGAATACCAACAGACTCTCCACAAAGGCATGAAAGATTTTTTTTTAGATTGAGTTTGATAATAGATTAGCATTCTTTTTTTTTTTTTCTGGAAAGGAACAGATTAGCATTCTTAATATTGTAAGTAAGTGTGAGCTCTTTGAGGGCAGGAATCATATCTTCTTAACCCTTATATGCCCAGTCCCTGGCATTGTGACCAGAATATGAGTTGGCAATAATATATATTTGTTGAGCTATTTGAAGGAAAGAGAACTCTAAAAAGTGTTAGTCAACTGGAAGCCCAATGAGGCAGGTACATGTGCGAAGAAGGGCAAGACCTGTACAGTTGTATTCCACAAGAGGTCATTTAAAATGCTTCAAAAGCTGTAAAGACAATTATAAATTTGCGTTCCTTGAGTAAAACTTCATAAAATCCCCTATTCAAGAGAGGATCTCTCTTATATTTGAGAAACTATAAGATGTGCGAACTAAGATGAAATCATGGAGCAGTACGATCAGAACCACCTTTCCTCCGCCTTACCTAAAATTTCCAAGGCGTGTGTCATCGATATAAATAGAAGAAGGCAGAGGAAAGGCTTTCACTATTTGTGGCAGAAACAAACCCACACCTGGAATGCTGGATTCCTGGCTGACTATTGTCCCATTGGCTCATGACTCCTCTATGATGACTTGTGAACAAACATATGGACACTGAACAATGACAGAGTTGGCATCCATATGTAATGAGACTATTAGGTTGCATGAAGTCACGCTTGCCTATTTCCAGTATTCTACAAGCAGTGACGGGGGGCGGGGGGGGGGGGGAAGGAGTTGAGGCATCCTGGACTTGCTCAAACACTACAGGAGAGGCCCTGGAGACACCAGTTTGGAAGTACAAGTACAGGGATAGGAAGCAATCCCTCTGATTTCCACTGATAGTTTAAATCCCTCTATGAATGATGTACCCAATGCTAATCTCTCTGTTCCATCCTAACCTGCTGGATAATTCCTTTTTATCTTATTTAATCTTCCTCCCCAGGTGACCAGGGCTTGTCATAACTGTAGATCCCATTAATGGTATGTTAATTCACGAGAAGACCTTTCACGATAAGTGAAGGCTTTAAGGCAGTTCTCTCTCACTTGAAGCTTCTTAAAATATTTAACGCAATCTATTTAAAAAAGAGGTAGATTTTTCTGCCTCTAAAAAGTATTGCATAAATCCAGTAGAAATGAATTGCTTTAGTAGTAATTCTTTAAAGATTACTAAGTTTCATAGTTTGGCTACTCAAATTATATTTGGAAGCTACCTAGGAATTTTCTCACATTTTGATCTCTGGAAGGGCAATTAATCAAGCTCTTGTTTGAAGTAACTCAAACTTTAATCAGAATTCTATGGAGGGAAAGTCACAGGGCTATATACCTGGAATATTCAACAGTATATATAATTGAAAACAGCAACAACAGGAAAAGAGAAGTAGATGCCAGTGGGCTGATACGTTATAACCTTTGGTCAAGCGGTACTTGGCAAATTTCAACAGACTTAGTTAACCAGAGATAGAAGTGAGCAATAGCATACCATTAAAACAAAAGTATTAACACAGAATCAAGAATTCCCAGTGAAAAAGAATGCTGGACCTAAGAGGATGGATCTACCAGAGGCAATTTGTTAGGAGACTGAGGCTGTTATTTCATAGCGGAGGTTTGAAATCAAAACTTTAAAGTTTCTTTAGGTCGGACTATATAGCACGGCATTCCGAGAGCCAGCCAAAATCGCTGAGGGAAATGAGGAAGGCCACATGTGGAACTAATTACTCATGTAGAGGCCATGACAAAGAACATTTCTCCAGACTTTTCATGGGGGCTTCACTTTCAGGAAGTTGCTATAATTACTGTTCAAGTCTAGAGCAGCCTGCAAGCCGCTGACAGATCCAACAGACGAGGAGGAGGAGGGAAAGAGAGAGAGAGAGAAAAAAAATGAACTTATCTGCCCTTTTTGACGAGTGAAATACCAGAAAATAAAGTGCCACAGGGCAGCTCAAAAAAGTTTGCAAATGAGCCCTCCCTTCCAGTGCTCAACTTTCTGTTTACTTTTTTTTTTTTTTTTTTAATCTACCCTCTATCTTCAAATTACTTTTCTAGTCTGGATCGGACAGCAGATTTGTACTTCTCCACTAGCTCACTTTCAGTTGGCCACAGCAGAACTGTACATCTCGACTCTTTTTTTACAGCTTTTCCATACTGAGGCCCACTTCCTGCCCAGTTGAGGAAAAAAATCTGGCCTGAAGATGAAATGACTGCTTAACATTACACTAAAACATCTGGTACCATTTTATGCACAGACCCATGTCTGAGAGCAGGCGATTCTAGCGGTCTCTCCAGCGGCACCGCGCATACCCAAACCTCCCCAGGGTGACATCATCCCATATATGGACTCTCCAGCCCAGCCCTCCCCCTTTTCCTGGTCCTAAATTCATTGCCAGTTCCCCAGTCTGCAGCAAATGTGCCACGTCAAGACTGGAAATCACAGCCCTTGAGTGTGTCTCAGTCAGTGCAGCAGAATTCAGGGGGGATAGCCGAATGCAACCCCTGGTGCAGGAAGGGAGGCTTTTCCCAAAGACTGGGACAGGATTTTAAGTACACAGATGGAAGCTTCTGGAGATCCTGCTCCGTCGCCCCAGTGTTCAGACTACCTGTTCAGGACAATGCCGTTGTACAGTAGTCTGCACATTGGTTAGACTGGGCAGGGGAGCGCAACGCCACGGACGGCTGGGGACAGAAGTTGCTGTTTCCAAGGAGAAGACTTCTGTTTGCTTTTTCAAATCTCATACCCAGTGTTTTTCTTCACAGGTTTTGCACACTAGGGACCAAGAAGCCCTCGGGGACACTGCTGAGAGAGGACTGTTGGAAAGAAGACCTGTGGGTAAGGCCTCCTTGACTGCTCACCTGGTCTGTGCCCAGGAGAGGCGAGGTGGGGAGCCAATGATTTGCGTTCACGTGCGAGAGAAACAGAGGTATATGTGTCATGCGAAGCAATGCATTTAGTTTTGAAAGAGTAACAATATGTGGTATATAGCGATTTACTCTATGTTAGTTGATTTCTGAAGATCTAGAAGTCAAGTATATTTTTAAGTTTAAAGTTTTTCCTCCTTTAAAATGAAATATGAAAAGACTCCAGACACTTAAGAATAACTTAATGAGGCTAGTTTTTAATTGTTGAAATTAATAATACAAAGACCTAAAAACTTACTTGAATAAGGGCTGTAGTAGAACTTTTAACCTCCCCGGGATTGAATCCATTTTGCTTCAAAGTAAAGAATATTGGCTATTTTTACAATGCTATCTGAAGAGTGCTTTTTTTTGAAAATTTACGTACATGATAATATCTAACAATAAAAGAAGAGGCTGCCAAGTTCTTGCCCACCAGACAATACAAATGGGACTGACCCAGAAAAGAGCGCCAACCCAGAACCTAGTGAGTCAGCAACTGATTAAGTCACAGAATAGAAGAAACCTCTGTCTTCAGATATCCCAATATACATCTGTGTCACATTTTTTTTTTAAATCAAAAAATGGTTGATAATTGCTGGTCAGCTGAGACCTCATGCCTATATTTTACAATGCTTCTATTTCTCTGAGCATTTAAAATGATAAGGTACTTTGTCTAGAAACCCACTGATAAAAAAGGAATTTGTAAACGAAGGCAAAGTTTTCTTTGGTCAGTTTCCAGCTGTCCTGGAGGTGAAGGGGGATGGGTGGGGAAGGTGGGAGGGAGGAAAACCCTTAAGCTGAATGAAATCCCAATAGAGAGAATAATAGAGAAAGTCTGGGTTGCAATATGATCCTTGCTGAACTTTAAAGGTGGGTCTCTTAAAGAAAGTTCTGGAAAAATGTTACTGCCTCACCCCTAATTCCCTCAACCCCCATTTATATCTACTCCCAAACAATTCTATATAATGAAAACATCTGTTCTATAGTTTTTTATGAAAAAGTGGATGTGATCCCTTTTTGTCCTCCTTTAAATTTTTTAAAATTACAGTGATTTCTGAACAAATCCTTTTCTAAATTACACATTTTGCAACAATTCAAAATTATCACAAGTTCTCTTTTGCGACCCATTTTATTAAACAAGGTTCCCCAAGTTATCTTTCGTCAAAACAATCTGCTTTTTTAAATGACCCTTTTGATCATCCTCAAACTGGCGTAAAGAACATATAACCTTTTATTCATAGTTTTTAGTTAAAATATAAAAAGCATGGATAAATTTAGTTATCTTCTCCACTTAGATGATATAGTAAAGTCTTCCTTTGTTTTTTCTATTGTGACTTAGAGGCTTCCATATTAATTATTTTTAATAGAACAAGAGATATTTAAAATCTATATAGTTTCTTTTACATAAGAAAACAAAAAAAAAACCTATTAGGTAAATACAGAGCTTATTTTCTCCGATATATATTTTTACTAACTGAAGCAGTTACTAAAGAAGAAAGATAGCTATAACGGGCTTTTTTTGGTTTTTGGTTTTCGTTTTTTTACTCTGTAGAAATGACAGAATTTCATAACTTGCCTTCATTCACGTATATTCAATTTAAATGTCTGTCTTCATAATAAATCGCCTTTTTGTTTCTACGAAACCAACCACAATTGGTCGCCCACCAAATTTCTCCCTAGGATGACTTTTAGTCTGGAGACAGAGAGGACTCGATTGCGTCCTTGGCATAAATACAGGAATAGGAACATAAGAATTAATTTGTAAGGGGGTAGCCGAGGAGTGCCTGCAAGTGGTTGGTGGAGTCCTGAGGACCCATTTTTGATGCAAGCTTTAAACAAATGAAAAGGAATCACACTTACTTTTAAATTGCATGAGCTAAATTACAGATCCAAAGTAAAAGCTCACTTTATAAACTCCTGCTGACTGAAGGCAAGGATGGTAGTTTAAGCAGTGGTATATATACCAGCACGTATACACACATATCATAAAATAACCGTGTCTATTTCCAGAGTAATTAGAACAATGTTTAACTTTATTTTGATATTACTTTATAAGGAGATATACAAATATTTTAGAGGTCATGGGATCTATTCCAGAGGAAACTAACCAACAGTGACATCTTCAAGTAAAACTACCCCTGGATATGATGGTGAGTATTAAAATTAAACACTGTACATTGTCAGAAAGAGAAAAATGTTTTCAGGGGTCTGTCCAAACTGCAGTTCATTGAAGCTGAGTAGTTATTTTTTGTTTTAGTGCGTGGATGACTGGTAAGTTAGGCTAGGTACTGGGTTAAAAGGAAAACTTTTTCTAGCATCTAAGAGAAAGGAAATTAAGGGCTTTAGACTCAATACCATCAATTCCTAAGTGAAAGAGGATCAATATAAAAGTTTATATTTTCAAAACCTCACTCCCTTTTTTAAGCCAAAGATCTCAAAATCAAAGAAAGTTTGTTTACAATGGGACGAAATTTCACACTGATCACTTTCTTGCAATTAGTCAATAGGTTTAACATCCTTCCTGCTTGGCATTTCTGTCTTTCGGCCCAGATAATGTGTTTATGTTTTTAAAGACCAAAATATACTGTCTACCCCCACCTCTCGCCTTACAGACCACCCAAGTTTTTCACGCCGTGGGAAAAAGTTTAGGCATAAAACTTCTAATGAAAGAATTTTTCCTTTTTTGTTCTTAAGGAAATTTAAAAAAACTACAACTTGATAATGAGAAAAAGTTCACTCATCCACCAGTGTCTATCCTTAGTAACGAGAAGCCAAAGCTTTCAATTACTCTACAAGAGATTTTTCTCTATAAAAACAACCCTTTTTTCTCTTTTCTAAAGAGAATATCCCACCCATCACAATAATGTCCAAATAATAACTAAGCGACCATCACTCAGAAATCTCAACTTAAAATAATTAGAAGGTCAGACTTTAACCTGAGTGGAGACAGGAAATTGTCTTCAGTGAAGACAGAAACTTTCTTACTTGGTTTCTTCTATCTTTTTACCTTAATGTGCTACAAACTATGTAGATAGAAATATTTATCCATTTTTGAAAGTTTCTTATTAACAAGCATTATCAGTTTTAATAAATAGAGATGATGAGGTAAATTAAAGAAAATAATTAAATATTCCTTTTGAATTTCCTGACCTATCGTGACAGCCAGTTTCCTGAAGCTGCTTTGGCTTAATTTTGCTGTAAAGGACTTAGAAGATAATTCTTTCAATGCATTTTTTTTTCCTTAAGATAATAAATAGAAGACAAAAGAAAATGAGGTGTAATAACCATATTAAAAATTACATGTTATGATAATAATGTAAATAGCGCTTTTATATTTTAGCTAGTATTTTACGTGATAGTGGATTGATATTCACTCTATTTGGAAGATTGGAAAAAAGTCTTAAATGTTTTTTTCAGCCTTTCATGTTTTTAACAAGGTTAAAGACAGGTCCAATAGCACTATAAAGTGTGCATATGCAACATACTTACTACAATTATAGTTTAAAAATCTATTAGAAACATGAATTATCTAAAAGTCTTATGAATAGAGTACATATTTTTCAGCAAGATTTTTTTTCTCCTTGAAAAAAAGTTAACGGTTTTTCAGGCTCAAATATTTTGGATATCTTGGTTTAATAGAACTGTTTCATAGTAAAATATAGCATATAAACTCACAAATATTTCTTTCTATTTTTTCAGGTTGCATGCATCATTCCTTTAATTGAGCAGAGTTAACTGGATCAAATTATTTATGGGAGAGAGAGGGAAAGCTATACAGAATTACAGTAATTTTTAATTTCCACCAATATATTCTTTGTAAGTGAATCACTCTAAATATTTTCTGTTACACTGAATGAAGCAACAATAACAAAATAGTTAAGGTATTTGTTTTTGCATACTCTGACCTTGTAATTATCTAAATAGCAGCCAAGTTTACTGACATTTTTGATTCTATCAGAAAAAAAAAATTCTCTACTCAGAATGATGACCAGAAACAGAATCAGACATTTATTTTCTTGAAATCAAATAAATGGAAATTTTCACTTATCAACTAATTGTACCATATCTAATTAATGCATAAAAGTTCAGATGTGTAGAAACTGTGATTTTTTTAAGTCTCTACAAACATTTTCCTCTCCATAAAGCTTCTACTTGCTATTTTCTCATAATTTTATCATTAAAGGGAAATAACAAACTATGTGTTTTCTTTAAAATTCTTTGAAAAAACTCCAAGGCACATACTCCTTGACAATAAGGTTTTGTTTTGTTTTTGAAGAAATCCCACTTACTGGAATTTTGACTATCTAAATATTTTGGTTTTTAAAGGGCAGGGGAACTTGTTAAATACCTCTATGAATGTGAATTGATCATTTATATTAAAATAGCCAGAATTATTCTTGAGTCATCAGAATTACATTTCTCTGTTTAACACCATTAACTCTTTCTTACACAAAGTACAAGAAAATTTTCCAAAGGGTTTGGTTCTACTTTTTGGATATGAAATGAAGTTTCCTTTTCTGTGTTTAAGGTATTATTTTGTAACTGTATGGTACCATCAATGTCCACAACACATTCTGAGCATCACTGTGTGTAACAACTTTTAGTTTATACCCTTTTGATTCATGGCATGGCGCTGTAGTTAATTAGGAGAAGCACGTAAGCTCACAATGGCTTTTTATCTGGTTTTCACATCCATACTTAAAAACTTTACATTAAAAAGAATATGAGAAATTTAAATAAGTTCCTGTTGCTTTATGGAGTATTGGCAAAAATACATTCCCATGTAAAATCCCACTCTCAAAGCATCAGATACCAAAGTTGGCTGGTTGAACTGCCAGATACATTAGGCTCATAAATTATTTTGAAAATGGCTGCCGTTTCCATGTAAATGACAAGTTTCTTTTTCATGGGCTATGGTACTTATCTACTACAAGAAACATGTATAAACATAGTCTTTATCTTTAACTTCAGTATTAAAATATGCAGAGTTTTTGTGAAGAGGAAAAACATCTGGTTCAATTACTCTGAACTCTGACTGCATGTGGGCCAGTAATAATAATATGAATTGGATTTAAGAATAAACCTTATATTTAATCTTTTGTTTTGTTTTTCCTTAAAATTTCGATGTGAGTTTTCTGTCACGTCAATTATCCATGTTAGCACATTTGGAACAAATGTAAAAATGTACATTCTGAATAAAGTCAAAAGTCTAACTTGTTTTAGTTCCATAATGTTTTAATGTTTAATTCTATTGTGTGTTTCTCTCCCTTTCCCCTGACCCTCCAAAATCACCAAATCTGGAAAACAGACTGATTGTATCTGCCCATGAGCAAAGGAAGCCCGAAGGAACCAAGGGCCTGGCTGGACGGAGTTGTCATGTGACTGCCTGTCTACACTTGCTGTGCAGAACATCCGCTCACCTGTACAGCAGGCACAGACAGGCAGTCACACGACAACCCAGCCTGAATGACAACCAGCCATTGAAAGAAAGCAGCCCTCACACCATAGCATCTACACCAAGAACTACAACCAAAATGAGGGGCGCGGGGGCCTGGGGTTTTAATCTGTTGGTTTAATACTTAATTCGTATGTATTATTATTATTATATTTTGATTCGAATATTGAAACCCACCAAAAGTAAAGTGAGTGGTGCCTATGAAATATAATAAAACCCATTTTTGAAAATGTTCCTTTGCTTTCTATAGTTCTCTTTTCCTAACTGTTGTCAGTCACTTACTACCCTTGACATTTATTGTACACAGCTTTGCAGCACCCCATAATCAATATGACAAAACAATATAACTTCAGTCTGATGCTTGACAGAGAGCAAATGATTCTAATAATCCTACTCCAAAAACTAAGTTTAGTTTTCTTAAAGTTTCTAGTTTCTTAAAGTATCATGACTTTTTAAGAGAGAGAAGGAGAAAAGAAAAAGAAGAAGAGGGAAGACAGAATGTTCTAGGGAATCATGTATTTTGAGTTAATAAACTACCAGTTTGGGTCTGGGCAAAACGTAGTGAAAAGAGTATTTCCAACATAAAAGAGTTGCTTCTCCTCTGCCGATATATTGAAAATTGAAATTGAAGCTCTGATATTCCCAGGTGTCATGGCACATCAAGATTTATTACTGTGTTATTGTTTAATTAAGAAGGAGATTACACTACAGTTCGAAAGGTGGAATTTACCAGACCAACACATTCACTTGGAATACATGCTCCCATTCACTGTAAACTCTGAAACTCTTGAGATGTTCAGGCAATTCAATTATTTTCAAAAAGAGCAAGCAAAGGGATTAATGGTGATACAATATTTTACCATGTCTTTTGAGGAAATGCCAAAACTTCAGTTTACATACTGTGAACTGCAGTGAAATGATCAGGGTTGTCTTATGTATATGAATGTTTCAAACACTGCTGGGCAAAATGGTGGGAGATAGATAAAATTAGAAAATTGTTAACTTTGATTTGGTTCACTTAAATGTTTTTAACTTCAGTATTTAAAATCAATTTTATTTTCCTTAGATTCTGGTCAAACTTTTTAAAATGTGGCACCAGGCTACATAAAATTTTTTAAAAATTTAACTAAATATTTCAGGGATATATTTTGGACTAAAAAACTATTTTTATTCAGCTATTTCATTTTTAAAATAAAAGACTTAGTCTTAAGGCTAAAAATCTCATGAGGTTAAAAATTTACAGGATTTTGTGCTATTTTACTAAACATGACACTATAGTTTCTTTAAAAAGAAAAGAAAAAAGCGGGCAAAACTATGAAGTAAAAATATAATTAAGGCTAAATGCAACGGGCCTTAGGAAATAGGTCATCTGCAAAATATACTTATGCTAAACACACTGAGCAATGAGGGTTTTTACCTCAAATGAAAGTCCTATTACTAGCAAATAAAGTACTAACCAATAGTTCACAAAATGTAAAATATAAACAGGAAGACGACAGAAAAATGTCTCACAAGATATTTACATATTACCGCCCAATTTTAAATGTTTGATATGACAAGCAGCAAATGGCGAGAGGACTCCACATCTGGATCACTCTACTGGACCCTTACAAGGCAATCCCAGGACAGGGCTTGGGACCTCTCCAGATGAAATGATAGCAGGTCAGAACATAAAGAAGACTGTTCCATTCCAGCAAACTCCAAAGGGAAAGCTAGGAGGCCAGTGAAGTCATCCTTAAGTGAGCCACTCCAGGAAAACGTTTCAAATAATATTCCCTTAAACTTTGAGGTTAACATTTTAGTTTTACATTTCAGGCTTTCAAAAAATGCCTGAAAGAATGAAAGAATGTTATATTTATTTAAATTCATTACATGAAGCACATTTAAAAATTGCACTCTTCTGGTAAAGAGTAATATTGTTCTTCTAGAATAAACTTTTAAGTCAGATAAAAAATACATTTAGGGGAGTGGGTTTGGGTCTATTAAATATACTTAATAAATTTGAAATAGCATTTGCCATTATGGGTTGTTGTATATATTTTTCAAAATTATAAACCTTTGGATAATGCCAAAATGTGGAAATATTTGTATGAAATAATCCTACATTGAAAATCTACATATGTGAAAAAACACAACTAAAATCATGAAGAATTTTAAGTAACATAAATGTTTTAAAGTTCAATATTTATTCGACTTCTTTTTTTGGTAAAAAATATCTAAGTTTTAGCTAACTAAAACAACTCAGCAAGGAGTGTAAATAGTGTTCACAGGGTTAATCCTGACCTCCTCATCGCGAGGATCATGCAGACGTAGAGGAAACAGGCGGAATCTTGAAAGTCTAAGTGAAAATGGAAATAGCTGAAGATTTCTGTGACTTATTGGTCTCACAACTTTGGCCATCCAGGGATATAGCTGTCATTTTGTTTTCTATTACCTAAGTTACACTTGTCATCTGTTACAGCTACATAATAAAAACAATACTAAGTAATTATCCCTATAAAGGAATTATGTAATCTCTTTATCAAGCTATCCAAATACTTCAACCCACAAAAGTGAGGCCTGTAATTTTTTAAGAGTCCAAAGAATGTTCTTATTTCAATGCAGATTTTGGATTTTCTTCAATAGTATAAGGTTAGCACATTTTCACTGGGAATACTTCTGTTCAATTACCCTACCTTCCTCTGAGTATTCTGTTATGATTTTAATCTTCATGTTGGATGATAAAAATGGAATAAATATTGGCTACACACTACCATTATACATAAACTAGCAATCCCCTTCAGAGATTTTAACTATCATTCATATATTTCTCATTGACATTAAGAGAAAAATGGCTTTTTTCTCCCTTTATCAGACTCTATTCTTCTAAAATTCATATTTTATACATATTTTAAATAAAAGCCATCCTCTTTTTCCAGATCTGATTTTAAAGTATTCTTTTAATTATTTAAAAAAATTTTTTTAACGTTTATTTATTTTTGAGAGAGACAGAGAGAGAGAGAGAGAGAGACAGAGTGTGAGTGGGGGAGGGGAAGAGAGAGAGGGAGACAGATTCTGAAGCAGCCTCCAGGTTCTGAGCTGTCATCACAGAGCCTGACACAGGGCTCGAACCCACGGACTATTAGTTCATGTCCTGAGTTGAAGTTGGATGCTTAACCAACTGCGCTACCCAGGTGCCCCTGGTTTTAAAGTATTAATATAAAACTATCTAAACCCAAAATCCTTTTTGAAATGAAAGTTTCCATGTAAAATTTTTTTAATGTTGATTTATTTATTTATTTTGAGAGAGACCATGAGCAGGGGAGGGGCAGAGAAAGAGGAAGAGAGAGAATCCCAAACAGGCTCCATACTGCCAGTGCAGAGCTCCACACAGGGCTCGAACCCACTAAATCTGAGATCATCACCTGAACAGAAACCAAGAGCTGGACACTTATCTGACTGAGCCACCCCAGCATCCCACTTTCTATTTTAATTCTACACCTAGCCCTTTTCTAAATCATTTCTAAGAATTGTACAAAATATATTTATAATGTTTTAAAATAACATTAGGAAATTTACTTTCTGCTTAAATGATTTCAGTTCAGGAAGCTATATAGTCAGAGGAGGAAAAAAAGTCCATTGACCTTCAATAATGAAAATTAAGAAAATTTTAAGACAACCTCAAATTCTAAGTTTACCCTGTAATTAAATAATTTAGTTTAGGTACCTGAGATAAGAGGACAAGATGAATTATTAGGCTGTACTAAATAAATATTATTTATTTGCTTAATCACATCTTCACTCAACCAATATTTACTGTCACCTGCTAGTGCCATGTTCATGGTGGTAGAACAGTAAATAAGACAATGGCTCCTGGTCTCAAGAGGCTTACAATTTAGCAGGAACTTAAACACTGAACCACTACATATCATGGGTGAAGAGTTGTCAATTTTCACCACCTGAAATAATCTCTTAAATCTATCTACTTCTATCAATTTCCATCAACCCACCCCAACCCAAGCTATTATCTCTTAGATAGTCCATAGCCATACCTTCCTAACAAACCCCCAAACCAGTTTTGTACTCCTCCAATCCATTTTTCTACAAGGCAACCAAAAGGATCTGTAAAAAAGTCAGATCTTATGTGACTCTCCAGCTTACAAACTTCCAAGGCTTCTCATCATTCTTAGGGTCAAAATCCTTAATCTTTTGCTCCAGTTACACTGGCCTTAATTCAGTTTCTTAAATTCAGCAGGCTCAATCTTGCCTCAAAGCATTAACATAGACCTCTGACCACCCAATTCAGTGTCCCCCCAGTGATGTAATCCCCATCCCAGACACCTTTTAAGTCAAACATATCACTGGATTTATTTTCTTCATAGCTTGTAATCTACATCTGATAGGGTTCCCTGTTTTGTTTTGTTTATATGTTTTCTTTATTGGTAAATATCCTTCATGAGGGCAGGTACCATGAGTTCCTTGCTAACCATTTTATCCTTAGTGACTAAAGGATAGAGTCTAGTGCATAACAGGTGTCCAGAAAATGTTTGTTAGGAAGTGTTCAGGCAATTAAGAGCATAGCACCAATATTGAGTAGCTTGCTAAATTACTCATTCTCTTTGTGTCTCAGTCTTCATCTCTAAAATGGGGAATGTAAAAAAAAAAATTTAAAAAATAAATAAATAAAAATAAAATGGGGAATGTAAATAAAATACTGACTTAGCTCAGCGCTTGGGAAACTATATATACTCAATAAATGTTAACCATTATGATGACAATGATCATCATCAAGATTATCATTCAGATTGAAAGCTGGCCTTCATGACTTTAAACAGGGAGAATAAATAGTGGAATACAATTTACAACCACAATTACTGTCAAACTAGGGAGCATCTTGCTAATTGGAAGTCCATTTGGTTTGGTTCAGCATTTTGACTAGTTTGGATATACAAAAATGAGGCTGGAGCAAAGGCTGAACTAGATTCTAAGAAGAGCTGAATGGATGTATATAACAGAGGGAGAAGTGCCTTGATTTGGGGGCAATCCATATTAACAGCATTGAGGGAAGAAATAGGAGGCGAGACTGAAAGAGAGAAGCCAATGTACTGTCATTGGGCTGGGCCAGCACAGGGTTAGAGCAGCCAGTAACATACCCAAGTGTGTGTCCACTGGATAAAAACTGTTGTACAGAGGCATTTGAGGCTGTCTGAGTTGTTGTACTGCTTCCCTAAATCCTTAGTAAAGTATTAAATATATCCTCATGTTGTTGTTTTGATAGAAATCAAAGGATCTAAGTATCATCCATCCCAAATACAAGGGAATATATGTGGACATACAAGCCTGCATGCCCAAACTATCCTTACCCCCATAAACAGATCTTTCTTGATGTGTTACACACATTGGCAGAATGCCCTGGGGAGGATGAAACCAGGAAAGGCCTATGAGCCCCCTAGAAAAGAGCTCAGGACCACCTGTATCAGAAACTTCCAAGTCTAGGGTACTGTCCTTTTAGAACATGATCTAGAAGGACAGCCAGGTTTGAGCAAATCCCCTTGGTGATTAGTTATAAACTGTCTAACCCTGTATGAAGATGGTTTATTTCTTTTTGTGTTACAGAAAGCCCCAATCTTAGAGTAATGTTAGAGGATAACATACAGTCATATACATAGATTAATCATGCCTACTATAACCACATTGTATTGTAAAGACTCTTTGAAGGTAACATGTGGGAAAAAACACTGCCTGGGACACAGGTGGAAACCTCTCTGTTAAGCTCATCTATCAGTAACATTGCAAATAACATTATTATAATATAGAGTAATGGTTCAAAAAGTGCAGTCCACAGATGCTTGAGAGTGTTCGTGATCCATCTAAAATTCAAGGGTAGGGTGAATAAATCTGTTCAGCATAGGAAGAAAGTAAGAAAAATACTGGGGACTTACCATTACAGTCATGCCAACTCTAGCTTAAAATTATTACACAGGGTCATTATGCTATTGCCTCTGCCAGCTTGGATAGGAAATCACATGGTTTTGTATCATCAGCTCCAATTCTTGGCTGAGGTGTGAGAGAACCCATAGGCTAGGGGGCAGGCAGTATACCAAGTCTCACTAAAGAAATGGGATATGAGTTCCCTCTAAGAATCCAAACCTTACCATTCTCTGCCAAAATAAATAAATACATGCATGCATACATACATACACACAACAACAACAAAACCCAATATTATACATCCTATCTCACAATATGAAATGACAAAAAAATTGGAAATTAGAAGACATGTGAGTCAAAGAATGGCTTTACACGGGAGGGCACCGTTGTTACTTGCAATGGCAAGCATAAATATATAAATGTGATACCTAAAAGTTTATAAAAGTATTTATTAATAGGGGCACCTGGGTGGCTCAGTCGGTTAAGTGTCCGACTTCGGCTCAGGTCATGATCTCACGGTCCGTGAGTTTGAGTCCCACATCGGGCTCTGTGCTGACAGCTCAGAGCCTGGAGCCTGCTTCAGATTCTGTGTCTCCCTCTCTCTGACCCTCCCCCATTCATGCTCTGTCTCTCTCTGTCTCAAAAATAAATAAACATTAAAAAAATTTAAAAAAAGTATTTATTAATAAATGATTTCTTAGAACCCTAGAAAATCTCTTTCAGGTGGTTTGCTCAGCAAAGGTCCCCATGCAACAAATGAAAAGAAAAGCAGAAGCCCAGAGAAGACGGACTTGTTCCAACACTGGCATTAGCCATTGCAAATCCATGTCCTTCATACCTCACTGCCTTTGTTGTACCAAGCATACAGTCCATAGGGTCTTTTGTTCAATTAGTGTGATCCTGGAAAAAGTTTGAGTCATTTTTCTTCATCTCAAATGTATTTCATAAGTCATTTATATTATTACAAACTTGTCATGACTTAAATAAAATCATACCTATAGCATATGGCATAATATGCTATTTATTCAACAGCCAATTAGATATAATGAAAACATACCAGTCTAATTACACAAGAAAGTAGGAAGATGGCAGAACACGGAAAAAACAATGATAATCCTCTATGAAAATTTGAATGTAAATTTGTCATTGAATAAATGAATGAATCTATAACTAACTTAATGATATTTACTGTGTCACATTTGCTTGACTAAGAAAGATAAATTGTCATATAACAGGATTTACAAGTATGCAGATGCTGATGTGGGTATAGAGGGATACCACGGGAATAAAGAACGAGCATTTAATTTACCAACAAATTGACTCCAAAAGTTGAGTTAGAATTTAGGCTTATTTTCACAAAGCAATACTCTAAATTGGGGTTTTCGAGGTTGCCCAAAGAATCATGTTAAGTTTGAAGGATGGCAGTAAGACTTCTTTGGAATCTAAGTATCATTTAAAACACTGCTGCTAAAAGACGGTACAAAGTCAAGAGGCCAGAGACTCGTCACTACTTCTAAGCCCAACCCTCCTGATGTTTCTTCTTGGCCTCCTTTCTCCACACCCTCCCTTCCAGCTTCTGCTTCCAGCTGACACTAATAACTATTTGTTGAATACAAGCAGAAATCAAGGAACAGTGCTGTACTCTCCCTTTAACCCTGACAGCAAGCTCAAAGGTGGTCTGCAATGGTAGGAAACTCTCGCAAGAGAAATAAAGCAGAGTAGAGGATGACAGTGGTGGTGGTCAAGGAACGGTGAGGTGGGGATGAATGAGGATGGCTCCAGTGGAAAAACGCTCTGCCCCACTGACACAAACAATTTAAAGATAGAGGCCATTTGTGAGTCAGGCATTAATATTTTGAAAACATTTTATGTTGTTTCTGGAGCAGAGTTCTAATGAGTAACAGTAGCTAATGGCTGCAGTATGTGGCCCATCAATTTGCCACCCTGAATTCAAGAGCTCTTCTCAAGCCACCCAGTATAAGCCACCATCTTCTCTTACCTGGACCATTGTTACAGTCTCCTAGCTAGCTGGTCTCCCGTCTTCCATTCTTACCACTCCCCTCCTTCCACATACACATTCCATCCCACGCATTATGCCCAACCCAGCAGCCAGCGTGGTCTTTCTAAAACATAAATCCAATTATGTTACATCCCGTTGGAACAAGCCAATAGTTTTCAATTATCCTTGAAATAAAATCCAAATTAGGGGGTTCCTGGGTGGCTCATTCAGTTAAGTATCCGACTTAGGCTCAGGTCATGATCTCGTGGTTCATGGATTCGAACCCCACGTCAGGTTCTGTGCTAACAGCTCAGAGCCTGAAGCCTGCTTCGGATTCTGTGTCTCCCTCTCCCTCTGCCCCTCCTCTGCTCATGCCCTGTCTCCCTCCCTCCCTCTCTCTCTCTCTCAAAAATAAATAAACATTAAAAAATTTTTTTAATCCAAATTAGTGCATGGGGTCTGATAAGACCCCACCCACTGGTACCTCTGATTTTATTTCCTACCTCTCTCTCCCATGCTATCACATTCCAGCCACAGTATTCCTGCTGGCTGCCATCCTGGGGTGGGGTGGGGGTTTACTTATGATGCCCTCTTGCTGGAATTTTCTTCGATAAAATCTTCTACACAGTTCATCATCCCAGCCTCTAATTCGATGTTACTTCCTCCCAAACACCCAATCTACAGGTTCTTCCCCCATCACTTTCTAGCTCACTACCCCATTTTATTTTCTTCAGAGCACTTACCATTGCATTATTTGTCTATTTGTTCATTCCACAAAGCAGCAACTTTGTCATTTTCTCTTTTTTGAAATCGACTAAACTAAGAAAACAATCCTCTCCTAAACCTTCTTCATCCAGATCACTCCATCATATTTCAAGGGTCATTCCCATCCCACCGCCCCATGCCCAAATACCTTTAATAAAATGTCTCCAGCACTCAGTTAGTATTATAATTGCACACATGTATTTTCTATTTGTTGTAAGCAAATGCTCATGAGGGAGCTTCAGCAGCAGAGATTTTGTAAAAAGTTATCTTGAGTTTCTAGAGGAATGGAAGGGATGACTACTGATCATTAACTTACAAAGCTCTCAAAGATTCTTCTTCCCTACAGGGGGCATCACGTGCCTTCCAATGGCCTTGTTTCAGTGCCCACATAGCCAGACAAGAGAACCCCAAAGCCATATTCCAATAACAGTAGCTACTCCTATTATCTTCAGAGCCCCTCATACTAACACCCACAAAAAGGTCAATGCCAATATGCCTGGAACTTATCTAAATAAAACCTCTGTGGGATAAGGTTGACTTGGACAACTGCAGCATCTCTGGGATTCTTGCATACACTTGTGATTGAAGACATGAGCTCAGAAGCCAGATAGCCTGAGTTTGAATTTCTGCTTTGCCACCAACTAGCTATGTGACCTTGGGAAGTTAGTTATGCTCACAAACACCAAGTATTCTGCAATAAGGGAAACTGAGTCCTACAGAAAGGACTTTTTGAATAGTTGGGGTTTTTTGTTTGTTTGTTTACTTTTCTCTGAAAAATGGGGATAACAACAGTACTTATCCTTAGGGTTACAATGTGGACTGAATGAGTCCATATAGGACCATATATAGGTGTTTTAACCTATAAAAAAACACCAGCTATTATTATTATGAATCCTCAGCAAAATCTTTTGCTTTCCCCAGAATAACTGATAAAAGCTTCCAAACCAATATGAATTTAAATGTACATAAATAATCCTCTAAGTCCTTGGAAACAAAATGTATCTAAGAGAAGATCTCTTAAGGCAAATGAACACAAAAGAAGAAGACACTCTATTTACTGATTTTTCTATCTAGACAGGCATCTCAGAGCTCCCGAAGCTGTGGTCTTTGAAGACTGGAGCTTTCCACGGAATGACAGGGCTATCTGAGCAGCCAGCAAAGGAAAGAAACCATTGCTAATCCTCAGACCCTTACAACAACCACTCCATGTTTGACTGAAGTCAGTGAAATATATGACATAAAAAAATATTGTAAAGCTTTTGTGTAAAAATTGTTTCTGTACATTTCTATAATATTCTATTTCCCTTACTGAAGAAAACTTAGTGGCCATCAACTGATCATCTGATTAATATACTATTGTTCACAAAGTACTTAGGAAGCAGAAAGAACTATGTAAGACAAGAAACTTGAACTCTAACAACTGACAAAGGCACCTTGTAGGACTTTCAAAAAGAATACCAAGCCAGGATTGGAAGGACTTTTAACTCTGAAATACATGCCCTTTACAGCCAAACAAAATTGAGGCAATCTTACCTGTAAATAGCTTTCTACATCACAAAGTATTCTTATCTAATGTTTGTGGACTGCATTATAAGCACCAAAAATAGCTCAGGTCAGACCAGAGCTCTTAAAATTTCCAAAACATAGTTTAATTTCATCCATGACCTCCCAAATTTAGCAGTATCACTTGATAGCACTCTAATGGGTCCACAAGATTGATAGGACTTTTTGCACTTTTAAAGCTACCAGATTAAAATGAGTAGTAAGTCACAGGGCCAAAATGATTAACATCTAACATGAGCCAGAGAACATAATTACCATAATTCAGGCTTTTACATAGATATCAAATTTTCAAACAACAAAATTCATATAAACAATTACCTGGGGCTTGCTTGAAGACTATTGATTTGGACATTTTCAAAAGCCTGCCATTTGAAACAGATGTCACAGCCAACAATTCCAAAATTCTTTATTAACTCTGTATCAGTGCTATTAATTTCATTCTTAAGATGCTCTATATCCCTGGGTTTTTTCAACACATTATTTAATGAAAATTGTCCCTATATCAGTATGTCATCATTATTACAAAGAAGGAAATTTCCAACTACTGACCCCTAACTCCATTTCTTCGGGTTAGCAAACATGTGACTATACCAGAGCAATAAAAGAAATTTGAGGGGAATATTATAAATTAAGAATCTATGAAGAAAAAACAATGCTTCTTCAAACACCCCAAGCTATGTCTTACTGAAAGAGAATCACTCATGTCTTGGAACTGTACATCACAATAATATCAATTAATTGGAAATTGGAAACACTTTAATAAAATAATTGTGATTCTCTGTGACTTACCTCGTCATCTTTGTACCAGGACAAGCTTTCAGCAGTAAGGACGAACCAGTATCCCTTAGAGCCTCCTTTCATGATGCCAATGTTGCTGATGGTTAACCATCCCTTACGAATCACCTACAAGAGAGCACAGATTGGCAGAGATGTTGAATTTAATGTGAACCAATCGAGAGCATAGGTCTTGTACTAAGTGGAGTTAAAAACAAGATATAAATTGCACTAAGAACAACATTGTTTCCCCAAAGCTCACCCTCTATTGAGCTATTTAAGACAATTTATCTTCCCAAACTACAGATAACTAGAGGGAAATCTCTCCCATCAAATGGACAAAACTAAAATTGCAGACTTATATGGATGGTGGAAGCAAAGCAACTGAAACAGAAAAGAATTGAATGAGGCAGACTAATAGGCTTGTGCTCAGCCTATTTATGGCATTGCTGCTATAATTAAAACATATTTAGTTGATTGGGTGAACAATAATAAACTCTCCAGGCCCACTGCCTCTCTCCCCCCTCCCAGTCCACTGGTCCATTTGTTTGTCTGGTTTGCATCTCATTAGGATTTTTCACCAGAGACTGGCCACCAAATGGTAAAAAGAAGAAACTCAAGTCAACCAATTAGTTCCTTGTTAACAGTTCACCACTCTAAATAAAACTGAATGAGGTTCAAGAAAGCTGAAACAATAAGCAAAAACTAAAAGTTTGGAGCTTCTTAATGATCTAGATTTATCCATCTACTTCTGGTTGTTATTTGTCATGCTAAAAAGCATGTAGCATCCTCATAAAAACCTATAAACAGCTTTTAAATTTTAAAACATATTAATAACTTAGATTATAGCTCTGATAGAAATTATTTATAAATGGCTTTTAAGTGAAAATCTAACTTTTTCTCAGAGTTGCAAAGTTAAGTTCTGCTTTTTCACAGGGCACAGATAACCATCTCCCCTATGCCAGATAGTTTTTGTTGTCATAGAACCAAAAATGAAATACTGTATGGAGTTACATGACACTGTTCTAAATATCAATAATCATCCTATACCTAAATTAATCAATATCCTAGAGACCCTGAAATAGCAAAAAATTTACTTATTTAATGACTACTGAGTGTCAGTTCCTAAATGAAGATGAATTACCTGAATAGATTTTTTAAAATTATTGATAATAAGTTTTCTTGCTAAAGAAGAAAAGTCAATCCTAGGGAAAATTGTGAAATAAGCCAAAGTTGTTATTCTTGATCTTCAAGACTCTCTCCACACCCTCAGTCCTTGCCACCCTTGATTCCCTGCTTCAGCTTTCCCAGGTGTCCATTCTCCTTTCTAATGCTCTGTAACTTCTGTAAACCTCTACACAGAACCTCACTCCATCTCTGACTGAGGCAGTTCTCTCAATTGTTCAAAATTACTCCTGCCTCTTACTCTCTACTTCAGAAAGAAGGAAATAATACTTCTCAAAGTATGGTTTCTACCGACTATATTATAACCATCGGGATGCTTTTCTAAAACACAGATTCTTGGGCCACCCCCAGTCCAAATGAATCAGAATATGTACATATGAAACCCCAGAAGTCTACACTTAAACATGTGTCCAGGGTGATTATTATTCATAGTGAAGTTTGATGGCCACTGCTTGTACACATACAGTCAAAACTTCACTCTCCTACAGCAAGTAATCTCATCTAATTTCTAGTAAGAAGCAAGTGGTCAAATTATTTCACACTAACATTGTTATCGACCCTATGAGGTTCTTACAAATAGCATACTAATCGCAGTACTAAAATGAAAGTATGCTTTCGTGCATCTTTGGATAGAATGGAAGTCTTTCAGTTACTCCATAAATTGCAATGAGCAAATCGCTATTTCACTCCTGGTAGGACAGGCTGTATCCAACAAGGAAAGGCATGAAAGTAGTGCAGTGAACATTTCTAAAGAACCTATCATATGTCAAGATGAAAAAATATGATGATGCCACAATCCTTGCCTCACGAATCTTACAGCTTAGTAGAGAAGGCAGATCCATAAAGATTTAATTTCAATCTAATAGTATAATAAGAAATGTATGTCAAGCAAGGGAAGGGGCACTTGACACAATTTAGGAAGTTGTCATAGGCTTTCTTTGAAGAAATGGTATCTCAGAAGAGTCTGGAAGAGAAACAGAATGCCAGGTCAGGGAGTACAGTAAAACCTTGGTTTGCAAGTAACTTGTCCAGCAAGTATTCTGCAAGACGAGCAAACATTTCTAATAAATTTTAACTTGATAAAGAGCAGTGTCTTGCAATACAAGTAGTACGTGATGCTGAATGTCACATGATCATAATTGAGCCAACGCTTCTTCTCTCTCTCTCTCGTTGTGGAATTGTGGGTGATCGTCTCCCATGCTCAGATGCTTGGTCTCAGGCCATGGTGTTTGGCAGAAATCAGTGATTTTTCAGAACATTAGAAGGTGCCCACAACTGGAACTAGTGTATTTTTTGTCACTTCAAAGGACCTATAGAAGGTCCTTTGCTTTTCCGTACAAGAGTAAGCTTAGGGATACTTTACTTCATTCTAGGTCAGGTTGCCTGCAGACATAGACCCTTTCCTCTGCTGCCTTATTGCCAGTTACATTAAATACAATATATGACAAGAGTTTATTAATACTGTACTGTAGTCAACATCCATGCAATACTGTACTGTAGTCAACATCCATGTATGCAATGGCCTCCATGCAGGAAAAGGTGGAAAAGAAAGGCAGTAAGAAGATGATTACAGTGGAAGTTAAGGAAATCATTGAGCAGTACAAATGAGGTATGTGAGTGGCTAAAATTGCAAGATTTTATAAGAAGTCTACATCTGCATCTCGTCTACAGAGGAAGAGGAGAAAAAGATGGAGGAATCCCTCACTTCAAATGAGATTAGGGAGATGTGTAAAATGTGGGGAACGGTGCAAAATTTTGTAGAAAAGCACCACCCAAATAAAGTTGGAGCGGTGCGAGCGATGAACCTGTTTAATGACAATGCAATGTCACATTTCCGTGAAATCCTCTAAAGGAGGCAAGAGCAAGTGTCATTGGATAGGCTCCTTGTTAAAGCTGCACGAAAAGAAAAAGACTCCATTGAAGCAATAGATAGCACTGATCTGTTAGTGATAGTGAAAGTTGTCCTACATAATAACCCTCCTCTCTCGTCTCCCTCACACCAGCCATGAAGGTTTTCAAAGGTAAGCACAGGTTAACTTGTTTATTTTTCTTTACATTTTGTATTTTCTTTATTATTTTGTATTATATTATGGTATTATAATAATTTTTATGTAAATACTTTTGGGTTGTGAAACGAATTACCTGGATTTCCATTATTTCTTATGGGGAAATTCACTTTGATACATAAGCACTTTGGATTACAAGCATGTTTCCAGAATGAATTATACTCACAAACCAAGGTTTTACTGGAATTTGTTTATCTGTATGAAGAACAAACAGGAACAAAATATGAAAGAGCCACTTAATACAGAAAATGTGTGGTGGGGATGAAGAAGTTGAGGTCGGGGAGGCAGGTAGGGTAAAGTCAGAGTGGATCCAGTTCCATGAGACTCTAAATTTTACTGATCTCACTCCTCCTGGCAGTACTAAAATAAATTTCAAGTACATATATAAATTTATTTTTAAATTATATGTAACCATTGTATTAATAAATTATGTACATCATATAGAAATATACAGAGAAATTTGAAAGTCTGCATGAAGATAAAATCAACCATACTAAAAGTTTTTTATTTTGTGGGGAAAATGTACTTTATGTCTTACATTTACATTTTATTATTACTTCTCAAAAATACAGAGCAAGGGTGCTGGCATCAATATGTATATTAAATATTAATAGGTCCGAATTGCTTTCTTATTTTCTAGATAAAAGTACATATAAGGAGTTATTCTACTATATCCTCCTTCATTCTAGTGGATTTGCACTCTCTCTAAGACAGAGAAACTAGATTATGTAAGCTATTGCAATAACTCAAATGAGAAATGACCAAGGTGTGAACTAAAGCCATGATGTAGTAAGGATGAAAATAAATAAACTTACTGGCGAAATACCCATGAAATAAAATCAACAGGAATTATAACTAGATGAGAGAGAGATTAGTGAATGTAAAGACTCTAGAACTGTACTTTACAGTAGCCACACATGGTCATTGGGCCCTAGTGACTAGTTTCAGTTCAGGTGTTCAAGAAGTGTAAAATGCAACCTAGATTTTGAGAACTTAGTATCAAAAACAAAAACAAAAACCTCGTAACTGTTTTAAGATTTATCATGTATTGAAATAATATTATGTTGAATACATTAGGTTAAATAAAATTGGTTTTTAGTATTCATTCCACTGTTTCAGTTTATTTAAAAAAGTTTTTTCAATGTTTATCATTTTTTGAGAGATAGACACACAGCGTGAGTTGGGGAGGGGCAGAGAGAGAAGGAGACACAGAATCTGAGGCAGGCTCCAGGCTCTGAGCTGTCAGCACAGAGACTGGCACGGGCTTCCAACTCATGAACCATGAGATATGACCTGAGCTGAAGTTAGACACTTAACTGACTTAACCACCCAGGCACCCCTCATTTTATTTTTTAATGTGGCTGTCAGAAAAGTTTAAATTACATATGTGGTTTACATTATATTTTTATTGGACGTTGTGCTGTTCTAAAATGATTTTGAAACTCTTGGGGCTACCAACCTATAAGGAACAGAGGAGAAGAGCCAAGTGTTGGAAAGTAGAGGAGTTGAGGATAAATTCAGCCAAGGTCATGTTGAATTTGACGTACCTGTAGAAAACACACATAGAAGGGACCCGACCTCTGAAGCAAAATGGCAATGTTAGGAGTAGAAATGAAGACTTCCAAGTCCTACATCTGGATATAAATACAGATATATAGATATAGACATAGATAGATGATATAGATATAGATATAGGCAGATATAGATAGATACAGATATGTCAGTTAAAACTGAGTGAAACAGCAGTGGCTCACAGTGGAATCCTGGAGAAATACCAACATTTAAGAAGAGGTCAGAAAAGAGCCTGAAAAGGAATGTCAGAGAAATAATAGCAATAAGGTCATGGAGGCCAAAGGCAAGGAGAACTTCAAGGACAGTGTAGTTGGAAGTGTCAAATTCAACACAGAGAGGGATGTGTAAAGTGCAATGCAGACATCATGGTGTCTTCAGCCATGCCGGTTGCAGTGCTGTGACAGGATAAATCAGAGTTCATTGGATTGAAAGGTGAATGGGGAGTAAAAAATGGAGACAATAATTGAAAAGAGCTCTGTCCAGAGGAGGATGAAAGACAGTTAAAATCAGACACAGGAGCAAAGGAGGTGGTGGCATTGTTGCTGCTGCTGCTATTTTATTGTTGTTTTGGATTCTTTTTTTTTTTTTTTTAAGGATAGTCAAGTACTGAGCATATTTATTGGTTGAAGAGAAATAACAGTACAGAATAAGAGATTGGTGATATAAAAAAAAATAATATAAAGAAGAGGAATGAAGCATAAAGAGTACAGAAAGGGACTGTCCTTCAACAGAAATGGGACTACCTCATTTTGTGAACCTGGAGAGGTTGGGAGAGTAAAGGCAGATGTGCGTCCTTTGTGAGGAAAAGGGTAGAAAGTTTGGGAAGGTTATATTTTATCTTCCCATTTCTCTTGATAAGAGCAGAGACTAAATTATCTGTAGGAGAGTGAGGGTGAGAAGTTGGAAAGAAGGCTTAATGAGAGCATGAAACAATTCCTCAGTAATTGAAAGAGAGTGAACATAACAAGAGTTAGTAAAATATGGCTGACAAAACACAGCACTACAGAATTCATAAAAGATAACATAGGAGAAAAAATCTAGATGATTTTGGGTATAGTGATGCCTTTCTAGATACAGCACCAAAGACATAACCCATGAAGTAAATAACTGATAAGCTGGAATCATTAAAATTAAAAAACATCTGCTCTGTAAAAGACAATTTCAAGAGAATTAGAAGGCAAGTCACGGATTGGGAGAAAATATTTGCAAAAAACCTATGTGATAAAGGACAGTTATCTAAAATATACAAAACTCAAATATTAAAACTCAATAATAAGAAAACACACAACCTGATTAAAAAATGGGCCAAAGACTTTAATAGATGCCTCATACAAATGGCAAATAAGCATACAGAAAGATCCTCCATATCGTATGCCATCAGGGAAATGCAAATTCAAACAATGAGATACCACTACACACCTAATAAAAATGCCCCAAATCCAGAAAACTAACAACCACAAATGCAGGATGTGGAACACCAGGAACTCCCATACCTTTGCTGGCAGGAATGCAAAATGGTACAGCCACTTTGGAAGACAGTTTGGCAGTCTCTTATGAAACTAAATATATTCTTACCATGTGATCCAGAAATCGTGATCCTTAGTATTCACCAAAAGGAGTTAAAAACTTATGGACACACATGCATGTTTATAGCAGCTTTGTTCACAATTGCCAAAATTTGGAAGTAAATGAGATGTCCTTCAGTAGATGAGTGGATAAACACACCATGGTACATCTAGATCGTGGAATTTTATTCAGCACTAAAAAGAATGAGGTATCATGCCATGAAAAGACATAAAGGAAATTGAGATGCGTTTTACTAGGTAAAATAAGCCAATCTAAAAAAGCTATAGACACTGGTAGGAATTTTCCCAAGGGATACAGGAGTGCTGATGCATGGGGGCACTTGTATCCCAATGTTTATAGCAGCACTTTCAATAACAGCCAAATTATGGAAAGAGCCTAAATGTCCATCAACTGATGAATGGATAAAGAAATTGTGGTTTATATACACAATGGAATACTATGTGGCAATGAGAAAGAATGAAATCTGGCCTTTTGTAGCAACGTGGATGGAAGTGGAGAGTGTTATGCTAAGCGAAATAAGTCATCCAGAGAAAGACAGATACCATATGTTTTTACTCTTATGTGGATCCTGAGAAACTTAACAGAAGACCATGGCAGGGTGAGGGGGAAGGAAAAAAAAGGTTAGAGAGGGGGGAGCCAAACCATAAGAGAGTCTTAAAGACTGAGAATAAATTGAGGGTTGATGGGAGGTGGGAGGGAGGGGAAAGAGGGTGATGGGCACTGAGGTGTTGAGTGGAAACCAATTTGACAACAAATTTCACATTTAAAAAAACATGTTAAAAAATAAAATAATAAAATAAATTAAAAGGCTATAGAGTATATGATTTCAACAATGGAATATTCTAGAAAAGGCAAAACTATGGAGACAATAAAAAAAATCAGCTATTGTCAGGGATGAGGGTAAGGGTGGGGGAAGTGATGAATAGGCAGAGCACAGAGGATTTTTAGGGTTAAAACGAATTTGTGTGCTATTATAATGAAGGATATATATATCATTATACCTTTTTCCAAACCCATACAATGTACAACTCTGAGAGTGAACCCTAAGGTAACTATGTATGTTGCGTGAGGATGTACATTCATCCCTGGTTAAAAAAAAAAAATCTGATGAGTTATATGGTAATAGGGGAGGCTACGGATACGTGGAGGCAGAGGGTGTATGAAGAATCTCTGTACCTTGACTCCATTTTGTTGTAAACCTAAAAGTTCTCTAAAAACACAAATTCTTGGGGCGCCTGGGTGGCTCAGCCAATTAGGCATCCGACTCTTGATTTTGGCTCAAGCTGTGGTCTCATGGTTTGTGAGTTTGGGCCCCACATCAGGCTCTGCACTGACAGTGCAGAGCCTACTTGGGATCCTCGCTCTCTCCCCTCTCTCTCTCTCTCTCTCTCTCTCTCTCTGCACCAGTATCCCACTCACTCTCACTCTGAGAATAAATAAACTTTAAAAAATTAAAACAAATAAAAAATAAATAAATAAACATTAAAAATTTTAAAAATAAAAATAAAAAAATAAATTCTTTAAAACAAATGGTGGAAAGCTGAGAATGAAGGCCATAGATTGCAGGGATACAATGTGCATAGTTGTATTATCATCGCCAGCAGTGCTCTACACACTAGAAGCAGAAAAAGAGAAGATAAATGGAAATTGATCTAGCGTTCTGAATTTCTAGGTCCACGTGATCTAAGTACATGGGTGTAAAGATGTTGAAGATTTGGGGCAAAGGACTACTTCAGGTGATCATCCATTCAATCCAGCCCAGGCAGAGAAATGAGACCAGGAGGGGCCTAATAGAAAGGTAGAAAATGGAAAGATGAAGAGACTGGAGATGCTAAGGAGGTTTAAAAAAATGTGCACACCATGTAAGTGAAGACACGAATGGAGTTTTGGGGATTTAAGATGATGTGAAGTAATAACTGGCCTGATCCTACTGGCACCATTGGATTAATCTCTCAAGGATGCACCACTATTTCTAGAAGTGCTGAATGTTATAGCTAAATAGGATACTTAGAAAACATGATTTGGTCCAGTGGATATATTCAATTGTGCTATATGGATATTATGAGTTACTAATCACAGTTAAAATGAAATTTGCAAAGAATTGACAAAAATAATTAGATATTACATTCTATGAAACGACAGTCATTGCATTGCAATAGGCTTTCTCATTTGGAGAAAAAAAAAGAGAGAATGACAGCTAGCATGTTGTGAATGCACATGGCCCACATTCCTTCACAGGCACCCATGGAAGTGTGTCAGTACCAAATGCTGTCAGCAAGTTAAGTTGCTGTCATAAAATATTTAAGAAGCTCTGGCCCACTTCCAGCCCTTTCTGGAAAAGGAAGCATATTTGCCACAAATGGGCTTTTTGTCTTCCCAATGACAGTCAAAATAAGAATCAAGGAAAGGCAATTCCTAAAGTACTCTTTCACAAAAGAATTGAGGGGTGAGAGAAATCACGAAATCAAGGTAAAGCAGCAGAAAAAGATAGGAAAAGGCAAGCATTCAGGAAAAATGGTCAGAATATAAGAGGTAAGAATGTGAGGGGAAATTAAAAGAACAAGACAAAGGAAAACATGGGAGAAAAAGAAGACAAAGACTAAATAAAATAATAACATTTGAACCGAATGACAAGACAAATGGGGTTGATTGTAGATTATTTTCATAGAGAAAGATACGTTAATTTTGCATTCAAATTTAAAATTACAAAAGAAAAATCTACCAACATTCGGTAGAGTAACCATTTTCAGCCTCTTGGTGTTTGAACATCAAATTCTGTTTTGAGCGTCCAAGTAAACAAGAGCAAGAAGGCTCATAATTACATGACTAGAAGGGACCTTCAGAGCTGAAAGGGCGTGTTCATATTTGTAAGGCTTGAATTCAACCATTTAAAAAAATTGTTGCCGTACAATATCACCCAAGCTCCTTTTGCCAAACACAAACTGTGAAAGCAACTGCAAGACCAGTAATGGGGAGAGAAGAACAGCCCAGGCCCTCTCTTAGCGGCAAGCCTACTCTAGAGAGTTCCTACTCTAGCCAGTCCCCTCCATGCTATAAGAACTCAGGCTTTGTCAGGGATGGCAAAACTTACATGTCAGGAATGAGTTTGGACCTCAGCATCTGGCCAGCACCCTGGATCATAAAATTAATACCCAGACAAGGAATAAAATTATGGGGAGAAAAAAAAGTACATGTGGAAAACTTCTAATGTGGCCAAGGCTTTGGGCCTTGAACTTTTGTGAGCAGGGCATTTTAACCTTGGCCTTGGCTTATGGTAAACCATACAAGTTTTTCTCAGCTCTGCAGCTGGCTTTTAACTGTTGCAGCCTAAGAAAAGTTTGCATATCATCAACTGCTCCATATTTTGATGTTGGCTGATTATAAAAGCTTATATATAGGCTTTACCCACAGAGGAGTAGCTGCTTCTGTAAGGGTAGTGTATATACACCGCAGGGCCTATCTGGGTAAATGCTGCACAAACACATGGGCCCAGCAAAGGCACAGGCCAGGCCAGTTGCTCAGCTGGCTGGAAGAGATGTGCCTTTGCAAGCACAGGCATCTTCAGGATATAGTCTTCTTGAATTTGGCTGGCAGAGATTTTTCTAAGCAGGTGTGCCTGAGGCAAGGATTCAATATTAGGGAAAAGAGTCTTTCTGCATATAGGCCCTAGTAGGCCTCAAGAGGGAGAATTCAATTTACTACTTCTAAACTGTAAGGCAGCTGAGGCCCATGTGTATCACAGAGCCCTCTTGAGGTTCTAGCTTTAATTTACCAGGTTCAGGCCCCAGGTGGGAAGTAGGAAGTGTTCAGTGAGCTTCCCTCAATGCCATTCTTTATCTGAGGTCAGGGCAAACTGTAGAGAACTAACCTTGACTCGTGTGGCTTATTTACAGACTCAAGGGTCACCCTTCATGGCAGCACAAGTTCACAAGCCTGCTCTGGATTAATTATACAGGCAGGAGAAAGTCTCCTTACAAGGCCAGGGCTTTGAGATCAAGAAATGATGTAACAATGGGGCGCCCGGGTGGCGCAGTCGGTTAAGCGTCCGACTTCAGCCAGGTCACGATCTCGCGGCCCGTGAGTTCGAGCCCCGCGTCGGGCTCTGGGCTGATGGCTCAGAGCCTGGAGCCTGTTTCCGGTTCTGTGTCTCCCTCTCTCTCTCTGCCCCTCCCCCGTTCATGCTCTGTCTCTCTCTGTCCCAAAAATAAATAAACGTTGAAAAAAAAATTTTTTTAATAAAAAAGAAATGATGTAACAAGAGGCAGGAAGGGAAACATAAAGGCATAGGAAAAATTCTGAGCTTTTGAATACACTGCACAGTAGAGGGAGGGAACTCAACTAAGACCTGGGGACTAGGGTTGCCACCACTGCGGAGTCCTGAACACTGCAACAGACAGCAATGTTTCAGTGTCCTTTTCTCAGACTACGTGAACAGATGGCTTTGCCCTTGGTGGCTAAGTGCACAGTGGCAAGAATAACTTCTTAGGGAGAGAATCTACCCCCAGTAAATTTATAGGTTCACAAACAACTAGAAAAAAACTGTTTGACAGCCTGGTAGGGCTGAAACCAGAAAGGTTTCCTCTGTCTACCCTCTCTCTTCCCGATACCCCTAAATGTCTGTTGTAGTCAATGGCCACAGCTACAAAAGGGTACAGGAAGTAGTAATCAAAACAGTATGGTACTGGAACAAAAATAGACACACAGATCAGTGGAATAGAAGAGAGCCCAGAAATAAACCAATACTTTTATGATCAATTAATCTACGACAAAGAAGGAAGAATACCAATTGGAAAAAGACAGTCTCTTCAAAAAACGGTGTTGGGAAAACTAGACAGCAACATACAAAAGAATGAAACTGGACCACTTTCTCAAACCATATGCAAAAATAAACTCAAAGACCGGGGTGCCTGGGTGGCTCAGTCAGTTAAGCCTCCAACTTAGGCCCAGGTCATGACCTCGGGGTTCATAAATTCAAGTCCCGCATCAGGCTCTGCGCTGACAGCTCAGAGCCTGGAGCCTGCTTCAGATTCTGTGTCTCCCTTTCTCTCTGCCTTTCCCCTGTTTACGCTCTCTCTCTCTCTCTCTCTCTCTCTCTCTCAAAAATAAATAAATATTTAAAAAATGAATTAAAGACCAAAATGTAAGACCTGAAACCATAAAAATCCCAGAAGATAGCACAGGTAGTAATTTCTCTAACATTAGCCATAGCAACATTTTTCTAGGTATGTCTCCTAAGCCAAAGGAAACAAAAGCAAAAATAAGCTATTGGGACTACGCCAAAATCAAAAAGCTTCTGCACAGCAAAAGAAACAATCAACAAAACAAGACAACCTACTGAATGGGAGAAGATATTTGCAAATGGTATATCTGATAAGAGGTTAGTATTCAAAATTATATATTTTGAACTTACACCACAATACCAAAAACCACAGATAATCCCATTAAAAATGGGCAGAAGACATGAACCTTCAAATGGCCAACAGACACGTGCAAAGATGCTCAATATCACTCATCACCAGGGAAATGCAAATCAGAACCAAAATGAGCTATCACTTCACACCTGTCAGAATGGCTCAAATCAAATATTAAAGAAACAAGTGTTGGTGATAACGTGGAGAAAAAGGAAAGCTCATGCACTGTTGGTAGGAATGCAAACTCATGCAACCACTGTGACAGTATGGAGGTTCCGCAAAAAATTTAAAGTAGAATTACTGTATGGTCAAATAATTGCACTACTGGGTGCAAAACTAACAAAAACGCAAATTAAAACAAAAACACTAATTCAAAAAGATATACACTCTGTATGTTTATAGCATCATTATTTATAATAGCCAAAATATGGAAGCAATTCAAGTGCCCACTCATAGATGAATGGATAAAGAAGATGTGGTATATATATATATATATATATATATATATATACATACACACACACATATATATACACACACACACACACAAAGAAATATTGCCGAGTCATAAAAAAGAATGAAATCTTGTCATTTGCAACAAGATGGATGAATCTAGAAGGATAAATGCTAAGTGAAATAAGTCAGTCAGAGAAAGACAAATATCACATGATTTCACTCATCTGTGGTAATTGAGAAACAAAAGAACAAAAAAATAGAGGAGAAAACAACAACAGACTCTTAACTATAGAGAACAAACTAGTGGTTACCAGAGCGGACAGGGAGGATGGGTGAAATAGGTGATGGGGATTGAGAGTATAATTATCATGAACCACTATCACTGAATAATATGTAGAGTTGTTGAATCACTATATTGTACATCTCAAACTGATATAACACTATATGTTAATGATACTGAAATAAAAAATATGAAGTACTTAGCAGCTTCAAACCAAAAAGAAAAGAAAGGGTAGAGGAACATAAATATAGCCTGGGATAACTGCTTTAGACCAAGGAATCTATTTGTCTTAATAAATCTGGTTGATTTGGAGCTAGTGCTGTGATTATCTTTCATGGCCCACCTTTGCTCTATCTCTGAAGTAAGGGCCACAAGAGATGATTTCAGCTTCAGAAGTCCAGTAAGAACAACCCATTTTTGTGGAGGCTGGCTCAGAGTGTAGCTTCTGGAGGAACCCCAACTCCACTGAGGCAAGACCTTCCTAGCCTGAAGCCCAGAGAGTATGCACTGGGGATGTACTTGAACTTGATGTTCCACAAGTCCCTTAGACTTTACAAACTCTTGCAGTGATGTAATCTGTGGACTGTAATTTCTGACAACTTCATAGCAGGAGCGAGTTCATATTTGCATTAAGGACATGTCTATTTTGTTGATATTTTATTACTGAGTGTTAATACATTATAATACATTAAGATGCTATATGATCACTGCAGAATCTCTATAGGCTACAATATGACTGGATGTAATTTGAAACAGAAAACAAGATGAGGAAGAAACATTTAAGTACACACTGGTCCCGGATTGAATTTTACTGATGTACTGTTTTGACCCATTTCAGAGCCTTCTATCCACTACAGGTGCTTGGAGGACGCCAAAGTCATGGTTAGTGTGGGAGGACTGGCTTTAAGAAGCAGGAGCAGGACTAGTAGACTGTTGATCTCTTCCCACAAAGGGGGCTAGCCACACTCCTGGTTAACCACTGACCTACCCCTTTAACCCAATGGAACAGAAGATGAAGAAAGCTAAAGAGTACTGCAGAGTAGGGGGTGGGGTGGCATTCCTGTTGTCTACTCACTCATCTCCGTCCCCCCCCACACACACACACACAGGAGTAAAGTGACTTCTCAGATTGCTTTATCTAGGAGGCCAAATAGGGAAGTGTAGTCAGGACTGTTCTCTCTCCCATTGTCTCCCCTATTCATCTTGGGAGCTAACCTGCCCACAGACAACACACACCTAAGAGAGAAAAAGAAGGGGCTTATGCTTGTAGTTTTAAGAGGAAGTTTAAGTCAGCAACCATGTTCAAAGGTCTTTCTCACCTAAGACACTCCATAAGTCAGTCAACTGGTATTTACTGAATACCTTTGATGGCCCAGGCACTGTGCTATGTGCCCTGCCCCCATGATCACAAATGAGGACCACCGTGACTACGCCCAGATATGTCTTACCATGGGCTGACAATGTAACAAACTGATTTTCACATCCGGTGAACTAATCTCATGACTGGGATAAAGAAGCTGTGAAACAAGCAAATAAGGTGGAGCATATTGAAAGAATAATCAAACTGAGACATGAAATTATCAAATATTTTATGACAAATTGTTTAGTGACATTTGTATGTTTGGATGTTCCTTTCATGGTTTTAACTTTCTAGGAAATCAGAACAGCATTTCACAAGTATCTAAAATAGGCAAAATTAGGAATACAATTTGACTCCATTTCTTGGAACTCCAGGATAATAACAATAATAACATTTACTAAACACAGCCAGGCACTGTGCTAAAAGTATCACGCTTATTATTTCTTTTAATCCACAGAATAATCCTTTGAGGAAGGTAGTATTTTCCTTATACGACCAATGAGGAAACTGCACTCAGGCTCCTGTTTTACTGCCAAGCCCCTCCTTGTAGCCAACAGGCCTTCCTCATAGGAGCTTAGGCACCATTGTCTATTTTGCTCCACTTGATTCAGCCTCTTAATGTTTGCATAAAAGAAAGTCTCTCTGGTGGTCTGATCTCAGAGCCCCAGGCTTTAACCCACAACATATACAGGGATGTTGACTGGCAGTATTGTTTCTAACAGCAGGCAAACGGAAACAACCTATTTGCCTAAATTGAAACTGGCTACTAGAGTATGATATAAACATCTGACGTTAAACTGAGGGAACTGGGCAAAATGGGTGGAGGGGAATGGGAGATATATGCTTCCAGTTATGGAATGGATAAGTCCTGGGAATAAAAGTTGCAGCATTGGGAGTATAGTCAATGATACTGTAATAACAATGTAATAGGACAGATGGTAGCATAATGTATAAACTTGTCAAATCACTAAGCTGTACACCTAAAAGCAATGTAATATTGTGTGACGACTATACTAAAAAAAAAAAAATATAGGAATAGGGTCAAGGTCAAAGGTTCAGTCCCTATTTCAACCAATGGGTTCATCATTCTGTTCTGTGGTTGCAGAATGTACCCAATCCTGGTTAGTCACATTACAAAATAATAATAATAATAGTAATATATATATATATATATATATATATAGTATATGTAGTACACACACATATATATACTGTATATATAGTATATAGTATTATACTATATATACTATACAGTAATTATAGTAATAGCAATAATTTTTGCACTTACTCTAGGTGTTAATTAAAACCAGATAAGATGATATTTGAAGTTTTTCTATCCTCCATTGTTTTAGGAATTTAATAAATTCTCAAGGTTTCTTATGGTTAAAAAAAAATAAGCTGAGCAAAAACACTGAATGCAAGACATGAGAAAATAGTTTCGTCAAAGAGTGCTCATATGAGACAGGACTCTATATAGTCATACTGTTCAGGATTGTCTTCAGGCTCCAACACCTGCTGGCCAGGTAACATTGTGCGAATCTCTGCCTCAACTTCCTCACATGTAACATGGGGTTATAATAACAACTGTAACACAGTTTTTGTGAGAATTATGAGTTAACAAATGTAAAGGACTTAGATCAGTACCTACTAATATTATTATATGTGTATTATTTCATTTATATTTTTTAATGTAAGGACAGAAAAAAGACATATATACCATATGTTAACTGTGATTGAAAATTAGTGGTAAGATATAAAGTTATATTTATTTCCTCCTTCAGTCTTCCTATATTCTCCATTTGTTCCTACAGTATTCATGCTATTAAAAATGCAAGTTGCAGCGGTGCCTGGGTGGCTCAGTCAGTTAAGTGTCCAGTTCTCCATTTTGGCTCAAGTCATGATCTCACACTTTCGTGGGTTCGAGTCCCACATTGGGCTCTGTGCTGGCAGCACGAAGTGTGCTTGGGATTCTCTTTCTTCCTCTTTCTCTCTGCTCCTCCCCGCTTCCACTGTCTCTGTCTCTCTCAAAATAAATACACTTAAACAAATATATTAAAGATGCAAGTTGCCATCACATGTTGCTTGCTTAAAAGAGGCAATTTCTTGAGATTCCCTTTAATGTTGGAAAACTGAGGCAGATGATAAACAAGTGCGTAGTGAGTTAACTATAGCACAACTTAAAAAGAAGTAATTCTGGAATATTATATGGGAAATCACCATGATGAAGGAAGCTTGACTATTTTAAATAAGGAACTGATTTGATTGACTAAGAACATATTAGTAGTGTACAATAAAACTGATTGAAAATAAGGAAATGTCATTTAATATCTGTATCAAATCCCTCTTTTATATGAAGATAAAGGTGCCAAAAAGATAATGACTTTCTGGTTTCTCTGTAAAATCCAACCTTTACCTAACAAAACTGGCATGAGTTTGAATTTTAACCACGTAAAAAAAAAATCTTTTTTTAAGTTAAGCTGAACTCCAAGTTATTGTTTTATGAAATAAGCTCACAAAGATAACCTTGACGATCCCCTTTTCCATTTTGTTTCTGGACCCCCCAAACCTACAAGGACTACTTCTACGGTGCCTCCATTGGATGGCCTCCATGAATCTTCCATTCATCTCACCCCATTAAAACACCTTAAACTTCTTCTCACCGAGTCTCACTTCCAGAACATTAGCCTTTGCTCACATAACGACTGCATTTTTCATGCCTTTGTGGCTCAGCATGCTACTGTACCTTCTTGATTCTCAAAATTACTCATGAAGAATTTCTTCTCTTCTCATCATATCCCTGAATTTTCTCAGTTGCCTGTTTATGCATTGTTTCTGCAACATGCACTACTATTTCTGAAGAGTTCACTAAGAATCAGCTGTTTATTCTCAGAGTTTACTTACCTAAACAGAGCTCTACAAGATCTAAGCCATTAACCATGATGAAAATCAGGGCACTACTTTTTTCACTTTTTTCCTGCGTATTTTTTCCATGTGCAGAGCCTCCTTTGAAGTTAATAGGAGCCCTCCATGTGGAAAAGATTCCAAATGATACAAAACAGAATGGGAACTAAGCTCGTCATGTATTTCTCCCATTCAAGGACAAAAATATACACACATAAAGGAAAAGATACCTCATAATTAGCAAGGTCTGAGTAGAATTAGGGATATTTTACTAAAAATAATTCAGAGAGCTTCTTTAAGAGAGAAAAGAAGAAATCACCTTAGTAAATATTGGGTCATTTAATAGAAAGTTACTGAGTAATTTATATGTGTCAGCACACTGAAAATATAAGGATAAACCCACCCCCAATACAAAAATAAAAATAGGCACAGTCCCTGAACTTCATGGAGCTTATACAAAAATGGGAGAATAGACACTAAGCGAAGACTCGCACAGGCACATGTACTATCACAGCTGTGATTGGTGCTGCCAGGAATTGGTTCAGTACTTTAAGAGCCCTGACCTTCACGGGGTATGCGAGGAGATGAACTTGAAAATTTTAAAACTTACACTAAAATCTGAAGAGTTTGGGGTGGGAGCATGGGATCAGGTGGCCACAGCACAGAAAGCAAGAGCGGGCCCTTGCAAAACAAGCCTGGAAAGGAGGCAGACCATGCATGGTTGTGTGATTTATGTGAAGAGATTTGGTCTTTATTCTGAGAGGAACGGGAAGCCTTTGAAGTGTTTCAAGTAGGGCAGCAACATAAGATTTGCATCATGAAAATTTCCCTTCTAGCTCTGGTTTGGTGAAGAGATTAGAGCGAGGAGAAAGGAGGCAGGGAAAGTGGATAGAATCCTAAGTTCTAGACAATGGTAACTTTGATGACAGTGGCAGAAATGGGCATAAAGACAAGTGGGCAGATTTGAGGAATATATAGGAGGAAAAGGCAATGCGACAATGATAAACTGGAGATGGAAGATGAAAGAGAATAAGGTGTCAAGGGAGAGAATAAGGTGTCGAGGACGACACCCAAGGTTTAAGTTTCTGAAACTGGACAGCCTATGGAGGCAGGTTCACTGAGAGAGAGTAAAAGAGCCATCTTTATGGAGGAAATAAGTCATGGGTTCAGTGTGGGCATGTCAAAATGTGAACATGTAAAATAAACCATTTGCTATAGAGAAGTCTTGATCAGATACACAGAGTTGTAATTGTTGACTGTGGGTGTGATTGAAGCTATAGGTATGAAAAAAATGACATAAAGTGTAAGTTTGAGTAAGAAAAGAAGACGACCCTGGACTGAGGCTTGAGGAAAACCAACATGTAAAGTCTGGGAGGAGAAGATGAACCCACAAAGGAGACATGAGTGGCTAGAAGCTGGGAGAACAAAATAGGGGATACTGCACCCACAGAAATCAAATGAATGATTTAATATGACAAATGGATGGAAAAGGTCAAATGCCACTGTGAGAGAAAGTGAAATTCAAAATTTTAAAAATACTCAGAAAATACCCCCCAAAATTGATTTGGGTAACATGGAGGTTACTGAAGAGATAATACTCAAAATATTTAACAACCAGTATGGGATCATCCTGACCAATGTGAAAAGGTGTGGGGGTCACAGTGCTGGAGCAGAACACTGCAGACCTCCTTCTGTACCTGATCTTTGCCTCTAATTTCTAAATAAAGAGGAAAGTTGGGGGATTCTGAGAAAGAAGCCTCAGTGTCTCTGATAATAGACAGGCACTTGGGGGAGCAAGCAGCGAAATAACTGGTATAAAAGCTTTCAATATTTGAACAACCACTGTGGTTCCACTAATAAACACATGCTGGCTGCACAACCTTACCCAGCATTGTTTGTGTGGCTTGGGGGAGAGGGGAAGCTGCCAGACTGAAATGCATGAGTGATGGAGTAGAAAGTCTCCCAGGCAACCCTGATTTCATATTGATAAATCATACCTTTACATCTTCTAAATGCAGAAAAACATTGTTCCAAAATTAAAAAAAAAAAAAGAATTGTCCAATGAAGAAAACATTATCAAAGAGATATATTAAAAAGCTCCTGGTGGGGCGCCTGGGTGGCGCAGTCGGTTAAGCGTCCGACTTCAGCCAGGTCACGATCTCGCGGTCCGGGAGTTCGAGCCCCGCGTCAGGCTCTGGGCTGATGGCTCAGAGCCTGGAGCCTGTTTCCGATTCTGTGTCTCCCTCTCTCTCTGCCCCTCCCCCGTTCATGCTCTGTCTCTCTCTGTCCCAAAAATAAATAAACGTTGAAAAAAAAAAATTTAAAAAAAAAAAAAAAAAAAAAGCTCCTGGTGGGGTGCCTAGGTGGCTCAGTCGATTAAGCGTCTGACTTCAGCGCAGGTCATGATCTCACAGTTCATGAGTTCAAGCTCCACGTTGGGCTCTGTGCTGACAGCTCAGAGCTTGGAGCCTGCTTTGGATTCTGTGTCTCCCTCTCTCTCTGCCCCTCCCCTGCCCTCCTCTGGCTCTCTTTCTTTCTCTCAAAAATAAATAATAAAACATTTTTTAAAATTACAAAAAAAAAAAAAAAAAAAAACCTCCTGGAAATTTTCTCATGAAGAGAAGCAACAAGATGGATTTTATTCAATCAGTCAGGCCAAAGTGTTTTGAAGAACAAAGCCCCTGACACACTGCCTTATACAAAACAGCCATTCAAAAAGTGTTAGCTATTATTATAATAAGATTATAAAAAAATATGCCAGAGAGTGATAGGTAGAAGTATAACAATTCCTGGGTAATATAACACTCTAAGAAAAAGAAATCAAGGGATGCCTGGGTGGCTCAGTTGGTTAAGCATCTGACTCTTGATTTTGGCTCAGGTCATGATCTCATGGTCTGTGGGATCGAGCCCCTCATTGGGCTCCATGCTGACAGTATGGAATCCTGCTTGGGATTCTCTCTCTCCTCTCTCTCTGCCCCTCCCCTGATTTCATGCTCTCTCTCTCCCTCAAAATAAATACACTTTAAGAGAAAAATAAAAAGCAGTCAATCTATGATACTATTTTAGTGAATAATTAAGTTCTATTAGAATCTCTTCCTTCCCTGGACATTTATTTTGTTCATTATCTGAATTTAGCACTTATAGCATCTTGTCTTGAATTACTTACGATCGTGTTTACCTTGCTTCCATTTTCCCAATTAGATTACAGCTTGGCTGAAAGCATGGATGTTCTGGGTTTGCGTGTCAATTCTGCTGTCTACTAGCTGCATGGACCTGGGCCACGTACTTACTCTAACAAATCATTTTTTTTCATCTGAAAGTTGGAGCTAAGAGTCCTAACTCAAGTAGGTACTGTGAGTACTGGATGAATATACATAAAGCAATCAGTAGAATGTCTGGGATCTGATAAATGTTCAATAAATGGTAGATATCATTGTGAAGTAGAGATTATCACTGGCCTGACCCCCAGAATTCAGGAAACTTCTAAGTAGAAGCCTCAACCTCACCTTTTAGAAACTAACTAACTGCTATAATCGAAAAAGAAATATTTGAGGATGACGCCTGTGCAGATGAATCAGGAGGTGCCAGAAGTGCCCAACAGTTATTTCAGACTCATTATAATAAAATCCCCCTCTGGATGTTCATCCCAAACCCTAATAAAAAGACCCTGCTTTCCCCTGTTGGGGGAGTCATGGCTTTGGCCATGATTCCCCGTGATTACCTTGTTTGTAGAATTAAAGTAATCTTGGGAGGTAACTCCACCTCATATAGTCTATGTCTATATCTATAGTTCACCAAGGAGAACACCCACTTTGGTTGACCCAGTAACATAATTTTGCTTTATGCTCCTTTGGAATACTTATACTTTCCTCAGATCATAGGTTAGTAAATAAATCATTGGTACAATAGCTCTAAACCAGGGGCAAACCCAACACCAAGGGCTTTTTGTAAACACATAACAGGTAGACAGTGCAGTCTGGGAGACATCTACTAAATAAAGGTCAAGAATGATAAATGAAGAGCTCTTCCATCTAAAATGATGATAGCACCTGCTGGAGTCTAAATACAATCCATAATTGGGTGATTAGCTCTAAATGTTAATCAAATTTAAATCATGCATTATTTTTCTGGTGGCATATTTAGGTGGGAAACTTGAATGGTCATTCTAGGCAAGCCTGAAGTGACAACTGTGAGTAACAACTACATTCTTAAGATCCATTTTCCCCCTCAGGATGACAAAAAGTGATGTTTAAAATTAATGAGCAGTTTGGGGGCGCCTAGGTGGCTTAGTTGGTTAAGTGTCTGACTTTGGCTCAAGTCATGATCTCATCGTCTGTGGGTTCAAGCCCCGCATCGGGCTCTGTGCTGACAGCTCAGAGCCTGGAGCCTGCTTTGGATTCTGTGGCCCCCCTCTCTGCCCCTCTCCTGCTCATGGTCTGTCTCGCTCTGTCTCTCAAAAATAAATAAATTTAGCAAAAAATTAAAATTAATGAGTTTTGATATATTCTACATGTTCTCTTCTGCATGTCAACCTCACCGTTTATAAGTCATTATTTTATAGGTAATTTACATCCCTGACCATTTACTTCTAGATTTTAAAACATGTAACTTTTTCTTTCATTCAACAGTTATTTTTTGGACACCTATAATGAGCAGTCTCTAAGTGAGACACAGAGAATTTAGCAAAGAAAATGGCAACTACAGCCCCTGATCTCAGGTTTTAAGGGCAAGTGAGGGAGAAGATTAAACAAAGAAAAGTACAGACACTGGGTGAGAAAAATACATGTTCTTATGGAAACATATAGGAGAGAACTGAAAATAGTGCCGAAGTCAGGGAAGTTACTCCTAAGGGAGCGATGTTTAAACTAAGGAAAATAACAAGATATTATTCAGGCAAAAAATGGAAAAGATGTTCCAAGTACAGAAAAAAAGCACATCTAAAGCCCCACCTGGGATAGAGTCAGAACCACTGAGGGCACTGACTGAAGGTCACTGTTGCTGCAGCACAGAATTCGGGAATGCTAGTGGCAAGAGAAGGAGCTAGAAGTAGTCAAGGGATAGAAAAATGGATGCTAAAGTTTGGACTTTATCCTAAAAGTAAAGAAAAAGTACTTTTGAGTGGTTGTAAGCAAGGGTGTGACATATTCAGATTTTTTTTGTTTGCACCAAAACAAAACAAAACAACACAAAGCAAAACAACATCTGATGTTTTACTCGTTTGTCATTTCAGCAAAAAGTTTTAGGAGAGTGTTGGATTCTGGTTAAAGTGTTTTAATTATAATTATTTGTGGATTTTAATTAACTCATATTATTCCTGATCTCCTTAAACATGGCAAATTGAAAATTGGCTGTAACTGAAGATACTCTGTGAGAGAACTTAATAAAGTGAGTTTCATCTAACAGATGAAATCCTGATTTCTACTGAAAACCAAAGAACATATAAGTAACAGGCATTTTGATTTCTGATGGGAAATGGAGAGGCCCTGGTAAATATCAGTCATCCAGAGCAGCTATTTTGCTTAATCCCGTAAACTAGTTGCAGATGTTGGCTCAAACAGCTAGGCTTTGCATGTGTAATTTAAAAATTGTCTCATATTTCTAAACCTGACTCCGTATGCACCGGAAATCGGTGACATGAATTATGAACTTCAGGAAGAGGAGAAGTACAAGAAATACCAGAAGTGATAGGAGATAATATTCGGAGCAGTGGTCGAGCTATGTGCACAGGATAACTGAAGGATGACACGGTTCCTTCCTCTAGGACGTGGATCCTGCAACCAGGCATTTGAAAATGAAACCCTACAAGTGGATGTACCAAACAAGAGGAAGTCATTTATAGATAGTTGAGTTCTCAAAAACAAATCCTCCTTTTCCTTTCCCCTCCTCCTCTTTACAGCAGGTCAACAGGAAGACCAGAGTTGCTGGAGAAGTTAAAAACTTTCGAAGAGAAAAAAACTGAGAATACAAATGTATGCTAACACTTCCTTACCTTAATTAAGAAGATCATTTTTAGTAGACTGGGGCAGGAAACAAGAAAGTGAGTTACTATTATACTAAGGTTTTATTTATGTTAGTGCTTACTCATAAAAGACATTTATGAAAAGTCAATAAGGACTTGAATTAAAACTTAGAAAAGGAGCTGGCGGTGGTAGAAGTCCATATATAAAGATTTCATATTGCATTGTAGACCAAGAATAACCATAGGTATTAGAAATGACTTAAATTATGATGACGACATCATTTCAGATTCATATTTGCATTTCCCAAGCTCATTTTTATTTATGTACACTCTTCCCAAGCAGTGCTCCGTTCAGGCAATAGAAAAGGCAGTGCATCAAAAAATCTACCCACAGGAATAATCCATCATGCACTAAGAGTGTAAATAACCTCACCAGAGTCAGGACGAAAACTTCGGCCAATTATTTGGTGAGGCAAACGCACAGTGCAAAGCTTCAAGGAATTCAGATTCATTTATGAAACTAGGACACTCATTTCGTGAAGAGGGAACATTCACCCTGTAGAATTCAGCCTAACAGAATTCCCTACTAAGAAGAGGAATGGGTTGGTTATTGAGTCAAAAAGATTTCATAGGAACCTTAGGGGTAAGACATTTTATTTCTTAGTTTTGCTAAGATTCTATATGTTTACAATTTGGTTAAGAGACCACCGCTGAAAAGTCTTACATAATTATATACTTATATAATTAGGAAATATATACTGCTAAACAAATAAACCACATTGATCTTTCCAGGAGTTTTCAGATAAATCTGAGCCCAGGATTAAGTCTTTCAAGCTGTTAGGACCACTGCAATTAAATCACAAGGATGAAAGAGTGTATTAGGAATTACTATTAATTTTCTTAGCTGAGAAAATAGTGGTTTGGACATAAAGCAGAATGACTTTTTCTTAAGAAATGTGGGGGCTGGAGTATTTGGAGATGAATTGTCATGATGCCTGCCACTTACTTACAAATAGTACACACACACACACACACACACACACACACACACACACACACACACACACACAGATACAGCAAACATGACCAAGAGTTAACCTCTGCTAAATCTAGATAGTAAGTATATATGGACATTCACAGAACTATCCTTCTAGCTCTTCTGTATATTTGGCAAATTTCATAATGTCATGTCAGAGTAAAGACCCAGCCCTATCATTTGCAATGAAGTAACCTTAAGAAAGTCACTTTAAGACTGCGACTCTACGTTCTTCATCAATCAATAGGGACAATGATAACCAAACTTTCATAAAGCTCTTGAAAGTATTCAACAAGAATACTTTGGTATTTCAACATAGAAACCTTGGTTTTAATGCTTGGCCCCTAAAAGCACTCAATAGATGCTAAACATTAGCATCATTAGAAGACACTGAACTGAAACACCTCCTGGTCTTTAAACAAACAGACAAACAAACAAACAAAGTTATGCCACATTAGTGTTTAGAATTGCTCTGGCCTTTCACATAATACAAACTAACATGAGAGACCAATGTATGCTATTAAACCTATGTCCACTGACTTTAAATAAAGATGAAATTTCAATATTAAAAAAAATTACAATCACCATGCAAACTACTCCCAAGGGAAAGTTAATATGATTCCACAGAAGCTTTAAGAGACCTGCTCATTGAAATGTCTGGAGAGAGAAGAAAAGGAGGGAATCCATAAAGGGATAAGGGATTTACGGCAAGTAGAATTTTGAACTGACATGTATAGCTATAATCTGGGAAATCTGAGACCCTAAGATCAGAAGATATATACTTTTTAAAAAATATAATTTATTGTCAAATTGACTTACATAAAATACCCAGTGCTCATCCCAGCAAGTGCCCTCCTCAATACTCATCACCCATTTTCCCTCTCCCTCAACACCCCCCATCCACCCTCAGTTTGTTCTTTGTATTTAAGGGTCTCTTGTGGTTTGCCTCCCCCTCTCTCTGTTTGTAACTACTTTTTCCCCTTCCCTTTCTCCATGGTCTTCTGTTAAGTTTCTCAAGATCCACATATGAGTGAAAACATATGATGTCTGTCTTTCTCTGACTGATTAATTTCACTTTCACTCAGCATACCTTCCAGTTCCATCCATGTTGCCGCAAATGGCATGATTTCATTCTTTCTCATTGCCAAGTAATATTCCAAAGAACCACATCTTCTTTATCCATTCATCTACTTTTTTGAGAAAAAAGTAAAATTGTTCTCACATAGGATTATCCCATGACAAAATAACATTTAAAAAAAATTACAATAAAATGTCCCAGCAATTTACACTAATGCTGGGATTAATGCTCTGACATTTAGGTAGCTTGACAACGAGGTTCAAGATAAAGCAAGTCTGTACTGATGCCTAGAAAGGAGCCCACAGGCTGATCACAGATCCTCCTGTATCTAAACTGACATGGTCAACATCAGCTTTCTTTCCTAGGAGCATTCTCAGCATTCTTCAGCATTCTCTTGGTGAAATATCTTGAGAATGTAAGGATGTCTCTGTATTTTGAGGATCTTGGGCTAAACACTAACTAAGGAAAAGTTCTATAATGTTATTGCACTGAGTATGAAAAGATTCATGCTTCAGGGACAGAAACTACAATTTGTCTTGGTCATGGTGAATTGGGAGCATACTTATGTTGAGCAGATTTGATTTCAATATGGGAGGCAATGAACAAAAACAACAAAAGAGCTCTATTGGAAATATATACAAAAATTTCTCAACTTCTTTTTCTATTTTCACTGTGATAGCGAACCAGTGACATCCTTTCAAAAAGACCTTCCGGGAAATGGGCAGAAAACATGAATAGACACTTCTCTAAAGAAGACACCCAGATGGCCAACAGGCACATGAAAAGATGCTCAACGTCGCTCCTCATCAGGGAAATACAAATCAAAACCACACTCAGATATCACCTCATGCCAGTCAGAGTGGCCAAAATGAACAAATCAGGAGACTATAGATGCTGGAGAGGATGTGGAGAAACGGGAACCCTCTTGCACTGTTGGCGGGAATGCAAACTGGTGCAGCCACTCTGGAAAACAGTGTGGTGCCGCCTCAAAAAATTAAAAATAGACCTACCCTATGACCCAGCAATAGCACTGCTAGGAATTTACCCAAGGGATACAGGAGTACTGATGCCTAGGGGCACTTGGACCCCAATGTTTATAGCAGCACTCTCAATAATAGCCAAATTATGGAAAGAGCCTAAATGTCCATCAACTGATGAATGGATAAAGAAATTGTGGTTTATATTCACCATCTTCTTAAAGCTCCCAAGTAACTGCCACTCCCCAGGCAGTTAACAACCACCCCAGCTTCCTGTTTTATCAAGCAAATTGAGATGATCAAGAATAAGGCATAACAACCTTTCTCCTCAATTTCTGTGACATTTCTGTTTCAGTAGGAATTTCTGTGACATTTCTCTTTCAGTAGGAATTTCAATAGTATTGCATATTCACTCATCTTCTTTTTCATTAATTTCTAAACATATTCATTTATTTTTTAAAGGATAACTTTATGTCATAGGCAGAATATACTAATCTTTAATTAAATAGCAGGAAAACTAATTCAGTGGCAAAAGAATCACCTCCTAATGATGAAATCATGTTTATGCTAGAAAAGCAAGGATGGTTAGTAAATAATACATTACATAACTTGTTCAATATGTAAGAGCATAATAATCTCAATTAAATGCTCATTTCTGAAAGAGAATGTCAGATACAGAGAAAAAGATGAATTCATTTCTTTATCACAATAAATCTATTTTAAACTATAAGCTAAAATCAAATGATAACAAACATTCATTCCTATTAAACATTCCCATTACAAACAGGTAAGATAAAAATTATAATTAAATGAAAAATTATTAGAGAATCCAGTCAATTCCCACTGATACACAATAAGTGCTTAAAAATCAATAGTATCACATAGCAATAAATAATTAGTATACTTAAAAAACATTTCCTTCATAATCACAGCATAAGGGTATTTCTACATTATTTTACATTGTAACAATAAATGTGTATTTACCTACATTAAGGGAAAAAACAGGAAATTATAATAATTAACTGAAGAAATCACCATCTGATTGGATGGGATAAAAGAATGTGAAACAATAGGATTTTTTCTCATAGTAATTTATAGGCTTTACAAATATCTTATCAAAATTCAAATAGAATTGTAGTTGGAACATGACAAGATTTTAATCTTCAACTAAAAGAATGAGTAATGTACAAAAGGAAAATACAGTTTTTAAAAAGAGGAGTAATGAAAGGAAATGACCTAGCAGATATTAAAATGTATTAGACAGCTGCAATAATTTAAAAGTAGGTCACTGTACAAAAATCAACAAATGGCGGGACAGGATACAAAACCCAGATACAGATCCTAGGATAAGAGCTCATCTATGACCTGGACTGGGGCCAGAATTCTGCCATTTATCCACTGTATGACCTAGAGTGGACTAGTTAACTTTTCTAAGCTTGAGTTACATCATTTATAAACAGAAGAAACAATGCAACCTACTTTATAAGGTGTTGTAGAAATGTAAGGATTGCACTTAGTGCAATACGTAGCCATAGAGGAAGCTCTCAAGAACTATGAGCTGCTATGATTATTACTATTATTATTGACATTATTATATGATCAAGGAAGTGTTGCAAATCAACAGTGATGAGATAGATCATTCAATTATATTTGGACATCTGCTCCTCTGGAATAAAATTTTAACAATAATTATTATATTCTTATTGTCACTGTCAATAATAATGTATAAAGCACAGTACTCAGTGCTTTACACACACAAATGCGTTTAATCACATTAATTCTAAGAGGTAGATACAATAATCACATCCCTTTTGCAAATGGGGAAACTAAGGCACAGAGCTGTTACGTAACTTGCCCATGGCTGGCAAGTAGCAGAGCCAAATATTGAAGCCTGACAGTCAGGCTTCATAATCCATCATGCTTTTAACACCTACACTCTGCTCCCCAAGTTAGTGCCTTACTTTCTTTTAAAAAAATTTTTTTGGGGGGCCACCTGGGTGGCTCAGTCGATTAAGTGTCTGACTTTGGCTCAGGTCATGACCTCACGGTTTGTGAGTTCAAGCCCCGCGTTGGGCTCTGTGCTGACAGCCCAGAGCCCGGAGCCTGCTTCGGATTCTACGTCTCCCTCTCCCTCTGCCCCTCCCCTGCTCACGCTCTGACTCTCTCTGTCTTTCGATAATAAACGTTAAAAAACATTTTTTAATTAAAAAAAAATAAATTTTTTTAATGTTTATTTAAAAAATATTTTTTAATGTTTTATTTATTTTTGAGACAGAGAGGGGCAGAGCATGAGCAGGGGAGGAACAGAGAGACAGGGAGACACAGAATCCAAAGCAGGCTCCGGGCTCTGGGCTGTCAGCACAGAGCCCGACGCAGGGCTAGAACTCACAGACCGCAAGATCATGACCTGAGCCGAAGTCAGACACTTAACCAACTGAGCCACCCAGGCACCCTGTTTTTAATGCTTATTTTTTAGAGAGATAGACAGAGTGTGGGGGGGGGGTAGGGGCAGAGAGAGAGGGAGACACAGAACCTGAAACAGGCTCCAGGCTCTGAGCTGTCAGCACAGAGCCCGATGCGGGGCTTGAACTCACAAACCGTGAAGTCATGACCTGAGCCAAAGTCAGACACTAACCGAATGAGCCACCTAGGCATCCCCTGCCTTACTTTCTACTATGATAAATCCCAAATGAATTACAGGGACAAATTACAATAAAGGCTTCATAAAAATGCTACAAATACATGGGTAAATATTTAGCTTCTCTTGAGGTGGACACTACCTTCCTAAACATAAATGCAGTAGAAAAAAGTGAAAAAAAAGAGCAATAGGTATTACTACAAAACGTGTTTTTAAACTTTACCTCAAAAACTTTGTAAGTAAAATTAAAACATACAAGAGTTAATGAAAAAAATACTTGCTAATCAATACAACAAATTATCAATGTCATTTTGTATAAAATTTGTTATGAATCAAAAAGTACAAAAAATTTAATAGAGAATATTAGCAAAGGCATGAGCAGCTAATTACAAAAAAGAATACTAGTGGTTAACACATGAAAAATATTTCTCTCACTAGTAAATTATAGACATAAATGATTAAGGTTTAAAGGATAGAAGTATGTGAGCAGTAAGAAAATAATTTCGTTTTCATATAACTATCAGAAGAAAATATAAGCAAGTTAAATATAAATGCTGCAAAAATTGAAAAATTTGTCCAGATCAAAATTACAATTTTTGTTTCATAATATACAATAAAATCAAATGACACTCAGAAAATACTTGCACAATAAGAAAATAACATAACAGTCCCTTCAAAATGGGCAGAGACACAATCAGACATTTCACTGGAGATGGGATATAAATATCTCTTAAATGTCTTAAAGGATGCCTTATAAGCTTCAATAAGTGAAATGAAAATCAAAATAATACATTATTGTTCCCATCAAATTATCCAAAATTATATAAAATATAATTATCCAGTGTTGGGAATTCAGGTACTTGCATATATAGTTGTAGGGGTCTATAAACTGGTTCAGCTGTTGTATTTTTTTTAGGAAACACTGGAAACAAAACAATCCTATCCTCGGGGGAATCATTAAATTAACAATGGCACATCTACACTGTGCAATATACAGTAATACTATATACCAGTTAAAGAAGTTGTCTTCTGTCTGTGTGTTTACATGGAAAAATCTCTAAGACATCATTAAGTGGCTAAAGTTACTTCAAAAAAAATCGACTAAGCGTCTACCATACACCAGGTTTAAGTGCTACGGATCTATGAACGAACAAAACAGACAAAAAGTCCTTGCCTTTGCGGAGCTTATAACTACAGTGTAAAAGACGTACAATATTTGCGACCACTTTTATTTTTTAAAATCCCAAACCATGTGTGTGTGTATGTGCGTGCACATGTGTTTGGGTGTGTGTGTATGCATGTATATGTACTCTAAAATGACAAGAGAGGTTATATCTATGGAAGTGAGTGGGATCGAGTGAGAGTCAAGCATATATCTACTTGTTCAGCACTATGTAATTTCTTCACAATGAAAATGTGTTCCTATATTTCTTATGTAACAAATGAACATTATAACTTCAAAATCAAACACTACATTGAAACTTACAAATGAGCTATGTAGTGCACACAAGGGAAGGCTTGAAGCAAAAAAAAAAAAAAAACACTTCAGGAGCCATTTCTGCCTTTTTATTTATTTTTTATTTTTTTTAAGTTTTTTTTTTGTTTATTTATTTTGAGAGAGAGAGAGAGAGCATGAGCAGGGGAGGGGCAAAGAGAGGGAGAGAGAGACAATCCCAAGCAGGCTCCACACTGACACTGCAGAGCCCGATGCAGGACTCAAACTCATGACTCATTAGATCATGACCCAAACCGAAATCAGGAGTCAGACGCTCAACAGACTAAGCCACCCAGGCACCCCTCTGCCTTTTTAGAGTTACAACTCTATCCTGACAAACTACTTAAAAAGTGTCTGTGGCCAAGGGACTAGATGATGATTTAACTGGTGAGGAATGGAAACGAGAGCAACCTGAAGCTGCAGCAGATGTGGGCGAGACACCAGGAGCAGGAAGAGGTGCAGTGGGCGAGACACCAGGAGCAGGAAGGGGTGCAGTGGGCGAGACACCAGGAGCAGGAAGAGGTGCAGTGGGCGAGACACCAGGAGCAGGAAGGGGTGCAGTGGGTGAGACACCAAGAGCAGGAAGGGATGTGTGTAGGAGGGCAGGGCAACCAGTGTGTGTCCATCACAAGCCTGTATGTAGGAATAAAGTGGAAACTTCTCTGAGATGTGGAATAGAGATTAAAGAAGTAGAAATTAAAACAGTGAGAGCTACTTGTTGAGAACCTGGGAAATGATACAACCCCAATGTCCATAAATACTGAAATTAGTCATAGATGGAAAGACTCTAAGATGTCATTTATCTGTTAGTTCAGGGGAACATTCAGATCTGAAATTATGGTGGTTGATAAAATAATAGTGAGAGAAAACAAAATGTTTAAATGTTACAAAAATTCCAGAGAATTCAACTCACCCAGGCACTGAACTTACCTGGAATCAAACACATCATGCTTTGCAATTAAACAGGAGAAAGAGGAAATAAAGAGGCAGAGGGAGGAAAAGAAGGAAGCAGGGAGGAAAGGGGTAGCTGTGAACTAGCTAGTAGGAGAGAGGAAGGAGAAGCCCTTAGTTCTCCCAGGTACCCTTTTCCCTGGAAAAACAAAACCAGGCCTTTTCTGCCCCAAGAAAAAAACCATAGCTGATGGGCTGCCTGGGTGGCTCAGTCGGTTAAACGTCCAACATCAGCTCAGGTCATGATCAGGTTTGAGCCCCATGTAGGGCTCTGTGCTGACAGCTCAAAGCCTGTAACCTGCTTCGGATTCTGTGTCTCCCTCTCTCTCTGCCCCTTTCCTGTTCACTCTCTGTCTCTCAAAAATGAATAAATGTTAAAAAATAAATAAATAAATAAAATTCTTAAAAGACCACAGCTGAAATGCAGGGCTAGATTCTGTCCACTGAAGGCATTTTTCAAGGTAATTTTGAGTAGATAGGATTTGCTCCTCACTGATATTAAGCCCTATACCTTCAATTAAAATGCAACTTGGCCATAAAAATACAGTAAGCACCTCTGTGTATGTTCTGGAAAAAATGATGAGGCATACATTAAGTGCTATTCCAAATAGAAGTCGAGATTTTAAAAGATACAGAACAATTTAGAAGGCCATACATTTTGCTAAGTGTGGCTTTCACAGATTCCATCCTCTATTTTATTAAAATAAAGATTGTTGTATTTTATAAGCTGTTGATTGGCCTCTCTGGAGATATTTCCATGGAATTGAGGGAAAAAAGGAAACACGTTCTAACAGCTATTACAGTTTTTCATTGTTAATCAGTGCCATGAAGTGAACATTATTATTCCCCCCAAATATATATACATTGAAACTCTAATCTCTGATGGGATGGTATTAAGAGGTGGGGCCTTTGAGAGACAATCAGGGTTACATGAGGTCATGCAGGTGGAATCCCCACGATGGTATTAATACCCTTATAAAGAGAGGAGGAGAAGGACGCCTGAGTGGCTCAATCAGTTAACTACCCAATTCTTGATTTCAGCTCAGGTCATGATCTCACAGTTTGGTTCTGGTTTGTGAGATTCCAGCCTACTTGGGATATTCTCTCTCTGTCTCTCTCTCTCTCTCTCTCTCTCCCCCTGTCCCTCACCCGTGCACACCTGGGGCCACACTCTCTTAAAAATAAACTAAAAAAAAAAAAAGAGAGAGAGAGAGAGAAGAGGGGCACCTGACTGACTCAGTTAGTAGAACATGTGACTCTTGATCTCAGGGTCATGAGTTCAAGCCCCACATTGGGCCTGGGGTCTCCTTTGAAAATAAATACATACATACATAAGAGATGACACAGGATCTCTCCCTCTCTCTTTTCCTGCACCAAGGAAGGGCATGTGAGAATATAACCAGGAAGAGGGCCCTCACCCAGAACTCGACCACAATGGCACCCTGGTCTCAGACTTCTAGCTTCCAGAATCGTGAGAAATAAATGTCTGTTGTTTAAGTCACCCAATCTACAGTATTTTGTTACAGCAGCCCAAACTGACTGCCACAATCAGATTAATTTATACAAACCTAAGTTCATTCTATTCAGGATCAATCAGATTTAGATTAAGAAACAATTTAAGTAATAAATAAAAATGACAGTGAATGGATTTAAGTAATGTGATTTGCCACAACTGAGACTGAGATTCTTGACGCAATTTACAAACTATTAGAAGCAGTGGTTTAACAGTGTAATTAAGAGAACAAAGATTAGAATCAAATTGCCTGGATTTGAATCCTGATGCTGTCATGTATAAACTGTAAGACTGGACACATTACTAGGCTTATCCATGCCTCAGTTTCCTTATCTGTAAAACTGAGATACTAAGGGCACCTATCTCACAGGGTTCTTGGGAGGAGTTAATGAGTTAATGTATGAAGTACCTGAAACACTGTAAGTAATCAATGTTAATTGTTAGGATGTCTATAGAACCGATGGGAGTGGACAGCCATTCGTCCCTTTATCCATTTATTTTTATTTTTATTTTTTTAAGTAAATACTTGATAAAAACTTTCTTCTTGGTAGGTTTCGAAAATGCAAATTCCCAAATCTAAAGATGGATTTATGGCTCCACACCATATTTGTCTGTCTGACTCTTGGTTCTCTCTCTCTACCTCTCCTCCCCCAACTTCTTCCCTTTCTTGAGGGGGTAAGACTGGAGAGAAGACTAGATGAGGCAGAACAAGAATGAGGAAAAAGGGAGTTTGTGTATTATCACTTAAAAGTGTTCAGTGTTTCCTTTTTTTTCCTCATGATGTATTATCTGTGTGCCACAAACTTTAGAGAAACAGATAAATTCCCAAGAAGCAATCCTAAAAAAAAAACAAAAACAGCAACTAATCACAAGATTTTAATGGTACCATGCAGAAGAATAGCACCACTTTATGTCAATAACAAAAGGTATTAGTCTTTTCTCCAAACAGAATAAAGAAAATATCTTTTAAAGCTCCAATGGTCCAATTTATAAATTCTTAGTTTAATAAACCATTAAAGTACATCAGCATACTGTATAGCTAAACTCCAGATAAAGTCTTATTATAGTAAGCCATTTTTTAAAAAAGGAAAAAGAAAAAATCTACAAGTGGCCAAGGTGTAGTGACTTGAATCCAGTCTCCCAAAATTCACTTCCATCTGGAACCACAGAATGTGACTCTATTTGGAAATAGGATCTTTGTAGATGTAATTAGTTAAGATGAGGTCATACTGAATTAGAGTGGGCTCCGCATCCAATGACTGGCGTCCGCACAGAAGCAGACGCATACAGAGCATGAGCAGCCATGAAAAGCGGAGGTGCAGATTAGAGTCAAGCTGCCACAAGCCAAGGAATGCAGAGCCATGAACAGCCAGAAAGAGGCAAGAAAGGTGCCTACCTAGAACTTTCACAGGGAATATGACCTAAAGACACTTTCATTTCAGACTTGTAGCCCTCCAGAACTGTGAGAGAATGTATTTCTCTTGTTTTAAGCCACTCTGTTTGTGGTACTTTGTTATGACAGCCCCAGGAAACTAACACATCACAGAAAATGGCAGTCTCAGAATTCATTTATAAACTTGAAGATTTAAATGTCACACTAAGTGGCAACAAACAATGCTGTATTCTCCTAACAGGAAAGAAACACAGCTAGGAACAACAGATCTCATTTTACACATATGATACATGAGAAAGCAGTTGTGATGTATGCATGTATTGGCATAACAAATTATATTCCCACTGACTTGAATTGCACAATTTTAAAAATGTTTCCTAGGGGCGCCTGGGTGGCGCAGTCGGTTAAGCGTCCGACTTCAGCCAGGTCACGATCTCGCGGTCCGCGAGTTCGAGCCCCGCGTCAGGCTCTGGGCTGATGGCTCAGAGCCTGGAGCCTGTTTCCGATTCTGTGTCTCCCTCTCTCTCTGCCCCTCCCCCATTCATGCTCTGTCTCTCTCTGTCCCAAAAATAAATAAAAACGTGGAAAAAAAAATTAAAAAAAAAAAAATGTTTCCTAAAATGCAATCCAGTATACTTAGTAAAAATCACATTAATATTTCTTTGCTGACAGGGGCATCTATGTAATGCATAATGAATACAGGTACGCATCATACATTCTTAAAGGTATATATTCTACCTTCCTACAAATATTTGATAATTTTTAATTATTCAGTTATTTCTATAAAAACAACAACAACAAAGCACTAGTTATAGCATTGACAGAGTTTTCACTAAAACTGGCCACCTTGAAGATCAATAGAGAGGTAGAACAAAAATTCAATTCTTCCTACAAATGTTTTTTTAGTACTTTTAATGACAATTTGATAAAGAAGTGTTGACTGGTTTAAAAAATTATAATATCTATTTAAAAATACATTTAACTGCTTATTAGAATATTGGGGTAGGGAGTTTTTTCTTTGTTCTGTACTCAGAAATCTATCCTCAAAAATTAATCCATGAATCGTTACTGGATATACAGAATTCATTGTTGTTTTGTAGCAGTCTTCCCACTTCCAAGGGAGGAAAAGGATCAATTAGAAAATAAAAACAATTATTTTACTATCTTTCTTGAAGACTAACAAAATAATATAGATATACAACAACAACCATTATAATAGCAAGCACTTTATATAGGACTTATTATCAGCCAGGCCCTGTTGTAGGTACTTAACTTGTATTATCTCATTTAATACTTACAAAAATTTCATGAAGCAGTTACCATTTTTTATCAGCTTCTTTAGATACCTAAGGAACAGGAAATTAAATAATTTGCTCCTGGCCACACAGTGGCTTCTCAGAGCTCCAGCTCTGAAAAACCACTGCACTTTACCACCTCATCTTAATATAGTTCACAGAAATGTATTTTCAAAAGAAAGGAAGAGGAAGGTGAAGTGGGGGGAGAAAGTCAAAGGATGAACTGGAAAAAAAAATCATTAATCAGTAAATGAACCATAGGGTTTTAATAATGCGGTATTAACCATTTTATATTCCTTTAAGAAGACAACATACATTAAGAATCCTATTATCCAAATTAAACTTTTGTGAAGACAAACAATGCTCAACAAGCACCTGTAGCCATCATCTCTGATACACAACCTCCAGGGTCTATTTTCTCTTCTTCCAACAACAGCTCTTTGAGGTGAAGAGCCCACACCCAGAAGAAGGTGAAGAAGCCCAGGTGGTCTGGCCTAAGGCAATCAGTACACCTCATTCTCTGGCCATAGTGACTGGCTCAGGAATAAGCACAGATCCAAGCCTATTCACTCAGAGTGAACCTCAGGAGTTTTTTTGAAACCTCCGGGAGGAAGATTAATTTATTTCTGCTGGATTCAAAGTAGGAAGGAAATCCCCCAGGGGCTGACAGCTGTTATGTTGCAGTCCTTTGGACTCTAAGAGTAGAGCCAACAGCAAAGAAGCAGAACCAAAAAATGGAAAGAGTTCATCTAGTTCATTCTGATACTGTTTGAACCATGGGTTAAAGAGTACTTAACTTTATTTCTGAAATATTCAAACATGTAAACGAATTAATTCACTTTTTTCCCAAGGTCGTGTAAGTTAATTTTTTCTGAAATTTACACCTGAAAGAATCCTGATATAGATAATAGTACCTGGGAAGTCAGGTGAGGGTGGGAGTTGAGCAGCAGACCCAGAAAGGTAGAATAAGCTGAATGGAGGGATGAGGAGGAGGGGCTGTGCAGCGCCCTCTACTGTAGCCTAAGAGTTGTCAATCTTTCTTAACCATTATAAAATAGCTGAGTAAACTCTCACCTCTTGTAACATTGGTCTCAAACCATGTACTCATGGCAGCTGAATAACTAGGGGACTTAGTAGGCAAATTTCAGGATGTTGGGGTGTGTGGGTAATTTTTTGAGACCTGTAGAGGGTATGTCGATAATTTTTTGAGACCTACAGAAAAGAAGCTAGCTTTCAAGAAAGTAGGGAGGGATGAGATCACCATCTGTTCTGAGGAGAAAGGTCTTTTCTGCTTGTGGCCAACAATTCAAGAAGTTTGCGAATCCAGTTATCCAGAGCCTTGTAGGTTTGGGAAAGCTAAATTTCATACTCCAATCTAAAGCAATAGAAGGCACAATGGTGGAAAACAAAACAATAAGCCCAGGACCAGAAGGTGCCCTGACATGCAAGCCCCTGTAAGTAGCTGCCTTTCTTCCTGCCTAAGGAAAAATTCCTTCTAATTGTACAATCACAGTTGGGTGCAGTCTGGACCAATGAGCATGTCAGCTGTGCCTTCCTGTCCCAGATTCTTATAACTAAAGGAATGGATTAACAATCATGTGATCCTCCTGGCTTCAATATATCCTAGACCTTAAATCTGGGAAATTTCGTCTCCATTTCTCTTCAGCTGCCCACACCCTCTGAAGACAAACAATGCTCTACAAATATCTGTAGTTATCATTTGTCCTTCCCTTCTTCCAGCGTCTGTTCTTTCTTATTCCAATAACATCTCTGACTTTCTTTCAGGTGCCATTCTCTTGCCCACCTTGAGATACAGCATCCCACTCACAGACTTCAACCATCAACCTACCACCTTTTCCCCTTAATCCTGGTGTGTTAGTCCTCCCTTATCTGAGGTTTCACTTTCTGTGGTTTCAGTTAACCGATGTCCACTGCAGCCCAGAAGCAGATGATCCTCCTGACTTATCATCACAAGGTCAGTAGCCAAACGCTATGCCACAATGCCTGTGTTGTTCACCACACTTCATCTTATCACGTAGGCATTTTATCATCTCCCATCGTCACAAGAAGGATGAGTACAATAAGATATTTTGAGAGAGGTCACACTCACATAACTTTTATTAAGTATATTGCCATAATGGTTCCATTTTATTATTAGTTTATTATTGTTAATCTCTTGCTATGACTAATTTATAAATTAAATTTTATCACAGGTATGTATGTATGTACACATGTATGTATAGAAAAAGACACATATGTAGGGCTTGGTACTATCCACAATTTTAGGCATTCACTGAGGGTCTTAGAATGTATCCCCCATAGATAAAAGGGGACTACTGTACACATTTTCTCCAATTTCAGTAAACCTCCTCCCCCCCACCCCCCAAGTGCTCTGGCTTGCCCATCTCCTTTCGATTTTCAGTCAACACCATCTCTCCTCTTTTCTTTATCCTGGGCACAAGTTCAGATTATATTTTTCTGTTTCCCCTGCAGTTAGGTGAGGCCAAATGACTGAGTTCTGGTCAATCAATGGAATGGAAATGCAAACAAATGTGTGACATTTTCAGGCTGGTCCTTAAAAACTTCCCTCACTCAGGCTTCTTTCTCTTTCCCATCTGTTAGAAGGATAAAGAAGATTCTAAAGTCCATGACTGACCATGTAAACCAGGGATAGATGCCCCTTACTCTCACCACCAGCATCTCAATGACCTTCAGTGGATTGTTACAGCAGGGTCAATTAAACTGTTACTGTATTAAGCTACTGAAACTCTGGGGTTGTTTGTTACTTGGTTGACTTGTCCTAATACATCAATCAAAACTATTCATATGAGATTATACAATCTTTTATTTCAACCTGTCTTTTCAAAATTGTAACCCTTCTGTTCTCTTGACTTTATTTGCTGCCTTCCTGGAAAAACAAACTCAGCTCAGGATATCAATTCCATTGTCTGCTTTCTAAGCTTTATGCTACCTTCTAGCTATAAGGTAGAAGAGTAATTCATAAGACCAAAAGAACTGGTACTACCTCAGGTGATCCCCAACACTACCAGTCCACCTATTTTGACAACCTCCCCTATGTTTCTTGAGCTCTAGGAAACATCTAATACTAATCAGCATTCCCTCCTTGAAACCTTCTCTTTCATTGGCTCTCATTGTACTGCTCTCCAAGTTTTCCTACCTCTTTCACTTCTTAGACTGCTTTTCAGTTCCTCGTTCTTCCCTAACTCTTATTTCTCCATTACCCTTTAAATCCCTTATGTTCTTCTGTTTTTATCCATTGGAGACAACCTCATTTACTCCCATGACTTCCATGACTACCATGTACATACATTGACAGCTATAAAACATATCTCCAGTCTAGACAAGTCTTGAACCTCAACCCTCCTGATATTTCCAATAGGCACAAAAAATGTATCTGGCTGAAGTCACCACCTTCTCCCATCTCCCCTGAAATCTGCTTTTCCTTCGCCTGCACCCCCTTGGTCAATGGATCCCCTTAGCCATAGCCTGGAAAGATGACTCCCTCCTTCCAGCTACACAACTATTTATAACTCTTCCCATCCTCTAAATATAATTTGGATCTGTCACTTCCACATACCTGTTGCTACCAACATTTGTATTTTCTTACCTGAATTATTTCAAAAACATCTCCACCAATTTCCAAACCTCTAGTTTTACTCCTCCAAATCATCCCATACGGCTGACACACAGATCGTTCTACCATACAAGTTAGATGACATCCCTTTCCTACTGGATATCTCAATGGCTCCCTACTACCTTTGGAATAAATAATTCTCCATCTCTTCTCAACTCTAGACACTTTTATCAAACGTCCCTCTGGACATTTTTACTCCTGTCTCCCACAGTGACTCATATTCAATATATCTACCCTTCCTAACGCTGAATCCAAATCTGAGTTTCTTACCATATTTCTTTCTCCATGAACAGCATCTCCTTTCATCTGTGCCTAAATCAGATATCTAAACATCATTGGGGATCATCCCCGGCCCTCTCCTCAACATCCAATTCATCGTAAATCCTTTAGACTCTTCCTGTTTATTATGTCCTGAATTCATCAGCTTCTCCTCAAACCCATCACACATAGCTTAGCCCAGATCACCATCATCTCTTGTCTGCAACAGCCTTCTAACTAGTCTTTTTCTAATCTCATCCTCTCTTCAAAACCTTTCACATGTAGGCAGAATAATCTTTCTAAGATGTTATGATTGTGCTTAAAACCTTACAATGATACTCCACGGCTTTCAGCAACACACACACACACAAAATAGCTGTAATGGAGCTTAGTTCCTAGTGAAGGAATATGAAAAAATAAATAAGATAACAAGATAATAGATGATGTCAACAAGGAGGGGCGGGATGGTGATTTTAGATCTTCGTGCTCAGGGCCAGCCTATTCCAGAAGTGATATTTCAGTGAGACCTGAAGGATCAGAAGGAGCTAACCTTGAAAGAGGAGGCCAACTTCAATTTGCTTACTTACCATCATCCCCACTGGGCTGTGAGCTCCTTGAGGATAGGACCCATGATTTATTCATCATTCTATTCTAAACATCTACCACAGGTTTGGGTACTCTTAAGTTTTGGATACATATTTGATGAGTGAAGGGATGAATGAAGGTTACAGTTAAATTACTGGGCAGTGCAACTTTAGGCTAATTGTGTGCTCACATTTTTTTGTACATATGTTGACATCAACTTGTGGAACTTCCAAGATGACAAATTTCTAGGAAGCCAAAAACTAATGGGATTGACTTTAAAGAGGAGTTTTACTTTCCTTAAATCCCTCTAAAATATTTCAGAGCAGATTCTGCACATTAGAATCTTTTACAACCAGGAGCCTGAAGGGAATATCAGAATGGATAAACACTTGCTAGGATAGCACAGGATATTTCAGCCCCATCAACTCCAGGATCAGTTAACAGTCTGGGCTCCAATGGCCCCTGACTTTGAGCTTTTTGATAGGCCAAAACTTTTTGTAGAAACTGAAATCAACCTCAGACATTCAGATTCATAAAGAAATGATTTCAAGTAATCATGGTTCATTTCTGCTCAGCAGCTAAAAACAATAAAAGATTCTCTAAAATATACTATATTGCATTCAATGACTGAATTTGATCCTGATATATAAGATATACAGGTTCATAACACTTTACTTGCAAAGTAAAAGGTTTTTCTTTTAAAACAAACAAAACAAAAATGAAGCAGCGAAACCTAACCTGACAGAAAAATATGTTTATCTTTCATTTAATCTACTTAGTGGGAGTATGCATTTGTTTTACTGTAGAACCGTGATGTGTTTAATTAAAGGGTGCTGTCTCTGACCCCACAGGGATATTGGGTAATATAGGAAATATGCAATATACTTTTTTTTCTAAACTCCAAAAAGTTCTGGCATTAAAGGTACATCTGACTGTAAGGATTTTGGGTAGGGATCTGTATTCTATTATAACACTCACTCAATTCTATTTTCTTGAATTTTAAAACTTCCATAACGTATGGGCTTTTAAGTACTCAGGGAAAGTAAGTCACAGAAACACAATTAGCATTATTTTAGCATTTGGAAGCAATCTATAATTGAAAACTGTTTGGAGTTTCCTTTCAGATCTGATTTAAAATATGCATTTATGCCACTATACTCTCGCTTTTCCAATAAGTATAAACTTCTACGAGCTAGCGCTTCTGACCATGAGGAAGGTTTTATGGATAAATCCTTTATACCACACATCTAGCCTTAATCTGGGCATTGCAAGCTTCAGAATAATTTGCCACAGCTTCTAATTTTCCCAAGTGTTTAATTGTTCTCATTTTATAACTTTTGTAATTTTCTTAGATTTTATATTTTTTCTCCCTGAAGTTTCAAGAACAGTACCTACCTGCTAACAGCAAGGCTTATACTGTTTGCAGGCATACACCCAGTATCCAGCTGCAAACCTCATTAGGTAAATTATTTCTGATTCTCATCAGAATCAATCATCCTACAGAAATGTTTTCTCTTTTTCCCATCACACAACTGAGCAAACTTGGGTTCAGTTTGTCCCAGGCCACATGGCTACTAAGTGACAGAGCAGAATTTAAACTCTGGAATGTCTAGTTCCAAAGTTTGTTTCTTCCAAAACATCATGAGGCAAATAATTGGCCCACGCTCCAATCTCAGTCTCAACTTGAGCACAATTGGAAGAAAGACTTTAAAGCTGCTTCATCCATGGTAGAAATAAGAGTGTAATTTTTTTGGTCTTTTTTTAATGTCTACGCCAGAAATTTGACAGTATCTTTACACTTCCATAAAATGAAGATACAATATCTGGTTTTAAAAGATTCAACTTTAAAGCCATGTAAGATAGGAATTGATGTAATTTTGGTTTTGTTTTATTTTTTTAAATAAATCCAAATAATTATAATTAAGTTGACTTATAACAAATACATCGAAAACCAGGGGTTTAATACCCACCTTTTACAAGCACCAACTACATTTATTGGAAACATTATCATACAAGCTGTAGAGAAAGGCTTACACCTTGTAACAACAGAGCATAAAGGGACAGAGATGAAGATCATTAATGATTTTAATTATTTTAAGGCCCATTAAAATTAGAGAAATAATCAAAGCACCCACAAGGTTAAGGGTTTATTATTACAGCATTTTAGAGTTTACTAGTTCATACCTTTCAATCACAGCAAGTTATTAGCAGTGAAGGGATGAACCCTCTTAAGAGGATTTTTATATCAATGATAGAGTGTTACGGACAAGACAACCTAAGTTAAAAAAAAATTAGTAGCAAGCGCTAGTTGAGTTAATCAGTTAAAGACAAACTCTGCCCTTGGGAAGCTAAATGAAAAAGCAACAGTAAAGCTTACAGAACTTAGCTCGTACAATTTGCCTTGAAGGCGGAAGATTGGTTCCCTGAAATAGCAAAGAATTATATGCTTTAGTTCAGAAAAAAGTTTTTAAAATAAAGTCTGTTATTACCTCTTCTCCTTTCAAAACAATGGAAAAACTTCTAGAGCAGAGGTTTCAATTTGTTCAATAATTGTACCTCTGAATTAAAAAAAAAACCTATAAAATCATCATTGTTTTGACTTGAAAAGAAATAACAATGCAAATATTCATTATCACATAAAACATAAAAGAAACAGCAAACTGTCAGAGTTAATGCAATCTCTGCAGAGCGCTATTAGTCAGAGACAGCTGGTCAGCCCAAAACACAAAAACTCAAAAGATCAGATCTTCTTAGGAATTAACATCTTCATTAACCAACAAAAATTTGGTATGGCAGCGATAAATCCAACAACTGCCTTCTTTTATGAGCTGTCCCTTCACTGTTACCAAGCTGTGCAAATGTGTGAACTAGTCAGCAGCATCAGAAGCTCATGCAACTACTCACCATATTTTAACCTTGAACTGACTCACAGATTCAATGTTAAATCAAATTTAGGGGTAACATAAGCAAGCAAAGTAAGACACAAGGAGTCAATTTTGAAAAGCAGAGCAAGTAGCAGAAAAGTTATTTAAAATAAATCAATAAAGTTAAGTGCATAAGGTAGCAAAAAAAAAAAATGCAACACACTCCAAAAACCTTAAAAGCAAAAACAAAACAAAACAAAACAAAAAGCTGCATTTTCAGCAAGATTTGCACATGATTAATTTGCATTAAAAAGCAGTCAATCAAGCGACTGAGTTCAAACTTTGGGGAGAGTGCATGCACTGATTATTTTAAAAATTCCTACCTGATTTCCAATTGTGTTTTTCTTGTGAACCTGACTGCTCCTCTGCTGAGCACTAAGAAAAGCAAAGGAGAAGAGCACTGAAGAAACTTTAGGAACAAGTAACAGATATTAAAATATATACAGGCTTTCAAAATATATCAACAACTGAAGCAGAGCAAATACCAAAACTCCAGGAAGGAAATTCTGGAAGCAGTTTAATTCTGGAAGCAAAACCAACTAAGGGGAATTAGTACCAATTAACAAGCCCAAAACAAAAACATAACACCACAGGATAAAAAGCTGTATTGCTACATCAGTGACAGGAGTTTGTGCAAGTATTTGTGATGTCCTAGTATGTATACAGAATAGTTGTACTGAAAATTAACAGTTAACACTTATTAAATATACATATCAAATAAATGTCATGTTCTAAGTGCTTTGTAGGTATTAGTGATTTTGATTTAAATTTCAATTTTAACCCATGAGATAGTTACTATTATTTTTCTCATTTTACAGATGGAGAAAATGAGTCACAGAGAAGCAAAGTGGCTTTCCCAAAGTCACTCAGCTAATAAGTACCAATTAGTCTGATTCCAGATCCCAAACTCTCTGTGAAATTACCCAAACTCAATGCTTTGAATTCTACATTCCAACAACTCCTACAGTGATCTCTAGCTTGGACCTTTCTCCCCAGCTCCAGACACATAAATGTTTTTGACAACTCACGCTTTCCACTTGATGTCTAATGCACATCTCAAACTTAATGTGCCAAGACTGAACTTATGATCTCTTCCCTAAAACCTGCTCCACCACAGTTTTCCCCTCCTCAATTAGTGGCAATTCCATATTTCCAAGTGCTTAAGCCAAAATCCTTGATTCTTCTCTCTCTCGCACTCCATATCCAATCACGAGCATATGCTATTGACTCTACTTTTTAATATGTATTTAAAATTCAACAATGTATAAAATTCAACAGCTTGGGGTGCCTGGCTGGCTCAGGTGGTGGAGCATGAGACTCTTGATCTTGGAGTTATAGGTTGAAACCGCATGATGGATGTAGAGATTACTTAAAAACAAAAGTCTTTTAAAAAGAAATAAAATAAAATTCAACATCTCTTTACCACCTTCATTGCTAGCACATTGGTCCAAGCCACTGTCATCTCTTACTTGTGTGGTTGTGATCACTTACTCGGGTCTCTGTTTCCACACTTGTCCCCCTAACATTGATTCTCAACACAGAGGCCAGAGTGAGTGATCCTTTTAAAAAGGGGATCCTTGCCACTCTTCCGCTTAAAACATTCTATACTACTATGCAATACCATTCTACTCAGGGTAAAAGTCCTTACAATGGTACAGGCCCTACTCAACTGACCCCCGCCCTCTGCCTCTTTGAATCATCAACTCTCCCCACCTTGTTCACTGGAGAGGTCCGGCCACACCGACTCCGTTCTTTTTTTCGAGCCCACCAAGCATACTCCCACCTGAAGCCTTGATATGCTTCCCCCATACATCTGCATGGCTCTTGATAGCACCTCCTTCAAGTCTTTGTTCAAATTTATCTTTTCAGTGAGACCTACTATGATCACCCTATTCAAAATTGCATGCCTCCCTCCTCCAGGACTCTCATCCTCTTTATACTGTTCTATTTTTCTTTATGGCACTTTTCACCTTCAAACATACTATATAGTTTACTGATTTGTGTGTCTATTTTCTGTGTCCTTCCATTAGAATGTAAGCTCCTTGTAAGCAGAGGGTTTTGCCTGTTCCATATCCCCAGTGCCTAGAAACTACTTTGGCTTCAACAAATATCTGCTGAATGAAAAGTCCAATGAGACTGATATCATTATAACATGAGCAAAGAGGCGTTAAGAGCCTGATATGACCCCGACAATTTAACCCCAGAGCCCAGATATTTATATGTGATGTTACTGTTTCTGTCAAAAGAATTGAAGGCTTTCTTTTCAGCTAATCCATGAGTAAACACCTATTGATACAAGAAAACACAAGTCATTGGTGGTAATTCTGAGAAGACTAGTAATAACTGAATCCTCTCACTGGTTGTTTAATAGTTTATAGAAGCTGTTTTGGAGATTGATGAAATAGTCTAAAACAGAGAAAAAGTAGATTAAAGTCATTAATCAACAATTTAAAAAAATGTTTTATGTTTATTCATTTTTGAAAGACAGAGACAGAGTACAAGCAGGGGTGGGGTGGAGAGAGAGGGGGACACAAAATCTGAAGCAGGCTCCGAGCTGTCAGCACAGAGCCCGATTCAGGGCTCGAATTCATGAACTGCGAGATCATGACCTGAGCCGAAGTCAGACACTCAACCGACTGAGCCACCCAGGTGCCCCAACATTGTTTTAAGTTTATTTATTTTTATTTATTTTGATAGAGAAAGTGAAGGTGGGGGAGGGGAGAAGGGGGAAGAGAGAGAGAGAGAGAGAGAGAGAGAGAGAGAGAGAGAGAGAATCCCAAGCAGATTCTGTACTGACAGTGCAATGCAGGGCTCGAACCTACAAACTGTGAGATCATGACCTGAACCAAAATCAAGAGTCAGACCTTAACCAGCTGAGCCACCCAGGCACCCCAAACAAAAAATTAAAGTGATGGGATATTATGATTCAGGAGCACAGCACAAATCACACATTCAGAAAAGTTGTTCAAAATAGCAATCTTTTATAATCTCCAGTTCTTCTTAAACTGCTTCTCCTTACTCAAACTCGTGAAGAAATATATACTGCATTCAAATGAGTCTGGGGAAGGCACCAGTGATAAAAGGTCACACAGCATATGATTCCTTAAGATATTATGTGTGTATTTTTAGTTGTTTTTCAATTTGCTAATTTCAGGGTTTCAGCTTCTTCTTTCCTCATTATTGTTATTTTACTAGTTTTTAGTTAAATGCTTGCTTCCCTTAATCACTATGAAATTCATCTCTCTCCAACCATTTCTCTACATCATCCAAATTTAAATTATTCAGGTTTTTGTGGTGAAATTTTAAAGGAGACAAACTTTGTGTTAGGCTGTGGCCAGGGGTCTGATGCTTCCACACTGACTCCTGGCTTCTCACCAGGCCCTGAAGCATGGAGTGTGTCTGAACGTATTGTTCCTCTGGGGCTTCAGATTTCTTTCTCTAGGATGCTTTCTTTCTCTAGGGACTGCAGGTTTCTCCTCTTCTGGGAAGAACTGGGACAGCTACTACTGTAGTATGACTATGCCATCTTCCTGGCAATGGTCATCCATTCCAACCACCATAATTCTCTTTTAGGGTTTTCTTAAGGGGAAATGTTTTAAAATAAATCACTGACTATTATGATCATTTCAAACTATGATAGGTCCATGGGTGTTTAAAGTAGGCAAACTATTGGGGACCTTTGAATTATGTGTAGGTCCCCTTAAATCACATAAGAGAACAAAACAGAACATAAAGCAAAAGCCAGAGATTGTTGATGACTCCCTGTGCTACCTTAATAAAAAAAAATATGGCTCTTATGGCTCTTATAGTGTGTGTGTGTGTGTGTGTGTGTGTGTGTGTGTGTGTGTGTGTGTATTTGCATGTATAGATAGATAGAAACAAAGGGTGGGGGGACTGGAGTAGCTGTTTCTTAGGTTCCTTTTATTTATTATTTCTTTTAATGAGAGAGGGAGAGTACATGTACATGAGCAGGGGAGAGAGTCAGAGGGGGAGACAGAGAGAGAGAATATCTTGAGCAGGCTCCATACTTAGCCCAGAGCCTAACGTGGGGCTTAATCCCCCAACCCTGGGATCATGACCTGAGTCAAAATCAAGAGCCTGACACTCACCAGACTGAAGCCACCCACGTGCACCTCTTAGGTTTCTTTTACATCCAAGATTCCTTGAGATGCAAAGTTATTTTCAGAAGCTTATGACCGACATTAGGTGAAGAGACTTTGCACTGACAGAAATTTATCTACTCTGCAATCCTAGTTAGGATCTACCATATTCCAAGAATATGCAAAAAGAAAAAGAGATTTATCTTATAAGCCAATCTCAAATATTAGTGTTAAAACAAACACTAAATTAACTGTACTTTTGACCTAAAGAATAATCTTTTCACAGCAACTGGCCCCATAAAAATACTTATTAATGATGCATTTAGGTACTTGAAGTTACCCCATAAACAACATAATAAAAACCAAACTGTCTAGTTAGAAAACATTCTTTATCTTAACTCTTATATATGCAATGATGATTGAACTGAAAGCTTTTCAAAATATTTATTTAAAAATGGGAAGACTTCTGGGAAAATGGCAGAGGAGGAGGATCCTAACCTCACCTGGTCCAACTAACATACCTAATAACAGCCACATCAGCACAACCAAAGCAGAAAATGACCTGAAGAATGGCAGAACAGACTTTCCACAGTTAATTGTAGAGAGGAGGCCACATCAGAAAAAGGTGGGAGGGGCAAAGACATGGTGGGAAACCAAACTCCCAGTGAGACTAATCACAGATGGGAGGGACACTACAAGCACGGAGAAGGTAGAGAAACAGACTCCATCCCAGGCACCCCAGGCACAGGGGACCTGCACTAGAAATACAAGTGCCCGTAACATTTGGCTTTGAAAACTAGTGGGGCTTAACTTCGTGAGTTTTTTTATAACCAGTGGGGCTTAACTCCAGTACTTTAAAAGTCGGCAGGCTTAGTTCTGGGAGATGTGGAAAGCAATAAGAAACTGCGTCTCTGCCCTAATGAGACAGGACAACAAACAATCCCACCAAGATATAGCACAGAAGCAGCAGTTTGAAAAGCGCATGGGGTTTATGGGCAGGAGAGTTATTTAGTAATCTCAGAATGCATGCTGGAGTGACAGAGAGCTTTAGGAGACTTCTCCAAGAACAAAAGAGCTGGCAAGTGCCATTTCTTCCCACTGCCCCGCCAACCCCTGGCCCAAGCCTAGGTAGCCAGACACCTGTGGAAACCAGCTTGAGCACCCTCCACCTATCTTGTTGACACCGTGCACTTCACCCCTGCATTCTCCTGTGGATTCAGCCCATCCAACCTGCCTCGTTCTACCAGAGGTCCCTCCAAAGTGGCTCCTCCTGCATCTCATCCTGCAAGCGGCCGCAAAAGGGGCTGGCAACACTCCAAGGTGACTCCTGCCCTGGTGAGAGGGGAAGAAACTACACACACCAATCCCACTGCAGCCCCAGCAGCTGGCCTTACCCCTGGCAGGCTGGACAGAGTGCCCTGCTGATCAGTGCATCTGCAGCCCCAGCAGAGGGTCTTGGTCTCACTGCCAGCACCCCCCACCACAAAAACCTCCAAAGAGGCAGCGCGAGGAGAGAGCCCTGCAGTTTGAGGTTACTTTGCAGCCCTAACAAACAGTCCTCTGGCCTGACTGCTGACATCACCCAGCTACAAGTCCACGGGGACCTCCAACTGGCCTCCTAACAGCACAGGGACCAAATCTTGCCCACAACAGGTAAAGTGAGCCACTGCAGCTGACTGGACTGAAGGCAAACAAGGTTTAACCACAACAGTAGGGTGCATGGAACCCACACAGGAGACACCCCTGAAGCTCCTGGTTCCGGTGAACAGAGGATGTTGTGCCACCGAGCACCATAGGACCTCTTCCTCATAATGTCACTACTTTCAAGATCCAGGAAACATAACTGCCTTTCCCAATACATGGAAACAAACATAGATAGTGAAACAAAATGAGGAGACAGAGGAATATGTCACAATGAAAGAACAGACGAAATCACAGCAAAAGAGCTACATGAAACAAAGGCAAGCAATATGCCTGATTAAAAAAAATCAAAGTAATGGTCGTAAAGATACTTACTGGACTTGAGAAAAGAATGGAGGCTCTCAGTGAGACCTTCAACAAAAAGATAGAAGATAGAAAACAAATAGAACCAATCAGAGATGAAGAATTCAATAAATAACATTAAAAATACACTAGAGGCATCAATAGTAGCTTTGAGAAGGCAGAAGAATGGATCATAAAGCTGGAAGACAGAGTACTGGAAAGCAAACTGAACAGTAAAAAGAAAAAAGAATAATAAAACTGAGAATAAGTTAAGGGAGCTCAGCAACATCATCAAGCATAATAACATTTGCGTTATAGGGATTCCAGGAGGAGAAGAGAGAGAAAAGGGGGCAGAAAATTTATTTGAAGAAATAATAGCTGAAAACTTCCCTAATCTGTAGAAGGCATCAGATACCTGATTCCAGAATGCACGGAGAGCCCCCAACAAAATCAACCCAAGAAGGTACACATGAAGGCACATAATAATTAAATGACAAAAAGTAGCGATAAAGAGAGAATTTTAAAAGCAACAAGAGAAATCAGTTACATACAGGGAAACCCAGAAGACTATCAGCTGGTTTTTCAGCAGAAACTCTGCAGGCCACAAGGGAGTGGCATGATTTATTCAAAGTGCTGAAAGGAAAAAACCCATAACCAAAAACACTCAGCAAGGCTATCATACAGAATAGGAGAGATAAAGAATTTCCCAGACAACAAAAGTTAAAGGAGTTCATCACAACTAAAGCAACCTTACAAGAAACACTGAAGAGAATTATTTGAGTACAAAGAAAAGCCCATACTCAGGAGAAAGAAAATTGTGAAAGGGAAAAATTTCACAGTAAAATACAAACATAATAAAAATTAATCACTTATAAAACTAGTATGGGGGTTAAAGCACAAAAGCAGTAAAATAAATTATATCTATAAAAATCAGTTCAAGAGATTCACAAAATAAAAGAAAGTAAAATATGGCATCATATACATAAAACATGGGAGGGGAGAGTAAAAATTTAGTGCTTCTAGAATATGTTCAAAATTAAGTGACCATCAACTTAAAATAGACTGCTATATGTGTAAAATGTTCTATATGTGCTGAAGAGTAACCACAAACTAAAATCCTGGAACAGATATGAGAAAAAGAGAAAGCAATCCAAGCATATTATTAAAGAAAGCCATAGAATCACAAGGGAAGAGAGCAAGAGAAGTAAGGAAAAGAGAGGAACTACAAAAACAATCATAAAACAAGTAACTAAGTGGCAATAGGTACATACCTGTCAATAATTACTTTGAATGTAAATGGACTCTAATCAAAAGACACAGGGTGACAGATAAAAAAGCAAGACCCATCGGGGTGCCTGGGTGGCTCAGTCGGTTGAGCTTCCGACTTCAGCTCAGGTCATGGTCTCACAGTTCGTGAGTTCGAGCCCTGTGTCGGGCTCTGTGCCAACGAACGGCTCAGAGCCTGGAGCTTGCTTCAGATTCTGTATCTCTCTCTCTTTCCCCTTCCCTGCTCATGCTCTGCCTCTCTCTGTCTCTCAAAAATAAATAAATGTTAAAAAAAAAAAAAAAAGTAAGACCCATCTATGGGCTAACTACAAGAAACTGGCTTCAGACCTAACGATACATGCAAATTGAAAGTAAAGAGGTGGAAAAAGCATTTACCATGCAAATGGAAGCAAAAAGAAAGCTGGGGCAGCAGTATGTTTCTCAGACAAAACAGACTTTAAAACAAAGACTATAAAAAAGACAAAGAAGGACACTACATAATGATAAGGGCAACAATCCAGCAAGAGGATATAACAATTGTAAATATTTGTACACTCAACATAGGAACAACTAAATACATAAAGCAACCATTAACATACATAAAGGAAAAAACTGACAGTCATACAACAATAGTAGTGAGCTGTAACAACCCACTCACATCAACAGATCACCTAGGCAGAATATTAACAAGGCAACAGTGTCTTTGAATGACGCATTAAACCAAATGGATCTAAAAGATATATTTAGATTACTCCATCTAAAAACAGTGGAATACATATTCTTTTCAAGTGCAAATGAAATATTCTCCAGAGAAGATCGCATGTTAGACCACAAAACAAGGGTCCACAAATTCAAAAAGACTGAAATCATATCATGGTTCTTTTCTGACCACAATGGTATGAAAATAGAAATCAATCACAAGAAAAAATGTGGAAAGCACCTAAATACATGGAGGCTAAATAATGATGAATGCATCAACCAAGAAATCAAAAAGGAAATTAAAACAAAAATACATGGAGAGAAATGAAAATGAAAACACAATGTTCCGAAATTTTTGGGATGTAGCAAAAGTGGCTCAAAGAGGGATGATTATAGCAGTGCAGGCCTACCTCAAGAAGCAAGGAAAATTTCAAATAAGTAACCTAATCTTACACTTACAGGAGCTAGAAAAACAAAGCTCAAAGCTAGTAGAAGGAAGAAAATAATAAAAATTAGAGCAAAAACAAATGAAAAAGAGATAAAAAAACAATAGAATAGATTAATGAAACCAGAACTTGTTCTTGGAAAACACTGACAAAACACTGACAAAACTGATAAAACTTTACCCAGACTCATCAAAAAAAGAAGAGGATTCAAATAAATAAATAAAATCAGAAATGAAGGAGAAATAACAATCAATACCACAGAAATACAAAGGATTATTAAGAATATTATGCAAAATTATATGCCAACACACTGGACAACCTAAAAGACGTGGATAAATTCCTAGAAACATATAACCTTCCAAAAGTGAGTCAGGAAGAAATAGAAAACTTGAACATACCCATTACCAGCAGTGAAATTGAATCAAAAACCTCAAAACGAACAAAAGTCAAGACCAGATGGCCTCACAGGTGAATTCTACCAAACATTTAAAGTAGAGTTAATACCTATTCTTCTCAAACTATTCCAAATAATAGAAGAGGAAAGAAAGCTTCCAAATTCACTCTGAGGCCGGCATTACCCTCATGTTAAAACCAGAAAAGGACACCACAAAAAGAGAAAACTATAAGCCAATATCTCTGATGAACATAGATGCAAAAATCCTCAACAAAATATTAGCAAACCAAATTCAACAATACATTAAATTCACCATGATCGAGTGGGATTTATTCTAGTGGTTCAATACTTGCAAATAAATCAATGTGACACATCACACTGACGAGAGACAAACAATATAATCATTTCAATACATGCAGAAAAAGCATTTGAGAAACTACAACATCCATTCATGATAAAAACTATCAACAGAGTAGGTTTAGAGGGAACACACCTCAACATAATAAAGGCCTTATGTGAAAAACACACCGCTAATACGATCAATGGTGAAAAACCAAGAGCTTTTCCTCTAAGAGCAGGAGCAAGACCAGGATGTCCACTCTCACCACTTTTGTTCAACATAGTACTGGAGGATGCCTGAGTGGTTCAGTTGGTAAGCGGCTGACTCTGGACTTCAGCTCAGGTCATGATCTCATATTTCATGAATTATAGCCCCACATAGGGCTCTGCACTGACAGCACGAAGCCTGCTTGGGATTCTCTCTCTTCTCTCTCTCTGCCCCTCCCCTGCTCTCTCTCTCTCTCCTTCAAAATAAATAAACTTAAAAAAAAAAAACCAAAACGAAAAACATAGTACTGAAAGTTCTACCCAGACAAAAAAATCCAACAAAAAGAAGTAAAAAGTATCCAGATTGTAAGGAAAAAGTAAAACTGTCACTATTTGCAGATGACATGATACTATATAGAAAAAACCTTAAAGAATCCACAAAAAACTACTAGAACTAAAGATGAATTCAGTAGACTCAGGATACAAAATTAATATGTGGAAATCTGTTGCATTTCTATCAACTAATAATGAAATAGCAAAAAGAGAAATTTAGAAAACAAGCCCATTTATAATTTCACCAAAAAGAATAAAATGCCAAAGAATAAACTTAACCAAGGAGGTGAAAGACCCATACTCTGATTATTATAAAACGGTGATGAAAGAAATTAAAGATAACACAAACAACTGGAAAGATATTACATGCTCATGGATTGGAATTTTGTTAAAATATCCATACTACCCAAAGCAATCTACAGATTGCATGCAATCCAAATCTATCAATACAAATAGCACTTTTCACAGAACTAGAACAAATAATATTAACATTTGTATGAAACCACAAGAGACCCTGAGTGGCCAAAGTAATCTTGACAAAGAAAAACAAAGCAGGAAGTATCACAATCCTAGGCTTTAAGATATCTACACTACAAAGCTGTAATAACCAAAACAGTATGGTACATGCACAAAAAGAGACACATAGATCAATGGAACAGAAAAGAGAGCCCAGAAATAAACCCATGCTTTTATGTTAAATTAATTTACAACAAACAAGGCAAGAAAATACAAAGGGAAAAAGATAGTCTCTTCAACAAATGGTGTTGGGAAAACTGGACAACTACATGTTAAAGAATGAAACTGGACCACTTTCTCATAACATACACAAAAATAAACTCAAAATGATTTTAAGACCTAAATGTGAGACCTGAAACCATAAAATTCCCAGGAAAATAACACAGGCAGTAACTTCTTTGACATCAGCTATAGAAACATTTTCTAGATATGTGTCCCTTGGCAAGGGACACAAAGGTAAAATTAAACTGCTGGGACTACATCAAAATAAAAAGCTTCTGCACAGAAAGTAAACCATCAACAAAATGAAAAGAAAACCTACTGAATGGGAAGAGATAGTTGCAAATGATATATCTTATTAGGGTACGTATACAAGATACATAAAGCACTTCTACAACTTAACACCCCAAACCAAATAATCCAATTTAAAAATGGGCAGAGGAACTGATTAGACATTTTTCCAAGGAAGATATACAGATAGCCAACAGACACATGAAAAGATGCTCAACATCACTAATCATCAAGGAAATGCAAATCAAAACCACAATGAAATATCAGTTTACACCTGTCAGAATGGCTCCAAGCAAAAACAGAAGAAATAATAAGTACTAGTGAAGATGTAGAGAAACAGGAAGCCTCATGCAGTGTTGGTGGGAAAGCAGCCTGGTATAGCCACTGAGGAAAACATTATGGAGATTCCTCAAAAAATTTAAAATAGAATTACCATATGATCCAGTAATTCCACTAAATGGTATTTGCCCAACAGAAACAAAAACACAATTCGAAAAGATATATGCACTTTCATGTTTATTGCAGTATTATTTACACAAGTCAAGATATGGTAACAACCCAAATTTCCATTGATAGATAAATGAATAAAGATGTTTTACACACACACACACACACACACTGGATCATTACTCAGTCATTAAAAAGAATGAAATCTTGCCATTTGCAACAACATGGATGGACCTAGAAGGTATTATGCTAACTGAAGTAAGTCAGGCAGAGAAAGACAAATACCATATGATTTCACTCACATATGGAATTTAAGAAACAAAACAAATGAACACACAAAGATAAAAGAGACAAACAATAAAAAACATTCTTAAATAAAGAGAACCAACTGGTGGTTGCCAGAGAGGAGGTTGGTGGGGGATGAGTGAAACAGATAAAGGGGATTAAGAGTACACTTATCTTGATAAGCCCTGAGAAATGTACAGAATTGTACACCTGAAACCAATATAATACTGTATGCTAATTATACTTGAATTTTAAAAAATAAACTAAAAACATAAGTTAAATTAAATTAAAAATATAAATAAATAAAAATTAAAATGTACTCATGAGAAACCATGTAAGGACTTGTAAGTTAATTTAAGCCTTTGGAGATATTCTTGGTGATAGGTACCTTAATTGGTTATATCTGCAATACTGAAAACATACCTATATATAATTCTTTAATTTGACGTAAGTCAAAAGTTTTAGGGCACCAAGTTATCTTCAAGGCACTCTAGAAGATATAAACATGAAAAAGCCTCCAATTTTCCTAGCGTAGGTAGTGAGATACATACACAAAACACAAATAACATAGAATAAGCTCTATAAGAATAAATACATGAAGTATTGGTACTGCATCAAGATAAAAAGCTTCTGCACTACAAAGGAAACAATCAATAAAACTGAAAGGCAGCCTACAGAATGGGAGAAGATAATTTGCAAATGATGTATCTGATAAAGAGTTAACATCCAAGATCTGTAAAGAATTTACCATACTCAATGTCCAAAAACCAAATAACCCAGTTAAGAAATGGGCAAAAGACATGAATAGACATTTTTCCAAAGAAGACATCCAGATGGCTGGACAAAATAAATCAAAACCACAATGAGATACCACCTCACACCTGTCAAAATGGCTAAAATTAACACAAGAAACAACAGGTGTTGACAAGAATGTGGAGAAATGGGAACCCTGCTTGCACGATTGGTGAGAATGCAAACTGGTGCAGCCACTCTGGAGAACAGTATGGAGGTTCCTCAAGAAACTAAAAATGGAACTACCTTATGATCCATCAACTGCACTACTATGTATTTATTCAAAGGATACAAAAATACAGATTCAAAGGGGTACATGCACCCCAATGTTTATAGCAGCACTATCAACAATAGCCAAACTATGAAGAGAACCCAAATGTCCATCAACTGATGAATGGATGAAGAAGATGCGTGTGTGCATGCGTGTGTGTGTATGTGTGTGTGTATATATATAATATATAATATGGGAATATTACTGAGACATCAAAAAGAATGAAATCTTTCCATTTGCAATGACGTGGATGGAGCTAGAATATATAATGCTAAATGAAATAAGTCAACCAGACAAAGACAAATACCATATGATTTATTACATGTGGAGTTTAAGAAACAAAACAGGTGAACATAGGTAAAGGGTGGGGGAGAGAAGAGAGGGAAACAAACCACAAGAGATCCTTAATGATACAGAACAAACTGAGGGTTGATGGAGGGAGGCAAGTAGGAGATGGGCTAGATGGGTGATGGGTACTAAGAGGGCACTTGTGATGAGCAATGGGTGCTGTATGTAAGTGATGAATCACCAAATTTTACTCCTAAAACCAATATTGCACTGTGTTAACTAGAATTTAATTTAAAAAAAAGAATAAATATATGAAGATATAAAAGAAAGCTAAAAAAAAAAAAAGCTTCTGTTCCAAATGTAGGATATTAATTACCTTATATCTTCTTACTCTGTGTGTGTGTTTGTTGTTAATTATATAAATTTCTATTACACACAAGTCATTGTGGAAGGTTTTGCCAAACATACACATTAGGTTTATTCAGTTTAATTTTCTATGACCTAATGATTTTAAAATGGTATAATAAGAGGTTTAAATTTTTGTAAAAGAGTTTGCCGCTGCCTTGGCTTGAGCAGTGCGGGACTGTCAGGGCCGAGACGCGTCCTCCGCCCACAGCAGCCATGAGCACCCCAGCAGTGCCCCGGGAGCTACAACTGCCCCCGAGCCAGAGGGCCCAGCCCCAAGTTCAGAGAACAAAGAAGACAGAAACTCAAGGAACATATGTTAAAAAGAAAAACGTTTTTTGCATACAAGGAGGAAAATCACATATCCAGTAGAGACCAGAAAGTGATGACCTCTGAGGGCCAGGTCCATGAAGAGACAAAAGTTCTGAAATTTCAACGTTTATTTATTTTTGGGACAGAGAGAGACAGAGCATGAACGGGGGAGGGGCAGAGAGAGAGGGAGACACAGAACCGGAAACAGGCTCCAAGCCATCAGCCCAGAGCCCGACGCGGGGCTCGAACTCACGGACCGCGAGATCGTGACCTGGCTGAAGTCGGACGCTTAACCGACTGCGCCACCCAGGCGCCCCAAAAGTTCTGAAATTTAAAAGAAAAATGGCTGGTAAAGAAAATGTCAGTAGACCTCCCGGGAGCAAAAATAATATAACAATGGAAAAAAATTGTATTCCTTTAAGGCCTTCTAATGAACTAACCAATTCAACTATAGCAATTGATACACCTAATTCTGAGGATAATAATCAAACTGGGCAGTTGGTACAAATTAAAGGTGACCCTCCAGGTCAACACATGATATTAAGCCAAGTGTTTCATCTTAAAAACAACAATAAAAAGAAACAAATAATGACAGAAAAGCCAAAGCAAGATGCTAACATGTCCAAGAAGCTTGTGCGTGGATCTTACCGTGGCCAAATTGTTCAGTCTAAGATTAATTCATTTAGAAAGCCTCTACAAATCAGAGATGAGAGTTCTGCAGCAATAAACTTTCGACTACAGTCCCTAAAGCTACAGAGCCTCTGCGCACAAACAGCAGCAGTGTGACAGCGAAAAGCGATAGAGCCTCTAACGTGACGACTACCACTAAACTTGTGAGCACTACAATTCAGAACAGACAGCTTCTGCGACCTCCTATTAGAAGTCACCGCGACAATGCTCAGGACGCTGTGAGACCAGGCATCGGTAGAAGCTCGGCCAATGTTACGATTCGGAAAGGACCTCGCGAGAAAGAGTTAGTGCAATTAAACACAGTTTCATCTAGTGCCAAAACCGGTTCTCAGGATATAGAAAGAAAGAAGACACTAACAAGAAGCGTGAAGTCTGAAATCGTAGCCAGGCCTGTTTCATCTTCTAACACCAAACTGATAGAAAAGTCGAAAAACGTTGACCCTCGCAGGCATACAATAGCAAAAGCAACTATTGATAGATCAGCTCAGCCCAAAGAAACAGCAGACGAGAGAAAAGCTCGTCTGAGTGAGTAGAAAGCTGGCAAAAGGAAAGTCCTGAAAAGGCCTCCTAGCTCAGGAGTTACCCAGCCGGAGCCTGAAGAGCAACACGAAAACCCAGTTGGGTCCTTTTGGACTACCATGGTAGAAGAAGATGAACAAAGATTATTTACCGAAAAAGTGAACAAGACATTTTCTGAATGCCTAAACCTGATTAGTGAGGGATGCCCAAAAGAAGAAATATTGGTCATACTGAATGACCTGATTAAAAATATTCCGGATGCCAAAAAAGCTTGTTAAATATTGGATATGCCTTGCACGTATTGAACCACTCACAAGTCCTATTGAAAACATTATCACAATCTATGAGAAAGCCATTCTGGCGGGCGCTCAGCCTATTGAAGAGATGCGACATACCATAGCAGATATTCTGACAATGAAGAGTCAAGAAAAAGTTAAATATGGAGAAAATGTTGAGGAGGCTTGTGCAACCAAGGAATACATCCATGAAGTCAGCACCGAAGATAGAGGGGTTAATCTAGAGTCAGGAAAACCAGAAATGGAAAAGAAAACTAGAAATGTGGTATTCCAGAATGATGAGAAAGAGCAAGATGACAAAATAAACGATTCAACCAATGATGTTAAAACCCCCAGTACAGAAACCAGGGGGAGTTGCTTAATTAAATATAATGTGTCTACTACACCATACCTACAAAGTGTAAAAAAGAAGATACAGTTTGACAATACAGATTCTACATTTAAAGAGCTAAAGTTTCTAACACCAGTGAGACATTCTCGACGTATTCAAGAGAAGACTTCTAAATTGCCAGATATGTTAAAAGACCATTATCCTTGTGTGTCTTCATTGGAACAATTAACAGAGTTGGGAGGTGAAACCGATGCTTTCGTATGCCGTCCCAATTCAGCACTATGCCCGATGTTCTCAGAGCCTGGAACAGCAGAAGAGAAATAAAGTGATGATGAGAAATGGGGTTTTTATTGTTCCTGGGGTATTTTGTTTGCTTGTTGTGGCTTTGTATGTCTCTTAGGAGTGGGCCAAGTACCTAAGTATTCATGGCAGTAAGCTCTCTTACTGATGTTCAATACCTTATAGCAGGTATTGCCTTCTGGGCAGCAGAGAGCTAATCCTACCTTTTCGATCTTAGCAGAGGGAGTTTCTAAGATGGTAAATTTGTCAAGTAGTTTACTATATTCCTTGGCTATAAACAGGTTTCATCATAATGTTGACTTGTTCACTTTTAATCGTCTTAAGTTAGAGATAAATTTTTAGTCATTATAAGTACAGTATAAGTACAGTAATGCTGCATCAGAAAAGGTGTTCTAGATAAAATTGATATATTTGCATAGGCTTGTTCTTGAAATGTATAATATACATGCCAGCCTTTAAACAGAATGCTGACTTTTCATTGCCTTCCCTTGATTCTATAGATCAGTCGAAAAGTCAGTAATTGTAATGTGTAGAGTGACTCCCTTCAAATGTGAAGACATGGAAGATTTAGCTTGCTTTTCCACCCAGTTGTTGTTACCCAGACTGCTGTGGTCTGTTGTGCTTTGGCTCTTCACTATCGCTTTCCATCAGTGCTATTGAGTCTGTGGTCTCTGTTGGCTTCTTTCTTTTTTATTGTAGCTGAGGTCACCAGGAAGGGTAATTAACTGAATACCCCATGTCTAAGAGCAGATACTTTGTACTAAGAAAGAAAAGGTGTCGAACTCAGTGGGTATTTGAAACTTTCAATCTGAGTTTCTTTCTTTAGTTCCTTTTGTAACTTGACTATCTAAAATGCTACAATTTTAAATTTTATCATTTCACTTGATATAGTTGGAATTAGAGCAGGAATATATAATGTTATTCTAATGTAGGTAGAATTTCTAAAATAATAGTTTCTTATAAAAACTTTCCTGTTAAGTCATGTCCCTTGAAACGTGATAGTTATATGCGATAAACAGTTTCTTCTCCCCACACATAAGTATCACCAATAAAATTGTTTTATAAGTCTCTGAACTAATTCTTAAATACATCGCCTACCAATTCTACAGCTTCAAAGATATGTTAGTTTTAAAACTGTGTGTAATATAAATGTGCTTAAGAATCACATAGTCTTATGTTCACTCATTCCGTTTGTACAATAGCACCTATCTTTGTTCTATAATAGTTTTGTGTCCTAGAGAGGATTTTTAGTCTTTTATAAACTGTGTACCTAATATTTATAAATAAATATATCTGTATTTTGAAAAAAAATTTTTTTTGTAAAAATGAGAGTACAATGAAATTCACTGAAAGAAAAAAACCCATATTACCTTTTAGCTCAAAATTTATTCTGCATATTCATTTCTATACACATACACATACAATAAAAGATTCAAATAATAAAAGAGAGTGCCAAGGGGGCGTGTGACCATTTTCCAAATAAGTCCTATGCATAGTAATTGCTCCAAATGTTCAAAGAAAAGAAAGATTATTTTGGTCTAATGTGACTTAAGATTTTCACAGAAAACTTGAAAAGAGGTTAAGCTGTAATAAAGGAAGACAACCAAATGCATTCCAAGAGAATGGAGTAGTATTAGCAAAGCCAGGAGGTAGAAAAATGAGGCATGTAGGGAAGTTGTGGAAAGTAAAACTATTATGGTGGAATTATATAATCATAGACTCAGGTTTGTAAAATGACCTTAAAAGCCATCTAGTACAATAACTGTCAATCAGGTACCATTTCTGGATTATGCCTTCATAGAAGGTTCCAGTTATCTTTCTTTCCCAGGAACTCCGAAAGCTCTTGGTCTGTGCCTGAATTATATAAACAGGACTTCATTATAGGCAGGTCTCTAACTCCCCTCCAACAACTTATGCTCCTTGATGGCTGATGGTGTGTTGCATAGATCTTAGTATCTTTACCTCTTTCACCACTGACATTACCTAGCCCAGTGTTTAGAGTGGTTTCTTATGAAATATTTATGAAATCATAGTTTGATACCAAGGTTATTTTTAACTAGATTATTAATGGTTTTCTGCAACAGGGAATTTAAATAATTTGACAAAGTGTGCCACAGACATGTGCTGCAGCAAGAGTACAGTACACAGTGGTCAGTCTGGCTAGAGCACAGAGCTAGGGAATAGGATAGAGAGAAATAGTGACAATAGAATAGGCTCAAGAGGTAATCAGAAGATAGATTCTACAGGACCTTGGAAACCAAACTAATGAATTTAGACTTTATTCTGAAAATAACAGGGCGACCCAGAAAGAATGATAATGAACAAGACGAGAGGCAGGGAGACTGTTGTAGTAACCCAGGCAAGAGAAGGCTAACTTTAGTACATTAGTGATGATGACAGGAAGAAATAGACAAATTCAAAAGCTATTACAGAGGCAGAATCAAATGGACTTGGTAAAGATGGTGGGAAACAAAGATGAGAAGAAGGAGTAGAGAGATGCTCAGGTTTCTGGTTTGAACAACTGGGAGGTACCATCCACAGAGAGAAAGAACAATGGAGGAGGAGTAAATTCTAAGATCACATGATGAGTTTAATTTAGGAATATTTGGTTGAGGTTTCCATAGGCTATACAAGTAAAGATGCCTAGTATGTAGTAGAATATGGTACACGGTCCAGGAAAAAGCTCTGGAACACAGTTCTAGATTTAGAATCATCAGAAAAAGGTGGTAAATGAAACCATTGTAGTGGGAGGTATCGGTCAGGGATGGTGCAGTGAGAAAAGAAGATCTATTAAAAAATAGTGATTAAAAAAAAAACAGTTTTTAAGCCATGATCAGAGGATAAAGAGCTCCAAAATAAAACTGAGAAGGAGTGGCTAGAACAGAAAGGGAAACCAGGAGCCAGTGGAGGGGTACTGAAGCAAAGGGACAGACCTCAACAAGAAATGGTTAAGGTGTAAAATGACTCAGAATTTTCTATTGGATTAACTGTTTGTCTCAGCCAAAAGCAGTCTCAGTAGAGTAGTGTGGTAGAAACAGGACTGCAGTAGGCTGAAAAGTGAAAAAGAAGTGAGAAAGAGAAAAGGGGAGTCGCAGTCAAAGATTGACTCTAAGTCAATCCATAGAGGGTTCAAGTGAATCAAGGAAATGGAGTCCCTCAGAGACACAGATTCCATGGCAAATGTTAGGGTATGCCTCTCCCTGCACCACTATGCTTAGATTGTAGAGGAGACTTGGAATTAGATGAAACTTTAGTAGTAATGATGATAGAAAAAATACTAGTAAAATGGCAACATACGGACTAAAGCAGTTTAAGGGAAAGGCCCATCCTTTACACTCTGGTGACAGAGCATTCAAAGAGTTGACTGCATACTCCTAAAACTTCGGATTTGCTTAGCAGCAGCTAACAAAGTTATCTCCTTCTTCTCTTCCAGTAGCTACCACTGTACCACCACCAACCCACCAATAAAGTATGGCTCACTGATGAAGGACTCAGAGCAATCAGTTGGATTCACCATACTCTAGGACTATACTATCCAATACAGTTGCTGGTAGCTACATGTGGCTATATAAATCAAAACTTTAATTAATTAAAATTTAATTTAATTTTCATTTCGTTTTATTTCTTCTGTTTTGTGAGCCACATTTAAGCTATGCAATAGATACACGTGCCTGGTGGCTACTGTATTGGACAGCACAGATTATAAAGTATTTCCACCCGTTCAGAAAGTTCTATTGGACAACATCACTCTGGAGTTAAGAAGCTCTTTCAGAATGTTCTTTTACATTATCCCAAGAAGATTATGAACACTTGCTGAGAGTCCCAAGAGTGCAGCTTATCACATGCCAGCCTGGCTCCATCCAATCAGATTGAAGCCAAAAGGAGAAGAAAACTACATGATGTCAATTCCCCCTGCAGGGTATTTAGTGAAGTCATCACAAGCTAAATATTATGCAAGAACACCCTCCAGAACCTGGGGGCTTATCAAAGAAGGATGACTCACTTCTTAAGATCCATTTTTTTTTTAATTTTTTTTTCAACGTTTATTTATTTTTGGGACAGAGAGAGACAGAGCATGAACGGGGGAGGGGCAGAGAGAGAGAGAGACACAGAATCGGAAACAGGCTCCAGGCTCCGAGCCATCAGCCCAGAGCCCGACGCGGGGCTCGAACTCACGGACCGCGAGATCGTGACCTGGCTGAAGTCGGACACTTAACCGACTGCGCCACCCAGGCGCCCCTCTTAAGATCCATTTTAAGGATGAAGATAAAGTTCAACATAACAGATTTGAGAATGAAAGAGCAAAGTTGAAGTCTGCTTATTTTTAAAATGGTCCTTGAAACAGAATTCATAACTTATTTGAATTGGTGATACTAATGATGCCCTTATGAGTTGTTCAACCCTGTATTTCTACCTGGTACTAGTCCCAGTAAGCAAGCAATTCCTGAATTTGCATAAGAATCAAAAGAACAATCTTGCTACAATACCTAAATTTTGATTCCACAAGCGAGAGAACATTCTCATGTAAGAATAGGAACTAGAAACCCTATTATGATAGAATGCAGTTATGTGTTGGAGGGGAAAAAAAGAACAAAAAAGGAAAAACCCAGATTGCTCTGGAATTTGATGACAAGGTTCCCATATACCACCTTCAGGAAAATGGCAACAGAGACATTCCAGAGGATCAAGAAAGAGATAAAATGAATATTACAACCAACAGAATTTTCATGGTACTCATGTAACAAGAACTGAAATCTGCACACTATATCATTTCAACCATGAAAAAACAGGTGTTGAGATCTACCCACCCAGCAGATTGAAAAACAAACCTTGGGCTGCTGCTGGTGGCATAGAGATATTACTCTAACGGTCTGTATCTGGAGCCCATTTTTCTCTTAAACCACTGAACTTCATAAGTCTCAGTAACTCAGAAAGGCAAATTGTGCCCATAGAACAAACGAAGAAGAACACAAGAACGTGAAAGTTCACTCCCCAAGGCATTCTGCCAACACGTTTGCTTTTCTACTCAAATATAGCAGGATAACAGAAAATGAGAAGAAGTGAATAAAAGAACAACTGGACTAGCTTTTGCTTTCTTAAATAACAAGAACTAGTATTGTGTTAAAAAAAAAAAAAACAGAATGTAGGGTTGGTTTTTTTTCCAACAGAGAAGAATGATAAGTTAAAATCTTTAAGTCATGAGGAAAGTTGACATTTTCTCCTGAAATATAGGACTTTTAGGTTCAGAAACTATATTACAGTTGAAAGATCAAGCTTTCAGAAATCAGGAAATTCCAAAGCAAGCCTACAGCAGTGCTTACTTGGACACATTACACATGGTACATATTTTACGGTCCACGTTTAACAAATAGCTGGGAGATGAAAAAAAAGTTCCACACATTCAGCAGAGCAGAATAAGGTCTATAGCAGAAGGGAGAAGTTTGAGATGTTCTGAATGCTACTCTGAGAACTAATATTCTGTTAATCTAGTTTTAACAATTTTTTTTTTAATTTTTAGAACAACAGTCATCCCAGTTGAAAAAAAGTATATGTGTGTGTGTGTAAAATGCTATGTCTATCACCATCCTATAAATCTGAGAGGTGCCCCCCTCTTTTGGCAACTCTCTAAAAATCTCATGAAATAAATGCTTATTTTTCCTCAACTCCAGACCTTAATTTTCTATCTTTGGAACTTAAAAATACTTACATAATTGTCTTCAAATATGGCTTGACTTTTCTTCTTTGATGGAAACAGCATTCCTGCCAACTTTAAAATTTATAGCTACAACCATACTTTTTTAATTTTTAAAAGTACAAAAAAATACCACAACCTCTTAAGTGATTTTGAAATGAACATTTCTTCATATTCATAATTATCCCATGTCACACTGAAATAAACTCCAGCTCAGCATACAAATGGAAAGAACATTTACCTCTGAGTCTCATTTGGAGACAATATCAGCAACTAAAAAAAATTCCAGTAGCAATCATACTCCAGGCATCATAAATTTCATAATAAAGTAAAATGGTACAACTAGTAATCAAATTCCTCTGTGTATCTCTCTCTCTCTCTCTCTTGCTCTCCTCCCTCACTCTCTGTGTGTGTGTGTGTGTGTAACTCTCACTTTTACAGGCTACATCACAGTTTTCAAAAGCACTTTCATATAACTTCAATAATCTGATCTTCCAACAACCCTCAAAAGGTACACAAGACAGGGATTACTTATTACTCCATTTGATAGAGCAGTAAACTGAGATACAGAAAGGCTAAACGACTTGCCAAAACCCAAAGCTCACCAGTGACAAACCCTGGGAAAAATATCCAGACTGTTGATACCCAGATCAGTCCCTTAAAAGAAAGTTTAGATGTGTAGTTTAAATTAGATGAAAAATGTGCAAAGTTGCTAGGTTTCTAAAGCAGTTTGAACAATGCTTCTTTTTTCTCCATCATAAATGTTCATAGTCTATGTCACTGCTGGAAAAGTGGGGCAGTCACTGGATTACAGAGAGACTGCATCAAAAGGCTGAATTTGACAGTATTTACATTTGTAAAACTACATGCCTTTGAAAATCCAGTCCATATAATACTGTATTTGAACAGCTTCTGAGGTAGAAAATACTGAAATTTACTGGAGAAAATAAACACTGGACCATTTATCTTTAAAAATAAATAAAAGAGTAATCTAGGGGGAAATGGTTCCAGAAGACTATAGGGGTGAAATTTAAATCATAGTACTGATTACAAAACTTGTTCAAAAAAACGTGAATCCTTCCAAACTCATGATTTTTTTTACGTTTCCTCCTTAAATCAGGTACCACAACAGGGCAGCATTGCAACATCCTTTTCACTTTTAAGTTATGGTGTCAAGTTTACATCTACATCTGCTACATTTTCATAAGAACCTAACTGGCATTTGTAACCAATAAAAATCAATATTAAAGGCAGCATTCTCATTATTTCAAATGACTCAAGGGTTTGCTGTTCTTTTTGATTCCTCAAAGAAGCAAGTGAAGTAAGTGGAGAATGTGTCAGCATAACTTTTTACATGTGTTTCTCTCTACTTTTCAATTATTGGGCAAGCTCCTAAAAACAAAAAAAAAATTATTTTTCTTTTTCTTATATATTTTGCCCCTAGCAACTAGTGTAGAGCTTGGCACAGGCCACATGGAGTTCACAGACTATGCTGGAAACCGGGCAGAAATTCTCAGGTTCCCCCTCCAAGTCCAGGGATAGAGAAGCGTATCAGAGTCTCGATTTCTTCCCACCAGTGATTTCACAGAAGGAATTGAGCAGTACATATGGTGACAGCCACAGGGGTTAAAAGGGAAGGAAACAGGTCTGTGTGAAGCGCCTGTGGAGAAAATACCTATCTCGAAGCTGGAGTTGGTAGTGTGGCTAAAAAGACAACTGACCAAAGGAACATATTAATCACTGTGTTCTAACAACTTTACACACAGGTCACGGACAGAAAATAGTTGAGAAAAACTAATCTACCACACAATGGATGCAAAATATACATAAACCCTTGGTTAAGCCATCACAAGGACAGCCAAGTTTAGAATGAGACAACTGTCTGTTGGATAATTAGGCCTTTGCTCCCTAAAACATGTCTATAAATTATTCCTCAGGCCAATGTTTAGTTTACATCACATAATCTACATAGCGTTGCTTCTAAGTCAGTGTAATTAAATAAATTTGTTTTACATTCTGCTGTGTTGTATTTCTTATTTGTCCTTATTCTTAAATATATGGTTCAAGTAACAGTACATAGGCCCCTTTGCCTTATATTTTATATAAAATAGACGTTTTATGTACCTGAAGTTGGAACCCTGTACATGCCCCAAATATATTTTAGAGTTAGAATCAAAATTCCTTAAAAGCAAAGAAAAACTTGTTCCACTAAAGGGCAGGAAAAATGGTGAATTCAGGGTCTTGAAAATGTCACATGATGAATAACCAACCCTGAATAACAAAGGATATCTACATGACAGTATCTGTGAAAACAGCAATAGAATATTAGAATATAATAGAATACATGTATGATAGAATAGCAATATATAGACAAGTTTATATAGTGTACACAGTTTGTAGAAAAGAGAATGTTCATCTAAAAAGATTCCATCTAAGTTTACAAAGGAGAGTTTAAAAAAAAATAGGCCTCTGTATTCTGAATTAGAGATGATAAAATAGCTTGTATCCTGTGAATTGCATTTGATGTTTCAAATTTATGTGAGAAAGTGTTCCCAAACATATTTTAAATGTGCATCTGTTACTGCTTATCTATGAGAGTTCAAGTACAAACTGCAGATCACCATCCAAAAACAATGAATATCTAAGACACATATGACTTCACATGCTGCACAATGAAGGAGCCAACTACTTTATCGAGAAAACATGGCCTCATGGCCATGAGGCTCAGACCTCCTACGTGGTTGACTCAGAGTTAATCCTGACACAGAATGTGCTCTCAAAAAGAGATATGGTTGTAGTAGGAAACTCACAATGTGTATTCTAGACAAACCATCAGGAGGAAAGCATGTGGCAATCAACTGTTTTACGTACTTTGCAAATCCAATGAAATCTTCGTGGTTGGTGTTGATGTAAGAGACTTGGATGTCAATCAGTAGCAGTACCTATAAGTTAAAGAGAAACCCTTCAGTGAAAACTGATCATAAATATTCTCAAACACAGAACTGAGTAATTGCCTACAAATTATTTATCTTTATTTAATTCTTAAAAGGATGCTTCAGTTAAAATGAGAAGTTGCATTAATTTTTTTTCATTAGACTCACAATTTTTACTCTAAATTCAGAAATTAAAAATCTACATGAAAAGTCTGAGTCCCACATGAAGACAACATGTTTATAGTTTATAGGCATGGACTCTGCTAATTTAACACAGAATGCAGGATTATTCTAGTCCTCTAAAATGTAGGCATAATGTTCAAAATAAGGATACATGTGTACCAATGACGGGCTGCTCAGAGCTTCCTGTTCCTGTAGGCACTATATATTAGCCATGAAATAACAATATTATCTCTTGTTTTTCCTCTTCTCTTCTACCTCTTTAAGCTCCTTCTAGGCAAGCAGGAGTAACATCTCATCAACCAATTCAAAAAGGCAATATACAAATAAATAGAAAACTTCCTCAAGATCAACAGGCCTGGTTATCAAAGCAAAACTTCAGTCAGGTCTCTGCTAAAAGATCACTTCATTAGAGGGATCCTCCCTACTATCTAAACTAGCACTCTGGGGGCGCCTGGGTGGCTCAGTCGGCCTGACTTGGGCTCAGGTGATGATTTTGCAGTTGATGAGTTCAAGCCCCATGTCGGGCTCTGTGTTGGCAGCTCAGAGCCTGGAGCCTGCTCCAGATTCTGTGTCTCCCTCTTTCTCCAGCTCCCCTGCTCATGCTTCTTCTGTCTCTCTCAAAAATAAATAAACATTTAAAAAAATTAAAAATAAATAAACCAGCACTCTGTTTGTACCTTATTATACCGCCTTATTTTCCTTTGTAGCACTACCGCTAGCTGACATAGTAAGTTTTTACTTATTCAGTATACAGACCCCATCTGCTGTATCCATGCTCTATCCCCAGTGCCTTGAACTTCATGGACATTCAATCAAGATTTGTCAAGGAATGAACTGAATGCATGTTCCCATAAACATGAAACATGAAAATGTTCTAATCATGAGATACTTAGAAACTTTAAGTCAGAGGTTTGGAAAGTCCCTCTGCAGAAAATATTCTTCAATAGGAGATAAGAGAGGGTAGAGCAACCAACCAGACACTGTGAGAGAGTTTTATCCCAGAGATACTCAAAACTGAGTTCCCCTTCCTAAGTTTCCTTTTGTTCTCCCAACTGTGTGTCCCTTCTCTTTCTAGAATGCTTGTTAATAGGAAGAAAAAAAAAGTCCAGAAACCCTGCCTACATACCTCCAGAGCTCTGCACCTTGACTTTGTTGAACGAACTTTTGATAAACGTGATGAGCATGTTCATGCTGCCTCCCTTCAATGGAGATGAATTTGAATGCATCAGAGCCCTCAGGATAACAGTTCACTGACCAGGTCTATGTAATGTTCCCCAGAGGGTACTTCCTCAGGAAAGGCTTACCAGATCCTCACCCTATACGCTCACCCCAAACCAGGTTAGATCATGCTAATACTGTCATATAGACTACATATTGTATTATATTTTGTATGTATATTGCACCTTATACTTTTTATTTGTGGTATATACCACAAATGTAATTAATTCTTTGTGTATATTTTGTTTGATGTTTTGCTTCCTCGCAAGACTGTAAGTAAGCTCAGGGTGCCCGGGTGGCTCAGCTGTTTCAGTGTCCGACTCTTGATATCGGCTGAGCTCATGATCTCGCAGTCATGGAACTGAGCCCTGCGTCAGGCTCCACGTTGGGAGTGGGGCCTGTTTAGGATTCTCTCTCTGCCTCTCTCTCTGCCCCTCCCCTGCTCTCTTTCTCAAAATAAATAAACATTTTTTAAAAAGACTGTAAGTAAGCTCCATGGAAGCAGGAGTTATATTTGTCTTGTTCACCTCTTATCCCCAGAACGTAGCATGATACACGTAGTAGGTGCCCAGTAAATATTTGTGGCTATAAATTGATAACTGTCTACCAGCCTTGAATAAGACTTTGCTTTAAAGGGAGCAATTTATTACCACATAATCAGTAAATGGCCGCTTACTGTTGTCTCTCTGTCACTACCCAATGCTATGGGCTCTGAGGGTTTGCTTTTATGGCTAATCTCAGCTGGTCGTCTTGCTGTGAATCCCAAGGGGACCTGGCCAAAAAAAATTAATGCATCACCCAAATCCATCCTTACTACCAAATATAAAGTCACGGTACAGGCACTATTAGGTCAGTAACGTCATACTTTTATGAAAAAGTTTCGTATCCTCAGATACAGTTTCATTTCTTGTCCTAATGAACAAAACTCTAGAGTTAGGAGGGGTCATCATTATTACTTTGTCTGTGGTATTGCCTCTATTCTCCCGACAATAAAGCCAGATTCTGTTAAACGTTATACTCCCAAATCCATTTGGCCAGGAGTTTGCATCAATAAACCATAATGTTTAAGCACAAATAAATTGTTGCCACCATAAAGAGCAAAATATCTACATAATTCTCAGCATTGCCAAAGGTTGTCACGAATATCTTGGCCGTTCATGCACATTAACTTGGACTGCAGTATAGGAAAAAAGTGGGAAAAAAAATAAAAACTATGGCTGCTCTCATTCATATTCCTGGAAACTGGGAGTCTGTGTTCATCCTAGGAAAAGAGCCAGGTCGCATGTGGGGGATGAAAAGGAAAATAGTACATTTTTTTCTCATTTTTTCACTTTCTCAGAGTTTCTCACTGCCTTTTTACCCACAGTTATTGAATATTTAGTTAAAGAAAAAGTAAAGCTACCCCTGCTAGCAATAATCACCCACAAAGTCAGTCCCTTTAACATGCAATTACATGTGTGGAAGCACCTGGAATGATAGCAGGCACACATTTTAAAAAACCTATGTCTTAGAAAAAAGCTCACAGATTTATGGTTGTCTATATGTTTAATATTGAAGAATTCCCCCCCCCCACAAGGCTTCCAGAGCAGAGGTCAGTAATAATTTCTTAAAAACTTTTAAAACCTGGGGCTCCTGGGTGGCTCAGTCAGTTTAGCAACTGACTTTGACTCAGGTCATGATCTCAACCGCTTGTGGGTTTGAGCCCTGCACTGGGCTCTGTGCTGACAGCTCAGAGCCTGGAGCCTGTTTCGGATTCTGTGTCTCCCTCTCTCTCTGCCCCTCTTCCACCTCCCTCCCTCTCTCTCTCTCTATAAGAATAAAAAAAAAAACATTAAAATTAAAAAAATTTTTTTAACTGAAAAATAACTACAAGAACACCTCAAAGCATTTCTGGTACAAAGGCCTGGGAAAATGGGTCACTCTCTGGCCAGCTACTTTGGAAGCATCATACAACCCAAAGCAGCACGGAGTTCGGAACTCAAACCTGAGATCTATGCAAACTGCTACCTTCACATGTCCAAGAACATGAATGTTTTCACCGCACAGGTCGTACTATAGGTGCCAAGCACCAGCTTCTTCAAGTGGTTGGCTGATGAACTGTCAGACTAGGACACCTGAGATGGCCACTTAGTAGAGACACCTGCTCCATCCCTTATCTCCCACTTGGGGAATGAAGTGATCACTACATCAGAGTTGCAGGTGAAAGACAATTTCTCTTAAAATCAGAAAAACGCAATTCTTTCTCACAGATACTAGGTACCACAGCTCTGTAGGAAAAACAATGAAAACAACTAAAATTAATGAAGAACTCAGAACTGCATTTGGATGCTTAATTTCATCCTCATAAAATTCCTATGAGTTAACTACCATTATTATCTCACTTGAAGATGAGGAAACTGAAGTATACGATGTCAAGCACCTTATTATTTGCACAGAAAATAATGGCAGAGGTGGAATTTGGACTCAGGCAGTCTGAACCTGAAGCCCACAATCTTAACAACAGTGCTAAGTTTGATTACATTGTTTCAGTAAAGCAAAACTCTGAAACAGGAAACATGAAGCTAACAACTGCTTAGATAGGAAAACAAAGGTAATTAAGATAATAATTGTACTACTTCAATATTGTTTTTACATAGGATCCCTAAGAGTTAAGTAGGATAATATTATCCTTTGAATTTTATAAAATATGGACACTAAATTAAAATTGTTATCTTATTGACTTAAGGTCAGGAGTACAGTTGATACTAGAACTTCAATTTTCTTGGTCCAACTGCAGCCATGACATTAGATGTGTGGGGGAACTTCTGGTGTCAGGATTTTATATCTGGCCCCAGGCTTGATTTCACTGGCTCATGAGTTAACATTGATTGTTTATCTCCACTAAGTCAGAAAGCCTATTTTCTCCTCTTTTTGGCTACTGTAGCTATCCAAGGGTGTGGAAGCTGGAAAACAAGTGAAAACTATGAATAATGGTTAATTAACTCTCAAAGCACAACGATAAAAAGTAGTAGCAATGAATCCCACAGCTCAAGCTGATAGTCAAGTTTTACTGAGTCACAAATATCCCAACCTACTGGGCCTCCATCCTGTCTCTTCACTTTCTCCTTCCACCCTCCCCACCCCGCCCCACCCCACCCCACCCCTACACGCACCCTCTGTGGCAGTTTGCCTGTGTCTCTCTCCCTGTGGTTTCTCTCTCTCTTCTATTTTGCCTTCTCCTTTTTCCCTGGCTTTCCCTCTCCGCCTTTCCAAAATCTTGGAATTCTAAGAGGCACAAAATCTTGGAATTCTAACTTAGAGAGACTTCTGAGATGACATAGACCAACATCCCAAAGCTGTACATGAGAAAACAACAGTCCTGAGAAGTGATTTCCACAAGAACATGCTGTTATTTTGTAGAGAACACATGGCCTGAGTCCAGTGTCCTCTACATGCTGTCACAGCTGTGTCCTGGAATTGAAGAGCATTTGAAAACCTTCATGCTTCCCATTATAACATTTTTGTAAATAACTAAGAATAAAATCCACCTAAATTTAAGAAGCTTTTACTATTTACACACAGTCCTTAGCTTTTTCTAATGAATTACCTTCGCATAAAATAACCTTTTGAATTAAAAGAGCTAAATAGGATTAGAAGATAATTTTAAGGTCACTCCTTACAAGCCATATATATATATACATATATATATATATATATACACATATATATATACATATATATATACACATATATATATATACATATATATACATATATATATATATTCACTAAATAGAAATGTTTAAAAGAGCTGTTTTTTTTCAATGTTTATTTTTTATTTTTGAGAGAGAGAGAGACACACACACAGTCAAAGAGGGAGAGGGGCAGAGAGAGAGAGACAGACAGAGGGAGACAGAATCGGAGGCAGGCTCCAGGCTCTGAGCTGTCAGCACAGAGCCCAACGTGGGGCTCGAACCCATGTCATGACCTGAGCCGAAGTCAGATGCTTAACTGACTGAGCCACCCAGGTGCCCTAAAAGAACTGTTCTTAAACATTTTTTTCTGTAATTATTTTTATGAAAATGAATGTAGATGAAGGTATACTGAAACTAGCACAGTTTAAACTTGTTGAAGAAGTGACAATGAGAATAATCTTTCTGGAAAGCAATCTGGCAATATGTATCAAAAAAAAAATCTTAAAACCCTCTGTATATCTGTCAACCTAATTATTTCACAGGATTCTGAGATTAAATAATAAAGACATTCATCACAGAATTGCTTGGGATAGCAGCAATAAGACAAACAAACTGTTTAAATAGTTAGATACTTAAGTATCTAATCACAGGTTCCATGGATAAGTTGATGAATAGCTTTCTCCATTCACCTAGGGGGAAAAAACTGACATTCTTCATGACATTTTAGGAATTTATGAATATCCTGATACCCATCTGTCGGCCCATTAAAAGCTAAGAACCTCTGCTTAAAGAAAACATGTGGAATGTTTCTGGATTATTGGCTTTCAGAGTGGAGTGTATACATGCCAGGGGTGCACATGACAATCCATGGGGCACCGAGAGTAAAAGTAATTCCTATTACTGTTTTCTAAACGTCATCCTTCAAAGCTTTTACACTCGTTTATATTCTCAACATACACAAGATGTTAGTATAGCAACACATGTATAAAATTCATAAATAAGTAAAAATAAACATATGTGGTTGTGTTCTTTCTTGCCATTCAGAGAAAGGCCAACTGTTGGAGACCACCAGACAGCCTTGGAGAACTTCCACTTCTGACAAAGACCCTGCTCAACAAGGAAGCCTCCCCTCACCTGGTCCTTTGTCTTCCCTTCTCGCTCGCGAATATGGTTGGCAACAATCCTTTCTGTTTCCTCGCAGAGTCTGGGGAAGTTTGCCAGCTGTTAAGAGAAACATCTGAGTTAATACACAAAAAGTTATACTGCAAAAAAAGAAGCAAAGATATGTTATCTTATAGAAGGTACATATTGCAAATCTAGAAGCGAAAGTAAAATATCCTAAAGAAGAATGGCAGAGTGACAGAAAGGGCTCCACAAACAATAATCAAAATAACTACATTATCTGATAGGAAACACTTCAAAACCAGTAGAGAAATTCCCTGCAAAAACAAAAACAGAAATCCAAATACCATCTAGTACTATGCTCTACAGAGTTGGCACTTAATAAAGTTCAAAGATAAAGAAGATAGAAATGAGGATGAAAAAGAGAACAATGACTCACATTTAGAGAGTACTTACCATGTTCTAGGCTGTGTGCTTAACACCTCATGAGTTATCTCATTCAAAATCCACAACAATCATAAAAGATAGATTTTATTATTAATTCCATTATATAGAGGATGAAAATGAAGCATAGAGAAGTTAAGCAACTTGCCCAAGAGTAAACAGCTCAGAATTGGTGGGCCTAGAATTCCAACCCAAGCCCTTGGGACTCCAGAGCCCATTGTCCTGTCCACTACTCTTTGAGAATGATTTATTCCATGAACTACAGAGGTCAATTTTTTTAAGTTTTAATTTATTTATCCTGAGAGAGAGAGAGAGTACACATGTGCATGTGCACTTGAGTGGGAAGGGGCAGAGAGAGAGGGAGAGAGAGAATCCCAAGCAGGCTGCACGCTTTCAGAGCAGAGTCCGATGACAGGGGGCTTGATCTCACCAACTGTGAGATCATGACCTGAGCTGAAATCAAGAGTTGGACACTCAACTGATTGAGTCACCAGGCACCCTGACATAATTTTTTTAATTCTTCCCTAACAGATATGTTTGCATGTACATACTTTTTGGCAAAACTATAGAAATAATACATTTCAATCACTTATCCCATCTAAATTATGCAGGTAATTGTCAAAAATTTAATTTGCAAAAAGGAATGAATTAATCATAGTTGTTTTCAATGTAAGAAAGAAGAAGAATGGGATTCTACGAGAATATTCAAGGAGGCCTAATCCAGAAGGACTTGGGTAAAGTTGTGTAGAACAGTTGTGGGGGAAATGAAGCTTTCCACGCCCCAGAACAGTGTGAAGGCAATGCGGGACAGGGACAATGAATGGTAAAAGAAGTAAAGAAAGATCAGAGCAGAGAGTGAGGAGGATGGTCTTATGGTGAAAGTAGAAAGGTAACAGAGGTCAGATCAGAAGGGTCCTTGCAGACCTGCAATGAATTTTGTCTCCTGAAGCAATTTAGATGAGAAATGCTGGTGACGTGTACTGGGATAGCAGAAATAGAATGGAGAAAAGTGTGCAAATTCATGGCTTATGACAGGCAAATGCTAATTCAATGATCATTTAAAGCACCTGAAAATAATAATAATATCCCACAAAATAGGCAAAGGACATGATTTTATTAAAAAAGAAATTTAATGATCAATAGCAAAAGAAAAATATTAAACTGCATAAATGATCCAAGTAATGCAAAGAAAGATAATAACTCTCATGTTGTCAAATGGTTCTAATTATTTTTATGAGACTTAATCTAGATGAAGGTATACTGAAACTAGCAGTTTAAACTTGCTGAAAAAGCGACAATGAGAATAATCTTTCTGGAAAGCAATTTGGCAATATGTATCAAAAAAAATCTTAAAACCCTCTGTTTATCTGTCAACCTAATTATTTCACAGGATTCTGAGATAAAATAATAAGGACATTCATCACAGCATTGCTTGGGATAGCAACAATAAGATAAACAAATAAAACTATTTAAACCACCTAAATGTGTAATGATATTAAATAAGTTAAGGTAGATCCACTAATGGGATATAATTACCTGTTCAAAAAATATCCATTACCTAATTTTTTCATTCTATCTAATTTCTAAATAATATCTAAAAACATGGTAAAGTGTTTATGACAGTAAGTGAAGAAAATCAGACCACATATATATAAATGTGATTACACATAAGCATACACACATATACACATAGTCATAGGCCACCATATACCCTTGATATCCTTCAAGGATACAATCCAAGATCTTACAAATCTCAAAATTCTTGGGTAATATTGTAGCACCTAACATGTCTCCTAATTTTTAAGCAGTTGGAACTAAACCTCCCTGAAATATAGCTGCCCCATGGTCAAACAAGGTCACTGTACACAGCGACTTTATAGTATGCATGATGCACATTAGTGTCTTAGCTAAACAACAAACTGTAATTCTTCATGGAACCATCATAATCACAAATCATACATAAATATTCAACCTCTAAGGCTGCAAGTCTACTGTCCACACACAGAGAAAGGTCTATAGAAATACTACAAAATGTTAATAGGAATAATCTCTTGGAATCATGGGTTATGCATAATTTCCATTTTTTTCTATCTACATCTCTACCTTCTCCAAATTTTTCTACAGTGACCATAGAGCATAGCATCATAATAAAAGCATAGAGACCTGGCTGCCTCGTTACTTTCAAAATTCACAGCCCAGTGTCTCTTCAGGAGATCACCAAACCATTACTCCCTTTTTGAAATCCTTAGCTGAATCCTGAGATGTATGGCTCATTTGGGGGATTATTTCATGAATAATTGAAGGCACAAATGAAACTTCCACTTCAAGTTTTGGAGACATTCCCCAGGAAAAGTCTATTATCCCAGCAGCCCTTTTATACCTGAGAATATTGTAAGTTATTTTTTGTGAATCCTGTAAAAAGTTTTAAGCAGAGAAGAGATAGCTGATCAACACCAGTCGTTCTTCTTCACTAGTGCAAACCCGGGTGGTACATGTGACAGTCACCACTAGCCTGTCCTAGGCCACCAGAGCAACTGTTTCTCCTCTGCACTCAGAGCATCCCAAGCTAACGGCACACCTTTGCTTTTTGACAACAGCTGCACAAATATAGAATTGTCCTCCTGCAGAAAAGCGACAACACAAGGAATAGTGGTCTACTGAGAAGGAAAGTCAAGCCTCTAACAGCATTTAGAAAATGGATGACAGCAGAAGGTTATTTTTAAAACACCAAGGAATGGCACTATAAATATTTTTTTTCAGAAACAAAATACTTGATAGCTGAAGGTTCCCAAGCTAGTATGCAGCCATCATTAAAGTCTTGAGAAAGGCCAAAATGACAAGAGTACTCCAAGAAGCAGAAACATCTAAGAACACTCCCACTACTGGCCTTGTGGGGAGGATTGATTTTTTATGTGTGTGTATCTCCTGATCTTTCCAAACTTACTACCCATGGGCTTAACTTCACCAGGAAAGGAGCCCACCAGAGCCATAATTTGGTACCTACAACTGAGACAACTGGAAGTAAATGAGCCTAATTTCTAAGTGGAAGAAAAGGGAAAGAGAACACACTGTAAGAACCGCCCCCATGGAGGCAAAGGAGGAGAAATGTTGAAGGAGACACTAAGCAGTGTAGGACCTAGACATGGCTGGAAGGCAGTAATGAAGCTGGTATGGTTTCTATCTAGCTGGTTGATCTGGAAAGACTGTAGGAGTATAAAAATCAAAATGTTGGCTTGAATTGCTGGCTCTCAAATATAATACTCCAGTTCCAATTCTTCTCATAATATATAGAGGAAGAAGTTAAAAAAAAAAAAGTCCCACTCATATTCTGAATCATTTCTGATTTCTGATCGGGCTTTCTGCCACTCATTTCATTAGCTCATTCAATGGCAGTTCCTGCTCAGTTTGCATAACCCTTTTCTTTGTTTTAAAAAATACTTCACTCTGATTGCCCAGTTCAGTTCCTCACCTCTCTTCTAGGTCTCTTATTTAAGGCACAATGTTTCCTCAACCATATTAACCATTATAATTTCCTATCTCTTTTGCTCTGAATGCCAAATTGAAAGCTTGCATTTATAAGACTATATTTACTTTGTCAAATCATCAAAGTTGTAATTATGTATGCCAAAATAATATTGATTTAGAGGATACCATTTTTATGCATTTATTCCCCTATTAACTACTTAAATATTCTAGAAATTGATTAATACAGAATCAAGGAATTAAAGCTTTGCTATTGATTATATTAATTTTATATTCCTTAATTTATTTCACATCAGTCATTCATTTAACAAAGATTCATTGGGCAACTGCCATAAGCCAGCTCAACACTCAGTTTTTGTCAAACTACCTGATGTTAAAAACAGTCTTGAGTGGCAGGTTGACTACAAAGATATATTGTCACACCAGAGAGAAATATTTTATAAAAATCAAGAGAAAACACATGAAAAATAAATGGCTAAACCTGCTCAGAGAAGACCTCAGAGGATCTGATGCTTAAAATCAAAACAATGAAACTTCCAGACAGAGCAGGACATTAATCAAATGACAAATTATTTCTAAACAGCTTACTGTTTTGTTATTTTTAAATATTTATTTTTGAGAGAGAGAGAGAGAAAGAGACAGAGTTTGAACAGGGGAGGGGCAGACAGAGAGGGAGACATAGAATCTGAAGCAGGCTCCAGGCTCCGAGCTGTCAGCACAGAGCTCAACGTGGGGCTCAAACCCACACACTGCGAGATCATGACCTGAGCCGACGTTGGACGCTCAACCCACTGAGTCACCCAGGTGCCCCTAAACAGCTTATTGTTAAAATTACACTGAATAATCTTAAGTAATAAGGAATATCCAATGTGGAAACAATGCAGTATATATGAAGTAATTCTGAGAGAAAATTTTAGTTATGGTCTGAGAGAAAATAGCATCATATATTTTTTAATACAAAACATGTTTTAATAAAATTCAATATTTTAAGTGTTACTTATGGCAGCATTTAATTATTTTGGTGGCATTTCAATATAAAATTTGCTTTTAAGCATGGACCACATTTTTCCCCTAAAGGAAAAAATATTACTTGAATGGCCTTTCTATGCAATAAAAGTTACACACTTATAAAATTTACTAACAATTGATTAATCAGACCATGAGAGCCATGCTATTAGGTTTCTCTTGGAACAGACACAGGATGAGGCAAGATTTCTACACTTTCAAGAGTAACTAGTTTGCTGCCTTAAGCAAAGACTCAGGTTATTAGGTAACCATCTGTTCATAGTTCCATACCAAACACAAACGGAGAAAATAAACTAAAGACCAGATCAATTTTTTTTTAATGCACATGACTTGAGTTGATTGGTTTGGCTAACCTAAAGGTATGGACTCTGTTTTGATACAAAAGCTATAAACCTTCCAATGTTGGCCACTGAGTAACAGTAATGATTTTACTGCTTATGAAAGCATATAATAATTTTATTCCATTTCTGTGAATTAAAACCTGCCCCCAAGTCCCTAGAAATCCTTTATTTGTTTATAGCATAACACTGGATTCATTCAGGAAAGGAGAAAATATTTATTTATTATTATGAAATAAGACATTTATTATGACAAAAGGTAAAACAGAAGCAGTAACATCTGCAAAGGTGAGAAACAATTCTAGTACAGAGGTCAAGAGATTGCACAAGTGTAAATGGGAAAATTTTTTTATCAAGTGTTCTGTATTTTAGAAGTGGCACATGGGAAGTCTTAGAAGACCTAAGTAAAGTTGTTAGAAGGGGAAGGGAGCCAGGTCCCATTGAGGTGGCCTTGGGTAAAGTGGTCAGAGAAAAAGAAATGCTGCTGGCCCTCCTCCTCCAAGTGGGCAAATCCCAAATCTCTACACCTCAGATACTTTCTACAATTGGTGCATATGTGATAGAAGAATATGTAAGTTATACTGGTATGTTCTCACCATAACATTTCATCTAAGCAGAGAAATGAGAACATCAATGTTAGCAAATGCTGAAGAATAAAAACAAAAGTCCAACCTTGAGTGAAATAAGGCTGAAAGATAATCAGAAGAGAGAGCCTCACGAAGTAATTCAGAGCACACCCAAACAGGAGCCCAGGGTGGGGCTGACACTGTCCCCAAACAACACCTGAAGATAATAATCAGATTTCCTTTCTTTCCAAGTTTATCTCTGGTAGACGTATTAATGAACAGCTTAAAAAGAAAAATCAGGGTGCCTGGGTGGCTCACTCACTTGAGCATCTGACTCTTGATTTCGGCTCAGGTCATGATCCCGGGTCATGGGATCGAGCCCCAGGTCACGCTCTGTGCTGAACATGGAGCCCATTTAAGATTCTCTCTCTCTCTCTCTCTCTCTCTCTCCCTCTGCCCTTCTCCCCCACTCATGCTCTTTCTCTCTCTCTAAAGTAAAAAGAAAAGAGAAAAACAGAAAAATCAAGGGGAAAAGCAGAAGCCAGGGCAAATTATAAATTAAGAATTAATTATAAAGATCATAAATTCTTTAGTGAATTATGAGATGAAAAGGTGAAATTCCTGGAATATTATTCAGCCATTCAAAAGAGAGAAATCCTATCATTTGGGACAAGTTAGATGGACCTTGAGGGCAGGGGCTAAGCAAAATAAGTCATACAGAATCTGCATGATCACACTCATGGAATCTTGTAGAATCTAAAAAGCAATAATAACAACCAAGCTCATAGATACTGAGAACAGATTGGTGGTTGCCAGGAGCAAGGAGCGGGCAAAATGGGTGACAGTGTTCAAAAGGTACAAACTTATCATTAAAAAATAAATAAATCCTGGGGATGTAATGTACAGCATGGTGACTATAGTTAATAATACTGTATGCATATTCGCAAATTGCTAAGAGAATAGATCTTTAAAGTTCTCATCACAAGAAAAAACTTTTTAATACTATGTGTGGTGATGGCTGTTGACTAGACCCAATGAGGTGATCATTTCACAGTGTATACAATATTGAATCATTATGTTATATACTGGGAATTAACAAAATATGTCCATTATGCCTCAATAAAATAGGTGGGGGTGGGGTTAAAAACAAGTAACAATAACAAAAAGGTGAAATTCCTATTCTTTAAAAGCTAAGTCCCAGGCCTGAATTCTCTACAATACCCAATGAGAGGTTCAAACTTTAATAATCAGCCTGATTTGAAACATGAGTTATGTGAGGCATCTATTATATGCAGAACATAGCAGTTTGTTAGACTGACAGCCAACTGGCAGAGAAGGTGAAAAGTGAGTCTTTTTGTTCACAGAAAACCACAGCAGATCTATCCAGACCTAAAAGAGCCCTATCTGAGCATGACGCTTTGAAGCTATCCTCCTTCAACCTATAGACTTTCATGGAAGGTAATCAAGTGGCTACTTCAGTCAAACTCATCATTATCTGCCACATCAATAAGACATGATTCACTTATTCTTTCAATTATTCATTCAATAATTATTATTGAAAATCTGGCTGTTTTAAGATGGTGAATAGAGTGCTGAATAAACCAAATCCCTACTCCCATGGAGCTTATATTCTCAAAGTCCCTTTATTGTCCAACAACAAGAAAAACAAAAGATATACATAGTATAATTCACGTGGTCATACGTGCCACAAAGAAAAATGAAGTTTGGTATGTAGATGAAGACTTACGTGTATGTGTGTGTATGTCTCCATTTTGAAGGAAGGCATGTACAACTGTAGATAGGAGAATCTGAGAAAGACTGATTAAATGGCATTTGAGGAGAGACTTGAAAGGAAGCCGGGGGTGATCTGCACAAGTATCTTGAGGCAGAGCATTTCCAACACTGAGAATGAGAAGTACAAAGGCCCTGCCATCATATCCCCTTGACATGTTGAAGAAACGAGGAGACCAGTGTAGCTGGAATGGACCAAGGGAGGGGAAAGTGGGAGGAGCTTAGAGGTGAAAAGGAGTAAGATCATGTAGGCCTTGAAAGCCATGCTAAGGACTTTAGATTCACCTGATTAGTTATGTGTACTCAAAGCAAGATATTGAGTCACCTAACATGCCACAAAATTCAGCATTTCTTCTAATAGCACTTTTTAATGAAAAAATTTTCCTTATATTTCTAACAGCCAACTAATGCATCTTTTCTATTTCCTTGCAAAGCTTTTCTTTTTTTTTCTTTTTTTTTTTTCCTTTTTCTGAACAGGGTAAAAAAAAAAAAATCAATTAATTGGTATGATGGCAATCCAAGAATGTGGTTTCCCAAGAGGCCAATAAATGGCACAGTTGCTAAACTGTGGCTAAAAAAACAAGATGTTCCTCTCAGTGCTTCCTGAAAGAAACTCAGGACCCTGCAATGGTGCACTGGAGAATTGGGGGTAAAGAAAAGCAGCTGAGAGCTAATACCCACAAGAAAAATTCTGAAATTGACACGTCTCTGGAGTGAAGCCAAACACTCATAAAGCTCTAATGTTCTTGTCTTGTCCTCCAGTGGCCCAGAGACAACAGTGAGAAAATACACGAGAAGACTGCATTTCCCCAGGTTAGAAGTCTAGCTTTGTGTTTTGTTACTTGAACACACATAAATCCCATGTTTTCCACTGATGTTTATTTATGTGGCTTAAGAAAAAAATTAAGTATTTTACACATAAGATATTCAACATGAGAAACATTGTAAATGAAAATACTGTTTTAAGAATACATGTGAATATATACATTCACAATACAGCTAGAGTAACTATGCCTTTCAGATGGCCTGGAGAAGTCTTGCTTTACTCCTATTCCAGTGAAAGTATTAATAGCTCCCCCTTTCAATCTCAAAAGAGTCCTATGTTGGATGATAAATAATATAATCACATTATCTATGGCTCATATTCAAAGGGGTCAAGTAATAAAGCCAGGTATCCTCAACTTTAATCAAGATTATTTTGCTTGTAAAAGAACTTGAAAGTAGACATAACAAGGGCAAAAGTCAAGAACATCAAAATGAGAAATAAGGAAAAGAAAACCTGCTCAAATTTTATCATTTAAAAAGGAATGACTAGGGGGGCCTGGGTGGCTCAGTTGGTGGCTGAAGTCAGATGACTTCAGCTCAGGTCATGATCTCGTGGTTTGTGGGTTCGCACCCCGTGTCAGGTTCTGTGCTGATAGCTCAGAGCCTGGAGGCTGCCTCGGATTCTGTGTCTCCCTCTCCCTTTGTCCTTCCCCTGTTTGTGCTCGCTCTCTCTCTCTCTCTCTCTCTCTCTCAAAAATAAACACAAAAAGTTAAAAAAAAAAATAGAAGTCAAAACTAAAATATTCTTTTAAAGTACAGATTTCTTTAGCATCAGGATAACTTTAGAATATCTAAAATTTTTTGTAAGTTTATTTATTTGTTTTGAGAGACAGAGTGCACATGTGCAATTGGGAGAGGGGCAGGGAGGGAGGGAGGGAGGGAGGGAGGGAGGGAGGGAGAGAGAGAGAGAGAGAGAGAGAGAGAAAAAATCCCAAGCAGGCTCCACAGTGTCAGTGCAGAGCCCAATGCAAGGGCTTGATCTCACGACCATGAGATCATGACCTGAGCCAAAATCAACTTGCTTACTGACTGAGCCACCCAGGTGCCCCTAGAATATCTCAATTCTTAATTTATAAAGTATTTATAGAGTGTCTCTTCTGTAGGGTTAGTCATTACGTTAGATACCAAGAATAAGAAGATAAGACATAGCTCTTTTTTATTATTATTTTTTTACATTTATTTATTTTGAGAGAGAGAGAGAGAGCAGGGGAGGCGCAGAGAGAAAGGGAAGGAGGGAAGGAGGGAGTGGGGGGGAAGAGAGAGAGAGAGAGAGAGAGAGAGAGAGAGAGAGAGAGAGAGAGAATGACTATCCCAAGCAGGCTCCACATCAGTGGTGTTGAGTCCTACATGGGGCTTCAACTCAGGAACCATGAGATCATGACCTGAGCTGAAACCAAGAGTTGCACACCTAACCAACTGAGCCACCCAGGCACCGAAATAGCTCTTTTTTAAAAGGAGTTTAGAACCAACAGGAGGAGATTATAGGTTATTTAGGTTATTTACCCAAACAAATAAATTATAAACAGCTACAATCCCATATCATAAATGCTCTGATAAAAGTAAACATAGGGTGTCAAGTGAAGCACTGAAAAGGGAGCAAGGATGGAGATCAGGGGAGGATTCACAGAGGCCGTACAAGATATTTTAGGAAAATGATGATGATTGAGCTGGATCATAAAAAATAAGAGGGGATGGAAGGTGAAGACAAGAGGAAAAGGAGACATTCAAAACAAAGGGAATCACATGTGCAAATGGTAAAGGCATGAAAAATCTGTGAAAATGGTGCAAATCACTTAGAATGGCAGAAGCAAGCACAAAGTGACACCGGATATAGCTAAAGAAGGATTCAGAGATCAGATGTGAAACTAAAAACAACCATAAATGATTTGAACTTTATTCTCAAGATATAAGGAGCCATTGCATAATTTTGAGGGAATGGGCAAAATAGATGCATTTTAGAAGGGCTACTTTCACAGCAGTGGGGAGGATGAATTTGATGGAGCCCAGACTGGAGGTGGAAAAACCAGTTAGAAGTCCTCTGGAGTAATTTAGTTCAAAAAATATCTGCGGGGACATAAGTAAGAAGAGTGTAATGGCAGCAGACTGTGGAGTAGATGGTTTCAGTAAAGAGGCTTGAGCTGAAGCTATAGATTTGAGGATCAACATTTTAAGTGGTAGGTGAGCTATGGGAGATATGATCTGGCAGGGAGAAAGAACAGTGCAAAGAGAAGAAAGCCAGGAGCAAGCTCTGTGTGACTCTAGTGTTCAGAGGCAGGGAAAGTGGATAAACTCCTGAAGGAGATGGAGGAGGGATCATGAGAAAGATGAAGAGAACCCATGAGAATGGGGTGTCAGCTTCAAAAAGAGGGTAGAATACAGCACCAGGAATGAGTATGCATTACATCTTGCAATCAGGCTTCTGGTTGATCTTTGCCATAATTACTCAATAGAGTGGTGGCATGGAAGCCACATTTTAGAGGGTTATGGATTAACCGGAGATAAGAAAATAAAGACAGCAAGCATAGACTACTTTTTTCCCCAAGAAGGTTGGACATGAAGAAAAGGAGAATAAGGTAGTAAAGGTAGTAAATAGGCTTTGTTATTGTTGTTACTACTTTTAACAGTAAAAGATTATTGAAAGATTGTTTTTAATGTGATGCAGAAAGTCATGAAATAGAAGAAATCCAGCACAATTCCTCCACGTTCCTCAGTGAGGAGTCCCCTGGCGAAGAGTGTCTCCCTCATCATTCTACATCATAGATTCAATAAATATCACAAGGTAGAGAATATTGGATGCTACTAAAATGGCCATTTATAGATTAGCCACCATTTACTGAGCACTTGCTATGGTTAATCAATGTGCAAAGTGCCCCATGGGTTTGAGGCATCATCTTGTTTAATTCTCATGGTGGTAGTATTATTATCATCACCCTCATTTCACAAATAAATTAACAAGACTATAAGGGATTAAGTATGATACTCAAGGTCACATAGAAAGTAAATAGCAGAGCCAGGATCTGAATCTAGGCACCTGGACCTCAGAGCCTGAGGTCTTAACTACTACTCCACATTGCTGCTTCCCACAATGTCCAGGTTCAAGTGGTATTCATTTACAATTTAGAAGAATTTTTTCATTGATATACACAATGTCAATAATTCCCTTCTCTGGCATTATCCCCATCTACACACGGTAAGAAAAATTAGAGCATTCACCTAATTATTCTAAAGTGATGTTTACCTGTTTAAGACAACGAGGAAAAAAATAGCTGACTTAAATATACTCTTCCTGGCTTCGGCAAACCTATCGGACATGGGTCATAGAAGACAATATCTCTGCCAATCAATCATGAAAGCAATTCCCACTCAGTACTTTTCACATTCCTTCCTCTTGGACAAACACAACGAAGTGAGGGTCAGGAAAAGAGAGGCACGTAGCAGGATAGGAAAGATGGGTAAACCAAATAGTTACTTGTTGGAAAGTTAAATAATTCAAACTTACTTTTTTGGTACACTTCTTGACGGTATTGATTAATTCTTGTATTACCAGATCTACACTCTTCAAGGACGGTCCTTTAAGCTTTACAATTTGTTTTTTGACTATTGCTTCAAATGCCATGTCTGGAGTAAACAACCCCGTCCTGAATGTAAGGAATAAAGCAGCACATTAGATTTTTTAAATTGAGTAATATCCAGTACTTTTTTGAAAAAGGTTTCAATTGGCATGCCACCTAAAGCAAGCATGTAATGCCCAAGTTTGAAAGTTACATAGTGATTTATTCTATAGACAGTATCATTTGTAATAACATTTTCAATACTACAATTCCTTAATAAATCCCAATCTATAGATGACTAGCATTACCTAAAAACAGTTTCCAAAATGTTTTCATGGACTCTAATAATACGACTTCTAACTAACACTTGACTGTAATTTGTCTCATCTCACAGTTTCACAGCAATAAAAAGCACTGCTACAATAAAAATGGTCCTAAATTTACATTTCTATTCCTAAAGTATTCCAAAAGCAACCCTCTCTTGCCCTTCAGAGAGCAGAAAATAATCCTCACTTTGTGAGCGCTGAAATGGTAGCGTTCCTGACTATGCAATCTATTCTTCCTAGGAGAGCTGTATTATAGTGAGCTCAGTGGTTCCCAGTCTGAGGTCCTGGGGTGCTAGGGAAAAAGGAAGACAGTTAAGTGGAACTAACTTTGGGACACAGAATGCCTAAATCATGAACTTACAAAAACAACAAATGATAACCAAAATAGCAAGTATCTTTTCACTTAGCTGGAATGAATTCAAATTGGTGTCCTAACAATGCTTTTGCCATGCTCTTCTCACTTCTTCTTTGATTAACTTCTCCTCCTTGACCACTCAGTTCTGTGGTACCTCTTTTGGGAAATTTAACACTTCCCCTTACAGCAGCTTTATACTGCCCCTCCTAACCATTTACTTAGCACCCTATGTTCGCCTCTATTTCTAACTATAGTGATCATATTATACAGTAATTTGAAATCTCTCCACGTTGGACATAGAATAAAATCCACACCGTTTGGTCTAATATTAAACATTTCCCCCGTCTGACCCTGATTTTCCATTGCAGTTATTTGCCTCCACCCTTTCATGCACCCTAAGTTCCAGCCAAACCCAACCATTTGCCTTTCCACAAACATATTCATACCAACGTTTCCTGTCTTTGCCTTCGTCCGTGATGTTCATTTCACCCTCCCCACAATTTCAGCCTGTCCCGAATCCCACCTGTGCTTCAAAGCCCAGATCAAAAGCAACCACTTCCTACAGCTTGCCTTCTCCAGTCCTTCCACTGACAAGGCCTTCCTTCTCTGAACCCCAGCATCCCATTTGGCACTGCAGTGGTCTGAGCACACACAGTCCCATTACTACACGGGTAGGCAGGGCATTAATGCATTTATCTTTGTTTGCCCCACAAGGGCTGTCTTCTTCCCTTGCTCGCCAACGGCACACGGCGCTTGCAGAACAAAGAAGGACCCACAGGTCTGCAGTGGACAAAGATGGCTTCTATTCAAATGTCTAACAGAATCAACTGGAAACAAAACTTGTCAAATGAAGTGTATTTAAGAGGCTAAATAATCATGCCATCGGTGTGTCTTATTCTCAGGACACTGTGTACTTCTTATCATCCTATAGGCAAATTAACTCCAGAATAATAACAATCTCTCCTTTTGGTATGTAAGTAAATCAGAAATTTTCAAAACGGAATTACTGAGCTTTTGCAGTTACATTCAACAGAAATGTATGTGGTAAGGAGTTTGGGGGTTTTTGTTTTGTTTTATTTATTTTGAGAGAGACAGAGCACATGCGTGCACACAGGGGAGGGGAAGAGAGAGACAGACAGACAGACACTGCCCCAAGTGGGCTCCACGCTGAAAGCGCAGAGCCCAACATAGGGCTCAGTCTCACTACCGTGAGATCATGGATGACCTGAGCTGAAATCAAGAGCTGGACACTTAACCAACCGAGCCACCCAGGCGCCCCTGGTAAGGAGTTTTAAAAGCCAAGTAAAAGTACTATGTCTTACTTTTACAGTAAAGTAAGTATAAAAATACTTCATGACCCAAAACATGTGATTTGGTTTCACTGCACCTAGCAGATTGACATTTTCGGATACCAGCTCTGCCCAGCTCAAGAGTAAGACATGGTTTCCATACCAAATGCATTCTAGATTTGAGCGAGACAGAATAGAGTTAATAGGGAACTTAGAAATCCTGTTGATAGTAACAGAAAAATACTGGATTTGGTTATAGAATGTTTTCTCCCTTTTATTTTGTGAATGCATATTTACCTATCCTATTTGCAACTTTTAGAGCAGATGTCTGAATTTTAAAATGATAAATAATTCAAATGTCATAACTCCTTTTACATGTACACTCAGCGTCAAGCTTTGCCCTCTCAGGCTCTGTTCCCAAAATAGTCTCAACTCAACCCTGTGGCAGAAGCTGAGATACAGCTGCCAATAGACAGGGGACACCTGCTTCACAGGAGATAATCTATGAAGTAGGCATCCTAAGTTCAATACCTTAAATTCAGGACACTATATGTGCCATTAAATTTTGTTTAGCCTTCTGTACATGAACTCAAGAAATGTGTGTCTTGAGTTTCTTTAAAGAAACTAAATGAAAATAATCCCGTTGCATACAAGGGAAACTTCCACACAAGGTACAAGCTCTACTCCCAGCCTCAGATCCCACCATGCTCCTGTCTACATCCCTGACTCCAGTCAAAAAGCAGGCCCTCTGCTCCATAACTCCACACTGCGCTTTACCACCTCTATGCCTCTGTTCCCAATACTCCTCCCACTTTCAGTACTTTCTTTAATCCTCCTGCCTCGACAATCTCCATACTCTCAGGTTTTACACACACGCACGTGTAAACACACAGCACACTGTTGCCTGTTGAAATCATTCTTGTTCTCTAAACAGGCAAGGTTCCACTCAAAAGTCACCACTCTTCATTAATCTTTCCCAATCTTACTCTACAGCTCCAGCCGAAATGTATCTGTCCTGTCTCTGTGTACGTAACGATTACTTCTGAGCATGTCAGGCCTCCTTCCCCAACATGCCAGCCTCTGGAGAACAAGATCTTGCTCGTTGGTAAAATCCCTGTGCAGAGCACAATGCTGTGAGTGCAGAAAGCGTTTCTGCTTTTTTAACTGAAAAGTCTTCTTTTGTGAGTATGACAATACAGGAAATTAGCACGAAACTCAAACTAGAGTGTCTTATTTCTTACTCCCACCTCTGTATTCTACTCTGCTCAGATGATGAAAAGCCTACTTCACTAGCCATTTATAAACATTAATTTTCTCTTAGTAGCTTGAACTGAAGACAAGGGAAATGTGAATTACTTGCCTGATACCATGTATGTTTTTGATTGCATAGCTTATTTCTCTTCGTAATTCTTTCTCATTGAACTCCATCTGCAGAAGCAAAATGAGCCACAGTTAAAACACTTAATTCCTTTGAATAATAATATTGTTGAATATTAAAATATGAGGATAACTTGAATTAGTTATTAATAAATGTATACTATGTCTTTCCTAACCTAAACCCAGATGGTCAAAACATCTGTTTATATAAAGTTCAAGGCAACGTAGAACATTGGAGATTTCTGAGAGTTTTAGTGCAGTGGATTTTAACTCTCTTATAGATAGGAGTACTATGCATAAAAGATGCCTTCTGCACATAAATCTGGCCATTCATTTGAAATATACAATACTTCATTCTTTTGCTGAATGTAGTAAATGTATTCACAGACAAATGCATAAATAAGTGTCACCTGACATGCAACAGCAGTCCAGCTGTGCTGAGATTAACAATGGCTGTCTTTTCTCCCTGGCCATTTTAACCACCTGCATTCAAGCCCTCTTTACAAGAGGAAATTAATAATATTTTACCAATCCAATGCAGGACAGATTGCTGCATAAAAATTTCCCAGAAGCTTTAGGTACTTTAAATTTACTTGGAATTAAGATCAAAGTGTCATGGAGCTTAGACCTAAAAGGGATATCAGAGCACATTTGGTTCAGCCTTTTACCTCTCAGATTTGGCTTCTCCAGCCTGTCTATCCATTTCCCCCCTCACACTTTATACCACAGAACGATAAATTGCTTTAGTTCCCTACCCACACCCTGTGGCCCACAGCTCAGCCTTTACCGTTCCTCCCTTCTGTCTGGAACAATTCCAGCCCCAAACCTTCTCCTGCTTCACTAGTTGCTCATCCTTCTAAACTCAGCTCAGAAGCCAGGCTCCGTCATGCACTCACACAGGGATCAGGTCCGTAGGCTGTGTTTCCATAGCACCTTGTACTGAAGTTTATCACTTTACTTAGCACATTTTAACGAAACTATTTACCCATTTCCCTCCCACACCAAGATATAAGCACCCTCCTCTGTATATGAAGCAAGGAGCATAGTCTCTAAAACTATTCAGCTGTCTATTGGGCAATCCAAACTAAACATATCCAAAACAAAATTCTTGGTTCATACCTCTACACAAACTCAGGTTTTATTCAGTTTCCCTCATCAGATGGGCACTAACATTTGCTGTTGTGCAAGCCAAAACCTTAGGGGTCATCCTGAATCTTCTCTTTCTTGCATCCCCCATATCAATCCAAGCCCTACTGACCCTACCACCAAAATCACAAATCCATCCACTTCTCTCTATCCTCTCTTCTGAAGCATTTTGACTATGAAGCTAAGAAGATTAAGTTTCAGGGCTTGTCTCTTGCATAAGCACCTTCCAAGACCCTGTGCCTGTGTATTTATAATTTTGTATTCTTCTTCTTCAACATCCCCCCCCCAAAAAAAAAAAACTGTATAAACGTTAGGCCCCACAGAAAGTGGATTCCTCCCGCTCTGGCTGTACTGGTGAACTTACCTTACTTGTCTCCCTGAAACAACTCTTGCCCCTTTACAATCCAGCCTGCAAAGCATTCCTTTCAAAATCATCAACCAAATAGGGTCCACCTTTTCTTAAAACTCTCCCCTAATTTCTGTTAAATGTAAATGCCTCACTGCAACCTGGAAGGCCCTACGTAAACTGGGAGCTTCCTTCCTCTAAATCCATGGCATGCCCGCTCCCCTTCCTCAGCTCTGCCCGAGCTTCATCTATTCCTTACCCACTGTACAGACGCTTGCTTTAGGGCCTCATCCTCGGCTGCTTGCCTTGAATGACCCTCTTCCCCGAGATCCTTACAGCTGACCTCTTCATGCCATTCTGATCATGCTTTCAGTGTCCCCTACTCAGAGAGACCTTGCCTGAAACATCCCATCAAAAGTGGCTCACCCAACCCCTCTAACATTATGTTACATAATAACACTTGATGTTTTCTTACCTTGCCTATCTGTAAAAATTTTCTGCCACTCCCCACCAGACAGTGCCTCTGTCTTGATCACTGGCATCGAGAATTTTGGCACAGAATAGGTGCTCAAGAAATATTTTTAAATTAATTAGACAACAAATAAATATCATAGGAACTCAGTTAGTACTTGTTGAAATACGTTGAAATGTTGCTAGATCCCATTAAATACAATCAGAACCATCAGTAAGAAAATACTTCTCTCCTAAATTTCATCACCTGAGTATGGAGATTTTTGTTCAAAAAACTCTCTTAGTCCCATATCACTCACATAACATTTTACGAATAGTTATATAGAATAGAACATGGAAACGAAATGAAGTGAAAGGGAAAAAAAATAATATTTGGTACAAACCTTTACTATCTCAAAAGGAAAGCGTTCATGGAAAATACGGTTAATTTTAGCCCCTCCTGAGAGCTCCAGCGTATCTACTTGATCCCCTGACCCTTCAATTCTCTTCTCGAAGTCCACAGCAAATTGCTGAACCATCCTATAATTGTAAAAGAGAAATAAATTCAAGTTAAAGTTATAAGGCTTTGCATTTCTCATTCCAATTTGCTGTGGTTATCCCTTAGAGTCCTTTTCCTAGTGTTCTTAGTGGCACCTACTGGCAGAATGATCCCTGCACTCAAAAATGTAACTATATGAAATACATGCTATCAAAATTTATTTGAGGTGTATAATTAAAATATATGTCTTAAATATCTATGTCATTAGATGCATTCTGTCCAATTAGCTGAAATCATAAAATGGTATTTAAAAATACTTAAAATAAGTATACTTAAAATACTTAAAAATACTTAAAATAAGAATCTAAGTTAAACAATAAAACTGCATAGAAGAATCAAAATGAATCACACTCATCTAATGTCCTAACTGCTCCAGCTGAGCCCCCTCATTACCCTGTGAGCTACTCTCTTCCCCACCCCCAGGATCACAGACCTCTCGAAGCCAGAACAATGCAAATTTGTGACCACCATCCCCTCCACAACTAGCTCTAGCCTTGTTTTTCAAGGATTCCCCACATTTTAATAATAAAAGTAAAACTCCTGAAGTCATCACCCAAGATTCTCCGTGGTCTGGCCCTGGAACTCCATCTCTCACTACTAGTCCGCATTCACCTCTAAGCCAATCATAAAGAAGCAATTGGCAGCTCCCTACATGCACCACGTCTCTGTGCTTCTACACCTGTTTTCCTTTCTGCTCAGAATACCATTTTCTCTGCCGCTTGCTTCCTTGCCTGGCTTATTTTTCTGTCCCTCAAGACTCAGGTCAAGCATCAGTGTTTAGGAAAACTTCCGTGACCCTATCCACCACCCCTCCTCACTGCCATCAGACGAAGGGCCTCTCCTCTGTTTCTTCAGCTTATTTTCAGCATAGTGCTTAGCAGAGAACATCACCACTGTTCACTTATCGGTCTCTCTCCTAAGGGCAAGGACCATGCATTTCATTGATCTCTCCCTTCTCAATATGAGAGGTACTCAATAACTTCAATGAAGGAATGAATTAAGGTGGTTGGTAAAAAACAAAGAAATATAGGGAGAAAATAACCACTTATATTTGTGATTACTAAATTTAGAAACTAATTTTGATATACTAGTACTACTTCCAAATTTAAAATTTCATAGGAAAAAATTCAAACCATCTAAAACTCGTACTTTTTATTCTCTTTTAACGAAATCCTGGATAAATTAAAATTGCAAATTATTCAGGCCACAAAATTCAGAATATAATTTGATGTAGCTATGTTTACACATATGCCAACATTGCCAATGTTAAGCTAATTTTTAACCACCTGAGAAGGTATAGACATGACACATGCACTGAAACCTTGGGAAATTTTAGAAAATTTACCTCCGGCCACTCCTTTCCTCATACCCTACACTCCAGCCCCCTGGCCCACTACAACAAACCATACCCGAGTTCGCACTATTCTCTGGTCCTCCTCTTCCATCTGACAAACTCTTCCCATACATCAGTGTCTCATTAAATATCTTGTTCTCCGTGAACTCACAACCTTCCTCACCTGTAACTGCTTCCTCAGCTGGGCTCCCTTAACATTTTATACTTACCAGAAATACGGCATTTATCAGATTTTAACACAGTTGCTTATAGATCTGTTTCCCTCTTTCTATTGTGGCCTCTTCTTGAGGTCAAAAGTCTTTCCAGTAGGTATCAGAGAACCAGACACCAAGTGAAACACAAAGAGATGAGAGGAAAGCAAGAAGAGAGGTAGGCAGAAAGGGGAGAATGAAAGGAGAAAGGGAGAGAGGAAGGAACTGATTAGCTCCCTACAAGGGAAGAATCTAGATATAGAAAAGTCTGTAATCTGAGTCCAATGGAGTCAGAGGCAAGACCAGCATTTGTAAGGAGAATAGTTTCAGGTGGATGTTAAGATAATGACCTACGGCTTACACAGAAATAGCTTTCTTTTCTCTGTAACTTGAAGAGTTTTTATAGGAGCTTAACCAAAGCCAGGAATAAAAAAAAAAAAAAAACAACTAGGAAAGAGTTGAATCCACTCTTTCCTCTGTATGATCCTATAATATTTTTAAATAGGGAAACATAGAATGTTGCATTAAAATCTTACTTAAATAATTTGAGCATTTAGAAATATCTCTACAAAGACAGGAATTATGTCATGAATTTTAAACATCAAATGAAGGGGGGGTGTATCTTGATCAAGCCTGCACAGGAAGAAGGGGGCCATAAGAGGTGGCAAGCATTATCTTTGTAAATGGACTTAGGATGTTCTAGAATATCAGCTGGGCAGGAAGTCTTCTGGTCGAGAGGAACCTGACCTAAGTTGCAGCACAGGAATAAAAAGGCAGGTGAGGCTAGGAAGGGCCAAAAAAAGAGAATAAAGATAAAAGGCACAGGAGCTGGCAATTCTCTAACAACTCTGCTGCACCACCTGAGACCTCTCAGGGATAAACCTAGTAATCCAAGGGTAAGATGGAAAGACCATGAAGGAGTAAAAAGATACGTGGCAGTTTTCACATTTGTATTTTTAAACAGCTACATTAAAATCATAACCGAAAAGGAAAAAGAAATCTAAATGTGCCCTTATTGTCCATACTTTATTATTAAAGCCTTGGTTCTCATTCCACTGAAAAATGCACACGGATAAATCATGTGAAATGACTAAAATAATAAAAAGATAATAAGTACGAGTGACATCAATAGAAAGAGTTGTACAATACAAATGACATTTTCAACAGGACCTTTGTCCACTTCTAAGGACTAAGAGGAAAAACGCTGCTGAGTTATCATTATTGGTTTTACTCATTTTTGGAATCCAGTTATAAAAGTACAATGAAATTGGACATGGGGATGAATAATTGGTAAATTTATAGTAAGAGAGGAAGATCCACAATTATTCTTCAAGACCACATAAAGACCTAAGGCCCATTGTCTAACATGCACCAAGTGTCATATACTTGGTTCTTCTGTTACACCTAGAAAATAGCATGACAAACAGACTGAGGCAAAAGCAAACTGAAATTAGTTTCAAATGCTGAACAAGGGAAGGGAAAGGTGACTCACTGCAACAACGCTTTGGTCTTCCTGGTGGGGTCTTCGGGCTTGAAGTTTTTATGGGCTTCCACTTCATGTTCAATGGAGAGCAACTGTCCCTGTAGTTTGTTCCTGAAGTTCGGCAGGGTATCTCGAATGTGGTTGGTAAGTTGCTAAATAAAACAAAACAAAATCGTACAGATATAACAGATTAAAGATTAACTCATGAGATAAAAATTGACCTTTACTGTTTCCCTAATCATTCAAAACTTAGAAGAGACTAACTCTGTAGGTAAATAATGAGAAGAAGCTCCAGTTCTCTCCTCCATGGCCTTAAGGACATGCTCAAAATGCCTTCAGTTGGAGTCACTCACTTGGGCTACCTCTTTATGCCTGGAAACACCCTTGTTAAAATGCACACAATGTTAATAATGAGGCTGCCTAATAACATTTTTGCATGAATTAATATATCAGATGGAACCTTAAGTTAGAATTTAGTTAGAAATGAAGGAATTGGGGACTTCTAGGTGCTGCTGGATGTTTTCAGGACCATACTGGTGGAACTCATAGGTACCTGTCAGTTGTTAACTTCTAAACTCTGCAGCTCAGACAGTGTTTCCTCTTGCCCTGCCTCTAGCACCAGTGCAGTGGTGGGTGTTCAGGGGCTTCTGCCTTTAGCGGTTTTCATATTAAAGCTCCATGACTAGCAAAGGAAAGCTCTCTCTGCTGCTGCTGCTGCTATCTCTACCTAACCATCCACTTGGTTTCGCCGCTGAAGGTCATCTGCTGGCACCTCCAGCTCAGCAGGGTGAAAAATTCTCTGAGAGATTGTCTATGAGTACATGATTAACTAAGAAAAAAGCTTAATTAGGAAAAAAGAAAATTAATTAAGAAAAAAGGGCACCTGGGTGGTTAAGTCGGTTAAGCATCTAACTCTTAGATTTTGGCCCAGGTCATTATCTCATGGTCGTGAGATTGAGCCCCACATGGGGCTCTGTGCTGTGTGTGGGGCCTGCTTATGATTCTCTCTTCCTTTTCCTCTCCCCTTCCCCCACTCATGTGCACCCACATTCGCTCACTCTCTCTCTCTCTCAAAAAAAAATGTGGGGTATAAACCCAGATTGGCTAGCTCTCTGCCTCATGTTCTTTCTATTACAATGCAGTTAAGCAAAAATCTGAATTAAAAGAAAAGAAAAAAAGATAATCTTCTTGAATCAGTTAATAAACTTGGAATTAAAAGAAAAAGAGAATGTCAACTTCACAGAAATGCAGGAAAAAGACTAATAAATTAAAAGTAAGAGGAATTGGGGAGCCTGGGTGGCTCAGTCAGTTGGGTGTCCAACTTCAGCTCAGGTTATGATTTCACATTTTGTGAGTTTGAGCCCCACTTTGGGCTCTCTGCGAGGAGCCTGCTTTGGCCCCTCTGTCTCCCTCTCTTTCTGCCTTGCCTCTCTCTCTTTTTCTCTCAAAAAAAAAAACATTAAAAAAAGTAAGGGGAATAAATATTCCCAGACTGACTGAAGAAACCATCTTAATCATTTTTTATGTTTATCTGAGGTTACTATACTTATTTAATTGTTGATAGTTCGTAACTATATTATACCTTTGCACACAGTATGATGTATGTTATTACCCAGCATGTGCTATTGTTATAGCTCTGAAGCAGAATGTAGAGGACTGCATTCCCAGTAGCAACATCACAAACCCCCAAGTCTAAGAGTAACAGTAACCACGAGAAACCAGTAGCCACCTGTCTGCCATGTGAGTGGTAAATGATAAAAACACATGGTTTCCACTTTTTGCTTCTTAGATATCTCAACAGCAAAGCAACACTGTGGACCACTCTTAGATTCCTAAAAAACTTCTTTCCTTGGCTTTTGTGGCCCTAGATCCTAACATTTATGGATGTACCTTCTTCATCTCCGTTGCCAAGTCATCTCCCTCCACCAGACCTGTAAATACCAACATTCCTCAAATCTGATTCCTAATCTTCTTTGTTCACACTCTGTTCTTTCCTAAAGGAATCTTATTCCACCCATAGCTTTAATAAATATCCAAACAACTGTGACTACCAAGGTGTTATCTACAGACCAGACGTTTTATTTTTGCTATAGGCATATGTATTAGACCATGGACTTTACTTCTCTTAGATGTGTCAATGACACCTCAACCCCAGCATGTCTGAAATCAAGCACCTAATCTTCCTTTCAGAGCTCTCCATCTTGGAGACATCATAACAACCTGGGAACTTGGAGGTTATCTTTGACTTCATCTCTCTATCACTCACCAAAGCTAATCTACCACCAAGTTCTTGATTTTCCTAAACATTTCTCAATTCTGTTTTTTTTCATCTTCACTGGCCCTAACCAAGACCAAGCTACTATCATTTCTCATTTTGACTCCTAACTTCTCATGTCTAGTCTTGATCTTCCTACCTGCAACTTCCATGATCATTGTTAATCCACAAATACAAGTGTGTAATTTGCCTATTCAGATGTCTTAAATGACTCCCTACTGCTCTTAGGATAAGAACAAAAATCTTTAACTTGCCTACAAACATTACAGGATCCAGCCTCTGCCTACTTCTCCAAATTCATCTCTTATAACTCACTCCCTCATTCTCTGCCCTCCAGCCATAATGACATTGAATTCCTCAAAAGTGTCATGTTCTGTTCCAGTTTTTCACCATAGAAACTGTTCCCCAGGGCCCAAGGTACTGGTGCACACAGTGAATCAGCCATAAAAGTATCCTATTTTCAAACAGTTTGAAGATCCCTGAAGCAGTAAAAAAGAAGGTGATTATCCAAGAAATGAGAGATCTTCAGTACAAAATTCATTCAGTTTTCAGTCATCCAGAATCCAATTATGTCATAATTTAGGGGTCATTTGTAAAACAAAATGGCCAATCATATTCTTTCTATTTTTCTAGTATTCACAACCTAATTTATTTCCAACCTTATCTTCCTAATCATCCTAATGATTTTTCTCTAAGATTTTTTTCAGTTTATTTGTGTTTTTCATAGATAAATCCAGGCATGAAAGTAATAATCTAAAGACAGTTTTACCAATACTAAATATATTTGTGGACTATTAGGGTTTTTGCATGACAAACTAATGTTCTTTCTCTAAAATACATTCATTCATATTTGTTAAATGACACAAGCACAGCACCACCTCATGGCTTCTAAATACTCATCTACCCATAAGTAAAAAGCACAAATTTTACATTAGTCTATGTTATGTCACAAAAAATAGAAGTATACCACTGCCTGTTTTTTTTTTTTCCTAAAACTTGTTCAATTGTTTTGCCTAAATGGTTCAGGTCCAATGTCACAAGTAGCCTGCTATTGTGTTAGTCTCTACTGACACCTTCTAGGAGCAAACAATCAGAACATGCAATAATGACTTGATTAATTGACTGTTAAAACTCATAAATAAAAGTTAAAGCATATCTTATAATTCTGTTGGTGAGAACAGCTGCTCACCATTTGGTCAATGTAATCAAAACTCAGGGAGGAAGCCCTGCACTCACTAAGGATGATGCTTAACTTCCCCAGGAGATGGAGAATATATGGAAAAAAAAAAAGTAAAAAGTAAATGTACTGAGGTTTTATGGAAGAAGTATGTAAGCGCATGGAATGTTGGAAGATGGGGACCCAAGTCTATCTGTGCAGAGAAAGGGGTTAATCTGGAAAAACTTCTTAGATGAATGGAGATCAATGAGCTTACAAGGATTTCTAACTTAGGGAAATCTAAGCTAACTATTACATGTTGACATTTTGAAACCAGATCCCAACAAATCAACCTTTCAGAAATATACAAGTTTAATTTCTTAAGATAACTACATATTGTGAGTAAAATGGGCGCTGATGTATACCCTTGTTTACTGTTCCTAAATAAGTATATACTTCTGCTTTGAGCAGTATTATTTGAATAACATTAAAGCAGATTCTACTCACTGAGAACAGTAGGAATGTGGAACTAAATATTTACATTCATTTTTTAATTCATATCATTTAAGCTGAATGTCTTATTTTGGAAAAAAATGAATATTAAAATGAAATACGAATTCTAATAGTGACTTACATATTTCATAATTGTTCTTGTTGCTTGAGAAAACATTTTTACCTGATTCAGGACCTTCTGCAGGTGTGGGGTCCCCATCCTATCAGCAATATGTCTGTAAGCTGGGTGTGAGAGGAAAAATTTCCTTTCCGCCAACATGGCAGCCTTAATGTCCTTCTTCCCATCTATGTCCTTCTGGCTTCTGTTTACCACCCCCACGTAACCTGAAACACAACACATACAATGGGGTTTGGAATACTTTTTGTTGTTTATTCTGGGAAGATTTCAAGGCTCTTGAGGCTGAATAAGCCAGGCAAAATTATTTTTAAGGACTGAAGAATTGAACCCTTTATGAACTCAGTTTGAGACACCAGTATTTAACAAAGGCTGGTTCGTGTGGCTAATGATAATTTCTTAGCATTAACACAATAATGTCTTTTGCCCTTAAAAGCTCTGTACATTTTAATACAGTGTGTCTCTTAGCAGTTTTGTCATATGGTGGGCAAGTAAATAAGTCACACTTAGAACAGTATATATTTATGCAGTCTATGATGAATATTTATACCCCCCTTCAAACCCTTCCTTTTCCTGTTTTCCTATTCCTATTATTTTAAGAAATAGTTCTCCTATTGGATCATTTTTAATATATCACTTGGGAACATTATGCCACTCCATAAAAAGTATAACTAATCATGAATACATTATTCCTCACAACTGTGAAGGCATAAAGCCAAGCTTTGCATTGGTTTCCCAATCATTTCTCTGCTACATCATCAAAGCAAATCCTGTATAGGACACAGTACATTACCCCTGCGAAGAGGCAGAAGCTTGTTCTCCAGAACATCCCTGGCATCTGTTCCTTCATCCATAAGATCCAATTTGGTGATGACTCCAATGGTTCTTAAACCTGTAGCACAAACCAACCCACTTTATTACACAGTATGCAGAAGACTAACAAATTTTAGAGACATATATGTCCCAAGACTAAATGCAAGGTACTCATATTTCTGGTCCTTTTCCTGTTCCTCTCTCTTATTTTGTTTTCTGATCCACTGATATCCCAGTCTGGTAGATTTTGATGTGATGAACAGGAGAGTTTTAAAATTACCCATCCAGGGGCACCTGGGTGGCTCAGTTGGTTAAGCATCCAACTCTTGGTTTGGGCTCAGGTCGTGCATGATCTCACAGTTTGTGAGTTCGAGCCCTGCATAACAGGCTCTGCGCTGGTGGCACAAAGCTTGCTTGGGATTCTCTCTCTCTCTCTCTCTCTCTCTCTCTCTCTCTCTCTGTCTCTCTTCTTCTTCTCTCTGCCCCTCCCTCTCTCTATCTCAAACATAAATAAACATTTAAGATAAAATAAAATAAAACCACCCATTCATAATATCACCACAATAATTTTAAATATATGAGTTTATTTTTGTACCATGTATATATGGAAACTATACACTTAAAATTTTCCTCCAAGGTCCTGCACATGATATGGGTGCTTTAATTTTTTTATGTATTACTTTACTGAAAACAAACAAGTAGGCTACACATGGACCAATGAAGAGAGTGTATCATAAATCAAAGCTGATTATTGATCCATTTCTGAGCACTTGACACACAAATTATAAGAAAATTAGGTATAGGATAGTGTCATCACTAAGAATAAAGTTTCAAGTCTCACAGCATTCCCTGTTCCTCAGAAAAAAAAATATGACTTAACAGAAAGAAGACCAAACTAGGAATCCTGAGGCTTGGATTCTAGTCTCAAGGAAAGTCACTTAACTCTCTTCTCTGGGTCTCAGTTTTCTTCATCTATAATATAAAGAGTTGGAAACCACAATTTCCAAGGTATAAAATAAAATAACGTAATAAAATAATGTAAAAACCTAGACATTTTACGTAGCACACCAGATACATTGTCTTTGCCCATTGCTCCCTTCACTAGATAAAATAAACAATATTTGCCTAGTGATTCAAATCTTTAAGTGCATTCTTTGGACTCCCAGTTAAACATGATAAGGTGAACACACACCTTTATCTTTTTACCTGAAAGCACTCTAAAATGGCTAATATTTATTAGGTCAGCTATGGTTTTACATGCTTTACATGTCTTAAATCATTTACTCTAAAAAAAATCATTTAATCTTAAAAAGGACTCCAACTACTATTTTTTTAAGATGAGGAAACTAAGGCAGGAAGAGATTAAGTAACTTTCTCAAGGTCATACATGGGTCTAGGCATCCAGAACCCATGCAATATACTGCCTCTCATAATAAAAAGAATTTTAAAAATAAAAAACGTTTAAAACAAGAAAGTAAAAAAAAAAATGGGAGAGAACTGAAGAAAAATTTTGAAACTGGAAACCCAGCAGGATGACTGCTAACTAACTTAACAGATTAGCCTAAGAGGAAAACTGCATCCAAGAAAGCCAATGACAGGAGAAGCCCAGAAGCTGGATAATTTACATCACAGCCTCTCAGAAAGGTTCAGGGAAACGAATAGCTCTGACAATAATGGAGAGCAGTGGTGGCAGCTGAGGCTGAAAACAAGAGCGCTGGATGAAAGCAGTTAAGATTTCCATGGATAACACAGCTAAAAGCCACCCTGGTCCATCTTGGCAGGAGAGCACAGATTTACTCTCTGGAAACACTGAACTATGGAAAACTGAACTAATGGGCACCTGGCCCAGTTCGAGGGCGTCAGGTATTAAAAGAGGGTGATTAAGTGAAATTCCACATACTGAATGGCGAGACCTCTCTCCTCAGTCCAGTTTAAGAAAAAGCTGGATGGCAGAATTTAACCCCCCAAGCAGGAAACTGGAACAACTCGGTCTGGGGAAATTTACCATTCTAAGAGGAAAACATAGATATTGAAATTCAGAGGAACTCTGATCAAGACAGCCCAATAAATCATCCTACTGCAAAGCCTCTAACTCCTTTGGCTAAGCACACCCACAGAGAGTTTCCAATCATCTATTACTATTTCACTTTTGAATATAAATCAGTAAGTGTAGGCTACCATCTGTCATCATACAAATTTATTATATTATTGACTATATTCCTTACACTGTACTTTTCATTCATGTGACTTACTTATTTTACCATTCTGTGACATATATAATTGTAGAATCGCTATGTTGTACACCTGAAACTAATACAATATTGTATGTCAACTATGCTTTGATAAAAAATAAATATTAAAAAAAATAATTTTAAACGTGAGTGGATAGCAAGGAGAGTCTTTGAGACCAAAACAAACAAAAGTTGTAAAACAGAACAGGAGAAAACAAAGATAATGCAAAACATGGAAGAAAACTTTATTATTTTTATTAATATCCTCAGAAAGAAAGGAGAGGTCATTGTATTCATTGAATAGGAACAGAATATCATAAAAGGAAACATTCAAACAAACGGAAGAGATTCTCAGTAACTAAAAGTATGAGTAGAAATTTTAAAAAATGTTAGTCGTATGGTTGGAGGACCAAGTTAGAAACTCTTCCAGAAAACAAAAGAAATAGAAGTAAATAATAGAAAAAGAAAAACTTCTTTAAAACTAGAGAAATAATCCAGAAGATCCAATATCGGAATAATTGGCATTCCAGAAAAACAGAGAAGATGAAACAGAAATAATTGGTGGGGTGGGGACATACTATTCAAGAAAATATCTTATAAGTGAAAGATGAAATTATGCATTGAATGAACCCATCAAGTGTCCAACACAATATGAAAAACACACACAATATGGCATATCAGTATAAGATTTCAAATGCTGGCAACAAATGAAATATCCTAATAAGCTCATAATGAACTTAAGGTGAGAGCATGACAAAAGAAAGTTTGGGAATTATTACAGCATCCGACTTCCCAGCAACAAATTGGAAACTAAAACTCAATAGAATGTTGTTTCCAAAATTCTGAGGGTAAAACTATTTCTAGCCTGGAATTCTAAACTATCAATAAATGTGACAGTAGAAAAAGATATTTTCAGACTTGCAGAATATCAAAATATTTTACTTCCATTTCTCTTTTTCTTTGGAAACTACTAAAAGGTGTGGTCCACCAAACATGGGAAGCAAACTGACAGAGAAGTAAAGAGATCTAGGAAGGAAAAATATAATATAACCAAGAAAAGAAGGGACTTTTCAGGATGGTGTGGACCCCAGTACTAGGCTAGAAGAACAATCAATATCTGTTAGAATGAGAGGGCTCAGATTACTGAAAAAATGTGTTTCCCCACCAAGAAAAAAACAATGAAGGTGATAGAATACCTAATGCCTACAATGTTTTAAGGTATTAAAAGATATAGACTCCTGACGGAGAGACGGAGAAAGCACTGGTGATGGATATATAGAAGACTATGCAAACAAACAAAAAGAGAGACAACTATCAACCTTGAAGACAGCAATATCATGTAAGAAAGGAAATGTAATCATAATTGACACATGGCTCAGCTGCAAATGATATTTTCAGAATCATAAATATTTAAATATAATTATATTAGTAGAACACAGGAAGGTAAGTGTATATGTGTATGGTTAGTATAAGTGGGTACGGGAGAGAGACATAAGACAGCTAAATCCTTCTCTACAGTAAAGAGTCAAAAGTGAATATCTAAAAATAAAAAATGAAGAAACAGTAGTATAAACAGATTACACAGAAATATGGATGTAAATACCAAAAGAAAGCTAAAAGGATTGAAAGTGATAGACTCTACAAATCAGTAATCAAGAGTCATGAGGAGTGGGCAAGGGACTAACAGTTTTTGTTAAGCGTGGAACTTATTTTTGGAACTTATTTTTTTAATTATGTATATTTATAATGTAATAAAAATAAAAGTGAAATTTTAAAAGTTTTTTCTTTACTATTCCTTTATTTCTGCAAAGGCAGAGAAGTCTATGCTTAGCGGTGTACTGCAAAGGAGATAGCAAAGGAGATTATTTCTTTTCACATTTAGTTATACAAATAGGCAGCTTAAAAAATAATCAATGAACTCCTGCTGGTGGACTCAAGACCTACACTCAAAAAGCCATTGCCAGAAGAGATTCAAAGGCAGCATGTTTCCAAAGCACTTCACTGGGAATCTAAACACTCAGATAAAAATAATAATAGAGACCATGAATTGAGTCTTGATTATGTGGTGGACATACACTTGAAACAACTCTATGAGATAGGTACTATTATCTCAATTACACAGATGAGGAAGTGAGATTGGGAGAGGAAAAGCACACTTACCTAAAGGCTTACAGAGGGTTTCCTGTCTCACATTTAGGTCTTTCATTCATTTTGAGTTTATTTTTGTGAATGGTGTAACAAAGTAGTCTAGTTTCATCCTTCTGCATGTTGATGTCCAGTTCTCCCAGCACCACTTGCTAAAGAGACTGTCTTTTTTCCATTGGACACTCTTTCCTGCTTTGTCAAAGATTAGTTGGCCATACATATGTGGGTCCAATTCTGGAGTCTCTATTCTATTCCATTGGTCTATGGGTCTGTTTTTGTGTCAATGCCATGCTGTCTTGATGATTACAGCTTTGTAGTAGAGGCTAAAGTCTGGGATTGTGATGCCTCCCACTTTGGTTTTCTTCTTTAATATTACTTTGCCTATTCAGGGTCTTTTGCGGTTCCATACAGGTTTTAGGATTGTTTGTTCTAGCTTTGAGAAGAATGCCAGTGCAATTTTGATTGGGATTGCACTGAATGTGTAGATTGCTTTGGATAGTATTGACATTTTAACAATATTTATTCTTCCAATCCATGAGCACGGAATGTTTTTCCATTTCTTTATATCTTCTTCAATTTCCTTCATAAGCTTTCTATAGTTTTCAGCATACAGATCTTTTACATCTTTGGTTAGATTTATTCCTAGGTATTTTATGATTCTTGGTGCAATTGTGAATGGGATAAGTTTCTTGATTTGTCTTTCTGTTGCTTCATTATTGGTGTACAAAAATGCAACTGATTTCTGTACATTGATTTTATATCCTGCAACTTTGCTGAATTCATGTATCGGTTCTAGTAGACTTTTGGTGGAGTCTGTCGGGTTTTCCATGTATAATATCATGTCATCTGCAAAATGTGAAAGCTTGACTTCATCTTTGCCAATTTTGATGCCTTTGATTTCCTTTTGTTGTCTGATTGCTGATGCTAGAACTTCCAACACTATGTTAAACAACAGCGGTGAGAGTGGACATCCCTGTCACGTTCCTGATCTGAGGAGGAAAGCTCTCAGTTTTTCCCCATTGAAGTTGATATTAGCTGTGGGCCTTTTCATGTATAGCTTTTATGATGTTTAAGTATGTTCCTACTATCCCGACTTTCTTGAGGGTTTTTATTAAGAAAGGATGCTGAATTTTGTCAAATGCTTTTTCTGCATCCATTCACAGGATCATATGATTCTTATTCTTTCTTTTATTATTGTGATGTATCACATTGATTGATTTGCAAATATTGAACCAGGCCTGCAGCCGAGGAATGAATCCCACTTGATCATGGTGAATAATTCTGTTTATATGCTGTTGAATTTGATTTGCTAGTGTCTTGTTGAGAATTTTTGCATCCATGTTCATCACGGATATTGGCCCGTAATTCTCCTTTTTTGTGGGGGTCTCTGTCTGGTTTGAGAATCTAGGTAATGCTGGCTTCATAGAATGAGTCTGGAAGTTTTCCTTCCCTTTCTATTTTTTGGAACAGCTTGAGAAGGATACGTGTTTGCTCTGCTTTAAATGTCTGGTAGAATTCCCCTGGGAAGCCATCTGGCCCAGGACTCTTATTTGTTGGGAGATTTTTGATAACTTATTCAATTTCTTCACTAGTTATTGGTGTGTTCAAATTTTCTATTTCTTCCCATTTGAGTTTCAGTAGTGTGTGGGTGTTTAGGAATTTGTCCATTTCTTCCAGGTTGTCCAGTTTGTTGACATATAATTTTTCATAGTATTGCCTGATAATTGCTTGTATTTCTGAGGGATTGGTTGTAATAATTCCATTTCATTCGTTATTTTATTTATTTGGTTCCTCTGTCTTTTCTTTTTGAGAAGCCTGGCTAGAGGTTTATCAATTTTGTTTATTTTTTCAAAAAACCATCTCTTGGTTTCATTGATCTGCTCTACAGTTTTTTTAGATTCTATATTGTTTATTTCTGCTCTGATCTTTATTATTTCTCTCCTTCTGCTGGGTTTGGGGTGTCTTTGCTGTTCTGCTTCTAGTTCCTTTAGGTGTGCTTTTAGATTTTGTATTTGGGATTTTTCTTGTTTTTGAGATAGGCCTGGATTGCAACGTACTTTCTTCTTAGGACTGCCTTTAATGCATCCCAAAGCATTTGGATTGTTGTATTTTCATTTTCATTCGTTTCCATATATTTTTAAATTTCTTCTCTAATTGCCTGGTTGACCCATTCATTCTTTAGTAGGGTGTTCTTTAACCTCCATGTTTTTGGAGGTTTTCCAGACCTTTTCCTGTGGTTGATTTCAAGTTTCATAGCATTGTGGTCTGAAAGTGTGCATGGTATGATCTCAATTCTTGTATACTTATGAAGGGCTGTTTTGTGACCCAGTAAGTGATCTATCTTGGAGAATGTTCCATGTGCACTCGAGAAGAAAGTATATTCTGTTGCTTTGGGATGCAGAGTTCTAAATATATCTGTCAAGTCCATCTGATCCAATGTATCATTCAGGTCCCTTGTTTCTTTACTGATCCCTGTGTCTAGATGATCTATCAATTGTTGTAAGTGGAGTATTACAGTCCCCTGCAATTACCACATTCTTATCCATAAGGTTGCTTATGTTCGTGATTATTTGTTTTATATATTTGGGGGCTCCCATATTTGGCACGTAGACATTTATAATTGTTAGTTCTTCTTGATGGATAGACCCTGTAATTATTACATAATGCCCTTCTTCATCTCTTGTTACAGCCTTTAATCTAAAGCCTAGTTTGTCCGATATAAGTATGGCTACTCCAGCCTCCTTTTGACTTCCAGCTGCATAATAGATAGTTCTCCATCCCCTCACTTTCAATCTGAAAGTGTCTTCAGGTCTAAAATGAGTCTCTTGTAGACAGCAAATAGATGGGTCTTGTTTTTTTTATCCATTCTGATACCTTATGTCTTTTGGTTGGAGCATTTAGTCCATTTACATTCAACGTTATTATTGAAAGATATGGGTTTAGAGTCATTGTGATGTCTGTATGTTTCATGCTTGTAGTGATGTCTCTGGTACTTTATGGTCCTTGCAACATTTCACTCACAGAATCCCCCTTAGGATCTCTTGTAGGGCTGGTTTAGTGGTGATGAATTCCTTCAGTTTTTGTTTGTTTGGGAAGACCTTTATCTCTCCTTCTATTCTGAATGACAGACTTGCTAGATAAAGGATTCTTGGCTGCATATTTTTCCTGTTCATCACATTGAAGATTTCCTGCCATTCCTCTGGCCTGCCAAGTTTCAGTGGATAGGTCTGTCACTAGTCTTATGGGTCTCCCTTTGTAGGTTAGAGCCTGTTTATCCCTAACTGCTTTCAGAATTTTCTCTTTATCCTTGTATTTTGCCAGTTTCACTATGATATGTTGTGCAGAAGATCGATTCAAGTTATGTCTGAAGGGAGCTCTTTGTGCCTCTTGGATTTCAATGCCTTTTTCCTTCCCCAGATCAGGGAAGTTCTCAGCTATGATTTGTTCAAGTACACCTTCAGCCCCTTTCTCTCGCTCTTCCTCTTCTGGAATTCCTATTATACGAATATTGTTCTGTTTGATTGCATCACTTAGTTCTCTAATTCTCCCCTTATACTCCTGGATTTTTTTTTATCTTTTTCTCAGCGTCCTCTTTTTCCATAATTTTATCTTCTAATTCACCTATTCTCTCCGCTGCCTCTTTAATCTGTGCTATGGTCGCCTCCATTTTATTTTGCACCTCATTTATAGCATTTTTTAGCCCCTCATGACTATTTCTTAGTCCCTTGATCTCTGTAACAATAGATTCTCTGCTGTCCTCTATGCTTTTTTCAAGCCCAGTGATTAATTTTATGACTACTATTCTAAATTCTTGTTCCGTTATATCACTTAAATCATTTTTGATCAATTCGTTATCTGTTGCTACTTCCTGGAGTTTCTTTTGAGGAGAGTTCTTCCATTTCATCATTTTGGGTAGTCCCTGCAGTGGCTCCCAACTGCAGGGCACTTCCCCTGTGCTGTCCGGAGTAACTTGTGTTGGTGGGTGGGACCACATTTAGACCCAATGTCTGCCTCCAGCCCACAACTGGGGCCGCAGTCAGACTGGTGTGTACCTCATCTTCCCCTCTCCCAGCGGCAGGACTCACTGTGGAGTGGTGTGGTCCCTGTCTGGGCTACTTGCACACTGTCAGGCTTGTGGTGCTGCTTTGATGGGATCTGGCCAAGGGCATATTAGATGGGGTGGATCCACAAGGTGCACAGGAGCTGGAGGAGCAAGCTTAGCTCGCTTTGCTGTTGGCAGTCCCCTGCGGGAGGGGCCCTGGCCGTCCCCACCAGGAGGAAGGGAGACCCATCGGAGGGATGGATCCACAGAAACACAGCGTTGGGTGTTTGCACGGTGCAAGTAAGTTTGCTGACAGGCATTGGTTCCCTTTGGGATTTCGGCTGGGGCATGGGAGAGGGATATGGTGCTAGCCAGCACCTTTGTTTCCCGCCAAGCCGAGCTCTGTCTTCCAGGGCTCAGCAACTCTCCCTCCTGGTGCCCTCTCACTCTCCCCACTCTCCAAGAGCAGGGCTGTTGACTTTTAATATTCCAGATGTTTCCCACTGGCTATCAGAACTCACGCAGTCCGGCCCGTCTGCTTTCGCAAGCCAGACTTGGGGATCTGCCTTGCAGGGGGGGGCTGCCCCTCCACCACCCCAGCTCTCTCCCGCCAGTCTGTGGAGCGTGCACCGCCTCTCCGCCCTTCCTACTCTCTTCTGTGGGCCTCTTGTCTACACTTGGCTCCAGTCTGTTCTGCTAGTCTTCTGGTGGCTTTTTGGATTATTTAGGCAGATGTGGGTGGAATCTAAGCGATCAGCAGGAGGTGAGCCCAGTGTCCTCCTACACCACCATCTTCCAGTTGAGAATTCTATTCTGTTTATTTCTACTCTAATCTTTATTATTTCCTTCCTTTTGCTGGGTTTGGGTTTTATTTGTTCTTTTTCTAGCTCTTTTAGGTGTAAAGTTAGGTCATTTATTTGAGATTTTTCTTGCTTCTTGATATATGCATTTAGTGCTATAAAATTCCCACTTAGAGAGATGCTTGAGGCGAGAAGTGAAGATGGCGGCGTAGGAGGACGCTGGGCTCACCGCGCGTCCTGCTGATCACTTAGATTCCACCTACACCTGCCTAAATAACCCAGAAAACCGCCAGAGGATTAGCAGAACGGAGTCACCGGACCCAAGTGCAGACGAGAGGCCCACGGAAGAGGGTAGGAAGGGCGGCGAGGCGGTGCGCGCTCCACGGACTGGCGGGAGGGAGCTGGGGCGGAGGGGCGGCTCGCCAGCCAAGCAGAGCCCCCGAGTCCGGCTTGCAAAAGCGGAGGGGCCTGACGGACTGTGTTCCGACAGCAAGCGCGACTTAGCGTCTGGGAGGTCATAAGTTAACAGCTCTGCTCGGAAAGCGGGAAGGCTGGAGGACAAAGGGAGGGTGAGCTGCTGAGCCCCCGGACGACAGAGTTCAGTTTGGCAGGGAACAAAGGCGCTCGCCAGCGCCATCTCCCCCGCCCATCCCCCAGCCAAAATCCCAAAGGGAACCGGTTCCGGCCAGGGAAATTGCTCGCTCCGAGCAAACACCCAACTCTGTGCTTCTGCGGAGCCAAACCTCTGGCAGCGGATCTGACTCCCTCCGGCTGCCACAGGGCCCCTCCTGAAGTGGATCACCTAAGGAAAAGCGAGCTAAGCCTGCCCCCCCTGCCGCCGTGCACCTTGCCTTCCCACCCCAGCTAATACGCCAGATCCCCAGCATCACAAGCCTGGCAGTGTGCAAGTAGCCCAGACGGGCCACGCCACCCCACAGTGAATCCCACCCCTAGGAGAGGGGAAAAGAAGACACACGCCAGTCTGACTGTGGCCCCAGCGGTGGGCTGGGGGCAGACATCAGGACTGACTGCGGCCCCGCCCACCAACTCCAGTTATACACCACAGCACAGGGGAAGTGCCCTGCAGGTCCTCACCACACCAGGGACTATCCAAAATGACCAAGCGGAAGAATTCCCCTCAGAAGAATCTCCAGGAAATAACAACAGCTAATGAGCTGATCAAAAAGGATTTAAATAATATAACAGAAAGTGAATTTAGAATAATAGTCATAAAATTAATCGCTGGGCTTGAAAACAGTATACAGGACAGCAGAGAATCTCTTGCTACAGAGATCAAGGGACTAAGGAACAGTCACGAGGAGCTGAAAAACGCTTTAAATGAAATGCAAAACAAAATGGAAACCACCACAGCTCGGATGGAAGAGGCAGAGGAGAGAATAGGTGAACTAGAAGATAAAGTTATGGAAAAAGAGGAAGCTGAGAAAAAGAGAGATAAAAAAATCCAGGAGTATGAGGGGAAAATTAGAGAACTAAGTGATACACTAAAAAGAAATAATATACGCATAATTGGTATCCCAGAGGAGGAAGAGAGAGGGAAAGGTGCTGAAGGGGTACTTGAAGAAATAATAGCTGAGAACTTCCCTGAACTGGGGAAGGAAAAAGGCATTGAAATCCAAGAGGCACAGAGAACTCCCTTCAGACGTAACTTGAATCGATCTTCTGCACACCATATCATAGTGAAACTGGCAAAATACAAGGATAAAGAGAAAATTCTGAAAGCAGCAAGGGGTAAACGTGCCCTCACATATAAAGGGAGACCTATAAGACTCGTGACCGATCTCTCTTTTGAAACTTGGCAGGCCAGAAAGAATTGGCACGAGATTTTCAGTGTGCTAGACAGCAAAAATATGCAGCCGAGAATCCTTTATCCAGCAAGTCTGTCATTTAGAATAGAAGGAGAGATAAAGGTCTTCCCAAACAAACAAAAACTGAAGGAATTTGTCACCACTAAACCAGCCCTACAAGAGATCCTAAGGGGGACCCTGTGAGACAAAGTACCAGAGACATCACTACAAGCATAAAACATACAGACATCACAATGACTCTAAACCCGTATCTTTCTATAATAACACTGAATGTAAATGGATTAAATGCGCCAACCAAAAGACATAGGGTATCAGAATGGATAAAAAAACAAGACCCATCTATTGGCTGTCTACAAGAGACTCATTTTAGACCTGAGGACACCTTTAGATTCAGAGTGAGGGGATGGAGAACTATTTATCATGCTACTGGAAGCCAAAAGAAAGCTGGATAGCCATACTTATATCAGACAAACTAGACTTTAAATTAAAGGCTATAACAAGAGATGAAGAAGGACATTATATAATAGTTACAGGGTCTATCCATCAGGAAGAGCTAACAATTATAAATGTCTATGCGCCGAATACCGGAGCACCCAAATATATAAAACAATTACTCATAAACATAAGCAACCTTATGGATAAGAATGTGGTAATTGCTGGGGACTTTAACACCCCACTTACAGAAATGGATAGATCATCTAGACACATGGTCAATAAAGAAACAAGGGCCCTGGGGCGCCTGGGTGGCGCAGTCGGTTAAGCGTCCGACTTCAGCCAGGTCACGATCTCGCGGTCTGTGAGTTCGAGCCCCGCGTCGGGCTCTGTGCTGACTGCTCAGAGCCTGGAGCCTGTTTCCGATTCTGTGTCTCCCTCTCTCTCTGCCCCTTCCCCGTTCATGCTCTGTGTCTCTCTGTCCCAAAAATAAATAAACGTTGAAAAAAAAATTAAAAAAAAAAAATAAAGAAAGAAAGAAAGAAACAAGGGCCCTGAATGAGACATTGGATCAGATGGACTTGACAGATATATTTAGAACTCTGCATCCCAAAGCAACAGAATATACTTTCTTCTCGAGTGCACATGGAACATTCTCCAAGATAGATCATATACTGGGTCACAAAACAGCCCTTCATAAGTTTACAAGAATTGAAATTATACCATGCATACTTTCAGACTACAATGCGATGAAGCTTGAAATCAACCACAGGAAAAAGTCTGGAAAACCTCCAAAAGCATGGAGGTTAAAGAACACCCTACTAACGAATGAGTGGGTCAACCAGGCAATTAGAGAAGAAATCAAAACATATATGGAAACAAACGAAAATGAAAATACAACAATCCAAACGCTTTGGGACGCAGCGAAGGCAGTCCTGAGAGGAAAATACATTGCAATCCAGGCCTATCTCAAGAAACAAGAAAAATCCCAAATACAAAATCTAACAGCACACCTAAAGGAACTAGAAGCAGAACAGCAAAGGCAGCCTAAACCCAGCAGAAGAAGAGAAATAATAAAGATCAGAGCAGAAATAAACAATATAGAATCTAAAAAAACTGTAGAGCAGATCAACGAAACCAAGAGTTGGTTTTTTGAAAAAATAAACAAAATTGACAAACCTCTAGCCAGGCTTCTCAAAAAGAAAAGGGAGATGACCCAAATAGATAAAATCACGAATGAAAATGGAATTATTACAACCAATCCCTCAGAGATACAAACAATTATCAGGGAATACTATGAAAAATTATATGCCAACAAATTGGACAACCTGGAAGAAATGGACAAATTCCTGAACACCCACACTCTTCCAAAACTCAATCAGGAGGAAATAGAAAGCTTGAACAGACCCATAACCAGCGAAGAAATTGAATCGGTTATCAAAAATCTCCCAACAAATAAGAGTCCAGGACCAGATGGCTTCCCAGGGGAGTTCTACCAGACGTTTAAAGCAGAGATAATACCTATCCTTCTCAAGCTATTCCAAGAAATAGAAAGGGAAGGAAAACTTCCAGACTCATTCTATGAAGCCAGTATTACTTTGATTCCTAAACCAGACAGAGACCCAGGAAAAAAAGAGAACTACAGGCCAATATCCCTGATGAATATGGATGCCAAAATTCTCAATAAGATACTAGCAAATCGAATTCCACAGCATATAAAAAGAATTATTCACCATGATCAAGTGGGATTCATTCCTGGGATGCAGGGCTGGTTCAACATTCGCAAATCAATCAACGTGATACATCACATTAACAAAAAAAAAGAGAAGAACCATATGATCCTGTCAATCGATGCAGAAAAGGCCTTTGACAAAATCCAGCACCCTTTCTTAATAAAAACCCTTGAGAAAGTCGGGATAGAAGGAACATACTTAAAGATCATAAAAGCCATTTATGAAAAGCCCACAGCTAACATCATCCTCAACGGGGAAAAACTGAGAGCTTTTTCCCTGAGATCAGGAACACGACAGGGATGCCCACTCTCACCGTTGTTGTTTAACATAGTGCTGGAAGTTCTAGCATCAGCAATCAGACAACAAAAGGAAATCAAAGGCATCAAAATTGGCAAAGATGAAGTCAAGCTTTCGCTTTTTGCAGATGACATGATATTATACATGGAAAATCCGATAGACTCCACCAAAAGTCTGCTAGAACTGATACATGAATTCAGCAAAGTTGCAGGATACAAAATCAATGTACAGAAATCAGTTGCATTCTTATACACTAACAATGAAGCAACAGAAAGACAAATAAAGAAACTGATCCCATTCACAATTGCACCAAGAAGCATAAAATACCTAGGAATAAATCTAACCAAAGATGTAAAGGATCTGTATGCTGAAAACTATAGAAAGCTTATGAAGGTAATTGAAGAAGATTTAAAGAAATGGAAAGACATTCCCTGCTCATGGATTGGAAAAATAAATATTGTCAAAATGTCAATACTACCCAAAGCTATCTACACATTCAATGCAATCCCAATCAAAATTGCACCAGCATTCTTCTCGAAACTAGAACAAGCAATCCTAAAATTCATATGGAACCACAAAAGGCCCCGAATAGCCAAAGGAATTTTGAAGAAGAAGACCAAAGCAGGAGGCATCACAATCCCAGACTTCAGCCTCTACTACAAAGCTGTCATCATCAAGACAGCATGGTATTGGCACAAAAACAGACACACAGACCAATGGAATAGAATAGAAACCCCAGAACTAGACCCACAAACATATGGCCAACTCATCTTTGACAAAGCAGGAAAGAACATCCAATGGAAAAAAGACAGCCTCTTTAACAAATGGTGCTGGGAGAACTGGACAGCAACATGCAGAAGGTTGAAACTAGACCACTTTCTCACACCATTTACAAAAATAAACTCAAAATGGATAAAGGACCTAAATGTGAGACAGGAAACCATCAGAACCTTAGAGGAGAAAGCAGGAAAAGACCTCTCTGACCTCAGCCGTAGCAATCTCTTACTCGACACATCCCCAAAGGCAAGGGAATTAAAAGCAAAAGTGAATTACTAGGACCTTATGAAGATAAAAAGCTTCTGCACAGCAAAGGAAACAACCAACAAAACTAAAAGGCAACCAACGGAATGGGAAAAGATATTTGCAAATGACATATCGGACAAAGGTCTAGTATCTAAAATCTATAAAGAGCTCACCAAACTCCACACCCGAAAAACAAATAACCCAGTGAAGAAATGGGCAGAAAACATGAATAGACACTTATCTAAAGAAGACATCCAGATGGCCAACAGGCACATGAAAAGATGTTCAGCGTCGCTCCTTATCAGGGAAATACAAATCAAAACCACACTCAGGTATCACCTCACGCCAGTCAGAGTGGCCAAAATGAACAAATCAGGAGACTATAGATGCTGGAGAGGATGTGGAGAAACGGGAACCCTCTTGCACTGTTGGTGGGAATGCAAATTGGTGCAGCCGCTCTGGAAAGCAGTGTGGAGGTTCCTCAGAAAATTAAAAATAGACCTACCCTATGACCCAGCAATAGCACTGCTAGGAATTTATCCAAGGGATACAGGAGTACTGATGCATAGGGGCACTTGTACCCCAATGTTCATAGCAGCACTCTCAACAATAGCCAAATTATGGAAAGAGCCTAAATGTCCATCAACTGATGAATGGATAAAGAAATTGTGGTATATATACACAATGGAATACTATGTGGCAATGAGAAAAAATGAAATATGGCCCTTTGTAGCAACGTGGATGGAACTGGAGAGTGTAATGCTAAGTGAAATAAGCCATACAGAGAAAGACAGATACCATATGGTTTCACTCTTATGTGGATCCTGAGAAACTTAACAGGAACCCATGGGGGAGGGGAAGGAAAAAAAAAAAAAAAAGAGGTTAGAGTGGGAGAGAGCCAAAGAATAAGAGACTGTTAAAAACTGAGAACAAACTGAGGGTTGATGGGGGGTGGGAGGGAGGGGAGGGTGGGTGATGGGTATTGAGGAGGGCACCTTTTGGGATGAGCACTGGGTGTTGTATGGAAACCCATTTGTCAATAAATTTCATATATAAAAAAAAAATTCCCACTTAGAGCTACTTTTGCTGCATCTCATAGATCTTGGACTATTGTGTTTTCATTTTCATTTGTTTCCATGTAATTTTTTATTTTTTCTTTGATTTCTTTGTTGACCCATTCATTGTTTAGTAGCATGTTATTTAATCTCCATATATTGCTGCTTTTTTGAGACTTTTCCTTGTGGTTGATTTCCAGTTTTATAGCATTGTGGTCAGAAAAGGTGCATGGTATGACTTCAATGTTTTTGAATTTGTCGAGATTTATTCTGTGGCCTAATATGTGAAATTAGGATTATGAAGATTTTTCTGTGTGCACTCAAAACAAATGCATATTCTGATGTTCTAGGATGGAATGTTCTGACTATGTCTCTCAAATCAATCTGGTCCAGTGTGTCATTCAAAACCACTGTTTCCTTGTTGATTGTCTGTTGGTCTGATCTCTCCATCTCCATCAAATGTACGTGGGGTGTTAAAGTCTCCTACTACTACTGTATTACTATTGATTATTTCCTTTGTTATTCACTGTTTCATGTAATTAGGTTCTCTCATTTTGGATACATAAATATTTTTAATTATTATATCCTCTTGTTGGTTTGTCCCTTTTATTACTGTATATTGTCCTTCTTTGTCTCTTGTTACAGTCTTTGTTTTAAAGTCTATTTTGTATGATGTAAGTATTGCTACCCCCGCTTTCTTTTGACATTCATTTGCATAGTAATTGTTTCTCTGTCCCCTCACTTTCAATCTGCAGGTATATTTCAGCCTGAAATGAGTCTCTTGTAGGCAGCATATAGATGGGTCAAATTTTGCATTCACTCCGTCACCCTCTGTCTTTTGATTGGAGCATTTAGTCCAGTTGCATTCAAAATAATTATTGATAGATATGTATTTATTGTCACTTTGTCATTTTGGGCTTGTTTCTATAGATTTTCTCTGATCCTTTCTTCTCTGGGTTTGTTGGCTTTCTTTAGTGATATACTTGGATTCCTTTCTTTTTTGCACATCTGTTACTAGTTTTTGATTTGTGATTACCATTCGGATTGTATACAACATCTTCTGCATATATCAGTCTACATTAAGTTGATGGTTGCTTAAGTTAAACTCATTTCTTTACTCCTCTCCCCCCCAACTCCCACCACCACATTTTAGGTATATGGTGTCATGTTTTGCCTACTTTTATGTTATGAACCCCTTGACTGATTTTTATATAAATATTTATTTTTACTGCTTTTGTGTTTTTTACTTTTCATACTCTCACTTACGGTCTTCCCTTTCCACTCATAGAGTCCCCTTTAATATTCTTGTAGGGCTAGTATAGTGGCCATGAACTCCTTTAGTTTTTGTCTTGGAAACTTTTTATCACTTCTTCTATTCTGAATGATAGTCTTGCTGGATAGAATATTCTTGGCTGAAGATTTTTCCCTTTCAGCATTTTGAATATATTATGCCACTCCCTTCTGTCCTACAAAGTTTCTGCTGAAAAATCCACTGATAGCCTTCTGGGGTTTCCCTTAAATGTAACTGTCTTCCTTTTCTCTTGCTGCTTTCAAAATTTGCTCTTTATCGCTGCTTTTTGCCATTGTAATGACTATGTATCTTTGTGTGGACCTCCTTGGGTTGAATTTTTGGGAGGATCCTTGTGCCTCCTATATCTAGTATCTGTTTCTTTCCCCTGATTAAGGACATATTCAGCTATTGTTTCTTAAATAAGTTTTATGCTCCCTTTCCTCTCTCCTTCTGAGATCCCTATATGCAAACGTTACTATGCTTGATGAAGTCACTGAGCTCCCTAAGACTATTTATTCTCACTTTGCATAACTTTTTTTACCTCTCCTTTGCTCAGCTTGGTTACTTACTATTATTTTCCAGGTCGATAATTAGTTGCTATGCTTCATCTAGCCTATTGATTCTTTCAGGTGTATTTTTAATTTCATTTATTATGTTCTTGATCTTTGACTGGTTCTTTTTTTATCTGTGTATTAAGGGTCTCATTGATGTCCTCGACTTTTTTCTCCAGTCCAGTGAGTATCTTTATGATCATTACTTTAAATTTTCTATCAGCTTGGGGCACCTGGATGGCTCAATCAATTAAGCAGTTAAGCATCTGACTCTTGATTTCAGTTCAGGTCATGATCTCACAGTGCTTGTGGTCAAGCCCCATGTTGGGTTCTGTGCTGACAGCATGGAGCCTGCTTAGGATTCTCTCTCTCCCTCTCTTTCTGTTCCTCCCCTGCTTGATTACTCTCTTGCTCTCTCACTCTCTCTCTCAAAAAAAATTCTCTATTAGGTATATTTTTTATATCCATTTCACTTTGGTCTCTTGCTGTAATTTGGTTCTGTTCTTTCATTTGGGAGATATTTCTCTGTCTTTTCATTTTGTCTGACTTTCTGAGCTTATTTCTCTGTGTTAGGAAGGACAGCTACTTCTCTTGCTCTTAAGGATAATAGCCTTATGATGAAGAGGTCCTTTAGTGCCCTGAAGTGTAGTGTTTCTTGTTCCCTAGAGCCTGGCACTTCAAGAAGTGTCTCCTATGAGTATTGCGTATGCTCCGCTGTTGAGTCTTAGCTCCTTTTTCTTTCAGCATAGTTGTCTTCAGAGGCTCTCTCTGCCTATTGTGAGCAGTGTTTGGTTCCCAGCAGGGGTGGGGCACTTTTTTTTTTACAAGGTGTATTGTGGTATGCCTACTAAACAAGACCTGCCCCCACTGTCAGAATTGAGGTCCTACAAAACACATGGGTAGAAAGATGTGGGGTTTATGGGGGTGAGGGCCTGCAGTGCTGGGACTGAGGCCAGCATCACTGGTAAGGGTGGATCCAGTGAAGTACAGTAGGGCAGGCCTTGGTACAAGCAAGTTAGGTAAGGAGTGATGAGGCTGTGCTGGTTCCCACAGGTGGCCGTTGTTTATGCTGGACAGGGATGGGAAATGGCACCTTCCAGCTCCTTTGTTCCTGGAGGGGTCTCCCTGTGATCCATGTCTCTCTGGGCCATGCTCTGAAATGAACAAATCAGTCTCCCTCCCATCTTCCCCCAGCATTTTTCACACTGCTGGTTCTACACTGTATCTTCACAGGCTGTTTGTCATGCTCTCTCTTTAAGGGCAAGGACTCTGCTTCCTAATACCCTCCAGGCTCTCCCAGAGCTGAGCCTGCCAATTTTTTTAAATTCCAGGGTTTAAGTCCTGCTGGTTGCAAGAACTCGTGAAATTTGGCCTGTCTTGCTTTCAAAGGCAAATATTATAGGGATTCATCCTCCCCATTTGTGGGCTCCCCAGTGTGAAAGTCTGTTTTCCATCCTTCTCCATGCCACCAGCTCGCTCCCCACTGTGGATGGCCACAGTCTGTTTCCAGACTGTGTCATCATCCTTCCTACCTTCTACGTGGCCTCTTCTCTACTTTTAGTTGTGGAGTTAGTTTTGTCAATCTTTAGGTTGTTTTCTGGGTTGCTTAGGTTGATGCAAGTGTTATCTAGTTGTATCTGTGGGATGAGGTAAGCTTAGGGTCCTCCTACTCCATCTCCCCAGCCCATGACTACTACCTATCCTTCAAAATATCCTACAGGCCTGTCCTGCAGATCCTTAATCAGCCTCCCACATGAGTAAGTTTGGAGCCCTTTCTCTGTGCCTTCAAGGCTCTCTGTATACACTGAAATTATAGTTCTTATATGAAAGGATCTGCTTCTTTGTCTCTCTCACCCAGCAGGTCATGATCTCTTTATGAATAAGGACGACGTCTACTCTACACATTCCTGCAATTCATATAGGTGCCAAACACAGAGTGGAAACTCAGCCAATGTTTATTTATTAAATGAATAAATGAGAGTAAAAATAAGCATATTTATTTCTCTTAGGTTCAGACAAGAATTAAAATATAAATTTCAAAAAAGAAATATGATAACATTCTACCATGTTATCTAGGTTTGTTGTCAATATGATAATTTCCCTATAAGAGCACTGCCATTTCTTTCATTTATATATGCAACTAAATTTAAGTAGTGTGTTGTTTCATCTAATGGAGAAATGGGAAAACACCAAGCCACGAACCACATTAGCAGTTGCCAGAAAAGTAATCTAGAACACAGTGTACACTGAAACAACAGCAATGAAAAACAAAATCCATGAAAAGCTTAGTGTAAACATATATATGGCAAAATTAAAAACAGACTTAGGAAATTACATGTCCTTCAGTTAATGCATTTTTTTTTGTTGTTGTTTTGGGTTTTGGTGGGATTGGGGGGAGTTTGAAGTAAATGTTGTTGTTTCTGTTTGGCAAAGATTATGGAATCTTTTATTTCTGAAAGCAATCAGTGATGAATAGGAATAGTTTCATTTTTTTCCTCCTATAAGTTTCCATTAACATTATTGGATTGTTACTTCCAACAATTCTGAGTAACAGTTTTCATTTTTTTTAAAAAAAAATTTTTTTTTCAACGTTTATTTATTTTTGGGACAGAGAGAGACAGAGCATGAACGGGGGAGGGGCAGAGAGAGAGGGAGACACAGAATCGGAAACAGGCTCCAGGCTCTGAGCCATCAGCCCAGAGCCTGACGCGGGGCTCAAACTCACGGACCGCGAGATCGTGACCTGGCTGAAGTCGGACGCTTAACCGACTGCGCCACCCAGGCGCCCCTGTTTTCATTTTTAAGCCATCAGGTAATATTATTACATGTGATACTAGGTAAAATATTAAGTTAAATTTTAATAGAAAACATAAAAATTACTATTGCCATAATAGCATAGACTGTCTTGCTCACCAATGTGTATGCCCAGAGTTTAGAAAAATACTTGAAAGTTTTAGTATTTATGGAAGGAAGGGAAAAGAGAAAGAGAAGGCAAAGAGAGAAAGAAAATAAGGAGGGAATGGAGAAGGAATTACTCCAAAGATAAGAAAATTTAGAAATAGAGTACTGCAAAATAGACTAAGGCATGAAAAAAACAAAAGAAAAAGAATCCATATATTTTTTGTCTATTTAAATCCATTTCCGTCTTCCTTGGCATACAGCTTAACTATATTTCCAAATCTCCCTTAAAATTGAGTTACAATCTCCCTTACAATCTGCCTGTGACTGAGTTCTAAGCAGTGGAATATGAGCGGAAGTGATATGTGCCACTTCTAGACTTGGTCTGTATAATTCCTCACATGTACGCCTGCCTGCTCTATCACCTTCCACTTGATAGATCTAACCATAGGAAGCACCTAAAGGTAACAAATGCAAACCAGCAAAAACCTTGTCCCGAAGGATAACAAATGCAACTATCCGGGTATCTGAATTATCTCATAGACAAGAAACACCACACTACCCTGAAAATCTGCCCAGGATGGACGTTTCTACTGTTTGCACCATTACATGTTTCATTGTACTTATTTCTGTATATTAGTAAAAATAGTGGTACTTTGCAGAAGAGAGTTGCTGTAATGAAAACTTAACTTACCAAGATTAGGTAGCAAGGAAACAAATATAGCAAGTCCAAAAGATCAAGACTCATGTCATGCAATAGCTGTATGTTTTGTAAGGCTGCTTCATGTGATACCTTGTGAGGCAGACTAAGTGCCTACTGAGAGGAGAAGCTATTAGAAAGAGCCAAAGTGTTAACTCATATTGATTGTTCCTTGTTGCTTAAAGCAAGGAATTTAAGAAACAGATGAGTTCACATAAGAAATTTATCATTTTGCAAGCAGAAACAGCATGGATTAGAGAGAAGGTAGAGCTTTGGGTCTTTTAATGTTTGAAAAAGCCAACTATTCTTGTAACTTGAACAATAGAATAGACTGAAAAGGCTCAGGAAAAAAAAGGTCACTAATAATTTTCAGTTAAGCTAAGGAGCTCAGTGATTTTTGTTTCTTGCTATAAAAGAGGTAACAAGTTCAGACATGACTTTATCCTAGTAAACTACTAGAAAACTGATAAAATATATGCAACAATTGTTTTCAGACAGGAAACAATGGGTTGCACAGAACTGTGATACCTGAGAGTAGAGACACAAATAACATAACCATAAAATTAACCAACTTCTGCATGGAGAAAATTTCTGGACTGTAGTTTAAGGAGGAAAACTCCAAAGAGAGCCCAGCAGTCATGCATAGTTGAGGAGACACAGACTGGATTTCAAGGAGACCAAGACAGCTAGAATATACATAACAGTGTGCCAGATAAAAGGGGGCTATGAATAGAAAGAGCTCTAGAAATGGGCTTAAGGGTTTCCTTGAGTCTTTGAATGCATGCATGCCTAAGGTAAAATTCCACCTGGCTGAGCAAAAAACAACTTTCAGGGAGCTCTAAACCAAACAATTCCAAGAGTTCACACAGGACTGAGAGTCATTACAGTCCCACCAGCTAGAGTGGAGAGATCTGCTGGATTTGAAGCACCAAAAGGGTCAAACCTCTGCACAGGTTACTCCAGACTCACTTTTTTAAAAAACCTAAAAATGAGCTTCAAAAAAATCTAACTATCTGCAAGTAATGTAACCTATTCACTTAAACAAAGTCCAACACATTTTAAAGAATAAAACTCAGCACTCAATGAAGTAAAATTCAAAATATCCAAATTCAAACAAAAATCACTAGAAACACAAAGAAGAAGGAAAATGTAACCACAATCAGGAGGGAAGAAAAATCCTCCAACAGTATCTCATTTTGAAACAGCGGAATTCACAGGCTATGCTAAAAAAAGCTGTTATAAGTATGCACAAAATGCTGAAGGATATAAAATAAAATGTGAAGATAATGAGTAAATAAAAAGAAGACGTCTATGTGAAGATGTCTATAAGACTTCTATAGAGCAAGCCATTCAACAACAGTAGAATACACATCCTTCCTAAATACACATTGGTCATTTATCCGAATGGAACGTATGTGCTACAAACAAGCAAATCTCCACAAATTTAAAAGGAATAAAGTCGGGGGTGCCTGGGTGGCTCAGGCAGTTAAGCATCAAACTCTTGATATTGGCTCAAGTGGTGAGATTGAGCCCCACATTGGGTTCCACACTAAGTGTGGAGCCTCCTGGGATTCTCTCCCTCTCTCTCTCTCTCTCTCTCTCTCTCTCTCTCCCTGCCCCTCCCCTGCTCATGTGTTCTCTTTCTGTCTCTCAAAATAAATAATAAACATTTAAAAAATGATAAAATAAAAGCAATAAAATCATATCAGAAAGTTAATTTCCAAAAAATTAGGAAATTAAACAACATATTTCTAAAGTACCATGGGTCAAAAATTAAGTCCCAGGGAAATTTAAACATATTTTAAGCTGAATAAAATAAAAGCACAATGTGTCAAAATTTGTAGTACACAACTAATTAAATAGAAGGAAACCTGTAACTTTAAAATATTACTATTACCAAATAGAAAAGTTTAAAACCAATAATCTAAGTTTCGACCTCAAGAAACTAGAAAGAGAATAGCAAATTAAATCCAAAGTAAGAAGAAATAAGAAAATAATAAAAGGTAGAAATAAATTTGATAGAATACAAACAATAAATATAATCAATTAAGCTAAATGCTGATTATTTGAAAAGGTCAATAAAATTGTCTACTTTCACTCTTTGACTGAACCTTCTACTGGAAGTCCTAGTCAGTGAAAGAAAGACAAATTGATTCAATTGCACAAAGGTTATAAAGAAAACAGTAAAACTATTCACATACAGAAAGACTGTTAATGTAGAATATTTTTGAAAATCTATAAGGCAGGGAGAATGGGTGGTTCAGTCAGTTGCGCATCCAACTCCTGATTTCAGTTCAGGTCACAATTTCATGGTTGTCAGATCAAGCCCCACATAGGGCTCTGCACCAAGCACAGAGCCTGGCTGGGATTCTTTCTCCCTGTCTCTCTGCCCCTTCCCAACGCACACTCTATCTCTCTCAAAAACTATAAAAGGCTACCAGAAGTAATAAGTGTATTAGCTTAAATCACATTTCTGCCATAATGGAAATGTTCTTTATGTAGGCTTTCCAATACAGAAGCCATTAGTCACATGTGGTAATTTAGCACTGGAAATGAGGTGTGACTGAGAAACTAATTTATTTTCTTTTGTTTTAATTAATTTTAACTGTAATTTTAATAGCCACATGTTGCTAATGGCTAGCATATTAGACAGCAATGCTATACATTTAATGTAACACCAAATAAAATCTTCTTAAGTTTTTTGTAGAAATTGACAAGCTGATTTAAAAATTTTAACGAAAAGATAAGGTACCTATTATAACCAAAGCAGTGATGTAAAATTTTGCACTATCTGATTTCAAGGCTTATTATAAAGTTACACTAATTAAGATACTGTGATATTGGTATAGGAATAGACATAAATAAATGGAACAGAAAAGAGTCCAGAATTAATGATTACACACACACACACACACACACACACACACACACACACAACTGGTTTTGGACAAAGATGCCAATTTGACTCAATGGAGAAAGTATAGCCTGTTCAAAATAAATGGTGCAGAAACTACTGTATATCCATATGGAAAATAATGAACTCTGACCCACCCTTACTTCACACCATCCACAAGAAAAGGTTCACAGACCTAAATTTGTTTTTTCAGACCCAAATTTAAAGCTAAAACTATAAAACTTCTAAAATAAAATGTAGGAATAAAAATCTCTGCCAACCTCAGTAAGATGAAGATTTCATAGAAAGGATGTTTTATCCACAAGATAAAAACATGTAGATCATGTTTTAAAAATTAATAAATTGTACATCATTGAAAACTTGTTCTTTGAAAAAATAAAAATAAAAATCTCTAAGAAACAAATAAATAAAACTTATTCTTTAAAAGATATGGTGAAATAATAATTTACAAGCAAGCTATAAACAAAGAAATGGTTATAGTACATGGTAAAAGATCTGGGTCAAAATATATTTTTTTAAATCTCATAACAATACTAAGAACACAGATCATTTAAAATAGGCAAAAGATTTGAACGACACTTCACAAAAGAAAATCTATGAATGGCCTATAAGGACATGTAAAGATGCTCAGCATCATGAGTCATCAGAGAAATGCAAATCAATACTATGACACAGACATTACAGTGATTGCAACTAAAATAAAACTAAAAATACCAAGTGTTGGTGAGTATGTGGAGCAACTGAAACTTTCATATGTTGCTGCTACGAAGAAAAGTTGTACATCATTTTGGAGAAGAGGTTAGGGGTTTCTTGAAAATACTAAACATACACTTACCCAGCAATTCCACTCTTCTGTATTTTCCCAAGTGAAATGAAAACATATGAGTAGAGAAAACTTATTTATAAATATTTGTAGCAGCTTTATTTGTAATCACCTATTAGGATATAAACTAAAATTCCATCACAGGTGAATGGATCAACTAAATGTGACATGTCCATATAATGAAATAGTATTCAACAATTTAGAAGAATGAACTATTGAAAAATGCAGCAGCATGGATGAATATCAAGAAACATGCTAAGCAAAAGAAGTCAGGCACCAGGAGTATTTTCCATATGATTCTATTGTATATGAAACTCTAGAAAAGACAAATCTAATTTATAGTGACAAAAAGCAGATCAGTATTTTCCCGCAGCAAGGAGTGGGGGACCAGGCTGAGACGATGAAAAGGAATACAAGAAAACCTTTATAGGTGATGGAAATATTCTTTATCTTGGTTGTGGTGGTAGTTATGTGAGTGTATATATTTGTCAAAACTCATCAAACTTTACACTTAAAATGCACACCTCCCCTTCCAAGCCTATAGTCTCAGGTAGCCTCAAGGTAACCCCAGTAAGTTGAAAGAGAAAGAAAGGGGTGGGGGAAGGGTACTGGTGGCAAGGAAACAAAGAAATAGTATATATTCAGGATTTATGTCTAGGAAGAAGTTTTGTACACAGAATTATTTGTACATGGAATTAACTAGAAACAGATAGTGAAGCTGACTGAATGTTTAAAGAAATTATGTTCCCAAAGAAACAAAAAGCTTGGCCTAAAAGAGATTTTGATAGTATTCGTCTTTAAAGCAATATTTATGGCCCCAAGTTTTTACAAGTAGACAGCAGGATGTAAAAGCTGTGCATTTCCTGAGTAGGTCAAAATCCCTCATTTCCACTTCAGATTTGTCAGATTTGTCATAGAGGTTAACAAACAAAGAACAAACTCCCAGAAGGAGGAGTCCTGGGAGAACAATGGACTACGTACCAGGGCATTCCTCCAAGAAAGCACACTTAGGATTTAATCAAGAAACTTCTTTCACTGCCAGGGTAGGACCTGAAAGTCTTCACAGTGTCTGCCCAGCAGGATTTTGTCATTGCGTGGTCCTGGGACTATTATGTATTTTCTACTCTTGCCTTTCTCCTATGGTTTTTACTGTAGACAACAACTAATCAGGCTCTGCACACAGCCCTTAGTAATCTATCTGGCATCCTGAACAGATAACTCAAACTGCTGACTGCTGACTGCTGACCACAAAATGATCTGGCCCAGAACACCATCCAGGGACTCTGTTGGCAACAGCATGGACACTCTTTTAACTGGAATCTTAGCTGGTTAACTTGGGACTAGTTGAAAGCACCAGATCACTCTTTTTTAATGTCACTCTTCACACTCAAACCAAATCCAAGCTCCTCTGAACAAGAATTTCTCCCACAGCAAAAGTTTCCATTAACTCCTTCTGCTCTGCTGGGATCTACTAAACGGGGAACATGATTTGCATTATATAGACAGCTAGAGGCACCATTACCAAAAACTGTGGTTTACACACATGCACACAGTTACATAGGTAATACAACTGTTTTTTGAAAGGGTGGCGCATCATAATGGGTTATAAAGATAACAACACGTGAATGCAAGGAACCTTTGACAAGTGATAATGTTGACAACCATAAGAAAAGACAGGCAAGAAGGAAGTGGACAGCAAAGGTTAACTTTGTTGAGTGAAATTTAAATTTAGCATCTATACACTTCCTGAAAATACTACAACTATCTATGGATTTTTAAAGGTCTTTTATAACAGAAATTCCTGCAGTAAAAAAATGACTTTGCAAGCCTGAAACTCAACAGCCACAACCCCACTTTTTAATCAATGAAAGAAATTAATTTTATGTAAAACTTCTATAGAGCTTAATATGTGACAGGTACTTTTCTAAGTACTTTACAGACATTTATTTATTAAAATTTGTAACAATAAGGAAGGTATTATTATTATCCCCATTTCATACATATGGAAACTCAGACATGGATAGATTAAGAAATTTGCCCAAGATGACACAGCTATTAACTTGTAGAGCCAGGATTCAAATCCAAGCAGCTTGGCTCCAGAGTTTCTGCTATTATCCACTAGGTTGCACTGTTTTAAAATATAATTGCATATGTCTTATGCTTTTATTAATAATTTCTTTTTAAGGCAAAGTTTCTTAAGAACATTCTTGGTTATTTCAGCAGAACAGCATGTACCTTCATTCCAACATGCTTCCCGCTTCCTCCCCTTGCTGCCTTTCTGCCAATCCTTTCCACTGTGCCATCTGAACCATCTTTGTCATCAAATTACTCCAACACACTTATGCTCTGATCTAAACAATAGCTCTCACCTCTTTGCCTTCATTTAAACCCAGATCTCTCCTTCATGTGTCTCAGGTGGAGACTGCAAACTGTATACTCTTCCAGGCTTCACGGAGCCCAGGGTTGGAGAAGAGAATGAAGGCTAATAAAGTTTTCTTAATCCTCAGTGCTGCTCCAAACCAAAATCTTCTACCTTCACATAAAAAACATTGCTTTGGAGCTTTACATCATCTGGTTACAGCACCCTCTACTACACTTTGTTGCTGTCTTCTACCAAATGCCGAGACATCCATCTTACACACACACACACACACACACACACACACACACACACACACACACACACTTTATTGAAGGTTTTAGAATCATGGTACTTCTTACTACCCTTATGTCCACCATTATCTGGGCAGCATCAGTGTATGTGAGGATGATGTAGCTAGTTCTCTTGCTGTATTGAGTCTCTTGAGATCTTCTTTTCAATGATTTTCACCTGCATGCCATTTTAGCAATTTCCTCCCATGACCACATCCTGGACATTTATAACCTGGACTTGTTCCAGCTGTAAATCATAAGCTCCAATACTCTAAAGACCACAAACTCCTAGTCTTCCAATTCTTTTATTCACCTACTATGAATAATGCATTGCTATTCTCCAATCTCATCCAGAATTCCATCACTGAACCACCCAATTCCCCCCAAATTTACAGGTCTTTTTGGCTTCATTTTCTTCCCTTCTTGCAAGGATTTTACAGTCTAGCTCCCCAATTATTATTTTTCCAATATCCTTAACTCTTTTGCGCATTTTGTCTTCCATCCAACTAACCCTTCAAAATTCTAACTCAAAAGTAATCAAAATATTTGCCTCTTTTGACCCCCTTGCTCTGAATGTTTCTGGGAATCACACAAGCCTGAAGCTTGGTGCAGATCGACTCTGGCCTCAGTGGAGTTCTTTACTGTTGGCCCACTTTCTCCTTTTCCCTTTCTCCACAGTGGCTGTTCAAAATACCTCTTTTCTCAAACATCTTACACAACCCCGTCTCTCCTAACCTCCTTCCTCACCCCACTCCCAGTTCTTTCTCAGCCAACAGGCTTGCTCTGACTTAGAAAAATCTATGTTAACAGGCAATAAATTCTTCAAATGCCTCTCCAGATATAAATCAGCCTCTATCTGCATGCACTTTCTTATTTCACTCTTGTCTCTGTGGAAGAAATGGTTCTCCTACTCATGGATCATAGCAAACATTCAAGAGATGTTGCAGAGGAGGAGAAAAAAAGGAATGAAGAGAAAGGATGGGAGGTAGGCTAGAGGGAGGAAGGAAAGGGAAAGACAGGGAGAATGAAGTTCTTACAAAAATTTAGAAGAATTTTGTTTTTATTTAATGGTCATATTTTATTTATATTGCCCACAAAATAACTATATAGATCTGGTTTAGATAAACATTCTGAGAATGGCTTATAGAATATGTTTCTATAGCAACTTAAAAAAACTACTATGTTACGAGAATGTTAGATGCTCATGATGCTATCAGAATTTGGGATTCAGATTTAATTGTACAGGTTACTATTAATTGTGTTTTAAATGTCTTTGAGTTTTGGAACAAAGAAGACATGACTAGCAATGCAACATTCATCCATATATTAATATGAAGAGAATTCGTGAGAAAAAAAAGATTCAGATCATGAGTATGCAATTATAATTAAGGGAAAATATGTTTTATTGCTTTCTTTTTTCTTTTTTTATTGAGGTATAATTAACATGCAGTGTTATATTAGTTTCAGGTGTATAATATGATTCAACAATTCTATATATTACTTAATACTTACCAGAGTCAAGTATAGTGACCATCTGTCACCAAACAACATTATTATCATCTTATTGACTATATTATCTATGCTGTACTTTTCATCCTTGTGACCTATTTATGTTGTAACTGGAAGTTTGTATCTCTTAATCCCCTTTATCTATTTCATTCACCTCTCTCCCCAACTACCTTCCCTCTGGTAACCACCAGTTGACTCTCTGTATTTAAAAGTCTGTTTTACTGGGGCGTGGGTGGCTCAGTCAGTGAAGCATTCAACCTCACCTCAGGTCATGATCTCTCAGTTTATGAGTTCAAGCCCCACATTGGGCTCTGTGCTGACAGCTCAGAGCCAGGAGCCGGATTTGGATTCTGTCTCCCTCTCTCTCTCTCCCCCTTCCCCACTCATATTTTCTCTCTCTCTTCTACCTCTCTCTCAAAAATTAAGAAACATTAAAATACACAAATAAAAGTCTGTTTTATTATTTGTCTCTTTTTTCTTTTTTTTAATATATGAAATTTATTGTCAAATTGGTTTCCATACAATACCCAGTGCTCATCCCAAAAAATGCCCTCTTCAATACCCATCACCTACCCTCCCCTCCCTCCCACCCCCCATCAACCCTCAGTTTGTTCTCAGTTTTTAACAGTCTCTTATGCTTTGGCTCTCTCTCACTCTAACCTCTTTTTTTTTCCTTCCCCTCCCCCGCCCCGCCCCTATGGGTTTCTGTTAAGTTTCTCAGGATCCACATAAGAGTGAAACCATATGGTATCTGTCTTTCTCTGTATGGCTTATTCACTTAGCATCACACTCTCCAGTTCCATCCACGTTGTTACAAAGGGCCATATTTCATTCCTTCTCATTGCCACGTAGTACTCCATTGTGTATATAAACCACAATTTCTTTATCCATTCATCAGTTGATGGACATTTAGACTCTTTCCATAATTTGGCTATTGTTGAGAGTGCTGCTATAAACATTGGGGTACAAGTGCCCCTAGGCATCAGTACTCCTGTATCCCTTGGGTAAATTCCTAGCAGTGCTATTGCTGGGTCATAGGGTAGGTTTATTTTTAATTTTTTGAGGAACCTCCACACTGTTTTCCAGAGTGGCTGCACCAGTTTGCATTCCCACCAACAGTGCAAGAGGGTTCCCATTTCTCCACATCCTCTCCAGCATCTATAGTCTCCTGATTTGTTCATTTTGGCCACTCTGACTGGCATGAGGCATATCTGAGCGTGGTTTTGATTTGTATTTCCCTGATGAGGAGCGACGCTGAGCATCTTTTCATGTGCCTGTTGGCCATCTGGATGCCTTCTTTAGAGAAGTGTCTATTCATGTTTTCTGCCCATTTCTTCATTGGATTATTTGTTTTTCGGATGTGGAATTTGGTGAGCTCTTTATAGATTTTACTAGCCCTTTGTCCGATATGTCATTTGCAAATATCTTTTCCCATTCCGTTGGTTGCCTTTTAGTTTTGTTGATTGTTTCCTTTGCTGTGCAGAAGCTTTTCATCTTGACGAGATCCCAACAGTTCATTTTTGCTTTTAATTCCCTTGCCTTTGGGGATGTGTCAAGTAAGAAATTGCTGCGGCTGAGATCAGAAAGGTCTTTTTCTGCTTTCTCCTCTAGGGTTTTGATGGTTTCCTGTCTCACATTCAGGTCCTTTATCCATTTTGATTTATTTTTGTGAATGGTGTAACAAAGTGGTCTAGTTTCATTCTTCTGCATGTTACTGTCCAGTTCTCCCAGCATCATTTGTTAAAGAGACTGTCTTTTTTCCATTGGATATTCTTTCCTGCTTTGTCAAAGATGAGTTGGCCATACTTTTGTGCGTCTAGTTCTGGGGTTTCTATTCTATTCCATTGGTCTATGTGTCTCTTTTTGTGCCAATACCATGCTGTCTTGATGATTACAGCTTTGTAGTAGAGGCTAAAGTCTGGGATTGTGATGCCTCCTGCTTTGGTCTTCTTCTTCAAAATTACTTTGGCTATTTGGGGCCTTTTGTAGTTCCATATGAATTTTAGGATTGCTTGTTCTAGCTTCAAGAAGAATGCTGGTGCAATTTTGATTGGGATTGCATTGAATGTGTAGATAGCTTTGGGTAATATTGACATTTAACAATATTTATTCTTCCAACCCATGAGCACGGAATGTTTCTCCATTTCTTTATATCTTCTTCAATTTCCTTCATAAGCTTTCTATAGTTTTCAGCATACAGATCTTTTACATCTTTGGTTAGATTTATTCCTAGGTATTTTATGATTCTTGGTGCAATTGTGAATGGGATAAGTTTCTTGATTTGTCTTTCCGTTGCTTCATTATTAGTGTATAAGAATGCAACTGATTTCTGTACATTGATTTTATATCCTGCAACTTTGCTGAATTCATGTATCAGTTCTAGTAGATTTTTGGTGGAGTCTATCAGGTTTTCCATGTATAATATCATGTCATCTGCAAAAAGTGAAAGCTTGACTTCCTCTTTGCCAATTTTGATGCCTTTGATTTCTTTTTGTTGTCTGATTGCTGATGCTAGAACTTCCAACACTATGTTAAACAACAGCGGTGAGAGTGGACATCCCTGTCACGTTCCTGATCTGAGGGGGAAAGCTCTCAGTTTTTCTCCATTGAGGATGATATTAGTTGTGGGCTTTTCATAAATGGTTTTTATGATGTTTAAGTGTGTTCCTTCTATCCCGACTTTCTCGAGCGTTTTTATTAAGAAAGGATGCTGAATTTTGTCAAATGCTTTTTCTGCATCGATTGACAAGATCATATGGTTCTTATCTTTTCTTTTATTAATGTGATGTATCACATTGATTGATTTGCGAATGTTGAACCAGCCCTGCATCCCAGGAATGAATCCCACTTGATCATTGTGAATAATTCTTTTTATAAGCTGTTGAATTAGATTTGCTACTATCTTGTTGAGAATTTTTGCATCCATATTCATCAGGGATATTGGCCTGTAGTTCTCTTTTTTTACTGGGTCTCTGTCTGGTTTAGGAATCAAAGTAATACTGGCTTCATAGAATGAATCTGGAAGTTTTCCTTCCCTTTCTATTTTTTGGAATAGCTTGAGAAGGTTAGGTATTATCTCTGCTTTAAATGTCTGGTAGAATTCCCCAGTGAAGCCATCTGGTCCTGGACTCTTATTTGTTGGGAGATTTTTGATAACTGATTCAATTTCTTCGCTGGTTATGGGTCTGTTTAAGCTTTCTGTTTCCTCCTGTTTCAGTTTTGGAAGTGTGTGGGTGTTTAGGAATTTGTACATTTCTTCCAGGTTGTCCAGCTTGTTGACATATAATTTTTCATAGTATTGCCTGATAATGGCTTGTATTTCTGAGGGATTGGTTGTAATAATTCCATTTTCATTCATGGTTTCATCTATTTGAGTCCTCTCCCTTTTCTTTTTGAGAAGCCTGGCTAGAGGTTTATCAATTTTGTTTATTTTTTCAAAAAACCAACTCTTGGTTTCACTGATCTGCTCTACAGTTTTTTCAGATTCTATACTGTTTATTTCTGCTCTGATCTTTATTTTTCTCTTCTTCTGCTGGGCTTGGGGTGTCTTTGCTGCTCTGCTTCTATTTCCTTTAGGTGTGCTTTAGATTTTGTATTTGGGATTTTTCTGGTTTCTTGAGATAGGCCTGGATTGCAATGTATTTTCCTCTCAGGACTGCCTTCACTCCTGTGAAAGCATTTGGATTGTTGTATTTTCATTTTCGTTTGTTTCCATATATTTTTTGATTTCTTCTCTAATTGCCTGGTTGACCCATTCATTCTTTAGTAGGGTGTTCTTTAACCTCCATGCTTTTGGAGGTTTTCCAGACTTTTTCCTGTGGTTGATTTCAAGCTTTGTGGTCTGACAGTATGCATGGTATGATCTCAATTCTTGTATACTTATGAAGGGCTCTTTTGTGACCCAGTATGTGATCTACCTTGGAGAATGTTCCATGTGCACTCAAGAAGAAAGTATATTCTGTTGCTTTGGGATGCAGAGTTCTAAATATATCTGTCAAGTCCATCTGATCCAATGTATCATTCAGGGTCCTTGTTTCTTTATTGACCATGTGTCTAGATGATCTATCCATTGTTGTAAGTGGGGTATTAAAGTCCCCTGCAATTACCACATTCTTATCCATAAGGTTGCTTATGTTTGTGAGTAATTGTTTTATATATTTGGGGGCTCCCATATTCAGATAATAGACATTTATAATTGTTAGTTCTTCTTGATGGATAGACCCTGTAATTATTATATAATGCCCTTCTTCATCTCTTGTTACAGCCTTTAATTTAAAGTCTAGTTTGTCTGATATAAGTATGGCTACTCCAGCTTTCTTTTGACTTCCAGTAGCATGATAAATAGTTCTCCATCCCCTCACTTTCAATCTGAAAGTGTCTTCAGGTCTAAAATGAGTCTCTTGTAGACAGCAAATAGATGGGTCTTGTTTTTTTATCCATTATGATACCCTATGTCTTTCAGTTGGAGCATTTAGTCCATTTACATTCAGTGTTATTATAGAAAGATATGGGTTTAGAGTCATCGTGATTCTGTAGATTTCAGGCTTGTAGTGATGTCTCTGGTACCTTGTCTCACAGGATCCCCCTTCGGATCTCTTGTAGGGCTGGTTTAGTTATGATGAATTCCTTCAGTTTTTGTTTGTTTGGGAAGACCTTTATCTCTCCTTCTATTCTAAATGACAGATTTGCTGGATAGAGGATTCTCGGCTGCATATTTTTTTCTGTTCATCACATTGAAGATTTCCTGCCATTCCTTTCTGGCCTGCCAAGTTGCAGTGGAGCGATCCGTCATTAGTCTTATCGGTCTCCCTTTATATGTTAGAGCATGTTTATTCCTAGCTGCTTTCAGAATTTTCTCTTTATCCTTGTATTTTGCCAGTTTCACTATGATATGTTGTGCAGAAGATTGATTCAAGTTACGTCTGAAGGGAGTTCTCTGTGCCTCTTGGATCTCAATGCCTTTTTCCTTCCCCAGATCAGGGAAGTTCTCAGCTATTATTTCTTCAAGTACACCTTCAGCACCTTTCCCTCTCTCTTCCTCGTCTGGAATACCAATTATGCGTAGATTATTTCTCTTTAGTGCATCACTTAGTTGTCTAATTTTCCCCTCATACTCCTGGGTTTTTTGATCTTTTTCTCAGTTTCTTCTTTTTCCATAATTTTATCTTCTAGTTCACCTATTCTCTCCTCTGCCTCTTCAATCCGAGCCGTGGTCATCTCCATTTTATTTTGCAGCTCATTAATAGCATTCTTTAGCTCCTCCTGGCTGTTCCTTAGTCCCTTGATCACTGTAGCAATAGATTCTCTGCTGTCGTTTATACTGTTTTCAAGCCCAGCGATTAATTTTATGACTATTATTCTAAATTCACTTGTTATATTGCTTAAATTGTTTTTCATCAGTTCGTTAGCTGTCGTTATTTCCTGGAGGTTTTTTTTGAGGGGAATTCTTCCGTTTCGTCATTTTGGATAGTCCCTGGAGTGGTGCAGAACTGCGGGGCACTTCCCCTCTGCTGTCTTGAATAACTTGTGTTGGTGGGCAGGCCGCAGTCAGACCTGATGTCTGTCCCCAGCCCACCGCTGGGGCCACAGTCAGACTGGTGTGTGCCTTCTCTTCCCCTCTCCTAGGGGTGGGATTCACTGTGGGGTGGCGTGGCCATCTGGGGTATTTGCACACTGCCAGGCTTGTGGTGCTGGGGATCTGGAGTATTAGCTGGGGTGGATCGGCAAGGTGCACAGGGGCAGGAGGGGCAGGCTCAGCTCACTTTTCCTTCAGAGATCCGCTTCGGGAGGAGCCCTGTGGCACTGGGAGGGATGGATCTGCAGAAGCACAGCCTTGGGTGTTTGCACAGTGCAAGCAAGTTCCCTGGCAGGAACTGGTTCCCTTTGGTATTTTGGCCAGGGGATGGGTGAGGGAGATGGCGCTGGCGAGCGCCTTTGCTCCCTGCCAAGCTGAGCTCTGTCGTCCAGGGCTCAACAACTCTCCCTCCCGTTGTCCTCCAGCCCTCCCGCTCTCTGAGCAGAGCTGTCAACTTATAACCGTTCAGATGTTAAGTCCCGCTTGCTGTCAGAACACACTCTGTCTGGCCCCTCCGCTTTTGCCAGCCGACTGGGGGCTCTGCTTGGCCGGCGGGCCACTGCTCTGCCCTGGCTCCCTCCCGCCAGTCCGTGTAGCGAGCACTGCCTCTCCACCCTTCCTACCCTCTTCCGTGGGCCTCTCCTCTACGCTTGGCTCTGGAGAATCCGTTCTGCTAGTCTTCTGGTGGTTTTCTGGGTTATTTAGGCAGGTGTGGGTGGAAGCTAAGTGATCAGCAGGAGGTGAGCCCAGCGTCCTCCTATGCCACCGTCTTCCCTTCAGATTCTCTTTTTTTTTTCTTGTTCATTTAATTCTTAAATTCCTCAAGTGAGTGAAATCATATACTTGTCTTTGTCTGATTAATTTCACTTAGCATTTTACTCTCTGGGTCCATTCATATTGTTGCACATGGCAAGATTTCATTCTTTTTTTTGGCTGAGTCAATTTCATTGCATATATATATATACTACATTTTCTTTATCCATTGGTGGACACTTGGGTTGCTTGCATATCTTGGCTATTGTAAATAATGCTTCAATAAACATAAAAGTGCATACATTTTTTTCAAATTAGTGATTTTGTTTTCTTTGGGTAAATACTCAGTAGTAGAATTACTGGATCATATGGTAATTTTATTTTTAATTTTTTGAGGAAACTGAATAACATTTTCCACAGTCCCTGTACCAATTTGACTCCCACCAACAATGCATGATGGTTCATTTTTCTATACATCCTTTTCAACATTTGTTATTTCTTGTCTTTTTGATTTTAGTCATTCTTGCAGGTGTGAGGTGATATCTCATTGTGGTTTTGATTTGCATTTCACTGATAATTAGTGATTTTGAGCATGTGTCTGTTGGCCATCTGTATGTCTTCTTGGGAAAAGTGTCTATTCCTATCTTCTGCCCATTTTTAATTGGACTATTTGGTTTTCTGGTGTTGAGTTGTGTAAGATCTTTATACATCTTGGATATTAACACCTTATCAGGTGTAATATATGCAAATAACTTCTCCATTCAGTAGACTGTCTTTTCATTTTATTGATGTTTTCTTTTGCTGTGCAGAAGATTTTTATTTTGGTATAGTTCCATTAGTTTAATCTTTGCTTTTGTTTTCCTTGCCAGAGGAGACATATCTAGAAAAATGTTTCTATGGCCAATGTCAAAGAAATTACTGCCTGTAGTAATTTCTTCTAAGAATTTTAAGGTTTTAAGTTTCACATTTAGATCTGTAGTCCATTTTGAGTTTATTTTTGTAGGAGGTAATCCATTGAGTTTATTTTGTATGATATGAGAAAGTGGTCTAGTTTTATTTTTTGTATGTGGCTGTCCAGTTTTCCCTACAGTATATGTTGAAGAGACTATCTTTTTCCCACTGTGTATTCTTGCCTCCTTTGTTGTAAATTAATTGACCATAAAAGCATGGGTTTATTTCTGGACTTTCTGTTCTGTTTCACTGATCTATGCTTTTGTGCCTGTACCATACTGTTTTCATTACTACAGTTTTTAGTATATCTTGAACTCTAGGGTTCTGATACCTCCAGCTTTGTTTTTCTTTCTCAAAATTGCTTTGGCTCTTCAGGGTCTTTTGTGGTTTTATACAAATGTTAGCAATATTTGTTCTAGTTCTATGAAAAATGCTATCGGTATTTTGAAAGGGATTGCATGAAATCTGTAGATTGCTTTGGGTAGTATGCACGTTTTAACAATACTGGTTCTTCCAATCCATGCACATAGAATATGAATTTGTTTGTGGAATCCTCAATTTCTTTAGTCAGTATTTTATGGTTATCAGAGTATAGGTCTTTCACCTTCTTGGTTAAGTTTATTCCTAGGTATTTTATTCTTTTTGATGCAATTGTAAATGGGACTTTCTTAATTTCTATTTCTACTACTTCATTATTAGTGTATAGAAATGCAACATAATTCTATATATTAATTCTGTATCCTGCAGACCTTACTGAATTCATGTATCAGTTCTAATAGTTTTTTCCATGGATTCTTTAGGGTTTTCTATATATAGTGTCATATCATCTGCAAATAGTAACAGTTTTACTTCTTCTTTACCAATTTGGATGCCTTTTATGTCTTTTTCTTGCCAGATTGCTGTGGCTATGACTTCCAATACCATGTTGAATAAAAGTAGTGACAGTGAACACCCTGGTCTTGTTTCTGCTCTTAGAGGAAAAGCTCTTGGTTTTTTCACCACTATGATATTAGCTGTGTGCTTTTCATAAATGGCCTTTATTATGTTGAGGTATGTTCCCTCAAAACCCATTTTGTTGAAAGTTTTCATCATGAGTGAATGTTGTACTTCATCAGACGATTTTTCTGCATCTAGTGAGGTGATGACATGGTTTTTATCCTTTCTCTTGTTAATGTGATGTATCACATTGATTGATGTGTGAGTACTGAACCACCTTTATGTCCCTGAAATAAATCCCACTTGATCATGGTGAATGATTTTTTTAATGTATTGTTGATTTTGGTTTGCTAATATTTTGTTGAGGATTTTTGCATCTATGTTCATCAGAGATATTGGCCTGTAGTTTTCTTTTCTTTCTTTCTTTTTTTTTTTTTTTGTAGTGTCTTTATCTGCTTTTGGTATCAAGGTAATGCTGGCCTCATAGAATTAATTTGGAAACTTCTCTTCCTTTTCTATATTTTGGAGCACTCAGAAGACAGGTATCAACTCTTCTTTAAGTGTGTGGTAGAATTCACCTGTGAAGCCATCTGGTCTTGAACTTTTATTTGTTTGGTTAATGATTCTATTTCACTGCTAACAGTGGGTCCATTCAAATTTTCTGGTTCTTCCTGATTCAGTTTTGGAAGGTTATATATTTCTAGGAATTTATCCATTTTTTGTAGGTTGTCCATTTTTTGGGCATATAATTTTTCATATTCTCTTCTCTTACAATCCTTTTTATTTCTGTGGTATTGGTTGTTATTTCTCCTCCTTCATTTCTGATTTTATTTTTGAGACCTCTTTTTTTCTTGATGAATCTGGCTAAAGGTTTATAATTTTGTTGATCTTTTCCACGTACCCGATTTCATTGATCTTTTCTATGTTTTTCTAGTCTCTTTTTCATTTATTTCTGCTCTAATTTTTATTATTTCATTCCTTTTACTGGCTTAGGGCTTTGTTCTAATTTGCTTAGCTCCTTTAGGTATTAATTTCAATTGTTTTATTGCTTTCTTATTTATTTTTTTAGTCATTCTCATAGTGTTTTTCTCCACATTCAAATTTCATTCAAATTTCACAAAGAGCACCTCTGGGAAATTTGAGATTTGTTCAAGTAATGTCTTTACAGTGACCCCAAGTGGCAAAAGGGATGAACGTGTCAGTTTTAGGAATCCATATCTCCATGGCTTGTTACACTGATAATATCTTGATGACAATAATAACATTTTAACAGTGTATTCACTTTTGCCAAAATGCCCTCTCATTTTTCTCTTTTATTCCTATTTTTTTTAAAGAATTCAAATGTCATCTATACATATGCATATTCAAGTTCTAAACCTATTCTTTTGGATGGTAAGTTTTATAATCCAGGCCATTTTATTTTTCCTAATAAAAATTCTATATGAAAAATATACACTTTTATAAAAAAGATTTTTTTAAGCCTTGTAAGATAAGTATTTTTGTGGTCATGTTTCCAATTCTAAGATTCAACATACTTTTTATTTCTATACATAAATATAGATACAAAGAATTATATGTAATATATATATATATGTAGATAAATCTTAGATATAGTTCTAAGACTCAACAAACTTTTTAAAACTCAGATGGAAGTTCTGTACACTTTGGCAAGCCCATTTAACCAATCTACAGATGCACGATTCTCTCTGCAAAGGGGCTGATTTCTAACATAAGATTGGCAAACTTACTTGAATTGCATATGCATGTAACTTTTATTGTTTTTAAATTTTTTTTTTCAACGTTTATTTATTTTTGGGACAGAGAGAGACAGAGCATGAACGGGGGAGGGGCAGAGAGAGAGGGAGACACAGAATCGGAAACAGGCTCCAGGCTCTGAGCCATCAGCCCAGAGCCTGATGCGGGGCTCGAACTCCCGGACCGCGAGATCGTGACCTGGCTGAAGTCGGACGTCTAACCGACTGCGCCACCCAGGCGCCCCAGCATGTAACTTTTAAAATTGAAGTACATACAATGCAAAATAGTAACATGCATTTGAAATGTGCATTTGTAATTCTCAGACTTCAGAGTATAATATTATGATGATATACTCCATAAGCCTCCTATCAAAGTTTTGATCAGGACTGCAAGATCATGTGTACTTGAGGGTCCTAATTCTTAAGAGTAAATTGTCTAACTTAGACATTGTTCAAGCCTGGTACCTAGTGCTTCTCAATTTAAAAGATTTATTGATTGAAGAGAACTGATATAAATCAACTTTTTCAAAGACCACAGATGCTTTTGTTTTCAGCCTCTGTTCTTAGCTCTTTGTCCATTTAAAAAAAAACAAAACATTGATTGATTTTAGGAGTTGCATTCATGTTAGAAATAAGCTCAAAACTATATCCTTAAGAAGTTAAAACATGGCTTCTATGAGATACACACTGAGTTATTTCTTCTTAAAGAGTGATATCTTCACACATATTAATTGATTCAATTAGTATCAGGTGGTATTTGGACTCTTAATGCAATTATTTAACATCTATTAATTTTTTTAATATGGTCAAATATTTATGCTAAGAATTTCAAGGTAAAATGAGAATCCAACTGGGGAAAAATAATACCTACAGAGAAAGATACACTGCCTGAAAAATGGGTTTTTCTCCATGGATTGCTCTTATACTTGTATTTTATAAACACAGTCACCATACTCTGAATGCTGATTTAATGCCTGGAGGCTTGAAGCTTCTGTTCAAGTTAACAGCACCTCCATGACCAGACAGAAAAGTAAATGTCTGCTAAATATTGCTAAAGGTCAATCAATATCAGCTTACATCACCCATGGACTTTAACTTTTTCTAGGTTGAAGACAGAGACTTGTTGAAAGGCACAAGCTTAAAGATGTTGGTTGAACACACCTCCAGAAAACAAATAAAGAAGTCTACCGCCAGCTTCATGGTAAATTCTGACCCAATTCACAAATTTCATCTCAAGAGAAGATGTTACTCTCTTCCCAACCAGAGGTCTTACAGTCCTCGTGGAGTGTTTTTATACTCTAGGAAGACCTCTGGTCATGCTAGATTTAGAAATGAAATTCATTTGCTGTGAAATAAATCACCATGAAGGGAATTTCTAGACACATTTGCCTCCCTAGTGAGGCCTTTGAACAGTGCTCTATTGTAGACGACAAACTTGATGGGTAATGCTAAAATACTGCTGTGCCCAGAAAATAAAAGGCACAATGAGAGTCTTCATGGGTAATGAACTCATGCTCAAGTAATAAATCAATACCACTGTTGGGACTGACTCCTCTGCTTTCTTTACAGGAAATGTGAGTGTCTCTTTATGGTGAACTGTCAGCTAGGGTATAGCAGTGTCTATAAAAATATGCAGATGTTGAACAGCAGTGTAAACATGGTGTCTTTATTATAAGACCATTAAAACCAACCAGGATAGATGGGTATTATACCATCATAAATAAACTCAACATGAAAAAAGTGCTCTCCCTACCAATCAATCTAACCAACTAACCTCATCTGCATCCATATCCTCTACCTTCACTACTATTAAAATAGAGAGACAATCTAATTCTCTCCTATCTATGGCACCCACAGGTGCCCTACATTATATTCCCACTCCCTGAGAAAATCAAGGATTTTTCTCATCTATTTATCCTATCTTTATCTTATTTCTTCTACATTTATCTCATCTCTGTCCTTCACCAATTTTATCTCTCTTCTGCCTCATTCTTATCAACACACAAACATGCTATTAATATCTCCCATCTTTCAAAAACATTCTTTTGAATTTATACTAGTATCCTACTTTCCTGCTTCCCTCTACAGTGAAACTTGAAAGAGCTGCCTATATACTGTCTCTACTTCCTCACATTCAAGTCCCTTCTGAACCTTCTCTAAGGAGACTGCCCTACCAAGCCCTTGTTATCAAAGCCATCCAATGGTCAGTTCTCTACCTTTGTCTCTATTAGATGAAAACATAAAAGTCTGATTTAGATACAAAGATTGGAGGTAATGATGATTTAGACCTAGTTCAAGCTGCTTTCCTTCTGTTTACTACTGAATCTTCCAGCACCAAGTTTGAAGAATTCAGGGCTAAGAATACAAGTGACTGAATGGATGCAGCTTTCCAGCACCTCCCTGGTTCCTCACAGAGGAGCACGATAAGGTTCAAGTTGAATATACCCTGTCAGGACTGGGTAAACTGCCAAGCCAGAGAGGCAAAGACATATGGGTGCCCTGCCTTTTATGCCATTAGGTTGGGTGTACCACTTCATTACAATATAAGGGAAATCTCACTACCCCGTAGTTACCAAGTCCTGTGTTCCATTTCTGACTGTGTTATTGGGCTTCCTCACAGTAGGCTCAGCTTTGACCTACCAAATCATTCTCCTTGATCTGTCAGCAGCATTTAGCACATCCATCACAATGCCCTTCTCAAAATGCTCTTTTCCTGTACCTTCTGGAGTACCATGTTCACTTGGCTCTCTATCACTTCTCAGTGGCATCTGCTTTTTCTCCTCCCTTCCAACACTACTAAAATAGACTTGGAGAGCCCCAGAGCTATTTCCTTGACCATGCTTCTCTTCCCTATCTATATTCATCTCCTACATGATCTTAACTAGTCTCAAGGAATTACTATCTGAATTAGTTCCCTATGACTCTTGCAACAAATGACCACTAGTGGCTTAAAACAACAGGAATTTATTTTCTCATAGTTCTGGAGTCCAGAAGTCTGAAATTTAAAGTGCTAGCAGTGCTACAATCACTCCCATAAGAGGCTCCAGAGAAGGATCCTTCCTTGCCTCTTCCAACCTCTGGTGACTCCGGGAGTTTCTGGGCTATGATAGCATAGTTCCAATCTCTGCCTCCATCTTCACATGTCCTTCCCTGTGTGTCTCTCCCAAATCTCCCTCTCTTTTCTCTTATAAAGACACTAATTACTAGATTTAGGGGTCCACCCTCAATCTAGGATGATCTCATCCCAAGATTCTTAATTACATCTGCAAAGATCCTATTCCCAAGTAAGGACACACTCACAGTTATGGGAGATGAGGCCTTAGACATATCTTTTGGGGGATATAGTTCAACTCACTACACCACCTCTAGGCTGATGTTTCCCAGATTCTTAAATCCAGCATGAAACTCTCCCTTGAATTCTAGTCTCTATCATCACTACTTACCTGTCTAATACACATCTCAAATTTTACATGTTCATAATAGAACTCTTGATTCCCCCAAACATCTTCCTCTCTCTTAACAATCCCCATCTTAGCAAATGGCATTACCATTTAACTTGTTCCTTTGGTTAAAACCTTTGAAGTCATCCTTGACTCTTTTTTTTCCACAGCAAACCATCAGCACACTCTCAGCTCTACTTTCTTTCTTTCTTTTAAATGTTTATTTACTTTTGATAGAGACAGAGAGCACAAGCAAGGGAGGGGCAGAGAGAGAGAGAGGAGACACAGAATCTGAAGCAGGTTTCAGGCTCCAACCCATCAGTTCTCTCAGCTCTACTTTCAAAATATATCTTGACTCTGACAGCTTCTTCACTCTGTACCATTCCTCTCTATTCCAAGCCATATCCTCTGTCTCCCCACAGGATCTCTTTATAGGAATAAGCTAAGTGATCTCTTTGTTTCTATTCATGCCCTTCTTTTAGTCATTTCTTCTCATAGCAGCCAGACTGACCTATGAAAACATAAATCAAATCTTGTCCCTCTACACTCAAAACCGTCCATTAGCTATATTTTGAACAAATGCGAAGTCTTTGTGATGTAAAAGAACCCATATGACAAGGGCCCTGCCTACCTCTCTGATTCTAGAATCTGCTGCTCTCTTCTCACTGAGCTCCATCCTCAATGGCCTCCTGGTGGCTCCTTAACACATCAAACCAGTTCCACCCCAGTCCTTTGTGCTTACTCTTTTCTTTGCCTGGAATGCTCCACCTCCAGATATTCACAAGGCTTGTTCCCTCACTTAGCAGTTCTCTGCTCAAATGCATCTTCCACAGCCTAAAATAGCATTCCAAATCTCTCTCTCTCCCCTTATTCTGATTTAGTTTTCTTCATAGTACTCATCAGTGTCTGGCATTATATTAACCTGATATTAAAATAATTGTTTATCTTTCATCTCTTCCCTCTGTTAGCATATAAGCCCCATAAGCCTAAAATTTTTGTTTTGCTTACCAATTTTCTCATGATGCTCAGAATGGTGCCTGGCATATAGTAGTTGCTTATTAACTATGTGTAGAATAAATGAAAAAGCAACTAAAATGATCTCTTAAAATTAAAGCAATATAGCCATATTAAAAACTGGTATGAAAAATGAAAATCTCATGAAACCAGTTGAAAATAATGCTCATTAATGCTTTTGGGAAATAATGAAAAAGCATTCACGTGATAATGTAAACATGAACTCTTCCAAAACAATTCTTTCTCCAGCATTTATAATATTTGCTCTAAGAGTTCAGTTTTTAAGTTTGCCAAGTGGTCTATTTCTTACACATATTGATGCAGAGATATTCCAATAGATACCTGCCTTACAAAAGAACTGTAAGGCAAAATCTAATTCAATATAACTTTGGCAATGTTTTACTGTGTTTACTACCATAATACTTCATTAAACAGGTTTCACTTCAATTTTATAAAATTCTAAGAAGTATTCATGATTATCCTTGAATACAGTGTCTATAACACAGTTGGTGTGAGAAAGATTGATGATACATTGGCAAACCAGACCTGCTGTTATCAGAGATATGTGGGCTTATATCATGCTTCGGCTACTTACCAGCTGTTTGATTATGAGCAAGTTCTCTAAGCTCAGTTCCTCCTATATAAACTGAGTAATGCCACCTGCTTGACAGGACACTTGTGGTTATAACATATGACATGGTGTTACTACACAACTCATTTCACTTGAACTGACATATGCTGTGAACCAAATTACATCCCCTAAAATATGAAAATGTTCAGTTCATAAAGCAGATCTTCTGGAATACTTTTCCCTGGGGATTTCTATGACCTCACACATAAGAAAAGATGCCATGCAAACAAGTAGCTTTTTTTTAAATAGTGGAAAGTACAAAAATTATCAGAAATACATACTGAGGGGCTGATATATGTATCAAAAATATGACTGAGTGGCTCAGTTGGTTAAGCGTCTGGCTCTTGATTTTGGCTCAGATCAAGATCTTATGATTCATGAATTCAAGCCCCGCATTGGGATCTTCACTGACAGCATGGATCCTGCTTGGGATTCTCTCTCTCCCTCTCTCTACTCCTCACCTGCTTGCACACACTTACACACTCTCTCTCTCTCTCTCTCAAAATAAATAAATAAACATTAAAAAAAAAAGAAATATATACTGAGCATCTATATAGTCCAGTTTCCTACCAGGTGGTCCTGCATATAGAATATATACTACTGACCATGAGCACTTTACCTAGCTCAAAAGATGAATTATAAATGTCTGTTGAACAAGAAATTAGTGAACTAACAAAGGCAGTGACTGAATTTTTAATGTAGCTGAGTAGAAGAAATTCCTAACAGTTAGAGGAAGTGTTCATTAGAGGAATCATTGTGAGACTGTGCTGAGAATCCTAGTCTGCCCTCTTACTCTAAATCTATGAGCGGTAGCTGGCACAGTGCCTTAAACCCATCAAGCCAAAGTAAAGACCCCTCCTTCCACCCTACCCCAGCTCCAACCTGACCCAGCTAAAATCTCCTTTCACCTACAGTTAATCTAACAATTTGTAAACGAATCTGAAATTATTTTTATTTTTATGCTACAATATTAAAATATTCAAAATAATTCTATTATAATTCTATGTGTTATCAAGCTTCATTAATTCATATTAGTACAGGCAGCAGTTTGGGTTACAGAAGGCTAGTGATTGTTTTATAGGTTTCTTATCCCTATAAATTACGTACAATAAAATAACAAAGTCGTGTCCTTTGAATCTTTTCAAGAGGAAAATAATTTCTAGCATTTGGTTAATAGCTTAGAGTTATCTTTACAGATACATTTATCTTATTTAATTATTATAGCAACTTTTTGAGCCAAGGTTTATGATAACTTCGTTTTATTTTCTGGATGAGATAATAAGGCTCGAAGAAGTTGAACGACTTGCTCAAGAACATACAGCTGGGAAGTGACAGGCCTTCCAAGCTCTGTGTTCTTTTATGTACACCACTGAATAAAACAATTAATTGAGAAGTGGTCTAATGAGGTAGAGGGGCTACCTCTAGATGAGGAGGGTGGGGCTACCACAAGTGCACTATGTGGTCACAGCCATGTTATTCAATAGTGTAAATCACCAACATCTGCATAAACTTCTTCACCCCAAAATGGGACCTCTCAACAAACGAACCTCCCAGTATTCTGGTGAAACTAAGAGTATGTAAGAGCACTTTAAAATAATAAGACAATGAATGATACAGGAAAAATTATATGTAAAACATTATTTAGTTCTAATGACTAGGAATTTGACCTTGTAAATAGTATAGCCAATCCCCTTAAAGTTTTACTAAAAATCCTCATTTAGTCAGTAAAAATATTTTTCACAAATGATACAAAAGATAAGCTTGAGCTTTCTCTAGTCACAAATGTGTTACATTCTACATATACAGGGAGAATAATTCACCATTACATTTGTTTTAATATAAGACATATACAAATACATCCCAGCATTATAGTAATATTCATTTTATAAAAGCTTTTATTTTTAATATCATTAGGCAAACATAAACTTCCCAACTATATATTCAAATATACCCAAGTCCTGCCCAGTTGAAAATGACCTATCTATGTCAAAGAGGCTTAATTTAGTACAAAATCGTGACTGCCTAAATTAGACCATCTCTCAGAAAACTATATAATTATGTACATCGGTGGATAAGATTATATTTCAGGTACCTTGAATAAAGAATTGCCCTCTATTATCTAAATAGGTCACTTTAGCTAAGGGCAAAACTTCAGGAAAGCTGAAGATGAAGTGGTGAAAATAGGCTACTTGCATAGGCAGTGAAATCAATCCTAAAGACCAACAGGGTAACAGATGTCACAAACAGATTGCCCTCAGCATCCCAATTCAAATGTCTTTTATATGACAATTTCCCAATTATTAAAGTTACATAAGATCAGAATGAAGAATAATGGAATGGAATAAGGGGGAAGGCTATTTCTCCATAAAAGCAACAAAAACACTGGCAAAAAATTGTCAAAATCAACTTTTCAGAACTCTCAAATTAACGGAATGCTTGTAACAAACTGAGGAGCATTTGTTCAACAAAAATGACTGAATCTCAGTAAGATCAGCAAGATTTGTGGTGTTTGAACTTTTCCAATTCCCATTCCCCTCTCCTTAGCTCTACAGTAGTCTTGAAAATGAAAATCCCCCCAAATCACAGTGAAAACTAGCAGCCAGAAGCCACTGGAGGGGACAGAATAGGATTGGAATACACCAAAAATAACATTTTCAGTGAACTGTAATTATTTAACCTCTCTAGCAATCCTCTAAAAACACCTATTTATAGAGCTTTTCTTTATTTGATCTGACTCAGAGTATACTCAGCACAACAGCCTTTTACCCAGGAAGCATGTCAAAAACAATCAGTGGCAATATTTAACATCACAGCTACTTTAAGCAGCAATAAGAGTTGGGGCAGAAGAATCTGACCAAAAAATTTAAACGAAAAGCTGGGAATGAGGTGGCGATAAGAATCATTGAGGTTTGTATATATGTACAATTTAGCATCTAGAAGGCTACATGCATGCCTGGGGCTGTGCACATTCTCAGGAGAGATCTGAAAAGACCCCAAACTCTGGCTAAACTTAAGCCTCTACACAAGCAGGAAGTGAAAGTTAAGGCAGAATTGTAAACTGCCTGCTATTGAAGGCATATTCCAAAATTCACACCAAGACCTTCACCAAATGCTGGGAGACTTATTTGCCCTGTACACTTAAGAAAATCTCTGTCAAGTTGTTAGCTGACTAATAAGAAAATTGAGCAAAGGCTCTAATGCCCACATAACAACAAAGAATACAGACTTTATAGATTTAGTTCAGGAAAATTACTAAGTAAACAAATACCAACAGCAACAACAAATGGCAACAAAAACAATCATTGGAAGAGGAGAGGAATCTGATTTTTGAGTGTTACCACATTATATTACTTAACATGTCCTATTTTCAATGAAAAAACTACAAGATATGCAAAGAAAGTATGGCCTATACACAGGAAAATAAGCATTCAATAGAAACTATCTCTGAGGAAGCCCAGACATTGAACTTACTAGCCAAGGACTTTAAATCAGCTATTTTAAATATGTTCAAAGAACTTAAAAAAAGCCATATCTACATAATTTTTAGAAGTACAAGCATAATGTTATACCAAATACAGAATATCAATCAATAGACGGAATTAGTTTTAAAAAGAACTAAATAGAAATTCTGGAGGTGAAAATTAAAATAATAAAAATACAAAATTCCCTAGACAGATTCAACAGAAAATCTGAGTAGGCAGAAGAATCAGCAAACTTGAAGATAGGTCAATCGGGATTATTCCTCCAACCCAAGAAACAGAAAAGAAAAACAAAAGAACCAATAATAAAGAAAATAAGTGAGGGGCGCCTGGGTGGCTCAGTTGGTTGGGTGACCAACTTCAGCTCAGGTCATGATCTCACAGTTTGTGAGTTCGAGCCAGCATTGGGCTCTGTGCTGACAGCTCAGAGCCTGGAGCCTGCTTCACATTCTGTGTCTCCCCTCTCTCTACCCCTCCCTTGCTCACGTTCTGTGTCTCTCTGTATCTCAATAATAAAAATAAAACATTAAAAAAAATGTTTTAAAAAAGAAATGAACAAAGCCTCAGAGACCTGTGAAACACATAAAGCATGTTCACATACATTTCATGGGAGCCAGAGAGGAGAAAAAAAGAATAGTTGAAAAAATAATGCCTGAGAATGTCCCAAATTTGATGAAAAACATTAATCTATACATCTCAAAACCCCAACAAACTCCAAATAGGATAAAATCAAGGAGATCCACACCTACATATATCATAATCAAACTCTCAAAAACCAAGAGAAAATCTTGAAAGCAGCAAGAGAGAAAAATCCATCATATTCAAGGGGGTCTTGAATGAGATTAACAGCTGATTTCTCATCAGAAAACCACAGAGGTCAGAAGGTAATGAGATGATGACATACTCAAAAAGTAGCGGGGGAGGGGGAAGACAACTAAAAATTTTCCTTCAAAAATTAAGGATAAATTAATACATTCCCAGATAAATAAAAACTGAGAATCCCACACTAGGAGGCTTGCCCTATAAGAAATACTAACTGGGGGCGCCTGGGTGGCTCAGTTGGTTAAGCATCCGACTTCGGCTCAGGTCATGATCTCACAGTTCGTGGGTTCGAGCCCTGCATCGGGCTCTGTGCTGACAGCTCATAGCCTGGAGCCTGTTTCAGATTCTGTGTCTCCCTCTCTCTCTGCCCCCCCCACTTGTGCTCTGTCTTTCTCTGTCTCAAAAATAAAATAAACATTAAAAAAAAAAGAAAGAAATACTAACTGGAGTCTTTCAGGATGAAAAGAAAGGGCACTAGACAGTAACTCAAATCCACACAAATAAATAAAGAACACTGGTGAAAGTAGCTATGTAGGTAAAAGAAAATATAAATGTGTTATTATTGGTTTGTAACTCTTTTTTCTCCTTTCTGATTTAAAAGACAGCTGCATAAAGAAATAGTTATATGCCTGTGTTGATAGGTAGTGATTACAGCACATAACAAAGGGAGGAAATGGAGCTACATGGGAGGAAATTTTTGTGGACTGTTGAAATTAAGTTGTACTAGATATAAACTATATTGTTAGAAGTTAAGATGTTAATTATAATTCCATGGCAACCTGTAAAAAATAACTTTAAAAATATTAAAATAAATGACAAGGGAATTAAAATGGTACAGCAGGAAATATATTTTTAACAAAAAATTATTTCTCTACTCCTAATAAAGAAATAGACAAACAAAAGACATAATACATACAGAAACAAATAGCAAACTACAGATATAAATTCTGCCTTATCAGTAATTACATAACATGGAAATGGATTTAACACTCTGGTCAAAAGGCAAATATTGGAAAATGGGTTTTAAAAAATGATCCAACCACACGCTGTCTACAAGAGACATATTTCATGTTCAAAGACACATATAGGTTGAAAGTAAATGATGGAAAAAGATATACCTGGAAAACAGTAACCAAAGGAGAGTTGGAATGGTTATACTAACATCAAACATAAATTTTGAGACAAAAATTGTTGGGGCGCCTGGGTGGCGCAGTCGGTTAAGCGTCCGACTTCAGCCAGGTCACGATCTCGCGGTCCGTGATTTCGAGCCCCGCATCAGGCTCTGTGCTGATGGCTCAGAGCCTGGAGCCTGTTTCCGATTCTGTGTCTCCCTCTCTCTCTGCCCCTCCCCCATTCATGCTCTGTCTCTCTCTGTCTCAAAAATAAATAAACATTTAAAAAAAAATTGTTACTGGACACAAAAAAAGACATTTTGTAATGATCAAAAGGCCAATCCATCAAGAAGACATAACAAGTATAAATGCACCTAACAACAGCGTCTCAAAATACATAAAGCAAAAGCTGACACAATTGAAGGGAGAAATAGATAACTCATCAATAATAGTGGTAGACTTTAATGTCTCAATTTCAATACTAGAACAGCCAGACAGAATACCAGTATTTGAGTAGTACTATAAACCAAATAGACCTAACAAGTATCTACAGAACACTATACCCAACAAAGGCAGAATACACATTCTTCTCAAATGCACATAGAACAGTCTCCAGGACAGGTCACATGTTAAACCGTAAAACAAGTCTCAAATTTTAAATGAATGAAATGTTACCAAGTAAGTTCTCTAAGCAAAATGAAATGAAATTATAAATCAATGACAGAAGGAAATTTTGGAATTTTACCAACATGTGGAAATTAAGCAACACATATCTAAACAACACATGTCACTGCTTTTTTACCAAAGTGGTAATTATAAGGAAAACTAGACCTCTGAGTCAGATATTTAAAAAATACTCACAGAATGACTAGAAAGGCACAGAAAGTAAATGGAAGTCTCTATTTGTCAATCCCAATACAACATAGCCCTATTCACCACATTCTAAGGCCTTTCCAGCTTCTTCCTTTCTCTATTAATTCTTCTACCACTAATGAAAACATAGAATTTGAACTCTATTGGTTTGGGAAAGAATTAACCCTCTTCCTTTGGAGCTTCAATGATGTCCAGGACCAGTCAAAGCCACAGGTTAGCAACACACCAAAATGGATCTCTGAGGGAGACATGATCATCATGCAAACCCTTTGGATAGTTCTCAGGGTTCCTGAGCGTAACAGTGTTACGGAATTTAAAGAGAGATGTGAAAGCAAATTATAAGCCTTGAGGCTAGCAAGGAACTTTTAGTAATTAACGCAAGAATCATACTTATTAAGAGTTTTCAGGCAATGGATTAATTTGTCCTTCTTAGCAATCACCATGAAGGAATCAGTCAGACAAGTAAATGGCACACAGTAGCACTGAATGTTTTCTCTTTTCTGAAAAATTATTAATTACTTGCAAAATTATCTTCCAATTATCTGCAAAACTTACAAAAATCTGTCCTCAGAACTACCACATATAGAATATGAAAAACTGGTATAAGGAAGGTCTGTCTTTGACAAAGCAGGACTTCTACTGATCCATAAGAAATGACGCTCATTTTGGTAAGTCCATGAACATTCAGATGGCAATTTCTAAGTAGCACCTAATAACAACAGGCTTATAAAATAAGCCAGGCCTAAATTAGAAAAAAAGTTCAAATTTAACCTTCTGGATACAGATTTGTAGCATACTATTACAAATCCATGACTAAAACTCGATGTATTTCACTTATGCTGTAACAACACACTGTTAATACTCTCAGATTGTAAAGACTGATTTCTTTCTGGTAAACTGATGATTCCCTCCACCAATATTAATTGCTCCTACCTAATGTTATGCCATCACATGAGAGTTATTGCTTTGGGTCATAAATGAATTTTCTTTTGAGGAGGCTGAGGAGTGAGATATAGTCATTGCCATTAATAATCCCTTCTACACAGTGGGGCCTGGGTGGCTCAGTCCATTAAGCGTCTGACTCTTGCTTTCAGGTCAGGTCATGAGGTTGAGTCCAGTGTTGGGGGCAGCTGTCAGCACGGAGCCTACTTGGGATTCTTTCTCTCTCTGCTCCTCCCCCCGATCACATGCATGCTCTATCAAAATAAATAAACATTAAAAAAAATAACAATCCCTTCAATACAAAAGGAGTTAAATAGAACATGAATATGTTAAATGAATCTCAAGAATTGAGGACACTTTACAGGACATATTACTTGGCCAATTTTCTTTTAGTTTATATTTCTCATAAAATTCAGAATTTGTAAAAACAAAAGATTCTCCAATTGGCTCTTCTACTATATTTGAAGTTGTGAGGATGTAAGGCAGAGGCAACTGCAAGCATCTTGCCGCCTGTGAGGAGAATAGATCTGAGAAAAGAACCACCTCCAAGGAGACAAAACCAAAGACTGACAAAACTAGAATCAGAGATTGGGGGATATCATTTGTACTCTCCATGAAGTTTCATCTCAACTTCGAGGGGACTTTTTAGGAATGTGATTGTGCTGCACTTGCTAGAATCCACCGATAGAATTGCTACCTCTGCTCCCATAAGATATCGATGGCTTTGTCTTCTGTGAGACAAGAAGGTTGCTGAGACAGGGGTGTTACAGCATCATTTTTATAACTAGACCCCGGCCCCACTCCTTAGTCTGGCTTTCCCGCGCCACTGATTTTGGAGAGCCCTGGTGATGGTCCCCATCTAGCCACCTGTAACTTCCACCTCCTTGGTTGCAAGCACCAATGTCAGAGATGCTGAAGGAAGCCACAAAGAAGTAAAACAATCACTGATGAAGAACTCTGGAAAGGTTTAAAAACTAAATGCACCAAGGCCAGGGTGCAAGAGGAGCTAAAAATGGAAGAATTTGCTGAAAATGTCTATATGATGTTGTTAGACCTCCAGACCCTTTCCCCCATCTTGCATAACCACATAGCTACTCCTCCTTAACCTCAGCAGAATACTGAAGATTTACTTTCAGAAGAGGATAGAGGGACTGTGGACTGAGGAAGACCTTTAGGAATGCCATTATGAAAACGGAAGGATTCATTAGGAGTCTACATGCTAAACAGCGAGAACCACCCCATGTCGCCATGACAACAATTCTTCCTCTTCCATCTGAGAACACTGGACATTAGGTTTACATCAGACCAGCTCAAGTGGAAATACTTGTAGCATCTAATAGCAGCTGAGGAAGGCTCCCAACAAAATGGCCAGCCCAGTCACCCTATGATAATGCCCATTAGTCAATGAATCTCATGCAGACACATACAGAATTTCTGTCAGCTTATTAGTGCTCTACTCTTGTATCTGAGCAAGCAGCAAAAGATCGCCAATCATTTGAAAAAAGGGTGTGACATCAAAGACAGTGACCAAGAAAAATGACCAGAAAAAAATGGACTCAGAGACATTGTAAATTACAAAAGGAAAGCTTCAAAAGATCTCTCATTAAAATCTTTAGAGAAGATAGTGTACTTGCAAAACCAAGAGGATGATGCTATTTTAAAAAATAAAAATAACATTCACAAAATGAGAAAATGCTGTTGGGACTTCTTTAAATGATGTCAGAAATGAAAAATTAATTAGAGGAATAAATTTTGCAAATGGTAGAACATAGAGACAAAGAATAAAAGAGGAGGTTTTTTTTAAAATAAGGTTAATCCAGGAGTTCTAACATACTAATAATATGAATTCCAGATAAAGAGAACAGAGAAAGTAGGGGCAATTAGTTATCAAAAATAATTCCTAGAATTGGGGAACATGTATCTCCACACTGAATAGATACATCATTGAGTGCCCTTCCATAATGACTTTAAACACACACACACACACACACACACACACACACACACACACACACACACACCACACACACACAGAGCCCCATTTTGGGGTCTCTGAAGATAAACTATTGTTAGCTCCCAAAAAGAAAAAAATCAAAACATCAGCATAAATAAGATAAATCTCTGCTTTTACAATATGTGCTTATTTCAAGTAATTATAAGCTAAATAATATTTTACATGCATTAGGGACACCTGGGTGGCTCAGTCCATTAAGTGTCCGACTTCGACTCAGGTTGTGATCTCACAGTTTGTGAGTTCGAGCCCCACATTGGGCTCTGTGCCATCAGTGCAGAGTCTGCTTCAGATCCTCTGTCCCCTCTCTCTATGCCCCTCCCTCCCTATATTCAGGTAACTCTTTCAATAACTGAGGGGACTATCTGATTTCTGTACCAGCAGTTTATTTTATTTGCTTTTTAAAATAAGTAGTTCATAAGGATTAGAAATATCTGTTTTCTTGGATCTCACTTAATCTTACATTTATTTACATAGGTTTAGACTATATCCCCTAGTCATTTTTCTTTCAGCATCTTAAGTTAAAAAAATCTAACAATATTAATAATGGCTAATTAAATTAATAATGAAATTAAGTTATGGAATTTGTGTTACCTTGAAATATACCCAAACTCTTGACATGTTAAACTAATTCTCTTCCATCCTAAAAGCCACACACTCACCTTGAGGATCAACTTCTTTAGCTAGCTTCAATGCATCTGAGTTTGCAAGATCGGTGTTGGCTGGAGTAACAGCCAAAATGAGACAGTTCTCCCGCGTGATGAACTGCATAATCATTTCTCTGATCTGATACTCAATATCTGGTGGCTGATCTCCCACGGGCACTTTAGTAATTCCAGGTAGGTCGATAAGTGTGAGATTTAACACTGTGTGGAAAAAAAAGGAGTCTTACATATACCCTCAATGCTAAAAAATATCAATAATGAAAAATCACCAGTCTCTTCAGTAGAAGTAAAACAAGCTCAGCTTTATATACTGTGTGTTGAGTTAACTCCAACTCATGTGTGTAGAATAGAAAGCACAGAATACAAAATGGCTTTGTTAGTTTTCTTTATTTTTGTGACATGATTGTGCTATGCCAAATAATTATCTTAACATAATTTGAAAGGCACTGATTTGCATATCTAAGAGAGAGCTGTCATATCTGTAACTAGTGTGTTATAATTCAAACACTGAACAATAAAGTGCATACGCTGGCTGCTGGTCTTGTACAATTGCCTTCAAATAGTGTAAAAATTCTTAGGGTAAGATTTGTCCTTCCCTTCAAAAGCATTATATATTATCTAGAGAGGGTTAGCCGCTCAGCCTACTGGACAGCTGTTAGTCATTTGTGGTACCATGAGGTTACGGTGCAGGCTATGTGCCCAGACTCATGGAGTACCACCAGGAGGGCAGGAAACTACCCCTGAGTCAGTGACTCCAGCAGCAGCCTGGCTATCGTTCTCTGCACACGACAGGGGTGGCACCGACATGAAAATCTGCCCCACTGAAAATTTAGTCAGGATAGAGGTTATTCCATATCATACGCCATGAACTGGTTATGTAATTTATAAGTTTCTTCTGATAGTCTGGAAAAAAATCAGAGTTGATGCCTCAGGAAGAGAATAAATAGAAATATATAGCACTATAAGAAAATCCAATAGCAGAAGACTCTACTACAGTACCATCCATGTACCTCTAAGATTCTTGCTAAAACTGAAGATATTAAAAAATAGAAGTTTTCACGCATACCTCTTAGAAAGTCTAAGAGTTTAAAATAAAGAAAAAATTTTAAGTGACTTACTCAATTCTGATCTTTTTAAAAGTCATCTCCTGCTTTCCCATAAATCTGTGAGCTCTTTGAATCATACCATTTATGGTAGTATCCAAACACTATCCTAGAAACCCAGTACTTTTTGAGAGAACAAACCATCTTCTGCACAAATAATGCATGTCAATTAATGCAAAGATTTTTGAGGAAAAAAATTTAGAATTTTGTTATTTTACTTACCATGTGGAGAATAGACCCGTAAATTAATGGGTATGGAGGAAATGCCTTTATTCATTCCAGTCACTCGATCTGTTTCTGCTTCAATCTCATGGCGAACTTCATCAAAATCTGTAAATTTTTTTCCTTTGCAATGTAGAAATTCAGCATACTCTACAAAAGACAAATTAGCACAACTTAAAATCTATGCATTCTTGCAATAATTATAAGGAAACAATGTTTCTTTAATTACAAGGCAAAGTATCCAATATTGTCTCTGTAGCCATTAAAATGAGAGAATATATGGGGCGCCTGGGTGGCGCAGTCGGTTAAGCGTCCGACTTCAGCCAGGTCATGATCTCGCGGTCCGTGAGTTCGAGCCCCGCGTCGGGCTCTGGGCTGATGGCTCGGAGCCTGGAGCCTGTTTCCGATTCTGTGTCTCCCTCTCTCTCTGCCTCTCCCCCGTTCATGCTCTGTCTCTCTCTGTCCCCAAAATAAATTAAAAACGTTGAAAAAAAAATTAAAAAAAAAATAAATAAAATGAGAGAATATAGCAGTTACTAAGAAACACAGCTAACACTTTAGAAATATCAAACATAGCACAAATGCTAAGAATGCTAAATTTGCTAATTTTCAGATAAGCAATTAAGCATGACTTAAAGAGAATGTTGGCCCTCCAAATGATAAAGCAAACAGCATCTGATTGTCAAAGAAATTAAGTCTAGGGTACATACAAAGCCTACCTAATCTTATTACTAATCTTATTAGCATGTCCTTTTTCATATCACCATTTTATTAAGAGGGAATGCTAAGTTATATAAAGATACCTTTAGAAGGCAAGATGGTTTAGAAACAAAATTTACTTAATTCTTTAAAGATAAACAATATATGGAATATCTTAGCTTTAAAATATACTATTCAAGATACCACACCAATTTGTGTAATTGAAAAGACAATTTCTCAAGAAAAATAGAGTTTTATTTATTTTTTTTATATATATATGAAATTTATTGACAAATTGGTTTCCATACAACACCCAGTGCTCATCCCAAAAGGTGCCCTCCTCAATACCCATCACCCACCCTCCCCTCCCTCCCACCCCCCATCAACCCTCAGTTTGTTCTCAGTTTTTAACAGTCTCTTATGCTTTGGCTCTCTCCCACTCTAACCTCTTTTTTTTTTTTTTTAATTTCCTTCCCCTCCCCCATGGGTTCCTGTTGAGTTTCTCAGGATCCACATAAGAGTGAAACCATATGGTATCTGTCTTTCTCTGTGTGGCTTATTTCACTTAGCATTACACTCTCCAGTTCCATCCACGTTGCTACAAAAGGCCATATTTCATTTTTTCTCATTGCTACGTAGTATTCCATTGTGTATATAAACCACAATTTCTTTATCCATTCATCAGTTGATGGACATTTAGGCTCTTTCCATAATTTGGCTATTGTTGAGAGTGCTGCTATGAACATTGGGGTACAAGTGCCCCTATGCATCAGTACTCCTGTATCCCTTGGGTAAATTCCTAGCAGTGCTATTGCTGGGTCATAGGGTAGGTCTATTTTTAATTTTCTGAGGAACCTCCACACTGCTTTCCAGAGCGGCTGCACCAATTTGCATTCCCACCAACAGTGCAAGAGGGTTCTCGTTTCTCCACATCCTCTCCAGCATCTATAGTCTCCTGATTTGTTCATTTTGGCCACTCTGACTGGCGTGAGGTGATACCTGAGTGTGGTTTTGATTTGTATTTCCCTGATAAGGAGTGACGCTGAACATCTTTTCATGTGCCAGACCAATGGAATAGAATAGAAACCCCAGAACTAGACCCACAAACGTATGGCCAACTCATCTTTGACAAAGCAGGAAAGAACATCCAATGGAAAAAAGACAGCCTCTTTAACAAATGGTGCTGGGAGAACTGGACAGCAACATGCAGAAGGTTGAAACTAGACCACTTTCTCACACCATTTACAAAAATAAACTCAAAATGGATAAAGGACCTAAATGTGAGACAAGAAACCATCAAAACCTTAGAGGAGAAAGCAGGAAAAGACCTCTCTGACCTTAGCCGTAGCAATCTCTTACTCGACACATCCCCAAAGGCAAGGGAATTAAAAGCAAAAGTGAATTACTGGGACCTTATGAAGATAAAAAGCTTCTGCACAGCAAAGGAAACAACCAACAAAACTAAAAGGCAACCAACGGAATGGGAAAAGATATTTGCAAATGACATATCGGACAAAGGGCTAGTATCTAAAATCTATAAAGAGCTCACCAAACTCCACACCCGAAAAACAAATAACCCAGTGAAGAAATGGGCAGAAAACATGAATAGACACTTCTCTAAAGAAGACATCCAGATGGCCAAAAATAGAGTTTTAGATCAAGGAAAATATTTACCTGCAATCTAAAAAAAAAAATTAGTAGGAAGTAGGAAAAACTCTAAACTATATGTAATAACGGAAAATTGGGTTGAGTTTCAGTAACATCTTACTAACTGCTGTGCTATTGATTTCTATTCGTACCTCCAGATGTGTCAGGTATATGATAGCACAACTCAAAAAGGAAGCTGACACTATTAGACTTAAAAAAAAAAATTACCATTTGGGGGCACCTGGGTGGCTCAGCTGGTTAAGCACCCGACTCTTGATTTGGGATTCTAGACTCATGGTCATGAGATGAAGGCCCTCCTGGTGCTCCGCACTGAATGTGGAGCTTGCTTGGGATTCTCTCTCTCTCTCCCTCTCTCTCTCTCTACCCCTCCCCCGCTCACACTGTCAGCACAGGCTCCACACTGTCAGTGCAGAGCCCAATGCAGGGTTCAAACTCACGAACCATGAGATCATGACCTGAGCCGAAATCAAGAGTCCATCATTTAACCAAATGAGCCACCCAAGTGCCCCTGGAAAACGTTTCTTAATGATGGTATGAAATCTGCTTTCTAATCGTATTTCCTTTGTCCAACTTTTGCCCCCTGGAGCTAACTATTCAGACAAAGTCTCCTCCCTGTAAAATGGCCAGGATTATTCTGAGCTCTAGCACCAGGAGTTCATCTTCTTCCTGAGCTTTTCTTACCACCTTCCAAAAATGCTTGTCTGATCATTGCTCAGGCCTCCTGATGTCAGACATGGGTTTCCCAGAGCCACCCCTGCTACTCAGGACTGGAAAGGTCATGGCTCCTGAATTGGACCAACTAGTTTAAGTTTTAATTTCCCAAAGAACTGTAAAGGCCTAACGTTTCAAAAGTTAGAATGATAATCAGAGACTTTACTTCATTTCAGACTTTACTGTCAATGTAGGTGAACATGAATATTTTTCTTTCTTACTTTCTCCATATAGTATGTGTCACTTTTGAAAAAATGGCCAGCTAAGGCTTGAGTTCATTCCTCAATGGTTGAAGTATACACAGTAAAGGTTGAAGAGACTTCAGAGTTCTGGCCTGCGGAGATTACTGCATCACTGGGCATGTTCTCTCACATGTTTGCCCTCACAGGTACCATTTTTATTAGCATATAAATTCCCAGAAAATTGAGCCTTTATTTCATTTATCTACTCAGGGGATTGGCCAGTATCATGTGAACATAAGAGGTTAGAGATAAGTAGAGGATAAAACAATAAGAAAAATAAAGAGGAACAAAGGATGTCAGATCTCAGAAAACAAAAATTAATATGTAAAAATGAGTCATAAATAATTTATAAGAAATGGAACTGTAATTTTTCAGTTCAACAAATTTTGTGTTAAATGCACACTTGAGGACTTATGGCTATCATAATTATTACTTTCATAAAATTAATAAGCTTCTGGATCAGGGACTATATTTTCAATTATGTTACTATCAAGAATTCAAGTGACACAAATGTAGATTTCTCTCGGTGCCACTAGAGGGCACCTACCTGCTTTCTCCATAGGAAACCAGTGCCCTTCCAGAAAGAAAGAGGCAAAATCAATGCAAGTTTCAAATTATATTTAAATTCATTCTTGGACTCCTATAAAAATGCTTTTATTTTGAAATTTGGAGATTAGAATTGTGCAGGACACTCTCAAACCTTTGTGTCTTTTTAAGGATAGGGTCCCACAGAAAGATTTAGAGATGCTGGTATTCATTTATTTATTCAAGTAATATTTTGAGCTTTTACTACTCACCAAGCACTATTTTAGAAATTGCAGGAGGAAAAAAAATAAGTGTCTAACCTCACAAAGTTTAAATCTGCATGAGATGAAACAGTAAACAATGTGGGTGTGCCAGATGATAAGTCTTATGGAGAAAAGTGAAGAGTAAGGGAAACATCAAATGCTAGGGCAGGAGGATTGCTTCGTTATATGCTTTGGTTGAGGAAAGTTTCTCTGATATGACAAAGTGATATCTGAGCAAAAACTGAAGAAAAGAAGGGAGCAAGCAATGTTTTATATAGGAACATCCCAGCAGAATACGTGAAGTTGGAAGCATCTGGGAACAAGAGCAAGGTCAACATGCCTGGATCACAGAGCATATGGGAGAGAGAGAAAAGAGATGAGGTCAGAGCTGTGGTACAGACCTGGATTGTGTGAAGCCCGTGAGACTTTAAATTTTACTCTGATTGAATAGTAGAACACTTGAAGGGTTTGGGGTAGAGGAGAGACCTGATGTGACCTAGGTTGGTTGGTTGGTTGGTTGGTTTTATTTCATATTAGAGAGAGAAAGCATGCACGTGTGAGTGGGGAAGGGGGCAGAGGGAATCCCAAGCAGGTTGTGCGTTCATCAGGGAGCCTAATGCAGGGCTCAATGCCACAACCCTGGGATTATGACCTGAGCCGAAATCAAGAGTTGGACACTCAACTGACTGAGCCACCCAGGTGCCCCATGACCTAGGTTTTAGGTCTGTGGCTACAGTGTTGAGAATAGACAATAAGGACTCTATTGTCTATTGTCTATTGAGCTGGGATACTACTGGGATAATGGAGGTGAGAGATGATGGAGCTTGGACTAGGGAAGCAGCAGTGGGAGGGGTGAGAAGTGGCTAAATTCTAGTGTCCTTTGAAGGAAAAACAATAGGATTTGCTGATGAATTAAAGATGGGGTATAGGCAAAAGAGAGAAATCAAGAACAACTTCAAGGAGTTTGACCTCAGCAATAGGAAGAATTTTGAAATAGAAAAGACTGAAAGGAAGAGGATAGGGAGATGGGGGTTGGGAATCAGGAGTTTGACTGGGGACCTATTAAGCTTGCATTGCCCACTATACACCACCCAAGTGGAGAAACAGAACTGCTGCTAATGGTTGAGGATTACACAGCTGTAAGAGATACCACTCACATTTGCAGTCATGTGTTAAGTGTTTATTTATTCTGAAAAATTTCCAGAAGATGGCAGTCAAGTGCTTGAGGAAAAGAGCAGCTTTTTCTAATTAGCACAAAAATGCCTTTGGGGCTAGACACATTAGTCTTTCATCTAGGGAGGAGTCCAAAGCTAGAAATATATATTTGGAATTCATTAAAGTCAGACAAGAGATGAGATCACTAAGCGAGAGTTAGATGGAGAAGGGGCCAGAGCACTAGGCCCTGAGTGTTCCAATGTTTAGAAGTCAGGAGATAAAGTGAGCAGGAGTGGTTAACAAGATAGGGGGGAAACTGAAAAAGAGGTGACCCAAAGCTAAGTAGAAAGGGTTTTTCATGAAGGTAAGAGACCTTCCACTCCATCAAATACTGCCAACATGTCAGGTAAGATGAGAACTAAGAATGGATCACAGAATTGAGCAACTTGATAGTCCTTCAGGAGGTTGACAGGAGCTGTTACAGTGGAGTGGGGTGGCTGATAGCCTGACTGGAACAGATTTAAGAGAGAAGGGGAGGAGAAGAAGTAGAGACTGATTGTAGACAATTGTTTTCATTTTTTGTTGTAAAGGAGAAGGAAGAAGTGAGAGGGCAACTAGAGAGGGATGTGAGGTCAAGGGAGGGCTTTATAAAGATGGGTAGACTAACATGTTCATAGGTTGATGGCATTAATCCATACCATGGAAAAGTTGGCAATCCAGAACTGAGAAAAAAACAAGTGCTGATGTGATATCTTAAGGAAGGGACAAAAGGAATTAGAAACAAATACGCCAATTCCTCCAAGGGAACAGAAAAGAAACAGAACAATGAGAGTTGACAAACAAGTAGAGGTGATGGTGGTGAAATTCATTAGGTAAGAGTAGGGACTTACCATATTTGTGTAAAATCCTTTTATGTCTTAAAAAAAAACATTTCTGTATATATTCTTACTGGTTAAACTCTACAAACCCTATTATTTCTACCACAAAATGTAACACACACACACACACACACACAGTGATCCAAAATGAGTGACCTAAGAGTAACCATAACAGGGATGTCAACTGGGTCTAATCTATGTCCATCACTGGGATTCATACCTGCCCAGCATATCAGAAGAACCAGTGGGCAATACCCACAAAATCCTCTTTTCTATGGGTCCCCAGGAACCTCTTAGAAGGCAATTCATCCTACAGGATGGAATTCAGGCAAAACCTACTCTGAGCTGCCAGAAGGAAGCTACCTGCAATCCATCCCTACCCAGTTCTGGAGACTCCCAGGTCTATGTCCCCTTGCATCTAACAGTATAGTGATAGTCAGATCACACATCCTAATTCCTCATTAGAAAAATATGTTACAATTCATAGCTACAGGTTTATATTGCCAATAAGGTATGTCTTATTAGAAACAAGATAAGCCAGGGGCGCCTGGGTGGCTCAGTTGGTTAAGCGTCCGACTTCAGCTCAGGTCACGATCTCGCGGTCCGTGAGTTCGAGCCCCGCGTCGGGCTCTGGGCTGATGGCTCAGAGCCTGGAGCCTGCTTCCGATTCTGTGTCTCCCTCTCTCTCTGCCCCTCCCCCGTTCATGCTCTGTCTCTCTCTGTCTCGAAAATAAATAAACATTAAAAAAAATTTTTTTTAAAAAAAGAAACAAGATAAGCCAGTACTGTCATGGGATCCCTGCTCCCTACCAAGCGGACCATAAACAGGTGGATAGCAGAGGTGGCATGAATGTTTTTGAACAACTGACCACAGTTGCTATTGAGGAGGATTATCAGTCAGCTTGTATCATCACAGAATCCTAAATAAATCTTTATTAGCAATGTAGAATTTAAAAGATGACAGCTTTACTTCTCTGCTGTCCAAAAATACAATTGTAGATGAAAATCTTAAAAGGATTATCACAAGAGTAATGCATCACTTACTATACTCACCTCTAAGAGAATGTTCATATGAGTTTGGGGATGAAGAAAATTCTAAACCTAAACCAAAATCTACAGAACAGGCTATACTAGCTGATCAACAGCTAGACTTTTTAAGAGCTAGTAAATGTGTGTCTCCTGAGACTTTTACACTGTGGCAAACTAATATGTCGGAAGTCCTAACAATTTTATCTTGTGGTTGAGATATATTCTTTTTCATAGAAAGATACGGTGTCCAGTGGTACACCTTCTCTTGGCATGTTTTCAGTGTTCCTTTTATTCTAAATGCTTGGTAGTTGGGTACATGAAATGGTCTCTTCCTCAAACAATTCCAGACTTCAGCCCAACTTAGCCACAGGCTCATATAAAGGATGAAGTTTATGTGCATATTATCACTGAAACCCTGATAATGCATCCATGAAATTCTATGGTCTCAGTATAACCTGTATTGCTGAAATTCATAGTATGTTTTCATTTTGCAGAATAAGACTCCTAGTTTTAAAAATCATTCCTGTCTACCCAGTGTTAAAAATAGCAAACATTTAACTAAAAGGCAACTGACAGAATGGGAGAAGATATTTGCAAATGACATATCATAAAGGGTTAGTATCCAAAATCTATAAAGAACTTATCCAACTCAACACCCAAAAAACAAATAATCCACTGAAGAAATGGGCAAAAGACATGAATAGACACTTCTCCAAAGACATCCAGATGGCCAACCGACACATGAAAAAATGTTCAACATCACTCATCATCAGGGAAATACAAATCAAAACCACAAGGAGATACCACCTCACACCGGTCAGAATGGCTAATATTAACAAGTCAGGGAACAACAGATGTTGGTGAGGATGCGGAGAAAGAGGATCTCTTTTGCACTGCTGGTGGGAATGCAAACTGGTGCAGCCACTCTGGAAAACTGTATGGAGGTTCCTCAAAAAATTAAAAACAGAACTACCTTACAACCCAGGAATTGCACTACTAGGTATTTATCCAAGAGATACTGGTATGCTGTTTCGAAGGGGCACATGCACCCCAATGTTTATAGTAGCACTATCAACAATAGTCAAAGTATGGAAAGAGCCCAAATGTTCACTGATGGATGAATGCATAAAGAAGATGTGGTGTGTGTGTGTGTGTGTGTGTGTGTGTGTATACACACATACATACACATACAATGGAGTATTACTCAGCAATCAAAAAGAACGAAATCTTGCCATTCGCAACTATGTGGATGGAACTAGAGGGTATTATGTTAAGCGAAATTAGTCAGTCAGAGAAAGACAAATATCATATGACTTCACTCATATGAGGACTTTAAGATACAAAACAGATGAACATAAGGGAAGGGAAACAAAAATAATATAAAAACAGGGAGGGGGACAAAACAGAAGAGACTCTTAAATATGGAGAACAAACAGAGGATTGCTGGAGGGGTTGTGGGAGGGGGGATGGGCTAAATGGGTTAGGGGCATTAAGGAATCTACTCCTGAAATCATTGTTGCACTACATGCTAACTTGGATGTAAATTTAAAAAATAAATTAAATAAAATTTTTTTAAAAAAGAAAAGAAAATAGACAACATTTGAAGCAAAGGTTAAGATACATTTTTATATCAAAGAATGTGGGAAAAAAAGAAGAGTATTAAAAAATCAGAGCTATCACTCTTTTTTATTTTTATTTCCCTGTAAAACATTTTAGCACTGTCATTTCTAATGGTCATGAAAAACAAATTATGCTAGGTTAAACAACTGACAAGTTGTTTGGGGGAAGGATGAGATGGTTTATGCCGGGCAGCATTCCAATCATCTGTGAAAAGCACAGCACGACCATAACAATTTAAATATTTCCAATATGCCCCTTCCATGTGGAAAAACACGCATATGTTGCAATTAATCAAGGTTAAGTAAAGAATAATTATGGAACACATGCACATAACCTCTTGTCAATCTTTATTCTAAGAACTGGTGTCCTCAATACTTTAACTGGGTCTTACTTCTGAAGTGTTTTAATAGCAATGTTTTGTGAGCATAGGGCTCCACTGAAAATAGAGTACGTGGGTCGCATAAACAGGGAATAGTTTTCAATGTGACTAGCTGAATTCACTGGCTGTAAAGTATCTATGTAGGACTATATTTAAAAACATATTTCCTCAAGAAAAGAGGCTACATTTTACTCATCTGTGTTTCCCTAATGCCTACTTTATTTAGAGTAAAGAACATCTGTGGATTCCTTCCTTCTTCTTCAAAGCAGTCCACTTTGCATACCATTGATCAGTATCAGTTTTGAAAAAAAAAATGCTTCCATTAACGCTTCAAGTCATTCCAAATTGAAGACAAGATCCTAAGAAATGTGGTTAAATAAGTAACAGGGTGAGTTAGATATGAATTATATAGACCCAGATTTGAAGCAAAATTCAATTGTGTCCCTAAGGTAAACATGGAAAGTCTAGCAATCAGGAAAAAAAGGGAAATCTAAAATAAAACAACCTAAGAGAGTTCAGCAGTGGGTGAAAGGTGAAAGTCTCAGGAGAAGGGTTAAGAACAGGCACCTGGGTGGCTCAGTTGGTTAAGTGTCTGACTTTGGCTCAGGTCACGATCTCACAGTTCCGTGAATTCAAGCACCACATCGTGCTCTCTACGGTCAACACAGAGCTCACTTCAGATCCTCTGTCCCCTTCTGTCTCTGCCCCTCCCCAGCTTGTTCTCTCTCTCTCTCTCTTGTTTTCTCTCTCTCTCTCTCTTCCTCTCCCTCTCGCTCTCTCTCAAAACTAAACATTAAAAGAAGAAGAAGAAGAAGAAGAAGAAGAAGAAGAAGAAGAAGAAGAAGAAGAGGAGTTAACAACAACTCTGGGGTGGGATGGGAATAAATAGGGCCAAGATTTCATAGTAGAAAAAAAGGTGGGTGCCGAGCAGGTATCAGAGATCAGATGCAAATCTACCCTTTAGGATCAGGGTTCTGGTACTTCCAGAGGCAGAGGAGATCAAAAGAGAACTCCAGACCCAAGTGAGCCAGAGGATACCAGGTAGAAAACCAAGACGCAAACTCGAGACTTTTTCGTAGGATACAAAGCCAAAGCCACTTACACAGACCTTAGGGTGAAGACAAGTTAATATCAATGCTGCCTTGATATTTACAGCTCAATAATGGCTTTACAGTTTTCTTGCCTAAGAGCAGAGCTGGTTCTGAAGCCTGGGTTAGGCTGAGCCTGCTAGTGAAAGTTAAGTGGCTCCAGATAACTGAATTAGTGCTGGCACATGAAACCAAAGCCAGCCAGCACTTGACAGAAGTCCCACCAGCAATAGGAATCCATATGACATATTCCACCACAAGTGTCCAAAATACTCAGAATCAGCAGCTGTAATAGCTAAATAGCCCAACTTAGTTCCATATTTTTTCAAAGGATCTCAAAGAGTATACCAAAAATCAACTCTATTCCATCCTCATAGTTTCCATGTAAAACACACAAGAGATAAACTGTATTTCAAATACAGAAACCCAATAAGAAGCATGTGAAGCTCTTGGCCAAAAAATTGCAAAGTGAATAATTATTCTAAGTGTCAGCAGCCTTTGACATGATTTTCCTCTTCTACCTCAAAACATCCTCTTTCATGGACTCCCATTATTCCAACTTTCCTGACTTTTCTCTTTCTTCACTAAATGCTCTTTTCCATGTTCTTTGCTTATTGTTCCTCCTCTTCTACATTTCCAAATATCAGGGACTGCCAGACTTCCTTCTAGACCTTCCATTCTTCGTTGTCATCTGTATCTTCTCTCATCTACTCATACATATAAATTCAAACTCATCTCAAGCACTCATTTTCCCCCTGAACTTCTTGTATCTAATTCTAATTCTTAATTAGCATTTCCACTTGGATGTCTAATAGATATCTCAAAATTAGCATGTCCAAAACCAAACTGTAATTCCCCACTGAGTTCTCCTCCCGTCATCCATACCTGCTCCTCCTCACAGTCTTCCACATTTCAATTATTGATACTACCACTGAATAGGGTGCTCAAGTAAAAAAACAGAACTATTTTTGCATCCTTCTTTTCCTCGGCTCTCTCCCAAACATCTTCTCACTGCCTCCACTGTGGCCATCCTCCTACTAAGCTGGCACCACCTCTCACCTGGACTACCATAAAAGCATCCAACTCATTTTTTTGACACCAGTCTTGCTCCAGTGAATCCCTTCTCCACCAATCAATTAGAGAGAGCATTCTAAAACCCTGTGTCAGACGGTGTTTCTGCCCTTTTAAAACCTTTTGTTGGTTTTCTAGTGCAGTCAGAAATAGTCAAATTAATTACCCTGGGGTTCCAAGTCCTAGACAGTCTGGCCCCTGTCGACCTCCATACCTAACACTATCCCCACCTGCCACGCTCAAATCACTACAGCGGCAACAGCCTCCTTTCTGCTCAAGCACACCAAATCCATTCCCAGCTCAGGGCCTCTCTACAAACTGCTCCTCTTCTTGAATGCCCTTCTGCCAGACCTCTGCATGTGTCGGGTCCTCCCTGTCATTTACTTCTCATTCAGAACATCACCTCTTTAGTGAGGCTCCCTTGACCAGGCAGTCAAAGAAAAGCAGCAGCTCAGTCACACTCTATCACATCATCCAATTTGTTTTCTTAGTATACATAATAATGAACTGAAGTTTTTCTTGTTTTTTTTGCTGCCTCTCTTTATCCACTGGAATATAAGCTCCATGAAAACAGGAACATTAGCTGCTAAACTCCCAAGTGCCTAAAACAGTGAATTGCATCTACTAGGCACTCAATACGTATTTGTTGAATTAATGAACAAATAAAGAGAATGAGTAAATAAGTGAATGAATCAACATATAAACACTGGAGGACATGAGGTTTGAGGATGCAGAGAAGAAAATGATTGTAAATAACTTTTGACATAATGAGTTTGACATCTTTGAAATATTCAAGTAGAGTGTCGAGAAGTCAGCTGGAAACATGGGTTTGGAGTTTAGCCCAGGAGCTATAAATGCGAGAGTCACAGGTACATAAGTTGTACACATAAGAGATTGTCTAAGGGAGTATATGAAATGACACAGAAAGGATCCTTGGGTAGGTGCAAACTTTAGAGGCCAGGTAGAAGCTAATGCATCCAATGAAAGAGACAGAGCGGCCAGAGAGATAGACGGAAGACCAGAAGTATGTGGCATCATGGAAGCCAAAAGAATAAAATATGGTTCAAGGAAAAGGAGCAATTGATAATGCTAAAAGCTGTTGAAAGGGCAAGGTAAGTACTGACAAATGGCTACAGGAATTTACAGAAATTGAGCATGTGTTATATAGTTTCCTGTACCCTTAAACAGTGTTCTGTAAGTCATTTGGCATATTTATTATTTCAATGATTTTTGCTATAGATTGCTTAGTTAAAAACTGTTTTACCTTTTTTATTTTACTGAGTTTCTAATTTTAATTCTAGTGAAGTTAACATACAGTGTTATATTGGTTTCAGTGTACTCTTTTATCTTTTTTATGATTCTTGTGTGTGTGTCTCTTCTCTTGCTATCAGGTCTGTCATTGTCACTTCTTACTGTTAGCAATGCTCTGCTTTTAAGAATATTCCCATTCTAACTTGTAGCTTTGTATTCTACTCTAGACTGAGTAGACTACTCTGGACTCTAGTCCAGTAACTCAGTATATATGGTCTGAGGCTAAAAAACAGAAAAGCCCACAATAAGGCCATGACCCTACAATGCATGAGCTTTAGATCACAAACTTTGTAGTACTACTTTTGACTACCAAAGGCTCTTTTTGCCTCCTTCCAATAATCAGCAAAGTTTAGAAATTGAAAATACAAAAAAGAGGTTTTCAAATAAATATGTTATTACAATGATATTTAAGAATAATTGAATATAAAAATTCAGAAACAGCAAATGATGCAATGTCATTCCTTGTTTTAATAACACAAAAAATAAAGTGATCTGCCAAGTAAAAACCTGTAGAGTTATTAAAAAGTGAAATGGCTAGACTTTATCATGAAAATTCAAATAACTGGATTTCAATGCAAAAAATACAATTCAAAGTCTAATTTACAAAATGAAAACATTATTTTCACATAAAATCTTATACACAAGGAATGAAGCTTATAAATGAGATTTTAGTAGTAATCACACCAGAATTACAAGTATATAAACATGTAACTAAAAAAATATTCTCCAAGAAAACATTTGAGCTATAATATACATTGCTGGATACATATTATAATATCTTAACTGCTTGACCAAAAAAACCTTTTCTGTAAGTATACACTTCTACGCACAAGTTGTAAGCAACAGTATTCCATCTAAATATTTTGAAAGATCTTAGCGTATTAGGTAAGCACTTTAAACGTCTTCATGACAAATTCTTGAAAGCCATGAAGGGTCAGCTAGAACCACAGCCAACTTAACTTTTGCATATGGTAAAGGTATGAATAGTAGTTCACTTTTTACATATGGATAGTCAATTTACCCAATGCCATTTGTTAAAAATACTATTCTTTCCACTGAATTGCTTTTATATCTTTAACAAAAATCACTTGTCTATTTATCTGTAGGCCCATTTTTATTTATTTTTTTAAATGTTTTTATTTCTTTTTGAGACAAAGAAAGACAGAGCATGAGCAGGGGAGGGGCATAGAGAGAAGGAGACAGAATCCGAAGCAGGCTCCAGGCTCTGAGCTGTCAGCACAGAGTCTGATGTGGGGCATGAACCCACGGACTGTGAGATCATGACCTGAGCTGAAGTCAGACACCCAACCGACTGAGCCACCCAGGTGCCTCTCTGTAGGCCCATTTTAGACTTTGTTCTATTGGCCTCATTGTCTCTCTTTAATGCCAATGTCACACTATCTTGATTATTGCAGCTTTATAATTAGTATTAAAATCAGGTAGTGTTCATTCTCCAACTTTGTCATTTTTTTTAAGTTGTTTTGTCTATTCTGGCTCCTTTGCATTTCCTATGAATTTTAGAACCAGCTTGTCAATTTCTACAAAACAATGTAATATTTGAATCTCTGCCAATTAGCAGTCTTCACAACATTACTCAGAAAAGGTTTCCTCCTCTGTCCCAACCTTGTATATACATACAGCATGTATAGCTAAAAGTATAAGAATTTTCCTTTGAACACCTGCTCTGCTAACTGCGTTTAACTTTAGTAAAATAACAGATTCTTAAAACAGGGAGGTGCATCTCCTCTAAATTCTGTCTCATTACAGCAATCACTTCAATGTTACTGGGGGGCCATACAAAAATATTTATCAGCTATGGCCCAAGCACTATCTAACTAGTCAATATGGTATAGCTTGAGGATGATAAGACATATTTTTACAACAAAAGTCCGAACAAATAAAAATAAACATTTTATTTTGAATATATGAAAATTCCTCATTTTACTATGCTTTGCTTTACTTCACATTGCAGATGATTTGCTATTTACAAACTGAAGCTGTGTGGCTGCCCTCTGTCAAGCATGTTCATAGGTACCACTTTTCCAACAGCATTTTCTCACTTGTGTCTTTGTGTCACATTTTGGTAATTCTCACAATATTTCAAACTTTTTCTTTATTGTTATGTTTGTTATGATGATCTGTGATCAGTAATCTTTGATGTTGCTATTGTAATTGTTGGCATGCCATGAACCACAGAAATAAAAGATAGCCAACTTAATCCATAAACACTGCATGTTCTGACTGCTTCACCGACTAGCCTTCCCCCCCCCCCGCCCCCATGTCTCTCCCTCTCCATGAGCCTCCCTATATCCTGAGACACAACAATATTGATATTAGGACAATTAATACCCCTACAGTGGCCTCTATAAGGGTTCAATTGAAAGAGTCAAACATTTCTCACTTTAAATCAAAAGCTAGAAATGATTAAGCTCAGTAAGGAAGGCATGCCAAAAGCAGAGACAGGCCAAAAGCTAGGCTTCTTGTCCCAGACAGCCAAGTTGTAAATGCAAAGGAAAAATTCTTAAAGGAAATTAAAAGTGCTACTCCAGTGAACACATGAATGGGAAGAAAGCAAAACAGTGTCATTGCTGATATGAAGAAAGTTTCAGTGGTCTGAATGGAAGATCAAACCAGCCATAACATTCCCTTAAGCCAAAGCCTAATCCAGAGCAAGGCTCTCTTCAATTCTGTGAAGGCCCAGAGAGGTAAGAAAGCTACAAAAGTAGAGTCTGAAGACAGCAGAGTTTGGTTCATGAGGTTTAAGGAAAGAAGCCGTCTCCATAACATACAAATGCAAAGTGAAGCAGCAGGTGCTAATGTAGAAGCTGCATCAAATTATTCAGATCAAGCTAAGATAATTAATGAAGGTGGCTTCGTTAAACAACAGATTTTCAGTGTACACAAAACAGTCTTCTATTGGAAGATGTGATGTAAGACTTTCATAACTAGAGATAAGTCAATGTCTGGCTACAAAGCTTCAAAGGACACACTGACTCTATTAGGGGCTGATGCAGCTGGTAACTTTAAGTTGAAGACAATGCGCATCCACCATTCTGAAAATCCTAGGGCCCTTAAGAATTATGCTAAATCTACTCTGCCTGTACTCGAAAAATGGAACAACAAAGCCTATACAACACTATATCATCTGCTTACAACATGGGCTACTGAATATTTTAAGCCCGCTGTTGAGACCCACTGCTCAGAAGAAAAGATTCCTATCAAAATATTACTACTCATTGACAACGTACCTGGTCACCCAAGAGTTCTGATGGAGATGTTAGACAAGATTCATGCTTTTTCCATGACTGCCAACACAAAATCCATTCTGCAGTCCATGGATCAAGCAGTCATTTTGACTTTCAAGTCTTATTATTTAAGAAATACATTTTGTGGGGTGCCTAGGTGGTTCAGTCAATTAAGCAGCTGACTCCTTATTTCAGCTCAGGTCATGATCTCACAGTTCCTAAGATCGAGCCCTGTTATCAGTCTCTGTGCTGACAGTGTGGAGCCTGCTTTGGATTCTCTCTCACCCTCTGTCTCTTTCTGCCCCTCCCTGCCTCTCAAAATAAATACACAAACATTAAAAAAATACATCTTGTGAGAGCTGCCATAGATAGTGACTCCTCTGATGGGTCTAGGCAAAGTCAATTGAAAACCTTCTGGAAAGGATTCACCATTCTAGATGCCATGAAGAACATTCATGATTCATGGGAAGAAAACAAAGTATTAACATCAACAAGAGTTTGGAAGAAGCTGATTCCAACCTTCATGGACAATTTTGAGGGATTAGAGATTTCAGTGACAGAAGAACTGCAGATGTGATGGAAATAGCAAGAAAATCAGAATGAGAAGTAGAGTTTGAAGATGTGACTGAATTGCAGCAGTCTGATGACAAAACTTTAATGGACAAGGAGTCACTTCTTATGGGTGAGCAAAGAAAGTGGTTTCTTCACTCCTGGTGAAGATGCCATGAAAACTGTTGAAATGAGGAGTGCCGGGTGGCTCAGTCAGTTGAATGTCTGACGTCAGCTCAGATCATGATCTCGCGGTTCGTGAGATCAAGCCCCACTTCAGGCTTGCTGCTGTCAACGTGGAGCCTGCTTGGGATTCTCACTCTCTACCCCTCCCCCACTTATGCTCTCTCTCAAAAATAAATATTTAAAAATAATAATAATAAAATAAATATCTTTAAAAAAAGAAAATTATTACTGAAATCACAAAAGGGAATTCACAACTACTCAACATCACTCATCATCAGGGAAATACAAATCAAAACCACAATAACATACCACCTCACACCAGTCAGAATGGCAACAATAGGCATTAGGCAACAACAGATGTTGGCGAGGATGCAAAGAAAGAGGATCTCTTTTGCACTGCTGGTGGGAATGCAAACTGGTGCAGCCACTCTGGAAAACAGTATGGAGCTTCCTCAAAAAATTAAAAATAGAACTACCCTATGACCTAGCAATTGCACTACTAGGTATTTACCCAAGGGATATAGGTATGAAGGGGGCACATGCACCCCAATGTATATAGCAACACTATCAACAATAGCCAGAGTATGGAAAGACCCCAAATGTCCATCAATGGATGAATGGATAAAGAAGATATGGTGTGTGTGTGTGTGTGTGTGTGTGTATACACACACAATGAAGTATTACTCAGCAATCAAAAAGAATGAAATCTTGCCATTTGCAACTACATGCATGGAATTAGAGGGTATTATGCTAAGCAAAATTAGAGAAAGACAAATATCATATGACTTCACTCATATGAGGACTTTAAGATATAAAACAGGTGAACATAAGGGAAGGGAAACAAAAATAATATAAAAACAGGGAGGGGGACAAAACATAAGAGACTCTTAAACATGGAGGACAAACAGAGGGTTACTGGAGGGGTTATGGGAGGGGGCATGGGCTAAATGGGTAAGGGGTTTAAGGAATCTGCTCCTGAAATCATTGTTGCACTATATGCTAACTTGGAAGTGAATTTAAAAAAAATTAAATTAAATGGTAAATAAAATATACAGTAAATAACATTTAAAAAAAAAAGATATGCACAGATTAAGATATGGGTTTTTTTAATATATAATGCTGCTGCACACATAATAGACTATAGTGTAGTATAATAGTATAGTGCAGACCTAACTTTTATATTCACTGGGAAACCAAAACATTCATTTGACTCACTTTATTGTGATATCTGCTTTATTATAGTGCTCTGGAACCAAACCCTGCAATATCTCTTAAGGTATGCTTGTATTTACAATTGATGGCATAAAACTAAACTGCAAAGTAACTTCCACTGACAAGATGCCTTTCTTTCATAAACTGCAGAAATTATTCTACAACTCAGACAATAGTCAATCCAACAAGTTCTTGAAAACTTAAAAAAAGAAAAAGGAAAAAGGAAAAATTTTTCCTAGTATGAAGAAAACTTAATAAAACAGGTTGATTAGTGTATAAATTATCTAAATGAAGATAAATAAATTTAAACTATTTTAAGGCTTTCCTTAAGTGATTTTTTTTTTAATCCTAAGGGATTTTCTAAGATCATCCAGCACTTAGCAAAACTCAATGCATTATGTGGTCAGCTAAAATGATGCTAACAGAAATGTACCTACAGAGAAAAACAAAATAAAGTTCTGATCCAAAACTCAGTACTGTGGTTTTTATAATTCAGATTGCACATAAACTAATATTTAGCTACAACAGTCACCAATTATCTCAATAGGAACTTAAATAATAGAAAACTTTCTCACATCCTTTAAAAATGAGTTCAAACATGGGGATAATCAATTACTTTTGCCAAACAGAAAATTAAAGGAGTTGAAAAAATAACAATCAATAAAAAAATATGTGAGGAAAAAAAATTATCTGGCTTGGAAAACAAGTGCACTCGTTTTAGAGGGTCTTGGAATATGAATACATTGCATGGATCACAATGAACAATACAATATCAATAACGACGTATTGACTATTTGACCATCCAAGTGTGTCATCATACTGAAAACTGATTTGAAATATGCTATATTATTTGAAAACCCCTCTTAGTAATTCCATTATGGTAGAAGAGCCCATCCAAAATACCTGTATCCTTCCTCTTTAAACCAAGCAATCTACATGTAAACCATCCCTAAAGTAAAGTAAGTTTCCCCCTTGTTAACATTCTTGCAGAGTTAGCTATGCCTATACAGTATTCTGTAGTCGAGAACATGACTGATTAAGACTTTCTGGAGTCAGACCTGAGTTTGAAGGTTCTACCATTTCTTTATCACGTGACTTGGAAAGTCACTTTAACTTGCCCACACCTCAGTTCCCATCTCTATAAATGGAGTCTCTTTCACAGGTTACTGTGAGGAAAAGAGCATGGCCATTTCTGCTTCTTTCATCAAAGTTCTCCCAGTGGCTGGTTATATGAGCTCAACAAACTTGTATTACATCAAAGAATAAATGAATTAAAGGATTTGACACATAGTAACCTCTCTTAAAAATATTCAAAGAAATTTTAAATGAATATGTAACAGCTAATCTAGATGGCAGAGGTCTTAGTCTAGAGATTAAATAAATTCAGGGTCTCACAGCTAGGAGTGGCAGTCCAGGATTTAAATCTAAACATTCTGACTCCCAAGGACAATGTGCTAACCATCCTATCCCAATTGCTTCTCATTATTTTAAGTTCTCTCCTCCTTGGAGCTTCCAATTGTCAGATTTTCACAGCTTCTTTATTCTCAACAGTTCCTTCTTTCCACCTACCACCCCCCTAGGTGGGCATTTCTCTAAGTCCAGAAATTACATGTGCTACCATGGTTCATGTTTCTGGGGACCCTGGAACCTTTGCCAATAAAAATGTACAAATTTACATATACACAAAAATTGGGGGATAATTTTACAATATTCACAGATAACTCCACCCTCTTCCTCACAGGTGTACTTAAAGCACCTAGTATTGGCTCCTGCATAACAAACAATAAATGGTTTGTATCATTCTCATGATTATAATCTGTGCTTACCTAACAAGTCCCTACTTAAAAATCACTTCTACTAAAAACTCCCTTTGACCACTTCATTGACTATGAGAAATGCTTTTCTCCTCTGAAATTTTTAGGGTTCTCTGAATGTACTACTACTCATGTGATTTTACAGGCAGAAAGAACCTTAAAGAATCTCCATTCAATGTTTAAGAACATTCAAATAGCATGTATGACACAGCATAGTCACTGTTTATATATCTTATCTCCAATGCAACAATGAAAGTACTTACAGAGTAGGGACTGTACCTTCTATATCTTCAGTGTAACATCCCTTAAGGATACAGAAATAATTTTTCAAAAATCAGTGAAAGAATGGATACTTTTGACTTTAAACTGCTATTCACTATTTTTCAAAGACTCATGAGGACTTGAATGTCTATTTCAGCATTTTAGAATTTCTAGTATTTTTTCCGCATTCAGCATGAATCAGCACTATGGAGCAAAATCTTTTTCTGCACATTCTCTGTAGGACCTTTTTATGAGCCATCTCCTCCCATTCTCTAATCAGTTAGAGAGTAGCCTTGGATAAGACTCTGGAGAGTATGTTATTGCTCCCTGGACTTCATTTTAGTAAGAAGTTTAATACCATGAAAATATTATATTTTCAGTCTCCCAAAACATGTTCTGGCTTTTGTGATAAGGTTTCCCATTTCCTTGTGAACAAGTCTTCAATTACACATTGTGCTTCTTAGGTTACAGAACTGTGACTGTTTTCCATTCTGTAATATAATATATCCTTTCAAATAAGAGTTGATTTTTCTGGCCAGACAAAAATCTATTACTTATTAAGAAACTGTAGGGGACACAAAGTGTTAAAGCTGTCATTCACAATCTTGAACAACTGACCCAAGTTAGAAAAAGAAGACAAAGGTATGAAAATTAAGCAAAAGATTTAAATAAAATTTCATATAGAAATTATCTAAAAAGCTTAAAATTTAAGATAGAAAACACTGTCATAATTGGTAAACAATGGAGTACTTAGATGCTATGAGGATTTACCAAAAGGAAGGGTCTTTGGGCTGGGGTGGTCTGTAAAGGATTTATGGAAAGAAGTGAATCTGAGTAGATTTAGGAAGATAGACAGAGTTGGGTTTTTGACCAATAAGAGAAAAGAGAACATTTAAAACTACAAACAAATGATAATAAAACTACCAAAGTGAAAAGGCAAATGGGAATTGGGGACAAATCAGCTCAGCAAATAATAACAAAATATCCAGTTAAAAAATATTTGTGGAATGAATGAAAACGTAAGGCACTTATGGAGGAGTATAAGAGACAGAATGCACACCTCTTTGTGGATAAATGTTGAATGAAATGTTCCACATGAAGCATTTTGCACAATGTTCATTCCATACTAAGCATGTAAACAATGGAGGCTATTAGGAAGGAAAGATGGTGGCAGAGTAGGAGCATCCTAGGTTCTCCTCATTCCACGAACACAGATAACTATCAAATCATCCTAAATACCCCAGAAATCGATCTGAATACTGGCAGAATAAACTCCACAACTAAAGGTAGCGAAGAAGCCACACTGAAGAAGGTAGGTAGTGTGGAAACCCTGTTTGCCAGAGAAATGGATTGTGACTGTAGGAGTTGGGAGGGAGCCTCAGTCTGTAGAAGAGCAAGAGACAGACTAGCACACAGGGTAGTGCTTGGGGAAAACAAACCCCCATAGCAATTTCTTGGAAAGCAAGAGGGCCTGGGTTTCATGAGTTCTTATAACCAATGGAGCTTAAAGCCTACAGTTTTAAAACTGCTCTGGGAGAACTGAGGACATTGGAGCTGCTCTTGAAGAAAAGGCAGAGCAAACAGCCTGTGGACATACAGGGTGTAAACAGCAATCTGAAGAGCACCTGGGGCACAGGGTGGGGAGGTTATTTGCTCTTCTCAGATCATGTCTCAGAGGCAGCATTCACAGAGAGACCCCCTGGGAACAAAGAAACTGGCAGGTGCCTTCTCCCTCCTCCTCCCTCAGCATAAACACAGAGCTACCTGTGAACCAACACAGCACCAACATTCACTACTTAACTTGCTTACATCAAGCCCCCCCTCCTCACTCCAGAAGAACTGCCCCTCCCAGCCACACTTGCCTCAGTCCCTGTGAGGCAGGCCCCTCCCCCAGGAGACCAACCAAACCCCTTCCCACACTGTGTCTCAACCCAGGAGTTTTGTAGGACCTAAGTTCTGGCAGCAATTATGACAGTTCTCATTTTACAAGCAGACCAGAATGTACCTAGTTAAAACTCATCACATACAGGCCAGAGACCAAACACTGCCCACAATAGGCAAAGAGAGCCTCTGAAGACAACTGGCCTGAAGGATAAAGTGGCCAGGACACATACAGCACACATTAGAGACACTCCTAGAAGCACTAGGCCCTGGGGAACAGGAGATACCACATTGCAGGGCACTTAGGACCACTTATTCATAAAGCCATTACCCTCAAAAACAGGAGACATAGCTGACTTTCCCAACACAGAGAAAAAGACACAGAGACTTAGACAAAATGAGAAGATTGAGGAATCTGTCCCAAATGAAAGAACAGGACAAGGTCACAGCCAGACATTTAAGCAAAACAGAAACAAATAACATGCCTGATGGAGAATTTAAAGCAACGGTCATAGGTCCCTGGCCTTGAGAGAAGATGGGAAGACAGTGAAACCATTAACACAGAAATAAGGCAGAGATAAAGGGCTCAGTAAACAAAATGAGAAACTCACTTGATCAAAAGAACAACAGGCTGGAAAAAGCAGAGGAATGAATTAATGGCCAAGAAGATAGAGTAATGGAAAGTAATCAAGCTGAACAAAAGAGAGAAAAAAGAATTACACAAAACAAGTAGACTTAGGGAACTCAGTGATTTCATCAAAGGTAATAACATTCATATTACAGGAGTCTCAGAAGAAGAAAAGAAAGAAAGGAGGCCAAAAACTTATTTGAAGAAATAATAGATGAAAATGTCCATAATCTGGGAAAGGAAACAGATATCCAGATATAGGAGGCACAGAGAACCCCAAACAAAACCAACAAAAGCAGACCACACCAAGACATATTGTAATTAAAATGTCAAAATATAGTGCTATCAAACATATTAAAAGCAGCAAGACAAAGAAAGACAGTTACATACAAAGGAAATCCTGTAAAGCTATCAGCGATTTTTCAGCAGAAACTTTCCAACCCAAAAAGGAGTGGTATGATATATTCAAAGTGCTGAATGGGAGAAACTTGCAGCCAATAATACTCTATCCAGCAAGGTTATCACTCAGAAGAGAAGGAGAGACAAAAAGTTTCCAAGACAAACAAAAGCTGAGTTCATGACCACTAAACCAGCCCTGCAAGAAATATTAACGGAACTCTTTGAGTGGAAAGGAAAGACCAAAATGACAGTATGAAGGTAAGAAACATGAAAGCAGTGAAAATGAATAGTTCTGTAAAACATCAGTCAAGGAACTCACAAAGTAAAAGGATGTAAAATATGACATTATATACCTAAAATATGGGGAGGAGAGGAGTAAAGAATGGGTTCCAGTTTAAATGACCATCAACTTAATATAGACTTCTATATGCAGAAAAGATTATATACAGATCTAATGGTAACCACAAATCAAAAACCACTAATAAATATGCAAAGAATAAAGACAAACAATTCCAAATATATCACTAAAAAAAACCAGCAAACCATGAAAAAGAGAAAGAAAAGAAAGGATCAACAGTATCTTCAGAAACAACCACAAAACCAGTAATAAAATGGAAACAAATATATATCTATCAATAATTACTTTGAATGTAAAGGGACTAAACACTACAATCAAAAGACACAGAATGACCAAATGGACAAACAAGACCATCTATATGCTGCCTATAAGACTCATTCCAGACCTAAAGACACCTACAGATTATAAGTGAGGGGATGCAGAAACATTTATCAGGCAAATAGAAGTCAAAAAAAAAAAAAGCCAACGTAGGAATATTTACCTTATATTGGACAAAAAAAGATTTTAAAACAAAAACTGTAACAAGAGACAAAAAAGTACAGTATACAATAATAAAGGGACATGGGCACCCAGGTGGCTTGGTCAGTTGAGTATCCGACTCTTGGTTTCAGCTCAGGTCATGATCTCATGGTTCGTGGGTTCAAGCCTTGCATCGGGCTCTGTGCTGACAGTGCAGAGCCTGCTTGGGATTCTCTCCCTCCCTCTCTGCCCCTCCCCTGCTCAATCTCTCTCTCTCTCTCTCTCTCTCAAAATAAATAAATAAATAAATAAATAAATAAATAAATAAATAACTTTAAAAACGTTTTAAATAATAAAGATACAATCCAAAAAAATGTAGGCTATTGTTATGACTCTTACAGTTCTTTTTAAGAATCAATATAAAACTAGTGCCTGACATGAAAAGATGTTCAGCGTCGCTCCTTATCAGGGAAATACAAATCAAAACCACACTCAGGTATCACCTCACGCCAGTCAGAGTGGCCAAAATGAACAAATCAGGAGACTATAGATGCCGGAGAGGATGTGGAGAAACGGGAACCCTCTTGCACTGTTGGTGGGAATGCAAATTGGTGCAGTCGCTCTGGAAAGCAGTGTGGAGGTTCCTCAGAAAATTAAAAATAGACCTACCCTATGACCCAGCAATAGCACTGCTAGGAATTTACCCAAGGGATACAGGAGTGCTGATGCATAGGGGCACTTGTACCCCAATGTTTATAGCAGCACTCTCAACAATAGCCAAATTGTGGAAAGAGCCTAAATGTCCATCAACTGATGAATGGATAAAGAAATTGTGGTTTATATACACAATGGAATACTACGTGGCAATGAGAAAAAATGAAATATGGCCTTTTGTAGCAACGTGGATGGAACTGGAGAGTGTGATGCTAAGTGAAATAAGCCATACAGAGAAAGACAGATACCATATGGTTTCACTCTTATGTGGATCCTGAGAAACTCAACAGGAACCCATGGGGGAGGGGAAGGAAAAAAAAAAAAAAGAGGTTACAGTGGGAGAGAGCCAAAGCATAAGAGACTATTAAAAACTGAGAACAAACTGAGGGTTGATGGGGGGTGGGAGGGAGGGGAGGGTGGGTGATGGGTATTGAGGAGGGCACCTTTTGGGATGAGCACTGGGTGTTGTATGGAAACCCATTTGTCAATAAATTTCATATATATATATAAAAAAAGAAAGCACTTAATAAATGCTAGATGACAAAAAAATAAAAATAAAAAAATAAAAAAATAAAACTAGTGCCTGAAATTTGACTCATACTTCATTTTATTTTTAAAACCTATTGGGGAAAGAAGTTTACACAGAAAACAAAACTGAATTCTGATAAATTTCAAAATAGAAATTCAAGAACTAATTGAAAGCCATTGGTAAAAACTGAGCAGTGAAGGTTAGAAGAAATGATAATTGTGTACACAGAACTATATATATAGGATTGCAATTTATGGTCCTAATAGTGATTTTGACTAAAACCTGTCTTGGCCTTAAAAAATGATTTTAGAATGCAGTATCAGTGTAAGATGGAACTGTGTATTGGCACCCACTCCAATGAAAATTTGGAGGATAATTACACATCTTTTTTTCCAAAATTTTTAATGTTTATTTATTTTTGAGAGAGAAGGTGTGAGCAGGGGAGGGGCAGAGAGCAAGGGAGGCACTGAATCTGAAGCAGGCTCCAGACTCAGCTGTCAGCACAGAGCCCAATGTGGGCTCGAACTCACAGACCGTGAGATCATGACCTGAGCCTAAGTCGGACGCTTAACTGACTGAACCACCCAGGCACCCCAAGTGTAATTTATACATCAACAAAAATATTTTCATCTATCACATTTAAAACAGAATTTGAATCCAAAACTTACATACATATTCTTAGGACATATCTGTTGTACAAGTTAAGATATGAATTAACACACATGAACTCCTATTAATACCCATGACAATCTTGAGAAGTGTGTATTACTAGGGTGCCTGGGTGGCTCAGTGGGTTAAGCGTCCGACTTCAGCTCAGATCATGATCTCACGGTTCGTGAGTTCGAGTCCCACGTCGGACTCTGGGCTGACAGCTCGGAGCCTGGAGCCTGCTTCGGATTCTGTGTCACCTTCACTCTCTGCCCCTCTCCTGCTTGTTCTCTCTCTCTCTCTCTCTCTCTCTCTCTCTCAACAGTAAACATTTAAAAAAAATTTTTTTAAAAAGAAGTCTGTATTACTATCCCAGCTAAACTACAAGTTCTCTAGGCCTTAGTTTCCTAACTAAAATGATGAAGATGATGATGATGATAATGATGATAATGATGATATCCCTTAAAGGCTACACAAAATCAAGGTTTACTAAAAGTGCTACCCTTAAAATCTTTAATATATATTACCTTATATTTACTATTCTTTAATAATTCTGAGTTTGTTATTAGATTCCTTTAAATAATTATTTAAAGATATAATGATTTTTATTTGTTTCCACTATAAAGCGAAAACAGGAGGAGGATGCAGAAAGAAACTACACAGGCCGAATTTTAAAAAGTACTTATTTTTACTTGTTTCAGTATAAATCTATGGTTTTGCCCCAGTGCAAGTCCCAAAGATTATACTGATGACTGTGTAATCAGTAGCTTTTAACCCTTGCATTCAATTTTAAATGACTTGAGAATTTGTTATACACCAAGCTTTTATTAACAAGCAGACACACATATCACAGGTTAACACCCACAACAACCCTGGGAAGCAGGTATTATTATCCTGGGTGAACTATAGCTTCTCTGTGCCTCAGTTTCCACTATGTACAATGGAAACAATAATAATATCACCTACCTCATAGGATTAGATAAGTCAATATATGCAAAGTACTTAGACAAGTAGCTGGTAAGTATGTACATGCTAAGTGCCATATAAATATTGCCATTAAACTAATGATGGGGCACCTGGGTGACTCAGTGGGTTAAGTGATCAACCCTTGATCTCAGCTCAGGTCATGATCTTGTGATTTTGAGATCAAGCCCCATGTCAGGCTCCATGCTGAGCCTGGAACCTGCTTAGGATTTTCTCTCTCTCTGTCTCTCTCTCTGCCCCTCCCCAACTTGCATGCACGCATGTACTCTCTCTCAAAATAAATAAACACCTAAGAAATATACAAAATAAAATAATTATAATAAAAGTTATTATTTCTGTATAACTAGAAATAAAGCTTTTCTCTATCAAAGCTAAATGACCCAAATGCAGGCAGAATCTGAGAAATGTTCCCACAGGCACCAGTTGTAACCACCGAAGTTCATGCTTGGGCAACACATCAACAGCATCAGTTTGTATTTGGTATTTGAAACTTACCTTGATATAGCAATCATTTATTTTCCCAATAGAAAATTAAAAACAGTATTTAAATTGACACTTATTTTTCCTCAGTGTAGCTTAGTAAACAAATGTGACATAAGAATGGACTTTCATTCCAACATAACAATCCTTTGAGACTGATATTTTTAGAGGAAAAACATGGTAAGTTCTGAGTTTCATAATGACAGCATCATTAGAAGCCTCAACAGTAGTGAAGGTCCTTTGAATTAACAACAGATCATTTTGCATATGTATAGCACACGTATAGTGTTCAAAGCACCTGTATGTGCCGTAGGTGATTCGATCTTCAAAACCATTTTCTGGAAAGTGATCATCAAAAAACCTAAGTGATTTCTTTATAAAGTCACAGAACTAAAAAATGGTGGAAATACAAAATTTAGATGATTTCACTCCTGGTCCCTAGTGTATTTCACCATACCACGCTGCCACAGTCACGTGGAAATCTTCAGGAAGACATTGACATCATGGGAAGAACTGACATAGAAAATATCTCAGAAGTTATTTTTGACCTCTTGGGTCCCCTTAACACTTCTGAAAATACAACCATAAAAGGATAAGAATAACTGATGCCATTTATAAAATCTCTTTGAAAAAATTAGTGGCGAAACCCCTAGTCCCCACATTCTTGCTATCCATTTATTTTCTGCATGGGTTTCTTTTTCTCCTGACATTATGCTGGTGCTTGTTTTGATGCCCTTCTTATTCACTGTCTTTCTCTAGATAAAATTTCTAATTTTGGGTTTGAAACACAACTGTATGTTTATGACTTCCAAATCCACAGAGCTAGCCTAGATTTCCCCCCCAGGCTGCACACTTGAATATCCATCTGCTTGAATATGCTTCAAGCACCTAAGCTCATCATTTTATCTGAATAAACTTTTAGTTGTCTCTGTTTACTTGACATCACCATCACTGACCCAGTAATCCAAGCTAGAAATCTGGAAATACCTTGTTCTTATTTCTACCTGGATATCTACTTTTTCCTTTATTATCTTTTTACTATAATGTTTAATAATACAGAAGAAAACATATATGATGAATGGCATCCATATAATGACTGACAATAATAATTCTAGCACCCATACACCCACTTGCAACACAAGAACCAAAACCGCCCAATACCATTCTATCCTCCTATGTACTTCCCCATTCCATATCCCTTCCTTCATCTCCTCCTCCATGGAAGATAATCATCATCCTTAATTTTGTTTTTAATTTTTCCTTTTCAATATTGGTTTATTTCATATGTATGTATCTCTAAACGTTATTCGGTTTTGCTTGTTTTTAAGCTTTATAAAAATGAAGTCACTCCCCTGGGACTTGCTTATTCATTCAACATTACACTTATAAGATTCATTCATGTTAATGCAATTAACCATGTTAATGGTGATGCAATTCGCCAGTTCTACATACTATTTCATCGTGAGAATTAATTAGGAAACATAATTTTAGAAATACATAATTTACAATATCATCAGAAACTATATGATGCTTAGAAACAAACCTAGCAAAAGATATGTCAGATAGGTATATCTATCTGACTTTACTTTCTTAAAATTTCTTGACTACCCTCAAATCCCTACCACCAATGCCAAGTGAGGGAAGCCCTCATCAACTCTTACCTGGGCAGCTTACCACACAGTTGCACCCTGAGTATTTCTCCATTCAGTCTACCTTCCCCATCATCATCACAGCAATCCATTTAACATGTAAAGATGACTATACCATCCCCTTGCCCAAATGCCTTTGAAAATTCTCTTTTGTCCACAGCTCCTCATGTACCCCACCCCAGTCTCTCACTCACACAAACACTATACACTCCAGCAACTTCAGTGTGTTTCTCACCTCCAAACTTTTATTCCAACTTACTTCCCACCCCTTTTCTTTGTTCTTCCAAATATACAGGCATCTCCACACACATTCACACACATCACTGCACAAAACACACACACACACACACACACACACACACAGTCACCTGGTTAGCTACTATTCATTCAGATTCAGCATGAGCATCTACTCAACAAAGTTTTCGTGTGATGCTACCCATGCCCCTCGCCTGTGAGATCAGGTATCTCTCCTCTAAAATATCATGTTAGGTATAGTTATGATTATCGTAATGATTGTGCTTATGATAGTAGCTTTCTCATTTCATTGGCCACATTTGCTATTTAAGTTTCAGACTCCCCTTCTGGTCTATGGGTTCCTCTAGGTCCAAGACTATCTTGCTTTCGTCTCTGATTCCTCTCTATCTGCCATAGAGACTAAAATAAACATTACACTCAGTAAATACTGAAAAAAATATTTTTCTTTTTTTTCCTTTATAAAAAGTTATTTATTTATTTTGAGAGAGTGCACAAGCCAGCAGGGGAGGAGGGAGAGGGAGAGAATCCCAAGAAGTCAGTGCACAGCCTGATATTGGGCTTGAACTCACAAACTGTGAGATCATGACCTGAGGCAAAGTCAAGAGTGGGGTGCTCAACTAACTGAGCCACCAAGGCATCCCAAAAATTAGTCCTTTCTTAATTGTTCTCTGTAACTATGAAAGTTAGGGTCTTACTTTATTTATTTTTTTTAACATTTACTTATTTTTGAGAGACACAGCATGAGTGGGGGAGGGACAGAGAGAGGGAGACACAGAATCTGAAGCACGCTCAAGGCTCTGAGCTGTCAGCACAGAGCCCAACGCAGGGCTCAAACTCACGAACCATGAGATCATGACCTGAGAGTCTGACACTGAACTGACTGAGTCACCCAGGCACCCCGGATCTTATTTTAGAACATTATCTTCTTTTGGAAATGATCAGATCTATCATGTTTTATAAATGAGTATTTGTCAAATTTTCTTTTTTGTTTGTTTTTTGAGAGAGAGAGAAAGAATGCATGCATACTTGAGCTGGAGAGGAGCAGGGAGAGAGAGGGAGAGAAAATCCCAAGCAGGCTCTACACTCAGCATGGAGCCCAACGCAGGGCTCGATCCCACGACCCTGGGATCATGCATGACCTGAGCTGAAATCAAGAGTCAGATGCTCAACCAACTGAGCCGCCCAGACACCCCAAATATTTGTAAAATTTTCTAAAGCACAGCAGTACATAGCCTCCATGTTTTTAAGCAGTTCATTACCCAACGTATTCATGAAAATAATACATTTGTTTTAACGTCTCCCTGATTAGGAGATAACATTTATTCAGCAACTCACCTATTCAAGAGAGTAAAACCCAAGAGTCCATCCAGCTAGAACTTCAAAATTGAAGGTTGCTATCACATAATAGTATATTCATATATGTACTTTAAATTGTTATTTTAACATGCTGAACCATGTGTTTTAAAAAGATCATATCAATTTAAGCAGTTCTAACAGAACTTCTCTACCTTCAAATTGTGGTGACATTTTATTAGTAAGCTAAATATCCCTAATTAAAACCAATCTGCTTAGCATAAAATCACTCTAATTCATTAATTCTCTGCTGAGAATATATTTTTAGCTATCTCAAAAAAATTGCATAATAAAGTGTTGCCCCAGTTTCCTCAATTGTAGTTATCCTATTTGAAATGCCACAATATGAGAATGTTTTCATTAAAAATCATCCTTCTTCTGGTGGTGTTTTCTACTGGTGTGGCTCAGAATTTTCTGGGCTCATTTCCAAGGACTAAACCTCCCCTTGTAGAAATGAGCAAGCACACTAATTGAAATAAAAGGTGATCAGATATAAAATGTCACTGCCCCCAGAGGGAACTGAATTTCAACAGTGAGAATACTAAGCAGCACAGTGATTTAAGAGCATTAACGTTGACAGTCACTTTGCTATCTTAAGAAGATTTCAAGGAATAATACTAGGCACCCAGAAACCAAAGAAGGTTAAGAAATGTATGAGGACAAACAAGGTTCTTTGCTACCTCAGAAGGTTCCAGACCCAGTTCTGAGAAGCATTGTTTTCCCCTGCCATTTGAGCAAAGTAAAATGGTAACCTTATTATGCAGAGGAAGAATGACACAAGCTGGAAAAAAGAATCAGGACCCAAAATTCTCAACAGGCTGAAATCATCAGTGAAATGTAACAAAAGAAATTTATTATCATAATAAATATAAAGTCCTGCTCTTAAATCAGGACTGCAAATAGAGAATCCGGGCAAAGTACAAAAAAGAAGAGTTGGCAATCATAGCAGATGGCAAGTTCAATATAAACCAATAAGAAAACACCCCTACCCAGAACTTGCTGTGATCTAAGACTGCATTCATTGTAGTTCAGTGTCCTAAACACAGGAGCAGCTGTCCTTCAGAATAATGTGCTGGGTAGACCACACAGGTATCACATACAGTTTTGGATATGATCCTTCAGGGTGTTTACTGAAAACACGGAATGTATGAAAAAGGATAATAACCACAATAGTGAAGAAACACAACCTCACATTCAAAGCTTTCCTGAAGAAAATTAAAACAAAAACTTAACAGAGATTCAACGCCTTTTATTCTGAACACATTTCTTTCAAAACTAAACCTTCTCGACACCACTCCACTCCCAACTATTAGCATTCCTCTAGTTAAAAAATTTTTTAGGGGCGCCTGGGTGGCGCAGTCGGTTAAAGCGTCCGACTTCAGCCAGGTCACGATCTCGCGGTCCGTGAGTTCGAGCCCCGCGTCGGGCTCTGGGCTGATGGCTCAGAGCCTGGAGCCTGTTTCCGATTCTGTGTCTCCCTCTCTCTCTGCCCCTCCCCCGTTCATGCTCTGTCTCTCTCTGTCCCAAAAAATAAATAAATGTTGAAAAAAAAATAAAAAAAAAATTTTTTTTTAAATGAGGTAAGAAAAATGAAGATGCAGAAAGGTACTGTAAATTAAAAAATAGAGCACAGGGTACACTGAATGCTTCCCTAAGTTCCCATCTACTTAAAGCTCGGATAACTGGCTTCACTGAAAGTGCAAGATAATTTGCCTAAACTTCTAAAACCACAAATAATTGTCAAAATTGAGGGTGTGAATATGGCATATAATTACAAGGGAAATTAATAGCCAGGTTTGTAATCTGTAGATAATAGTAAATATCGCATTCAGCTAGGATATGAAGTTTGAAAGAAATACATCTTCAAGAACTAGAAATGAGTGTAAGGTCATAAATTTGCTAGTCCTCTAGATATATGCATCTAATACAAACTAAATAAGCAGATCATCTCTTATCTGGTGATCTTTATTAATAGTTAAAACTTGAATGTTTTAAAGGTTTGAAGTCTTTTTCTCCACAAAAGGACTATTATTAAATGCCTAGAATCAATAACCATTTATATAATTACCATGATATAACTACCTCTGTGAATGAAGAAAATAAAATAAACAGGACAGTGTTTTATTAATATTTTGACTATAAAATCAGTGCTATTAATGATGATAAATACAAAGTCTAGCTCTCTAAAAGAACCATAATTTTTAAATGTAGACGTATTACTATAATAGTAGTAGAAACTCCTTTGCTTTCTACAAGAGCAGCAAAGAAACAACCAAATAATTTTTTTTTGATAATTCACATTGTAAAATAACTCTTCAAAATAGCAAATAAATTTACTGGTCTATCCATTTAACTTGCCCATGCTAAATTTCATGACATTAAATTTTTGTGGAATACAAACTTCTACTGTATTTTCACCCACTAAAGTTTATACTGGTAAGATCTCACAAGATCTCAAAGTCTGCATTCAGTGGAGATGGAGAAGAACCCATTAAGTCATTCTAGGAGCACTTAAATGATTGTTTACCATTTTACAGGAGTTATACTTAGGTGCTTGGCTACAAATCTAATCATCTCTGCCTTCCAGAAGCTTACTGATTACTAGACAAGGCAGTCAGATAAACACCAAGTTACAGAACAAAGTGATGGGTGTTATTAGAGAAGTCTATGCAAAGTGCTGGGGAATATTAGGAAAAGCACAAATAATTAAGGTAAGGAGGGTGTTGGATAAGGTTTATAGAAGAGGTGGCATCTGGCTGAAGCCCTTTTCACAAGAGAACAGAAGTACATCAGAAAAAGAAAATGACTGAAGGAATTCCAGACAGAAAGAACAGCCTGAAGAATGCCATATTTACTGTTGCTGTAGAGGACTGAGTGAAAAACACCAGAGAAAATGAGACTGGAAAGATGAAATGAAACTTTGAAGGCTTTGGGGGAAAATACTAATATCCAGGAACCTAAGCAATCCTAAATCCTAAATTATATTTACATTTTAGGTAAAACAACTTCCCACTGCCTTGTCAACCCTTCTATTACTTGAGCTTGCATTGCAGTAAGTCCTCTAGATAGAATTCTTTTTTTTTTTTTTTAGTATTTATTTATTTTGAGAGAGAGAGAGGAGAGAGCACCTGCACGCCCAGGGGAGGGGCAGAGAGAGAGGGAGAGAGAGCATCCCAAGCAGGCTCCATGCTAAGCGCAAAGCCCGATGTGGGGGTTCGATTGCATGAACTGTGAGATCATGACCGGAGCTGAAATTGAGAGTCAGACACTTAATTGACTGAGCCACTCAGGCGCCTCAGTCCTCCAGATAGAATTCTTAAAACATTTTCTTAACACATGATACTTCCCTGCTCAGAAATCTAGAATGGCACTCTGTCTTTCACCACAAAATTCCAAATTCCTCTATCAACTTTTCAATGTTCTCTCTAATCAGGCCTCACCCTGTACCAACTCAGCCTCATCACCAAAGCGGAAGGAGAGGTCTGCTCACTGTCTCCTGTGTATCCCATTCTCAAGACCTAACTTCAAATCTGACTCTCCACCTAGATCATCACCCAGTTTGCCTTCTATTGTTCTGAAGTTTACATCACATCAGGGCCTCCACTGTGCCTTCTCCACCTCCTCAAACCCACTTTGATCTCTCCTTTCCTTGAACTCCTTCTACACTGAAAGTCACAACTGCACAGCTTATCACTCAGTTGTCAATTCCACCCTGTGCCTCCCCATACAGGAACTAAGGCTTTTACTTCAACTATATGCCCATCAGGCCTTGCAAGTATTATGCAAACTGTACAAGATGGAGTTGGTAATGTGTCAAATAAATAGTTTTGGTTGGCATTGGGAGCAGAGAACAACAGTTTTTAATCTTTTAAAAAACATGAAAATCTTGATTCTTCTAAATTTTAGAGCACATCAAATTTTTATTTTAATGTCTTACTTCTAGTTAAACATTACTGTCATTATCACCCAAGCCATCCTTGTATGGCACAACACGAGGAGAGATCTGTCCAAGTGAAGAATGCACAATCCAGCAGTGAAAGAATTAAAGAAGACTTTAGGAAACTACTGCCTAGGGATTCACAATGTCAGCTTATAAGTGCTATGCTTAGGACACCATATATACGTCAAAGAAGAGAAAACTAAAGACCAAATAGGCTATGCATTGGCCAAGGCCATACAATAAATCATTTATTGACACTCAGTTTTGCTGCCTAAGCAGAAAATCTGCCTCTTTAGAAAGTTGATTATTCAGAAATATATTCCTTGACTAATAAATTAAAACTTTAGAGCATAAGAATGTTTTTCCCAAACATAAGCACACTTCAGGGACAGAAAAGCCATGTGGATGACAAATTAGGCTTTTATAATCCAAAGCATTGCATGTAAAATATTTCAAAATCTGGTTTCTATTTTAATACTTTGCCACTTGATAACCAAGTAGGCACCAAGTCCTACATTTATCAAAAGAGGTCGAGATATGACCTGCCTTGAGATCTAAATGTAAGTTTTATCAAAGTTATGATCATGTTTTAAGTAAAAAAACAGGAGGGCACAACAGTCACCAGGATCCTTACAATTGATAGAGCAACCACCAAGTTTCATTATCTGAACTAAGAACTCAGGAAATATGAGGCTAGTAGAGTTTACAATATCTTAAAGAGAATTTAACCTTAGGAAAATGTGTATGTGATTAGTCACACTGTTTATTATCTAACACCTTTGGGAAACAGAGCACAAAAATCAAAGCATGAGCAAGATGGTATAGCACATCCTCATTCCCCTACCCCAGAAACAAGCAATGGTTTCTATATATAACTAAGCCACAAATTCATAGCAATTAGGTAGATGGACAAATGGTATTTTAACAGCTTTATTGAGGTGTAATTGATACAGAATTGTATTACTCAGGGTTTTCTAGATTATAAGAACCAGTAGGATGGATGGATGGATGGTTGGATGGATGGATAGATGGATGGATGGATGGATAGGCAGGTAGGAGGTAGGTAGGTAGATAAAAAGATATAAAGATATACATGTATATACACATATATAGAAAGAGATTTTTTACGAGAGATTGGTTCACATGGTTATGGAGGCTGAGAAGTCCCTCAATCTGCCATTTGCAATCTCGAGACCCAGGAAAACCAGTAGTATAATTCCATTTAAGCCTGAAACACCATGGAGGAGAAGGTAGTAAGTCCCCATCTGAATCCAAAGGTTCTACTACCAGAAGCACCAATGCCCAAGGGCAAAAGATGGATGTTTCAGCTGAAGCAGTGAAGCCAAACCCACCTTGCCTCTGCCATTCATTTGTTTGTTCATTCATTTAAATTCAGGCCCTCAACAGACTGGATGATGCTCACATGCATTAGTGAGGGTGATTCTCTTAGTCTATCAATTCAAATGCTGATCTCTTCTGAAGACACTCTCATAGACACACCCTAAAATAATGCTCTCCCAGCTCTCTGGACATTTCCTTAGCACATAAAATTAACAATCACAACAATAACACACACATACTTAAAACATTCAGTGTGGTAAGTTTTGATCCATGTAAACCCTGTGAAACCATCATTGTGATCAAGTACATAGCCATCACAATCCAGAAGTTTCCTCATGCTGCTTTGTAATCCCTTCCTCCTGCCATTCTCCACCCTTCCTCCAGACTAGTTTCCATTTTCTAGAAATTTATATAAATAGAATCATACAATACATATACTCCTTTTGTCTGGCTTTTTTAACTCTGTACAATTATTTTGAGATTCATCCATATTGCTCAGTGTGTATCAGTTGTTCACGTCTTTTTATTGCTGAGCTATATTCCATTGTATGTAATATTCCACAATGTTTATCCCTTCACCTACTGATGACCATGTGCAATGTTTCCAGTGTTTGGCTATTTGTGTACAAGTCTTTGTGAAGACAAATGCCCAATTTCTCTTAGGTAAATGCCTAAGATTAGACTGGCTGGTTATATGGTAGGTGTATGTTCAACTTTCTAAGAAAGTTCCAAACTGTTTTCCACAGTGGTGTACCATTTTACATTATATATCAACAGCGTATGAGCATTCTAGTTCCTCTACATCCTAGTCAACACTTTGTAGAGTCACTCTTTTTGATTTTAGACATTCTAATAGGTGTATAGTAATTACCTTGTTGAGGTTTTAGTCCATATTTCTCTAATGCTAATGATGTTGAGCATATTTTCATGTACTTGTCATTTGTCATTAGCTAAAACTAGGGCAAATTATTATGAGGTAATGTTCTTCCATTAGGGTACAACAGAAATATTTTGCTTATAATATTTAAAATATTTTCATTTAAATAAAGACAATTAATTAATTCTATAATTCCCCATATTAATAACATTTTACAAATGGCACAGCTATTTATTTCATAAAATCAGTAAATTCTTGAGGTTTCCCTATAATTACAAAGATAACATAATTCATCTTTTAGTCACTTTTATACTTTTCCCTTATGGAAAAAAAATCGTAACAGATAAGAATATTCTCGTTAATAGAACAACAGATAAAATCTGAGAGAGCTATATTTTCAGTTCCTAACCAATATGCCTAAACAAATTACATAATTGAGGAAGTCACATAATACTGCATTTTTTGCAGAGCTCTTCAATGCCTGAATACTAGGAAGTGGAATCATCTTCACAATTTAGTTGTAGTTTACACATCTTGACCTTAGTGCTTCCTCTTATCTAGATTCTGTTTTAAGAACAAGAGTCACTTAGTGTTTTGGTTAAATTATCACTTAGGAATTTGGTTCCTTCAGGAAACTCATCTGTTTGAGGAAGTAGGTTAACAGGGGTTCCAGCAGAACCGGCAACATGTAGTAGCTGTTTCCCTTGGCAGCGCTTCTTTCAATTGCCCGTGTTATCAGTGAACAAGTGCCTTCCTTCTTCTCTCCAGAAGTGATCAGATCAATGAGAAGCTCTTTCAGATGTGAGCCTATGTATATGTATATACATAGTATATACATAGTATATACATATATTAGACATTTTCAACTTGGCATTAGCCATTTGGCAGTGTATAATATTACCCTTCCATGCCAAACACCAGAACCCTAAAAAATAAAAATGAGAGTTAAACTTAGGTATTCAAATTAAGAAATATCAGGGTTCTTAATGCAGCTCATTCTGGTTTTTCTGTTTTCCAGTTTCCTCGTTTATTTTTTAATTTGCATCCAAATTAGTTAGCATATAGTGCAATAATGATTTCAAGAGTAGAATCCAGTGATGATTCATCCCCTACATATAACACCCAGTGTTCATCCCAACAAATGTCTTCCTTAATGCCCCTTGCCTATTTAGCCCATCCCCCCTCCCACAACCCCTGCAGCAACCCTCAGTTTGTTCTCTATATTTAAGAGTCTCTTATGTTTTGTCCCCCTCACTGTTTTTATATTATTTTTGCTTCCCTTCCCTTATATTCATCTGTTTTGTATCTTAAATTCCACATGGGAGTGACGTCATATGATATTTATCTTTCTCTGACTAATTTCGCTTAGCATCTAGTTCCACCCACATAGTTGCAAATGGCAAGATTTCATTCTTTTTGATTGCTGAGCAATACTCCATTGTGTGTGTGTGTGTGTGTGTGTGTGTGTGTGTGTGTGTGTGTATCACATCTTCTTTATCCATTCATCTATTGATGGACATTTGGGCTCTTTCCATACTTTGGGTATTATTGACAGTGCTGCTAAAACATGGGGGTGCATGTGCCCCTTTGAAACAGCATACCTGTATCCCTTGGATAATACCTAGTAGTGTAATTCCTGGGTCATAGGGTAGTTCTATTTTTAATTTTTTGAGGAACCTCCATACAGTATTCCAGACTGGCTGCACCAGTTTGCATTCCCACCAGCAGTGCAAAAGGGTTCTTCTTTCTCCACATCCTCGCCAACATCTTTTGTTGCTTGAATTGTTAAATTTAGCCATTCTGACTGGTGTGAGGTGGTATCTCATTGTGGTTTTAACTTGTATTTCCCTGATGCTGAGTGATGTTGAATGTTTTTTCATGTGTCTGTTAGCCATCTGGATGTCTTCCTTGGAAAAGTGTCGATTCGTGTCTTTTGCCCATTCACTGGATTACTTGGTTTTGGGGTGTTGAGTTTGATAAATTCTTTACAGATTTTGGATACTAATTCTTTATCTGGTATGTCATTTGTAAATATCTTCTCCCATTCTATTGGTTGCTGTTTAGTTTTGGTGACTGTTTCCTTTGATGTGCAGAAGTTTTTATCTTGATGAGGTCCCAGTAGTTCATTTTTGCTTTTGTTTCCCTTGCCTCCAGACACGTGCTGAGTAAGAAGCTGCTGTGGCTGAGGTCAAAGAGGTTTTTCCCTGCTTTCTCCTCGAGGATTTTGATGGCTTCCTGTCTTATGTTTAGGTCTTTCATCCATTTTGAGTTTATTTTTGTGTACAGTGTTAGAAAGTAGTCTAGGTTCAATCTTCTATATGTCACTGTCCAGTTTTCCCAACACCATTTGCTGAATAGAATGTCTTTATTCCTTTGGATATTCTTTCCTGCTTTGTCAAAGATTAGTTGGCCATTTCTGGGTTGGTCCATTTCTGGGTTCTCTATTCTGTTCCACTGATCTCAGTGTGTTTTTGTGCCAGTACCATACTGTCTTGATGATTACAGCTTTGTAACACAGCTTGAAGTCCAGAATTGTTATGCCTCCAACTTCGGTTTTCTTTTTCAGGATTGTTTTGGCTACGCAGAGTCTTTTCTGGTTCCACACAAATTTTAGGATTGTTTGTTCTAGCTCTGTGAAGAATGCTGGTGTTATTTTGATAGCGATTGCATTGAATATGTAGAATGCTTTGGTAGTATCAACATTTTAACAATATTTGTTCTTCCAATCCACAAACATGAAATATTTTTCCTTTTTTTGTGTGTGTCTTCTTCAATTTCTTTCATAAGCTTTGTACAGTTTGCAGTGTATAGATATTCCACATCTTTGGTTAGGTTTATTCCTAGGTAACACAGCTCATTCTTAAAACATCTCAGTATTAACTTCTACTTTCCTTATCCATTATAAATTAGTACCTTCATTAAAAATTAGTGAGACTGTTTAAATTGGCAGGTATTAAGTGATTTACCAATAAAAATTTGCTCATATAATGTATTAACACTTTCCAAAGTGTTTTCAAGTACATTATTTTATTTCTCTAAAATATTATATTTGTTTCATCAGCTGTCAACAGATTGAAATGCTGTCTGTTCATTACAAATAGAGGGTTTTAAAGATTACAAATAATTTATAAAGAACGTGGAACTTACTGAAGATGGAATTACCTTAAGGTGCTAACTTTGGGTAGAAGCAAACTATAGCCACCTAAGTGGTATGGTTTTAAGAGCTTGAAAATCCCTTACAGATTAAAAATAATCAAACAAACACCATCCTCTTTCCAATAGAAAACTCAAGTAATAGAGATTAATTTCTGTAAGTAAGGTTTCTCAATTTTTTTTGTTAATATTCAAAGGCCTATGGGGTATTAACACTTTAAACTGTATCAATTACTTGTATCTGAGTATAAATGAGCTTACTAGATATTCTTGGAAAGGCTTTCGAGCTACTAAGTGTATATGAAAATTCGGGGACCTGGGAGAGATGAGATAGCACAAAGAGTAAAAATGAATATAGACACGGCAGGTCAGGGCCAAAGGAAACAAATTTAATTTACTTAACTACTTCTGATATATCCTATTTTAGAGAAACTCTGAAATTCTATACAAATACTAAGGAAAGTTACTGCTATTAATATACCTGAAATTATTTTTTTTTAGAGAGACAGAACATACAAGTGGGGGAGAGGAGCAGAGAGAGAGAAGAGAATCTTAAGCAGTCTCCATACTCAGCACAGAGCCCAATGCAGGGCTCGATCCCATGACCCTGGGATTATGACCTTAGCCGAAATCAAGAGTCAGACACTCAACGAACTGAGCCACCCAGGCACCCCTGAAATTATTATTGATAATCTTTTGAAAGTGAAGTCAAATAAAAGTGTTTCATTATTTGCTGTGAAATACTGATTTTTCTCAGCCTGTTATGATGAAATTTAAAACATTTAAACTCTGAGCATTGCTTTTGAAAAATATCTAAGCCCAGTCAAATTAGAAGCCTTGATGGGTAATATACAACCATTTCCCCAACATGCATACACACAAAACCTGCTGGGAGAAATTAACCTAAGGACAGTATAGTAGACACTCACACACACACACACACACACACACACACACACACGTCCTATAGATTATAACTCTTATGAAGCTCATTATAAAGCTAGAGGCTTAAAGAGAAGAAATGAAGACTCAGTCCAAATGCAGCCACCTGATCCACAGGAACCACAAACCTCACTAGGTCTACCTCCATGCTACCAGCAAAGTAACAGATAGCTGCTCCCTATTCTTCTTGTCTGACTTCTGATATGTGTCACTGCATGGTAATCCCACCACTCTCCCCAAATGAAGTGGAAATGCAATGGATACTTCACCAAACTGCACAGTATTTAGCATATTCACATACACACTTACCACAACTTCACAAATACATTATCATCCAGCCAAAAGCAAGTCAGCAGGGAAAGGATGCTTATCAATCTTCATTAGCTTAGCACAGCTCCACTAGTCTCCCTCAATTCTATGGAAATATACAGGTATCAACAGCCTATACAAGTTGGCTTTTATGAAGTCTGAAGGGCTATCCATTTGCTTCCTCAGTTTATTATTTAATTACAGGCATTTAGTTAAGGTAATTGAATTTTAACTTAAAAATTATAGATCTGAACCCACACTTCTGTAATGTGTTTACACCTTTAAACAACTATCCTTGTGAGGTTCTCAGACTGCACATCATCTAACATTTAACTCCCACCAGTTGGAATAACTGAGGCAAGGCCACTTATTTTAGGTACATGTATAATCCTTACAGTAAGGATGGCCTCATGAACTAATTTCCCTTTCCTTATTATCCTTGCCATTATTCTTTCTAAGACCAACATTGGGATGGTGTTTTTTTTTTTTTGCAACTTCCAAGAGATGAAGCAAGCAAAAGCAAACAACAATAAACAGTCCTGACAAAATTCTTCTTAAGATTCTTGTTGAGAGGCACCTGTGTGGCTCAGTCAGTTAAGGGTCCGACTTCAGCCCAGGTCATGATCTCATGGTTTGTGAGTTCAAGCCTCATGTCAGGCTCTGTGCTGACAGCCTGCTTCAGATTCTGTGTCTCCCTCTCTCTCTGCCCCTCCCTGGTCATGCTCTGTCTCTTTCTCAAAAATCAACACTAAAAAAAAAAAAAAAAAAAAACGATTCTTCTTGCGAAGAGGTCATATTAATGGTAACCACTAATATGGTGACATTGCCATATCAGTGGGAACCATCTGCAGAGTCTAATGGAGGTAGATTTTAAGGTTAAGTTCTAAATGTGACAACTACAAACCCAAGTCCTGTTAACTCATCCACCTGGCAACCAGGCAGCCTCCTCTGTCACCTAAAAATGTCTGAATTTCACATCCCTATAGTAGCTTGAAGGCACCATCAAGATTTTAGCAAATTGGTGTTTTTAACTTGAAAAAAACTGACTCATCTGGTATTCTATATTTCTTTGGGAGCTTCTATAATGGGGAGACATATTACAAAAAGAGAGAGATGTGAAAGAAATAGTTTAAGGTAAACTCTTTCTCTGGGAGATATAAATGTTTAAGGTTTTTTCATCACCTCAGAGCCATAAGCCAATGCCCAAAAATGACCCTGGAAATGTTTTCATGAGCAGTGAAAACTACTGTGATCTCAATGTTGACCATTATCAGAGTAAAAGGTTAGCAAAGTCTTAGCTCCACTTCCAGCCATAATAAAGTATCAGGAGTCAGATTTACCCTCCCACCTTAAAAAATTAGAAGATAGGACCCAATAGATAAAAGAACAGGGTTTCTACATTGAACAACAGGCAATGCAAGACAGTAATTCCCGAGAGAAGGGAAATCAACAAGGTGAGTATTTCAATTGCCTCAAGAAAATGTCAATGTGGCAGCACAGGAAGGGAGAATCCATACAAACCTCAACAGTCTCACTGAAATGGAGGCACAGAATTCAGGGTTCAAGGAAGCCAAGATGTGGTAGGGTCCCCTCCCTTTGGAAAGAAAAAAACCTCAAGGCAACCTGGATATATGCATACGCGACAACATCCCTCATGACCTTGTAACATGAGACCACTTAATCACACTGCATATTTGTGTGTTACCATATATGGGAGACAAAGAAGTGAAAAATACATAAGAAACTACACCACATGGCGTTCGGGACTCAGTTCTTTGGTTACAAACCCAACTGAGCGGTGCTGGCAGGAATAAAGTTGCTTCCTGGAAAGAAAAGCCTCCGTGTCATGACTCTCTGCAAGCATCCTGCTACAAAGGCAGGTAGAATTTTTTTTTAATGTTTATTTATTTTGAGAGAGAGAGAGAGAGAGAGAGAGAGAGCCTGAGTGGGGAAGGGGTAGAGAGAGAGGTAGGGAGAGAAAGAGGGAGAAAATCCCAAGCAGGCTCCATGCTCAGCATGGGGCTTGATCTCAAGACCATGAGAGATAATGACCTGAGCTGAAATCAAGAGTTGGGACACTTAACCAAGTCACCCACGTGCCCCATCAGGTAAAATTTAGTGGAGCAATATTCTTCAAATATTGAAGAAAAAGGGGCTGCACAGAGATAAAGTTCCAGACTAGTGAATGCATGTGAGGAAACTATTAAGGCTGGGAGAAAGAACCACCAGAAAGGACTACTCCAGAGCTCACAAGCTTGGAATAGTTGGCTTCCAAGAAGCCAGAGTGGATACTTAGTAATACCTGGGGCTTCAAGTAGAATCAATAACGAGGTCAAATTTGCCCTGATTTAAAGGCTGCTCTGGAGCCATGCAAATAAATTCCAAAAGCGAACCTCAAAGAGATCAAACTGGATGCCTATTAACTTAATTGAATATCAGAATGAAGCCCAAAATTATTAAGACAAAACCCAGTACAACATAAAATTCACACTGTCCAGTGTTCAGTCAAAATTACTAGGCATGCAAAGAAGCAGGAAAATATGAGCCATAATCAGGAATGATAAAAGTCATTCAGCAGGAACAGACACAAAAACTACAAAGGGGATGGAATTTGCACACAAGAATTTTTTTTTCAACACGGGGACAGTTTTAACATAGTTCATGATTTAATTAAAGTATAATCATTTAGTGATCATTTTGATCCATTTTATCTTCTTATTCCCGAAATTTTCAAGTTGAGGTATAGTTGACACATAATGTTACTTTTCCTGTGCAAAGTATTCTCCAGGACCAACCTCTAAACATTCACTTTCATTATTCTAGATCATTTGGCAATTGCAGTACATATACTTTCCTCAGTCTTATAATCGCTTCACATCACTCCCATAGTTTTACACTCTGCTATTATACTGTCCCAGAATTATTTAAGGGTGTGGCTCTTCTCACCTATCCGACACTACAGCATCACCCTTTTAGTGTAGGGACTCTGTCTCATATACATCTTTGTACACCCTTCAATAACCTAAAGAAATAGCTTTTATGAGTAGTGAAAAGGCACTCAATAAACCGCTGAATAAGCATTCCTTGCCCATGTACATTTCTGAACACCCAACTTTAACAATCTTGATAGCATAGATACAAAATAACTGAGAGATTTACTTAAAAGGTTAGCAGTAATTTAGACAAAAAACAATTTAGACATCTCAAGATTATACCTACCTGGTAAATCAAAATAGACCTGAATTATATTTAAGGTCATTGATGTTTATTCTGAAGCCTGCACTAATACTTGGTCAAGGAAAAGTCTACATAGAGCCTAATATGAACACTGGTAGACATGTACACAGAAAAATGAAAACTTAAAATAATACAATGATGAAGAGTCAGATATATCATGTACATGCCAAGAAAACGGGTTTTGATAAGGAATAAGAACAAGAGTAAATAGATATTCAAAATGGAGGGGGGGTGGGGTAGCTCCGTTAGTTAAGCATCTGACTCTTGATTTCAGCTCAGGTCATGATTGTGCCTTAATGAGATCAAGCCCCATGTCAGGCTGTTTACTGACAGCATTGAACCTGCTTAAGATTCTCCCTTTCCCTCTCCTTCTGCCCCTCCCCTGCTCATGCACTCTAAATAAATAAATAAAATTACAAAATGGAAATCACAGTTGACATGCCTCAGATTTGAGACCCTCCAAAGGACAGAGGCACAAATGGCTTTTGACATGCCTTAGAGAGATACGTGCTTCTAAGCCTGAATACTTGTAAAGTATTGCATGACCCCAAATTCCTATATAATGAAACAATAAAAACTGAAGTTAAATGGAAGAAAATTCCATCCATATATCCTCTGTACATATGCAGAGGTTTAAAAAAAAGGGCAGGGTCTCTTTAAATATTAGCCAAAGTAATAGTAACAGGAAGACAGTTGAAGGGACATGATGTACAGGACACAAACTGGCAACTTCTCTGTTGTGTGGCACACTGTAGGCATTTAAAAGCTATTTAATGAACAGGTGAATGAATGAATGAATGAATGAATGAATGAATGCAAAAACAAAAAGATAAAAATTTACCAAACAAATACACTTTGGGAAAATAATGAAAAGAAATTCTCCCAGGCTTGCAGGATATTGTTTTTTGTTTTTTGTTTACTTTTTTAATGTTTATTTACTTTTGAGAGAGACAGAGACAGAGTGGGAGTGGGAGAGGGGCAGAGAGAGAGGGAGACACAGAATCTGAAGCAGGATCCAGGCTCTCAGCTCAGCACAGAGCCCAACATGGGGCTCGAACCCACGAACCGTGAGATGATGACCTGAGCCTAAGTCGGATGCTTAACTGAATGAGCCACTCAGGCACTCCAGGATATTGTTAATATTAAACTAACACGATCACTTTAAAAGTACTTAATGTGAATTTAGCTCACTTTGCAAAATAAACACCTTCAGTTAGTACAAAACCATCTTGTAAATCAGCAGAGTAGCTCAGTGATGGTCTACTGTATGCCATTCACGCAACAGAACCACCGATTTCTTAAATTTGTGGACCATGTCATTCAGTGAGATAACTCATTGTGCCCTGCTGGACTAGTGGCTGCTGAAGTGAATGTTTCACAGAAAGAAGAGTGCAGGCTGTGGCAGTAGGGAAGACTGAGCATGACACATGGAGGAGGAGAAGGCCAAGAAAATGATTTCCAGACTATTACGACTCACCCAACAAACGCAAATGCAGGGGACATCTGTGACCTACAGTTTCCATTGTTAGAAGCTCAAGGGGAAACAATGAGAGTGGGAAGAGGTAGGTAAACAGTAATTATTAGTTGACTACAGTCATGGGTATGATATAAAATATGTCTACTCATTTTCTTACAATAAAAATCACATCTCCTTCTCTCAGATTTAAACAGATATTAACAACTACACAGTGTATCTTTTAGTCTTCTTAACCTCAATTATTTCAAGACAACCCATTTTTTAAAAACTGGGAGTACGATGGGGCATAAAAAGAAAGAGAAGTCCCAAAATGAAGGAACTTGTCTCCCTTCCATCCATCCTCTTTAAGCAAACATCATAGTCTAAGGTCAGATAACTATAATTTCTGGCTAGGAAATGAGGCTGAGAAAAGCCTCAATGCCTTCTTCTAAAATGGAATAGAGACAAAGAGACCTAAAGAATTGGAAAATAATTGGCAAATTATTGACAACTCAAAAGTCGTCTTAACCTCACGATCAAGAATGGAATTTTATTGAAATATATATTTCTTCATTTCCTTTCAGGAGAAATATAATACCTTTAACTTAGTCATTTCCTTCCTAAATGGAAACATATGTAGCATTAAAGGGCAGCCATCTACCTGTGAAGAAATAAAATTTAAGTCAGGTTTGCTTAGAATAGCTTTTTGACTTCTCTCAAAATTTTGAGAGTTGAACTAAAATTGCTGTGGACTTCATAATGGAAGATACATAACTGAAAACTAGAACTTCTAAGTCTATTAATCAATGTGTAGCCAATATTTAAGCTAAGAAAAAAGGACAACAAAAGAAAAACGGTAAAAATGGTTTTAGAGTGTTGTCAGCAAAAATAAGAAGAAACAGGGCGGGGGCGGGGGGAGGGGAGGGGAGAAAAATGAAAACCCAGTAATTCACAGTGGGATCCCAATACCCAAGCATAAAATGAAGACAGTTAAATTTCTTGAGTTATACAAATATTTAAAAGAGCAGTGATCTGGAAAACACAACCAAACCAGATTTAAAGTAGGTCTGAATGAAAGTGCACAAATGACCGTTTTCCTCCCTCATAAATAAGGTTTATAAGAATCCTGAAAGAGAGCCATTTGACCTCTCCATGAAATAGATTACAAATGTGAGAATATGTGTACTAAGTCTTGTCGTAATATATGTATAGAGTCTCTACATGTCTATCCATTTAACAAGAATGTTATTCTACCTACAACCATTAGGAGTTCATTTATTTATTACATTGTGTCCAACATTCATGGAATAATAACTCAAAGCACCCCCCAGAAAAACAAACCCTTTAATCCCTTCTATGCCAGTGATCCTCAAACTTCTTAGAAAAACCAACATCCCCACTGTCCAATACCCTAATATATTCTAATGTATTTTTGATAGTTATATTTTCCAGAATTAACATTGGATGCTTGATAACTGTGACAGTCCAAGGGGTCAATGGGACTTCCTGGGCTTATCAAGAAATCAAAGAAGACCCCAGCTGCAAGGGTTGAGTGGATATGCTCTGCTGTTACAGAGATTTCACTTGGATGTTTTTTTTCTCTATATATTTATGCCTGGAAAGTAAGTGAGTTACGCAACAACAAAATTAAATGTTATTAGAATCTCAAACTCTGACAGTCTATGAAAATCCTGAGATACACATATATCAAATTATGACATCGTACACCTTAAACTTACACAATGTTATATGTCAATTATATCTAAATAAATCTGGAAAGAAAATATCCCTGGGCTCTTCAAATACCAGAGCCAAATACGCTGGTGTCTGAGCTAGATGCCCTGGCAGCAGGAAAATACCCGTCAGCAGTGAATGAGTGCCTGTTATGTTCAAAGCACTGCACTTAGACCTGTCTAAAGACTCTATGACCAAACATTTAGACAATTTAAAAAATAATAATAGGTAATACCTAAAAAAAGAGCCTATTAAAGGGAAGAAGGAAAGGTAGTTAGGAAAAGAAAAGACCAGTGAAAGAATTAGATGAAACTGTTATGAATGTTTCCCAAAGTGTTTATCAAAGACCAACAGCTTACAGAAGAACTTGACAATAGTTCTTTAAAATGCATCCCACTGCTTTGCTCCAGACCTACTGAATCAAAACTTCTAAGGAAGTTTCCAGAAATCCTTAGGAATCTTATGCACATTAAAATTTAAAAATAGCTATATTCAAGGGACTTTCAACTATGAATCTGCACTTTATATGGTAACCTGCATTTTATAAGGAAGGCAATAGGGAACCAGCAATGGAGCAGAACGAGGTCAAAGCTGTAGTTAAGAAAGAATGTTTTCAGAACCACATTTGTTTTTACATGAGGTTAACTTGTTACAATGAAAAAAAAAATAAACATTTAATCCTCTGCAAAAACAGACTATCTTATTGTAAAATATCAATTCAAATCAAATTCAGATATTTAAATATAAAATGAATGAGACATAGCTTTAAAATATTTTCAATGTTGTTATTCAAAAAAATACTTGAGTGTATCAGTCTAATTTATGAAGCGAGAAAACAGGTCCTGAGGCACTGTACGTATAGCAGGACTCAAAGTCTAAGTAATCTGTAGAATCCTTCAAAAAGCTCACCTGTGAGAAGGTGACATTTCTCTCTAGAATGAACTATTCCCTGACTCTTGTGGTAGGAGGCAATACCCTTTGGCTCAGTTCCACCTAGACTCACAGTGCTGTTCGAGTGGCCCTGGAGAGGGGCCTCAGGGTAGAGCCCTCACTTAGAACATGGGGATCTGTGCCTGCTGCTTCTCAGGCCTGCTGCCTGAACTTTGTGTCTCCACCTCATCCTGTTAGTCATCTGGTGTCTCAGAAACAAGTTCTCTGGCTTCTGTTACTGAACATCTTTATTAAAATGGACACTTAAAGCAATTCCAAGTTCCCCCAAAAAACTGAATAGTAATAATTCTCTAATAAATTATAAGTCATATGCAATTTTTGAAACACAGACATGTTACATTGTGCAGTAAATGTAATACAAAGGTGGCAAATCAAATTTTGATGAATTAGGAATATATTTGACATGCATGAAAGGAGGAAATACCAAGGAAATCTTTCACAAAAGAATATTTCTGTAATTTGAACAATTAACTTTAATTTAACCATTTTGAAAGTTCTAATTTGTAGTATCTTTCTTTCTTATACCAATGTCATTGAAATAAAGGAGTATGAAGCAATATAATGGCATTTAGAGAAGCATTTTAACATAAAAAAGTTCTCCAGATGACAAAACCACTTATCCTTAACCATGACCTACAGGCTTTACTTTTGTAAATCCTTAACAGTAACTTTTAATGCAAAGAGTGACGGATTCTACTGTCTTAAAAACCCACCCCTCCTGAAGGAAGTATATCAAACTCCAAATGGATCATTTCTCTTTTTTAAGTAATTTTTTAATGTTTATTTATTTTTTGAGAGAGAGAGCCTGAGTGGAGGAGGGGCAGAGAGAGAGAGGGACAGAGAATCCCAAGCAGGTTACACACTCAGCGCAGAGCCCAATACAGGGTTTGATTTCACGACCCTGAGATCATGACCTGAGCCTAAATCAAGAGTCAGACGCTTAACCAACTGAGCCACCCAGATACCCCCAAGTGGATCATTTCTTAAAGCAGTGACGGGGCGCCTGGGTGGCGCAGTCGGTTAAGCGTCCGACTTCAGCCAGGTCACGATCTTGCGGTCTGTGAGTTCGAGCCCCGCGTCAGGCTCTGGGCTGATGGCTCAGAGCCTGGAGCCTGTTTCCGATTCTGTGTCTCCCTCTCTCTCTGCCCCTCCCCCCGTTCATGCTCTGTCTCTCTCTGTCCCAAAAATAAATAAAACGTTGAAAAAAAAAAAAAAGCAGTGACACTTTCAACACACTCAGCAGACCATCAAAAATATTATATTCAGACACATTTGTTTTCTCAGTTTGACATGTCATTAAACCAGTGAACAGCAAGACTCATTATTGAAAAGAAAGAAACCAGTGGCATGCTGGTAAATGTTTAACAATAGCTGGCATCCTAAGGAGGAAAAAGTCTTGATTCATAGCATTTGCCAATTTCCGTAGTGTAAGTACTCCTACCATGACCAACTTCAGGTTACTATCATGATGTCACCGAATACAGAAATGAAAAGAGAGTTGCATAATCAGATCTCAGGAGCTGGCAAAAGTCAGTTTCAGCATGGCACTGGAAATGTCCACAGGCATTGAAAACTGTTCCCTTGTCTTAGCAAGACCCCCTACCTACTCGCTTGCCCTTGACACCCCAGTCCTTACCCAACACTTCATCAGTGCTTTGTCCAGCTCTTGTCCTCCCAAGCCAAACCTTCAGAAATCCCTCTCTCTAAATCCAAACTATCAAGACCTTATCATTTAAAAATGTTATCTTTGTTACTAAAACAGAGATGGTAGTTTTTTCTCACCTTCCTCACAACACTGTGTGATATCTTAGAATGCTCTCCTGTACTAAGTACTAAATTTCCCAAAACAAATTACACAGAATAAGGCTTAGGGTCTGTAACTAACTTTTTGGCTTTGTTTAGCAACTAATATGTAGCAGGTGGAGACAAGCAGTCAAATGTTAGTAAATGAGCATCATGTTGCATGATGTAAATGATAATTATGAGTTAATCAAATAATTTATGTATTTAGTATTCACATATTTATGCTTCCTTACATAAAAAATAGCCCAATACAAAAATAAAGTGTATCCTGTAATTATAAAGGAAGCGGCTCAAGGGGCACCTAGCTGGCTCAGTTGGTAGAGCATGTGACTCTTGATCTGGGGGTCATGAGTTCTAGCCCCATGTTGAGCATACAGTTTACTTAATAAAAAATAAAGCAAACAGTTCAAGTTTCCTATTTTTAAAATGCAATATTATTAGTGTCAGAAAGACATTAGTAACAATCCCTACTCCTACCAACAGTGTGGCCTCTGACAAATCGCTTAACTTTGCTGGGACTCTTTTTCTAAAATGGGAATCATAGGGGCGCCTGGGTGGCTCAGTTGGTTGAGCGTCCGACTTCAGCTCAGGTCATGATCTCACAGTTCGTGGGTTCGAGCCCCATGTCGGGCTCTGTGCTGACAGCTCAGAGCCTGGAGCCTGCTTTGGATTCTGTGTCTCCTCTCTCTACCCCTCCCCTGCTAATGCTCTGTCTTTCTCTGTCTCAAAAAACAAATAAACATTAAATAATAATAATAAAAAAAAATAAAATGGGAATCATAACATCTATCTCAGAAGATTCTTACATGATAATAACTAACGCTCAAAACATGGCAACCACTAAGTGTTATAGCTTTCTAAATAGTAACTGTCTAGGGTTTAGCTACACTTTTATAATAGTTTCTTAGAATTACAGCAGGAAAATCTCTGCATTAGAATAGGAAGTATCCACATGATTTTGAATACCCCCTGTGTGCTCTGATATCCCATGCCTCAGGACCCAGTGCAACCACAGCCTCAGGTCTACCTCTCCCAGGCTCATACTGCCCACAGCTGCTGTCTCTGAACCCCTGAGTCTAAGACACATTCCTTTGTAAAAAAGCCAGGCTAGCAGTCCTCCTTAATTGGAAACAGAGATGAAAATGCATCACTGGGTTTTTAAGAGTTTCAAAGCCTAGTAGAAAAAAATCAAAAGAGACAGAAAAAGAGTTACTCAATTGATTTTGATTTTTTTTTTAACGTTTATTTATTTTTGAGACAGAGAGAGACAGAGCATGAACAGGGGAGGGTCAGAGAGAGAAAGACACGGAATCTGAAATAGGCTCCAGGCCCTGAGCTGTCAGCACAGAGCCCAACGCAGGGCTCGAACTCATGGACCACGAGATCATGACCTGAGCAAAAGTCGGACACTTAACCAACTAAGCCACCCAGGTGCCCCATTTACTCAATTGATTTTATGCTGACCAGTACAGATTTCATTTGATAACCTGACGATAGATATATGTTTATATAAATAAATGTAAATAACCTAAGATAAATTGGTGAAATTACTTTAATAGTACCATAAAAGAATAAGTTACTATAATCAAATGTATCTTAGGAATGCAAGAATCTTAAATGCTTAAATAAGAAATCTATAAATGAACATATCAAAGAGTTTTTTAAATGATTATATCAATAAATGCCAAAATGTCACTCATTAAAATTATATATCTACCTATTAGGTTTTAAAATATTTTTAAAACTAGGAATAAGGGGCCTCTGGATGGCCCAGTTGGTTGAGCATCTGACTCTTGATTTCAGCTCAGGTCATGATCTCTCACAGTTTATGAGATCGAGCCCCATGCCGGCTCTGCACTAAAGTGCTGAGCCTGCTTGGGATTCTCTCTCTCTCTCTCTCTCTCTCTCTCTCTCTCTCTGCCCTTCTCAAAATAAATAAATAAACATTTTTAAACGTTAGGAATAAAATAGTTCTTTACCAGGAAAAACAAATAGTAAATAGTATATGCATAATTTAACACAAGACACACACCACTGGGAGCAAAACATGGTTCTGGAGTTCCTGGTTAATGTGGTCAGACATTAAAGAGAAATAGCAGACATATTAACAGAAATGAGAACAAAAAATGATCATTATTAGCAAATATCTTATCTCCTTTTGGAAAAAATAAAGTCATCACACGAGGAATCTCACAACTCTACCACTACAAGTACAGACTTACTACTAGTTTCTCCCATAGTTTCTTCTTCCCATGTGGTTGCAATAGAAAAGGTATCCCTTCATCCTCCTCATGAGTAAAAGAATTATCTCAACCCAGTAACCAATACCTGAGTCACTCTATTATTTCATTGTCTTACATTCAGAGGCACCTACTTGAAGGCCCGAATCCTACTATCATGCTCCTTCAAGGCACCGGGCTCACAAGACCCTACCCAAGCAACTGTTTCAGCAATGCTGTCTCTCTTTACCCCATTTTCTCCCCATTACCTCCTCTCTCCACTCCAGCCCTACTGGCATCCTTGTTAAACTTCAACCACACAAGTAGCTCCTATCTTAGAATCTTCTAACTTCCCTCTGCCTACATAAACGTCGGCATGGATTGAATGCTCACTTTCTTCATCATCTAACATTCTATGGCGTTGAGTTTTTTTTATTTTGTTTTGTTTTGTTTTTCGGGTGGTTGTTGGTTTCTCCCCAACTAGAATGTAAGCTCCATGTTGCCAGGGTTATTTGCCTGATAGACAGGAGTCATTCAATAAGCACTGAATGAATGAATGAATGAATGAATGAATGAATGAAACTATCAAGATAAAGTAGTATTTATGGGGGCACCTGGGTGGCTCAGTCAGTTAAGCATCCCACTCTTGATTTGGGCTCAGGTCATGACCTCATGGTTTGTGAGACCGAGCCCTGCACTGGGCTCTGTGCTGACAGAATGGAGCCCGCTTGGGATTCCCTCTCTCCCTCTCTCTGTCCCTTCCCTGCTCATACACATTCTCTTTCTCTCTCTCAAAAATAAATCAACTTAAAAAAACAGTAAGTAATATTTATGGAACTGATCCCAATTAGGAGCCAAAGGCACAAGTAAATTACAGCAGTGACATCTATCCCAGCTTGCTTCTTTCAGCCATTGTTAGCCCCCATCAACCCAAGCCTATAGTCATACGTGGGATTCCCCTATGAACAATTCACTTAGAGTGGAAAAAAAAAATAAGCAGAGTTCTTAGCTGGCATCAGCTAGAATATAGTGTTGCAAAATAAAAACCTCAATTTGGGGTTCATGAATGATTGTGAAAACAGCAGGTTTTCCCTAAGGGAAGAATTTCTAGTCTACTTTGCATGAAAAGAGAGGTGGTGTGTGAAGTATGATCCTCACTAACTAATGACAGAATGGTCAGGGGCTTAGAAGTGACAAGATTGGGAGACTGTTAACAAAAAGGTATAAGGAAAAAGCATGTGAGGTACCTTCTCAAAAAAGCTCAACATGTAAGTACTCACCCAAAAATCCCCAGTGCAAAGGAGATTATCTATTTTCTCAGCTACCTCAGAATTTGCATGGTAAGCATTTATTGAAAAAAATTAAGAAATTCTATATATAACTAAATAACTATATATATAACTATATCTATAGATATAGGTATATAGATATAGTTATATAGATCTATATATAACTATACATCTACATATCTATATAACTATATATAACTATATATCATATATATATAACTAAAATACACAAGAGAATCAATTAAAAATATTTAATGTCAGGGCACCTGGGTGACTCAGTCCATTAAGCCACTGACTCTTGGTTTAGGCTCAGGTCACGATCTCATGGTTCATGAGTTTGAGCCCCACCTCAGGCTCTGCGCTGATGGCATGGAGACTGCTTGGAATTCTCTCTCTCCTTTTCTTTCTCTGCCCCTCCCCTACTCTCTCTCTCCTCTCTTTCAAAATAAATAAATAAAATTAAAAAAATACTTTAATGTCAAATGTAGAGTAAAATGGTTAATTTAAAAATTAAAAGTAAAAATAGCAGCGTTAACATAATCTGCAATGAGAGATTAGAAAATATAATGTAGGGGCATTTGAGCGGCTCAGTCAGTTAAGTGTCTTGACTGTAGCTCAGGTCATGATCTCACAGTTTGTGAGTTCAAGCCCCATATCAGGCTCCACACACTGACAATATGGAACCTGCTTGGGATTCTCTCTCTCCCTCTCTCTCTCTGCCCCTCCCCAGCATGCAGACTCTCTTTCTCTCTCTCTCTCAAAATAAATAAATAAATAAATATTTAAAAAAAGAAAAGAAAAGAAAATGGGGGGGAACCCTACTCAAATGACAAGAACAAAATGAACTAAATATGAATACCCTAACTAGAAATGCACGGATGCTATATAAAGATAATCAAGAATTTTACTAAGGAAAAAGAATATTTGAGCAAATGAAAGGATATAGCATGATCTCTGGGCTAGAAAAAAAGTGAATATTTTAAAGATATCAATTATTCTTTATGAATCTATAGGTTTAAAATAATTTTAGTGGCAATAGCTTTGTCTTTATAAAATTATCCTAAATTTTGCCAAATAGAAAAGAGCCCCTAAATAAAAATAGGTAATGGCAGAAGACTACAAACATGACAGATGGATATTAAAGCAAATTATAAATCCACAAAAGTAAAACACTGTGTTATTGGCACAATAAAACAGAAAAGATCTTCATAAATAGATTGCAGTAGGAATGTGATAGAAGATAAAGGAGACTGAAAAAATAGTTCAGTATACATGAAAATAAATTTCAGATAAAAAGAGAACTAAATGTTAAAGATAATTTTACATACGAAAAGGAATAAAAGTGTGCTAAGTATTTACTTTTTGTGAAAGATACATGTATAGATTTTACAACCATAAAGAGTAAAACTTCAATACGTCAAAAATTTTATAACAGAATTTAAATCACCAGAAGAACAGGGACTTTGTCCTAGTTACTGCCATATCTCAGAGCTTAGAATAGTGGCTGATGTATTGTAGATTTGTAAGTAACTTACTTTTATCAAATGATAGCATGTAAGTCCATTCCTTTGGATCAAACTTAGTACAGACTTTTTTTATATTAAAAAGTGGTTAAAAATATCTACAATCTCTACCCCCAAAAAAGTCATCTGGGATTTTTATAGGGATCGCATCAAGTCAGTAGGTCAGCTTGGGAAGCACGGCTATCTCAACATTGCTAAGTCTTCCAATGAATGAACACGGGATGCTTGTCCAATTATTTAGATATTCTACAGTCTCTTTCAACAATGTTCCATAGCTTTGAGAGTACAAATTTCACACTTCCTTTGTTAAATTTATTCCTAAGAGTGTATTATTTTTGATGCCATTATAAATGAAATCATTCTCTTAATTTCATGTTTTGAATGTGCATGACAAGTTTATAGAAATACAATTGATTTTTGTACATTGATCTTGTATCCTGCAACCATGCTGAACTCGTTTACTAGTTCTAATAGTTTTTTGGTGGAGTCTTTAGGAATTTCTACATATTTTATCATATCCTCTATGAATAGAGATCATTCTACTCTTTCCTTTCCAATATGGATGGGGTTTTTTTCTTTCTTTCTCATGCCCAACTGCCCTAGCTAGAACCTCCAGCACAATGCTGAACTGAAGTGGCAAGAGTAGATATCTCTGCCTTGTTCCTAATCTTAAAAGGAAAGCACGCAGTCTTTCACCATTAAATATGATGTTAGCTGTGGGCTTTATAGTCTATGACCTTTATCAGGTTAAGGAAGTTCTCTTCTATTACTATTTTGTTGAGTGTTTTTATAATGATGGGATGTTGGACTTTTTCAAATGCCTTTTCTGAATCTGTTGAGATGATCCTGTGATTTCCTGTTTTTAATTCTACTGATATGATACATTACATTAATTGCTTTTTAGATGTTAAACCAATCTTACATTGCTGAGATAAAACAAGCTGATTCTACAATTCATACAGAATTTCAAGGGACCCAGGGTAGCCAAAACAATCTTGAAAAAGAACAAAACAGGACTCACATTTCTCAATTTTAAAACTTACTACAAAACAAGGGTAATTATGACAGTGCAATACTGGCACAAATATAGAAATACAGATCCGTTGAATTGAATTGAGAGTCCCAAAATAAACATATGTTTATGGCCAACTGATTTTTGATAAGAGTGTCAAAACCATACAAATGATGCTAGGACAAACTGGCTATTCGCATGCAAAAAATGAAGTTGAACCCTTTCCTCATACCATATATAAAAATTAAGTCAAAATGGATCAAAGACCTAAATGTTAGAGGAAAACTATAAAATTCTTAGAAGAAAACATAGGGGTAAAACTTCATAACTTTGGTTTTTGCAATTTATGAGGTGTGGTTTTTATGAGTACTTTCAAAGAAATTGGTAAGAAAGAAGTAAAATCCTCAAGAAGAAATAGGGAAAGATAAAAATGCCAATTCATAAAAAAATATAAACACCAAATAACACACAAAAAATCTAACATCACCAGTTGCTAAGAAATAAGAATGAAAACAAAGCTCATTTACCTACCAAATTATCATGGTGTTAAGGAGTGGGGGAAGCATAGCACATTAGACGTAGATATAGATACACATACACTTGTACATATGAATACAGATATTAGATGGATGTTGAATTGTTACTTAAGAAAATTCCCAAACACACACACTTGTGGAAGAAAGTAAACCAGTAAAGTATTAGTAGTTAAACTGTATTATAAAATTATATAAATAAAAATTATATATGTATATATATATATAATTACATATACATTATTTTCTTGGCATAAAAAATAGTAGGTGTTTTAAAAGCCTACACACAAATAGATTTTCCTTGTGATGTAATGAAAGGAATTAAAGGAACAATGAAGAAGAGAGCATTTGGAGAGAAATGCAGGCCACTACCCAGAGCAGAGGGTTCACAAAAACATTTCTGTTGCTACAACCCAACACCCAGGAATGGAGGCAACAGGTACGACAGCAATGTGCTCACTCATGTGGCAAACATCCTTATTTATTACCTGCTTTGGAAGTAACAAGCTGCAGCACAAGAGGCCGTCTGGTTACAATGCCCGACCCTCGAGGGAGAAAGTCCCTAAAAAAAAAAAAAAAAAAAAAAAAAAGAGAGAGAGAGAGAGAGAAAGAAAGAAAGAAAAGAAATAATAGATTAAGGCATTTTACATAATTCTGATTACCTACAAATTTATAAGTCAAGTTCCACAGTAATTCCCCTAATTCCCAACCTGTCAATGCATCACATGTCCAAAGAATGCTAGGCCCACTTTATAAAAGAATCATGTGCAATGTAAAAAAAAGGAAGGGGGGAAGGCCCCTTATATTGAATATTAATCCAGGTGTATTATCATAATGACCTCACTAGAATATGTCACTCATTCATTTAGCTGTAATCAATAAAAGTTTACATTAAATTACTTTGTATTTTCATTTCACATTCATTTTCAGAGAGTCAGTATTTATAAAAACATGTGATACAGAAAACTCCTTTTGGTAATTAAAAAATTCAGTGAGCCACCTGGGTGGCTCAGTCACAGAAGTGTCTGACTCTTGATCTCAGCTCAGGTAATGACCTCACAGTTCATGAGATAGACCCTCACCTTGGGCTCTACACTAACAGCTGGGAGTCTGTTTGGGATTATCTTTCTCTCAGTGCCTCATTCACTCTCACTCTCACCTGCACAGGCGTGTACAACACACTTTGTCTCTCTCTCAAAACAAATAAATTTTTAAAAAAGATCAATATTAGCACCATCAAACACTGACCATTATTAGAGGTAAGAAAGGCATTTTAGACCATGCCTTGTAAATATCCTGAAATTTTTTCCAATAAAAGGTCACACATAAAATGCAGGATTAAGTAGAGATACATATTGTGTATGTAGAAATTAACAGCAGAAAAAACGCTGAAGCTTGAGGTTTTTTGTTCTCGTCCCTGATAGGTGAGAGTTTATTTAAAATGGGAGTTTTTTAACAAATAATAATTGTGTTTTAAGTGCATGTTAATATACACTAGACCAATAAAAAAATGCAGCTAAGAAAGTATTTTATAATTACATCTGCAATGCCACATAAACCAGTACTGATTGTGCAATGTCAAATTCATTAATATACCTATAACACAGCTTTTAAATGCATTTAGTTTTTTTAATGTTTATTTATTTTTGAGAGAGAGCAAGACAAAGTGGGAGCGGGGGAGGGGCAGAGAGAGCAGGACACATGGAATCTGAAACAGGCTCCAGGCTCTGAGTCATCAGCACAGAGCCAGACGCAGGGCTCGAGCCCACAGACTGGGAGATCATGACCTAAGCCAAAGTTGGACGCACCAACTGAGCCACCCAGGCACCCCTAAACGCATTTAGAATGCCTCACAACTTCTGGAAGATTCATCATTTTAAAAGTCACAAAATTCCATTCAAAATAAACTTCTGACTCAATGGCAATGTTTCTCAAAAATGGTTCCAGGACCACCAGAAAGCGTTATATATCCACAGATGCCCAGGATTCATCCTACATCTACAGATTCAGAATGCCCAGGGGAAGATGTGCAGTATCTGCACTTTTTTTTTTAATGTTTATCGATTTTGTTGAGAGAGAGAGAGCAAGCAGGGGAAGGGCAGAGAGAAAAAGGGAGAGACAGGATCCCAAGCAGGTTTTACAGCTGTCAGCACAGAGCCAGACACAGGGCTCAAACCCATGAACCATGAGATCATGACCTGAGCCAAAACCAAGAGTCTAACGCTTAACCAACTGAGCCACCCAGGTGCCCCTGCAGTATCTGTACTCTTAACAAACTCCAGGGGTTTCTGATGTCCACCATGGTTTGAGAAACACTGACTTCAAGTCAGGATACATTACTCAACAATTCAGTGGGTGATAATAGCATAGGTCATACTATGAGTTTTGTAGAAAATCTGGCAGAACAGAGCTTCAACACAGTGGGATTTCAAGGAACAACAGCTTATAAAAATGGCAAAGTCCAGTGAGAATGCTACAGAACCCAAGACTTTAGCTCTACTGATCCTTTAGAATAGAGAGTTGCAGAGATAAAATTAAAATTTCCCCTACTACACATAATTTATTTTGCAAATGCTCATGTAAAGTCTAACAGAGGAAATGACACTGAACAGCCTCTTAACTAAATTAAAGCTTTACTCCTTGATTCCAAGGACTGTTTAATTTGGAATACCATACGTGACTAAAATAAATAATAGTGAAATTACAAACTTGTATTGATCCTGAAAATGGCAATCTGAAATAAATAATATTATTTATTCATTAAAAAAAATCACTGAGAAACTAAAACGTGCTGGGGAGATGCTGTGGGCATCACCCTACACTAGTTTCACACCAGAAGTTTGAAATCTAATGGGAAGATAAAGACATGCACATAGAAGACCATTAAAGAAGGGAACAGATTAACTACACTGGAGTTCAGAAAAGAGAGACCAATAATCTCTAAATACGTATAATGAAATACCCTTTTAATATTCTCCAGGAACTATATTAGAATATTTTCTAGTTTTTATGGTTTCAATAATCACTTAAAATTTAATCAGAACAAGGACAGCATCTACTCTGTGTCTAAAACCAAAACCTAGAAAAAAGAAGTTAACTTGAGAATCAATATGGATAAAGGGAAAACAAAACAAAAGTCCATAGCACAGAGTGGGAGGGAATCTGTTTGAGCTATTAGGACTCTGAATGAGATTTTAGGATGTATAAACAGATGATGCCAAAGACAAATAAATATTCACATCTTAAATGCCTGAATAATGCCATTTAATGAATCAATAAAATATTTTCTTAAAAAATAAAAAGAGGTAAAGAAGAAGGGGGAAAAGGAAAATGGAAGAAAGAAGTTTAGTTACTTAATACCTTCGTGCTGAGATCTGTTTCAACTCATGTTTATGGCCATCCATTTATAATGTAGATTTAGTAACAATCCCTTTGAAACATTATTAAAGCAAAATATAATGTATCAAATATTTTAAATAACAATTACCACGTGTTTGACTGAAAAGTAAGCCCACAGATACATCTAACATTTTTCTCTACTTTTTTTATTAAACAAACAGAACTTTACATGAAAAGTAATAAATGGAGGGGCGCCTGGGTGGCTCAGTCGGTTAAGCATCCGACTTCGGCTCAGGTCATGATCTCGCAGTTTGTGAGTTTGGGCCCCGTGTCAGGCTCTGTGCTGACAGCTCGGAGCCTGGAGCCTGCTTCAGATTCTGTGTCTCCCTCTGTCTCTGACCCTCCACCCGTTCATGCTCTGTCTCTCCCTGTCTCAAAAATAAACGTTAAAAAAAATGTTTTTTTAAGTAATAAATGGATTCAGGTATCCAACCTCCCTTCTTACTAACTCATACTTACTGGCCCCCTTCCATCCTACCTCCGATACGTATATTCTCACCAAAAATCAAAAGATTTGGTAACCAAATCCTGCTATTTGGAAGTCTCTCTGGACCTCACAAGAGTATCTAAGTGCAACAAAGCACTGGAGAGAAATTTCTCTCTTCTGACGACTACGTGACTGATCTGGCATCCTGAAAATCCATGTCATTCTGATGATCCAGCAGCATGAAGACCATATGCCCAGCACACTGCTGCTGTGAAAAGCTGAGGGGTGAGCTCTCAAATGAAACCCAGAGAGCCTGGCTTTGAGCCCCAGTTCTGCCAATGAATGCACAAAATTCTCTTTAAACCTTAACTTCTTTTGCTACTAAACTGAGACAACCCTATGGATCAAATGAAATGCAACATATGACAACTTTTTTTTAAATTTTTTATGTTTATTTTTGAGACAGAGAGAAACAGAGCATGAACAGGGAGGGTCAGAGAGAGAGGGAGACACAGAATCCGAAGCAGGCTCCAGGCTGTGAGCTGTCAGCACAGAGCCCGACGCGGGGCTCAAACTCCCCAACCGTGAGATTGTGACCTGAGCCGAAGTCGGATGCTTAACCGACTGAGCCACCCCGCACCCCCAATATAGCAACTTTTTAAAAACCAAACCACTATAGAAAAAAGTAGTACTATTACCATTATTGTTGCTATAATATAGCCACAGCATGTTTTCCCTGATGTTGCCGTATTCTCTCATCTCAAATAAATAAATACATAAAAAGCCTCCACACATAATATTTTAACATTCATGAATGGAAGTTAAAGATGAAGAGCCACAGACCCCACTTGAACTGTACCCTTGGTGTTGACTAGCTGCACTGGTTCAGAAAGCTCAGTTCCTTATAGCTGCCTCCAGCAGGGAGTCAAGACACTGATACAAACAATTATGAATAATTCATTAGCCATTGCATGCAACCATCCACTTGAATTTTACTATTTTCTATGCAATAGGTTGGTTCTCCTGTATGTATACCTTATGGGAAAATTACTTTGCTAAATTAATGCAGAAAAAAATGACTTGCTTTTAGTTACTGTGGATTTAAACTATAATTTCTATTTATGGTCATGTATATAAAAATATAAAATTTGCACGCCATGTTTCTCCAACGTGAACTTTCAAGGTAAAAAATAAGAAGAGTAATCTGAAGGGGTGCTTGGGTAGCTCAGTCATTAAGTCTGCAACTTGGGCTCCCGTCATGGTCTCCTGGTTGGTGAGTTCAAGCCCCACATAGGACCACCTGCTGTCATCACAGAGCCTACTTCAGGTCCTATGTCTCCCTCTCTCTCTGCCCCTCCCCCGTTCTCTCTCTCAAAAAGTAAATAAACATAAAAAAAAGAGTAATCTGAAGACTAAGTGCCATTTAACTAACTCACTCTATTGACTGAATGTCTTATTTATGTACTTATGGTTGGATTGTACAGATTTTAAGGCAGGAAGAGCACTTCCCTCTCGATGCCACATATCAGCTACAACTCAAATGCCTTCCTTCTCTCTCAACCCACCTTAATAAAGCATTAATCTGCACGGTCTTAATAGCTGCTCTTCAGACAATAAATCGATGCTCTTTCATGGTTTCCTGACTTCTGCACAAAAAGTAAAGAACAATTCCCACTCTATGGTCTAAGAACCATCTTGATAATATTTCTTATTGGCTCTTCCAGAAACTTAGTTTACCAAGAAATATTGTTATTGGACCACTACGAAATGACTGACCTTTGGAAGCCTAAAAAAAGGAGAGCAGACTTGCTGTATCAACCAAGCTAAAAGAAGTTTCCCCATTAGCAACAAAAAGTAAATATAGAGAAGTTTTTCTTTAAGACAGATGTTGAGGGGCGCCTGGGTGGCTCAGTCGGTTGAGCGTCCGACTTCAGCTCAGGTCACGATCTCACGGTTCATGAGTTCGAGCCCCGCGTCGGGCTCTGGGCTGATGGCTCAGAGCCCGGAGCCTGCTTCTGATTCTGTGTCTCCCTCTCTCTCTGCCCCTCCCCCATTCATGCTCTGTCTCTCTCTGTCTCAAAAATAAATAAACATTAAAAAAAAAAAGATAGATGTTGAAATGATCATTAACCAGATGATTTACTTAATAAATACGTTTAACATCTGCCCAGACTGAAGACACGAGGCATAACTTATACTCTCCAAGAAGTTAATTCATATAGCTGATTCATTCAAAGATAAATAAGTTTAGTCTTAGAAGAGAATAGCATGCAAATGATACAACAAACACGACAGGTATATGATTAATTAAGCTCCACACAAGGTGAGATATTGACATAGATCAGGCAATAATCTATTCTGCTTGGAGGAAACGATTTCAGAGAGGCACAAGGTAGGAGGCACTCACAGGGGATGTACAGAGACATGGAAGAGCAAAGTAACACAGAATATCAAGGAACTGTAAATATTAAAGAGAGATCACAATGAGGTAGAAAAGAGTCCGAAGAAGAAGGCAGGACCAGACCTCAGAGGCCTCCACTTGTATATATTTTTTTTCTTCTTCTAAGGCACTAAAGAGTTTTAACTGATCAGATTGGCATTTCAGAAAAATCCCTGGGGGACTATATAGACAATGTTGAAAAAAAGAAAAAGACAGGGAGACCAGTCACTAGCTTGTCCAGGTCACTGAGGATGAAGATAATAAAAGTTAACCTCAGAGCAGTAATGGCAAGAGACAGAAGACAACAGAGAGAACGGACAATAGGCAGGACGTAACGATCATTTTGATGTGGAATGACGTGAGATGGAGGAGTTAGAATAAATCTCACAGTTCTGGTTCGGTTAGCTGGCTGAATAGTGGTGCCATTAACCAGAACAGGAAATACAGTAAGGTCCAATTATAGCTGTTATTTATATAGTATTTATCATGTGCCAAGCACCATTCTCATTTGATCCTCAGGTAGATGCTATTGTTATTCTCACTTCACAGATGAGGAAGCTGAGACAGAGAAAGGTCACATAATTTTCTCAGGGTCACAAAGCTACTAAGTGACAGATCTAGAACTCCAACCTAGAGAATCTAGTTCTGTGCTAATGTGACCATTAGACTACACTACACTGTAAAGGAATGGGGAAGAAGATAAGGGAATATATTTGTACATACTGATCCACAGATGTCTGGAGAATATCAAAATGGAGACAACTACTCAGTTAGACTGAGCAACTGGACCTCAGAATAAAAATCCTGTCTAGAGATAATAATCTGACAGAAATCCATGGGGCAGGTAGTTAAATCCAAGAGAAAACACAAATAGGAATGGAATGAGAAGAGTGATGAATATGGACTAAGGAAAATACCAATATTTAATGGACACTGAAAGAAACAGAACTGACAGATTAAGAAGGGATCTACAGAGAGGCAAGCCAAATACTATAAATCAAAGGTATCCCTAAAGTCACACTAGCCTCTTAGTTACCTCCACCTAGATGTCTCATACTCAAGCTCTACAACTCATTATCGTCTACCCAACATGCTTTTCCTCCTTCATTCCCAATCATATTCCAAATCATCAGTATCCACATATGTTAGCCAAGCGAAGTACATGGAAAGCATCCATCCTTCATTTTCCTCTGTCTTCGTGCTCTTAATTGGTCACCAAGTCCTGCTGATTCTACCGTCTTAGTATCTCTTAAATGCAAAAAAGCTCTCTTCTCTATTTCAATAACCACTTCAGGTACCACCAATGCTCATATATGCTACTACAATAATCTCCCAATTAATTTCTCTGCACCCAAATTGAGCATACTCTAACCCAATCTAAACCAATCAACAATGACATGTCCCATCACATCATTTCCAACTCTAAATCATTCAATCATTCTCCATTGTCTTTAACATGAAATTCAAACCATCAACAAAGCAGATAAAAAGTCGTGTTCTTTTGTGGAAGTCTCCATATGCACCTGCAATCTGGGGCTCAGTGCATCGGCACACTCCATATTCGCCTCCTGGGATGCCCATCTCCCACTTTTCCCTCTAGCCAACTTCTACTTGATCTTCAACACTCACCTCCATATCATTTTCCCTTAGAAGCCCTCCTTGAAATCTCCCACGCATACCTCTATCTAAGCTCTTAACATACACATGTTACACTGGTCTATTTACATGTCTGCTCCCTCACGCCTGTGTTCTTTCCAATGCCTCCTTCAGTGCCCAAGCATTAAATATTTCTAATACTTTCTACCTACCCATTAAGGAAGATTTCCAATAGCCCCATATATTCATATCATGGAGGGAAAACACTGTCCTATCTGATTCCACAACCAGCAGATAGCTAAGTGGCATTTTACATGTACAGAAAGAACAGATAAGAAAACTCTCAATTTATAATTTATTGAGGTCATTTAAGTTAACATTTTTATTATGAACATTTAAGGTCCAACAATACTGGGGCACTGGGTGGCTCGGTTGGCTAAGTGTCTGACTTCAGCTCAGGTCATGATATCATGGTTCATAAGTTTGAGCCCTGAGTCGGGCTTTGTGCCGACAGCTTGGAGCCTGGAGCCTGCTTTAGATTCTGTGTCTCCCTCTCCCTCTGCCCCTCCCTCCCTCGTGTTCTCTCTCTCTCTCTCAAAAATAAACATTTAAAAAAATTTTTTTTGGGGCGCCTGGGTGGCGCAGTCGGTTAAGTGTCCGACTTCAGCCAGGTCACGATCTCGCGGTCCGTGAGTTCGAGCCCCGCGTCGGGCTCTGGGCTGATGGCTCAGAGCCTGGAGCCTGTTTCCGATTCTGTGTCTCCCTCTCTCTCTGCCCCTCCCCCGTTCATGCTCTGTCTCTCTCTGTCCCAAAAATAAATAAACGTTGAAAAAAAATTAAAAAAAAAAAAAAAATTTTTTTTTAAGATCCAACAGTATTTCCCCAAGTAAAAAATACAAAATACCAGATGGGCCAATATTACTGACCACCTAAAGACACAGAATAGAATTTGAAGGAAACAATTTTTTAAAAAAACTCCCAGAGCCAATACACTTTTAAAAATTATTCCTTAAGGGGTGCCTGGGTGGCTCAGTCAGTTAAGCATCCGACTTTGCCTCTGGTCATGATCTCATAGCTCATGAGGTTGAGCCCCATGTCAGGCTCTGTGCTGACAGCTCAAAGCCTGCTTCAGATCCTGTGTTTCCTTCTCCCTCTGCCCCTCCCCCACTCACCATCTCTCAAAAGTGAATAAACATTTAAAAAAAATTTTTTTAATTATTTCTTAAAAACAGGCATGCCTCTTCCAAAAACCTTATCTTCAAAATATAATTTTATGTGTTCCAAAATAATCCCTGAAGGATAACTATCTTGAAGTCCTTTAAAATGATAAAACTCAAAGTCAATTAGAGGGAAAAGAAGGAAAGAGAGGCGAAGAGGGAAAGGACAGATAGAGAAAGACACAGTGTGAGAAAATCAGACAGGTCCCTGCCAAATATTGCCCACCTCCTGCCCCAAGAAGCACTGAGGTCATGTATTCCACATGCTGAACACAATGGTGCTGTTAAAATCCCTGTGTGCTTCTATGCCTAATCCCGGAGCTTTGCCAACCATTACAATGCTACTTTAACTGTTGAAGGAAATAATTTTGCCATAATCTACAGATTTAATTGGAAATTTTCCAAAGAAGTTGTCTTTTTTTCCCCTAAATTCTTAGCACAGTATGAATATTAGCATTTACAGATTTGTAAAAGATCACATTTTTCTGTTATTAGTCACTATATAATTTGAGGTATTCAATAAATACCACCATCATTTTGTTTGAAAAACATAGTTACAAATCCATATGCGGGAAACACTGTTTTTATTTTTTTTACTACCATTTATGGAATTTTTTTTATATATATATATGAAATTTATTGACAAATTGGTTTCCATACAACACCCAGTGCTCATCCCAAAAGGTGCCCTCCTCAATACCCATCACCCACCCTCCCCTCCCTCCCACCCCCCATCAACCCTCAGTTTGTTCTCAGTTTTTAACAGTCTCTTATGCTTTGGCTCTCTCCCACTCTAACCTCTTTTTTTTTTTTTCCTTCCCTCCCCCATGGGTTCCTGTTAAGTTTCTCAGGATCCACATAAGAGTGAAACCATATGGTATCTGTCTTTCTCTGTATGGCTTATTTCACTTAGCATTACACTCTCCAGTTCCATCCACGTTGCTACAAAAGGCCATATTTCATTTTTTCTCATTGCCACGTAGTATTCCATTGTGTATATATACCACAATTTCTTCATCCTTTCATCAGTTGATGGACATTTAGGCTCTTTCCATAATTTGGCTATTGTTGACAGTGCTGCTATGAACATTGGGGTACAAGTGCCCCTATGCATCAGTACTCCTGTATCCCTTGGATAAATTCCTAGCAGTGCTATTGCTGGGTCATAGGGTAGGTCTATTTTTAATTTTCTGAGGAACCTCCACACTGCTTTCTAGAGCGGCTGCACCAATTTGCATTCCCACCAACAGTGCAAGAGGGTTCCCGTTTCTCCACATCCTCTCCAGCATCTATAGTCTCCTGATTTGTTCATTTTGGCCACTCTGACTGGCGTGAGGTGATACCTGTGTGTGGTTTTGATTTGTATTTCCCTGATAAGGAGCGATGCTGAACATCTTTTCATGTGCCTGTTGGCCATCTGGATGTCTTCTTTAGAGAAGTGTCTATTCATGTTTTCTGCCCATTTCTTCACTGGATTATTTGTTTTTCGGGTGTGGAGTTTGGTGAGCTCTTTATAGATTTTAGATACTAGCCCTTTGTCCGATATGTCATTTGCAAATATCTTTTCCCATTCCGTTGGTTGCCTTTTAGTTTTGTTGGTTGTTTCCTTTGCTGTGCAGAAGCTTTTTATCTTCATAAGGTCCCAGTAATTCACTTTTGCTTTTAATTCCCTTGCCTTTGGCGATGTGTCGAGTAAGAGATTGCTACGGCTGAGGTCAGAGAGGTCTTTTCCTGCTTTCTCCTCTAAGGTTTTGATGGTTTCCTGTCTCACATTTAGGTCCTTTATCCACTTTGAGTTTATTTTTGTAAATGGTGTGAGAAAGTGGTCTAGTTTCAACCTTCTGCATGTTGCTGTCCAGTTCTCCCAGCACCATTTGTTAAAGAGGCTGTCTTTTTTCCATTGGATGTTCTTTCCTGCTTTGTCAAAGATGAGTTGGCCATACATTTGTGGGTCTAGTTCTGGGGTTTCTATTCTATTCCATTGGTCTGTGTGTCTGTTTTTGTGCCAATACCATGCTGTCTTGATGATGACAGCTTTGTATTAGAGGCTAAAGTCTGGGATTGTGATGCCTCCTGCTTTGGTCTTCTTCTTCAAAATTCCTTTGGCTATTCGGGGCCTTTTGTGGTTCCATATGAATTTTAGGATTGCTTGTTCTAGTTTCGAGAAGAATGCTGGTGCAATTTTGATTGGGATTGCATTGAATGTGTAGATAGCTTTGGGTAGTATTGACATTTTGACAATATTTATTTTTCCAATCCATGAGCAGGGAACGTCTTTCCACTTCTTTAAATCTTCTTCAATTACCTTCATAAGCTTTCTATAGTTTTCAGCATACAGATCCTTTACATCTTTGGTTAGATTTATTCCTAGGTATTTTATGCTTCTTGGTGCAATTGTGAATGGGATCAGTTTCTTTATTTGTCTTTCTGTTGCTTCATTGTTAGTGTATAAGAATGCAACTGATTTCTGTACATTGATTTTGTATCCTGCAACTTTGCTGAATTCATGTATCAGTTCTAGCAGACTTTTGGTGGAGTCTATCGGATTTTCCATGTATAATATCATGTCATCTGCAAAAAGCGAAAGCTTGACTTCATCTTTGCCAATTTTGATGCCTTTGATTTCCTTTTGTTGTCTGATTGCTGATGCTAGAACTTCCAGCACTATGTTAAACAACAGCGGTGAGAGGGGACATCCCTGTCGTGTTCCTGATCTCAGGGAAAAAGCTCTCAGTTTTTCCCCGTTGAGGATGATGTTAGCTGTGGGCTTTTCATAAATGGCTTTTATGATGTTTAAGTATGTTCCTTCTATCCCGACTTTCTCAAGGGTTTTTATTAAGAAAGGGTGCTGGATTTTGTCAAAGGCCTTTTCTGCATCGATTGACAGGATCATATGGTTCTTCTCTTTTTTTCTGTTAATGTGATGTATCACGTTGATTGATTTGCGAATGTTGAACCAGCCCTGCATCCCAGGAATGAATCCCACTTGATCATGGTGAATAATTCTTTTTATATGCTGTTGAATTCGATTTGCTAGTATCTTATTGAGAATTTTTGCATCCATATTCATCAGGGATATTGGCCTGTAGTTCTCTTTTTTTCCTGGGTCTCTGTCTGGTTTAGGAATCAAAGTAATACTGGCTTCATAGAATGAGTCTGGAAGTTTTCCTTCCCTTTCTATTTCTTGGAATAGCTTGAGAAGGATAGGTATTATCTCTGCTTTAAACGTCTGGTAGAACTCCCCTGGGAAGCCATCTGGTCCTGGACTCTTATTTGTTGGGAGAGTTTTGATAACCGATTCAATTTCTTCGCTGGTTATGGGTCTGTTTAAGCTTTCTATATCCTCCTGATTGAGTTTTGGAAGAGTGTGGGTGTTCAGGAATTTGTCCATTTCTTCCAGGTTGTCCAATTTGTTGGCATATAATTTTTCATAGTATTCCCTGATAATTGTTTGTATCTCTGAGGGATTGGTTGTAATAATTCCATTTTCATTCATGATTGTATCTATTTGGGTCATCTCCCTTTTCTTTTTGAGAAGCCTGGCTAGAGGTTTGTCAATTTTGTTTATTTTTTCAAAAAACCAACTCTTGGTTTCACTGATCTGCTCTACAGTTTTTTCAGATTCTATACTGTTTATTTCTGCTCTGATCTTTATTATTTCTCTTCTTCTGCTGGGTTTAGGCTGCCTTTGCTGCTCTGCTTCTATTTCCTTTAGGTGTGCTGTTAGATTTTGTATTTGGGATTTTTCTTGTTTCTTGAGATAGGCCTGGATTGCAATGTATTTTCCTCTCAGGACTGCCTTCGCTGCGTCCCAAAGCGTTTGGATTGTTGTATTTTCATTTTCGTTTGTTTCCATATATGTTTTGATTTCTTCTCTAATTGCCTGGTTGACCCACTCATTCGTTAGTAGGGTGTTCTTTAACCTCCATGCTTTTGGAGGTTTTCCAGACTTTTTCCTGTGGTTGATTTCAAGCTTCATAGCATTGTGGTCTGAAAGTATGCATGGTATAATTTCAATTCTTGTAAACTTATGAAGGGCTGTTTTGTGACCCAGTATATGATCTATCTTGGAGAATGTTCCATGTGCACTCGAGAAGAAAGTATATTCTGTTGCTTTGGGATGCAGAGTTCTAAATAGATCTGTCAAGTCCATCTGATCCAATGTCTCATTCAGGGCCCTTGTTTCTTTATTGACCGTGTGTCTAGATGATCTATCCATTTCTGTAAGTGGGGTGTTAAAGTCCCCAGCAATTACCACATTCTTATCAATAAGGTTGCTTATGTTTATGAGTAATTGTTTTATATATTTGGGGGCTCCAGTATTCGGCCCATAGACATTTATAATTGTTAGCTCTTCCTGATGGATAGACCCTGTAACTATTATATAATGTCCTTCTTCATCTCTTGTTACAGCCTTTAATTTAAAGTCTAGTTTGTCTGATATAAGTATGGCTACTCCAGCTTTCTTTTGGCTTCCAGTAGCATGATAAATAGTTCTCCATCCCCTCACTCTGAATCTAAAGGTGTCCTCAGGTCTAAAATGAGTCTCTTGTAGACAGCCAATAGATGGGTCTTGTTTTTTTATCCATTCTGATACCCTATGTCTTTTGGTTGGCGCATTTAATCCATTTACATTCAGTGTTATTATAGAAAGATACGGGTTTAGAGTCATTGTGATGTCTGTATGTTTTATGCTTGTAGTGATGTCTCTGGTACTTTGTCTCACAGGGTCCCCCTTAGGATCTCTTGTAGGGCTGGTTTAGTGGTGACAAATTCCTTCAGTTTTTGTTTGTTTGGGAAGACCTTTATCTCTCCTTCTATTCTAAATGACAGACTTGCTGGATAAAGGATTCTTGGCTGCATATTTTTGCTGTCTAGCACACTGAAAATCTCGTGCCAATTCTTTCTGGCCTGCCAAGTTTCAAAAGAGAGATCAGTCACGAGTCTTATAGGTCTCCCTTTATATGTGAGGGCACGTTTACCCCTTGCTGCTTTCAGAATTTTCTCTTTATCCTTGTATTTTGCCAGTTTCACTATGATATGGCATGCAGAAGATCGATTCAAGTTACGTCTGAAGGGAGTTCTCTGTGCCTCTTGGATTTCAATGCCTTTTTCCTTCCCCAGTTCAGGGAAGTTCTCAGCTATTATTTCTTCAAGTGCCCCTTCAGCACCTTTCCCTCTCTCTTCCTCCTCTGGGATACCAATTATGCGTATATTATTTCTTTTTAGTGTATCACTTAGTTCTCTAATTTTCCCCTCATACTCCTGGATTTTTTTATCTCTCTTTTTCTCAGCTTCCTCTTTTTCCATAACTTTATCTTCTAGTTCACCTATTCTCTCCTCTGCCTCTTCCATCCGAGCCGTGGTGGTTTGCATTTTGTTTTGCATTTCATTTAAAGCGTTTTTCAGCTCCTCGTGACTGTTCCTTAGTCCCTTGATCTCTGTAGCAAGAGATTCTCTGCTGTCCTGTATACTGTTTTCAAGCCCAGCGATTAATTTTATGACTATTATTCTAAATTCACTTTCTGTTATATTATTTAAATCCTTTTTGATCAGCTCATTAGCTGTTGTTATTTCCTGGAGATTCTTCTGAGGGGAATTCTTCCGCTTGGTCATTTTGGATAGTCCCTGGTGTGGTGAGGACCTGCAGGGCACTTCCCCTGTGCTGTGGTGTATAACTGGAGTTGGTGGGTGGGGCCGCAGTCAGTCCTGATGTCTGCCCCCAGCCCACCGCTGGGGCCACAGTCAGACTGGTGTGTGCCTTCTCTTCCCCTCTCCTAGGGGCGGGATTCACTGTGGGGTGGCGTGGCCCATCTGGGCTACTTGCACACTGCCAGGCTTGTGATGCTGGGGATCTGGCATATTAGCTGGGGTGGGAAGGCAAGGTGCACGGCGGCAGGGGGGGCAGGCTTAGCTCGCTTCTCCTTGGGTGATCCACTTCAGGAGGGGCCCTGTGGCAGCCGGAGGGAGTCAGATCCGCTGCCGGAGGTTTGGCTCCGCAGAAGCACAGAATTGGGTGTTTGCTCGGAGCGAGCAATTTCCCTGGCCGGAACCGGTTCCCTTTGGGATTTTGGCTGGGGGATGGGCGGGGGAGATGGCGCTGGCGAGCGCCTTTGTTCCCCGCCAAACTGAACTCTGTCGTCCGGGGGCTCAGCAGCTCACCCTCCCTTTGTCCTCCAGCCTTCCCGCTTTCCGAGCAGAGCTGTTAACTTATGACCTCCCAGACGCTAAGTCGCGCTTGCTGTCGGAACACAGTCCGTCAGGCCCCTCCGCTTTTGCAAGCCGGACTCGGGGACTCTGCTTGGCTGGCGAGCCGCCCCTCCGCCCCGGCTCCCTTCCGCCAGTCCGTGGAGCGCGCACCGCCTCGCCGCCCTTCCTACCCTCTTCCGTGGGCCTCTCGTCTGCACTTGGGTCCGGTGACTCCGTTCCGCTAATCCTCTGGCGGTTTTCTGGGTTATTTAGGCAGGTGTAGGTGGAATCTAAGTGATCAGCAGGACGCGCGGTGAGCCCAGCGTCCTCCTACGCCGCCATCTTCACTTCTCGCCTCAAGCATCTCTCTAAGTGGGAATTTTATAGCACTAAATGCATATATCAAGAAGCAAGAAAAATCTCAAATAAATGACCTAACTTTACACCTAAAAGAGCTAGAAAAAGAACAAATAAAACCCAAACCCAGCAAAAGGAAGGAAATAATAAAGATTAGAGTAGAAATAAACAGAATAGAATTCTCAACTGGAAGATGGTGGTGTAGGAGGACGCTGGGCTCACCTCCTCCTGCTGATCGCTTAGATTCCACCCACATCTGCCTAAATAATCCAAAAAGCCACCAGAAGACTAGCAGAACAGACTGTCTGGACTCGGGGACTCTGCTTGGCCGGGAGCCGCCCCTCCGCCCTGGCTCCCTCCTGCCAGTCCGTGGAGCACGCACCGCCTCGCCGCCCTTCCTACCCTCTTCCGTGGGCCTCTCGTCTGCGCTTGGGTCTGGCGACTCTGTTCTGCTAATCCTCTGGCGGTTTTCTGGGTTATTTAGGCAGGTGTAGGTGGAATCTAAGTGATCATCAGGGCACGCGGTGAGCCCAGCGTCCTCCTACGCCGCCATCTTCTGGTGCATCGCATTTATGGAATTTTAATTCAAATTTACCTTTCATTCACCAAACTCAAAATTTCTAAGCAAGTTTTTCATTAAATCTAATTAATCAATAATGAATGGTTTCCACTGCAACATCCAAAATGCAAAATTTCTGAGTCCAAGATCTATAAACTGAATGAAGAAGCCAGTTTTTAGTTCACAAATACCATGCGTTCTCTTCAACGGGAAACTCTCAATAACTTAATGCCTTCATATTTAATCCATTTTATTTGCTTTTTCACAAAGCCAGCTTGCTCAAAAATTAAAGCATCAGATTAGTGAGTCCCAGCATGAAGGAGAGGCAAAAGGCTCTTGCTCTGCTCCACATCACATGGATGGATCTATTGCCACACAAACGGATGACAAAAGGGACATCCAAAGAGGCTGCTAGTTGCCTGCCCAGTATCTATTTATACCTTATTTCTTATTAACAGAATCCCAATTTTGTTGAGAATGGCAATGGGACCAACTTTAAAGTAAATAAATAAATCTGTATTTCCCAGCCTCCCTTGCAAATGGGGTATCCACATAACTAAGTTTAATCAGTAAAACATAAGTTAACAAATAGTTCCTTTAAACAGGTCTGATTTAGCTAATGTATACCTTCTGTCCTTCCCTCTGCTTTCTTCTCCTTGTCAATTATACATAATAGCAGAGCTACAGAAACCATCTTAAGCCACAGGGCAACCTTGAAGATAAAAGCTATGGACTAAGGATAGCAGAGCAAAAGAAGACTGTCTAATACAGTGATGGCATTATGAGTCACTAACCCAGACTGGTACATACTGCCTAACAAAATGACTAAGAAAAAGAGAGAGACAGAGAGACTACATTTTAGAATAGTGTTTCTCAACCTTCTTTCTTTTACTACCCTCCTAAAGAGTCTTACTATACATTTTTCTCCACTAAATTTTCCCCCATTAAATTTAATACAAACAGACACACTGTATATCAGTAAATGTTCTGCATGTACATATGTGCTTTATACATGAGAAGAGTAAGATTACTTTTGTCCCCCAAGAATCAACTTTTGCCCCTTGGAAGCAATCTCACCCCCACTGAGAATATGTGCTATGGATCAGAGGAATAAGAGAACCCAGAATGCTAAACATTCATCCTGTCAGTCATCCTTTCCTGCAGGGTTTCTAAGAGAGATATGTGGAGGAAAGAAAAGGTCAGAGAGCTTTTGCCTCAAACCCCTACATATTCTCCTCTGAATCCTGGAAACATGGGTTGGACTGTATGGAACCCTCATCTGGCCTAGTTATGAGGCAGGCTTAAGGCCTAGTACCAAAAAAGGCTAAAAGGCCTCCTTTGCCCCTTTTCCATGAAGCCCATATATGAAACTCAGACCTTTGTACGTTGACACTATAGTGGGTAGGAAAGGCCCAAGTGTAGATGACCACACCTCATGAGAAGAAGCTAGGACAAGAGAACACTTATCCAATGACAAGGGGCAGGACTAGTGTAGGTAGCCACTTCAATTGACCCTGCCCCAAGACTGGACTTGGAGAAATATGACCCAATTACTGTCCTTGGTCCTGATTGTTTATTAGCAGTTCCTTGCAGGGGGCTGGAAGAAAAGAGTAGTAGACGGAAACTTCTATAGTCAATACTATGCTCATCTGTTTTCGCTCTTCCTAAGATGTTGGGGGAAAAATTAGGTATTTAACTTAAAGCCAAAAGAGTCAGTTTTTCCACTAAAAAATAATGGAAAGCCATAGCCTCCAACTTCAGTTCAGTTAAGTATCCAACTTCAGCTTAGGTCATAATGTCATGGTTGGTGAGTTCAAGCCCCCACAGGGCTCTGTGCTGACAGCTCAGAGACTGGAGCCTGCTTTGGATCCTGTGTCTCCCTCTCTCTCTGCCCCTCCCCTGCTTGCTCTCTCTTTCTCAAAAATAAAAAACATTAAAAAAAATTTTTTTTATAAAAAATAAAAAGAATGGGAAGCTGATTTTCTAATTATCAAAGAGGGATTTAACTAGATCCTTGGATCTAAATCTCCCTTAATACTCTAGAAGCCTCATCTATTATTTACCCAGGCATACCTTTTATTCCAAGAACATCAGGTTCCCAAGTGACTTCACACTAATTTCAGGCCTTTATCTTGAGTCTTCTACCACAGAAGCCCTTCCCCAAGACATCACCTTTCTTTACCCATCTCACTCTAAAGACAGAAACCTCAGACCTTTCGTACTTGTACACTACAGTGCCTTCAAGAAAGCATTTCGTGAAATGTTAATATATTTAAATGTTTCACCCTCTTTATTCCAAGGTACCATGAACCCCCATCACATCCCCTCCCCTAGAGAAGCTATCCTAGGACAAGGACCTCATTTCTAAAAGGCCAGTGTTTGGCACAACACTTGACACAAATAAAGTCATCATTATAGGAATTAAAACTGTGAATTTCTTGGGAAGACAAATTTTAAGAATTAAAAAATAAATATGCAAACATTTATAGTTAAAGATATAGGTATCATGTATGTGATCTATTCTTTTATTTTTTTACCTGAAAAAGATTTTCTTTTGTCTATTTAGTTGATTCTTTTTTCTGTGATCCTGTACCATTGACTTGAAATTTTAAAGATCAAAGGAAAAAGGAAGAAGGAAAGGCACTTAATATCTAATAGATAGATATCTAATAATATCTAATAAATAGATTCATATATATTTATAACATACATATTATAAATATTTAGCTATTTCTTATCTTAAAGGTTACCCTTGAAATGATATTCCCAATGAAAGGTTCAGAAATATATGTTTAATAGCTCCAAGTCCTAAAATGTACTAAAGGTAGCCAGTGGAAACACATAACAGAGTCCAATAAATTCTTGCTTACTACTTAATACATCCAGCTGACTAAAGAAGGCATATTGATGAGTAAACTTAAAGAATTACTTTCTCTATCTACACCTCTCTGAGTACAGCAATTAAACTATATCACCCAGTTGTATATATGAAGAATAATATGTAAACTACACATCCACCAACAATCGGTAAACTGATAGTGTGTGAATGAAAAGACACTTTATTTACAGTCCAAACTACCTGTTGTGCTAAAATGATTGGGGTGGCTCCCTGTTTGTTCAGAGTGGAGAGCATCACAAAGCACATTTGCCTCAGCAGCAATGTTTTCTCTTTCTCCTGAGACCTAGTAGCATGCTTTATAAACAAGCACAGAAGCTTTTGAAAATTTAAGAAGTCCAAAGGAAAACAGGCCATTAGGTTGAAAATAAAATAATCAAGACTGGCAGGATCTACTAATAAATTATGGCCATGAGAGTTTAAGATAGTATTTAACATGGGAAACAGAACAAAGAAATATTAACTCTATTCAAATTTGAATTTCCCTACCTTTACTAGAATTTTATTAGATAAATATGTAATATTTCTATCTGTGAAGAGCTTTTAAACATTTCTTTTCAGTAAAGCATGGTGGTTAAGAGCACAGATTCTAGCACTGAAATTCCTGGGTTTGAATTCAGGATCCACTACTCTTTGGCTCAGTTTCCTCATCTGTAAATTGCAGGTAGGTTGGGGATAGAATAATAGGAATAATACAATCCTTTATCTTTGGGTGCACTGTGACATGCAACTCAAATTTTCTTCAGATTTAAGAAAGGTAAAATGAGGTCTGAAGCTTAAGCTGTGTAATGGAATCTGACTCAGCACCTGGAATCAAACATACTATTTCTGTAGCAAAACAAATGAATATTCACAGTAATAGAAATAAAAGCACACCATGAATAGCCTCACATCAATCAGGTCAAGTTTGCCAGTAAATGGGTTCAGGTCAATATAAGTTTTGCCAAATGAGTTACAAAAATAATACTTAATTTTCAGATAATTTTGCATTCTGAAATTGTAGACAAGAAGACTGAAGTACATACTAGGCACATAGTATGTGGTCAAAAATTTCAGCTGCCATCATCATCATCACCGTCATCATTAGGATTTTTAGAAGAAATAGTAGTAAGTTATGCTGATATTTATTTAATTAATTAATTACACAAATTTGTTTCAGAATATATCTCCATAGTAACAAGTAGTGATTATCTTTGGCTAGCCATAAGCATGTGACTTTAGGGCAAGCTAGATCTAGTTTTTCATAGTGTATCTAAAGTTTTGAGTGATATGAAAAGGAAACTATATCAAAATAAACACCTGTAACTTTAACTTTCTCAACTACTTCCTAGAAAGTCATCAGCTACCTAAAGGCTTCATTGTCTAAGAACCCTCACCACTGTTCTACTGCTTTTCATGAGAAAGGTTAATACAAAACAAGGAATGAAAGCTTAAACCAACAAAAGAATCAACACACATTCCAACCACAGTGTGCTCAATTCAAATACAGAATGAAATGAACCCCCTGGCATCTAGAGTATTCACACAAGCGTGTGGCAAGTGTTATTTCTAGCCACTTAAAAGCACCAGTGAAAAGAGCTCAAATACTTAGAAAAGAAAAGATCTCCAATCCCATGAGGAGAGGCATTTATTAGCACTTAATGGCCCTCTTTCATTGCCTTTCCACTGACGCATCTCTAATTGTTCCAATTATAATTTCAAGTAACAAAACCAATAATGGTAAAAGCCTATAGTTCAGTGTATGCATTGTGAAAAAAAAGGTCTTTAACAGCACAAAGCAGATATAAAAGTATATGACAACATCGAATCTGGCCAGGCAATGTCACAATAAATAGAGAAAGGAGGTGGTATAAAATGAGCATTGGTCAAGAAACCAGTTTAAGTTCCAGCTGTGACCTCAACAGGCCATTTAATCTATAAGACTCAGTTTCTACATCATTAAAATGTGAGGACTAAACTAATGTCTTCCGATGCCTCTGCCACTCCCAAAATTCTATTAATCCCTGAATGCTAGAAGTAAATCAAGATACACAGAATCTAATCTCACCACTGGCTTTCTAAGCAATCTAAGGCTTCTTGTTTTTACTTCCATAACTGGGAATGTTAGTATCCAGTTTAAGTCCAGTGAATGTAAGGACTATGTCTTATATACTCCCCACTACCGTGCATGGCACATAGCAGGTACTAAACATATTAAAGAGAAGAAGAAAAAGGGAGGCAGGCAGGAAACAAGAAGGCACAAAGACACAAAGCCAGGAAGGCGAGACGAAATTGGTTTACTAATTTAATCTGGCTACAGCACTGCACATAAGAGTGATGGGGCTTGGGGGTGATGGTGGGAGTTCAGAGCTGACACCCAAGAAAGAATCCTTGAAGACATCTTTGGTGCAAAAAGGTGATTGTATTAAAACACGGGAACAGGACCTGTGGGCAGAAAGAGCTGCACTGGTGTTAAGAGTGACTGATTATATACCTTCAGGTTGGGAGGGGGTTAGGAACAGCATAAGTCTTTAAAGAATTTTGGAAGCAAGGTTTCCAGGACCTTGAGGGGCTAACTGTTGTTAGGAAAACGTCATTCATTACTGCTTAGTAAAACCTCAGTCATGAGACCCTTCAGATGTATATCAGGGGCCATATGCTTGGAGTATAATTGCCAACATATACTTGGGGGTTAAAGATGAAAGAGGTCTGAAAAGGAATTTTTATGTGTTTAAGGAGACTCACAGGATCCTGGTGGGGGTCAGGATAATGTTAAGCCAAGATCCCCTTTTGCCCCCAGCAAAGTGTCATCATCAAGGCAGCTGAGTTCCTAGAGGAAGGTCACTCTGCCTGTTTCAAGGACTTGTCACTGGGCTGTAGGCAGTAAGGGAGTTTAATTTTTCATTTGCCTTTGCATCCCACATCACCACTGCAAGCACTTAAACCCCCTTACATCTTGATGAGGATGATATTAGGGCTCCAGGAAACAGAGTCTATAGGTTTCTAGAGATTAGGCTATGGATAAGATTGCATTTTTCTTGCAATTTACTAAGTTATCCATGAACTGAAGGAGACTCCTGTTGTGCATGACTGTGATCTCTGTCAGTCAATCATTTGCTTTCTTTCCTTTCCCCTGTTCTTGGGCAGCCAGGAGTGTCTGAGGAACATCATACATATCCTGCCTTGGGGGGTGGGGGTGATGCTTTTAGCCTGTACTTTGCCCTCAGCTTGCCCCAGCTTCCCTCCTCAAGAGGACAGTGATGAAAGACAGCTTGAAATATGGGTTTCCTGCTTTTAAGAAAGAGCATATTAGGAAATTTCAAATTCAGAGAATATTATTATATTAAAGAATATTACAGTTATAATATCTATTAAATGTTTTCTGTCCTCAGAAATTAAGATGCTAAAAAACAAATGTGTGATATATTATGCAGGCTTACATATTAATTATTGTCATACTTTAAGAATGGAGAAAGCATAAATTATATTTTCTATTCTTGAATATTTTCCTCATTGTTAGTATTTAATATTAATACAGGTAAAAAAAAAATAAACACCAATCAATTAAAAATGAAAATACTGAGATTTGGAAGTGAGAGAGGAAAAGATAGAAATCTCTGGATAAAAACCAATTTTCTTTTTTTTTTAATTTTTTTAAATGTTTATTTATCTTTGAGAAAGGGAGAGAGAGTATGCAAGCCAGAGAGGGTCAGAGAGAGAGGCAGAGAGAGGATCCAAAGCAGGCTCTGCTGTCAGCACGGACCTCAATGTGGGGCTCAAACCCACGAACAGCAAGATCATGACGTGAGCCGAAGTCAGATGCTTAACCAACTGAGCCACCCAGGCACTCTGAAAAGCAGCATTTCTAACACAAGATTTCAAACATTAGCAAACAACATTAACAAAATAGCAGCACTTTAAATTAATTATATATTTATGAAACTAAATCTATACTACTTTTGTTAACCTGAACATGAATACTGTAAATATTCACTAATAGCCATAGGTCAATAGTCAAAAGTAGAGTGTAATTTCAGTTGTCATTGCCCACAGTTTATATTTTCATGAAGTTAACATATAAGATTCATATCCTATCTCCTGAGTCAATGAGATCTGAGATACAATAGACCAATATTTTTTTAAAATATGGGATGTGACCAATAAATAGATCATGAAATCAATTTTGTAGATCATGACTAATATAGTTTTTATAGTAAAAAGGAATAGAATTCCATGCAAAATATCTGAGCATATCACATGTGGAAATGTTAATTATTTCATAAAACTTCTGTTTGTTTTATAAACATGCAGTGGTTCGGGGCGCCTGGGTGGCGCAGTCGGTTAAGCGTCCGACTTCAGCCAGGTCGCGATCTCGCGGTCCGGGAGTTCGAGCCCCGCGTCAGGCTCTGGGCTGATGGCTCGGAGCCTGGAGCCTGTTTCCGATTCTGTGTCTCCCTCTCTCTCTGCCCCTCCCCCGTTCATGCTCTGTCTCTCTCTGTCCCAAAAATAAATAAAAACGTTGAAAAAAAAAATTAAACATGCAGTGGTTCAAAATGTAAAATATATTTCTTACAACGAGATACAGTCAATGTTTGAGAAACACTAGGTGAGTCTTCCCCATTCCATGTAAGATTGTTTGTAGTATTTTAGATATATTATAATTTTGTACTTCAATATAAAAAAATTGTTATCATTTAATATAGAAGCAGAGAATTTTAGAGTCTTAAAGAGTTTTATCAAGAGCTTGAAAATCCTAGATTATTGTATTTTAAGTCCCACAGGGGTGCAGTTTTAAATAGTGGATTAGTATAGGGCTCAATGAAAAAAAATGAGATTTGAGCAATGACTTGAAGGGGTGAGTGAATTAGCAGATATGAGAGATATGAGAGATATGTGCCTGGCATGCTAGAAAGAAAGGAACAAAGGGAAGAAATCAAAGATTAGGTTAGAGGGAGAAAGAGGGGCCACTGTAAGGATTCTGGCTTTTCTCTATGTGAAATGGTGAGCTACTGATCTCACTTACATTCAAGAGGGAACAGACCTCATCATAATATAGGCCACATGTGACATACCCACAGCTAATACCATACTCAACAGTAAAAAGCTGAAAGCTTTTCCTCTAAGATCAGGAACAATAAAAGAATCCTTATTCTCCCCACTTTTATTCAACACAGTATTGGAAGTCCTAGCCACAGCAATTAGGCAAGAAAAGAAAAAAAGACATCCAAATTGGAAAGGAAAAGATAAAACTGTCACTATTAGCAGACGACATGATACCATATATATATATATATATATATATATATATATATATATAATCCTATAAACATTGGGGTGCATGTGCCCCTTCAAAACAACTAAAGTGTATTATGCTAAGCAAAATTAGTCAGAGAAAGACAAATATCATATGACTTCACTCATACATGGAATTTAAAATACAAAACAGATGAACATAAGGGAAGGGAAGCAAAAATAATATAAAAACAGGGAGGGAAACAAAACATAAGAGACTCTTAAATATAGAGAACAAACTGAGGGTTGCTGGAGGGGTTGTGGGAGATGGGATGGGCTAAATGAGCAAGAGACATTAAGGAGGACACTTGTTGGGATGAGCACTGGGTATTATATGTTCGGCATGAATCACTGGACTCTACTCCTGAAATCACTATTGCATTATATGCTAACTAACTTGGATGTAAATTAAAAATAAATAAATAATAAAAAATTAAAATAAGTAAAAAAAATGTTTAAGCCCTACAGACTTCACCAAAAAACTTTTAGAACTAAAAAATAAATTCAGTAAACTTGCAGGATACAAAATTAATACACAAACTCTATTGCGTTTCTGTATACTAATAACAAAATATCACAGAAAGAAATCAAGAAAATCCCATTTACAATTGCATCAAAAAGAATAAAATACCTTGGAATAAATTTAGGAGGTGAAAAACTATATTGAAAACAATAAAACATTGATGAAAGAAATTGAAGAAGATGCAAATAAGTGAAAAGGTATTATGTGCTTATGGATTGGAAGAATTAAAATTTGGGTCCATACTACCCAAAGCAATCTACAGAGACAATGCAATCCCTATCAAAATTCCAATGGCATTTTTCACAGAACTAGAACAAATAATTCTAAACTTTGTATGGAACCACAAAAGACCCTGAATAGCCAAAGAAATCTTGAGAAAAAAGCAAAGCTGGTGGCATCATAATCTCAGATTTCAAACTATATTACAAAACTACTGTAATCAAAACAGTATGGTATTGGCATAAAAACAGACACAAATATCAATGGAACAGAATAGATTATAAATAAATCTACACATATATGGTCAATTAATTTACAAACAGGAGGCAAGAATATGCAATGGGGTAAGGACAGTCTCTTCAATAAATGGTGTTGGGAAAGCTGGACAGCTACCTGCAAAAGAATGAAACCAGACCACTCTCTTACACCATACACAAAAGTTAACTCAAAATACATCAGACTCGAATGTAAGACCTGAAACCATAAAAATCCTAGAAGGAAACATAGGCGATACGTACGCTCTTTAACACTGGACTTAGAAATGTTTTTCTTGGATCTGACTCTAAAGACAAGAGAAACAAAAGCAAAAATAAACAAATGGGCCAACATCAAACTAAAACCAACAAATCAACAAAATGAAAAGGCAAACTACTGTATGGAGAATACATTTGCAAATCATACATCCAATAAGGGTTTAATATTCAAATATACAGAATTCATACAGCTCAGTAATAAAAAAAAAACAGTGAATCTGATTTTTAAAATGGGCAGAGGATCTCAATAGACATTTTTCAAAAAAAGACATACAGATGGCAAACAGACACATGAAAAGATGTTCAACATCACTATGCAACATAGAAATGCAAATCAAAACCACAATGAGATATCACCTCACACCTGTCAGAAGGGCAATTAGCAAAAAGACAAGTAAAAACAAGTATTAGCAAGGATATAGAGAAAAGGGAACCCTTGAGCACTGTTGGTGGGAATGTAAACTGGTGCAGTCACTATAGAAAACAATATGGAGGTTCTTCAAAAAACTAAAAATAGAACTACCACATGATCCAGCAATTCCACTTCTGGCTATCTACCCAAAGAAAACAAAAATGCTAATTTAAAAAGAGAAATGTACCCCTGTGATCATTGCAGCATTATTTACAATAGCCAGGACATGGAAGCAACCAAGGAATCCACTGATGGATGAATGGATAAAGAAGATGTGTGTGTGTGTGTGTGTGTGTGTGTGTGTGTGTGTGTGTATGATAAAACAGTACTCAGCTATAAAAAGGAATGAAATCTTGCTGTTTGCAGCAGTATGTATGGACCTTGAGATTATTATGCTAAGTGAAATAAGTCAGAAAGAGAAAAGCAAATACCACATGATTTCACTTACACTCTATGTGGAATCCAAAAAATAAAATAAACAAAACAAAACCCAGATTTAATAGATACAAAGAACATATTGGTGGTTGCCAGAGAGGAGGAATATGGGGGGTTAAAATGAGTGTATGAGACCAAGAATACAAACTTCCACTTAGAAAATAAACAAGTCATGGAGATGTAATGTACAGCATGGGGAATACAGTCAATAATATTGAATTAACTTTGGTGATGAATGGTAACTAGACTTACTGAAGCAATCATTTTCCTTTTTATAATAGTATAATATATTAAAATATAATTATTTTATTTTATTTTAGAGAGACAACAAGTGAGTGGGGGAAAGGGGCAGAGAGAGAGAGAGAGAGAGAGAGAGAGAGAGATCTCAAGCAGGCTCCTCACTCAGAGCAGAGCCCAACAAAGGGCTCAATCTCACGACTGCAAGATCATGACCTGAGCTAAAATCAAGAGTTGGATGCTTAACAGGTGTACGAGGCAATCATAATTTCAATGTATGTGTACAAAGGTCGAGTCACTATGTTGAGCACTTGAAACTAATAATACTGTACGTCAATTATATTTCAATTAAAAAATAAATAAAAATAAAAGGATTACTTTGACTACTACAAATAAACTGTAGGAGTCAAAGATGGAAGGAGGAAAAACAGGAGATGTTAGACTAATAGACGCAAAATATGGAGACTTGGACCAGGGTCATAGTGACAGAAGTAGTGAAAGGTGGTCAAATTTGGGGCATAGTTAAAAATAGAGCTCACCCGGAAATAGTTCTGCCTTGCAGCACAATGTGGTAGGATATTTTTTGTTGTGTCCAGAAAGACTTGGGCTCAAATTCCAGCTCTGTCGCTCACTGAGTCTGTATTACCTTGGCTATTTTATTTCACCTCTCTAAATCTCAGAGTCTAGGTCTGTAAAATAAAAATAGTGTCACATGGAGCTCCTGGGTGGCTCGATCAGTTAAGTGTCCAACTCTTAATATTGGCTCAGGTCGTGATCTCGTGTTCATGAGATCAAGCTTGGGCTCCTTGCTGAGCATGGAGCCTGTTTGGGATTCTTTCTCTCCCTCTCTTTCTCTGCCCCTCCCCCCACTCATACTCTCCCACCACCTCAAAATAAATAAACAAAAAAAATTTTCAATGATTTTAAAAAATAGCATCACATACTCTAAAAAGTTGCTGAAAGGATTAAATAACATGTATAGAGAATATAGCAGGACTTCAATAAATGTGAGCTGCTTTTCTTCCTTCCTATTGTAATAATTTTGTTAGAGACATACTTAAAATACAGAAGGCCCAGGAAGTTACATCCACTGAACATTTCATGGAAATCAAGAATTTTTGATGAAAATGATAACTTTTACAATATAAATTATATATCTATAAAATAAAATAGATTTGTACATTCTTATTAAAAAACAAAAACAGAAGATTCAGGCTCATGCCGGATCCTTCACGTTGGAGGACATCAGCAATGAGATTCTGTACAAAAGTTTCTTGACAATCTGGTTCATCATTTCATTAGAAGACCACTTAATGGTAGAACATCAAGAACAGCTCTCAGGGGCAAGAGAGCCTGTTGGTCTCTGAAATGAAAAAAAAATGTTACTTAAAAAGAAGTTGTCCTAAAGAAGGACAACTTTACAGTGCAATTGAACTACAGTTCAATTTTTACAGTGCAATTGAACTACGGTTTTTCTTTACAGTGCAATTGAACTACAGTTATAAAATCTTAGTAATGTTTGACAAGCTACTTCACTCATTTCTTCAGCAAATCTTTGAAAGCTATGAGGTTGAAGGCACTGTAAAGATATTGAACAATCTAGAATAATCCTTTCCCTCAGAGGGTTCACAGTCTAGTACATCTACCCTTCATTCAACCATCACATACTGAAATCACACTCTACCTGCAAACTGAAGAGGTAGGTCACCTCCTAAAATTAAAAACTCTCTATTTCCAAAACAGCCCATTATATTTTCAGTCTTAAGACTCATGTTTTGACCCTTACAATTTACTTGTATCCATGTTGATTTTCCTGTCTGTGCAGCCTCTTCATTCTTCAATAAAATTAATTTTGTGTACCACTCCCAAGTTAAAATCAACTCGAAATACCTCCCTCACCTATTAAAAAGCTGCTTCTCAATAACCACCTCATTATGTTTAAAAGTCCTCCTCCTGATTGAAGATCTTCCCCTAAACCCAGCTCGCACTGAGTAAATGTTTTATGGCTATTCTCCTCCCTATCACATGCACCAAAAAATTAAAAATAAATCTCAGCTCCATCAAGACAGTTCTCCTTAGGGATCCTGCTTCCATGTATACCAGAGTCCCCTGCTCAAGGCTTTTGCAACTGTGGCTCTCCCTCCCTTAAATATCTTCTGTCTTCTTAATAAAAGTCATTTCATTCAACTCTCACAGTCTGTAATTTAAGCAAGGCAAGCATTATCTCTATATTGCAAATTAGGAAGCCAAGAATTATTTTTAGACTCCCTACTCTCTGCTTATTCAAAAAGGAGAGGTGATATTTGACATGAATTCTTAATAATGAGTAAGCATTTTCCAGGTGGTTAGACAAAGATGAGGACATTTTCAAGACGGATGCATAAAGGCCAGGAGGTATGAAAGAGAAGCACATATACATGAATGTATACATGTGTGTACGTACACATTCATATATGCACATAAGCTATGAATTGCTCCACTACACTCAGATCAAGAAATGTCACATCTTTTTGTTTCTCAAACTCAAACCAGTTTAGATTTCCAGGCCAACATTCATTCATATCAGTAAGAAATCTAGTATCACACACGTTTAAGGACTCTTCTTTCACCCTTTGATTTGTATCAGACCCCAAAGGTGATGCAATGAAGAAAAACATAGTCAAGGCCTTTAGTCAGTGGCCCATGGTGACCCCTGCAGGAGATGCTCATTGTTTATACCCTTGTGCCTTGCTGACTTAGCTCCTTTGGTGGCATCCAGTGCTTACCCTCCATGCCACCTTCCCCAGCCTCCATACCAAGTTAACCATGGGGACCTTCACAACGTATGTTCAGTCCTCCCTAGTACCAATATTACCACATTCACTTCAGAACCTCCAAGGCACTGCTTCAACTAGAGTACCAGCTTCAACTATCCATAAAAATGAACTGTCTCTGATTTCCTCTCCCTGGAGATTTCTTTTTTTCTCTGGGAGAAATCAGGCAATCTTCTAAAGACAACCAGCATTTCTTTCCCAACCTTTTAATAATAATGGGGTTCAGTTTTTCTCTCAAAGACTTTAGACATAGGATAGTCCTAAAAGCTTGTACCATGGAATCTAAGACCACAAAGAATGTTTACCTTCCTTGGGAATAAGGAGGATTCCATCTTTAGCAATGGAGTAGAGAGTCTCCCATTCCCAAGAACAGATTGTATGCTTCTTTCAATGATGAAGCACAAACATTAGTGTTGTATTTTCCTATCTTGCTACAGTAAATTCTTGATATGTTGCCCTGTTACATATATATCTAACTAATTTTTTTTATTTTTTGACTTTTTTTAATGTTTATTTTTTTTTTGAGTGGGGGGAGGGGCAGAGAGAGAGGGAGACACAGAATCCGAAGCAGGCTCCAGGCTCTGAGCTGACAGCACAGAGCCCCATGCAGGGCTTGAACCCACAAATTGTGAGATCATGACCTGAACTGAAGTCAGACACTTAACCAACTGAGCCACCCAGGCACCCCTTTATCTAACTAATTTTAAGTCTTTTTCACCAAAGAGATCACAGGCACCTGGTATAATTGTCACTGTAGGCATGCATAGTTGATTGTTATATAAGCCCAAATATATATTATATATATATTTGACAATCACAAACCAAACTGTCCTTAAGTATAGCTAGGTACAACAGATACAACAAAATTTATCGAATAGATATAAGGATTATCTTTTTAGTCCAGCATTAAAAGGCATCACATTATCTCTAATTAAAAATTAAGTCTGTGTTTCTGATAGATCCTAAACTTTGTCAATAAAATATTTTCCACAATTACTCTTCTACCAAGTACCAGTCTGTCACAATAAATGTAGGACCCACAAACCCAAGTCTAGTGGAGAAAGAATTCTAACTCTGAGATTATTTTGCTCACAGTAGAACATTTAAAACAATACAACATTTAAAAATTTCCAGCTATTACCTCTTTTTAAGCTCCCTTTTCTAACAGTATGCAACATGTCTACAAGTAAAATTTTTAAGTTCCAAGCTCACTTAAAACCTCTGATGAAAATGTCTTCTTCAATCAATTCCCACATCAACAAAGTGCTGCAATTAAAAGATAATGGATTACAAAGAAGAAAGAGTTTGGTCCTGACACTAGTTCTAGGGCCTTGAACAAGTTACTGAACCCCTTTTACCTGTTCTCTCATTTGTAAACAAGCAAAACAAAACAAAAAATAGCAATAGTATGCTGGCCTTCCTCCAGTATAGTTGTGTCATGTTTTATTAAATGAGACAGCACTTGGGAAAGCTCTGTAAAAACTGTAGCATGAAAAAAATGCAAGGCAGTATTATTGCCAACATCCATCTTGGAGCATAAATTTAACAAAAAAAGTTACCCCCAAACACAAGAAAATTCAGAAAGACAGAACCAAGTACAAAGGAAAAATCAACAATAAGTTGATTTTTAAGTTACAGTATTTGCTACTCTCCATTCTGGGACATCAAACTATATATATATATAAGACTTTTCTTAAAAATTGTCACATTATACATCTTGTTTCTCTCAGTGAGAATTTCTCTTTATGGTATTCCCCTATTTTTACCCCAGCTCAATCCTTTAAAGAAGTTTTCTTAACAGAACTGTTGTAGAAAATTTTCAGTCAAAACACAAAAAAACACAAGCACTTTTTACCAATAAGATACTTTTATATTCCCCTATCCCTGATAGACCCCTGAACCAATTGTTCCCTGTGAACCCAGTCACTGAACCAATTGTTGATAAAATAATCAGAGATTTAAGTCTTTGATCAATTAAAAAAAAAGGTTTCTCATCCTAACAAAGATTATCACTCCTGAACACACTTCCACAGAGTCAACAACATTCCAGGTCATTACTTTGATTTTAAGCCATTGTCCAGATTTCAGACTTTTACTTATAAGACAAAAACATTACTCAAGTCAGGAATTTTGGATCTTAGAAGGTTTCAAGGCTTGTCCTTCCTGAATGTCAACAGGGCTACTGCAATTCAGTAATGAGCATTTTTACTTCCAATGTACCATAGTCTGATTTTGTTCCCTGGCAATTCTAAAGTATAATTAAAATACTCATTTCTTTTAAGTGGTAAAAGAAATATAATGGAACTTGCATATTTGATTTTTAATCATTTCTATTTTAGATTACCATTTCAATTAAAGATATTAAATGGAAAGAACACTATATCTCAGAATAAAAGAGATGAATATTTGCTACTCCAAAGCTGATAAAATTAATGTAATCTTGAGGATCAAAGGACAGTCTGGGATAGGTTTTTTTTTAATTTTTAATGTTTATTTATTTTAAGAGAGAGCACAAGTGGGAGAGGAGCAGTGAGAGATGGAGAGAGAGAACCCCAAGAAGGCTCCACACTGTCAACACAGAACCCTATGTGAGGCTTGATCCCACAAACCGTGAGATCATGACCTGAGCCAATATCAAGAGTCACATGCTTAACTGACTGAGCCACCCAGGCACCCCATGATAGAGTTTTTTTAATCTTAAAAAACACTGACTATTTACTAACCTTTCTATGATCCCAGAAAGCAATAAAGACTTGGAATGTTTTTAAATGTGGTAGAAATATAAACTTGAACTGACAATATGAAGCTTCCTTGACATTCCCTTCATCTAGCACCAGGTTTTCTACACCAGCCACACATCACAGCTCTCTCTCAGCAATTTCTCTAAGAAACACTAACTCTTGGGCATCCTATACACAAATAATAACAGAGTGAGAAAGGCTTCAGCTAACCCTTTAAATGCCAAATTTTATTTTATTTTATTTTATTTTATTTTATTTTATTTTATTTTATTTTATTTTATTTTATTTTTTATTTTATTTTGAGAGAAAGAATCTCAAGCAGGTTCCTCACTGTCAGTGCAGAACCAGACACGGGGCTTGATCTCATGAACTGTGAGATCATTACCCGAGCTGAAATCAAGAGTTGGACGCTTAATCAACTAAGCCACCCAGATGCCCTGCCAAAATTTTATTTTAATGGAAAACTATAAAATATAATTAATATTTTCTTGTTGGCATTCTTAATACACAGTATATCAAGTATTAAACATCTCTTAATAAAGGCTTCATTTAAAACATCAATTATTATTACAGTAGGCTAAAACATAGTGATACCTACAGTGGATATTAAAGAGACCTGAAAACCCTGCACAAACTGTGAGCTTTTATTATTATTATTGTTATTATTATTATTATTATTATTATTATTATTATTATTATTGCTATTCCCTTAGGAGGCATTTACAAGGTGCCTGTCTTCTCCTTTGCTATCAGAGCATTAGGTGCTATCAGAGTATTCTCTGCCACCAGTGCACCTGCTCTTAACCACTCCTACTTGGTAGTGTGGGCGTCAAGGTCAGATGTAGGAAAGTTGTCTGGAACTGATGTGTTCTAGGCAACAGCCTGCATTGTTCACCTAAGGATAACCCAGAGGGACTTTGCTGTATTACCTTGGCTACTCACAGCCCATTTAATTCACCTAGGGTTATATGGAAAATCAAGGATGTAAAAAGCTTTCTGCAACATTATACACCATATTGTTAAACTGTCAAAATTATAAAATTGAAGACAAAAGCATTTTTTGAATTTCTGAGTTCCGGCCAGGTGAAGTGAAACAACAATAATGTCATCTTTTATACATGCACTGAACTCTCTCTATGTTTCAAAGCATTGACAATATACATATACTATGGCCTTCAGTTCTCCTCACAGTGAAGAAGCTAAGTAATGGCTCTTAGTACTCACCTGCTACAAGTGAAGAAAGAGACAAGGAGAGGCTAAGGGACTTGTGCCGTCACAGGAGTTCACTAGTGACAGAGCTGGGGCTATAGTTTGATATTCTGATACCCAGTCCTAAGCTTTTTCTAAAGAAAAAACTGCCTCCCAAAGAAGTTGCCTTACACATCAAGTTCTCCCTCTGGGGATCTGTACTACTTTCAAAGACCACATCCCTAATAGGTTAAAAGGAATATATCAAGAAATTTTATTCTCTACTTTTTTACAGAGGTTAATCAGTTTACATAAGGAAAGGAAGTATTTGTTTAGACCATAGGTTAAACTAGAGAGATGAAGGAAGTTGGGGTGAGAGGGAAAAATTAAAAGGCTCAGATTTTATATTTTGGGGGGCAAAAGAGAAAAAAGTAAAGACTTAGAAAGAGGATAACACTACAGGGGTGCCTATGTGGCTCAGTCTAAGCATCTGACTCCTGATCTCACCTCGGGTCTTGGATCTCAGGGTCATGAGTTCTGCATTGGGCTCTGTGCTGGACATGAAGCCTACTTAAAAAAAAAAAAGAGGGTTGGGGGGGACGCCTGGGTAGCTCAGTCGATTGAGGATCCGACTGCAACTCAGGTCAGGATCTCTCAGTTTGTGGGTTCGAGCCCCACAATGGGCTCTGTGCTGACGGCCTGGAACCTATTTTGGATTCTCTTTCCCTCTCTCTCTGTCCCTCCCCCACTCACACTCTGTCTCTCTCTCAAAAATAAATAAACGTTAAAATTAAAAAGAAAGAAAGAACGAAAGAAAGAAAAGGAAGGAAGAAAAGGAAGGAAGAGAGGGAAGAGAGAGGGGAGGGAGGATAACCTTACAAATGCACACAGACAGAGTTAAAAGCCCACTTAGAATAGAGTCTGCGTGCTGGTATATATCCATGTAACATCACTCTGACAGCTTTGAAAGTAAGATCTTTGTAGTTATGCATTTGTGCTCAGGACCCCCTGCCTTCCTGCCTGCTCTGAGACCTCCTTGCCGCCATTTACATCCTCTCAGACTCTCTCCCACATTTTCAACCTCCCCTCTTATGTGGCTCTTAGAAGAGTATTCCAGTTCTCCATTCTTGGGGGGGGAAATAAGCAAGGAAATGACCACCCCTCTCTTCCTCCATTCCTCGTTTCTCTCACCCCCTCCCACTCACTCTCACCCCCTCCCACTCACTCTCACCCCTCACTGCCTCCCTACAGCCAGGTTTCCTAAAAGAGGATTCTAAAATCATGCGTCCTTGACTTCTAACATATGCCTCCACCACTAAAATGTAGGCCAATCTCCTACTTTCCCCTTGAAGTTGCCCTCACCAAGATCAATGATGACCTTCTTATTTCTAAAAGCAATGGTACTCTGAGAATTGATCTTCCTTCTTCTTTCAGCAAATCTGATATTGCTGACCTCTCTCTCCTCTCCTCTCCTGATGCCTTTTCAGCTAACCTCCCTCCCTCTACCCCCTCCCACTTTTCCTCCCTCTCTTCCTTCTCAGTGTCTTCCCTTGTCTACTCCTTAGGTCTTTATCAGCCATCTTCTCACTCTACATGTTCTCCCTTGGTGGTTTCATACACTCCCTGCTACTGGCTGCCACTCATGAATCTGCAGTCCTAATCTCTCTTCTGAGCTCCAGACTATTACTTGTTATAACGATATATCACGAACACCCCAAACTCATCCTGTCTCAATCTGTTCCTCCTTGTTTTTTGTTGTGGATTTTTTTCTCCTATAATAGTGAATGGCACCACCAACTAAGTAAAAATCTGGAAGTTCTCCTCGATTTCCTCCTCAACCTCTTTGTCTATATCAAGCCCTCATAAAGTATTTATTGCCAATCTTCCTCCATTTGGCAGTCTCTGCTTTTTCTGTACACTGAACTCTTTGTAGTGCCCTGCAGATTCCATCTTCTTTCTTGCACCCTTGCCTTCTTGCAATTTCCTCTACCTGGAGTACCCTTCCCCTTGCTCACATGTCCTTCAAGACTCAGCTCAGCTATCAGCTCCTACAAGACTTCTGTTACTCTGCCTAGCCTGAGCTATGATACCCCTACTCCGAACTCCATAATATTCGTAGAAACCTATATTATAGAGCCAGCTATGATATGCTTGTCCATTTTCCATCTTCCCAACCACTCTGTCAACTCCCAGAAAGCAGGAACCATGTCTAATGCATCCTCACGTGTCCAAATTTTAATATAATTCCTGGTACATCACAGGCCTTCAATTAATGTTCAATGAATTAATGAATAAAAAATCAAACCTGGGTATCTTCCATTGTCCACATTTCTGTGCTTCCTGTCATTTGTTATGATTATCAAAATCCTACCCATTCTTTATTGTCCCAAATATTTCATTTATGAAGCCATCCCTGATTCCCACCCCACTCTCTTACTTCTCACATCTCTTATGGTGATTAACTGCAATGCAAAGTAGACAAAGAAAGATGAGCACTCACTTGTCTATTCTGCTACTGTTCTGCTATAGAAGGCTCGAAGTAAAGGATAATTACTTTATCTTTTAGTTGCCTTAAAACCGGGGCTTTGCTTACTTTAGAGGAAGGCACATTCACATTTGAAAGAAACCAAAAGCAACACACTAGCAAAAACCTCCTCTGCACTAAAACTCAGCAGCATCTCACAATAGAGCTTTCAAAAGGAGTTACAGATCCTGTGTGTAGTGCTGCTTACGAGCCATCACATGGCAGCAGCGGGGACGGCACACCAGCACCAAACCCGAGACAAAGAGCAGAGATGAAGCCCGCTCTGTTCCTGCTGACGCTTACTGAGGCCACTGCTCTCTCAGCCGGGCTAATGACACACAGGCCCAGGCCAGCCCACCGCCCAGCTAGGCAAGCGGGCAGAGAAGCAGTCCAGAGCAGTGGTTCCCAGCCTTTGAGGGCTCTGCTGCCCTACTTCACTTTACCTTCAAATACACCTCTCATTACCCCCTTCTCCTAAAAAGTGAATAGCACGAAATCCTCTTCAACTAACAAAAGTTAAAATGAAATTGTGATTGAAAATAATACATTAGTCCCTCCCTTACCCGCAGGGAATACACTCCAAGACTCCCAGTGAACGCCTGAAGCTATGGATAGTATGGGACCCTATATATATACTGTTTTCTTACACATACATACCTATGATAAAATTTAACTTATAAATTAGGCACAATAAGAGATTAACAACAATAAGCAGTGACACAGTAGAATAATTATAACAACATACTATAATAAAAGTTATGTGAATGTGCCCTTTGTACTGTACTCACCCTTCTTCCTGTGATGATGTGAGATGATAAAATGTCTACATGACGAGATGAAGAATGTGAATGATGCAGGTATTGTGACGTAGCATTAGGCTACTATTGACCTTCTGATCTGTCAGAAGAAGGATCATTTGCTTCAAGACCACAGGTGACTGTAGGTAACGTAAACCACAGAAGCGAAGCCGTGGAAAAGGGACAAACAGCCACAAAGAGGGGACCCATCATACAAGGGAACACTAGTAATCATTAAGAAGGGTGTAAAAGAATAGTTAATAACATGAAAAAAAATCACTCTACTATTAAGTGAAAAATCAAACCAACAAACCTAAATGTACAATATATCTAATACATATATACATTACATTTTTAAATCATATAGCACAACAGTATGATGCGATGTAACATAAGATAAATCTCTGCCTATTAAAAGTGGTTGCCTTCTATGTGACTAGATTATGGGTGATTTTTATCTTCTTATCATTTTATCTGTGTTTTCTAAATATTCTTTAATGAATATGTATTTCTTTAATAGGGAAAAACAGGTTTCTGAAAATTAAATGGGCATCTCTTGATTAATTTCTATAAATCTCTAAACCTTCGTAAGTATATTCCATGTTTTATTTATATCCTAAAGACTTAAAATAGTTTTTTTTTTAATCTCAGTCTTGCTGGATCTTACACATGTTGGTGCCAGATTTGTAAGATCACTAGGTCCACAAAATGTCATGGTATATTCAATAAAATGCTTACTTGTAAGACATGGTTCAAAATGAAAACAATAATAAGAAATGTACTGATTTTAAAATAATTTCTTATTCAGAAAAAAGGTTGTAACAAAGTCAGAAAACCAAGGTTTAATTTTACCACTGGCCAATTGGAACAAAGATCATCTATAAAATGTAGAAAATGCCAGATTGTTAACATTAAAGGAAGTTCCTGCCAGATGTTAGATTCTATACATCTTCACATTAATGAATTAGATGATTTGAAAAGATTCATTTATTATTCATTTAGCAGATATTTATTAAGCATTCACTATGGAGTAGCATGTGCTAATTTAGGTTTTCAACCAAAGAAGCAATTCTCCACAGCATTTCCCTTACTTAGAATCAAAAGACTGACAAGAGATAGACATGATTATTCACTACTGTCAAATCTCTGACATCTGTTCTACGCATTAAAGGTCTACCCTTAAAAAAATAAGAGGTAAAAAAATAAGTAATAATAAAGGTCTACCTTTGACATCTGTAGAATAGGATAATAGCTTAAATTGTTTAAGAAAAAGAACTCTTCAAATAAAGGACTGGGGGGAGAAGCTTATATTAATTAGAGAAAGGAACAGAGTATGAAATTTAAATTAAACATTTGGAGGGGGCAAAACAAATCCTACTTCATGAAAGTCTTATTTGTTCTTTCTTTGTTCATCTTTAATGTACAGACTTGACAAAATAAAAAAGGTGGCAACTTTACATCCACTGCCATGTTTTTTTTTTGTTGTTTTTGTTTTGTTTTGTTTTTCAAACTAATAAAATTCAGCAGTCTGGGAGCCACAGGTTTCAAGAGCATTTCGGCCACAGACAAGAGGGCTAATCCACAACCTAGAACTTTGTCGCTAACACAATGTTGCACATATTGAAATGCTCAAAAAATATTTGTTCAATGAAGATGTAGCCCTGTTTCATAAAGAAGGTGCGGCTTGGGGATGACTCTAAGATGGCCCAAAAGAACTAAGAAGATTTGAAAATGAATTAAATGAAGCAATACATTACAGTAGAATTAAGAGAGGTTGGCCCTTAATAAAGAGTAAGATTTCCCTACACTGCCTACTAGTTTTTAATTCATCATTAACACTGCCTAAAATCCTAACACTGGGTAGAATATATTTGGATGAATATCTATTCTTCTTTGAAAATATAAATAATCTAGAAAGGATTAAGGAACATAACCTTTTAACATGAATATTGTATCAGAAAAATTATAGGAATTTTATCATAGTGTTTACTAAATATATAAAATATAATTATGTATTTAAGATTATCAGATATCTTTATGGCAACTTAAAACTTACTTAAGTTTTAGCCACTTTATGTACTTGCCTGTAAATAATATACTGGCTTACATTTCAAATTATATTAGATTGAATCACCAAAAACTGATGGATTTTTTAGTCAAAAATGGTCAAAAATTAAACAATTAAAAATAATTAGGGGTATATGACACCATAGCAATAAATACATGACACTGTGCATTGTCAAAACCTATAAAACTTTACAGCAAAAAGAGTGAACCTGAATGCATACCTTTTTTTAATCATTAATGGTCCCAGAATGGAAGGCAGAATGTGACAAAAGAGTCTATCTGTATTACAAATGTGTGAAACAATCTCACTGAAAGGTGGAAAGGGGAAATGAGTGAAAGCTGAAAGACCAAAGGCAAAAAGGAATTATATATAATCACTGTACTGTAGCTGAGAAAGCTGTAACCTCCCAGGGATACAAGTTAACAATTCTGTTACTGCTATACATGTGTCCTGGATGAACAGTGAAGTAAAGAAACGGACGGCATGAGCCAAGTTTCTTAATGTTGGAATGAGAAGTTATAGATAAGCAAGAACAGTAGGCTAGAATTACCCATGTGATAATAGGTTAGAGTTGGAGATATCAATATGAACTCACGCTTAATTTAACATATAGATGTCATATACAGAAATATTTATACATATGTATATACACTCAGATTAGTATACACACATATATATTCCTGCTCAGTCAGCTGAGAGGGCCTAGAAGTAACTACATACCACTAGCAATGATTATACCATCTGGATTTTGGTTTCTTTTTTTAATTTTTTGAAATATTTTTATTTTTGAGAGAGACAGACAGACAGAGTGCAAGCAGGGAGGGGCAGACAGAGAGAGAGAGACAGAATCTGAAGCAGCCTCCAGGCCCGGAGCTGTCAGTACAGAGCCTGACACAGGGCCCCAACTCATGAACCGCAAGATCATGACCTGAGCTGAAGTTGGATGCTTAACCAACTAAGTTACGCAGGTGCCCCTGGATTTTGGTTTCTAATACTATTCTCCATAAAAGGAACCAGGGCTCCCTAGAGAAATTGCTGATTCTGGAACTAGGGCAGGAAATATAAAAGAAGATCCTGGAGCATCTTACAGTGACAGAAAGAAAGAGCTCAAAACATACATACACACACACACACACACACACACACACACACAATGATGGAAGTTTGTCAAAGGGATACAGGAGCCAAATGAAAGAACTCCTAAGGGAACAGTATGAGCAATAAAATAAAGTAGTGTTGGATTATAATCCAAAGTATAGAATACATATCCACAAGGGGTACCTGGGTGGCTTAGTCGGTTGGGTCTGACTCTTAGTTTTGGCTCAGGTCATGATCTCACAGTTCAAGGATTTCAGGCCCACTTTGGTCCTGTGCTGACAACATGGTGGCTGCTTGAGATTCTTTCTCTCCCTCTCCCTCACTCTCTGCCCCTCCCCCGCTCCCCTGCTCTCCCCTCCCCCACACCACCTCCCTGACTCCCTCCCTCCCCAGCGCAGACACTCTCAAAATAAATAAATAAACTTTTTAATAAATAAATAAATATCCACTAGTCCATTTTGATACAAATAAATTACCAAATAAATAAATAAATGGAGAAGAAGCAAATCTGCTCTGCAGAATTTCAAGTAATTTAGGTCAACAATCTACCTTCAGGGAAGAGGAGCAGAAATCCCACTCCTTAAGTATAGTTTGTGCATAGTGACTTCCTTCCAAAGAGTACAGTAGGAATAGGGACAAATCTGGCAAACAATACCTCGGTCAGATGCTAATGGTCAACATCAATACTAAGTCATGTCAATAGTACATACCTCCAGTATGATGGGCAATTTCCTTCTGTGGTCTTTCACCCAGGAAACATATAACTCCATGATAAACATCAGACAAATTCCAATTAAGAGAGATTCCACCAAATACCTGATCAGTACTCCTCAACTCTAACAATATCATCAAAAACAAGAGACATCTGATAAGTTGCCACAGTCAGAAGAGCCTAAACAGACATGACTAAATGGAGCGTGCTATGCTGGACGAGATCCCGGAATAGAAAAAGGCCATGGGGTAAGAGCCAAGGAAGTATAAATATAATATGAACTTAAAAAAAAAAAATATATATATATATATGTATGCATACTGGTTTGTTAATTGTAACAAATGTACCATACTCGTGTTAAGATTTTAATAATAGAGGAAATTGGGTATGGGGTATACATATGGGAGCCCTCTGTACTATGTCATTTTTCTATAAATCTAAAATTGTTCTAAAATTAAAAGATATTTAAAAGTAGTTTGGGAAGAGTTGAGATATCTACTGCATATGATGATTATCCAATATATACGTCCAGCCCTATCCCTAAGACCATATTTTGGCATCAACCACCTCCAGCTTGGGAAATGGGAAACTCTTACATCTTATGTTTTGGTCACTGCAGCCTTTTCACTTTGATATTCTTCCTCTCTTGGGTAGACTGTTGGTCATCCCAGCAGTTTGGATGCAAAACCAGAGAAAGTCAATTATACAGAAAGACTTTCAGAAACCAATGTATTTTTAAGAACCAGATTTTTCAACAACCACATGCAGTGACTTTCAGAAACTGTGTCCATCGTTATTTCAGAATGCATGACTGGTTTTGTTTTGTTTTTTGTTTTTTGTTTGTGTGTGTGTGTGTGTGTGTGTGTGTGTGTGTGCGCGCGCACATGCGCATGTTTTGCTGTTGTGATTAGTGCCTAACAATCAAGACCAAAAAGATTTATACACACCCTCTCCCAAATTGGGAGTTAGCACTATTCTAACATGAACTATGTCACCTCTATAAATCTCAAACTTATTTTGTAGAAATGGTGTCAAAAAAAAAAAAAAAGGACCAAGTTAATGATTTCTTTTTCCACTGGAAGTTGCTTATAAGTTAATTCAAGTGATACCTAAAACTTCATATGAACTCTTTAATTCAGAGAGTCAAGAAGTAGCTGACAGCCACTGTTCTAACTTTAAATATGTTATGTTAAATGCATATTTTAAAGCCAGTTTTACTACAGATAGTACCAAGTCCATTTGAAATAAATTTGATTATGTTTTATCTCTAGGAAAGCATCTGCTAGGTTTCTAGGAAAATGAATCAACTAGTCATTTGTTTCCACTTGGCCACAAATGCTACTTCTATATAAATTCATAGAATAAGTACTTCCATACAAGACTGAAAATAGCTTTAAAAAGCCAAATCTTAAAATAAAACTGAAAAACAGATTCACTGAACATTATTTTTAGCATCCCTCTTACAGTACAATATCAAACTAAGCTTTAAATATGGCCTCACAAAAGGGTTGGCTGCCAGGCTCTATTCTTCTCTTTTGAGGTGAGCTATAAAGAATTTGAACATAAAATGTAAATGAGAATGCACAGCCAAATAAATAGCTCATTTTAAGGTACTACATATCATATCAGCTTTGGAAGAGAAGTTTGATAAGGGATCCCCAGGCATTATAAGGTGCTCTTAATGTTCAATGCTCTCTCTTCCTCTGGTCCTGTAACTGATAGATCTCCACAATGAGAACAGATCCATGAACTGTATCCATGATCATCGTTTGGTTCATTCATCTTATTGCAAATAATTAGGGATGGTTTGTAGACTAGAGGCTGGTATACATGTAGTTTTTCTCATCGATTTTTTTCTTATCTCTTCATTCTTAGCATTCACTATCACCAGAAACTGCAACTGGTAAGTCCTACTCAGAGGAACACAAAACAAGGCTTAAACTAAGATCAGGATGGACTACAACACATGTAGACACTTACACAAGCACTGCAGCTACACTTGATATATTAAATAGTAATTCTCTTAAGAAAGACACTTAAACCCAAATGTTTCATCTGATGAATGTTCAGTCAATCTCTGCAATGTATTTCATATTTCTGGTGAAGAATAGGGGTTTTTTGGCAAAACTAAAAGGCAACCTACAGAATGGGAGAAGATATTTGCAAATGACATATCAGATAAAGGGTTAGTATCCAAAATCTAGAGAGAACTTATTAAACTCAACACCCAAAAAACAAATAATCCAGTGAAGAAATGGGCAAAAGACATGAATAGACACTTCTCTAGAGAAGACATCCAAATGGCCAACCGACACATGAAAAACTGCTCAACATCACTCATCATCAGGCAAATACAAATCAAAACCACAATGAGATACCACCTCACACCTGTCAGGATGGCTAACATTAACAACTCAGGCAACAACAGATGTTGGCGAGGATGCAGAGAAAGAGGATCTCTTTGGCACTGCTGGTGGGAATGCAAACTGGTGCAGCCACTCTGGAAAACAGTATGGAGGTTCCTCAAAAAATTAAAAATTAAAAGTAGAACTCCCCTACGATCCAGCAATTGCGCTACTAGGTATTTATCTAAGGGATACAGATGTACTGTTTCAAAGAGGCACATGCACCCCAATGTTTATAGCAGCACTATCAACAATAGCCAAAGTATGGAAAGAGCCCAAATGTCCATTGATGGATGAATGGATAAAGAAGATGTGGTATATATACACAATGGAGTATTACTCAGCAGTCAAAAAGAATGAAATCTTGCCGTTTGCAGCTACGTGGATGGATCTAGAGGGTATTATGCTAAGTGAAATTAGCCAGTCAAAGAAAGACAAGTATCAGATAACTTCACTCATATGTGGAATTTAAGATATAAAACAGATGAACATAAGAGGAGGGAAGCAAAAATAATATAAAAACAAGAAGGGGGACAAAATGTAAGAGACTGTTAAATGCAGAGAACAAACTGAGGGTTGCTGGAGGGGTTTTGGGAAGGGGATGGGCTAAATGGGTAAGGGGCATTAAGGAGGACACTGGTTGGGATGAGCACTGGGTGTTACACATAGGGGATGAATCACTGGATTCCACTCCTGAAATCATTATTTTACTATATGCTAACTAACTTGGATGTAAATAAATAAATAAATAAAAGAATAGTTTTTCTGTTTTTTCTTCTCTCTCTCTCTTTTTTTTTTTTTTTTTTTTGAGAGAGAGAGAGAAAGGGCACAAGTGAGCAAGGGGGAAAGAGGGAGAGAATCCCAAGAGGGGCAGAGAGAGAGAGGGAGAGAGGAGCAGGGCTCGTGTTTCTTACCTGAGGGGGGAGGGGTCCACTCACCCGATGCAGGGTGAGATCATGACCTGTGCCAAAGTCAGATGCTTAATGACTGAGCTACCCAGGAACCTCAATAAAGAATAGTTTTAAAGAGGTTTTTCATCTTCCCTAATCAGCAACTTTATCCTCTACTCTCTTCTCGAAGGAGTTTTAATTTTAAAAAAACAAACAAGAGTCCTTTCTCCTGTCTTAATGCAAGGTGAGGGCAAAGTATAGGCTAACAGCACTCCTCCCGCCACCCCATAGATATGTGTGATATTCCTTGGACACTCCTGGCTACCCAAGAACAAAGGAAAGGGGTTCAAGTGCTTGCCATGGTGATGTGGGAAACTAAGGCAAATAAAAAATTAAATTCCTTTACTGCCTACAGCTCACTGACAAGTCCTTGAAACCTGCAGACTGACCTCCCTCTAGGAGCTGAGCTGCCACCATGATAACACTTTGCTAGGGGCAAAAGAGAATCATTATCCTGGCCCCCCAGGAAACTGTAAGTCTACTTTTACATAAAAAAATTTTCTTTGGGGGCACCTGGCTGGCTCAGTCGGTAGAGCATGTAACTCTTGATCTCAGGTTGTAAGTTCGAGCCCCACCTCGAGTGTAGAGATTACTTAAAAACAAAATCTTAAAAAGGAGAGAGAGAACTACAGGCCAATATCTCTGATGAATACTGCAAAAATCCTCAACAAAATATTGTCAAATCAAATCCAACAATATGTTAAGAAATCATTCACCATAATCAAGTGGGATTTATTCCTTGGATGCAAGGGTAATTCAATATTTGTAAATCAGCATGATACAATACATCAATAAAAAATTTTCTTTGGAGGGGCTCCTGGGTAGCTCAGTTGGTTGAGCGTCCAACCTTGGCTAAGGTCATGATCTCACGGTTTGTGAATCTGAGCCCCACATTGGGCTCTGTGCTGACAGTTCAGAGCCTGAAGCTGCTTTGAATTCTGTGTCTCCCTCTCTCTCTGCCCCTCCCCTTCCGGATGCCGTGCACTCTCCTTCTCTCTCTCTCTCTCTTTCTCTCTCTCAAAAACTGAATAAAACATTTAAAAAAATTTTTTTAATTCCTTTGGAAACTTCCTTTATCTCAAGGAATATATGCTTGAGATATATGCTGGCAATCATACTCCAAGCTTATGGCCCCCTGATATACATCTGAAGGGTCTCATGACTGAGGTTTTACTAAATGGTAATAAAGAGCATTTTCCTAACCTACCCCCTCAAGGTCCTGGAAACCTTGCTTCCAAAATACCTTAAGAGACTTACTCTATCCCTAACCCCCTCCCAACCTAAGGATACGCAATCAGTTACCCACCACAACCCCAGTGCAGCAATTCCTGCCCAGGGGTCCTGTCCCATGCTTTAATAAAAATCACTTTTTTGTACCAAAGACATCTTCAAGAATTCTGTCTTGGCCGTCGGCTCTGGACCACCCCACCATCACCCCAAAACTTCATCATTTTCATAAACTTCAGCTAATTCTTGGGGCACCTGGGTGGCTCAGTCAGTTGGGCATCCAACTTCAGCTCAGGTCATGATCTTGCAGTCCATGATTCAAGCTCCGCGTAGGGCTCTGCACTGACAACTCAGAGCCTGGAGCCTGCTGCAGATTCTGTCTCCCTCTCTCTCTGCCCCTCCCCTGCTTGCACTCTGTTTTTCTCTCTCAAAAATAAAATCAAAACATAAAAAAAAATTTTTAATAAAAAAAAACCTTCAGCTAATTCTCAGTTTTAGTCTCCCCAAAACTATCCTATCTAAACTTTGATATGAATTCTTCTCCAGTCAGGAAGAAACTAGTAGTGACTGTTGTGGCTTTTGAATATATTGTTAGATACATATTTTAAAGCAATTCTACTAGAAGAAAGTCACCAACTACATTTTCAATAAATGCTTCTCCTGTATTCTTCCTTAGTTACATGTTCCTTCCTTGATATTTTGTATATTTTCTATGACCGTTGTTTTTTGTTGTTGTTTTTTTCTTAGAGCCCAAAGCCAAGCTTGTTCTCAGGACCCTGAGATCAAGACCTGAGCTGAGATCAAGAGTCAGACGCTTAACCAACTAAGCCACCCAGGCACTCCATATTTTCTGTGATCTTTGTGGTCAGAAAGTTGTCTAAATAGCTAGCTTTGTTATATAAACCACCTTGCTCATAAACATTTCTCTCCTGTTTAAATCATCTCATGAGTAAAACCATCAGAATTTCATTTTTTATTATCAACCATCTTCATAGGTCACAGTTCCTTTAAATACCCTTTTCTTTAAACTTCTTAAAATCTACTTTTTAAAAATGATAAACAGTACCACCTTGCCTTGACATTATAAATTCTAGCAAATTGGTGCAGCCGCTCTGGAAAGCAGTGTGGAGGTTCCTCAGAAAATTAAAAATAGACCTACCCTATGACCCAGCAATAGCACTGCTAGGAATTTATCCAAGGGATACAGGAGTACTGATGCATAGGGGCACCTGTATCCCAATGTTCATAGCAGCACTGTCAACAATAGCCAAATTATGGAAAGAGCCTAAATGTCCATCAACTGATGAATGGATTAAGAAATTGTGGTTTATATACACAATGGAATACTACGTGGCAATGAGAAAAAATGAAATATGGCCTTTTGTAGCAACGTGGATGGAACTGGAGAGTGTGATGCTAAGTGAAATAAGCCATACAGAGAAAGACAGATACCATATGGTTTCACTCTTATGTGGATCCTGAGAAACTTAACAGGAACCCATGGGGGAGGGGAAGGAAAAAAAAAAAAAAAGAGGTTAGAGTGGGAGAGAGCCAAAGCATAAGAGACTGTTAAAAACTGAGAACAAACTGAGGGTTGATGGGGGGTGGGAGGGAGGGGAGGGTGGGTGATGGGTATTGAGGAGGGCACCTTTTGGGATGAGCACTGGGTGTTGTATGGAAACCATTTTGACAATAAATTTCATATATAAAATTAAAAAAAATACAAAAAAAATAAAAATAAAAAAATAAAAAATAAAAAAAATATATATATAAATTCTAATAAGGTTACCTTTCCAAGAATTCCTTTTAAGGCCATATCACCAATACATTCTTTATTAGTCATTAAAAGATACAGCACTGTCATTCTCTCCACTGGCTTCTTCCATCTTCAAAGAGATGACACCATTGGCAAGATAAAAGAAGAATGCATCAGAAGCTCTGGCTTCATGCTAACTCATACCTGTGCAGGACTGCTTTCAAAATATTTTCAAGTGCATTATCACATTTGATTTCTCACAATAAACTTAGAAGTTTGGAAAGACGGGTGTTATCACTTGAAGGCTGAAAACAGTTAAATTATTTACTTAAGGCCACAGGCCAAATGGAAATTGACACATATTTGGCTGTCCTTCCCATTATAATGCCTTCCTCTTCTTTTAGCAGAATCAGACTTCCAGTCAGTAACAGGATGGTAGAAGTTCCAGGTACCTATTATTTCTTGCATCTATGCCAGTTTTACAATCTATATTAAGAACTCTTAATTGTTTCTAATAGCTACAGAATTTGTTCTCTGGGGAAGTGATGTTATTTCCCCATCCACCAAGAAAAATGCATTTCATATGACCTTGCTTTTATTCCCAGCTCTACTATCTTTTCACTGTATAACTCTGGGAACTGGCTTCAAACTCAACTGCAAATATAACATTACTGTACTTTTTCACATTTCACAAGCAAATTTTTTTCTTAATCATAAAGAAAAACAAAAATTCCTCTACATCTTAACATATAATGATAATAACCAGCCAACTTCTAACTATGGAAAATATAATAAAAAAATGAATACTAGAGAGTAGAAGATAACCAAGAATTTCTTGACCATATGAGTATTAAAATAGAAGACAGGTCACAGAGAGCATAATGGAATCATAGCCCTTTTTGACCTCTAAAAATTAATCAGATTGTAAATATTGGTTGTATATATACCCTAAAGGTTCCATTTGTATCCTTGGGAAAAAAAAGAAAATGGGAAAAAACTACATAACAGATGACACCTTAAAATCACAATTTGGTTATAAAAAATTAGCAGAGAATGAAATAAATCTTAAATCTTTTCTAATATTGACAGGACACATACACATTTGTATATCTGGGGGTTACATAAATGTTTTTATAAATTATCAAAGTAATCTCAAAATACAGTAGAAATCTTGTGAAAGAATCATGTATTTAACCTATTTAACCAAGTAAATAAAGCACCACAAAAATAAATACAAGATTTACCTTTTTTATGGATCCCACAATTCACTGGGGAAAGATCCATAAAGAATTCAATGATTGTTACAGCATAGGGAATATAGTCCCTGGAACTGTAATAGCATTGTAGTAATAGCACTGCATGGTGACAGATGGTAGTTGATAAGAACAAAGGCAAGAGAAATGTAGATAAAATTAAATTTCCTTACAACTTGCAGCCAATTGAAATGTACTTGAGACACACTGAGTGACATTCCTCAAGGGAACTCACAACTGCCCTAATGTTAATGCTTTGCTAGAGGCAAGAAGCAACCTCAGCTAGACAATAGTCAGACCTCCAGGATCCTGTACATAAATCTTCTTTAACATATCAAAATCCTTTCGGAAACTTATCTCTGCTCCTCCAACTTAAAGGTATATAATCAATTGTTCCTCATAATCCACCCCCCCCCAACTCTTTCTGCCTACTGTCCTGTCCTGGTGCTTTAATAAAAATGCCTTTTCGCACTGAAATCAAGAGTTCTTTCTTGACAGTTCCCTCCCAGTCCCACATCACATCAGTAGCTACACTTGTGGTGAGCATAGCATAACATATAGAATTGTTGAATCACTATGTTCTCTACCTGAAACTAATGTAACATTGTGTTTCAACTATGTTAAGAAGAGAAGATTTTGCTAAGGTGTTATACCCTGACAATAATCAAAGAACTTTTAAAAAGGCTAAGAATTGGCTTCTAAGTTTATGCATCCATGAAAACTATAGAAAACCTTTTAAATATTACATGTAAACAAAATTTTAAGAGATTCAGCCTCCAGAAAATATACCCCATACAAACAGAGAAGGAACATTCTCTGTATTTAGAAGTAATCGTCACTAGTTCAGGGATATTACGGTCCTTGGTTCCAATTACAGTGTGTGCTTGGATAAGAAAACTTTCACCCGAATATCCTTATTTTTTAAATGAGGGTGTAGGATTATTTCTAAAGTCCTAATATCTCTAAAATCCTGTGACTCCAGGAATAACAGCACAAGTCTACTAGCCTGAATGTAATAAGTTTAGATCTCCAGCAGGAAATATGAAGTTCACTTGTCCACAACCCACAGGTAATTGGGTTTTCCCTCACAGCAATAACATCTCCAGTAATTCAATTACCTGATAAATCTACCTTCTCCTGCTCTTGATGATAATATGTTATTATCCAATCATATCACATTAAAATATAATTCCACTATAACCAATGAGAAATAACTTTCTAGTAAGAAGATGCATAATGAGTCTTTCAAACATTAAACCAGAAAAGATTACTCTGTGTGCAGACTTGCAAAAACAATTCAGCTTTAAGAGAGCTATGTGAATCTGAAGAAATGTTTATAGCGTAGTCATTAATCAAATGCCTTATAAATGAAATTACTAGACACATGTTCAATGCTAATGACTTCTTAACTTAATCCTCAGATTAGAAGACTAAAATTTTTATGTCTGCCCTTTCTTATTTCAAATTCAAGCCACAGCCAGAACACAATAAGCTCGGATTCTAACTCTTCTTTAAGGCCTCCCGTAACATTCCAGAATTCCTAAAAGTATAATGTGAATAACAAAGGCAAGGGTAAAATTTTCCAGGTAAGAAGGTACTGAGGGGATTCTTTAAAAAAGGAGGGGGGAAGGAGAGTAGCGGAAGGGAGGAGACAAAAGAAAGCATCATTAAAATTCATTTCAGCCACAGTAACACCAGCCCCACCCCAGTTGTTTCTTATACAAGCATACCTCCTTTTATTGCACTTCACTTTGTTAAGGATATTGTATCTTTGCAGATATTGTATCTTTTACATAGTGAAGGTTTGTGGCAACCCTCTCTGTCAAGGAAGTCTATCAGAGCCATTTTTTCCAATAGCATTTGCTTACTTCATGTCTCTGTCACATTTTGCTAATTCTCAAAATATTTCAAACCTTCCACTGTTACTATATTTTTTACAGTGATCTGTGATCAGTGATCTTTGATGTTACTATTGTAATTATTTGGGGACACCATGAACTACACCCATATTAGAGAGCAAACTTAATCCACAAATGTCATATGCATTCTGACTGCTCCATTGACTGACTGTTCCCTGTCAATCTCTCTCTCTTCTGGCCTCCCTAAGACAAAACAATACTGAAATTAGGCCAACTAATAACCCAACAATGGTGTCTTAGTGTTAAAGTCAAAGAAAGAGTTGCACATTGCTCACTTTAAATGAAAAGCTAGAAATGATTAAGCTCAGTGAGGAACTCTTGCCCAAAGCAGAGACAGGCCAAAAGCTAGGCCTCTTGCCCCAGGCAACCAAGTTGTGAATGCAAAGGAAAAATTCTTGAAGTAAATTAAAATTGCTACTCCACGGGGCGCCTGGGTGGCTCAGTCGGTTGAGCCTCGGACTTTGGCTCAGGTCATGATCTTGGGGTTTGTGGTTTCGAGCCCCGCGTCGGGCTCGGAGCCTGGAGCCTGCTTTGTATTCTGTGTCTCTCCATCTCTTGGCCCCTCCCCTGCTCATGCTCTGTGTCTCTCTGTCTCTCAATAATAAACGTTAGAAAAAAATTTTTTTTTAGTAATAATAATAAAATTGCTACTCCAGGGTCACCTGGGTGGCTCAGGAGGTTGGGCATCCGACTCTTGATTTCATCAGGTCATGATCTCTTGGTTTGTGAGATCAAGCGCTGCGTCAGGCTCCATGCTGGCAGCTTGGAGCCTGGTTAGGATTCTCTCCCCCTTCCTCTGCTCCTCCCCCGAGCGCTCGCTCGCTCGGTCTCTCTCACTCTCTCTCAAAATAAATAAATAAACCTTAAAAAAAAAAAAAGGTGCCAGTCCAGTGAACACATAAATGATAAAAAAGTGAAACAGCTTTATTGCTGATACGAAGAAAGTTTTAGTGGTTTGGAAAGAAGACCAAATCAGCCATAACATTCTCTTAAGCCAAATCCTAATGCAAAGCAAGGCCCTAACTCTCTTCAATTCTATGAAGTCCCAGAGAGGTGAGGAAGCTGTACAAGAAGAGCTTGAATCCAGAGGAGGTTGGTTCATGAGGTTTAAGGAAAGAAGCCATCTCCATAACATACAAGTGCAGGTGAAGCACCAAGTGCTGGGGATGTAGAAGCTGCAGCAGGTTCTCCAGCAGATCGACCTAAGACAATGAAGGTGGTTACACTAAACAGATTTTCAGTGTAGATGAAACAGCCTCATTTTGGAAGATGCCATCTAGGACTTTCATAATTAGAGAAGTCAACATTTGGCTTCAAAGCTTCGAAGGACATGTTGACTCTCTTTTTAGGGGCTAATGCAGCTCATGACTTTAAGTTGAAGACAGTGCTCATTTACCATTCCAAAAATTCTAGGGCCCTTAAGAATCATGCTAAATCTACTGCTTATGCTCTAGAAATGGAATAACAATGCCTATATAAGAGTACATCCATTTATAACATGGTTTACTGAATATTTTAAGCCCACTGTTGAGACCTACTGGTCAAAAGAAAATATTCCTTTCAAACTATTACTGCTCATTGACAGCATACCTAATCACCCAAGTGCTCTGATGGAAATGTAATACAAGATTAATGTTTTCACACCTTCTATCACAACAGCTATTATACAGCCCGTAAATCAAGGAGTCATTGTAACTTCCAAGTCTTACTATTTAAGAAGTACATTTTATGAGGCTAGAGCTGCCATAGATAGTGAGTCCTCTGATGGATCTAGGCAAAGTCAACTGAAAACGTTCTGGAAAGGATTAATCATTCTAGATGCCATTAAGAACATTCGTGATTCATAGGAAAGGTCAAAATATCAACATGAATAGGAGTTTGGAAGAAATCAATTTCAGCCCTCGAGGATGACTTTGAGGGATTGAAGTCTTGAAGACTTCAGTGGAGGAAGTAACTGCAGATGTGGAGGAAACAGCAAGACAATAGAGTGAGAAGTAGAGCCTGAGAATGGAACTAAATTGCTAGAATCTCAGGATCAACCTCTAACAGATGAGGAGTGGCTTCTCATGGATAAGCAAAGAAAGTGGTTTCTTGAGATGGAATCTACTTCTGATAATGATGCCATGAAGATTGTTGAAATGACAACAAAGGATTTAGAACACTACCTAAACTTAGTTGAGAGGATGGACTCCAATTATGAAGGAAGTTCTGTGGTGAAACGCTATAGAACAGCATTACATGCTACAAACTGTCATGAAAGTAAGATTCAGTCCATGCACCAAACTTCACTGTTGCCTTATTTTAAGAAATTGCCACTGCCACTCCCACCTTCACCAACCACTACCCTGATCAGTCAGCAGCCATCAACATCAAGACAAGACCCTCTACCGGCAAAAAGATAACTTGTTGAAAGCTCAGACAATGGTGAGCATTTTTCAGCAATAAAATATTTTTAATTAAGGTATGCACATTTTTTAGACATAATTCTATTTCACAGTTAATAGACTACAACATAGTGTAAACATAACTTTTATATGCACTAGAGAGCCAGAAAATTCATTTGGCTCACATTATTGTGATATTCACTTTATTGCAATGGTCTGGAACCAAAACTGCAATAACTCAGAGGTATGCCTGTATCTGCTCTGCCCTCGAGTCTTCCATCTCCTAAAACCATTTTAAATGATGCTGAACTTCTTTTATCATTCCCTCTAGTCTATATCCATTAAATTTATAAGTGCTAAAGTCCCATATAAATTGGTACTCACTTTGCTTTTCTTTTAAAGATTTTATTTTTTAGTAATCTTTACACCCAACATGCTGTTTGACCTCACAACCCCAAGATCAAGAGTTACATGTTCCACCGAGTGAGCCAGCCAGTTGTCCCAGTATTCATTTTATTACTATCTGGGAGGCTCTATAGACTAATCATTTAAATTAAAAATAAAATACTCTACCACTTATAGAGAAAAAGTAGCTTAACAACTTGACATGTTTCCTAAAAGAGATTACAATCTCAAAATTTTTCCACATATTATTAACATGAACCCAACATTTCAGTTCATACTCTCACAAAAGAAGCACCAACTTCATTTGCTGCCCTAAAACATAGTAAGTTAAATAGCTATTTAGCAGTTTTTTATTTAATTATATTCCTGAAGTCATTTGATTTAATCAAACCTCCCAGAATTCAGGCTAAGACCAGTCCAGCCTGTACTCCCCTAGCAGAGTCCCACTACTGTCAACAGCCTTTTAATATCCCAGATTAGGCTACCTCCCAACCTTTGCAGTCCAAGGCAAAGGGGCCTGTAGCCTGGGTCCTATCTACATCTCATCCTACCCCCCGTTCTGTTCCACACCCTCAGGAACCTCCAAAGCAGTGTAACAGGCACCATAACCCAAGTCCAAGATCCATCTACTCTCTAACCCTTGGCCACCTCTTGGGCCTAGGAGGTACACATTGGTGCAGTCTGCCTTCAGAAGAAGAAGAAAAGAGACCTACACAGGTCCTGAAAGTAACTCAAGGCCATCTAGGTAGAGAATTTTGGAGTCCGTTTTACTTGGAACAGGATTTAATCTCTAGGTGAGACATCTCTGGCCCACTGGCACATCCTTGACCCCTCCAACTCCTAGCCAGCCAACAGCCATCTCCTAAGCTCAGCATACCAGAGCATTGCCTTAACACTCTCCCTGGATCCTAAAGATTACTCAAGTTTGGGGGCACACTAAAGGAGTCAAAATAACTGTACAGATCAGTTCAACATTACCCAAGCACCTACCTCATGCCAAACACATGGTATGAGCTAGGGTTTCTACCCTAGATGGGTACGATGAAATCCTAACATCAAGGAAACTGTGGTGGATTGACTAGAGTAATGGCTCCATTTGCTCACATATCCTCTATCCATGCCCTTTGATAGTTCTCTCCCACACTGACCCTGGGGCTGGCCATATGACTTATTTTAGACAATGAGGCAGTAGCAACTGTATCAGAAGCAGAAACTTGATAAGTTCCTGCACATTAAAGTTCGCCCTTTTGATGCTCTTGGGAACCCTGTGGCTGTCATGTCAACAAGTTCAAGCAGCCTATTGAAGAATGAGAGCCCACAAGAGAATAACTAAGGTGTCCCAATCATCAATCAGCCAGCCTCTTCTGACCCAGCAGTTGTCCATATAAGTGACTCCCAGCAAAAACCAGCTAAGCCCTACTCAGCACAGACCAAACTGCTGATTCCACAAAATCATTAGCTACATAAATGGCTGCTGTTCTAAGCCACAAAGTTTTGATGTGGTTTGTCGCAGTGCAAAGTCTAACTGATATAAAACTCAAAAGCTTATAGGGAAGCCAGACTTGTATACAAGAGAACACAGTCCAGTATGAGGGCTGTAATAATGCACCTAAGTACAAGATACCCGGATAATTCAGAGGAATGGGTGATTAACCAGGCTGGGTCCCGTGTGGAAGGCTGCAAGGCACTGTCAGGAAAAGGATCACAGAGGAAGATGATGTATATTCTTCTCCTTTATTCTGAGGAAAAGAACCACTGCAGGAGGTGACAGACTTAACCAAGCTCTGCTTCTTCCATCATTAACACAAATCCCCTAGAGGGTACATCAGGACCAAGTCAGAATCCATGGGCAACTGTTTCCACTGAGAAACCACAGAATGTTCATTCAACCAGAAAACTCTCTCTCTCAGAGCCCAGGAAGCTTCATCAACACCAAAACCAAATAAGACCTTGAAGATGCAGCCAAGTTGAACATCTGTTTAACTCAGCTGTATGCAGCTCCCTGTGGTCTCCCCAAAGTCAGGCTGAGAAAATGACAATGCACTGTCACTGCAGATGGTATGACAAGCACTCTGAGCAGACAAATAGATTGGCACATTGAGAGAAAGCAAACCCTTACCTAGAAAGAGGCCCCAAAACTCAAGACTGGAATGTCCCGAGCTTCTGAAACCATGCAAACGCCCAACATATATTTAAATATATTTAAATATATGTTAGTGTAACTATAATAAGGAACATTAGGAAGCTACTAAAAATATGCTTTCAAAGAGCCTTCAATGAGATGGCAAATTCTCCCAAAATCAGATACAAAAATTGCATATACAATGCAGAAAAATTATGTAGAAAAATTAATTCAAAGGAGAAAAAAAGAAAGTATGCCTAAATGTCAACAGTATCCTTGGGTACCAGGATCATGGGTGAATGTTTTTCTCTTATATATTTCCATGTTTTTCAAACTAAAATATAAAGTTATTTGTTTAAAAAATTGAATCATACAAACCAAAATTAAGAGTCTATAAAACAACTGGCCTGTACTCTTCAAAAATATCAATGTCATGAAAGAAAAGGAAAGGCTAGGAAAGTGTTTTAGATTAAAGAAAATTAGAAAGACACAGCAACTAAATGCAACATGTGATTTTGACTTGGATATCTAGTCGAAGGGAAATATGTTCTAAAGAATATTATTGGGACAATTGGCAAATTTTGAATATGGACTGAATGTCTAGGTGGTTATATAATAGAATGTCCTTGGGGATGCCTGGCTGGCTCAGTCAGAAGAGCATTCAACTCTTGATCCCAGGGCTGTGAGTTTCAGCCCATGTTGAGTGTAGAGATTACTTTTAAAAAATTAAATAAGGGGTGTCTGGGTGGCTCAGTTAAGTGTCTGACTCTTGATTTCAGCTCAGGTCATGATCTCACAGTTTGTGGGATCGAGCCCCGCATTGAGCTCCATGCTGACAGCATGGAGCCTGCTTGGGATTCTCTCTCCCTCTCTCTCTGACCCTCCCCTGCTCCGGATCTCTCCCGTTCTCTCTTTCTCTCAAAATAAACTAAATACACTTAAAAACATATATTTTAAAAAATTAAAAAAATAAAATAAGAGAATGTCCTTGTTTTTAAGGAAACACACTCTGGAATGTTTGAGAGTAAAGGGGCATGATCTACCAGCAACTCTCATCGTACATGAAAACACACATCCATGTGTACAAAGCATTAAAAATTGGTGAATCTGGGTGAAAGGTATGCAGGAGGTTTTTATACCATTCTTGCAACACCTCTATATTTGAAATGATTTCAAAATAAAGCCAAAAATATAACTCTAGATCTAAAAAAAATCAATTTAAAGACAAAAAATCTTTGGTAATTGTAAATTTATTATCATAAAGAAAATTCTGGGGGCGCCTGGGTGGCGCAGTCGGTTGAGCGTCCGACTTCAGCCGGGTCACGATCTCGCGGTCCGTGAGTTCGAGCCCCGCGTCGGGCTCTGGGCTGATGGCTCAGAGCCTGGAGCCTGGTTTCCGATTCTCTGTCTCCCTCTCTCTCTCTCCCTCCCCTGTTCATGCTCTGTCTCTCTCTGTCCCAAAAATAAATAAACGTTGAAAAAAAAATTTTTAAAAAAAGAAAATTCTGAAAAGATTTGGTTCCTAGAATGTTATGTAACGTTTTCATGCCAAACAACAAAACTGTCTCCTTGGAGAAACTGAGGTAGGAAAAGGACAAATCCCTTCATTAACCCAGTTCATTAATCCCTTCATTAATAGATGTCTTGGCTGACGCTCGAATCTCTCCCACTCAGTACCCACTAAAGGCTAAAGGTGCTGGCAACACATCAAAGTCAAGCACTCTGGATGCTTACATTTGCATATCTACACTGCAGAAAGAAGGCTACCATTTCAGTAGCACACACAGAATAATATTTCACCCACGGCCTTCATCCCGACTCTCCAGCTCTCAGACCCTGCTGGGCTCTATGATGCCACTTGTGGCTCGGCCAGGCCCTCTGCCTGGAGTCTCCTATGACCTCATCTGAAATGTCCCAGTCCTATAAATTTTCCCAACTGCTTAACCGTCAAACGCACCCCTTAAGCCCTCTGCCTCATTCTACAGGAAAAGATAAAACTAGACAGAAGAATTTTCATATTAAATAGCATTATCCATATTTTAAATTCCTGAAAGGGCTATATCTTAAGTTTATTCTGCATTATACTTAATGTATATTCAATACCATGATCACAAAATTAAAGAAGTTTACATCTCAGAAAATCCACATCATTAAAAATTAATTCCATCTTACATATGAATAATATTTTGTGGTAGAAGTGATAAGTCAGTAGAATAAATAAACATTTTTTACAGAACTGGTTGAAAAATTAAATAAACCAGTGTTAATGTGAATGTAGCTTTATTATTACATAAATACTAAGAAAAGTCACAGGACATGAATACAACTGCTCTTAATAAAAGAATTTCAATAATCATTATTATACTTGGAGATTTGGGCAGTTTCCAACAAAATTAATTTTACTCACAACCAAAAAAATACTTCCCAATAAATTATCCACAAAATAATTCAAGATACCTTGTCAAATTTAGCATATTTTTTGTACTTCTTTGTACTTTACAATTTATTCTGCCTGTGGATTTTGAATAGAACACCCAGTAGATAACTCATGGAATTAATTTTTGGTAATCATTTTCTTATAATACAAGTACTATGCACTCATTTGAATAAAAAAATTTTAATATAAATAAAAAATCAATTCCAATTCCACCACCCAACAATGTCTTAATATTTTATCTTAGACCTTTCCAGACATTTTTACACATATATTTTCATAACAACATTGTCACACTCCACGTATTGTTTTATATCTTCTTTGTCCACTTAACAGTATATATGATTCTTTGGCACTAAATATACTTCTTTACCATCAGGTTTACAGGCTCCATATTAGTCTATTGGGATATACCAAATGTTTGACATCTAGTTGTTTCCATTTTCCTCTAACATACACAATTTTATAAGCCACTAACATCATTAATTATTTTCATGGGCAAGCTTTCTTTTGCTTAAAAAAAAATGTTTATTTTTGAGAGAGAAAGTACAAGCAGGGGAGGGGCAGAGAGAGACAGAGAGAGAGAATCCCATGCAGGCTTTGCACTGCCGAGCCTGATGTGGGGCTCAGACTCATAAGTGGCGAGATCATGACCTGAGCTGATCAAGAGTCAGATGTTTAACCGACTGAGCCACCCAAGGTGCCCTATGGACAAGCTTTCTTAAAGGAAGAATGATCTCCTACAATCACAGAGCTGCCACAATAGGAGCATCTGAACTAAATGCCCGCTGAAGGCATCTCTTCCTACTGTCCATGGGCAACCATCTTCAACCAACTATAGTACAGCTGGAGTAGGCCACAATGAGGACCTTAGTTTTCAGGATAAAAATTACAGCACACGGCATGGCAAAGCATTTTTTTCCTCTGGTTTGTGATTTCTATAAATAAGAAATCTTGTAAAAGTATGAGATTAACTCACCATATAAATGTCTATTTAATAAATTGTGCTTATAGAGAAAAATAAAGTACTGTCCCATTCAAGACACATAGTCACTATACATTAAGCATATATTGTTAATGTCAACATTCTTGAATGAAGGCAAATTTTATGTCCTTAATTAATTCATTTTATATATATAATAGAAATCATGGAATACTTAACTTGCTCGACAGAACAGACCACAGAAAATTTTCTTGGGGAGTCAAAACAAAAAACAAAAAACTAAAAGACAACTAACCTAACCAAAGTATATAGATACAGGATCACAGAATGTTAAATCTAAAAGGAGACTTAAAGATTATCTGATCAGACCTCTCCCGTCATTCTTAAAATAAGGAAACTAATGATAAGAAAGGTCTAATGGCCAAAGTCATGGTTAGTACATTTATTCAACCAATATTTATTGAAATTTTACTAGGTGCTGGGTCCCATGCTCAGTTGTGCACATATAAGGCTCAGCAGGACAGATATTATCTCCCAACAGCACGGAGCATACAAACATCGTGCTGGTGGGCAGTTAATTTCCTATTGAATGACACACTGGATCTCTGATTGCTATTCCAATGTAGTTTCACAATTCATTCATTTAACCAAACATTCAGCACCCACTATGTGCCAGTCTCTGTTGTAGGCTCTGGGGGCAGGGAACACAGCGAAGCACTTATCCTCATGCAGCTTGCATTCTAATGAGGTACAGAGACAGATGCATAGCCAAAAATAAATAAGATCCTGCTAAGTGCTAGGAGAATATTTAAGGATGATTAACAAAACAGAAATAATAAAACAGAGGTACCCCCTAGCACCTTTAGCAAAGGCAATCTGAGAAGTCCTCTCTAATTCCAGAGAAGAAGGTAATATAGTAGCTACATTTATAGCAATTGAATCTACAAATCTTTTTCCTCATTTATAAATAAGATATTTAATAGATGGCCTCAGAAGTCAGGACACTGCATAATGCTGGGGTCCCTAGGTGGCTCAGTCACTTAAGCTCCTGACTTCAGCTCAGGTCATGATCTTGAGGTAAACGAGTTCAAGCCCCACATGGGGTTCTGTGCTGACAGCTTAGAGCCTGGAGCCTGCTTCAGAGTCTGTGTCTCCCTCTCTCTGCCCCTCCTCCATTCATGCGCTCGCTCTCTCTCTCTCTCTCTCTCTCCTTTTCTCACTCAAAAATAAGTAAGATTAAAAAATTTAAAAAAATAATAATAAATCATGTTCATTTCAAATGTTTCTTTTATCCTAGTTTGTTCTGCCTTTCTGACCTTGGGTTAGGCCAGTTATTCTGACAGTATGCACCATGGAAAGGAAAATTCACTTCATAGAATATTCAAGAGTATGCTATTTAACCTTTACAGACTCTTTAATTTATTGTTTACTCAACCAATGTTGCTTACGCTCCATTTACTCTACTTAATGCTCTGTAGGCCAAAAAAATAATCTCAATTAAATGCACTAGCATAATTACCAGTGGGAAAAGTTATAATTTCAAAAGATAGCCAAGTTCTGAAGAGAAGACATATGGGATTTAAACTATAAATACACACAGATACCTGAATTATTCCAGCTGGCACATCTGACCATGTAATTAATGATTACTAGATGTTCTTCTGCACTTGGATAATAAAAACAAAAAAGTCTATTTTAAAAATATACACGGAGACCTAAATGCAACATACACAGTCTGTATCCAAAAACTGTTTCTTTCATTTAATCAGTCAAATTCTAAATTTAAGATTATTTTCTAGCAATCACAGGGAATAACACAAGAGCATTTGTGGTAGATACAGCAAGTGGCTAGCTCAACTTCTGTTCTGGTTCTCTTTATTTGCCTTCCTATACTGCAGAAGCTAGAATGTTAAAAACAAACAAACAAGCAAAAAAACACCAAAAAGACAACTTCACTTCCCAGACTCTCTTGTAACTAGCATTCTCCATGCAGTTTAGGTTTCACCATAAGATGCACTTCTGTAAGACCTGAATTCAGCGTCAAATTAAGCGGGAGAGAAGCAGTGCTCAAGGCGTTGTTTTGCTGGTGTAGATCTAGAAGGCAACAAAGCTTTGAAGCTAACAGTGCTGACAGCAGTCTGGTCACAAATCACAGCCACAGTAGAATATTCCAGAACACAACAGTTGCTTCAGGATTCCTGGAACTGGTGAAAGTGGTGAAAGCAGCAGTTGGCATAAAGATTTCCCAAGTCTCCAGCTTCCCAAACATAACTACAGTAGTAGTTCCCTTGACAGCCAGTTCTTGAGGCCCAGCATAAGGTCTAATCCTCCAGCCCTTCCAATGATTAGCAAACACCTAATTCCTTAGGTTAAATCCCTTTTGTCATTGTTTTTTTGGCTTAAATAGCTAGAGTGGTTTCCATTATCTGCAACCACACCCTTGAGTGATAGATATTAAGACAATTATGTGAAAACATACAACTGCCTCAACACTTTCATGTTTCCAAATAGTCAAAGTAATCTAAAATGATCTAGACTCTCAAAAGATAGCAGTGACTAAAATATATCATTAATTCTTCATTTTTTTTCTGAGCGGTAACAAAGAGAAGCCTAGATTTTAAAATCAAAGCTACTCAACATGTTAAGTCATTTTTTAATCCAACTCATTATTTGATATTTGAAAACTACACCAAACAAAAAACGTTCTAATTCCAACCCTTGCTTCTTTGAACAACAAAGCAGCACCTTTCATAAGGTAGACCCTGAGTATATGTTAGCAAATGAGTATGGGTGGAATGATATAAATGATTCAAACTAACAGATAAGCCAAAAATACATTCATTTTGATTTGGGGCAACAGGTTTAATTATGAAAATGTCACAGATCAAATTAAATACATTATCATTAAATCCACTAACTTTATTGTACAACTGCACATACTCTGACAGAAAATATAGGGGAGGCTCCATGCTAAAATTTTAGGAAATTTCTATAAAGGATGGAATAGTATAATAATTTCCTAGAGTGACAGAGAATCTAATCAGATAAGTAATTTCTTCAGCATATTTCTGTTTTTTTCGTATAATTATGGTTCTTCCATTTTTAAAAAAACTGACCTTCAAAGTCAGAAATCTATTCATTAAGGTAGATAGAATCTATTTGATAATAGGTCCCAGCAGTAACCAAGTACCTCTAGGACTCAAAGCAATACTCTTTTTCCCTAAGGGTACTAATGACATACTTTTCATGCAAAAATATGATGACTTTCCCCTGAATAATGAATAGTACAGCCTCGGTTCCCATCTATGCAGAAAAGTAGTTTGATAAACTGAGGTTTACTTTTATCTCTGTCACTTAATACAAGTTTGTTCTCCAGTTCATGGGAAAAACAGAAATGCTTCAGCAGATCCTTCTACCAGGAGCATCACTACTATAGGAAAGAAAGACTCAGCTGCAAGCCTTTTTCACGAATAAATTCCCACAGTCCTATCAATGTGCAGATTCAAGTTTTTATCAACTTCCAAAAAAATTAAAGGGATTTTAAATTAATGTTTCCTGATTATTCAATTTGTGAAAAATGCATTATTAGTTGCCAAGGAAAGATACAACAGCATAGAAAACAAGGTCCTTATCCCCAAGGAGTCTGAGGGAGGAAAGCTCTCACATCTTTTTTTTTTTTTTTTTCTCTCCAATCTATGTAAAAAACAAACAGAAAAGAAATCATTAAAGCCTCTGGAAACTATTAGTGATCCTTATTTGGGGGAGTTGTTAGACAGCTTTTCTTTAGTACCCGCCCCCTCATTCTTCTCACTAATTCCATGCAGCATATTTTTAAATGAAAATTTTACTTTTTTAAAATTCTCTCAGAACTTCATTAGTCAGCCAAAGATGGCACAATGTGTCACAATGACTACATGGAGAATCACTGCCTCGGTGCTATGGAAAAGCTAACTGAGGAAATGAGTGAATGAAACAATACAGCTTAGCAAGTGCTGATCCTCACTAAAGAACATCCACTCTCACGCCAGTTCATAATCAAAGGCCCCGCCTAAAATTTAACCATGATTCGAACCTTGCAGATATGAATGAGGCAATTCACTTCTGTGAATTTGAATTCTTCAGTGTAGTAGCTAAAGGTCAAGAAATTGGGTTAATGAGAGCATGAAGCTGGGGTGGTGATGGAGCAGAGAAAGGCAGAGACCATTCATTCTCCACTGCAAGTGAGAAAGTCATGGCAATAGAACCCTGCTGTGATTTTTTTAGGAACTTGAATCGTTTAGCTTATAGATTATCTGTGTCCTTTAGTGTTTCTTTTTGTTTTAGTATCATCTCTTAACTATTTCACTGGTGATTACACCTCTATAGAGGATGTAAATGCAAAGGAGATTGAAGTAAAACTCAAGGTAGGCCAATTTCACTACAAGGCAACAAGTTAAGGAAAAAAGATTTATCATGAAGAAAAGACTAAGGTGAGTGGAGTCTTCACCTTGGATAAGTTCAATTTATAACAAGCAGATTTACAAAATACTTAAATAAGAGGTTGATTACAATTCTTTGCTCTAAAACAGTCTTTCTTCTTTAAAAATATTCCACTTACTATTATGTTTAATACACATAAAACTCTTGGGTTTAAAATGCTTTTAGGGGTTCCTGAGTGACTCAGTCAGTTAAGTGTCCGACTTCAGCACAGGTTATGATCTCATGATCTGTGGGTTCAAGCCCTGCATCAGGCTCTGTGCTGACAGCTCAGATCCTGGAGCCTGTTTCAGATTGTGTCTCCCTCTCTCTCTGCCCCTCCCCCACTCATACTCTGTTTCTCTCTCTTTCTCAAAAAATAAACCTAAAAAAAAATTTTTTTAATAATGCTTTTAGGGGCGCCTGGGTGGCTTAGTTGGTTAAATGGCCCAACTCTTCATTTCAGCTCAGATCATGATCTCATGGTTCATAAATTCAAGCCCCGTGTCAAACTCTGCACTAACAGCTTGGGATTCTCTCTCTGCCTCTCCCTCACTCATGTGCGTGTGCTCTCTCTCTCTCTCTCTCTTTCATTCTCTCTCAAAAATAAATAAATATTTTAAAACATAAAATAGAATAATGCTTTAGCTTACTAAATGCTTTAGCTTACATATGGTTCCAAGAAAGCTTAGCTGTGCTATGGCGGAGGGTTGGATGGCTAAAATTATGGTTATTTAAATTTATTTCTATGGCTTCAGAGCCTATGCAGAAGCGAAACAAAGTTCTGTAATTTAGGTTTTCAATATAGACTTTTTTTAATTTTATACTAGACTCTTTAGAGTCTATAAATGGAAAAAAAATAATGTGGGTCCCCAGAATAGGAAGAAAATCTTACTTTCCATAACCATAAAATAGAAAACAAGTATTACATATGTTCAGACTCCAAATATGCCAGGATTAGATGGATAGTTCAGTAACTTAGCTAATAACCTCAACAACATTAACTTTCCAAATGAAGACTTTGAAAGGATAAAAGGAAATGCCTAAACAGCAAAAATACTTCAATATAAAGCCATAAGTATTCCTATTTGGAATTACCACTACAAAATCTTAATAATGATCTTTCATTCAGAAACATGGTACGTTAGTAACAACTGTGACACAAAAAAAGGAGTGCTGTTTTGTTTATTTTGACTCTTTCTAGATTATAGTCAACAAATGCCATTTATTCAACAAAGATTTGATGTGCAATGTGTTTGCTATGAGATTTACAAAGATGACCTAGCCCCCAAGGAGCTTATGCCTAGGAGAAGTAAAAGACACAAACGGGAATAACCACAAAGCCATACAGTATGCAGACAAACCCAAAAAGGACCCAGGGGGCTAAATTAGTCACAAGAAAAAAGATGGGATGTGGCTGGGGTTATCAAGGAAGACTTTACACAAGGTGGCATTTGAATAGCAAAAAAGACAGAAATCTTATGCCAGATTTAGACAAGGAGTCATAAGGAACAAGAGGAAGGAAGGAAGGAAGGAAGGAAGGAAGGAAGGAAGGAAGGAAGGAAGGAAGGAAAGGGAGGGAAGGAGGGAGGAAGGAAAGGGAGGGAAAGAGGGAGGAAGGAAAGGGAGGGAAGGAGGGAGAAAAAAAGAAAGAATAAGAAGGGGAGAACTGTCCCTTTTTTTGTTTTGACTTTTTATTTGGAAAATGTCAAGCTTACATAAAAGTAGAGAAAAGGAGTGTCTGGGTGGCTCAGTTGGTTAAGCATCCAACTTCGGCTCCAGTCATGATCTCACAGTTCGTGGGTTCGAGCCCCACGTCCAATTCTGTGCTGACAGCTCAGAGCCTGGAGCCTGCTTTGGATTCTGTGTGTGTCTCTCTCTCTGCCCCTCCCCTGCTTGTGCTCTCTCACTCTCTCAAAAATAAATAAACATTAAAAAAAAAAAAGTAGAGAGGAGGGTGTAATAAATCTACATGTACCTGTATTCCACCCCAACAATTATCAGCCCACAAGCAATCTAATTTCACCTCTCTTCTCACCCACTCCATGGCCCACTCTCCTACTACATTATTTTGAAGCAATCCCAAATAGCATACTATTTTTATCAGTAAAAATTGAACTATGTTCCTTTAAAGGTAAGGGCTCTTTTTTTAGACTTGCTGTGGTATTTTTTTTAATGTTTATTTATTTTGAGAGAGAGACAGAGAGCTCCAGCGGGGGAGGGACAAAGAGAGAAAGAGACAGAGAATCCCAAGCAGTGCAGACAGAATCTGACGAGGGGCTCAATCCCATGAACCTTGAGATCATGACCTGCGCGGAAATCAAAAGTCAGACGCTCAACCGACTGAGCCTAACACACACTGTCCTAATTGCTTTACAAATACCAACTTAATTTACCCTCTAATCAACAATAGTATAAGAATGATATTATTATCATTTCACAGATGAGGAAACTAAAGGCCAGAAGATAAAAACGTAACTTGCCCAAGATGGCCCAGCTAGTAATAAGTGGCAAAACAGGATTTGAACCCAAGGGTTCAGACTTAGCTCAATGGTCTTAAACACTATACTACATTATGCTGTCAGTAAACATTTGGTTTACTCCTTCAGAGTCCAAACATAACTTACACAGTGTTATTTTTACATGCTATGTCTCAACTTGACTTTAAAAAGAGATACTATTAGCCCTGCAACCAAGAAAGAAAGGTACAATTGCACACATTCCAATGGAGTAACACTGGTTTTTTTAGCAACCTTAGTACACCCAATTCAGACAAAATAGTCATGAACTCTAGAAGTTCCTGAAAAAGTGCAAGTACTCTGGGCTCACAAATCACACATGTGCATTTGACAACTAATGAACTACTCAAATGTCATATTTTGATGATAAAAGCAGAGTCCTCAAATTATTTTCAAGAACCCAATTTCATCAACCACTGTATACCTTCTGACTACAACATATGAACGTAAGAACTATCATAGACACCAGTGAAACACTGAATTATTTTGACCTGCACAAACACCACAAATTATTTAATTTAAATTAATATTTAATTATAAGAACTGCTGGTTTCCCCAATTCTTTCAATTAATTAAGAAATTAACCAAATTAACTTAATCACTAAAATATGCTTATGTATGTATACATATACATGATATATACACATATTTTAATGGCATCCAATTTTAATATCTGAAAACCTAGATATCTGAAAAATACATGTGTTTGTATATATGTATATGGATTTGACATCCAATTTTAAAATATGGAAAAACAGGGATGCCCAGGTGGCTCCGTCAGTTAAGTGTCTGACTTCAGCTCAGGTCATGATCTCACAGCTCCTGAGTTTGAGCCCCACATCGGGCTCTGTGCTGACAGCTCAGAGCCTGGAGCCTGCTTTGGATTCTGTGTCTCCCTCTTCCTCTGCCCCTCCCCCACTTATGCTGTGTCTCTCTGTGTCTCTCAAAAGTGAATAAACATTAAAAAAAAAATTTAACTATGGAAAACAACCATCTCTGATTAGGAACTGAAAAAGCTGAGCTTACATTACAGTATGTTTTCAAATGAGTTCCAGGAAAAGAATTATCTACCATTTATTAAGTAATATAATTTAACAGATACTTTAACTGTGGCAAGAGGCCCTCTCACATTCATTCCTATCCTATGGTCAAGTGACACTCAAAAGAAAAACAGAAACATTCTTACTTTTGAAAACACTCACAACAATAATGTCACATAATGAGAGGCTCAACATAAATGTGCCTCTGGTTTGGATTACAGCTATACCCATTAGGAAGTAACGGAAATAGCTCCTAAGGAAAGATTTGATAATACCATTAGGAATGCTTATTTTATTGTCATTGAAAGAAAAGATAAAAGAACACCATTTACTTACTTTCTGAGGAGAGGAAAAGAAAAAGCATATACGTTTTCATATGTAAACCTCACTTAAGAGTATCAGGCATTTTCACAGCTTCTAGAGCCTAACAGCTGTTCTTTAGAATGCTTCCTTAAGACATGTCTATTTCTCACCCCAAAAGCTACCTGGTCCTTTGAGACAAATTTCTCCCAATTTAAGTAATTTATCTTGTCAGCTGAAATGCCAACTCCTAACTAGGAAGGAGAGACACAATTAATGTTGTCATCTCCAAGTCCGTGCCTCTTCCCCCTGAACAGTCCTGATCTGCCTTGACCTGTTTTATCTTTTCTTTGGTCCAAATCCCTAATCATCCTGCACTTTACCATATAATTTCCTTATTTATCACGTCCACTGTTTATTCAACTCCCCAGTTAGAATATGAGCTCCTGGAGAACAGGAATTTTTTATTGTTTTATGGGCAATAAATAAATAAATAAATAAATATCTATTGAATTTGGAGTTTTAAATAATATTTTTTTTACTTTGTAAAAATACTTATCTTTGAGAGAGAGACAGAGTGCGAGCAGGGGAGGGGCAGAGAGACGGTAAGACACAGAATCTGAAGCAGGCTCCAGGCTCTGAGCTGTCAGCACAGAGCCTGCCGTGGGGCTGGAACCCATGAATGGTGACCCAAGCTGAAGTCAGACGCTTAATTGACTGAGCCACCCAGGCACCCCTTAAATAACCTTTTAAATGTTAGTAGCACTTCACACCAAACATTAATGCTGTGTCCTTCATATCGATTTTAAAAAGTCACAACAGCCCTACAAAATACATAATATTTTACTGATGAAAAATGCGTCACAGAGATTACGTAGCTTCACAGCAAGCAAAGCTTATTCAAGATTTTTTCATCTTAATGTATGATTTGACTTGACTTTTTAAAGTCAACACACTATTAGATCTTCAAATATTCAATCCCATCCAATAACTACAACAATAAAATGTGAGTTAACAAAGTTGATCAAGTGTCTTTACAAATTATGTGAAACACAAAACTCAAACCCTAAGAGTAATTATGGAATGATTTTGGTCCTCCTTGCTATGATTATACTCCTACCTTAATCTTAATAACAGAAAAAGAATAATAATTTCTATAATACTTTATACTTCATAACATGCTTTTATAAACATTATCAAATTTGACATAAACTATAAAAAAATCCTGTTCTTCAACCAATTCCAAAGACAAAAAAAAAAAAAAAAATCTTGTCCAAATTAGACCTGAATGAGAAACAGATATTTAGAAAAAGACCTCCTGATGGCAATTTCTAGAACTTCCAGAGCAGATATTGGCTTTCCAAATGTTCTCTTCCCTAATAAAAGGGACTGGGAGAAAAGCAACATGGTTTTAAAAACTCAGAGCACAATTGGGCCTGGCCAGCATGCCAAAAGTGGAGGAAGCTGTCCTCTTAGCCCCAATTACTAACATCTTGACTTCACTTTTCCTAGGAAATGCTAATGGAGAATATACAGAAACAATTCCCAACTAAGAATCATTCATTCATAAATTATTTTGACAATATGTAAGACCTAATATTCACCAAGTGGCTACTCTGTGCTCAACACTATGGGAGATCCAGTGAAGTATAAGACATAGTTTCTATGCTCAAAAACTAGCTGGAAAAAACAGAAAGAAAGATGTAAAGATAAACAATAGAAAAGTAAACTACACAAACAAAAAAATCTAGAGACTAGGAGACAAAAAAGAAGCTTTATCATCTCAGGAAATACTTGGCATTTCGTAATTCATCGCAAAGTCTGTATAATTAATACAACTTGGAAGTTCATTTCAAATTCAACTTTGTTACAAAGCAGTGCACTCTTAAAATCCTGTTAAAATTATATTTGTTCTTTAAGACCTAACTCAAATCTGACAAGCTCTGTCATCTTCCCTGACCTTCCCTCAATGCTCCCAGGTTTTCGTCATCTCTCAAATTTTCCACACACTCTCTATCATACATCTGACTTGCCTGATGAGCTATTAGCCAACTACGTGAGAGCAGAGGTCATAGCTCATACCTGCATGGTAGTACCTGGCAGTTGGTAGGGGCTTAGCAACTGTTGGCTATATTGAATGGAGTCAAAAAAAAAAACAACAAAAAACAAAAAACAAAAAAAAAACTACTCTTAAACCCACAAAATTTATCTTCCTAGAGAAAACAATTAATACATAATCTCTGACTTATTAGGGAATTACATTTTAAATGTTCTCTTTGTCAGGTAAGAAACAAACAAAAGAAAAACCAAACATCTAAACAAAAAAGAGGAAATTAGGCTATTTAAATTACATAAGTCACTGATAGAATAATAGAGCAGTGGTTATCAATGGGCTACTGAGAAATTTGTGGGGGTGTTTCACAGTGATTGCAGAACCAGAAGTGTTAAACATCCTGAATTCTTAGAAAAGTCCTATACACTGAACAATTATCCTGCATCCTGCATGATTTTCCAATCTTTTGCTACATATTCATGTAAGTAAAATTATCTGAGCTGAAGCCTAACTCTGTTTTATATATAAACAAGGATTTAGGCAATACATGGAATTTTCAGGGAAGAAAACTACCATGCGAGCGGAGAGAAGACTGTACTTTGTTTTGTTTGTAACTTTATGAAGAATTGTTCAGCATTTTGAAAAATCAGGTCCCCGATGGCAATGTATCCATCCATTCTTGTAGTTCTAGGCACTGAGCATAGAGTGATGAGTACATAGTTATGTATCAGGTCGCTCCATTTCCCAACAATCTATACTGGTTCCTCCCTGATCTCCCTCCACCCTAAATGGCCCCCTCTGCCCCATCACTTGTGACAATGTCCAATGCAAAATTTTGACTTACAGCATTTGAGGTCATTTAGAATCTTCCCTTCTTAGCACGTACTCGACACTGTGATTAAGCTATTCCTTATACATGCCAGACTTTTTTCATGTTTTCAAGTGTTTGTTCATGCCATTCCTCCTCCAGATACACCTTCCACCTTTCTCTGTCTTCCCAAATCCCATCATCCTCTAGGGTCCACCTAAGTGATCCCTCTTTGATAAACTCTCCCTAGATATTATCTTTCTAAGTGGTCTATTTCCCCTTAAATTGCCCATTACAAGATAGGCTGTTTTGCTACCTGATTGATTTCAGTTTAGCATTTTATTTTATAGTCTTATGCTGTTTTCTCACTGTTTCATGTCTTATCTTTCCCCCAACAGAACATAATTTTGAGGGCAGGAACTCTTCTGTACAGCTTTTTGATACATAATCTATTTTGCAAAGTGACTGGCATATAGTAAGTGTCCAACAGAAACCTATTTAACTGAAGATCAACTTCACATTTTATCTCAGGGAACTGAACACTGAACATGCATAAGAGACTTCAAAGGCTTACAAGTCCCAAATGAGCAAAAGACTCCCTGATCATCAACTAGTTCACAATGAAAAAATAAACACATTAGTTTTAAAATTAGTTCCACCTAAAGTTTGTCTTCTTAATGAGGATATAATGAGAATCCATAAAAATTATATATGTTACCAATTTTACTTTATATCACTTACCAATTTTATACGTTACCAATTTTCCTTTTATCAGGGAATACAAACCAGCATTATTTCTCAATATTTTCACAATAATGGAAAACATAATAACAGGATACTAGTATTTAAACAGGCCCTGAGACAAGCCAACTGAACCCTGACTGCAAGGCTAGTTCTTCAATGGACATTTATATCTTCCTAGGCACTACATATGCACTTTCAGTAGCTCCCACCAATGGTGCCTAATTATGGCTTTACAACCCAAATTAGTGGTGAAGAAAACTGAATGTGAGACATAAGTTATAGTTAAAATTATAGACAACAGCAGAACTGGGGCACCTGGGTGGCTCAGTCAGTTAAACATCTGACTCCTGATTTCAGCTCAGGTCATAATCTCACAGTCGTGGGAATAAGCCAAGCTCAGCACGGAGCCTGCTTGGGATTCTCTCTCCCTCTCTCTCTCTCTGCCCCTCCCCCACTCACACATGTGCTCTCTCTCTCTCTCTCTCTCTCCCTCAAAATAAATAAATAAATAAAAACTTTAAAAAAATCAGTACTTCCTGGGGCGCCTGGTGGCTCAGTCGGTTAAGTGTCCAACTTCAGTTCAGGTCATGATCTTGCAGTTTGTGGGTTCAAGCCACGCACTGGGATCTGTGCTGACAGCTCAGAGCCTGCAGCCTGCTTTGGATTCTATGTCTCCCTCTCTCTCTCTGTCATTTCCCCTGCTTGCGCTCTCTCAGTCTCTCAAAAATAAATAAGCATTAAAAAAAAAAAGAATTTAATAAATAAATAAATAAATAATAAATATAAAAATATCAGAACTTTCCATATTTAAAAATTAACTTGAGTCCATGTAAAAGTTATCAGTCTCCACCTTTAACTGGTTGAAGGTTAAAGTAAACTGAAAGTGGGGCATCTGGGTGGTTCAGTCAGTTAAGTGTATGACTTTTGATTTTGACTCAGGTTCATGAGCATCAGGCTCTTCACTGACAGCCCAGAGCCTGCTTGGGATTCTCTGTCTCCCTCTCTCTCTGCCACCTCCACTGCTCACTCCCTATCTCTCTCTCTGCCAAAACAAAGAAATAAACATTCAGGCACCTGGGTGACTCAGTCGATTAAGCGTCCGACTTCGACTCAGGTCATGATCTCGTGGTTTGTGAGTTCGAGCCCTGCATTGGGCTCTGTGCTGGCAGCTCAGAGCCTGGAGCTGCTTCAGATTCTGTGTCTTCCCCTCTCTCTGCCCCTCCCATGCTCATGCTCTGTCTCTCTCTGTCTCTCAATAATAAATGTTAAAAAAAATTTTTTTAAAGAAATAAACATTAAAAAAAAGTAAACTGAAAGTAATTGGCAATAAGTTGATTTCTGCCTTGAGGTAGCATGAAATAATTATTGCCTATGAGCATTAATTTTTTGAGCAATAAAAATAAGGCAGAGCAGTAAAATATTTTAGTAGTAATAACCCAGCATCATACTTCAGTGAAAACTAATGATCATCAGTCATGATATGAATCCATTTGCAATTAAGTAAATGGAAAAAGAAAAAAGTGAATGGCCAGAAATTTTCAGGTCAAAAGCTTACGTTTTTACACGGATATAGGTACAGGAAAAACATGGTTAGTATAAACTAGAGAAGAGGAATTCTAGAGTAAAACAACACAATTCAACAGTGAGTTACAAATGACAGCTACAACTACCAGCTTCCCTCATGAGGAAATGCCTCTGAATAGACAAACTGAATCAAGAATGAAAATCACACACAAAAGATCTTAGGAAAGTTGAACTCTGCGAAAATCCTCTGGGACCAAGCTCTGAGCAAGCAGGTGACAACTCCTCAGGCATGTGGAAGGCACCACCCACGGGGAGGGCAAAGGGAATTGCACTTGGGCCACGTGCCAGCTGTCTTTGCATACCTTAATTCAGAGGGAAAAGTAACAGTTTGTGCCCAAAAGCATTCACAAAATGGCTTTTCCAAAGATCAAACATATCATGCTCAGATACACAGCCTTAAGAAAAAAAAGTACATGCAAGAACAATTAGCCTGGCAACTATAATTTAAGTAACTATATAATGGACACCAAGAAGTTTCTTTTGTTCCTTTTCACATTGCAAATGCTCTATCAGTGAAGGAAAGAAAATAAAAACCTAAGTTTCTCAATATACAGAGGCTACTTCTTGCTTAATAAAACAAGCCAGAGTTAGAAGACAGCTAATTCTCCTTTCTTTCTGCCTGAAAAATTGTCTAGTGTGACATCACTAACTCAATTATGCATGTCTGCAAAGATCCTATTAAATAGGTGGATTTGAGCATTTCAAATAGATCTGGCGTGAAGCTATTTCTTGCTCAAAAATTTCCACTCATTCACACAACACACACATTGCAGTGCTGAGGTTGAAAACAGGAAAAATCACTTGGCTTAACACCAAGTACTTCAGGGCGTTACAGTTTCTGCCCCTTGGCCTGTGCAGACCACAGAGAAAGACGGATGCTTGAAATGCCATGAGCTGTGCTCAGGACACCACTTGACACCTTCACTAGGGAGGGTAGGTCCCAGGGCATGAACCAAAGAATTGCAAAAGTGGTCAGCTCTAAGAGATCCTGTTTCTTAAAAAAATAACACTACTATTGCTCAAGCAAGAAGTACCTTTTTAAGAAATGCCTCACCACTTGGGGCACCTGGGTGGCTCAGTCAGTTGAGTGTCCTACTTTGCATGATCCTATGATTTGTGAGTTTGAGCCCTGCATCAGGCCCTCCACTGTCAGCGCAGAGCCCACTTGGGATCCTCTGTCCCCCTCTCTCTCCCTCTCCCCTGCTCATGCTCTCTCTTTTGCAAATAAATAAACATGTGAAAAGAAAAAAAGAAAGAAATGCTTCACCACCAACACTCTTAATGGCATGAGGATGATTCTCGGTGGAAAAACACAGATGTCAATCAATGCATTGAAGAGTAATTCATGAGTTGAACCCAATGTGGACAAATTTGGGGAATAATTATCAATTTATTTCATTTACATCTTACAACTTATGTATGCATATGAGTGACATATGATAAAAATCTATTTCTAAAGTCAGAGAGCTTTTCCAGGAAGTACAAAACAAAAATTCTAAGTGGTAAGAAAGCACTGTGTTTAACTGACAGTGGTTTTCTTTTTCTTTCTCAGCTATATATAAAATAATGGAGCATCTTAAAGTTGTGGATAAAATTGATGGATAAAATATGGTAGGATATGTTAAAACACAGTTATATAAATATGTATTTATGATACATGACCAAAGATACCACTGAAGTAAACTCCACAAATGCCAAATACTAGAATAACAGGGATTCCCTTTGACACTCAAGCATGTAACTGCAGGTCTGTTAATAATTTTTAAAGTAGATTATAAACATGAAGTATATACTATTCCAAGAAGAGGTTAGGTTTAAATAAAAGTAGATTCAAAGGAAATGCAGAAAAATTTATGTGACAATATCATAAATATATGAAAAATACTTTGGGAGCATCTAACCTTAGTTCAGAATTAACATCTGAAAGGAAAACCATCTGCCCTGCATCTCTCCATAACACATTACTTGGGTGCCTATTAGCAGAAGAGTCATGGACTGGATGAACATGATGTGACCTGTCAGAGCTTAGTACAGACAGGACTTCTATATTTGAAGTTCAGAGCATGAATAGCCACATGAAATACAGGTTTTCTAGTGAAATCATCATGATAGGGACAGTGAGAGAAGTATTTAATTACTTAAGCAGTAACCACTTCCACAAGACTAGACAGAATTCTATCTAATTTCAAAAGCCATCACCTCTCACATGGATGTGTTTGCTTCAAATCTGTTCCAAGCCTGCTCTTCATCCCGCTTATCCTTTGGGGAGGCCTGCACTGAAGGTCTGACTCCTATTCCTGCCCAGACCATTCCATGAAGACCATTCTTCATACACCGTGTGGAGTTCCTGCTAACTTCAAAGGCTGTGCTCCATGTGCAGCTATACACAAAGCTTAAAAGACTTTATTGGAAACTCACATGCACCTAAATTTTTTTTAAAAAGACCTTAGGAAGGCTTCATAGGGGAAGCAATATGTAAACTTCAACTTACCAACAAATTCCTCTCTATACTTGTGTGAGATCTTTGAGAGAAAGGATCATCATTCGCATCTCTGAATCTACATTAGCTAGTACAAACCTTTGTATACAGCAAACAATAAAGTTTTAATAAACTGAATTAAAATGGGGGGAACAAGGGGCACCTGGGTGGCTCAGTCAGTTAAGTGTCCAACTCTTGGTCTCGGCTCAGGTCATGATCTGACAGTTCCTGAGTTTGAGCCCCACACTGGGCTCTCTGCTGACGGTGCAGAGCCTCCTTGGGATTCTGTCTCTCCTCTCTGCCCCTCTCCTGCTTGTGATCTCTTTCTCTCTCTCTCTCTCTCTCAACAAATAAACAAAAAAAAATTTTTTTTAATAAAATAAAATGGGGGGAACAAGAAGAGCAAAAAGCATTCTAGATGGAACAAGCAGTATGAGTAATGACACAAGGGGATGAAACTACAAATGTTCCAGAAAATGGTACCTATGGTGTGTGAATGAGAGGAAGAGAAGACACTGCTGAAAAGTAGTTGGTGGCTGGGTCATGGAAAGCTTTAAACACCATGCCAAGAAGTTAGGAGTTTATCATGTAGAAAAAGGGAATGGTGGTGATTAGGGTTGTGCAAGACTATTTAAGATGATTTAGAAGGGAGTTGACCAGACACACTATTAAAATAAGCTACTGTGGGGGCACTTGGGTGGCTCAGTTGGTTAAGCATTCAACTCTTGATTTCAGCTCAAGTCATGATGTCAGTTCTTGGTTTTGAGCCCCGTGTCGGGCTCTGTGCTGACAGTGTGGAGCCTGCTTGGGATTCTCTCTTTCTCTGTCTGCCCCTCCCCTGCTCATGCTCCGTGTCTCTCTCTCAAAACAAATAAATAACCATTGAAAAAATAAGAAGCTGTTGTGATAGATCAGAGAAGAGGAAAGTAAGTCCTGAAATGGGACAGTAGCAACAGAAATAGAAAAGCACCATCAGGGAACAAAGGCATCACTCAAGTAGAACCCACAAAATATAGTAGATACAGGGAGAGGAGAATTGAAGAAAATATGAAAGTTTCAAGGTTTATTGATTGTGAGAACAGCCAAGTCCATCAATACACATAGGAAATGAGCTATTTGGGAAATATATGAATCTATTAATAAAACTATGAGTATTTAAGTTGAAAGAAATTGCAGCATGTATCTGAAAATATGAGAATGGGATCCAGGCTCAAAGTCCCAAAGTCACTTACGCAGCTCAACCCTGATAATGGGTGAGATCATAGAGGAAAGAAACTACTATTTGTAGTTATAAAATATAAGAAATTGTTTTTGTTCTGCTCTAGAGGAAACTATATGAATATTCTTCTTCCTCTTTTCTGATAACAAAACTATCTGACTACCAGGGTGCTTACATGTATCCAATTCTTACATGTATCCAATTCTACTATTATGCTAATCTTTATGTTTGGAAATTTTCTATTCTTCATTTCTTGGTCTTAGTTACTTCTTTTTCTTGGCCCTGCCTCTTCACTTCTATTTTACTTTATTGTTTTATTTTATATGTCCAGTACCTCCATAAATATTTGTTGCAAAAAAATGAATAAATGAATGAATATGATTTGTAGGATGCCACCTCAAATCCTTTATGGAAAAGCAGGATATAAATAAATTTAAATTAAAAAATGGTTTTATTTGCAGGGATGATAGCTAATTTCTTATGAATTACAGAAATGTTTCTCCTCAATTAAGAAAGCCTGCTAGATATTAAATGCTTGTGTTTTAAAAGGCAAATAAAGGGATGATTCCTTTCAATTATAAAACAATTTAGGCATACAAAAAGATTCTTGCTCTAAATTAGAATTTCAAGCAACATAATAAAAAAATTTTAAACTAGAAACTTTTGGCAAGCAAAATCTAACAATTAAAGCATCTCTAATATAATAATACAAACCATTAAGAAAACACTTTTTAAAATATTTATTTATTTTTGGGAGAGTGCAAGCAGGGGAGGGGTATAGAGAGGGGGACAGAGGATCTGAAGTGGCCTTGCACTGAAAGGCTGACAGCAGAAAGCCCGATGTGGGGCTTGAACTCACAAAACACAAGATCATGACCTGGGTTGAAGTCAGACACTCAACCGACTGAGCCACCCAGGTGCCCCAGAAAACATGATTAACAAATGTTCAATTTTTATGCCTTTTTTTTTTGAAAGAGAAAGAGAGAGAGAACAGGGGAGGGGCAGAGGGAGAGAGAGAGAGAATCTTAAAGCCTGACTTGGGGCTCAATCTCACAAAGGAGAGTATGACTTGAGCCAAAACCCAGAGTCAGACATTTAACCAACTGAGTCCCCCAGGCACCCCTGTATACCACTTTTTAAAGAGAGAAGCAGGATGCTTGGGTAGCTCAATCAGTTAAGCGGCCGACTCCAGCTCAGGTCCTGATCTCATGGTTTGTGGGTTTGAGCCCCGCATCAGGATCTGTGCTGACAGCTCAGAGCCTAGAGCCTGCTTCCAATTCTGTGTCTCCCTCTCTCTCTGCCCCTCCCCTGCTTGCTCTCTCTTTCTCTCAAAAATAATAAACATTAAAAAAATTTTTTTTAAGAAAGAAAGAAAGAAAGAAAGAAAGAAAGAAAGAAAGAAAGAAAGAAAGAAACTACTGAGGGGTGCCTGGGTGGCTCAGTTGGCTGAGCACTGGACTCTTGATTTCAGCTCAGGTCATGATCTCACAATTCGTGGGCTCTGCATGAACAACACAGAGCCTGCTTGGGATTCTCTCTCTGCCCCTCCCCCCTTACTCTTCCTCTCCCTCTCTCTGCCTCTTTTCCCTTTCTGTCTCTCTCTCTCTCTCTCTCAAAATAAATAAACTTTAAAAAAAAAAAGAGAGAGAGAGAAAGAGAGGCCACTGAATAAAACAAGCCACACGATGACAACTGAACAATAAATGTTGTACCCCATTCCAAATAGAGGTGTTTGTTGTATGCATATCATGTATCTAAATTATAACCTCTTTGTGCTTGTCTTGGTTCCAGCCTGATATGAAAGACCCTTTTCCAAGCTCAGGGGCCTCCACTTAATACACTATGCTTCCACAAGTCCTGTCTGTTCTATAGACAACTGATAGTTGGCTCTCTACCCTTGCAAGTCTTATCATAAGCTCTGTTAGTTCCTTTTTTTAAATAAAATGTTTAATGGTTTTTTAATTTTTGAGAGAGAGAATGTAAGCAGAGGAAGGACAGAGAGAAAGGGGGACTGAGGATCCAAAGTGTGCTCTGCACAGACAGGCAGACAGCAGCGAACCCAATGTGGAGCTTGAACCCACAATCTGTGAGTTCACGACCTGAGCTGAAGTCAGACGCTCAATCAGTTGAGCCCCCAGGTCCTCTGTTAGCTCCTTTTAATCACAAGACCAGTTATCAGGTTCTTGTCCTCCTCACTGGCACAGCTCCTTAATGTTCAGGCAGCTAGAGACCTTAATGGAAGATGTGCAAGATAGGTCTAAATATGCATATTTCCCTTCTATACCAAATGTATCTCTCCATTCACCCACCCATGGGTCTAAACCAAGAAGCATACACATCATTCTGAAGAAATACTACCTTTTAGAAAAACAGCGTTCAGGGGCGCCTGGGTGGCGCAGTCGGTTAAGCGTCCGACTTCAGCCAGGTCACGATCTCGCGGTCCGTGAGTTCGAGCCCCGCGTCAGGCTCTGGGCTGATGGCTCAGAGCCTGGAGCCTGTTTCCGATTCTGTGTCTCCCTCTCTCTCTGCCCCTCCCCCGTTCATGCTCTGTCTCTCTCTGTCCCAAAAATAAATAAACGTTGAAAAAAAAAATTTTTTTAAAGAAAAACAGCGTTCAGTCATAAGTCTTCATAATTTGTCTTAAATATGCAAAAAAATGCAGCATTTTAAATAAAGCAGGTGTCTGCAATTCTTGAAATGGAGATCATCTTTTAGGCATGTTTTGCTAATACTTTTTAAACTATCATTTATTGAGAAGTCTATGTACTAGACGTTTAAAACCCACTTTTTAGACTTTGTTAAAAGAATTGAGATCATGTATATTATTTCTGTTCTGCAGATGAGTAAACAAAGTCAGAGAGCCACGTAAATACAAAGGCCTTTGGCTTTTTGTACATACAAAAATTATCCTCTCTGGATAATTCTTCTGTGTTCAAAGAGCTCATCAGTTCAACAGGGCTCTGAATATCCCCAGTCTTTCAACACATATTAGTGAACACTTTCTACCTGTGAGCTTAGTGAAGGCTCCCAAGAAAAGAGGTGATAGCTGTATCTTGAAAGGTAAGTAGGGGAGACACCTGGGTGGCTCAGTCAGCTAAGCGTCTGACTTTGGCTCAGGTTATGATCTCACAGTTCGTGAGTTTGAACTCCACATCAGGCTCTCTGCTATCAGCGCAGAGCCCACTATGGATCCTCTGTCCCCTTCTCTATCTACCCCTCCCCCACTCGTTCTTGTTCTCATTCTCTCTCTTTCTCCCTCTCTCTCTCAAAAATAAACACTAAAAAAATACTTTATAAAAAAAAAGAAAGAAAGAAAGGTAAGTAGAGTTAGGCAGAGAGTTATTCCAATAGGGAGTTGAATATCAAGAGTGTAGATTTGAGCATGTTGGAACCTATAAGACATTCAGGTGGTTGGGTATGAGAATCTGGAGTACAGAGAGTTTAAAGATATTAAACAGTAGTTGTCAGTATTTCATTGATATTTAAAACTTTACGATCAAATAGCAAAAACTACAAAACATCACTGAAAGATATTAAAGAAGACCTCAATAAATGGAAAGGCATCTTCTATTCATGAAGTGTTGGAGAAATGTCTATTCAAATCCTTGCCCATCTTTAAATTGGGTTATTGTGTTCTTATTGTTGAGGTATAAGAGCACCTTATGTATTCTGGACACTATTTCTTTCAGATGTATACTTTACAAACAAATCTCCCCCATTCTCTGGGTCGTCTTTTCATGTTCTTAATAGTGCCCTTTGCAGCACAGAAATTTTCAATTAAAAAAAAATTTTTTTTTTTATTTATTTTTGAGAGAGAGACAGAGCGTGAGCAGGGGAGGGGCAGAGAGAGAGGGAGACACAGAATCGGAAGCAGGCTCCAGGTGCGTCAGCACAGAGCCCTACATGGGGCTTGAACCTGTAAACAGTGAGATCATGACCTGAGCCACCCAGGGATCGCATAAGTTTTCAATTTGGATGAATCCCAATTTATCTAATGTTTTTGTGGTTGTTGCTTGTACTTTTGATATCATAGCTAAGGAACAACTGTTGAATCTGAAGTCACCAAGATTTACATTTGCGTTTCCTTCTAAGAGTTTTATAGTTTTTAGCTCTTACATTTAGGTCTTTGATCCCTTTAAGTTAGTTGTGTATATGGTTTGAGACAGGGGTCTAAATCCTTTTGCATGTGGATATCCTATTGTCTTAGTACCATTTGTTGAAAAGGATGCTCTTTCCCCCATTGAATTGTCTTGGCACTCTTGTCAAAAATCAACTGATCATAAATATAATAGTTTATTTCTATTGATCTCTATGTCTATCCTTATGCCAGATACTACACTGTTTTTGAGTACTGACTGCAGTTTTGTAGTAAGTTACGCAATTAGGGAATTTTTATAGAGATTGTATTGAATCTGCAGGTTGATTTGGAATATATTATTATTTTAACAATTTTTAAGTCTTCCAATTCATAAATACAGACTTTTCATTTATTTAGGTCTTTTTAAATTTATTTCAATGATGTTTTATAGTTTTTACTGCACACTCTTGAAGTTTTAAACATCAATGAAATACTGACCACTTCTAATTAATATCTTCAGTTAAACTCTCTTCTGTGCTCCAGACTCTCATATCCAACCATGTGGATATCTTACGGGCTCTTAACATGCCCTAACCCATACTCTTGATATGTAGCTCCCAACTTTTTCTTCAGTCTTCCCCATTTCAGGAAATGGCAACACTGCCCATCTAGTCACAAGTTAAAAACCTCTAAGTAATTTTTTATCCCGCCCTTCCCCTATCTAATCCATCAACAATTCATAATGACTCCACTTCCAAAATACATACAGAACCTTGACATTTCTCTCCATGTTCGCTGCTGCCACCTAATCAAAGCTGTCATTATCACCCACCTAGACAACTGCAAAAGTTTAGTAACCCATCTCCCTGATGCTACTTTGCTTGCCTCCAGTCTGTTATCTTCACAGCATCTACCAATAATGGGAACATACTTTGAGTCACATAAATAATTCTGAATTTTCTGGTAGCCACATGTACCAAAAAATGAAAAGAAACAAGTCAAGTTAAATCTGACGGTTCATTTTAATTTAGCCCAGTCACACCACAAATATAATTATTTCAATATATGTAATCAATATAAACAATTAATGAGACAATTACATCTTCTTTTCATACCAAGACTTTGAAATTTGGTATGTATTTTACATCTTATTGCACATCTCTACTTGGAAGTTTAATTTTCATCAGAAATACTTGATCTATATTTAATGTTATAAACTTATGGTTGAAAAAGTTTCAAAACACAGAATGAGTTATCCAATAACTGAATCAATTATGCTTTTAAATTTAGGTTTAAAATTACATAAAGTTGTAAATTCAGTAGCATTAGCCACATGAGGTTATGACTAAAGTCTTAAACAGCACTTTCCTAGAGTGATCTTTTTTAGATATAAATCAGATATAAGTCACTATCCTAATTAAAATCCTTCCTTCCGTTCCTTACCATTGCACTCGAGACAAAAATGTAAACTATTTTTGACAGCAACAAAACCCCCTAAACTCCCTTCTGCCACTTTTCCTTACCATACTTTCCCCTAACCCAACTTACCTTAAGCTCCCCCAACACACAGAGCTCTTCAATGCCACAGAGACTTAGCACATACTGTTCCTTTTACATGGAATGCTTTTTCCTAACTCTTCCAGGGCTGACTCCTTTTCCTTCAGCTAAAGTGTCACCTGATCCGACAGGCTTCCCTGATAAACCTATAAATAATATTCTTCTCTGTCATGCTCCAGCATTGTGTTAAGATCATCTCTATCATGGCACCACACTGATTTATAATTATACTTAATTATAAGTATATAATTTATATAAATTTATAATTTATAATTATTTATTTGTTTGTTGTTGATCTTTTCACTATTCCACAAGCTCTATAGTGACCAGGAGTATGCTTGTTCACTTATTAACGTCTTTCAGCTGCCTAAGAGTGCCTGGCACACAGTGAATGTTCAATAAACAAGATCATATGCTGCAGATAAATCAGTATGACAAAAGCTGAAACCTCTCTATTGTATTTGTTGACTCATTCACTCAATATTTATTTATTCAAAAACTTACTATGCACCAGAAGTGAAAGTAAACAAATAAAAGGGGCTCTGCCCTCAAGAAATTCGCATTAAAAAAAAAAGTTTGGTGTAATGTTTGTTTATTTTTGAGAGAGACAGAGACAGAGCGTGAGCAGGGGAGGGGCAGAGAGAAAGGGAGACAGAATCCAAAGCAGGATCCAGGCTCTGAGCTGTCAGCACAGAGCCTGACACAGGGCTCGAACTCATGAAACGTGAGCTCATGACCTGAGCTGAAATCGGATGCTTAACCTACTGAGCCACCCACGCACCCCCCAAGAAACTCACATTTTAATGACAGAAGTAGATAAAATAAATTAACACAGTGCAAGAAGTATAACATTAGAGAACTACTCAGAGTTATGATGCCTAGAAGGACAAGTAACTTGGGAAAGGTAAGAAAGTGGAAGGTAGCTGAGACATCCAAGAAAAGAAGATAAAGATAACTTGAGTTACAGATAACAGGAGTTAGTCTGGTGAAGGATCACATTATTCCTTATAAAGAGATCTACATAAAATAGGCAAAGAAATGTGAAACACTGGTGAATGTGTGCAGGGCAAAGAATGACAACAGATAACCTGGAGAGGCTGGGTCATGCAGGTCCTTTATGTCATGCCAAGAAGCTTAGACTTTATGCTGTTGGCATTAGAGGTTGAAAAGTTTTCACCAAGATAGTGACATCATTTAATTTTAATTCCATATCAATCATGTGACGACTGTGCAAAAGTTAGGTTGGAGGGTTATGGATAGAAAAATCATTAAGTCCATTGCTGTTGTCCAGAAGATGAATGATGCCAACTTGAGCACAGTGGTTGTAGGCATTAAGCAGAGGTGATCAATTTCAGAAATACTTAGTAAATTAAGCTGTTTAAAACTCATCAGCAACCTTGGCAAGGGCAATGTCAGTGTACTGATGGGAATGGAAGACACATTTCATTCCTTATCCACGGCTGCAGATATCACAGGAATTTTGAAGATGGTGATTAGGAGCTCCCAAATCTGGTTGCTTATTAGGAGTAACAGGACAACTTTAGAAAAATACTGATTATGCTGGCTTAATCCAGACCCACTGAGTCAGTCACCACGAGTCGAGCCCACCATCCCTTATTTTAACAAGTCCCTTAAGTAAATCTTACAGAGATATCCACATACTTGCATTGGGAGATGCTAGGATGGACCAGTCTCTCAAGTATATTTAAACCTTGTAATTCAGATTTGATTCTTGGGTTCAGACAGCAAGAATTCAGATAGTAAAGGTTGTAAAGACAAGGAAGGAGCTAAGCCAATGGTTGAAGAGGGCAGAGGTTAAAATGGGAGAATCCTAAATAGATTTAGATCATTAAAAAAATGGATAGAGGGGCGCCTGGGTGGCGCAGTCGGTTAAGCGTCCGACTTCAGCCAGGTCACGATCTCGTGGTCTGGGAGTTCGAGCCCCACGTCAGGCTCTGGGCTGATGGCTCAGAGCCTGGAGCCTGTTTCCGATTCTGCGTCTCCCTCTCTCTCTGCCCCTCCCCCGTTCATGCTCTGTCTCTCTCTGTCCCAAAAATAAATAAATGTTGAAAAGAAAATTTTTTTTTAAAAAAATAAAAAAATGGATAGAGAAGTATAGATGAGAGAAGGGATAACTAAAAATCTAAGGCACATGAGCTAAGAACATTAGTTTATCAAGCTAAGAGCACTAGTTCATCAAACACAATTTCATCTCATAAATATAAAATATAAATCTCCTGGGGTACCTGGCTGGCTTAGTCAATGGACTGTATGACTCTTGATTTCCAGGTTGTGAATTCAAGCCCTACACTGGGTGTAGAGATCACTTAAAAATAAAATCTTAAATATATATATATATACATATATATACATATATCCTATGTGTATGTATGTGTATATGCATATATGTATGCGTATATGTATCCTATGTGTTTTTATATATACACACACACACACACACACACACACACATATATATACATATATATATCTTACTAAAAGCTGTAATTTTCATTCCTAGTCCCAACCCATCTGAAGTTGGGCCAACAATTTAATCAGTGAAAACTCAATAGAAATTAGTACCTAAAACAGAATTGTTCACAATACTGTAGGGAATACCAATAAGGAGTTTGCAGTCAGCCTCAGAGACCAAAAACCAATGTAAATCAATCAGAAACCTTAAAGTGTCGAACAGCATGGAACCTCTAGAGTCATCAAGAGGTCAGAGAAGGCTGCAATCTGTGACCTCTGCCTCTGGCCCTCTCAACTTATCAAATTCTTCCTCTCTAATGTGCATTTCAAACTCTACCTCTTTCACGAAATCTTTCCTGGACTCTCCAAAGAGATGAGATATTTCCTTTGAATCATCTAGAACACTCTAATTCTAAAGGCACCCAAATTCTGCCTAAACTTCCATTCCCAGTAAAAAACTGTTGCTATGTGATAGGCACTGTCCCAAATGCTTTACATGTATTAACTAATTTAATCTTCACAACTACTCTAGGAGGTAGGCCCTACTATTACGCCATCATACAGATGAGGAAGCCAAGGCATCAAGAGGTGAAGTGATTTCCTAAGATGAAAGAGCTATTTAAATGGCAAAGCTAGGATGGGGATGCACGTGGCCCAGCTCCAGGGACTGAATGTTCTTTACCACAACACTTCAAAAGTTCTGGAGGACACTCTATGTTAGTCTACATCAGATTCTGTTGAGGGCAAATACTTTTTAATTGCCTTTTCATCCAAAGTAAGTGCTCAAATATGTGTTGATTGTTGGAATTCCTTTTGGTCACAGAAGATCATGTTCTGCCCGGCCATGCTTGTTCCTATGTAGTCAAAAATGACCACTTTGGGGTGCCTGGGTGGCGCAGTCGGTTGGGCGTCCGACTTCAGCCAGGTCACGATCTTGCGGTCCGTGAGTTCGAGCCCCGCGTCAGGCTCTGGGCTGATGGCTCAGAGCCTGGAGCCTGTTTCCGATTCTGTGTCTCCCTCTCTCTCTGCCCCTCCCCCGTTCATGCTCTGTCTCTCTCTGTCCCAAAAATAAATAAACGTTGAAAAAAAAATTCTTTTTTAAAAAATGATCACTTTACACACAGAAAAGATGAGAAAAGTGAGAGGAAAACACATTGCAGAGGAGTGGAAACAAAAGCCAGATAGGTAGAATGTTTTAAAAATCACATAGGTTTGAAAAGGTGAACAGTAACTGCAAGTTCTTGAGGACACTGACGTGAAAGTTGCGTGTTGGAAAATTAATCTGACAGCAGCAATGTTAGCATGGGAAGGATGAATGAGAAACGGAGGAAAGGAGAGAGCAGGATACTTGAGTTCTCCAGGTACGAGGGCAGGACCTGGACTAGAATACGAACGTTCTGAATAAGGAAATTATAATATGTATTAGATTTAGGAAGAGGATTTTAGAAATGAAAAAGACTAAGTGTAAATTTTTAAAATGGGTTTTTAGACTAGTATACCACTGGAAAAAGATGGATTTTTAAAGCAGATTTTAAAATCAAGCTGTTATTCCGTTTTTTTTCAAAGAATAATACAATTTATTACTAAAACATTTTTATTCATAACTGCTTCTGTGAGAGATTCTAGTTTCTTTACATCTACAACTGATTTTTGAAGTCCTAGAAAGACTGGACCCAGGGAGGAAGGCTTAACCCTTTTATATGTCTGACACTTTTTATCTACTTAGAGATAATCTCAAAAACATACATTTTTAAAGCCAGGCTACTTACTCTCTGATACCCAGCAAGCCAAATCATAGACTTCAAGTTATAAAGAACCTTCAAAGTCCTTTTTCTCAACCTGTCTCCCATCTACACCATGCCAAGAAGCTAGTCAGTCTTTAATTCCCAGTCTCTATCCTTCTGGTAATGGAATACTTACTAGTTCACAAGGAACTCATTCCATTCTTCACTCTTCTGTTGAGCACTCTCTCTTACATTTAAATCTGTCTGCCTGTAACTTTCACTCATCTGTTTGTGGCTTCTAGGGACATACAGAGTCAATCTAATCCCTCTCCAATTAACAGCTCCTCAAATATTTGGAGACAACATTGTGACACTACCAACTACTTTTTAACAAATGCTTCACATAAGAATCATTAGCCTGGTTACCCTAACAATAACAGCACAGTGCCTATCAACCCTTGTAGTCTCCTAGGTCACCAAGTTTTTGAAGGAGCTCTCAATATGTAGAGCCTCACATAGTTTCTGGCATAGAGGAGACTCTCAAAATAGGACTGTAAATGACTCAATGAATGAATAAACCCATCTGCAAATAGAATTTTCAAACATATTCTCTCTCAATGGGTTTTATCATCTACCTACAACCAAACAAATTTATTAAACTCTCTCTGCCCTCAAAAATCAAATAAATGCCATATAAGGAAACTGTAAACCCAGAAATAATCTGGCAGGTATTCAGGTAAATGAAACATCTTGACAAAGCAGAAACCTTAATGAGGGAGACAATTTTTACTGTAAGTCCTTTAGAAATGTCTGAGTTTTTAACATATGTACCTATTCTGTTTTTCAATTAAAAGACAGTTAACAAAATAAAAATAATAAAATTATCTCCATTTTAAGTCACTTAGTGGAATAGTATGGTATAGTGTGAAACATGCCTTTTGTAATAAAAGGATCTGTCCTATCACATATATAGAATCATCAAATAAATAACTAGAAATAACATTAGATTTAATCTAGTCCAGAGGCATTCAACAATTTTGAGTACAACCATAGTAAGAAATACATTTCATATTGCAGTGTGATATACATAACAAATATATAACTAATACAAAAGTTTCCAATAATGTTCACTACTTACCATTACAACTCAGAATGTACTGATATTTTTTTTAAAGCTGCCACAACCCATTATATTGATATCCTGTCCTGCTAAGTCACACCCACAGTTTGAAAAACATGGATCTAGTGCAACATTCACCCTCAACCAATTTATTAACAAATCAGGTACACTTCAGCTTGGATAAGTGACGTATACAGAATCACGTAGCTAATTCGGACAGCATTAAATGAAAATGACAAATAAAATGTACCTCTTGAATTCATGCAAGCTGCAAATAGTTGGGCAAACAGACAGCGCAACCAATTGTACAGTAAGACCCCTGTGCGAGAAGTATGAACAAGGACCACCAAGGAGGGGCCTCTAAATCAGACAGGAAGAGCTGAGGAAGACCAGCAGGGTGATGATTATATTGGACTAATGCCAGTTCGCATTGCCTTCCCCCATGATACCTCAGCTTACCTGAGGCAATCCTTTAACAAACATCCATCTCAAACTACATAGCTCATGAATACTCCTAACTCCCTCAGCTGTTTTTTCTTCATATCTCCTTACAATATAGTAGATACTCAACTAAGCAAGGCTTCCTCCTTCCCATTCCTGCTCTTGTTCTTGAAGCAAGAGACTCATGATCCTTCTACCATGTCCCTTCTTCACCAACTTGGAAAGAAATCCCTGGGGATATTACAATATTCATAGTAGGTAAATCAAATCAAGTACCCACTCCCCCCACAATTTCACATGATTTGTTAGAATTAAGTAAACAGATCATGTAAAATTTCTTAAATTGAATCTACCAAGAACTGCAGTCAATATTCAAAAAGTTATATTGATATTTCCAGAAGAAAATGCAAAAATTTCACCACACAATGGTTACTGTCCAGGAAGTAGGATTCAGAATCATGAATGCTAGGATCCGTGAAAAAAGACTGCGGGCCTTTTCCCTTCTCTTAAATATATGAAAAGAATGAATCTCAGTTTTATTAACCAGAAAACAGACACACGGAGTTCTAAGCTTCCTCTAGATAAGACACCCAAAGCTATTCTTACACAAATATTCTAAGGCACATTTAAAGGTAACACAAAGATACTGTAATTCCAAATAAAACCAGGTAACTAGCTCAGAGCTGAAATTGGTGGTAAGTTGTAAGAATGCCAATCAGGTCAGAGTATGAGTCTTTCCACTGAAAATAGTCACTGGATAGTACGTCAACATTGACTACAAGAATTGCAGTACTTCTCTAAGGTCTAATAACACCAGACACAACTATTTTTCTGACTTAGCTCCTGATCTCTTGGCTGTAGAACTTTTCTGTTACTTGGGCTTAGCTTATGCTCTTGCTAAGTAGTCCTGTTTCTCCAATTGGACTCTGCTGTTTTTCTCACCTCTACCCCCATCTTTGCCTAAATTTCACCTAATATTTCCAAAAGATAAAGATATACTAAGAATGGTTTACTCCATGCCATAGAATCAAATATTTTCCTTAAATTTATTCTCTGGGAGAAGGAAGAAAAATTTCAGCAATATTCATTTTTAATTCTATTATCACACTGTTATTAATTCTATTATGTTCATTATCTCTAGTATTACCACTTAAACTCTAGCATGTCACTTAACTTTTTTCCAGCTCAATCTTCCTCATTTCTAAATTGAAGTTAATAAAACAAGACTTTACTCTCTTTTCAGGGATATTGGAAGGATTAATAAAAGAATAAATGGAGAAATACTTTGGAAATCTTGGAAAAAAACAGCATACAAACTGGATTTATGTTGTTTTATGCTGTTTAAAGAAAAGATATACTATGGTAATGCTAAATGTGGGCAATGCTTTCTCTAAAGAAGGCCCATATATACTCTAAGTCAGTATGATCTAGAAGTTAGTATTTTGATGCAACTGTAATTTTCCAACATGCACAAAAAGGAGAATTTGCAAATATGCATCACTATCATCTCTCCTAAATTTATTATTTATTTATTATTTATTTAACAATACAGTATTAGTTAAAATTATACATACCATACAACTTCTGTATAATTGTAAAATTATGTATTGTATTCAGAAAAATTCTAGTCCAAATTAAAGAGTTAGACGAACAGCCATTAAATGAGTTCTAGTACTAATTCCAATGTGGGGAGTGGGGGTTCCCAAACCAACAAGCATTGCTCTGGACACCAGCTGGGTGTCCTACAATTCAACTCAATTCTGACACCATATCCAGAGATAGCATCATATTCCACAGGTTGAAGGCTCACTCCCACAAGACTGCACCCCCACACTTCAGATGCCAATCTGAACCTCCTTGGGTTCAATTAATTTGCTAGAGTGGCCCACAGGACTCAGAGAAACATTTAACTTATGAGATTACCAGTTTGTTATAAAAGTATATAACTCAGGAACAACCAGATGGAAGAGATGCATAAGGCAAGCACCTCGTGCTTCCATGCCCTCTCCAGGCAATCTAGACTCCCTAAATCTCTGCGTGTTCACCAACCCAAAAGTTCTCTGAACTTTGGGTTTTTAAACAGGCTTCATTACATAGTCATGATTGATTAAATCATTGGCTGTTGGCAACTGATTTAACTTCAAGGCCTCTCTTCTCTCAAGAAGTTGGGGGATAGGACTAAAAACTCCAACCCTCTTACTGAAGGGTTAGTTCCACCAGCAACCAGCCCCCATCCTTAGATGCTTTCCAAAAGTCACCTCATTAACATAACAAGAAGCCTTTATTACTCTGAACACTTAGGAAATTCCAAGGGTTTTGTGAGCTGTAAGCCAAGAACCATGGATGAAGACCAAATAAATATGAGAAATAGGGGCGCCTGGGTGGCGCAGTCGGCTAAGCGTCCGACTTCAGCCAGGTCACGATCTCGCGGTCTGTGAGTTCGAGCCCCGCGTCGGGCTCTGGGCTGATGGCTCAGAGCCTGGAGCCTGTTTCCGATTCTGTGTCTCCCTCTCTCTCTGCCCCTCCCCCGTTCATGCTCTGTCTCTCTCTGTCCCAAAAATAAATAAACGTTGAAAAAAAAAATTTTAAATATGAGAAATATATTTTGGTCGTATGAACAACCAAATATATGCTTTTCTTATGAATCATAATATCACAGGCATCATTTATTGAATGCATATTATGAGCCACACACTATATACATTATCTTACTTAGAACCCACATGCACATTAAAAAAAAATAAAGTCTGGGACACTTGGGTGGCTCAGTCAGTTAAGCGTCCAACTCTTAGTTTCAGCTCAGGTCACGATCTAACGGTTTGTGAGTCTGAGCCTCAAGTCGGGCTTCTCACTCACAGTGTGGAGCCTGCTTGAGATTCTCTCTCTCCCTTTCTCTCTCTGCCCCTCTCTCACTCGTGCATTTTCACATGTGCCTCTGTCTCAAAAATAAATTAACATAAATAACTAAAGTCTGTATTATTATGTCTATGCTGCAAATGAGGAAATTAAGTCCCAGAGAGGTTCAACACCTTGCTGAGGAGTCATGCTACTAACAATAGTCAGAGGTGGGACTGAAACACCAGTGAACAAAGCCTGCACTCTATCACTAGGATATGACAAGTCCTTTTCAAATATTAGCTTTTTGAGAATCTAAGAAAACAAGTATCATAAATAAAATGAGTCACCCATCAAATTACTTCTTTAAATGGATTTGTCCTTTTAATTCCAAGACACTGAAACAAAGAGGTCCTTCAGAAGCCCTACCCACTTCTAATAGGTATGTATGTGTTATTCATGGGTATATCATAATCTTGAAACAGTGGGAAATGAAAATGAGATGCTGTCACCAAGGAGCACTGACACACACTTGAAACTTCTAAAAACAGAGGACTTTCAGCAGAGATGCTAGAGAAAAACAAGATCTAAAACAGTCCTGTATCATTCACCTAATTCGTGGATTAAATATACCATCCTTTTCCTCAACAACTATCTTGCCTTTCTAATCAATTAACGTTAAGGATTTAACACTATACTGACGCTTGTTGAAATTAATTATTAAAGTAATTTCTATGCTATGGATGGGCCTTCCTCTAAGGATACAAAATACAAAAGGAGGAGGCAGAGTGAGGTAAGAGGGAGGCACTTTAGAACAAACAGTAAGAGGAGGAAAAGAAGATGATGAGCTGAACAGGGCTCCCAGTTCTGAACACCAAGTTCCAAACTCAACTCTGATTCTGTTTCCGACCTTGGGCAAATCTCTTGGTCTCTCTGTATCCTGATGTAGCTCCAGGAAGTTAGCAAAGAAAATAAGACGAAGAAAGTTTCTTCCAGAACCTTGTGGAATGCCTGCCCTTGCTACTAACAAAAGCAAAGCTAAGCTACCCATGACAAAAAAATAATAAAACACCGATTTGGTATTCATAAACCCTCTAATTTGTTGGAACAGTGTTTAACTCAAGAAAAGCAAATCATTTAGTGCTAACCCTCTTCCTTTATCCTCCCCCACTTCTAAACAATAAACAACACAGTCCACTCTCGTTTGCCTTTAGAACATTTCCCTGACATTCTGTCTTCAATTTCCTTCACTACTTTAACTAAACACCTTTTATTTATTTATTTATTTATTTATTTATTTATTTATTTATTTATTTAGCTAGCTAGCTAGAGCAAGAGGGGCGGGGGGGGGGGGGCGGGCAGAGGAGTAAGAGAAAGAAAGAGACAGAGAGAGAGAGTGTGTGTGTGTGTCTGTCTCAAGCAGGATTCATGCTCAGCACAGAGCCAAATGTGGGGTTCCATCCCATGACCCTGGGATCATGACCTGAGCCAAAATCAAGAGCCCAATGCTCAACTGACTGAGCTACCTAGATGCCCCTAAATGCCTTATTCTTAAAATTCTTAAAAAAGAAAATAGAGGCACCTGGGTGGCTCAGTCAGTTAAGCATCTGACTTCAGCTCAGGTCATAATCAGGTTCATGATGAGTTTGAGCCCCGCATCAGGTGAGCTCCACTTCTCTTTCTCTGTCTCTCTGTCTCTCTCTCTCTCTGCCCCTCATGGGATTCTCTCTCTCCCCCTCTCTCTCTGCCCCTCACTCACTTGTGCCCTTTCTCAAAAAAAAAAAAAAAAGACAAGAAAAGAAAAAAGAAAGAAAGAAAAATAGAATTCCACTCCTTTCAGCATTAGTGCCTTGGAGGTCCTTATAAAGCAGTTGGTTGGCCTGATCCATCCCACTCTTACTTAGCCTTCACTGCATCCAGTTATATTTTTAATCTCTCCAACCTTTTTTCTTTCCTCCTACTCTTCTCTCAGGCCCTCTCCAATACACAGTATCTCTTTGTGATAAGGTGATAGTCTAAATTCAATGCTTTGTTGTCGAGTCAGACACTGAGACATAGATAGCCGCTCCCCACTTTGACATCGATACTTCAGTACATGCAACCTTGAGTTAAAATGATACCAGCTGCCAAATGACACTGGAAACTCATATATTGTTTACTTTCCTCTTATATTCCAATTCAATTTCAGAAGTATGGGTTTTCCAAGTTGTTTTCTTTTTCGTAAAAATAAATTGACATAGTATAAATTATTTTGTTCCAGTTTGCATTACACACAACTGCATTCATTTTACAAAGCCACTTGAAAGTTGAGATCTCTTATCTTATGCTGTCAGTTCTCTTTTTATACATACATCAGCTCCTATGCATTCATACTCCCTTCTATATTTACCCACAATAGTTAGAACTCAATAAATACATGTTCATTGACTTCGTTTGATCATATTTCTCAAGAGTACCAATGGAAGTCATATCCAAGGCTTAATCTCAGGTTGGCCACTTACTAGCCATGTGACCCTCTGCAAATTACTGGTCTCTCTAACCCTGAGATTCCTCCCCTATTGACATGGAGATGTGAAGACAGGTAAGATAAAGAAAACATGGAAAGTACATAACAGTGTCCATGCTTGCAACACAGTAAGGCCTCCTTCTTCCTTCCACTTTATAAAAATGTGTTCAGTATTATATTGCCCATTGGGATTTTAAATTAATGCTGACAATGTGAGAAATTACAAAGCAGACTTAGAGGAAGGCAAAACTTTGGCCAAACAGAAAAAGAAATGGATTATTCTATACAGTACAGTTCAGGGCTCTCTTGACTTGGCTCTGGTGGGAGAGAAAAAAATCATCTGTTGTAGTCCCCTCAATGTTAAATAAATTATAGTAACAAGTAAAACATCATAATTTAACTCCACTTATTAGCCCTAACAAAAGGTAGTAAGAAAAACACCTAATATACTAAATGTATGTTCCATTGGTAGATAACCCAATAGCCTAATCTCTAGCTATTAAGCTTTCCATTCCTCCAAAGTTCTGGAAGGCTTCCTGCTCAACTTCATTCCTAAAGAAGTTAATCAAGTGCACTTAAAAAAAAATTTAATGTTAATTTATTATTTTTGAGAGAAAGAGAGAGAGACAGAGCGTGAGCAGGGGAGGGGCAGAGAGAAAGGAAGACACAGAATCTGAAGCAGGGTCCAGGTTCTGAGCTATCAGCACAGAGCTTGATGCGGGGCTCAAACTCACAAACTGTGAGATCATGACCTGAGCTGAAGTCAGATGCTTAACCAACTGAGCCACCCAGGTGCCCCCACAAGTGCATTTTTAAGTATCTGTTAATGATAAGCAAATTTCAAAACAGAGATTTTCTATCCAGTCAATGTTTGTCTAGTTTTACTGCTTCTCTGATACTATTAATAAAAAAGAATTAAGTTGATTGTGGTAATTAAATCTTACCAACTGTGAATTTGTGATAAGCTAAAGTACATTATGTATGTTAATTCAGCAGAAATACCTTCGTAATTTCAGGTTTTAGCAATTCATTGTTGGATGAAAAAAGTTCATGTGTCTGGAACTTTATTTAAATAGACTCTTGAGAACCATGAAGCTCAATTTTCAAAAATTATCGCATTTTAATTGTTAGCACCCATTTACCTAATAACTTTAGCACTTGGAAGCCATTTGTTGAAAAATATTCACTAATTCAGATGCTTTGATATTTAAAAAAATACTTTCCGTCAGTACAAACCCATTTCTGAATTAAGTTTTACTAATATAAATGCTTCTGTGCCTAATCCCATTTGCAATTAGAAAAGTCTTACCCCCTCAATTTTTAACTACTCTCTTGAAATTAGTCAAAAGATTTAAAAATAGATTAGTGTTGATCTCACAACTCTTGATCTCCAAATCGTGAGTTCAAGCCCCATGTTGGGAGTGGAGCCTACTTAATTTTAAAAAATATATTTTAAAAAAGCTTTAATTTAATAATCAACATCCATCTTTAAAACATCACAACTAAATAAATATACATTTGACACTTCCACACTGAAACACACTCCCTCAACACAGTCACTTTTTTAAAAACCTTCTTTTAATCATTAATCAGAAAACCTATTCTATTTGTACAAAATTAAAAGTCTATTTACCACTCAGACTAGAATAAAATAATGTGGAATTCTCTGCCTATATAATTAGCATTGAAGAACTAAAATTTCCAACAAGTATATCATTAAAAAACATTTGCACATTAGCAACTAGTACAGTTTTCATTTAACACCTCCATAAACAACTTATATGCACTCTAAACACATACTTAAACAACCCAATTACATGCTAGAGCTCCCCGCAAGAATGTCTACTACAGTAAAGAAAAATACTTCCCCTTTAACTAATGTTGCTTCTTCCTAAGGAAGAATCTTCTGTGAAATGAGGCAAGGTAGACATAAATAAATATGATTAATACTATTAATGTGGCAGCTTCTTACTTATTTAGGTGGTGCTTTTAAGCGTGATCGAAGAAAGAAGTTAAAAGTATTCATGAGAGGTTTGGTAAATCTAAATTCAGAGGGGGCAATATGACACAGAGGTTTTAGAGTATAGGTATAGAGTCCAGACACCTCAGGTTGAATCCTAGCTCCACTGTTTTTATGTTAAATTAAATTAGCCATCAGCAAGTTACTCAAACTCTCTAAATCTCAATTTCCTCCTCTGTAAAATGGAACTCATAAGAGTACCTTCTTTTGTGAGGTTTTATAAGTATTAAATGAGATTATCCATTACAAGCCCTTAGAATAACACTAGATGCATAGCAAGCTCTCAGGATATGTTAACCACTATCATCGTCATCATCATCTCACCGCACTGTAAAAAAGAAAAAAAAAATGGATATGAAAGTAGTTGAGTAAATTCAATTCTTCCATACACAAACCAGACAAATGGGCAGACCCCACACCATTTAATGCACCCCTATATTCACACCATGAGTCTCAGCTTCTACTCATTAGACCTTACATTGTCTCTCATTGCCAGCCTATATTTCATCTGAACAACCAAAAAGAACAATCTGGTTACTCACACTATATTACGTTAATATGTAAACTCATCACTTCAGAAAGAAAGTCACAAACAAGTAGTTCATTCATGACTCATTTTATTCATAACAATCTCAAACTTGTCACCCCAAAATTGGAGTTTACAGCTACAGTTAAATGAAGTAAACACATTCACAACCAAATTCATTCAGTGGTGTAAAAAAAAAAAAATCAATGTAAATAAATAGTCCACTAAACACAGATTGTTAAATACTGAGGAAAATGCATCATTATTTTGAAGAGAACAAGCTTAAATGATGAGTAAACAGAACTCACACAGGCAATGACCCCTTGTTTTATGATTACATTCAATAACTGCGCATACACCAGAGTCTTAAAATGAAAACAGATAACATATAAAAGAGGAACGTTTCATCCTTAAAGGATCTTATCTTTATTGCAAAATGTCTGGATAATAAAAAGATAAAAGGTTATAGTGGGGTATGAGTAGTTTTTTTTTCTGTCTAGGACCAATCTCCTTCCAAAATTGAGAACTCCTTTTTCCCTAAGGTTGGTTTATAATTAGAAATTAGATTCCTCAATAATTCAATGACTGAAACCTTTATTAAAGTCAAATGACCTTTTTAATTAATTTTTTCCTAATATATAAGCTCTGCTAGGCAGGTGTCATCTCTACAGATAATAAAGCCTTTATATATTTATTAAATGAGATCTCCCTCTCTGTTCATCCTTTCCTTTGATTTGATATTCTAACAGCAATTAACTACTGGCACAACTTTAAAAAGTATAACAATACTAATGTATTCTGCTAAATGCTCTGATTTGTATACTTGTAATGTCCCTAATTTTTGTTCTATCATGAAAAATGTTTAAGCTAAAATATTTTACTCTCCCATATCTCTTTTTTGGAATTCTCATTTTAAAAGAATACAGCTAGTAAAGGGAAGTGTGTCAGGATTTGAAAACTGGAGAATGGAATTGAGATGCATGCATAAAACTGACATATTCAAAAGCTCTTGACGCAAACAGTGCATTTATAACACAGCCCCATCCCAGTAAATACGTGATGGATGCATAAAAACATGGCCATTGCATTTGAATTACTTACAATTTTAATCTTTAAGTATTTGTTTAAAATAAAAGTAGTTAAATGACAAGGCACCATGTTAGACGTCCTGGAGCCTGAAAATTCAAAGTATACTGTCCTCAATCCTCACTGTCCCTATGGATACCACTATAAGTTTAGTGACAAATCAAACACAAAGTAAAACCCTTAAGTGTATGGCTGTTGTATGTGTATGTTTGAAATCACACTCATCCTTCACTTCACCATTAGTCTGAGATGACGTATGCAAAATGTTTCACCATCACTTTTGCCATCACTCAAAGTGATAAAACCGAAGTGAAATGATTGAGATTTACTCAATTGTCAGCAATTTTACTTTTTTACTGGGGTCCTAAGCTTTCTAATTCACAGGAGGAAAAAAAGACGAGGACGAAGAGTATCATCAGACAGAGCATCGTCTGAGAGAAAAGACTATGCACTTTACAGATACTAACAATTCCCAAAGGAGATGTAGGAATATCGAAATTTTACCTATCACCAAACACTAACCAAAAAAAAAAAAAAAAAAAAGTGTGGGGCCGGGAGGAACAGGAACCTTCCGAATCTCAAAACACTCGCCAGCCCCATACAAAGAGTAAAGTACCAGCTCGGGATTGTCCCCACTCCGGCCCACCGTGTCGCCGCTGTCCATTTCTACCTGCTTTACTACAGGAAACAGATTTCAGCTTTCGTAACGCTTTAAAATGGGCTTTTCTTGGCAAATGTCTGCACTCCTCAGGCGAGGCCGTGAAGGTAACTTAATCCCCCACGCACTGCTCGCTGGAGGAAATGCTGATTCCCGATCCAAAAATTAATTCTCTAGCTTTTTCTGTGTTAAAAGAGCCACGAAGAAACCCGTAACTCTCATTTAGGCTCAGCATATTCTCTTGAAGACCCGCCGGACAGATGAGAGCTCAGGGAACGGAGGATGATGCTGGGGGGAGGGGGCACGCGGGGAGAGTGCGAGAAAGACGCTGGTCAATCCCGAGATGATGCAGGAATGACATGGCATCTGGGCAACACGAGTCCACGCTCACCCCCCTCCGAGAGTGTGCCTCGGTTTCTCTGACATAAGCCTGGCGCTGTGAATAGGTGCACACGCGAACACACCACCTTTTATTCTCCGACTCCTAGGGAGGAGAATGGTGGGGAAGCGTGGCTGGGTAAAGCTTCACCACAACAAACGGTTTCTTTCTCCTCGCACCCCGCCTCCCCTGCCAGGAGCAGGGGACGACTGTCTCGAACAGTAGACAGCTGAGCGGAGAAGCGGGGCGAGAAGGACAGCATCTCCCGGGGAGTGGGGGGGGGGGGGGGCGCGAGGCCGGGGTGGGGGGATAAAACCCCGAAGCCTCCCGGAGAGCCTCCCGGAGGCTGACAGGAAAAAGAGGGAGATGAGGGGCCGGGAAAACAGAGGAGACGCGGACTGGGAAGCTCCCGGGCGCGCTACGCATCCAGGCTGCCCGAGGCTTGGCGCGCCGGGCGGGGCGGGGAGGGGGGGGGGAAGTCGATCCCGGGCGGACCCCCTCCCCTGACTCCCCGGCCGGAGGACGCAGAGGAAATGGCTTTGTATCGCAGGATGAAAGGCAGACAGGAGGGCCACCGGGCGCGGGGGGGACGGAGGATGCCCGCAGCCGGGACGACCCCGCCCGCCCCGCGGACGCCGCGGCTCTGCCCTCCATTCCTCCTCAGCCCCGGGCCGGCCCTCGGGCTCCCCGCCGCCGCCGGAGCACGCTCCAACGGCCGCTAGCGGGGTCGCCAGCCCCGCCCCCCGCGCCCCGCGCGCGCTCACCTGCCCACGAAGTTCTCGAGCACCGAGCTCTTGCCGGCGCTCTGGCCGCCCACCACGGCGATCTGCGGCAGCTCCAGCAGGCAGCTCTGTCCCAGCGCCGAGAAGGCGTCCTGCAGACGGTTCACCAGCGGGATCAGCTCCTCCATCTCCCGGTTCCCCATCCTGCCAGCGCCGCCGGCCGCCCGTTGGTCCCTGCTCTCCTCTGCGACCTGGCGGGGGGAGCCGGGGGGCCGCGCCGCCCTAGCCGCCCCTGCCGCGCTGGGTTCTGTCAGCCGCTTCCAGCGCAGACGTCGGATCCCGCCGCCCGCCAGCCGCTCGGCTCCTGACAGCTAACGGCCCGCAGCGCGCCTGCGCGGGCGAGAGGGGGCGTGGCCTGTCTCCTCGGCCGCCCCCTCCGCGCCCCGCCTGGCTGTAATATCGCCTGAGGGTTCCCGGCCGGACACCCCGGCCCCGCGCGCGCACGCACTGCCTCCCAGCTGCGGCCAGATGCCACGACCTCCGTCCTCTGCTACCAAGGCTCAGAGGCAAAGTTACAGCACTTGGCCAGGGAGTCAGCAGCAGCTACAAAGCCAAAGTCCAGTGGAAAGCCCTACCGATTACCACTCAGCCCTGTCACCAGCAGTAGTAGCAGCATCTCCCCACCACCACTGCGCCGCCGCCACAGTCATTTCCCAAAAGCAGATCTCATATTCTCACGCCCTGCTCCAGAACCCAGCTCTTCTCAAGGGGGCCGGCCTGTGGAGTCTAAATTCTTCCATCTGACATCCATTTCAGGACCTGCGTAGTCTGACCCTACTTAATTATTCGACTCTAATGATTCCGTCTCCCAGCCCCGTCTAAACAAAGGTGGAGCCGGTCGTGCTTACCCCGTACCACTCCCCCTTTTCAATCTACCACACTCATTCTGTCCTTTGCGACTCTTCATGCCATTTCTCCTACCCATCTGTCTCCTCATAGGGTCTATATAAGCGTGTACTCTGCACATTTTCTGTTATATTTAGCAGACTGAGACGGGTCCTGTGCCGGCTGATGGAGACATGAAGATAAATGGTCGTGTTTTGCTCAGCCTCCTTAGAGGGTTCCTCTTTACAAATAGGTATCGATGCTTTCCAGGATTTAATTCATGGGCCTTGTCTCACATTTTAAGGGCTACCTGAGGACTTTCCAATGGCTTTAACTCCACAAAATGACTAGCGACTACAAGAATCTAAATTGCTAACCCACCTCTCTCTCCTTTACTGTTGACTACTCCCACTGGTCCTGGACCTCATTACCTGAATGTCCCACAAGTACCTCTGACTTAATTATTCAAAACTGAGCTCATCTTTTCTAATTTCAGCATTTAATGCTATAAAGTTCCCTTGAAGCCTAGAAAGACTTGTATAAAAATGTCCAAATAACCAAAACACTAAGAACAGCCCAATCATCCATCAAAAGGTGAATGAATGAACAAGTATGATTTGGGCATACTTCTAAGCAACAAAAAGGAGTGAACATTCAATACAGCAATAACATAGTTGAATCTCAGATATAGTATGTTGAATGAAAGCCACTAAAGAGTACATATTGTATGCTTCCATTTATGTGAAGTTCTGGATTAGGCAAAATTATCTGTGTTGATAGAAATCAGAGTAGTGGTTGCCTCTGAGGTGTAAGGATTGACTGCAAGAGGCACCAGAGATCTTTGTAAGGTGATGGAAGTGTTCTATGTCTTGATTTGGATGCGAGTATGTATTCATAGACTCATTGAACTAAACATTTAACATCTGTACATTTCAGCGTTGCCTGGGTGGCTCAGTCGGTTGGGCGTCCAACTTCAGCTCAGGTCATGACCTCCCGGTTTGTGAGTTGGAGCCCCACATTGGGCTCTGTGCCGGCAGCGCAGAACCTGGAGCCAGCTTCAGATTCTGTGTTTCTGTCTCTCTCTCCTTCAAAAATAGATAAACACTGGGGCGCCTGGGTGGCTCAGTCGGTTGAGTGGCCGACTTCGGCTCAGGTCATGATCTCGCAGTTGACGAGTTTAAGCCCCGCGTCTGGCTCTGTGCTGACAGCTCAGAGACTTGAGCCTGCTTCCGATTCTTTGTCTGCCTCTCCCCTGCTCATGCTCTTTCTCTGTCTCAAAAATAAAGACAAACATTAAAAAAAATTTTTGATAAATAAACATTAAACAATATTTTTAAAAAGATCTGTGCATTTCACTGTTTATACCTCAAAATTTCTGAAAACCAAAAGAGAAAGACAAAAATGAATGTATCATCCCCTCCACCAAATCGTATCCCTAGTAGGATGTCTGCCTAACATGCCTTCTTCAGGAATCACCTTTCCATCTACCACATGGCTGTAGCCAGAATACTTATGAAGACACAAGGGCATGAAGAGCAACTAACTGTGCCCTCCAATGTGCTCCCTATCTCAGCAAGAGGTCTGCCCAGTCCCAATCCAGAATCTGGAAATCATCCTCACTCCTTTTCACTCTCTCTCTCCTTCATCCCCTACATCAGGTTGAATCCCAAATTATGCCCATTGTACCTCCCTACAACCCATCTCATCCTTTTCATCTTTGCTGTCAGTGTCTCATTTATAACTATCATTTGTTAACCACTTTGTTCCATGCTTCCCATATATATATGTAACCTGAACAGATTTTCATTATTGCACTTGACCCATTGCATTGAATCTCTGATTTATATGTCTCTCTCTTCCACTATAAAGTGATAGCAGAATAATGCCCCCCTACCAACTATGTCCACATTTAAATCCCCAGAAACTGTGAATATGTTACCTGACAGGACAAACAGAAATTTACAGATGTGATTAAACTAAGGGGACACCTGAATGGCTCAGTTGCTTAACCATTTGACCTCGGCTCAGGTTATGATCTCTCAGTTCATGACTTTGAGCCCTGCACAGGGCTCTCTACTGTCAGCACAGAGCCTACTTGGGACCCTCTGTTCCCCTTTCTCTCTGCCCCTCCCCTGCGCACATACTCTCTCTCTCCCTCCCCAAAATAAATAAACAGTAAAAGCAAATTTAAAAAAAAGCTAAGATCTGTGTGATAGGGAGATTATGCTGGATTGTCTGGATAGACCCAGACTGATCACAGGGATCCTAAAGAACAGACAGCCTTACCTGGCTATGTCAGAGGGATATGTGACTACACAAGAGTCATCACAGAGCTGCAACTTTGCTGGCTTTGAGACGGAGAAAGGGAGACCACAAGCCAAGCAATGTTGTCTGCATCTAGAAGCTGGAAAAGTCAAGGAAACAGACTCTCCCTGGAGCCTCCTGAAGGAACACAGCTTTGCTGACACCTTCATTTTAGCTCACTGAGACCTGTGTCAGACTTCTCTAACCTACAGAACTGTAAGATAATAAATTTGTGTTGTTTTAAACCACTAGTTTGTGGTAATTCATTAGAGTGGCCATGGAAAATGAACACAACTAACCATAAGTTCCTTGAGGGCAAGATCCTTCTCTGTGACTCTCAATGCCTAGCACTGTGCTTAGTACCTAAGGACACCATAGTCTCCAGGGAACAGGCATAAACAAATTATCACAACACAATGTAATAATTGTTCCGATGGTAGTATGGACTGAACTGTGTCTTTTCAAAATGCATATGTTGAAGCCCTAATCCTCGGTGAGGCTATATTTAGAATAAGGTTAAATAAGGTCATAAGGGTGGAGCACTGATCCAATAGAATATCCTTACAAAAGCTCACTCTATCTCTGCCATATGGGGACACAGTGAGAAGCCAGCCATCTGCAAGCTAGAACAAGAGTCCTTACCAGGAATCAAATCAGTCAGCACCTGAATGTAGGACTTCCTAGCTTCCAGAATTTTAAGGAAATAAATTTCTGCTATTTAAGCCACCCAGTCTATAATATTTTGTTATGGCAGCCTGAGCAGACTCACAATAACACGTTTGTTTAAAGGGGAAAAAAAAGGAAAACAAGATGGGAAGCTGGGAGTAACCATTCTGTCTGGGGAGGCCTTGATGAGTATATCCTGCACTCTGCTATGTGCTGTGAGGAATATAAAAAACTCAGAAGCACTAGCCCTTGCCCTGAGTATCTTGCACTCTAATGTAAAAGGCAATGCTACCATGCCTTAGAGAATGTGTAATCATTATATAAATTTGAATTTCAAGTGCACTGAAGCAATGCATGTCATCTGTGTTTTCCAGAACTTAGGTCAAATCAGTCCCACCCACCTACGTCAAGAAACCAACCTGAACTACTTTTGCTAATTGCTTTCTTTCTTACTTCCCATTTCCAGAATCAATTCTGCAATAACATGCAACCTGAGAAATTTAATACTCACACTCAACACCCTTTTTGCATAAATTAATCTGGATAAAACAAATAGCAAGGAAAACTCCAAGGGGAAAATCTGAAAGGAACTCTTGGCAAGAAGACAACCTACACCTTTGAGGGTGGGTGTAAAGCTGAAAAGGGGAGCCCGGTCAGCCGCCCCTGCTTCCTGACTGCATCATATGATCACCTCAGCCCTGCTTCAGCACCAAGTGATGAATGCCAATTCCTGCTCCTTAACACACTTGTTTCCACATCACCTTCTGAAAATGCAGAAGATTCCTAAAGGTTAACAGTCATTTTCAGGTGTGGCTCTCTAGCTAGGAAGTTAGAACTTTTTATGAACACATCAGAACTCTTATTGAAAAGAGGATTTTCCTTCAGAGTCATTGTGAGAAGCACCAATGCAATTGCAATTGCAATTCTACTGCATTTCACACAGTATCAGTGGAACCCCTCCTTTGAAATTAATAAATCTTCTCCAAAAACTCAGACTCTGTTCCACAGTCACACATCATTTCAGGTAAACAAAATATTATCCGTGTTGACTTCCTACCACATTCATAGGACTTGGTACCAAATAACTTCTGGCCAATTCTAAGAATTAAACATATATACTTAGATGTATCTTAAGTATGCATATATTTTTCAAATATCCTACAGGCTGAAAGCAAGCTCTAAGGAGGTAGGAAATTTTTGAGCAGAGAAAACATCTTTGAAAAACACTTAACCTCTGAAAGAAGAGCACATACTTGAAGATATGATTTAGGAATTCATAGTTTTTAAAAATCAGTCACATTACTGCAGAGCCACATCTCCCACAGTGCCTCATTCAGTAATCAGTAAATATTTATGAAGCAGATCTGAACCAAAACTGTAAGCATTTGTCATGTCAAAGTACCTGTTGGTACTTTGTGAGTACCAATAGTAAATGATAATGTTACTCTGTGTACAATTTAGGACCTATTCAAGCCTTACAGTTCATTCCCCAAAGGTTATCCCTTGGATGGATTTTAGATCTTACTGCAAATCAGTTTGTCTGCAGGCATCTTTTAAGTTCTGTTAAACCCAGTGAACATCCAACATAGACACACAGACTTTCAATACTGTAGCCATCCTGGTTGACACTTAGGTCTCCCAGAGCTTCTCTCCTTCAGCTGAGAGCAGGGGTCAGAAAGTAAAGACTCTCAATTTCGTTGCCCATATTTTTCCTTTGCTGTCATCAAGAAGCAAAATAACTCTGGAAGAACTACTCCAGTCTCCTACCCTTATCACTTCTGTCAATTTGAGATCTGACAGATGGAGTGTCACCAGTAGTCTCATGGAAGCGTGGCTGAATCTCCACACCTGCAGGGCAGAAAATACCAACAGGCAAGATTAAGGTGTTAAAACAGAAGGGTTAGGAAGAAGTCTCTGTATCACTTCTATTTGACTTAGCAGTTTGTGCCTCCTTCTATCAAGTAGGTATAGCCGTTTTTCTGCTGTAAGCAAAATCCATACATACTGAAGCGGAACAGAAAGCACATAAGATTCCTTTTAAAAGGAGGGCCCCTAGTGCTTTTTAATTCTCATGTATTGAATTATGAATCTTGTACATATAGAGATATATAGGGATAATTGCATATTAATTGCATATTATATGTAATTCTACAGTATCATTAATAACATACTAATATTTTTATATATAGGTAAGCTACAATGGCCATTTAAATATGTTTATGAAGATTTTTCACTGACAGGAAATGATATGACTAAAATATTAAGTGAAAAATGCAGGTTATAAAATTTTACATATGGATTATCATATCTGCATAACAGACTGTCTGGGGAAAAAAAACTAGAAAGAACTGTGCCCCAAAATTTAATGATATTCTCAATGAGAAAGTATCGAAAATCTCTATTGCCCTTTTCCATTTTTTCCCTCAAAGTTTCTACAATGAATGTGTATTACTCTTACAATTTAAAAATTGAATAAAAATGCTGTTTGGCTGACCCATAATTGGTTTACACACACACCAGCTTGTCAGCCACAAAAGTGTTGTGTAATATAAGGTTAAAATAACACTGCAGATAGGAGCAGGAGAGGCCACGAGCTCCTTGACCCCCAATCCTTTGCCACTCAATGGCAGCTGGTAAGTGGCAAGTGATAACTAAGATTTTAAAGTGGGAAACATTTCTTTCTGGCTCAAGGAGCAGAAGTGTTACAAGCCCTGGCCACTACGGTCACAGGAAATATTACCAGCCAAGCACCCCAAACTGCACACCATCCACAGCTATAGAAAGGAGGTATATGAGCTGAATTTTGTGTGCTTAAAGCACATGCCATAATCTATGGTATCAATAATCCAGACATAAAAGACTGCATCCTGTATGAATACATTTATATGACATCTAGAGAAACCAGAACTAATGGATGATGACAGAAAGCAGTCTGGGGCTAAGGGTGGGGACAGGGGATTGACTGCAAGGGGCATGTGGAATCTCTGTCTTGATTGTGCTGGTGGCTATGTGGTTGAATATGTTTGCCAAAACTCATTGAACCATAAACTTAAAATGGTGCATTTTGTTTTGCATAAATTATACTGTAATAAAAACAACCTATGGCATTTGTGACACACACCTATATGACATGTAATGGTAATACAGAGTATGATCATCTCAGTCTGGGGATAACCTTAGTAATGTGCAGCCATAATCATGCTGGGTTTTGAAAGGACAAAATTAAATATACATACCCCCAAGAAGCTTGCAATGACTCCAAAATTCTGCCAATATAGAGCCATTCTTTCGGGATCTCTGAGTATTATGTTGCTGGGGGGAAAATCACTTAGAGAAGGGAAAGAAACAACATAAGCCATTAAAAACTATCTCTTGGAGAAGATTACATTCCAGCAGCGTCAGCTCAGGAAGGGGGGGTCTAGGACAAGAGTGGAAAGGGTATCATAAAGACACCAGAATGAGAGTGTCCTAAGCAACTTTCCCCATTTCACATGGTCTCCTCTCTTTAATTTTACAGGAAAAATGTAAACCTTGGAAAAGTCCAAGCCCTGAGCATACCGGTGAGGTCCAATTGAACCCCAACTCCCTCCCTCCTGGATCTTTTGCCAAAGACTGTGGTAACAAACAACATTGACAGCTTTTGATACTGCTTTATACCCACAAAACATTTTCATGTCACAGCTACTTTTGGAGTAACAACTAACAGATGGCAATACAATTCCCACCTCATAGTTAAGAAAATTGAGAGAAATCGAAGAGGTTAGGTGACTCGGCCAATGTCACGCAGCTAGAACTACTAAAGATGCTGCCTGCTATGCTACAGCATACCATACTTGGATCATCCCCTTAAAGAAACCTTGAACCTTGCGATATATAGTACTTACATTTGCCAAACCTATATTGAGACTGAAAAGTGTTATCACTTCTTGGCCTTTTGGCTAAGATCAAGTGGAGACTGAAAAGTTCACGGCGAATTCCTGTTTGTGAACAAAACCACGTTTTATCTTCATACAAATTATTTCAGTTGTCATAACCTAGAGTCAGAAGATTGAGATTAAAGATCCTATTGGCTCTGTGATTCACCCTCCTAGCCCTTAATTTCGTCTGTAAAATGGGTATATTAATGTCTGTTCTTCCTAATTCATAGAACTATTGTGAAATCAAATAAATAATGAACACTAAAATATTCTAGAAACTGCATGGTATCAAATGGCTATTAAATGCTTTACTTATAATTATCCAAATCTACCCATGGATTGTAAATATATTTTATTAATTACCGAAAGGGTGTCTTGATTAACTATAATTTTTACATGATTTATGTGATAAATATCTATGTGATAAAAACATCTTCACATATCTTACTATTCATGTATCTCATCAATTTTAGGATTCCTTAATCTGGTAAATTAGGATTGTGGAAGAGTTCACTCTTAAGAAGAGCCCAGAAATAACCAAACAGAAAGTGTAATTGAAAGTAACAGTTCAAATTAAAAGCAAAAATGAAATATTGGGACCTCATGAAGATAAAAAGCTTCTGCACTACAAAGGAAACAATCAACAAAACTAAAGGCAACTGACAGAATGGGAAAAGATATTTGCAAATGACATATCAGATAAAGGGCTAGTATCCAAAATCTATAAAGAACTCACCAAACTCCACACCCGAAAAACAAATAATCCAGTGAAGAAATGGGCAGAAGACATGAATAGACACTTCTCTAAAGACATCCAGATGGCCAACAGGCACATAAAAAGATGCTCAGTGTCACTCCTCATCAGGGAAATACAAATCAAAACCACAGAGATACCACCTCATGCCAGAGTGGCTAAAATGAACAAATCAGGAGACTATAGATGCTGGAGAGGATGTGGAGAAATGGGAACCCTCTTGCACTGTTGGTGGGAATGCAAACTGGTGCAGCCACTCTAGAAAACAGTGTGGAGGTTCCTCAAAAAATTAAAAATAGATCTACCCTATGACCTAGCAATAGCACTGCTAGGAATTTACCCAAGGGATAAAGGAGTGCTGATGCATAGGGGCATTTGGACCCCAATGTTTATAGCAGCACTCTCAACAATAGCCAAATTATGGAAAGAGCCTAAATGTCCATCAACTGACAAATGGATAAAGAAGTTGTGGTTTATATATACAATGGAATACTACTTGGCAATGAGAAAGAATGAAACCTGGCCATTTGTAGCAACGTGGATGGAACTGGAGGGTACTATGCTAAGTGAAATAAGTCAGGCAGAGAAAGACAGTTACCATATGTTTTCACTCATATGTGGATCCTAAGAAACTTAACAGAGAACCATAGGGGAGGGGAAGAGGGGAAAAAGTTACAAAGAGGGAGGGAGGTAAACCATAAGAGACTTAAATACTGAGAACAAACTGAGGGTTGATGGGGGTGGGAGAGAGGGCAAAGTGGGTGATGGGCATTGAGGAGGGCACCTGTTGGGATGAGCACTGAGTGTTGTATGGAAACCAATCTGACAATAAATTATATTTAATAATTAAAAAAAGTAACGGTTCACTAGGAATCAAGCATGACAAAGTAATGGAGAGCAAAATAAGTTTTCACAAATAAGCACAAGTCAGAAAATCCAGAAAGCAATGAGTTAAGAGGAAGCAAAAATGGGCTGAGATGGAATTTGATGGCGAAATTACACTTAAGCTTAGCCCCTTTACAAGTTTTGTTGTGCTCCATGTACAGTTTGAAAAGAACTTAAAATAGAATAAAGGTAGCCAATGACACAAGTATAATTTCCAGGTTCTCCAGAAAAATTATGCAAAGGAATGCAGTATCTCTGGAGCCAAGGATCTCCAAAAATGTCCACTCCCTGCAGAGTCCTCTTTAGACTTTCCTTAGTGACTGTTCAGGCAAAACTCACTCCTACCCTCTTCCCCTCAGCCTGCTGACCCTCCTCCTGGCTATCATCCTCATTTGCCTCAAAAACTTTTTGTAGATCTAAGAGCTTGTCCTTTAGCAAGACTGCCAAAAAGCAACTCATTCTGAAAAGTCAATACCCCAGGGTCTCATAGAAAAAAGGCCAAAACTGAAGACCTTTAATTTTACCACTGCATCACTATTCCATCGACCTGTCACTCTGATAAAATGGTTCCAGTGCTTCCCTACATGATCTTCCAAATGTTCTCCTTGTAGAGTAGTTTGAGGAAGTTGTTTTCTTTTCTGTTTTTCTTCCATCCCCACATAAATTATTTCAGGAATGTAAATGCTGGCAGACATGCGCTGAGAGAATAGAAAGAGAAAATTCACAAAAAGGTGATAGACGGGTTCAACCCCAACTCCCTTTTATGCAATTTATTTTTTTATTGATGAAAATTGCCAAATGCCTTATGGCTAAAGAACTATGTTCTGAAAAATAAAAGTTCAGCTGTGAAGACTGAGCTGTAACTCCAGTGTTGAATGCCTCTGAATCCATTAGGGCATGCTCTACTTATATCCTGCTGCAGAACAGGAATTTTTCACACACACACACACACACACACACACACACACACACACACACACACTCCCCTTCAGGCCACTGATTTCTGCAAAACAACAGCTCCACCAAGAAGGCCATGATAACAGCAAAAAAACAATTATGTTTTCTATGAATCAATGTGCACATGTGTCAGATGAGCAATTTATCATCTATCCTAACAAAAATGAATTTTCTTGTTTTCTTCTTTCTTCTTTTTAAAAGCAATTTTTGGCAGTGGCTGGTTTGAGAAGGATCTGGTTGAAATGATGGTGTTGACTCTCCATTCACTGACACAAACCCCTCACAATCCAAAGGGGCTAGATACTGCAGTGAGACAGAAGTTTGCCATTGCCAGGTCTATTATGCAATTGAGATGGACTCTTCAGTGATTTTTCTGTCCTATCCAGATGTCTCAATACAAACAGAATGAGAAAATCAGAGAAGTCTCTGTCAGGGCAATCAGTTAGAGTTGACTGACAGTTATGTCTAATCTTGCAATATTGGCTGAGGGCTCCTTTATTACCTGCTTCTCCTCTCTGTTCCAGGAGCTAGATCCATTTTAGACAGCTGAGAACTGGGACACACTACTTGCTGCAGGCAGAGCCCCAATATGTGGAAAAGTCAGTCCAAGGCAGGCAGAGGAAAGGACTAATACCATTGCTAATAGTTTGTGCCTCACACACGGGGCTTTCATTATTTTCATAGGCTATGTATCTCTTCTGTCTCCATTCCCCCAATCCTGAAACACCTCCACTGTGCTCTCTGCACCCCATGGTCTACTACCAATAGAATCTCTTGTATTCTCAACTTTTTTTCCAAAGTTACTGTACAGAAACCTGGTTCTTCCCGGAGGAGACTTTTTCTACTGGAGTAGTCTCAAACAGTAGCTGTCATCTCTCTCATGCCTCCTGAATCCAGGATAAAAGTAGACTAGGTTTCCTCAGTGCTCCTCATTGCTGCTTCTAAGCCATTATCTCTAAAATTTTCCAGCTTTAAATCTATATCATTAGTCTCTTATCACCCCTGCCTCTCCTTGCTGTAAACATCTACCAGTCTCTTTTTCATTCTCCTCAAGTTTCAAAGATTCTAGTTTGTGACTCACTCTAACAACACGCTTGTCTTAATTTTTAGTGATTTCAATTCCATGTGGATGCTACTTTCAACACTGCCCTCTTTGTCCTTCTAACCTTTCCAGTGATTTTGTCCTCCACCCTATCTCTCTCTGCCTGTCTCCCCAGGGTCAATCCTCAGTCCCTGTCATTATTATCACAATATACAACCATCCATGATCTCAAATCCAAACATCCCACACTCTGTCCTCCATCTACTCTCTTTCAAGATCACTCTCTATAGAGGCCACCTGCAATAATCCATCAATCCCACTAGGACCTACAATCAATTAATTCCATCATCTGTTTACTGTCTCTCTCCCTCCATGTCCTCACTTCCCTCACCTTATTTAAATGCCATGATCTATCATTATAAACATACCCTGCACCTCCCGCTTCTCTCTCAATTTATCATATTTAGCAAAACCCAGCCTTGGAAAAATCCAATTCTCCTCCTACTCTGTGCCTGCACCCAAGAAGCTGAACATAACCAGGAAAACAAAAAACAAAAACCACCTTCAGGCTGACAGGAACCATGTATTTTTAAAAATGTTTGTTTGAGGGGTGCCTGGGTGGCTCAGTCGGTTAAGTGTCCGACTTCAGTTCAGGTCACGATCTTGCAGTCCGTGAGTTCGAGCCCCGCGTCGGGCTCTGGGCTGATGGCTGAGAGCCTGGAGCCTGCTTCCGATTCTGTCTCCCTCTCTCTCTGCCCCTCCCCCCATTCATGCTCTGTCTCTGTCTCAAAAATAAATAAATGTTAAAAAAATTTTTTTTAAATGTTTGTTTATTTAGAGAGCAAGAGAGAGAGAGTGGGGTAGGGGCAGAGAGAGAGGGAGGGAGAGAGAGAATCCCAAGTAGGTTCTGTGCAGTCAGCATGGAGCCCAACTTGGGGTTTGACCTCATGAACCATAAGATCATGACCTGATCCAAAATCAAGAGTCAGATGCTTAACTGACTGAGCCACCCAGGCACCCACTGACAGAAACCATTTCAAGTTAACGATACTGGACCTCAAATAGACCCGGTAATACTACTGCTTTTCCATAGTCCATTCAATCCTGCATTCTTCTAGATGACGACTTCAGACCTCCATGTCTCTTCCCTCATCCTCATTCTCAAATGGTGACTTGTATTCTATTTCATTAAGAAAATAGAAATAATCAGAAAAGAAATTCCCTTAGCTCCTATCATCTCAAATACCAGCCTACAGCTTCTAGATCATATACTCTGCCTTCCCTGGTGTTTCTGTAAATGGACCATCTAAACTTCTAAGACAGGATCTCCACATAGGCACTGGATTCTACTCTCTTCTTTATTTGATTATAGCAATTCTCTCTTAACAGTATCATTAATTTTTACCTCTCAGTTGAACCATCCCATCAACATATAAACATGCTATCTTCCTTCTAGCACTTGATCTATTATTTTTTTTCTTACCTATCTCAGTTAGTGGAAAGTCCATTCTTCCAATTGGTCAAGCCAAAACACACGGTCATTCTCAACTTCTCTCTTTCTCTCACACCACACATTCAGTCCATCAAGAAATCCTACTAGCTCTACTATCTTCAAAATGTCTCTAGAATCAGACTGCTTCTGACCATCTCTGCTATTATACCCGTCTGAGCCAGCACCTAGATTATTACACCACCCAGCACCTAGATTATTACAATGGCTTCCAATGTGGCCTCCCTACTTCCATCCTTACACTCCTGTTAACTATTCCCAATACAGCAACCAAAGTAATCCTTTTAAACATAAGTCCCATCATGTCACCCCTTTGCTAAATAAATAAACAAATAAATAAATACATAAATAAATCCACCCACCAGTTTCCAATCTTACTCAGACTAAAAGACTTAGGAGGCCCCTGATTATTGATCCTCTCTGCCAGCTCCCCATCCTGCTCTTACTCTGCCTTTCTCTCCAGCTCTCTACTTCATGCACTTTGCTACAGCTGCAGACTTCTCTGTTGTTTCTTGAAAATAATCAACAGGTTCCTTTATGGGTGCCTTTTCACTTGTTCTTCCCTCTGCTTGAAACACTCATCCTTCAGATGGTCACGAGGCTGAGCATCCTTCAGATGCTCACCTTCTTTAAAAGTCTGTGCTCAAATGTGACTTTCTCAGGGACTCTTGGCCTGACTATTCTACTTAAAACTGCACTCCTACAGGGTACCTGGCTGGCTCAGTCAGTAGAGCACTTGACTCTTGCTCATGGGGTCATGAGTCCTAGTCCCCCGTTGGGCATAGAGCTTACATAAAAACAAAATTGCACCCCCTCATACACAATTTCTGTTTTCCTCCCCTCTCTTAGTTTTCTCCATAGCACTTATCTTCTAATAACCTATATAATTAAAATTTTAATTTGTTTGCTATCTGTTCCATACACGCATGCATGCACGCCTGAAAGTAAGCTCCATGAAGAAAGGAATTTGTCTGTTTTGTTCATAGTTACAAACCCAGTGCCCAGTAGAGTACCTGGTGCATTAGTACATGCTTAAATATTTGCTGAATAGATGATTCTAGCAACATAATTAGGGGTTCTATGATTTTGAGCCTATCCATGTGAGCAAGTCTAGAAGTACTGTAAGCTTCTTAATGCTCAGCATCACGCTATCTACTTTCCTGACTTCTCTCCACAGCACAAATCATGGCTTCCACAAGATGGGTTTCCACATTAAATCACTACTGAATTGAACTGCACTGTAATATTACCCCATTCAGCTACATCCTTCCCAAACTCCTGACTTTTGGAACCTCAGAGAGATAATAAAAGGATTGGTGTTATATTAAACTACTAAGTTTCAGAGTCACTTATACAAAGCAAAAGCCTATTGGGGCACTTGTAGAGTATTGCTCTTGAAATTTATAAATAATTCCCACCTTATTAAGTTAGCTGTCTCATGCTAAGTTTTCTCCCTATCTAGTAATTTAGTTACCAATAAAAATGACTTAACCAACTGACGTAGTTATTGATTAAGTAAACTACTTACATAACAAATATAATAGATCACAAAATGCATAATAGCTCAAACACAGTAAAATTTTTTTTGCTTGTAGAGTACAGAAAAGTAAACAAATTAATAGGGGTAGTCTTTCACCAGGCAGTCAGTCTAACAGAACTTCTTCTAACTTCAACATGCAGCTTCCACAGTTACCCTAGAAGTTGTCTCCATTCTAGCCAACCACAAAAGGAAAAGAACATAGAGGAGCATACAAGAGAGGTTTTTATGGGCCAGTCCTAACAATGATAGGTGCCCAGGAAGTAGAGTTGAAAGTGCCCAGGAAGTAGAGTTGCCAGATTTAGGGAAAACAAAAACAAAAACAAAACAGGTCACCCTATATTTACCTGAAATCCTACCAGGAATAAGAAGAGAACATTTCTGTTGAAAAGATAATATCCAAATAAGAAAGAATATATTCATTATACATTCTTAATATGTCCCAGTAGTATGATAACATCTATCTCAGAGTACTCAAGACCAGTTTCCAACAACTCAAGATCAGTGTGATTGTAGATCACAGATGAGGACCTTGTAACTCATCCATCTAAAGTAGATTCATCCAATGACTATTTACTGACCTAATTTATTTCTCTGGCAAAATGACCTTATATGTTGCTAACAGGAGATAGAAGATGGCAGAGAAGAGACAATAGATTTTAGCAGCCTTTTCATGACCTCCCACCTGAATACCATCAACTCTCCTTAGCTATCTTCTCTCCCTACTAAGATAATCATTTTGACATACCTTTACCCCCAGGAAAAATAATTATTCTGACAATTTTTATACAGGCAGGCACTGTTTATCTGCAAGGGGCCTCCAGCTAGGATCCTACTGACTAGGTAATTCAGGGAATGCTAAGTATGGTTGACATAATGAGAAGAATATCACTATTCACAAGAGTGAGACTAAATTTTTTTTGATAGATTCAGTCTCAGCTCTCAGTTAAAAACATTCAAGTTAAGTATTAGAGATGGGATGTTGAGATTTAGCAGTAAGAAAAAAATTACCAGCAAGCAAAACCTAATCAGAGCCTGATCACAGACATGACCCCAATACCCAACCTAATACCAGATCAGTCAAAGAATGCTGGTGCTACATTATTTAGTTTCTTATCTCTTCTAAACTTAAGAATTCTAGAGAGCTAACCTACTTATCAAAAAAGGTAGTGCACAATATGGTTTCTATTTTCATAACATTTTCCACATTTCTCTATTTTGATGTAGATCTATTTTTGCAGCTAACAAGCCTAACTGTGATATGAGACTATTCTGGGGACACTCAGTTTTCTCTTTCTCTAATTGGAGACACATTACCCTGTCCATTTGCCTCAAGAAGTTGGCATAAAAAGGGCCATTAATGGCCTTAATGAAGGAGGAAATCCAGTCTAAGGCAGGTATATCAAAATGGATGGCTTACTTAGAAGCTCCTCACAACGTCATCACCCCGAGTTCCCTCGTGGGTTTCTTCTTAGAATTTCCCAAGAGCCCTGCCAACACTGGTAGGAGTTCATCATCATCCCCCCAACTAGAGCCAGTGGAAATGAAACACAGAGGGATGTCTTAATATAGTATATAAGTGAGGAGTCTTCTAAAACGTCAGAGGTCATTCAGCAACAAAGGCAGTATTGAAACGCATGAGTTTTGGCTGCTCCATTTTAAGAGATACTCAAGTCCATAAAGTGGGAGATTTGTTATTTGTCTCATTTGTTTTTCTGGGACAGATTTTTTTTTTTAGGGCAGATTTTAAAATAAAACTTCAGAGCAAAAAAAAAGAAAAAAATCAATGTCCTATTAGTAGCATAGTTTTAATAAATACTGCTTTTGAGAAAGTTCTTCATCTATTTCCATATCCACACCATTGCCCAGGAGTGTTTATTAGGCTCTACTTGCAAATACTTCTATTCCATCTGACTCATAGAGAGTTAAGCAAATCTATATGCAAGAATTTGCTATCTAAATCGTACTACAGATCCACTCATAGGCAGAGAGGTGTAGCTTTAGAATATTTCCACTGAGTTAAAATTCAACAGGGAACAAAGAAACGCCTCGCATCATTTGTACCAGGGACATGCAAATCAAAACCACAGTGAGATAACACTGCACACAAACTAGGATGGCTAACATTTTTTTTAATGGGAAATTATTGTTGGCAAAGATGTGGAGAAATTAGAAGCCTCATACATTTGCTGGTGGGAATCTAAACTTGTGCTGTTGCTGTGGATAACAATTTGGTGGTTCCTCAATAAGTTAAACATAGAATTAGCATATTACCCAACAAGCAATTCCTCTCCAAGGTATATTACTCCCATCCCCCAAATTAAAAATAGGTATGCCAAAAAACCTGGCACACAAGTTCCATAGCAGCATATTCACAATGGCCAGAGAGTGGAAATGACCCAAATTTCCACCACCTGATGAATGGATAAACAAAAGGTGACATATACATAGACTGAATATTACTCAGCCATAAAAAGGAATGTACTACTGACATGTGGCAACATGAATGAGCCTCAAAAACATTGCGCTAAGTGAAAAAACCTAGATATAAAAGGCCACAGATTGTATGACTCCATTTACATGAAATACACAGAATTCATATATCCATAGAGACAAAACCCAGTTGCCAGGAACTGGGCAGAGGGAGGAAATGGGGAATGACTGCTTAATTGGTATGGGGTGTCTCTTTGGGATGATGAAATATCTTGGAACTAGATAGAGGTGATAGTTACCAACATTGTGAATGGACTAAATACCACTGAATTGTACACTTTAAAATGGTTAATTCTTGGAGAGGATGTGGAGAAACGGGAACCCTCTTGCACTGTTGGTGGGAATGCAAATTGGTGCAGCCACTCTGGAAAGCAGCGTGGAGGTTCCTCAGAAAATTAAAAATAGACCTACCCTATGACCCAGCAATAGCACTGCTAGGAATTTATCCAAGGGATACAGGAGTACTGATGCATAGGGGCACTTGTACCCCAATGTTCATAGCAGCACTCTCAACAATAGCCAAATTATGGAAAGAGCCTAAATGTCCATCAACTGATGAATGGATAAAGAAATTGTGGTATATATACACAATGGAATACTACGTGGCAATGAGAAAAAATGAAATATGGCCTTTTGTAGCAACGTGGATGGAACTGGAGAGTGTGATGCTAAGTGAAATAAGCCATACAGAGAAAGACAGATACCATATGGTTTCACTCTTATGTGGATCCTGAGAAACTTAACAGGAACCCATGGGGGAGGGGAAGGAACAAAAAAAAAGAGGTTAGAGTGGGAGAGAGCCAAAGCATAAGAGACTGTTAAAAACTGAGAACAAACTGAGGGTTGATGGGGGGTGGGAGGGAGGGGAGGGTGGGTGATGGGTATTGAGGAGGGCACCTTTTGGGATGAGCACTGGGTGTTGTATGGAAACCAATTTGTCAATAAATTTCATATATATAAAAAAAATAAAAAATTAAAAATTAAAAAAATAAATAAATAAATAAAAAATAAAAAATATTCCAAAACATAACAACTTTTAAAGTTGACAACAAAAGAAACCCATTTTATAAAATAATAAATTACTTCTTTTATTCTAAGGTTAAAATAAATAAATAAATAAATAAATAAATAAATAAAATGGTTAATTCTATGAAACCAATATTGCACTATATATTAAGCAACTATAATTTAATAAATAAATAAATAAATAAATGGAATAATAAAGCAATAAAGCAAATATCCTATCAGTTTATGAAATAAAACATTCCAATTGTCTTTGAAAAAAAATGGTTAATTCTATGTTATATAGATTTTACTTCAATAAAAGAAGTGGGGAAAAAAATCCAACAGGGAGGGCACACCTAGGTATACACACACCCCATCACCAACAGCCCTTGTCAGGGGCTTGGCAGTCTGAATTTCAGGTTGAGATGGGGCACAGTTGTTCTTTGGCCTTGTCAGGGCCTTGGTCAGCTTTGTGCACCCACAGCCCTGAGCCTGGAAAAGAGCAGGGTTGAAACACGCCTTCTTCTGTGACCCTCAGAGTTCTGAGCAGGTGATGTTCTCTTCTGCAGGAAGCTGATACTAGATGCAGGCTGTGCTTTTTATCCACAATGATCAGCCTGTTTCAAGAGCTCCTACCATTTACGTATTCCTCTCAAAGCCCAAGAAGCCTCGGCATTGTTCCAGGGCTCTCCTCTGGGCTATTCCCCACGGGAGTAAAGCCTTGATTTCTGCATCCACAGCAGTGTTTCTGAGCAGTCCTGCGCCTATATCATTTCCACTGATATTTGCCCAATGTTTAGACGATGTTACCTTAACATTCCCTTTCATTGTCACACTCTTGAGTCCTTGACTATTAACATTTATGCAACAGTACTTGAATTCCAGACACTGTTTTTAAACTTTGCAATAACCTGACAACTATTGGGGGAGATTAACCACCCTTATTCATCACTTTATACTGAGCCCAGAAGCTCAGAAACATTGAAGAAACATGTCTGGCATGTCATAGGCTCTTAATAAATGGAACATCTTCCAGAGAGCATTTTCTGTCTGGAAATTTCTAAGATTGCAGTCTATGCACAGGCTAATCTTATGCAAATCACTTATCAAAAGCGTATGCTAAACTCATTCACAGAGACTCCTCTTTTGCATGCAGTGCTACTTCAAACACCCTTGGAAGAATTCTCATAGGGACCACAGCTCAAGGGAGGCACTGTTATCATAGGCATTCTCTCACTTAACCTGGTAGCACAAATACCATATATATATATATATATATATATATATATACACACACACACACACACACACACACACACACACACACACACACACACATATATATATATATTTTTTTTACTGATTCATTTAACAAACATTTCCTGACAACCTTCAGAATACTATGCCTGGCATTGGAGATAGAAAGAAGAAGAAACAAAGACATAAGTTCAAAGAACTCAGATATTTCATCCTCTATTTGAAAAGGTCCATTCCTAAACCTGGAAGAAAAATAACAGAAGAAACTCTCAATAGGTCAGTAGGCTGCCATCTCAAGGTTCAGTTTCCAAGTCAGAGTCCATTTTTCTGGTGTTACCTCTTCTGATTGTCCCTGTTCAACTCTAATCAATGAAGTTGTTGCTTCATTTGCATCTGTGACTTCATTACTTTGTGAGTGTGCATGTGCATGTACTCACAGAGATACCTTAATAACTTTCCATATATTTCATATGTAGGTATGGGAATATACACATACCTTCTTATCTTTCTTTCCAACAAGCTTTTGAAGGAGTAGTGGCTACGCCCTGTATCACCTTTTTTTAATATAGCCTACCCACCTTTGTTCCCATGCTCACACTCAGCATCAGGTATGGACTATATACCTACTAGGGTCTCAGGAAGGGCTGGTGGAGGCGTCTGGATGGCTCAGTCAGTTAAGCAGTAAAGCGTCTGACTCTTGACTTCTGATTCAGGTCGTGATGTCACATTTTGTGTGATCCAGCCCCACATTGGGCTCTACACTGTCAGTGTCAGCAAGGAGCCTGCTTGGGATACCTTCTCTTTCTCTCTCTCTCTCTCTCTCTCCCTCCCTCCCTCCCTCCCTCCTTCCCTCCCCCACTCATACTTGCACTCTCTCAAAATAAATAAACATTTAAAAAAAAGAAGGGCTGGTGAACTAACTGGGAAGTAAGGGATTAATGCTGGTCACGTGACATTGTAATTCCTTCCTCCTTGAAAAGTAGTAGCTATTCAACAACTTCATACTCAACATTCACGAAGCCCTTCATGGCTTTTCAAAACCTTCTACCTATATTATCTCATTCCATTCTCACAACAATGGGTAGCCAACAGTGGGTAGAGTGATTTCTCCATTTTATGATGAATGAAACTAAGAACCAGAGAAGAAACTAACCTGACTAGTAAGCAAGGTGTGCCACAAGCTTTTTGTTTGCCCCCAGATCCCATCTCTACCTTTTCCACTCTGCCCTTTCCCCTAGGAGGCAATCTCTATGGCCAGCATCAAAAGCTCCTTTGCTCTCTACCTTCCAGTTGGATTTGGCCAGTGGAAGGACATAAGGAGAGAAGGTAGAAAGAGAGTGAGGTTGGGATTTATTCCTCTAGCTCCCTTCCTGTTGGTTAATTATAATTTGATTGCACTTTTTAAGTGATGGCCACAGATCCTCCCAGGTGACCTCCACATATTTCTACTCCTTCCTACCCCAGTAACCACTGCTGCCCCTGCTTTGTCAGTAATGGCTCCCCACTCTGGTTTTCCTGGGGTCTCTTGCACCATCACTTGTTGTTTCCCTGAACCCACCCACACCTTTGTAAATAGTCTATTAAGCATTCTTCAATTGCCCAGTGTAGATTAGCCACCAGCCTTGCTAAGATCCTAAGCAATATATATCAGTCCTATTCACACCTTCTAACTCTTGCTCAACCCTTTGAAGTCCCAATCTAAACAGGTGCTCATTTTGAGGTTACCAATTTTGAGGAAAGAACATTGTCACATCACACTGGGCAGCCCCTGCCTGTTACACTTCAAGACCTTCCAGGAATACAAATACTCCCAAACCAAGCATGCTCACTCTGCTGGTGAGATCTGGAGCACAACAGTCTGTACCTGCAGACAGCTGTAGCTTGCTCTCAGTAAACAAGTCAGACCCAGCTGCTGGGACATTAGTGGAGGCAAGACAATGACTCATCAGAGAAGCTGCAGTCACTTGACCCCCTGTGACTCAGACACATTTTGTTGTCAACAGGGCGCTGAGCTGAATAAAAGCTGAATAAACCATTGCTCTGCCTCAGCCAGGTTCCTGGCAATCAATGAGTTACAAGGCACTAGGAATATGAGTCCATTTGGTCCTATCCTCAAATATTGTCTCCGACAGTCCTCCAATGTCCCTCTGCCATCCCACCTCTTTCCACTTCACCCACAACTAAAGCGTATTTGCTGAAATGATGCAGAGAGAGGTGCACATGGGCTGTACTTCCAAGATAACAGGTACACGACCACAAGCCAGCACTGCACTTTGCTTTAATCATTTTGTGCTGCATGGTATCTATGACTCCAAAGTCTCATTTCTCTTGTCTTCCAATTTTAGCTTTAGTCAAGAACTCAATTTGAGAGGCAAGTACCCTCAGCTGACTGCCTTCTAATCCAGCCTCTTCCCCAATTTCTTTCTTAGTTGAGATTCCTTCAGGTTTTGTAAGTTTAAGACCTATACTATTGACAGGGCCTTAAAAATTTTTTGATATAATAGCTAGATATCATGTTGAACAAAAGCATGCTCAATGAAACAACACTGAGTAAATTACAAGGTGACAAGCATGTGCTAAGGCCTTTGCTTTGGTTAATTCATTCAATTATCTTAGTAACCATCTGAGATTGCATGTGTGTGCATGCGTGCATGTTTTGCAAGTGAAGACAGGTTTAGATTTAAGTAATTTAGCCAAGGTCACACAGTTATTGGTGAAAAAGGAAAAACTGAGCCAACATCTACCTGTCCTTCAGTTCCATACTCAACCATTTTCCTGCTTCTGTGTATATTTAACCACTTACTTTTCAAAATTCATAGTTCTTCCCCTCCAGATAAAAATTCTCAAGAGAAGCTAAGACATGCCCTATTATTTTTTTTTTCAATTAAGTTTAGCACTCATTTATTGAGTACCTACTCTGCACCAGCCACTATGCAAAGTGCCAGGGGCAGGCACAAAGGTGGAAAATATAGTCTCTGCTTTTCAAGAGATCACAATCTAATCAGAGAAACTTCTGAATTCCTTTTAAGGCTCTTGGTTTCCCTTGGGCCTTGGTATTACATATGAGTGGATTTTTGCCTTTGTTTATGTTAATCTCATAGGTAAGGGATTTCTGCTTCATATACAGCAACTGCAACTGAGAGACCAGGATAGGTGAAAACCTGTGTATTTATTCAAGGAAGAAAGAAATGAAGGAAAGAGAGGAGGAGAAGGAAGAGGAGAAAGAAGAGAAGGAGACGGAGATGAAGACGAAGAAAAGAAGGAGGTGGAGGAGGAGGACGGGAAGGAAGGGAGGAGGGGGGAGAAGGAAGAAAGGAAGGAAAAACGAGAAAGCAGAGGGGAAGGAAGGAAGAAAGGAAGGAAGGAAGGGAAAAAGAATCAGTGCATTGGCCTGACTAATGCCTAATGTTTGAAATAGGAACAATCTCCAAAAGTCCATGGCATGAGATCATTACACATACATTGTAAAATCATTCAATAAGCATCTCTTGAACACTTATGATAAGCTATGAGTAGTGTCTGATGCTGGTGATACAGTCACATAAGACACTTCTCACCCTCAAGGACTCATGGTATAATGGTCAGAAAGACAATAAATTAATAATTACAGCCCACTGGAAGAAAAGCCGTGGTTACAGCTATCACAAGACCCCATGGGAAAACAGGAGAAGAGAATCTAATGAAAAGGGGGTAGTAAAGAAAGAGCTGTAACAGGAAGGAACTAATGCTTGAGCTAAGACCTGAGGTGAAGTGGGAGTTAGAAAAGAAAAGTAGGGGAGATTTAGAAGAAAATTCCAGGACAAAGGTCAGGTCTACAAAGGCAGGGAGGTAAAAAAGCCCCAGGACTTTTGGTGGAAACCACTGAACATATGTCTGATATTCACATCATTAAAGTCACCCCAGGACTTACTTTTTTTTAATTTAATGTCTTAAAAAGCTAATACAATCATGGTTCAAAATTAAAACAAAATACCTATTTAAAAATCTTGTTCCCATTCCTATGTCTATCCTCCTCCACTTCCCATATTCCCATCTCCATCCCATAGGTAACTAAAGATCTTCCTTGACTTCCAACGGGGTTACATCCCAATAACCCATTGTAAATCAAAAATATTGTAAGTTGAAAATGCATTTAATACACCTACCCTACTGAACCACATAGCTTAGCCTCGCCTACCTAAATGCCCTCAGAACATTTACATTAGCCTACAGTTGGGCAAAATTATCTAACACCAAGCCTTTTATAATAAAGTGTTGAATATCTCATGTAATTTATTGAATACTATACTGAAAGTGAAAAACAAAATGGTTGTACAGCCACAGAAAGACTGTTAAGTGGTGTATTGGTTGTTTGATCATGATTGTGTGGCTGCCTGGGAACTGTGGTTCACAACTCAAAATTCAAAAATATGGCCAAGTACATACTCAAAATTCAAAGCACAGTTTCTCGGGGCACTTGGGTGGCTCAGTCAGTTAAACATCTGACTCTTGATTTCAGCTCAGGTCATGATCTCATGGTTTGTGAGTTCAAGCCCCATGTGGGACTGACAGCACGGGGCCTGCTTGGGATTCTCTCTCCCTCTCTCTTTCTGCCCGTGCCACACCCCCCCCTCAAAATAAATAAACTTTAGGGGCGCCTGGGTGGTGCAGTCGGTTAAGCGTCCGACTTCAGCCAGGTCACGATCTCGTGGTCCGTGAGTTCGAGCCCCGCGTCGGGCTCTGGGCTGATGGCTCAGAGCCTGGAGCCTGTTTCCGATTCTGTGTCTGCCTCTCCCCCGTTCATGCTCTGTCTCTCTCTGTCCCAAAAATAAATAAACGTTGAAAAAAAATTTAAAAAAAATAAATAAAATAAATAAACTTTAATTTTAAAAAAGTTTTCTCCTGAGGCACCTGGGTGGCTCAGTTGGTTGGGTGTCCAACTTTGGCTCAGGTCATGATCTCACGGTTTGTGAGTTCAAACCCCGCATCAGGCTCTGTGAAGACAGTTTGGAGCCTGGAGCCTGCTTCAGATTCTGTGTCTCCCTCTCTCTCTGCCCCTTCCCCGCTCACACTCTGTCTCTCTGTTTCAAAAATAAATAAACATTAAAAAGTTTGTTTTAATTTTTCTCCTGAATGCATAAGGTGAAAATATCATAAGTCGAACCATCATAAATCAGGGACCATCTTGTACTCATATAATCTGGTATATATTTTTCCACTGCTTCTTTATGAGATAAAAAGCAATACAACCAAATATACACAAATAAATAAGGACTTTCTAAACACACATGCACTTTTTACTAAAGCATTGTATTACTTGGGAAAGGTAAAATATTATACATTTTAATATCTGAAGAACTGGTTTTCATGGATTATTATTATTAGCCTTCATGGATGAAGTGCCTCCTACATACTTTACACCTAATGGTCATACAGTTTCTTTTTATAGATGAAGAAAAGTGAGATTTGGAAAGGTCAAGTAACTTGTCAAGTTCAGATTACCAGAGAATGGCAGAACCAGGAAGATGTCCCCTCCTCTAGCATCCTATTTTGGGAAAATGGTGCTACCATTCACCTAATTACTTAAGATAGAAAGCTGAGTATCCCTCACTGCTCATATCCAGTCAATCACCAAGTCTTATTGGTGTGGACCCCTCATTATCTTTCAACTCTATCCCCAACACCAGCTTCTTTATGGTCCTCATCATCTCTCACCTGTCAATGACACTGACTTTCTAACTAACCTTTTACTTTCTAGGCTGATGTCCCCTCCTACTTATCCTCCATTCTGCTGCTAGAGCAATCATTCTAAAATACAAAAGTATGCTAAAAGTTGCTAAAAGTATGAAACCTGACTCCTGTGTATGGCATGGTTGGGCCTGGCCCCTGCCATATTCTCCTGACAGTCCCACTACATAACTTATGATACACAAAAACCAAACCACTCCAAGTTTCTAGAACTTTCCAGCTCTCTCCTGCTCTGGGCTTTTGCCCAGCTGAGTCCTCTTGTCCAGAACACTCTTTCTTGTAAAACTCTACATCTTTCAGCTCATGTGATACCTTTTCTGGAAGACTTTCTTGCCTCTCCCAAGCAGACCTGCACATTCTTACTCCTAGTGTTTTTTGTTTATACCTGTACAACAGCAGTCACTTCACAGTAATGAATGGTTTATGTGGTTTCCACACTAATCTTCACATTCTTTAAAGTAAGAACCATTTACCTTCTAATTTTAGATCCATAGTGCTTAGCACAATGCCTATAAGACTTCAATATATATTTCTGAGCATTTGTTGTATAACAAATTCCAAAACTCGGATCTTTTCATTCATAATTCCATACTGTCTCCCTAAATAGCCCATAACTACCACAGGGAATTACTTGAATTATAGGAGCATGATACAATCTCAGCAGAGGGCAGTAGAGGGAGCAAAGGAGGGTCCTGTGAAACTCTGAGTTATTATGAGAGCATAGTGAGTCTTCCGGAATAGGAGACTCTAGTGACCCTGCAACAAGGGAAACAAGATCAAAAAAGGTAAATTTTACCTACTTCCTTACCTTGCCTTTGCAGTTCCAGGCTCAGGCAGATGTATTTGAAAGTTAGGCTTATCTACAGTCTGAATATGCCCAATCTCGTCTGAAATTTAGGCTTAATAATCTTGACTACTAATCATGAGTTCACTACTCTTATGCTACCATAAGCAGTTAAAAAAGGAACTAAACATTAAGGGCCCTAAATTCTAGAAAATATTGGCACCACAGGTTTGGGTTATATAAGGAGAAATTCCCCTATTCTAAACTTAGGTTCCAAATTAGGTATAGTTTTAAATTTTAGGTGAATGTGAGACTCACCTAGGCAGTTTTTTAAATGCAATTTTCAGTCCCACCAAAGAGTTTCTGATTCATGGGGCCCAGAAATCTTTTCTGATGATGTAGGTTATACTTGGCAGTGGTCTCCAAACCTTTTTTATTATGTACCCCAAGCATTTATTTTTTTTATTTATAAATTATATCATGTATTTCTACACTTACACATAAAACGTACTCAAAGTAGAAATGTTAAAAAGGTTAAGATGAACATAAATCTAAATAGAATCTCTAATCCTGTCTTTCTACACATCTATGAATCATCTGTGCATCCCTACTACAGAGTCTGCCCATCAATAACATGAGCATCTTTTTTAATCATTTCAAGGGCCTCCATTGGGAAGATATCCAACTACAAAAATCAAAGAAACATCTATTAAGGTGTACCTTCTGTGTACCAGGGACTATGCTGGACCACTTCACCCATATTATCTCTAATCCTCCTCCAAACCTCTGTAAGATTCATGCATTATTCATGTCAATTACATATGAGACTGACATTCCATGAGATTCATGTAATTTGCCTAATTTCTCCTTGATCATAAATGATGAAAAAGCAATTTGAATCCAAGTCATGTTTTTCACTATATTGTGTATATAAGTTAAGAGTATATTTGGCTGCAAGTAACAGAAATTCAATTACAGTGATCTAACTAAATAATGGTTTATCTTTTCCTGTAACAAAAAGTCTGCATGTATGGAATCAGGGCTGGTAAAGAGAATCTAGGATGGTACCAGAGATACAGGTTCCTTCTCTTTTTCTGTCCTACTATCTTTAGCAAATGGTTTTTGCTAAAGTCACAAAATGGCTATCCCATCTCCAGGCATCACAGCCAAGTTCCTAGCAGAAAATAAAAACTGCAGAGGGGACAAAAGGCAAAATGTGAAAGCTGAAAGAAACTTACCAGATGACTCAGCTTTAACAAGAAGCTTCCCAGAAGCTCCACTTGGTGACTTGATCTTACATCTCACTGGTCAGAACGGTGTCACAAGGCTACCCTTGTGCAAGTTGCAAGCTGAGTATTTTAAGCTGTACATAATTGGGACAAAGTTGGATTTCTCTTAAGAAAGAGAGGACAGATTTGGGGGAGGAAACCCGGAACATCTGCCACATTGCTTCTGTTGCCTTAACCCCACAACCGCCACAGCACTGTAACTGCTGCATAAAATAATACAGCCTTAGCATTCCAGGAAGAGAATATTTTCAAATCATATAGTCAAGACATGGTCCATGTCAACATCCAATGCAGTAATCCAGTCATGACCAGGTTATTATTCAGAGTCTCCTTGAACTTTCAGAGATGGGAAAACTTGTGACTTTGTTTTGTAATCTATTCTAATTGAGGGAGGCTTTAATTGTTGGAACTTCTATTTCTAGTCATAATCACAATGTATCACATTTACACTTTTACATTAGCTCCTTAGGACTAGGGGCTTATTCATCTCTGTACCTAGTACAGTTGATCACCACAAAGAGGTGACTCAAGAAAAAATTTGAGGAATAAATTGAGAAATCTCTTCTTCATATTGAAATTAATGATCCTTCTAGCTATTTAAAAAAAAACAAAACAACTTTTCACTCACAGGCCCATCCCATTCAACTACACTGTCATGTTAGGTTAATAAGCAGCATCAAGAGTGAAATATTAGGGTCACATCTCAGGAGATAGTCAGGATATACCAGAAGCCCTGCAGAGCTCTGGAAATAAGCACTGATCCAGGAAGAGGTGAATGTGCTTCAGGGAACAGCTTGTGATCTTGAGCCACACTGCTGAGAAGAAATGGGGCTCCTGCAGGGCAGTCCCCAACCGAAAATTCACCACCCTCCCCCTTTCCTCCATTAATCTGAGTTTCCGTCACTGCCTCTGGTAAATTTTTGCTGCCACAATGACCAGGAAATCAAAGAAAATGAGGTCTGCGCATATGTGTCTATGTGTATCTGTCTCCAGGGCAACGCTTTCTCTTCTCCAGGGCAACAACCTCTCAACCTGGACCGAAACTGCTGCATATCTTGGTGTGTTCACATACACAACTAGTTTTTACTCCAAAGTGAAACGTTTAGAGGTAAACAGACTAAGTGGTGATGTAAGTTCACAAGTTTCAAGAAAGTAGGACGCAATGGCTGAGAGGTAAGATCTGCAGTCAGGCAGGACAAGAGCTGGTCTTGTGATGACTTACCCTCCCTAAGCTTATGTTTCTTCACCAGTAAAGTAGGGACAGCAGCATCACCTACCTCATGAGATACAGCCTGTCAAACACCTACCACTGTGCCTGGAATAGAATATGTCTGGTAAATATCAGCTAATCTTGTCACCATCACCCCCTGGGACCCTGGGGTTGACACCAGTTCTGATCCTTCCACAGGCACTTTCTCTAGTTCTGACCCTCAAGATCATACTTGTCTCTCACTCTTCCTCCTCAGATCCCTCCAACCCATGCTTAGCTGACTCAGTGTTCTAGGCCTTTGGAAAAGGAAGGCCCCCTTTTTTTTCTTTTGACTGGGGCCCTTCTCTGCACTTGGCTCATAAACTTACTAGTATCCCCAGGTTCCCTTCTCAGAAATTATCTCACTGTTTCCCTGACTCTGGATGAGCATTGTCTGGGTACCTCCAAATGGGCTTTTTGCTTCCTTTGTTTACTCTTCTCTAACTTTTTCATATGGTGAAAACAAGGATCCAATTCTTCTTAATAAAAAGGATTTAAAAAAAAAACATTTTATAGCATGTTACCACTTACTAAATCCTTCCACCTAATAAATCTCATTTTATCTTTGCAATAGTGCTGCAAAGGACTATTATCCCCATTTTAAAATGTTTATTTATTTTTGAGAGAGGGAGAGGGAGAGAGAGAGAGAGAGAGAGAGAGAGAGACACAAAGAATCTAAAGCAGGCTCACGCTGTCATCACAGAACCCAACACAGGGCTCAAACTCACAAACCGTGAGATCATGACCTGAGCCAAAGTCAGATGCTTAACCAACTGAGCCATGCAGGCACCCTATCCCCATTTTAAAGATAAAGAAACAGATTCAGACTTGCTCAAGGACCCAAAGGCAGTCAGAATAGTTGTGAGATTGAAACTCTGATGCTTTGAAACTCATGGTTTGGTCTCTGTGCCATCTTGACTCAGTGCATAGGCCACTATGGGTTGGGTAACCTGGAGAAGAGATACATTACCAAAGTCTCCTATCTTGCCACAAACAGGTGTGCTGGGACCTATAAAGTCTGCCTTCTATCTTTTCACTGTCTCTATAACAATATAAGCTAGACATGTTAGTATAAGCTGATGGCAATGGAATAGCCCAGCTTCTTTTCTACTACAAGAATTACTCCCCAAAGTATGCATAAAGTATGTATTGCATACCCAGAATATATTCAGTGCCATAGAGAATATACAGAGAACTCAGATCTAGTCCACGGCTCCCCAAAGCTTCCAATCTAGTCAGGGACTAAGAACATAGAACAATACATAGTTAATTGTTAACTAGGACACTGAGGTTGTAAATGCTATAACTCAGAGGAAAGATAGATTTACGAAGTCTAAAATAATAAGGGAAGGATTTATGGAGGTGAAGCTTCAACTGGAATGAGAGACTGCATTATGAAAACAATGAGACCTGTGTGGATGGTCATAGATAATTCAGTATTTATCGTGCCAGGCATTTAGATACATAATCTCTCAGAATATTCAAAACAACAACACTGGAAGACAGGTGCTTTTATCCTTCCTTTCCAGGTAAAGGAACTGAGAATCAGAGAATTTAAGTAGTTTGCCCAATGTCACAAAGCTTTTTTTTAAATTTTTTTTAATGTTTATTTTTGAGACACACACACACACACACACACACACACACACACACACACACACACACGGAGTGTGAGCGGGGGAGGGGCAGAGAGAGGGAGACACAGAATCTGAAGCAGACTCCAAGCTCTGAACTTTCAGCACAGAGCCCAATGAGGGACTGCAACCCACAAGCCGCGAGACGACCAGAGCTGAAGTCAGACACTTAACCAACTGAGCCACCCAGGTGCCCCTTAATGTCACAAAGCTTTTAAGTGATGGATCCAGGACTTAAAATAGGTTAATCTAATGTCACAAAGTTACTGCTTTCTCTTCTACCTATGCTGTTTACCACTGACAGGTAAATCCAAAAGCTAAAAAAACAAACAAAAAACCCCAATGTTATTGGCTTAAAAAGAGGTCCCGTTGAAAGAAAGCAATGGTGAAAAGAGCATTGGAACTAGAATCATCACGCCAAATATTACTAAAATTTCAGTTTCTAATTTGTCTGGTAAACGCCTAAATCCTTTCCAGTTTCCACATCTGGGGAAAATGGAGAAAACGCTAGCATCGATAAATATGAAATGAATAAACATTCATCTATGTGTTAGATGTGACTAACACATACTAAACACCCACTCTAAGAGTGAACTTTAAAAAGCAATTAAAATGCACATGACTCAGCACCTATATCATATTTCATCGGATTTACCTGAACTCATTTCAAACATTGTAGCATCTCCAAGTATTGCAGGGGGTGGGGAAAGATTTAGAAAGGGCAAAGAACCTTCTGGCACACCTATCAGAGGTCCATAAGCCTTCAGAGCTATCAGTCTCTCTCTAAAGCTGATGCACCCAGGCTCCAAAGTGTCACCTCTCAGTGTTCTCTCCTCAGACCTAGGAGTTCAGGGGTGAGACCTCCCCCAAACAGAAAGCCAAAGACCACCTCCGTAAGAGCACCAAGCTGGGAACACAGCATATGCTCCATATGCTCCAGTTAAATTTAACTGGATTCCCAAGGGCCCTAAAAGCAGCCTCGAAGATTAACCATTCTGTAGAATCAAGTAATGAATGGGGATGTCACCATGCCTGAAGGACATAGGCTCATAATGTGCGGGACTAGGGCAGAAATTCCTATTCTGGCTCCTCCTCTGCGTTCCAAGGCCAAAGGACTGCAAAGGATTTCCTAAGAGGAAAGTGCTCGGGCTTCCTGGTCATGGCTGAGTGTGCCAGAAGGGGGCTCTCATCACCTGGTCAGCGAGAGCTGTTTAAGCTGGAGGTATCTTAGGAGGAAAAGTGTCCTTTTATGAGATACATGGCTTTCTTACTAACAGGTGACATTTACTAGTCCAAAGCTAGTACAGAATTTTGGTTTATGACTTGAGGGAACAAAAAAATTACCACTTTCTATTTATGTAATTATAGCTAATGCTTTTTTTTCCCCAACAGCTCGAAGTATTTGTTAGTTATTCTCTCATGAATTCTTAAAAATTTAGAAATGCTGTTACAGAGTGGGGCAAAGAGTTTCAAGAGGCCTAGAGGTCCGGCTTGAGCCAGCAGAGCCAGACCCCGGATCGCTGATGCTAATGTGATTTCATTGGTGTCCAGAGGCCTGCCACCCTTGTGCTGTGGTTGTTGGGGAAAAGGCAAGGAAGGGAACTGTGCCCCTCTCTTCAGCCAACCATACCTGTACTCATTTATTTATTCATTCAATGATCATTTACCAAGGAATTTTGTGTGGGCCAGGTACTGAACTGTAAAGACAAATAACTTTATAGGACAAGGTTGTTGCTTTAAAGGAATTGCAGCCAGGAAATCAGGCTGGAAAGTGTGACCTTTAGGAAGAGAAGTCAGTCACGGCCTAGCGAATAATAGTTGAAAGTTTCCCTTGAGTTCCCTGGCAGAGTCACCTTGCATGACTGGACTAAGCTTAAACATATCATGGAAGCCAGGATGCCTTTCAGACAACCCCATGAGCCCAACATGGTGAAAAGAACACAGGCTTTGTAAGAAAACATACTTAGATTTACACCCTGGGTTTACCTTTAATTAGCTTAGAACTAAACCTCTCTAAACCAAAATTTTCTCATGTGAAATACATATGTAAAAAATACTCACTGGGGGCACCTGGATTGCTTATTCAGTTGAGCATCCAACTCTTGGTTTCTGCTCAGACCATGATCCCAGGGTCGTGGGATTGAGCCCCACATTGGCCTCTGTGCTGAGCATGGAGCCTGTGTGGGTGTTCTCTCTCTCTCTCTCTCTCTCCCTCCCTCCCTCCCTCCCTCCGCCCCTTTCCCCCACTCATGAGTGTTCTCTCTCTCTCTCAACTAAAAAATTAAAATTAAAAAAAAATCACTGAAAAACAAGGTTATTAGGATCAAATTACATGCTATGATTTCCACTTCCAACAGAATGGAGTAATAGGGATCAGATTTTTCTCTCCCACTTGAAACAAATAAAATTCAAGACAAAATACCTGAAGCAATAATTTTCAAGACATTGGACATCAGGCAATAAAGGACAATGAGCCCTGGGAGATGGGAACCAAATGAGGTGGGCTCTATGACTGAGCCAGTTTACTGTCTTGAGAGAGTTTCTGGGCCATGACACTGTGATAGGTAGATATTGTGAGTTAAACATACACATAGGAGAGCCCAGACAAATCAAGGGACTAGAATGTGCAAGGCAGAGGGTCTCCTCGTGTATTCAGTAGAGGACTATAAAGATCAGAAAATAATCCCAAGAGCTCACATGGGATCAGGAGTAATTTATCCAAGTGGAAAACCATAATTCATGGGACATTAGTTAGACTACTCAGAAGGATTTTGCCTCAATAGTGGGGCATAAAATCAACCTTACGCTAAACACTTCTGTGTGTTTCTGACTAACAAAACTCCAAAGCAAGACTCAAAAGGATGACACTGTTTCCAAGTAACTTAATTACATCCTGGAATAAAGTTCAAGAATACTTACAGGTATGCAAATGTATCCAGCACCCTAAAATTTTAAATTTACAATGCTCAGCATCCAATCAAATACTAACAAGCAGGCAGAGAAGCAGAAAAAAGCAACCCACAACAAGGAGAAAAAATCAATCAAAACCAACTACAAAAAGTAAAGATGGTACAAGTAGTAGATAAGGACGTTAAAAAGTCATTATAACTGTACTTCACACATTAAGCTAGAGATTAAATATACATGAGATTTGTATGATATAAAAAGACCCAAAACAAACCCCTAGAAATGAAAACTAAAGATGAGGGGAACCTGGCTATCTCAGTCAGTAGAGCATGTGACTCTTGATGTCAGGGCTGAGTTCAAGCCCTACATTGGGCTTAGAGCTTACTTTAAAAAATTAATTAATTAAAAATAAATTAAAACAATAAATAAATAAAACTCCTGAGATGAAAGAAAAATACAGTGGATGGGATTAATGGCAGATTAAACGTGGAAGAAAACATTAGTAAACTTTTTTTTTTATCTTTTTAACATTTATTCATTTTTGAGAGACACAGAGAGACAGAGTGTAAGTGGGAAGAGGGGCAGAGAGAGGCGGAGACATAGAATTCAAGGCAGGCTCCAGGCTCAAAGCTGTCAGCACAGAGCCCAACGCAGGGCTCGAACCCACGAACCACGAGATCATGACCTGAGCTGAAATCTGACGCTTAACGGACTGAGCCACCCAGGGTCCCCTATTAGTAAATTTGAATATACGACAAAAGAAATTATTAAAAATAGAACACAGAGAAAAAGAGGTTGAGGAAAAAATGAATCGAGCATCAGTGAACTGAGGAACAACCTCAAGAATTCCAAGTTATATATCATTGAAGTCATTGAAGAGAGAAATTCCTTTAAAGACAGAAATTATCAAAGCTCACTCAGATGGAAAATTGTTCTGAAGCCTGAATATCCCTACATCTATTAGAGAAATGAAATTAAAATTAAATTACAGTTAAAACTGTAACACGTGGAAACTCGAGACTCCGATGAAGTCACCAGTAAGTTTTATCAAAGATTTAAGGAAGGAACATTTCCAATTCTTTTATTTATTTTTATTTATTTTTTAATGTTTATTTATTTTTGACAGAGAGAGAGAGAGACAGAGCATGAGCGGGGAAGGGGCAGAGAAAAAAGGAGACACAGAATCCGAAGCAGGCTCCAGGCTCCAGGCTCCAAGCTCTCAGCACAGAACCCGACGCGGGGCTCGAACTCACACACTGCGAGATCATGACCTGAGCCGAAGTCAGATGCTCAACTGAGCCACCCAGGCACCCCGGAACATTTCCAATTCTACACAAATGCTTCCAGATAATTAAAGGCGCAAGAATATTCCCAACTCATTCTACAAAGCAACCATTGCACTGATACCAAAACCAGCAAAGACATTTCAAGGAAAGAAAATTACTGGGATGCCTGAGTGGCTCAGTTGGTTTAAGCGCCAACTCTTGATTTTGGCTCAGGTCATGATCTCCAGGTTGGTGGGATAGATCAGCTCTGCACTGAGCATGGAGTCTGCTTGAGATTCTCTCTCTCTCACTGCCCCTCCCTCACTTGCACAGGTACTCTTGCTCTCTCAAAGTAAATAAAGAAATGTTTTTCAAAAATGAAAATTACTGATTCAAATTCCTCATGAACATCAGTGCAAAAATTCTTAAGAAAATTTTAGCAAATCTAATCAAACAATATTTTAAAAGAATAATGCATGATTATGTGAGCTTTTCTCAGAAATGCATGATTGGCTTTTTAAAAAACAACTAATGTAATTCACCATATTAACAGAAAAGGGGAAAAGGGGGGGAATCTCAATAAATATAGAAAGCATATTTGACAAAATCCAACAACTATTTCTGATTTTATATATATATATATACTTATATATATATAATCAGAAAAAAAAAAATATATATATATATAACTTCAGTAAACTGGGAATATAAGGCATTCCTCAATCTGATAAAGGGTGTCTATGAAAAATTTACAGCTAACATCATTAATAATAGTAAAAGGCTGAATGTTTTCTTCCCCTAGACAGGAACAAGTAAGGATGTCTGATCTCACCATTTCTGTTTGACATTGTACTAGAGGTTCTGGTCAGTCTAATAAAGCAAGAAAAACACACAAAAGGTATAAAAGTAAAAAGGAAAAAGTAAAATTCTTTATTCACAGGTGACATGATTGTTTATGAAGAAAATCCTATGGAATCTGAAAAACCAAATGCGTCTGGAATAAATGAGTTTAGCAAACTTTCAGTGTATAAGATGAATAAATAGAAGTATTTCCCTATCCTAGCAAGAATGACAAATTGAAAATTTTAAATACTATTTACAACTGCATTAAAATATGAAGTACTTAGAAACAAATCTTACAAAAGATGCATCCTACTTGTACATTAAAAATTATAAAAGGTCACTGAGAGAAGTTAAAGAATACCTAAATAAATGAAAAGATATACTGTGCTCATGGATCAGAAGATTCAATATTTTAATTATGTAAATTCTCCTCAAATTAATCTATAGATCCAATGCAATACCAATCAAAATTCCAGCAGACTTTTGTTTATGTGAATATTCACAATCAGATTCAAAATTAATATGGAAGCAAAAGACAGAAGAGCAAAAAAAGAAAATGAAGTTTGGAAGACAACACTATTTTAATGAAAGACTTATTATGAAGTTAGAATCATTTAGACTGAGTGGCATTGGCATAAAGATAGACAAGTAAATCAATGGGACAGAATAGAGTCCAGAAATAGACCACACATATTTGAAGAACTGATTTTGACAAAAGTGTAAAGGCAATTTAGCAGAAAAAAGATAGTCTTGGGGCACCTGGGTGGCTCCAATGGTTAAGTGTCGACTCTTGATTTCGGCTCAGGTCATGATCTCATGTTTAGTGAGTTCGGGCCCCACATAGGGTTCTGTGCTGACATCACGGGGCCTGCTTGAGATTCTCTCTCTCCCTCCGTGTCCCCCTCTCCTGCTCGTGCTCTGTCTCTGTCTCAAAATAAATAAACATTTAAAAATAATAAAAAGAGGGGTGCCTGGGTAGCTCAGTCAGTTGAGCATTCCACTTCAGCTCAGGTCATGATCTCGCGGTCTGTGAGTTCGAGCCCTGCATCCGGGCTCACTGCAGTATTTCTAGCGCAATAGAAGAGTGCGTGGCTTTTGGCACTGAGTGTTTATCCATAAAATGTTTATCAGAGAAAGAAATCACTTAATAAGATACTTGGGAACTGAATCTATATGCAATGCTTTGGAGAATCACCAGATGTATGTAACCTTCCTTCATCAAAATAATGGTAACTTCATTTTGCTATAACAACTTTCTGTGAATACTTTCACATTTCCTTACTTATTCCTTCAAACGGTCTGCTAGCATCATCCGGAGACTGGTAGAGACCCAAGCCTTATTTTAAAGAAGAAAGCGGGGAAACCCGTTATTTCAGAGCTGTGAATTAAATAGCAACCTAACCAGTACTCTGCCCACAAGACGGTGCCCGGCAGGCCCCGCCTGCAGGTCAATAAGGCCCATCAACCATCTCTGCAGTTTGTCCCTGCCCACCATTAAAACAGAGGGAAAAAAGTTTTTATGAGCAGATTGCCTAGATAAGTAAGATATATCACTATAATACTAATTGTGTGTTCATTTCTATGATTTTATTAAAGGAACTACCTGGTTTTGATGCTCTTGGTTAATGGATATCTAAATAGAAAGAACCTAATGAATTCAAACCTTGCCTTCATAAAATAAGGTAAATCATTCCAATTTTCTTGAGAAAAGACTTCACTAGGAAATGTTGTATATTCAATTGTAATTTTAACTTTACATTCTAAGAAGCTGTCCTACAAAGTTGAGCTTTGTTTTTCATGCGTAATATATAAATTTACCTTTTTGAATATAATAAATGCTTTCATAAAAAAAAAATAAAAATATGCTTCAAAGAGTTCCAGTGGGATAACAAACTCACATTGGCTCTTTTTCTTAGTCCTAGAAGATAATGCCCTCTGGCAGCTGTTCTAAGGCCTGTTTATTACCAGAATTGCTCCAGAGCTCTTAAAAATGCAGATTCTAGAGCTCTACCATGTCCATTCCGTCACCCCACACACATACCCAAGATTCTGATATAGTAGGTCTGGGATATGGTTTAGAATCCATATACGGATAATGGTCCGCAGGTGGTTTTCTTGAGCAACCAGAAACCACCTTGTACACTGTGCTGCCATATATACAAATCTCCCCAAACTGCTGACTATAAAATCAGGGGCTCCTTTCCCCTTATTCTAAAACAAATCCTGGTGCCTATACAGGAGCTACAGACTCTAATGCCTGCAGGGCCAGGCAGGAAGGAGACAGAAAGGGAGCACGGGGGACCGTAACAAACATGGCTATATGAGACAGATACTTACCAGTTCTAACCAAGTGTGAACATGAGCTCAGCACCGCCAGAGTTCCAAGGTTTCAAAAGAAACTAGAAACCCAGATTTTATATGAAATGTCCTATGAAGGCTAAAGACCTCTGCAGGTAGCATGTGGCCCAGAGGCCATATAATCTCTGGTTCTGGGCAACAGCACAGATAAAACCCTTTTAGGCAGTGTATTCATTTCCTAAGGCTACGGAAACAAATTACCACACATTAGGTGGCTTAAAACAACAGAAATGTACTCTCTTACCATTATGGAGGTCAGAAATCTTCAGTCGAGGTGCTGTTAGGGTTGGTTCCCTCTAGAAGCTCTGAGGGAGAATCATTCCATGTCTCTTTCCTTGCTGTTGGTGGCTGTTAGCTATTCTCAGCTCACGGATGCATCTCTCCCATCTGTCTCTGTCTTCAATAGTCTTTTCTCCTATGTGTCCTACTTCTCTGTTTTCCCTACTAAGGTCTTGTCTTTGGATTTAAAATTGCCCTAATCCTCAGGGCTTTTGGGTGGCTCAGTTGGTTAAGTGTTGGACTCTTGATTTCAGCTCAGGTCATGATTCAGGGTTGTGAGACTGGAGTCTGCTTAAGATTCTCTCTTTGCCCCTCCCACGTGGCTCTCAAATAAAAGAAATAAAAGAAAATTGCCCTAACCCAGGATGATTTCATTTTAAGATCCTTAGTTACACTTGCAAAGACTCTTTTTCCAAATAAAGTCACATTTACAGGACCCAGGGGTTAAAATTTGGGCATTACTTTTTTGAGGCTACTAGTCAAACCACTACAGGCAGGTTGGCACTTAAAAAAATCCAAATCAATTATTTCAATCAAAGTATATTTTTTCCAACCTTTCCTACATGTACTATTTTACTACTAAAATGGCTTACCTCTTGGCAGAAAAGTTGATATGCAAGCTCAGGTATTTTTATTTCTTATATGCTTCCTAGATTTAAGCTCTTTTACATTCTATTAGCAGCATCTCGTTGCTCCATTTCCACCAATGCTTCTAAAATCAGGGATGGGAGGCAAAATGACCCCTGCCTCCATGCAGTGCCCTCCTTGATTGGAAGGAATCATCTGTCCGTATGGATGGGAAGACAGAAAGGGTAATAGAGGAAAAGCAGAGTGGATAAGGTATTGAGTGAAGAGAGAGGAAAATAGGCAAGGTAGGAATGTGGCTTCAGGCACAAGAGAAAAAAAACAGGAGATACGAGGATTCTCAAAAGAGTTCTGCTCTCCGGGGGCCAATTCAGAGACACCCCAAACTTCTGTGTGATCTTTAGTGCCATCTACTGGAAAGCATAGGAACCAGCTCAGTGGGAAAACAAAACAGTGGGTCCAAAACATGTGGTTCCAACACTCATCATGTGTTGCAAGCTAGTCAGTGTACTCTGTAACATCAGGAGCTGTATCTCTTTCCTAAGCAGGGTGTCTGGCACAAAACAGCCTCGGGGAGGGGAGGGGAGGGGAGGGGAGGGGAGGGGAGGGGAGGGGAGGGGAGGGAAAGGAAAGAAAAGAGAAAAGAAAAGAAAGAAAAAGGAAGGAAGGAAGAAAAAAAGAAGAAAGAAAAAAATCCTATTGAATATAAAAACTCAAAAATTCTACTTCTCAACCACTACTTATGGATAGATTTGTAGAAACCAAATGGCAAGACAAGCCACAAGAGTAAAGAGAAAAGCTGGGTTACCTATGGTTTACTGAAGCCTTTGGGTTTTCTTAGCGGTCCTCAGGATGTTCACTCAGGGCCCAGTTACAGTGGGGACTGGGCTGCTGTGCTCTGTGGAGAAAACCACCCTATGCAGCAAGCTGACCTCCTCACCCTACTGTCATCCACTCAAAGGGCAAAGAGCTGAGGTGTGCACAAGTGTCCAGGTGTGTGAAATAATACGAAATACAAATTGGTTTCGGACTCCAGTTCCTGACACATGGCTCCTAAATCTCCTGAAATTTCCTGGGTGACAGAAGCATCTTTTGTTCTGATGAGGTGGGCTCCTGGATGGGAACTGTTCACCAGAAAGACAAAGCCATGATTAGAAACTTGGCACTTTCAGCCCACCTCTCGTCTCTGGGGAAGGGAGAGGGGCTAGAAATTGAGTTAACCATCAATCATACCTATTACCTGTATGATGAAGTCTCCACAGAAATCCCGAGTGCAGGTTCTGAGAGCTTTTGGGTGGGTGAACACCTGGAGGTGCAAGGGTTGGGGGCACACACAGAAAGGGCATGGCGGCCCCATACCCCTCCCTCACACCTTGCCTTGTGTGTCTCTTCCGTCTGCTCGTTCCTAAATTATATCCTTTTAAAATAAATGGGTAATCTAAGTTAACTGTTTTCCTGAGTTTTGGGAGCTGCTTTAGCAAATTATCAAACCTGAAGGGGGCATGGGAACCTCTGACTTATGGCCAGTTAGTCAGAAGCACAGTTGACAACTTAGACTTATAATCTTGAGACTGGCACACAAGGAGCGGGGCAGTCTCTAGGTCTGCACTAACCCCAGGCAGATAGTGTCCAATCCGAATTGAACTGTATGACACTTCATTGGTGTTGGCGATTTGGAGCATTGCTTGGTATGTGTGGGGGGGGGAGAACCCCAACACATCTGGTAGGAGAGTGTTATGAGTAAAAACAAACACAATGTGTTTTTCTTTAGACAAGGTGGGAGAAGAGCATTTCCCATCAAGTGACTGTTACTGGTTGCATGTCAGAGCTAAGCCAGAAATGGGAATAGCATAGCCGACTAACATAGCCACTCACATAACCATCACCTCAGTGCTCCTCAACTTTGGCTGCATGCTATCACTGGAAAACTTTTGCTAAGTCTGATGCATAGGCTGTACCCCAGACCATTTAAATCAAAATCTCTGGGGGTGGGGTCTAGACCTAAGTATTTTTTAAAGTTTTCCAGATAGTACACTGTTGGTGGGAATGTAAATTGGTGCAGCCACTATGGAAAACTGTGTGGCGGTTCCTCAAAAAATTAAAAATAGAAGCACCTTGCAATCCAGCAATTCCACTTCTTGGTATTTATCTGAAGAAAATTAAAATACTAACTCAAAAAGATATATGCACCCCCCCCCATTTATTGTGGCTTTATAATACCAAAGGCATAGAAACAACCTAAATGTCTATCATTGGATGAATGGATAAAATGAAGACACACACACACACACACACACACACACACACACACACACACACTGGAATATTATTCTGCCATAAAAAGGAATGAAATCTTGCCATTTCAGACAACATGGCTGGACCCTGACAGCATTATGCTAAGTGAAATAAGTCACAGAAAGACAAATACCATATGCTCTCACTTACACCTGGAATCTTAAAAACAAACAAGAAAACAAAACACTAAAACCAAGCTCACAGATACAGAGAACAGATTGGGGGTTGCCAGAGGCAAGGGCTGAGAAGGTAGGTGCAATGAGTGAAGGGGGTCAAAAGGTACAGAATTCCAGTTATAAAAGAAGTCATGGGGATGTAATATACAACATGGTGACTATAGTTAATAATACTGTACTGCATATTTGAAACTTACTAAGAGTTGACACACAAAAAAGCTTCCCAGGTATATTAGTTTTCTATTACTGCTGTAATGATTTACCACAAACTTACTGGCTCAAAACAAAATAAATTTATTATCTTATACATCTATAATGCATTAGTTCAAAAGAGTTCTCAGTGAGCTAAAATCAAGGTGTTGGCAGATTTGAATCCCTCCTGGAGGCTCTACGGGACACTCAGTTCTCTCACCTTTTCCAGCTTCTAGAGGCTGACTTTCCATCTTCAAAGCCAACAACCATCAGTTAAGTCTTTCTCATATTGCATCAGTCTGACATTGACTTCTCTGCCTCCCTCTCCTACATTTCAAGACCTCTGTGATTGTGTTGGGCCCACCCAGATAATCAAGAATACTTTCCTATTAGTTGATTTACAGTATCGAAATCAAATGCCTCTGCTACGTTAGTTCCCCTTTGCCATGTAATGTAATATATTCATAGGTTATGAAGATTAGAACATGGACATATGCAGGGACCATTATTACCAGATCAGATGACTCCGATGTGAAGCCGAGAACTACTGGTTTACCCACAAGATTGGCTCAAGAAGTGGCCCAGTTAGCAAGCTGAGCCATGACGGAAGACTGGAGGCACACTGAAGAATTGTTGTGTTGGGGAGGGTGGAGAAGGGGCAATAGCCAGCGTCACCAATTTTACATTGTTGCAGAACTGGTCCTGCAGGAAGGGGAGAGGGTTGTAAGGTGATTTATTATCATTCAGCCTCCAATAGATCTGGGAAGTTAAATTGTACACTATCCAGGGGTACCCGGGTAGTTCAGTTGGTTAGATGTCCAACTGTTGATTGACCCTTGATTTCAGCTCAGGTCATGATCTTCGACAGTCCTGAAGCCCCACATGGGGCTCTGCACTGGGAGTGGAACCTGCCTGAGATTCTCTCCCTCTCCTTCTGCCCCTCCCCCGCAAGCAAGAACACACACATGATCTCCCCCTCTCTCTCTTTCAAAAAATAAAAATAAAATTATGCACTACTTCAAGGATGGCAGTTGATCTACACTCAGGAGTAGCCATTACAGAAAATGTAGGTCATTAACCCAAAATGGGAATTTAACAGACTTTTGAGACTGGTAGCTATCATCTTCCTCCTTTTTTCATGTTTTTTTTTCATGTTTTATATTTGAGAGAGACAGAGAGACAGAGCATAAGCAGGGGAGGGGCAGAGAGAGAGGGACAGAGACAGAATCAGAAGCAAACTCCTGGCTGTCAGCACAGAGCCCAACATGGGGCTCAAACTCACAAGCTCTGAGATCATGACCTGCGCCAAGTGGGACACTTAACCGACTGAGCCACCAGGCACCAGCTTGTTCCCTGTTTTATGCTCACTCAGAGCTGGGTGTATGCCAGATTCTCAAGTGCTCTGTAGACGCTCGCCTAGAGTGGAAGATGCAAATTACCTGCCCATGGGTTGAATAGGTCTTGAAGATACTTCCTGATTGGCCAACATTTTAATATTCACACACACAGATACATTCAGGATTTCTGCTGGTCTTAAAAGATCTAGCAGTGCTGGCACAGCGCTCCAGGACAGTGCTCACTCAGAACAGCTGCTGCCTTTTGATGGGGGCACTTCCTCTCTGGTCTGCCACGGGCTTCTTCCCAGCCTTTATGTTTTACGTCTCACTTCATGTTACTTGCCTGTTCTGGAAGGTGTCTGAGTTCACGGGCTTCCCCCACCCCAGAATTCATGTGCCTAGTTAGACAAAATTCTCATAAAGACCCATCTCCCTGTCATCCATGTAAAAGTGAATAGCTCTTAGATGTTAAGTAAACTTATTTTGGTGATCATTTTGCAATATATAAAAATAATCATGTTGTACTCCTGAAACTAATTAATGTGGTAGGCCAATTACATCTCGATAAAAAATAAGAAGAAAATGGAAACTCATCCCCACCCCCCCCCCCAAAAGAGAGGATAGCTCTCCACTGAGAAAGATGGGATACAGGCCGAGGGCAGTGCCTGTACACAGGAGCCCCTTTCCTCACAACTTAGGGAGCACAGTGAGGGGAGTCAGGACTAGTGTTTGAGTAAACGGCCTGAGCCACCACGTGATCCAGTGAGCAAAGTGGTCTCCATTGGCACAAGGCTTTTTGTAGGAAATTAGGCTGAGAGCTGCACAACTGTGATTTCTGCCCACTGGTCTTTCTTCAGCCTTTGGAGGCACGCATCAGCCGCTTCACTCTTCTTTCACAGCCAGACTTCCCCGATTTTTAACACAACTATCGGCACACCTGCAGGCCTTTTCCCACCTCCAAGGAGGCTTCTCGCCAACAAGCCTGCCTAACTCCCAGGACGACTCTCCTCAGACATAGCTGAGATCCAGTCTTCACTCTGGTAATTCCCTAGTTTGGCTGTGCCACCCAAATGAGCTATTCAAAAGTCAGCACAGCTAGAAAGAGAGGACTCAAGGGCAGTCAGACTAGACCCTTTGACTCAGACCCTGTTCCCCTATCACCTATCCTAACCTTGCATGAACTTATAGAGTAGAAAACAATGGAGGATCCCCAAACTAGGGCCCTTTGAGGTGCAGGGGCGTGACACGGGATGGCTCCAGGGTAGATCATCCCCTAAGGAACACCAAGTTTTTATAATGGGTAAAATCCAAAAATTCTACTCTGTCCTCACATCCTTCTTCAATGGGCTGACACAATTTTGTCTGGATGACACCCTGTCTTTGAAATATGCTTCACCTCAAGAGCTCAGAGTCCATTTTAAAGGGCCTGTGAAGCAAGCTGGGGTGGTGGAGGGCGACAAGGTGTACTTTCCATGGCACTGCTCATTAAGTCAGCCCTGGCATCATTAGGAGAAATGAACTTCAAGCCAATCTCGGAACTGCTGGTTTCACAGTTGTACAAGCTTGATGCTTCTGGCTCCAGTGAGATCTGGGATTAGATGTAGTTTTGGCTTAACTTTCCTTTATCTCATTAAATAAGACAGCTTACGTAAATCACTTAAGGAGTTATTGGAACATGTTAATTTTTATTGCTAATCCATGTTTTCTGCCCATTCTTAACCACCTTTCCTTCCACCACAGCTCTCTACGCTGGGTCCCACATGCAGCTGTCACTCAGCGAAGGTGAGTAAACCGACTTTAGTTGGTTTAGACAGACTTTAGTCTCTGTCTCTGACATGCACAGTTATGGGGGCCACTGGTATACACCCCTTCTGCCGGGAACAGAACAAACAGCTTAGGCTACAAGGTTTGGATAGCTGGAGAAAGCTGCTTAGTAAAGCGGGTTAGCCAGATTCTTAAAACTCAGGATGTCAGCGGCAGTTCTATCTGGAGGGAGGCAGAGTGGATGTTCTGTCAAATCTGTCTCACATCTATGGGAATCCTGCTCTTTTTACAGTCTTTTGGCACAGAATGCTGTGCTATCTCCCTGGAGATCATTCCTACAGAAGCAATAGGAAGATAAAGCAAAAGCAAACCAGCGCTCAAAGTTGACTGTGTTCCATCCTAAGGAGCTTGGTGTATAGTCGTTAAGGCATCAGCTGGGAATCCTGCTCCAGGACACAGTACAGGGAAGCAGAGGGGGTCAACCAAGTGGAACTAAAGAGGACAAGACGGGAAGGACATTTTTTATTTTCCCAGATCTTCAGGCAACCTCGCTAAGCTGGAGGTCGCATGCAGCTGAGTATGAAACCAAGAAAAATATGAGGCTTAAAAAATATGGTGCATTGTATTTCTTCAATCTCTCACAGGCCAGGAGCCCAAGGCCAGTCCGGCACGAAGCTGAGCAGACTTCCCGGCCTCAGCAATCACATGATCTTCACGGTCTTGAGCATCTCTGAGAGTATGTAGGTGTCATCCCACCCCCTCCCAGGCTTCCGCAGGGTCTGCTCCAAGGCCTGGGCCATTTCCAAGAGCTCTGGCGTGGAAAGTTTCTGCTCCGGGTGCAGCTGACAGAACAGGATCTCGTTTACTTCACCTTCAATTCGCCGGACATACAGGAGAGGGAACACGGCCTTGAGCCCGGTCAGCACTGAGTCCTTCAGCCCCAAGTCTCGGCACACAAGGTTGAGGATAAAGACACCTAGGGTGTGGCAAGGAAAGAGTCACATCCTGCAGATCAGGGGACACGTCGGAGACAAGGTTCCGCACTTAGAAATATACCAATTCCTGCCCCAGGGACACTGGTGGGCTAAGAAAACACAAGTGCTTTGAGTTTGCACAGAACACACCACATAAAAAGAGAGAAGAGCGTGGGGAATATGTGAACTATGAGAAAACTTCAAGTTAATTTTTTCCTCTTCCATGCTGCTAACAAATTATTTTATGATTCTCTACACCTCAGTTTCCCAAAGAATTGCTTTGAGAAAGAATTAATATCCCCAAGGGGAAAAAAACAAACACACACAGGGATGTTACGTTCTTGGCATGTACCTTATGGAGGGTACATAATGACGGGGCCAATCAGAGGGCCAATGTTACCTGACTTGTGACAATTAAGGTTCTGAATATCTCTGTTCACCCAAGTACCTGACACCAAAAAAAAAAAAAAAAAAAAAAAATCTTGGAGGCTGTCAACATATGGATGAAGAGCTCCAGTGTCCAAGTCGCAAGGACTTGGGCTGAAGCTCCAGCTGTCACTTTGTGTCACCTTGGCAAAGTCTCTTTACTTCAGTTTCCTCATTTGAAAATGGGCTGCTATGAAGAGGAAATACCATTCTGCCTAGTCCAGGGCATGTGGAAAGAAATCAAATGGTAGCTAACGTGACCAAGCTGGTGGAAATGTGAATTGCTACATTCACTTTGTAAAACTGTGTGGCAGCACCTAGAAAACTCGAGCATACACGTGATCTATGTTCTAGCAATCACAAGCCTTCATATATGCCCAACAGACCTGCAAATCTATTTCACCAAAAGGCATCTACTGGAACGTTATGGTCAGTACTACTTATAAAAGTCCCACATAATCCAATACCACCAGGAGAATGGAGACACGAATGTGGTACAGTCACACGACGACACTACACAGCAATAAAAAGGAACAATATAAACACAACACCATAGATGAATCTCACAAACATCATATTGATGAAAGAAAACAAACACTTAAAGACCACATTCCATAAGATTCCAATTATATAAACAACAAAAATGGGCAAAACTAAGCTGTGCTAACTTAAGTTAGGATAGTCACTATCCTTGAGAGGAGAATGAGTTACTGGAAGGAAGAGGTAGACTTTCTGGGGTGCTGGAAATGTTCTGTGTTTGATGAGAATAAATAAGAGTGTTCAATTTGGGGCAACTCACTGAGCCACACACTTCTGACATGAGCATTTTTCATTTGAAAAGAAAAACAAATTTAAAGGACCCACCCCTCCTCCCTCCCCAACCTTTGTCTTCCTACCTTCAGGAGTCAAGATGCTTTTGACCTTCTGCAGGAAAGGCTGGTCCACAAAAGCCGGCGGCGGACAACTCATCCCCAGTGTTGGGTCCTTACTGTCTACGTCAAACATGATGACGCTGTAGTGGGGCCGCACTGGGAAAGAGAAGCAAACAAGGCTCTGCCTGACACCACTTACACGCTTACACCGCATCTCCCCTGTGACCTGTGGGGGCCGCAGCGGCTCAGTTAGGATGACGTGGAGGCTGTGGTTCGCCTGTAAGGGCACTGATGTCACTGTCAGGGGAGTCGCTGTCAGTCAGGGTTCTCCTGTGAGCACCCCACCTGAGAGACAGGGCATTCATCTCATCTTCTTCCACATTTGAAAGCACTTTCCAGGGGCGCCTGGATGGCTCAGTTAAGCATCTGACTTTGGCTCAGGTCATGATCTCATGGTTTGTGGGTTCAAGCCCTGCGTCTTGGAGCCTGCTTCAGATTCTGTGTCTCCCTCTCTCTCTGTCCCTCCCCTGCTCGCACCCTGTCTCTCTTTCTCTCTCTCTCTCTCAAAAATAAACACACATTAAAAAAGAGGCACTTTCAAAAGACTTCCAAACACATTAATGGTGTCCTCTAGCTTGATTACTACTTGATGAAGGGTCCATTTGTACCGGTATTTTGACGTAACAGAACATTAGAGACTGAGAATGTTCTAAACACTTAGAAACCTGGGCTCTGTTCCTAATAAACTGAGTCAAAAACACTGGACAGGGAAGGAACAGACGGGGAGGGGAGATGGGAAGCTTCTGGTATTTTTCTTAAACTGCCAGGTAATTCTAAATACAGGCAGAGTTGAGAACCATTGATCTAGGCAAAGCAGCTGCCTTAGCCTTTAGGGACTGACCCAGCAAATGTCTGCAGGACGAAAACGTTCTCAAATTAAAGTTGGTATATCTTTTCTAGTTAATTGAACAACAGCTGACTCAGGAAAGATAGATTTGCTAAATGGGTGAGAAAGACCTCATTATGAACCAGATGCACTCCTTTGTATGATGGGAATGTCTTTTACAAGGGGTAAGTCTGCAATGCTACTGACTTTTAGCAAACTTTGAGACTATGATAATGATTATTCATTAATTAATAAATCTTGACTTAGGACTCCTACAAGCCTGTTAGTATCCACAGCACAGATCTCATTTTGGTTTCTTAGCAGAACATGTTGGCTCATCAAAGTCCAAGGACACCACTGCCCCCATTTGTAGCACTGAGCCCTCCAACAATCTGGAAGGTGGCTGTTAGACATGATCACCAGGCTGTTCAACACTGACCGACAGGCAGTCACAATGGCAACACATCACGCACGAAGTGCCTGCCAGGAGCCTAGCACGGTTTTAAGTGTTTCCCATGTATTGGCTAGGTTGGGCCTGGGCCCCCACACTGGCCCCAGACTCAGGTAAACTGTGAAACTCTGATATAGTTCGGTTCAGTTTGCAATGACCGTGAACGCACCATCTGTCCACCCAGCACCAAAGGACTCACCCCCGGCATCCTGATTTGCCACACCCTCCTGGGAGCTACTCTAATCCAGCGAGAGCCAGAGTATCAGGTATGGAACGGGCAGACCAGGAAGGGCGGGTGGCCTAAGCTCCCCAGGTTCCCTTAAGCCTGGACCAGCCTCACTGACTTCTCCCTGAGGGACACACACTCAGGAAAGCACCAGTCACGGGAGCCTACATGTAAAGTGGCAGAAGGACCGGAGGAGCCACTGCAGGACATTAACATGCCTTTTGTCCTCTGTCTGGGATACGAATCATTAGAGCAAAATGGAGCCTTCACTCCATCAGAATCCCCACCGAGTGGCATCTATATCAGGGTTTCACATCCTCAGCACGACTGCCATCTGGGGCCAGACGATTCTTTGTCATGGGTGGCCGTCCCAGGCGCTGTAGGATGTTTAGCAGCATCTTCAGGCTCTACTCATGCGCTGCCCGGAGCAGCCCTACCCGCTGGTTACAACCACCAACACCCGTCTGCAGCCACTGCCCAGCGCCCCGCAGGTTTAGTCACCAGGCTACACGAATGCTCTCTCTGGCTTCACCTCCAGCTGAAAGATTTACAAAACACCTCCTGACACACACCCCAAATCCTTTTCCCCTTCTGCTCACCTGACTACAGACGTTAGGTTCCATGGGAAGGTGAGGAAGTGGCAAGGACGCAGGGTCAGAAGAGAATCAGGAGAGAAGCCCACTGATGTGTTAGTGCCACAAGGGCAGAAACGGTGTGGGGTTTTTCATTGTTGTTGTTTTTATTATTTATTTATTTATTTGGGCGAGAGAGAGAGAGAGAGAGAGAGAGTGAGTAGGGGAGGGAGAGAGGGAGATAGAGAATCTTAAGTAAGCTCCACGCCTGGCGTAGAGCTCAATGTCGGGCTCGATCTCACAACCATGACATCATGACCTGAGCCAAAATCAAGAGTCAGACGCTTAACCAACTGAGCCACCCAGGCACCCCAGAAGTGAGTTCTTCTAGCACAGTATTGAGCATATGGCTAGCACTCTATATTTACTGAATCAATACGTCAACCAATGAATGAAGAAATGAACAGGTGAAAGACTGGGACGATCCTAACGCTGCTCTCTTACAGAGGAATTCTAGAAGCCCTTGCAGGTCTGCCAAGCTTGGATTACTCTTCCCTCAACATCCCTCCGAATTCTCCAATTGCAGTACCTTCTCTTCCTGCCAGGCCGGTAATATAGTCCAGGCCATCTGCAATGTGGACCTTCATCCGGTCGCTCTGGGAGAAGCCAAACCACTGGGTGGCCACTTCCAACATGGAGGGGTCGATCTCCACAGCATCAATGCAGGACTTCGGGAAATGATCGTGGACAAACAGGGGGAGGCTGCCCCCGCCCAGGCCTACCACCAACAATGCCAGTGGGGTCTCTGCAATAAAGGAAGAAAGCATCATTTTACTGTCTTCTCATGAACAGTTTTGTACCAGCCTCGGGGAGAGTAAAGAGGGCAGGGGGAGTCGGATCACTGGCTCTGCCCAGAGGATACAAGATTTAAAGGCCTAGCTTCTCCGTCTCATCCCAAAAATGCAGGAGCCAATCTGACATCTACATCTGAAAACTCAACCCTGGCCTCACAATCCTTCCTTTACTAGATCCAGAAGAGGAACCAGTACATGGTTCTTTGGGGACCCTTAAAGTCCCAAGGCACTCAGCTGACATCATACCAAGAGTCCCCACCATGAGCATTAGACTCCCCCTAGGAATTGAGAGGGACAACAGCCAACATCTTGCTCATGATCACAAGGCAGTGTAGATGCAATGCCCTCTGCCCAGCTTTCAACTCAAAGGCCACAACTGCCCTCTCAGACACATCAACCAAGTGAGGGCAATAAATCCAAGTTCCAGAAATCACAGGAAAACAAAGGCCCACATCCTAGTCCTAAGTACAGAGAAACCACAGAAAACACAGGGGGATAGAAGTAGACAAGAAACAAGAAAGAATCACTAAAAGGAGACGTTAAACATAGATTAACGTCTGAGGATTAAACATAAGAACTGACACTCTAGGGACATACAATACCGAGACAGGGTGTTTCAACAAGACATAGTCAGGACTCTTGGTAAAGACACTGACAATCTAGACAGGAACATGAACATTTTTGCTACTGTGGTCAGATCCAAACCTGTTATTAGTAATACAGCTATTACTGTACTACCAACAACATGGTTTTTTAAGTAAAAATTTAAGAAAGAACTGCATCTGGTGCTCAAATGATGCATTACTGATAACCCAGAAATTCTCCTAAAGTACAAAGGCCATTTCTGGAGTCATGATTTTTAAATGCTCCACTGGTTACAGGAGTAGATACATATGCAAGCACTCAGCAAACTGAAATACTTATAATGTGTACTTTACGTATCTCCCCAAATATATGTTATACCTTAATATTTTAAATAAATGAACAAAATAGAATTCTAATAGAATTCTAATAGAATTTAGACATCAACACATGCAGCCATTTCAAGATTACAATTTGAGTTTGAGGGAAAAGTGACTGATAAACTTAGAAGATGGTCAGGAAGAAGAAAGATATAAATACATGTGCATTTGTTGGTCTGCAATGGCTGCTGTCAGAGTGGTCTGTAAGCTTACTTGCCCCGACTGTGGGAGACAGTGCACCCCGCTTACCTAGGAGCAGCTCCGGGCTTCTCAGCAGGGCAAGGCCAGCAATCATTGCTTTGTGGTGTTCACAGCACAAGTAACTCTTGTCAATGGACTGCCCCGGGGCTGCAGGGAGGTCCTCCGGAGTGTCAGTGGGCCGCTGCTTCTTCCTGTCCTTTTTCCGTTTCTTCTGGGCTAAATGAGAGATAGAGATAATGAGGTACTATGCTTAGCACCCCAGTCCGGGGAAAGCAAGACTTACCAGCAGCATTGTGCTGTAGCTAGCTTGATCCAACTCAAGAACCCAACTGCTAAATATACACAAATTTTGTGACATGGTTGACATGTTGGTAGTTTGAAATCTGCCTGTGGTGGCCTTTATTATGCCACAGAAATTGGCAAACAGTATACATCAGGGCTTTTTGCCCCCAAAATACAATTGTTAAACATTTAACACATACCATTGGATACCACAGACTCAAAAAAGGAAAAATGGCAAAAACACACCCAAAAACCTGGGAAAACTAAACTGAGGAGTCCTAGCCCCTTTGCCCTGAGAAATATAAGGCCACTAACAGGGTAAGTCTATTCACAAATCCTTTTAGAGAAGAACTTAAAATTACTAATTACCTCCTCTATGACTATGCTACAACTTCTAATTATTTAACTCTTATAACGACCTTATAATTCCCATATTAGGCAGATGGAAAAACTGAGGATCTGAAGAGTTAATAATTAGTCCCAGTATCAGGAGGTGCAGACAGAATGTGAACCCAGGACTGCCTGTCTCCAACGCCTATCATCCCTCCACTGTACCATACAGACAGTAATACACACTGCCCTGCTAGACGAGGAAATCACAAGTGCTCACCAAAGGAAAGAAATCCTATAAAGGCCCCACTCCTTCCCTCTGGTATATAGTAAACAGATGCTCATTTTTCACTGTATACATTGATTTTCGAACGGATTACACTGAGCAGTACTGCTTTTATAATACAAACATACACAACTGGCAAACATAGCAGGTGAAACAAACTCTTATTTTCCCCACCAGTGGGTGTTTCTGAGTGGCATCTGGGAGACTGCTTACAAGGGATCCTAAAGGACCTGGCCTGGATCTTCACAGTCCAATATTGTAGCCACTAGCCACCTGTGGCCATTGAATTGTAAATGTAACTTAATTACAATTAAATAAATTAAAGATTCGTTCCTTAGTTACCCCAGCCACATTCCACATGCTCAGCAGCCACATATGGTTAACGGTTACCATTTGGGCAGCTAAGTGGATATTAAACCCTCCCTCCATTTCAGAAAGTTCTACTGAATAGCACTGGACTAGATGACCTCTAAGTACCCACCAACTCTAATGCCCTCTCTAAAACATGCTAGGGGGTGGTGCTGTGAAGGAGGGCAGGGTTCACCTGTACCCTCCATGCTTGTGGCTCTCCTCACAGAGCCTTACTGAATGAATATACAGATGCATAAGGAGCAATGTGCGAAACAGATGGCCTCTACGCTGAAGGCATTAAAGTGACAATCACATTTATTTGGTAAGCTACCACCCTAGCTCCTTATCATTTCAGAGTCTTTGCTCAAGAACAAAACACACCTCTGTTCTGTTTATTGTCACTTAGACTGAGTCCAGATGGTAACAGGACAACTCAAAGAGCCATGTGCCTCTGATCACACGTACCCAGGTCTGTCCTACAACTCGGCCAAGCTCCCAACACTTTCTGACCACCCCAAGTGGAGAGTCCATGCCATGACTGCTAGGGTCATGTGTGATGACACCTCACCTCTGTGGGACACATCCTTCAGCAACCTAGCTTCTGACTGCACCACATTCCTGTTGCTGAGGAAGATCAGCCGCCGGAAGTAGCGCTTGTCATCCCCCTGCACGTCCTCGACGACATAGTTGCCACTCAAGGGACTGCAGGCTTGGTGCTGAACGGTCCGGACCCCAATGTCCCCACCCACAGACAGAAAGGGCACCTGAAGATGTAACAGAGATGCGGTCAAACACCAGCTCAATCAAGAAACAGGAGAAATTTTAATCCTGTCATGGAATCCTCCTATCAAGCTTCTGGGCAGCAAGAACCTAAAGATTTGCCTTTCTATTAAAGAACTTTTCTACAGCTTTTCGATAGATCACAAAAGGCTTAATTCACTTTTTTGAAAACCAGTTGAACACATAAAGATCCCTGAAACCATTAGTGAAATCCAATTGGTTCTCCCTAAGAAGACAATGAGTTTCTCAGGGCACCTGGGTGGCTCAGACGGTTAGGCATCCAATTCTTGATCTCGGCTTAAGTCATGATCTCAGGGTTCGTGGGATCAAGCCCCATGTCAAGCTCCACGCTAACAGCACAGAGTCTGCTTGAAATGCTCTCTCTCTCTCTGCCCACCCCCTGCCCATGCTCGCTCACTCTCTCTCTCGCTCTCTCTCAAAAATAAATAAATATACTTGGGGCGCCTGGGTGGCGCAGTCGGTTAAGCGTCCGACTTCAGCCAGGTCACGATCTCGCGGTCCGGGAGTTCGAGCCCCGCGTCGGGCTCTGGGCTGATGGCTCAGAGCCTGGAGCCTGTTTCCGATTCTGTGTCTCCCTCTCTCTCTGCCCCTCCCCCGTTCATGCTCTGTCTCTCTCTGTCCCAAAAATAAATAAACGTTGAAAAAAAAAAATTTTTTTTAAAAAAATAAATAAATATACTTTAAAAAAATTTTAAAAAGAAAAAGAAAAACATGAGTTTTTCAATAGGAATCCTTAAAAGGGCTTTCCATAAATGCTAGAGGGAATGCACAGCAGGGGGCTAACTATGAAAGAAGGAATCAGAACAGGGATAAAGATAACAAATCCACAGGGAAAGCAACCATTCCAAGTTTGAATAAATTTCTCCCTTCCCTCAATTATTCACATCTTTTCCCCCATTTTTCTAAACAGGAGAAAAAAATTAAGAGAAAACTATGTTTTCCCCCTAGACTTTTCCATAACCTTTCCAAATCTTTACATCTATTTCTTTTTAATTTTTTAAAAGTTTTTATTTATTTTGAGAGAAAGACACAGCACAAGTTGGGGAGAGGCAGAGAGAGATGGGATAGGGAGATAGGGAGAGAGGGAGAGAGGGAGAGAGGGAGAGGGAATCCCAAGCAGGCTCCGCACCATCAGCACAGAACCCATGCGGGCTCAAACTCACAAACCATGAGATCATGACCTGAGTCAATATCCAGAGTCATGCTTAACCAACTGACCCACCCAAGTGCCCCTACAACTATTTCTTTTTAAAGATTTCCAAGAGAATCCCAGGGACTGCTGACTCTGCAGAGATGCAGGCCCTGGAGAGAAGGTCACAAATGAACCTCCCTACAGGATCTATATCTCTGATGGACCAATAGCAAAGTCTGCCGGGAAGAATCAAACACACATTCATCTGTAAACACAAGTCAGCCTAATGAGCAGAAGCACAGGTGAGAACCAGGGGTCTAGGTTCATCTTTTCAGATCTGTCACTACTGCAAAGAGCCTCCAGGCACCTTGGCTTTCCTGTCAAAGATAAATTCCTCACTATAAAGTACCTGCAATAAAGTCACCTTTTCGCTACCCTGAGCAGGATGGAACAAGACAGTGTCAATGGACAATACCACATCATTCTTTTGGCAAAAACCTTCAGTTTCCTTACCAGCAATGTTAATATCCTGAAAACTAACCTAAGCTGTATGGCTCTTTTCCATTCTCCAATCAGATAATGAGGATTCTAAGAAGGAAAATGGTCAAGGAAGGCCTGCACAAAGAGGGAAAAGAGAAACACAGTCTGTACAATCCACAGTAGAAAGAGCTGGAGCCTGCAAGGTGGACAGCATTTCCTCCATGCCATCTATGAGGAGTCTCGAGGCCCCACACACACAGATGCTACCCTGGGTCTCAATGGTCTCAAGAAAAGCCACCGCTCACCTTCCTCTCACTGCCCGGGGCAAGAGAACATAAGCTCTGCCCACTTAGCTCACAGCTGTTGACATGCCCTCCAGGAATAGACAGGGGCACAGACACTGGTCCTAGCTCCTTCCAAGACACCCTCCGCCTTCCTGGCTGCTAATACGACTTGTCTAGAGATCCGTGTATGCTGCTGCCGAAGCTCTGTTACCTGCTGCTGGGTGGGCATCCCGGCAGGGGCCAGCTCCAGGACTCTGGCTGACAGCTCGGCCTGGATGCTGTCCATGCCTTCGTACTGCTGACCTCGGTGAAGGGCCACGGTGATCAGCCTCCTGAAGCCTGCGCTGGCTGCCAGCTGCTTCCGACCCTCCTCCATGCCAAAGAGCCACTCGGTCTCGCGACCCTGGGGGACTGGAAAGAGGCACCTGGTGACACGAAGTCCCGGGAAGAATTGTTCAAGCCCCAGCCAATAGGAACTACAGGACAGAGAGTCAGGCCCTGCACAGGACAAGCAACCCTTCCAACTGTGACCCAGTGAGGGCTATCAATTCCCTAGTGCACAATGCCCAGAGCAAAGAAGCCATCAGACACATGGTAGGTCCCACATTACATGTATATAAGGGGAGAGAGGCAGGTACCTAGTGCAAAAAAAAAAAAAAAAAAAAAAAAAAAAATAGCAATGATACTAACGCTTGTTACATGCCAGACATTATTTCAAGAAATTTACAAACAGAAACTAATTCATTACTCACAACAGTCTAAGATACAGGTAGTATTATTACTCCTAGTAATACTACGACTCCAAGGAAATTGAGACACAGAAGTTAAGCTATTTGCACAAGTTCACATAGCTACTAAATGGGGAAGCTGGGATTCAAACCCAGGCAGTCCAGCCCGACCCTCCATGGCTGTATCCGCTGTACTATTATTTGTTTTCATTGGTGGACAGGTAGAATTATGGAATACTTGGGAAAATGGCTCAGTTGTCAGCAAATTACCAGCATGATGACTTCAAAATCTTGCATTTTGTCCACAATTTCCTACTTCTGAAGGCATTTCCTCATTCTCTCTTCTGATCATTACTGAGCCAATCTGATATCACTTAACACCCTTCAATAATGACACTGATGTTTATAAAGCACTTACCACGTGTAAGGCACCATTCTGAGAGAGTTTACACTTCTCAAAACTACACAACACAGATGATCTTACTTTAGAGATGAGGAAACTGAGGCATAGAAAGGAAAGGAATGTCCAAAGTCACACCACCAGGAAGTGACCGAGCCAGAACTAAAACCCAAACAGTCACTTCTTTAGCTACTACTCTCCCTATATTCAACAGAGAAGCACAGAAACGTCCCCAGGTCACGCAGCTCACAGGCTCCAGAGCTGGGACTCTGTCGCTCCCATGACTCCATGTGACAAAGTAACTCCTATCTCTACAATATGAGACGTACTTATACTTATCTGTGTCACTCTCTGTCCTCCCTACCAAATCCATTCTCACACGTCATCAGGCCTTTCCAAAGGGAGATGTGAAGAAATAAGCCCCAAATCTAAGCAGGTAGCCGGATAGCTGCTGTGCCCCCTCCCTCACGCCCTGGCTGGTCTCACTTCTTAAAGTGCCACCCCCGGCAAGATAAAACCAGCCAAGCCATACCCACCACCAAAGCCCCAGCCCCTCAGAGCCAGCCCCTCCAGGGAAGAGAGGGCGCAATCCCAACTCACTGATGAAAATGGCAAAATGATTGTCCCGCGATGGTTTCACAGCGGGGCTGTCCACCACGTGGAGGGTGTAGCGTGGCTCCCCTGTGTCCCCATCGCACAAGTCCAGAGAGACACTCCCCAGCCCGGCCTTGCGGTACAGCTGGCCGCACAGCCAGGCATACTGCTGCCGCTCCCGCACCGCCTCGGCCAGCCGCTCGGCACTCTCCAGCCGCACAGGCTTGCCCTGCTCCTGAGCACAGAGCTCAAAGATCTGAAGGGCAGAGCCAGGGCCCGGCCTGAACTTGGTCATGATGAAGGCAAACACAGGCAAGGAGAACCGAGGCTCTGCTTCCAACACCTGGTCCTGGCTGCTGGCCACCTGGTGCACCCTCACCATCCACCCCTCCCGAGAGAAGTGACCCACTGCTTTCTTCAGGACGTGAGCCTGAGCCAGGGAGATGCAGAGGTAGCGACCGCCCACCTGCAGGACACGGCCAACCTCAGCCAGCATCCTGTCCACTTGTTGCAGGGTCTTCTCCTCCTCATCTGTCAGCACAGCGTCCAGGGTGCCCTTGTCCAACACCACCTGGAACGAAGCGTCGGCAAACTCCATCTGGGTCATGTCCATCTTCAAGAAGCTCATCTGGGGCCGGCGGCTGGCATTGCGTTCCTTCATCTGCTTGATGACCACCTCACTGATGTCAATGTTCACTATATCCTGATAGCCCACATCATACAGCTGTTCGCTTAGCTCTGAGTTACCACACCCAATCACCAGCACCTGAGGGAAAAAGCCAACAAGACGAAAGTGATCAAGGCAACGGAATGACCTGCACGTACTTCCCGGGATCGAGTCTCGCCTTGGCTGGTGCAAGTTTTCAGAAGGTGCAGATGCTATGCACAGGACGGAGCACCGTTACAGAGGTGATTCTAGGCTCTATGTTGAAACACTAATGGTTAGAGAAACTCACAAGTGAAAACCACATTCAGCCACAACAATGCAAGTTATGTATAAATAGACTTTCCATACTGCAAAAACAAACAAATCCTGCTTGTTCTTTTCTCTGAAGAAAGCATTTATTACTCAAGAACTGATAGGAAGTCACATAATCAAAATATAGTAGAGTTCAAATCTCTTGTTTTACTACTGAAAACCTAGTTGTGGCAAAATCCTATTCCACTCATGCCTTCAGGTCCACCTAAGGTATTCCGCTATTTTCCAAAGCCAAGCTTAAAAGACGGGTCGTTGCCTCCCTCTCTATGGAGCAATCGCCCACTCATCCTTCAAAGCTCCATCCCAATGTCACCATCTCTGGAAAAGTTTGGTGAGAAGTGCATACGCTGGGACTAGATGGGCCTGAGTTTAAACTCCCATGTGACCACACACTACATGTATGATCTTGGGCAAGAAACTGGATCTCAGAGCCTCAGTTTCCATGTCCTACATGAATGAACCTGACAGAGTTTATTATGAGAATTCAACTCCTGAACACACACACACACGCGCGCAGTACCCAGCATGTCTGGCACATCCTCCACGAAGGTTAGTTTGCTCCCTTCCTTTTTTCCTACCTCCAGTACAATTCCATCTCTATCCACCCCGTTGCTGCATTTACCACTTGTCACTTCCGGAACGTGCCCCAGGTTTACGCCTTGCTGCTCTTGTTGCTTATGGGCTGAGCACAGTGCCTGAAATTCAGTGTGCCCACAACAGCGATTTGGCTAACAGATTCCTGTGTCAGTAAAGCCACAAGTACTGTCTGCTCTACACGGATGGGCGGTGATAGAAAAGCACAAGGTCTCTCTAGGAGGCCATACCTAGGTTGCCCAACTAACGAAGTCACTGTCCCAATGAGGCTATTAGTTCAGCGGTGAGCTGGGCGCCGCATGTCTGTTATCCGAAAGCCTTTACAAGAACATTTTTAAATTGCCTACTTTGGGCCGGAATGACCCGGAGAAGCCTCAAAACATGAGCCCAATTAGGGCCCTCACGCCTGTCTCTATCCACCAGGAGTAAAGTTATCATCTGCCACGTTCCCGAGCACACACTCAGGACCGCCAGGCCGCGCGTACCTTCTCCCTGGGTTTGATGTATTTGTGCAGCACGCCGCACAGTTCCAGGTAGGTTCCGTACCACTCGAAAGCTTTCTTGCCTCGCTGCTGGAAGAACTTCTCCCAATAGTCCACGGAGCCAAACTCCTTGGAGCTCTTAGGTAAGAGGTTCATATTCTCACTGTCCGACCAGGCTCGTCTCTCTAGTCCCTGTGAGGTACCATCGGATGGGCTTCCACGCACGCTGGTCCCGGCACCCTCGGTGGAATTCTTTCCACGACTAATGACCACATTGATTTCTCCCCCGCTCAAACCCCAAGGAGACGACGCTTACACGCCACCCGCACGCACGTCACACTGAACCAAACACACGCTCAGCCCTCCTGCCGGCTGCCAGCCCCAGCCCCAGCCCCAGCCCCACGTGCGGAGCCCCTCACACTTGCCCACAGACGGGCTTCAGAACTGGCAAGCACATCCGGGTGCGCAGCGTCGCGATTGGTCGGCCACCCGGGCCCTCCCAGCATCTCATTGGTCACTGCTTTTGGTTCCTGGCACCTCATTGGTTGCGAGTTGCACGCCGCACGCCTGCGGCAGCGCCGCAGTCGCCCAGCGTTTATCTACGCGCGGCAGCAGGGGGTGGGGCCGCGGGCGTGAGGCCGGGAGGAGGCGGTGTCGCGGCCTCGGTGGCGGGTTTGCGTCCGAGCGCCGCGCGGGGGCAGCCTTCCTGGGTCCCGGCTTCTCCTACGCCTCTGAGAGCGCGCGCGTCCCGGGCTGTGTGTTCGCCTTCTCTCCGAGCCGGCCCGGTGGCCACTTCTGATGTTGAAGGGCCGAGCCGCCTGACCGAGGGGACGCGAGGAAGAGGAGGCCCCGGAAAAAAAAAACCCAAAGAGGAGGCCCCAGGAGCTTAGAGGGAGTGTGGGAAGGAAAGAGTAGAGCCCCACCTTGGCAAAAGAAAGTAGTCCCAGCCAGGTTATCTGCTGCATCTCCCGCCCCGCCCTCCCTTAGTTTAACGACTTTACTTGTGTCATTGAGGTTTAATTTGGAGAAAATTGGCACTTGGCGGTACTTTTTCTGCACCAAAATGCAGGATCCCACTACTAATGTAATGACCTGAAAATTCAGAAGAGTAACAAGTATGTATTGAGAGGTGCCGGCTCACCCTGTACTCCCCCGAAAGCACGGTATGCAAAATGTAACCCTCCTTTTGAGAAACAGCCTTTTTAGGTTGTCATTCTGATGTCATCTATCAGTAGATGCTACCGCCTACTTGGTGTGTTTAATGAATAAACTTTACTTTCAGATGCTCATCTTATTGTAATGCCCCAAGGATGTTCCCATAAGGGCACAGGTGCCAAATATGTGCTTTGCTGGGCTTTCCAAAACACTGTAAATTGCGGGGGGAATATACAGGCCAGGCAGGGCATAGGGCCATGGAATGAGCATCTAATAGTCTGGGCTTTACTGTCACAGGTAGCCAAGTAGACTCTTGATCCTTAAAGTGAACTTAAACTTTGGTTTGAGAGAGTAGTTCTGAAACTTTGGCATGCATCAGAATCACCTGGAAGATATTAATTCACAGGTTGCTGAGTCCCAACCCCACGGTTTCTGATTCATCAGGTGTACTGAGGTCTAAGGATTTGCATTTCAATGATGTTGGTCCAAGACCACACTTTGAGAACTACTGTCTTAAATATAAATAAGAGAAAAGTCAAAATGAATTTAGTTCCCTCTCCACAACTTTAAAAGGTTAGTCTAAAAGCCCTCTACAAGGTGACATCAAAGAAAATCTATTTTCATGTAGCACTTGTTGAGTTCACTTTTAAGCCTAGCAAGAAAAGAAACGGAAGGAGCCTCTCAGGTGGCTTCAGCTACTCCATCATGCAGGGTTCCTAATGAGTGAGGTATGGGCTCTTTCAGAAAGGACTTAATTGAGTGTTGAGGCTGCTGATTTGCTTTAAGTGCTACACAACACCAAAGGAAAAAACAGATAAACAACAAACAAAAAACACAACTCTGCCCTCTCCCCTGAGAATTTACACAATTCATCAAACATTTAAATTGCCTAATATGAACCAATCTTTGTGATAAAGCTAAGGATGCAGTGGTAAGCAAAGCAGTCACGTGGAAGACACGCATCGAACGATGACAAAAACAAACTGTCGTGAGGGTGTGATGGATGCTGTGAAGGAGAAGTATAAGATTCTGTAACAGCAGACACCTTCCAGACCTCTGTTGCCTGACCAGAGAAGGCTTTCCTGAAGAACGGACAGAAAGTTCCTATCATCTGTCAGTTTGGGTACCACCGCACACCCCAACTTGTTCCAGTAGTATCTGCACGACGGAGGTCAGAACCAAGCATCTTCACCCTATGAAGGTCTCTTCCCTCTGGTTCTGTTGTCCTTCCTGTTCATGGCTTGCTATAGGAAAAGTTGGTAAGCAGTGATTTCTGTCGTAGCCCAGGCACCAGCCATTTATCGAATGCCCTAAAAATACAATTATTGTTCGCAGTATGTTGCAGACCAAGAGGATAAGTGACTTACCTGTCCACCCCTGTGCCAGCTCCCTTCTTAGAGCCTAGGAAAGCAATGACCACCCAAAGACTTTAAGCTAACACTTGCTAGAGGTTTCCTGAGAGTGTATGAATGATTAATGCAGAAATACTTCAGATACAGCAGTAGAGTCTGTCCTTTAAAATACTTATATTTGAAACATTTCTCTCAAGGTTTGACTATAAGTATAATTAATAGCTATGTTATCATTAGCATAGTTAATTTAAGCCAGGTAGATATTATGGTTTGTGTTTTATTAGGATCTCCAGAGTGGTTACCAGTATGTTTTAAAATGCAAATTGATTGTAGGGGTGCCTCACTGGCTAAGTTGAAAGAACATGAATTCTTGATTTCAGCGTCATGAGTTCAAGCCCCACATGGGGTGTTGAGTGTTTATTTGTTTTAAATAAACAAAAAAATTTTTTAATGCAAACAGTGTAGAAAAGTCACTCAATAATGTGGGTTTTTTCCTAAAAGTATAAATCTAGATCTCTGAATATATAATTTGCAGCTTGTATTCTTACTTTCCATTTAACATGAGGTTTTTGGTACCATATTAAGCTAATTGATTGTTGCTAACAAATTTGGAAAATGAGGCATAGATATTTAAAAGCAGTCCTCACAATATGGGGCCCAGAGGATGGGATTGAGCATGTGGTAGGCAGAATAACATTCCCCCGAAGACGTCTATGTCCCAATTTCCTGAACTTGTGAATAAGTTAGTCTACATGGAAAGGGGAATTAAGGTTACTTGTCATCTGAAATTAAAATAGGATTATCCAGGCATGCCCAGTGCGATCAGAAAGGCCCTACAAGTGGAAGAGGGAGACCATAGATTGGAGGCATGAGAAGGATTGGTGCAGCATTGCTGGCTTTGAGATGGAGGAGGGGTTGTGAGCCAAAGAGAGGGCCTTCCAGCCTATGGGACCTGGAAAAGTCAAGGCAATTCTCCCTTAGAGCCTCCGGAAGGAACTCAGCCCTGGAGACACCTTGATTTTAGTCTGGTAAGACCCCATCAGGCTTCTTGACCTCTAGAACTGGGAGATAATCAATTTGTACCGTTTAGGTTCCTAAGTTTTGGTAACTTGTACAGTCATAACAGGAAAGTAGTACAGAGCACACCCATGGGAGGACATGTGTGGTTGGGCAGAAGGTGACAGTGTGTGGATGCAGCAGAAGACAAAACTGGGAACTGAGGTGAGCAGCAGGTTTTGAGAAGTCTTCCACTTTGAGCATTTTTTTTTAACGTTTATTTATTTTTGGGACAGAGAGAGACAGCATGAACGGGGGAGGGGCAGAGAGAGAGGGAGACACAGAATCGGAAACAGGCTCCAGGCTCTGAGCCATCAGCCCAGAGCCTGACGCGGGGCTCGAACTCACAGACCGCGAGATCGTGACCTGGCTGAAGTCGGACGCTTAACCGACTGCGCCACCCAGGCGCCCCCTGAGCATTTAGATTAAAGCTGTCAGGCCAGAAGATGCCAGTGGAGAACTAGGGTCATGACAGAAAGAACTAATACAAAAGATGTTCTCGGGAATGACTGAAGCATTTGACGTCTGATCCTATAGAGGGGGTATAAGACCTGAGGACTGAAAATGGCTTCCACATTGGCCTCTGGATGACTGGGGAAATTGCCTATACAAAGGAACAGGGAAGGAGCAAGGAGGTCATGTGGAGAACTGTTGCTTGAGAGGAATTTAGAGGTCATCGTGCTAGCCGTGACTGGGTAGAAGCCAGTATCCCCACCCTGCACGCCTATCCCAGGGCTCATACCCTTCTCAAATTCTGGCAGAGGTATCCAGTTGGGCTTAGTGGCCCAAGTAATGAAAATGCTTCATGAGTAGGGCATAAAACTATTTAAAGGGAATCTCTCCTTGGTGTCTAGGGAGTGACACATATAATCCTGGAAACAATTTCACACTGGAAATCTTTGCAAATGAGTTTGTTTTTCACATTTGAGAAAATAAGAATTGAATGGTCTCCTATGTCTTAGAATAATGGAAGGCAAGGATGACTTTCTTAAAGGTATTATTGACCTGAGAAGTAATTCTCAAGCTGACATTGGATTTGTAAGATTGGGATAATCATAATAGAATTTGTTAGTTTGCATAGCACTTGGGACTTGCCAAGAATTCCCTCATGCAGTATTGTGAATGCACAGGATGGACTGGACACACACACACAGACACATGGATGTACAAGCACACACACCCATTATTGAGGCAAAACTCTAATTGATTAAAAAGAAATTTAAAAGTTAAGTATGATGGAGTGAATTCAGCCATGCCTGGCTCTGAGTATTATATTCGATTCCCAGGTTTCTCCTTGTTCAATAGTTTCTTCTGTCACTGTGGGCACCTGTAGGGGCACTAGTTTCCTGACATGGGTGGACTGCATATCGACTTTGGTGGGGGAAAGGAAGGGGCATAGCGTATAATGCAAGTTGTTTGCCTTTGGGGCCAGTGGGCAATAACATTTTGAAAACTAGAAAAGGTGAGGACATGGTGTTAAGGATGATGGCCTGTGCCTGGTGCATGGGACCTCTACGTGAGGAGGCTGACCAGGCCTCTTTCTGGTCCTCATCTTTGCTTTTTTGCGGCCTGGATACTGGGAAAGATTACAAGGGCACACTATTACAATGTTTTCTCCATTATTCTATTCTATTCTAAACTTGAGTTCCCTTGCAGGGGAAAAAAAAAAACAACAACCTTGGAAACCAAGTTGTTTTTTCCACACTCTAGCACTCAGCACATCTACCATGAGATTCTCATGTATCCCATTTTTATTGGATATTCTCTGTCCTCCGCCCGTAACAAAATATTTTGCTCCCATTAAAGAAAAGGACATTAAAATAGCACTTTATGAATAAAAATCCCTTAAGCGCCCCACCTTAGATAATTTTTTTTTAACATTTAGGTCGAGATCCTTGAACAAATCCAGGAGAACAAAATTCCCATTATTCCAAGAAAGAAGTCCTCTATAATCCTTCTGTAAAACTGAAACACTTTTCTTGCCATGAGGGTGCAAGAAAGTTCTTCTCCTAAGAAGAATCCCAACTTATGGTGCCAGAACTCTTTACTGCCCCTGATCTATCTCATCTCTGGTCAGTAGATCTTCATGCTGATCGTTCTGATATGAAGAAGGAAAGGAGATTTCCTCAGTCTGTCACAATTACATCCAAACAGCAGCTCTAGTGCTTGAAGGCTCAACAGAGAAATGGCCTCAGGAAACATGGTGTGAGTACTTCTGGAGATAGATGGCATGAAAGGGCACCTAAGTGGCTTAATTCAAGGCCCTTTCCTTATGTCAACCTATACAGCATAGAGGTAAGAACATGGGATTTGGAATCAAACATCTAACTGGTTGTCAGTGTGTGAATTTGGTCAGACTTCCTGCCTTCAGGTCCTTTGCCTAACGGCCTCCACTGTTCCTGCCCAACACAATCCATTTGCTACTCAGCGCCCACCGTGAATTTTCAACTATATATCTAATGGCATCTTTTCCCATTGAAATATACCTCACATAACAAAATCCACCATTTAAAAAATGTGCAGTTCAGTGGTTTCCAGCATATTCACAATGCTGTACAATCATCACCACTACCTAATTCCAGAACGTCTCCGTCAGCCCGAAAAAAAATCCCCTCCCTATTAGCAGTTAGTTGTATTTTCCTCTCCCTGCGCCCTCTCTCAACCACTGATCTACTTTCTGTCTCCATAGATTTGCCTATTCTGGAGATTTCATAAAAAGGAGTCATACAGTATGTGGTCTTTTGTGGCTGGCTTCTTTCAATTAACATCTGTTCTCAAGGTTCATACATGTTGGAATGTATAACAGTAGCTCATTCCACTTCTTCACTGAATAATAAATTTTCAGTGTACAGATAAACAATATGTAGTGTATCTATTCATCAAAAGATGCACATTTGGATTTTGACCCATTTTGGTGATTATAGTGCTGCTATGAACGTTCATGTACATGCAAAAGAATAAAGCTGGACCCTTATCTTCACCATTTGCAAAAATTAACTCTAAATACATTAAAATCCTAAGAGTAATTAAAATCCTAAGAGTAAGACCTTAAATAATCAAAGTGGAAGAGAACACAGGGGTCAATCTTCATGACTTTAGATTTGTCAGTGACTTCTTGGATATCACACCAAAACCACAGCCACAAAAGCAAATATTTACACAAGTGGGTTTATTCAGATTTTGGCACATCAAAGGAAACAACAGAGTGAAAAAGCAACCTATGGGATGGGACAAAGATTTGCAAACTATGTGTCTGATTCTGGGTCACTATCCAGAATATGTGAAGAACTACAATGTAACAACAACCACAAGCCCCAAAAAATACATGGGCAAAGGACATTTCTCCAAGGAAGATGCACAGATGGCCAACAAGCATATGAGAAGATGCTCATCATCACTGATCCCTGAGCAATGCAACTCAAACCCTGATGCTGTGCTTCAAATTGGCAGCAGTCAGTCCCCATTTGGACTTGCCCCTTATCAGGTCTAGGGTTTCTACTGCAGTCTGGGGCTCCCAAGGAGTCTTTTTGTTTGTTTGTTTTTGTTTTTAAATTTTTTAATGCTTAGTTACCTTAGAGAGAGACAGAGCATGAGTGGGGGAGGAGCACACACACACAGAGAGAGAGAGAGAGAGAGAGAGAGAGGAGACAGAATCAGAAGCAGCCTCCAGGCTCTGAGCTGTCAGCAGCCCAACACGGGGCTCGAACCTACAAACAGTGAGTTCATGACCTGAGCCGAAGTCGGATGCTTAACTGACTGAGCCACCCAGGCGCCCCCAAAGGGGTCTTTTATTGAAAATTTCAGCTGCCCTGCCCCACTAAAGCAGTCTAGTATTCTCCAGTTTTGTGTTTGGGGGAATACGCTCATCATATTATGCATAACAGGTCTTGTTCACCAAAGCTCACTTCCATTCTGGGCGTCTCTAGACCCTTGCTCTGCTCCAGATCCCTGGGAACCCTGTCTACACTGCATGCATATGCACAATAAACACCCCTTCAGCAAGCCTGGGCAGTCCAGGCACTCTAGGGTAGGGAGCTAGGGCGTGGGCCATCTGCATACCTTCCAGGGCGGAGGGAGCCCAGCCCTGCTAGAAGTCATTCCTTGAGCAGCACCTACAAATTGGCAACACTCATTCACCAGTTAGACTTGCTGCTGATTGAGTCCCTCCCAGGTGTCTCTTATTGGAGGGTTCCACAGCCAGCCAGTGGCTAGAAGTAAGGCATCCTCCAGCCCCGCCTTCAAGGGGAATATGCACATTTGTGTTCCCTGCAGCTTGCAGTCAGGCATAGACCTTGTTCCCCAAGAACTTGCTTCTGTGACCTGACCTCTCTAGACCCTTGCCGTCTTCTAGATCCAAGGCAACCCTGAGCTGCTCCGCAGAGTGTGTGCACAGTAACATTCTTTTAGGAAGACTTGGGAAGCTGGGGCCCCCCAGCTGTGGAGCTAACGCCCATTCAGCACCACCTGCATAGACTTAAGGGTGGAGGGAACCCATTCCTGAAATCTCTCTTAGGCAGCCACTGTAATGGGTGGAAGTGAGTCCCCCTGTAGATTGACTGCCTGTTCAAATCCCTGGCTTCTACAATGTGGAACAAGAAATGAGGCAGAGCTAAAATAAAACAAAAACACTTATTTGGTGTCTCTGGATTGTAATTCAGGGAACACAAATTAGGGCAGCACCCCAAATTATGTCCTCCACCAGGGAATGAACATTAAGGTTTTTTAAGACAAAGAGAATGGTTTATGTGTTATTTATAAAAGTTTGGATTGATGTTGACAGCAGAAAACTAATCTTGGCTGAATAATTGGTTGCTAAGGCTATCACTAAACAAAAGTTCTTACTGTAGCAAGTTGCAGGTGTTGGGCCGGAGTCCTGGGGACGTTTGCAGTCTGGCCCAGTTCAAAATTTATGGTTTCATTCCATGAGGACATGGGTAAGGCCCATTTCCTTAATGATCTCCCATCTCCATATTAAAACCTGTCAGCATAGTGACTACATTTAACTTCACCTTTCACATTTCCCCTTTCGATCAAGACCTTTCTCTGTAAGCATCACTGACCAACTATAGATTTTCTTGTCCCATGTCATTGAAATGGACCAGACCCAGCAAATCAGGTCCCACATCAGAGGATGTTTTAAGTCTCTGATACTGTTTCAAAGAGTCACTGTCATTAGGGTTAGGCCACATTCGAGTAACAAGGCAGCAGTCGGGAAATGGTTCTTAGACAGTTTCCTCGTCTGGGAACTTTATTAAGCCACCTGGAGGTCAGATGAATCAACCCATTGAGTGGTCATAATCTTGGTGGTTGTAGAGGTTCTGGATTCCAAAACCACCAGCCCATTAAGTGGACCTTTCTTACCAAGGTGATAAGCCTAAGAGAGCAATTACCAATTATAATGTCTAAAAACCTCATGGACATTACACATAGTAATCTAGATAACTAGTAAATTGTTAAGAATGTTGAATTAAGTCTTAAGCAGCCTAATAAATGTGGCAGTGCAATAGAGCAGATCTAAGGAACTAAAAAGAAACTTACATCAGTTTATCAAGAATTGAGAGGGGCGCCTGGGTGGCGCAGTCGGTTAAGCGTCCGACTTCAGCCAGGTCACGATCTCGCGGTCCGGGAGTTCGAGCCCCGCGTCGGGCTCTGGGCTGATGGCTCAGAGCCTGGAGCCTGTTTCCGATTCTGTGTCTCCCTCTCTCTCTGCCCCTCCCCCGTTCATGCTCTGTCTCTCTCTGTCCCCCAAAAAATAAATAAAACGTTGAAAAAAAAAATTAAAAAAAAAAAAAAAGAATTGAGATTGGAGGGTACATTTATCTGTTACTGTTCATTGGTTCATCAAGGTCATTTCATTCATTACTAGGAAAAGCATGGTTTGTACAGTACTCAGAAAGTCCTTCTTCAGGAAATAACTTTTTTTGGTAAGTCAGCAAGGAAAGTACAGTTCCATATTTTTAATACGATGGAATCCAAAGTACAAAATGCAAGTCATTGCTGACTGCTCTTTTTATAAGGTGTATGTAGAGGCTGCTTTTAGGCAACCAACTTGAACAATGGAAACCTAAGTAAAGTAGAAGGGCCCACAGTGACCCCCTGGCCAGATACAAACAGGCCCATTAGGTGACCCACCTCACATCCTTATATCCATTAGCCCTAACTGACCAATGGGTTACTTACACCTGGACATAGGTACCAGGTACCAAAGAAGGACAATTCCATACCTTCCCATAGCTCCTCACTTTCTCCCTTACCTGCAGCCACCCACAACTGCCTCATCGCAGGCAGCCTCTCCTTTGCTCTCCTGCCCATCACTCCCTTGCAGAATATGCAATAAACTTCTATCTTCTTTCTTCTGCCTTGGGTGAATTCTTTCATCGCCCACACTGCTGGACTCCACCTGATTGGGTTGCCCCACGATGTACAGTTAAGCTAGCATGGTTACGACTAGGAAAAATTGAGACAAGGTATAGGAATAGCTTATTGTAACAACTAAAACTGATAGGTAACATCTATAGGCTTGTGGATCTAATCAGCAGTAACATTTGGGACTAAAGTTATAGGTAAGACCTATAACTTACCTAGTTATAGGTAAGACCAAGGAGTTTCAAACATCATGAACAGATTGGAGTTTCTGGTGGCAGATGTAACACAGAGGTCTCCCCTCTTTTAATCTACTGAGAAATGCAGATAAGAGTGTTGTCTCTACAAAACAGAGAAACAAACAAACAAAAAGTAAGAAGCAGCAGCAAGGAAAATGTTCTGCAGGTCTGGTCCAGTCATCTTGGGAACATTGTCTCTTTCAGCTGTTGTCTGCTTCAATTCCCAAAAATCTGCTTTCAGGTCAGTTGGTGTGCAGATCCAGTCAGGGGTCAATACTTTCCTTAAATGTGACCCCTGAATCCCAGAGTCTGTTCCTTGGAGTTTGGTACCATGAGGATTGTTTAACAGCTTGAATAGGGTCTTTCCATTGGGGTTGAAGAGAGTCTTTCTGAAGATGCCTTTTCCAGTAGATGAAGTCCCCAAGTTATAAGGTGTGGTGTTTAAGGTCTTTTTCTCCTGGAGGCAAACTGGAAAGACTGCTCTACCAAAGCATGGTTATTTTGAATAGAAGCAATTAGAAGCAATAGAAGCTTTCATAAGGTCAAAATATGTCTCCTTTTATCAACTATGGATCAAAGAAGCAGGGGTTAGGTATATTGGACATGCTGTTACAAGAGGAATAGATTCTTATTGAATTATGCAAATACATACATTGTCATGAAAAATAAGGACATTTAGTAAGAGTTTCAGAATTCTGGAGGGATCAAGTAGGAAAAAAAAGATAAATGTTTCAAACTTGGTTGTGAAGATGCACTTTACCAAATTAATGTGGGTTATAAATAGCTTAAGGGAGAAGAGAAACAGGGATCCTCTCAATCTGGAAAACAAAACATTAAAACAATTATTTTTCCATTCATGTCTTAGAAGTTTTTAGTTATGTGTTTATAACTAAGTTCAGTGTTATGATCCTAAATTTATCAAAACCTGTGTTTTAGTGTATTTTTCAAAATCTTTCTCATGAATCTCTTTGAAGATGAAGCACTTACAACAACTACCTATAAAAAACTGAAAATAGCAATGGTTAGGGGCACCTTGGTGGCTCAGTCTGTTAAGTGTCTGACTTTGGCTCAGGTCATGATTTCATGGTTCATGGGTTTGAGCCCTGCATCGAGCTCTGTGCTGACAGCTCAGAGCCTGGAGCCTGCTTTGGATTCTGCGTCTCCCTCTTTCTGTCTCTCTCTGCCCCTCCCCTGCTTGTGCACTCTCTCTCTCTCCCTCTCTCTCTCTCTCTCTCTCTCTCTCTGTCTCTTTCTCTCAAAAATATATAAAAAAACATTTTTAAAAATAGCAATGGTTAGAGATCTAATGAGAATTCACTAGGATGTAATTGACAAGGAAATTTGGTTATTTCTGTGACACATAACATTTTAAGATAATAACTAAAATTGTGACTGAAAACATTATACCAGGACATATCCAAATTTTAGGACTTTTATATACATTTCTAGAACACTTATATACTTATACAAATACATCATTAAGGCTTCATATCACCTTTTTTTGGGCTTAGTATCACTGCTTGACAATGTTTCCCATGTAATTTCACATATCAAATAACCGTGATTCATGTAAGATCTCCATTTTTATGAGAGAACAAATCTTTTGAGAAGTTCCAGGAACCCTCTGAGAATTCTTGTTTACTTTTAGGTCAAAAAGAATTCATTTAGAATTTGATTGTGGAAAGTTTGTCAAAAATCAAAAGGTTTTGGACACTTGATCAAATAGGATTATAGACCATTATGAAACAATATTTAATTATCTATTTGGCCAAGAGACAACAAAAGATTCTGGAGGCAAATACAAAGGGTCACATGGTTGTAAACAAAACTTAGCTCTCTAAGTACCCAGAAGGCGCAGTATATGTGAATAATGAAAGACCTGATGAAGACAAAACATAGAATCTTTGTTTTACAGGTAGATCCCCTAAAGGTAAGTAAAAATCATTTACAATTTCTTATTTAGAGCAGACCAATAACCCAAGAAAACTTGTCCTTTTAGCAGAAAGAAAACCAAATTTTGTTGAAGCACCAGTGTACTTCTGGTATTAAAACTCACTCTTTAGCTTAAATAAATCCATTCCAATCTTAGCTTGCCTATATATAAAATTCCCTTCTCAATATTCTGTTAACCTCCCTCCTTGGAAGCTACAGTATGAGATTTCGTTTGTCTCTAGATTCATCCTGCTCTGTTAGTCTGAGAATAGAACAGACAGGCAACGTTCCTCACGGTATTGGTGAAGGGGGTTGGTTGGTCTAAGTGGGGTAGGCAGAATAAAGATTTGAAAAATGGGACAACTTCTGAATTGATGGCAATATGGGAAGCTATCTTAGAATTCCCAGCTTTGCAGGTAGTTACAAGAAGTTGAAATTCTTTTAAATAAAGATTGCTGCTTGGATGGGGCACCTGGGTGGCTCAGTCAGTTGAGCGTCCAACTCTTGATTTCGGCTTGGGCAATGATCCCAGGGTTGTGGGATGGAACCCCACATTGGGCTCTGCACTGAGCATGGAACCTGCATTCATTCTCCCTCTCTCTCTCTCTCCCCCCGCTCTCTCTCCCTCTCCCTCTCTGTCCCTCTGCCCCTCTCCCCTGCTCTGCACTCTCTCTCAAAAAAAAAAACAACAAAAAAAGAATTGCTGCTTGGCTGCAAACCTGAAAAGACAAAGCAACAAAGTATGTATGAGCCTATCATAGGGTGATTACAATTTAGCCTTCAGAAGCTATCAGTGTGCATACAGAACAGAAAAAGTGGTTTTTTTTTTTTATATTGGCCTTTTCAGTTGGCTGTACAGACTCTTTTGTCCATCAATGTATGATGATATAAGAGCAGCAGCTTTTGAGCATGTTGGATCATTCCACAGTAAGAAATACTGTATATTCCTAGCACACACATATACACACACATATGACCATGTAAGTAACTGAAATAAAAGTGTGAATTGTGTTTCTGGCAGATGGACTAAGTTAAACTTACTTGCTCAGATGGGCAAGTCATTTACTAACGACTTTATTGTATGCTGTAAAGATCCTTCAAAACTGTTCTTGAAGTCATTTTGTTGATTACAAGCTTCTACATATCAAAGAATGTATTCCACTGTATCCAAAAGATCTGAAATCCTCTTATTTAGAGGCACCCCTTCAGGGCGAATGCACTCCAATGTTTACAGCAGCACTATCTTGACAATAGGCAGAGTATGGAAAGAGCCCAAATGTCCATCGACAGATGAATGGATAAAGAAGATGTGGTATACATGTACCATGGAGTATTACTCGGCAATCAAAAGGAATGAAATCTTGCCATTTGCAGCTACGTGGATGGAACTAGAGGGATTATGCTAAGCAAAATTAGTCAGTTGGAGAAAGGCAAATATCATATGACTTCACTCATGTGAGGACTTTAAGATACAAAACAGATGAACATAATGGAACCAAAATAATATAAATACAGGGAGGGGGACAAAACATAAGAGACTCTTAAATATAGAAAGCAAACAGAGGGTTGCTGGAGGGGTTGAAGGAGGGGGGTTGGGCTAAATGGGTAAGAGGCATTAAGGAATCTACTCCTGAAATCACTGTTCCACCATATGCTAACTAACTTGGATGTAAATTAAAAAATAAATGAATTATTAATTTAAAAAGATAATAAAATAAAATAAAAATAAAGGTGCCCCTTCATGTGGGCTTATCAAAGTTAAAGCTTTCCCAGCATGGCCTTCACCTACAAGCATATGAATAAGTTGGTAGAGGTCAGAATAACCAGGTTGACAAGTTTGAGTGATCAAGTTAACTTCTTTAGCAAAGCCTACAGAGTCCTCCAGGGCATTAGGAAATTCCTTAATAATACTTTGCACATCAGCCTTAGTACAAGGGTTGCAAGAGACAGGGAGTTCCTAAATCTCCTTCCCCAGGTTTTACCTTAAAGGGTGCTTGAATGACTGGGGGGCTTGGCAGAACTTCAAGGTCCTTGTTACAGTTTCAGATGCAGCTAAGCTGGGGTATAGACATGGACAACAGGGAGAGGTGGAGGAGAAGGAGTAGTGAGCTCTCAGTGGCTGGTATCTGAGAAAGGCCAGAGTTGGCTTTAGAGAGCCTGTAGTTCACTTCTTGTAAGGAAGCTGTAACAGAACCAATGTGCGTTGCCTCCTGGGTGAGTCACAGAAACTGCACCAAGGTTGAGCTGTCACACAAAGAACACTTCTTTTGCAGCAAATAAAGAGATCAAGGGGAATGGCTTCCACAGCCGTGACTCCCAGAGCAAGAGTGGATGAGTTCCTTTTATTTAGCCTCAGGATGAATATTCAGATAGGGAAGGCCTGTCATCTGATGCAGAGCTGGGCATAGGGCCCCACAGACGCCTTAAGGAAACAGGCCTGTACACATTGTACGTTTTGTGAATGAGGCTCGTGCTCTTCCCTGGGCCAAGATTTTAGTATTATAATGAGGTACAGGTAGTTGTCTGTCATTCTAGAGGTCACTCCATGGTCCATCTGCACAGGGTGAGTCGGGGGTTATGCTCACACTGGTCTGGGTGGTCTGGGCCTGCTGGAGGTCCTGTCAGGGCAGTCACTATGCCTTAAGGGGTGGTTTCACTTTCCATTTGCCTGAGTTAAGAGCTAAGCTGGAAGGAAGAACTTAAGGAAAAACATAGGACAAAGGTCAGTGAGTACAAGCAGGTGGGCAGTAAAGTTCAGGTCTTAGAGTCTAACTGGTGACAGAGAGTTTCCAGAGAGTTTCACATCATGAGAGTGTTTAGAGGCCTGAAAATACCAATGAAAATAGGCTTCTCATTCATTTTGCTTGGTTTTGTATCCCTGTTCTTATTACACATGCAATTAAGTAAATTTTAGAATTGTGAAGGATCCCCAAAGTGGCCATTGTCATTCAAAATATTTTTTAAGTTTATTCATTTTGAGAGAGAGAGAGAGTGAGCACACTGGACCGCAAGAGGGAAGGGGGCCAGAGAAAGAGGGAGAGTGAATTCCAAGCAGACTCCCTGTGCTGTCAGTGCAAAGCCTGATGTGGGGCTTGAACCCATTAACCTTGCGATCAGGACCTGATATCAAGAGGGGGATGCTTAACAGACTGAGCCACCCAGGCACCCCAGCCATTGTCATTTTAAATCACTCTTAGTAATATAGGTCCATCGTGACAAAAGCTCACCGGAGGAACCATAATATTTACACATAAAACCACCTGGAGTCCCAGATAGGGGCTGCCCTTTAGGTGGCGATTTTTGGGATTAAAAGTTCCAGAGAATCCTCACTAGATAATGCCAGACGCGAGAGTGTTAATCCCCTATAGAAACTGTAAAGACAGAGAAGTGTCAGTCTTTTATGAGAAGCCCTTACAGGTTAGAGTCTGGACAGAGAAGTGTTAATCCCCTGTGAAAAACTGTGTGGAACAGAATCCAGGCACAGAAGTGTTGCTCCTCTATCAATTCTGGCGCCAGAAAGACACCCAAAGAAAGGTGAGAACCTCAACCAAGGAGGAAGACTCAGAGCCTAATGGAGTCTCCACAGGATCCGGAGCCACGGCCACGGAGCACGGAGCATAAAGCGCTCGAGTAGGTACCATGCTTGCATCCGGCGGTGGCACCGAATTGACACGGTGTGTAGCTTTGGATGCCAATCCGCTGACATGAGAAAAGTCCACCGAGAACCAAGGCAGAGCTAAAGTAAAACAAAAGCGTTTACTTGGGGTCTAGAGTTGCAACTGAGAGAACAGATCTGGACAGTAACCCAAATTGTAGCCTCCCCTGGGAAGCAAAAGTCAAGGACTTTCAAAGACAAACAAGAGTTTGTATGTGTTCTTTACAAAGAATTCTGATGCGTGGTGATAGCAGGAAACTAATCTTGGCTGAGTACAACTGCTTCCTAAGGCTGTCACTAGACAAAGACCTTACTGTCCCAAGTCCCAAGTGTTTGGGCTGAGTCCTTGGAATGTTTGTGGATGGGCACAGTTCTAAGCTCATTTCATCTGAAGAGGACAAGCATAGGGCCCATTGCATCATGGCCTCAGGTTTACATTTTAAAACCACTTGACATACAAAGTACACCATTTTGCTTTACCTTTCACGGCAGCAACAAGGCTCACAGGGGTCTCTTACTGGAGGATACCCGAGCCAGCCTGCCTAATCCAGCTCTGGAAAGGCTGTGCAGATTGCTTTCAGGGGGAGTATAAACACTGTGTGGCTCAGAGCTTGGAATCAGGATGGCCCTTTCCAGACACCAAGCCGCTTGGGATGCAGGTCCTGATCTGTACTAATCTATACAAATACCTACAGTTCTGGGATGCCTGGCTGGCTCAGTAGGTAGAGTATGAGGCTCTTGATTTCAGGGTCATGAATTTGAGTCCCATGGTGTGTATATATTACTTAAAAAATAAAAATCTTCGGGGCGCCTGGGTGGCGCAGTCGGTTAAGCGCCCGACCTCAGCCAGGTCACGATCTCGAGGTCCGTGAGTTCGAGCCCCGCGTCGGGCTCTGGGCTGATGGCTCAGAGCCTGGAGCCTGTTTCCGATTCTGTGTCTCCCTCTCTCTCTGCCCCTCCCCCGTTCATGCTCTGTCTCTCTCTGTCCCAAAAATAAATAAACGTTGAAAAAAAAATTAAAAAAAAAAAATCTTCAACAAATGTACTTAAAAAAATAAAATCTTTAAAAAATGCACATAATCACTGAAGAGAGAACTGAGGACTCTGGAAACGTTGCATGGGTGGACGGGAATTGGGGAGTGGTGCACAGGATGGTCAAGGTATCTTCCATTAAGAGATACCCGGGAGACTTGGTGGCTGGAGAAGCCCAGAAACCCATCAGGCAGCCAGTCCAAATGGAGACTAACAGCTGCCAATTTAAACCTGTCACCTCAAAAATATTTTACCAGTGTGGACTCTCTCCACCCTGAGGCCATTCAGGTGGTCTTCTCAGAACCACAGGGGCCCTGCAGTGTGTCCTGTAGGCCCAGGCTGTCTGACCAGGTATGGTGACACAGGGCATGGAAGGGGTACTACGAGGAGAGGCTGGGTCATTGGAGCTAGTTATTTGGGTCCTGGCATCTGCCTTATTCCATATCAAGTGTGACCCCACCAGGCAGCCAGTCCAAAAAGAGACCGGCTGTCGCCATGTTAAATCCTTAGCCTCAGAAAGATTGCAGAGCGAGGATTCCCTCCAACCTGATGCCACTCAGGTGGACAGGGTCCTCCTGGAACCTCACAAGCCTGCCCTGCATCCTGCAGGCCAAGGCTGGCTAAGTGTGGCATACATCTGCGTGTTGAGCCGTGGACCTGGAAAAAGGCAGCTCAAGTTCGAGGCTGTGTCAGCGGAACAGGATATTTAATTAAGGTCCCTTGCATCTGCCACATTCCAAGCCATATACCACATTCCCCGGAAGGAGGAGCTGGAGGAAACTGGTTGCCTTGCCAGCCTCAGGTGGGCTCCTGGCGACCCCTGCAGGGCCCTGCTGGCTCAGGCATCCTCCACCAGGGGACACCTGGGAGCATGGATGCTGGAGAGGCCAGGAACGGGCCAGGCAGCCAGGCCGAAAGTGGAATGACTGCCCCCAGTTTAAAGATGCCACTCGGAAGATTTTCTGGTGTGGGACTCCTCCACCCGGCAGGCTGTGCAAGTGCTTTGGCACCAGGAGAAACTCTACAGGCCTAAAGGGCCCTGTTTGATGTACTAGGGGTGTGTGCTGCGCATGTGCAAGCCCAGGCAAGGACACGGGGAACATGGGACAAGGCTCAGTAGGTGCTTGCACACCGCCAGGAGCTCACCAGGCCTGGAGGGCCCGGGCTGATGTCCCTGGGCCCGGGGGGTACATGGTGCGCATGTGCGAGCCGCTCACGTCAGAGGAGCCAGGGACCCAGACTGGGGCAAGGGTCTGGGGAGGCCGGGGTACTGGTTCCCGTGGTCAGTGGCCGGGAGGCATGTGTGTCATTGCAGATACCTACATTTCCAAATGCACAGGTTCCTCCTGAGCCCTGACATGGAGGAATCTGGGGGATTCCTGGGGGACTGGGGGGAGGTGAGTGAGATGTCCGCCGCTCTCCGATAAGGGACACCTGGAGACACTGACCGATTTCTGGAGGAGTATGGAAACCACCCAGCAAGCTGGTCCCGTTGAGCACTGTAGGTCCCTTGTATCCAAAGGAGTCTCCGACAAGGTTTTGGCGGGTGGATTTTCCACACCGTGAAGCCATTGTGTTGGCCCTGGAGGTGCCAGAGTTTTCTGTGCCCTGGGTGCCCCATGCAGGGTGAGGGCAGCTCAGAAGCTACAGACTGCGTCTGCGGGGGCAGACTCAGCTCTGGGGATGCAAACAACAGTCCTGGGACAGGGCCGTGTGGGCTGGGTCATTTCATGGATTGGGGGCCGTGGTGGATGTCTGGCATGTGCCTCGCCCCAGGCTCCTGCCTACACGGGGTGCATATTCCTGCTGTTGGGAAGCCTGGACGGGGTCTGGACTGCTTTGTCAGGGCAGCGCTGCTACGGATGATCTGGGTGTTCTTGGAGAAACACCCGAGGGCTTGTGTGGTGGCCATGCTTGTGACCCAATCAGGCAGCCAGCCCGATAAGGGACTCTGCGCTGCAAATTTAAACCTGTCGCCTCAGAAGGAAATTTTTGCTGTGGACTTTCCCTTCTCTGAGCCCATTCAGGTGGTTGGGGTTTCCCCTGAACCCCACAAGCCCCGAGCACCTCTTGCAGGCAAAGCCAGCTGAGGTGCTGAGGCCTGCTAAAGCTCAGGCCCCTCGGTCTGGGGAGCCCCCGTACCTGGAAAAGGGCAGATGTAGGGAGAGGCTGGTCACCTGAGCCGGCTATTCGGTGTCCCTGGCATCTGCCTCATTCTAAGCTCTGTCCTACATTCCCTTTGAAGGCAGAGCTGCAGGAAATTGGGCGGCCTGGCCAAGCCGTGTTGTGCTGGTGATGTGCCGGGCTAGTGCAACTGGCCTGGGCATCATTTCATGAGAGGCACATGGGGGCGCTGATTCTGGAGTAGTCCAGGGCCGGCTCAGGTACCTTGTCCAAAGGTGGACTGACTGCCTAAAGTTCACTGCTGCCATCTCACAGGTTTTTGGGGATGGGATCCCGCCCACCAAGGAGACTATGACGATGTTTCAGCATCTGCAGGGGCTCCATTAGCCTGGAGGGCCCTGGCTCACCTCCACGGCTGAGGGAAACACACTGAGCATGCATGAGAGCCACAAGGCAGGGGAGTCAGGGCCACAAAAGGCAAGTGTCTGGAGTAGGGGCTAAGGGGTACACACATGCACCTGATTCCAAGAACTAAGTGACACCCACGTACCATTCCCCCTGTAGGTAAGGCTGAGGAGTCTGGACTGCCTGGCCAGCATGGGGCCTACGATGCCCCCTGTGTGTCCTTCACCAAGAGACACCTGGGAGACTTGATGCCCGGGAAGTCTGAGGCCCCATGGGCAGCAGGTCCAAGTGAGGACTGACTGCTGTTCGTTCAAAGCAGCAGCTTCAAAATGGGTTCTTGGAGGTGGGTTCCGTCTGGCCTGGAGCTCTGCAGGAGTCATGGGACTGACCCAAATTCCATAGGCTTTGAAGCACCCTCAGTGGGTGAAAGGTTGCCCGCTTCACCCCCCAGAGCGGGGCAGTTCAGGGGAACCAGGGATCTGGAACACGCCAGTGTATGCTCTTCACCTGGGTGTCCTTTCGGGGTTTGATGCCTCTGCTCGGTTTTAAATGCTTACCTGCAGAAACGGGCACCTGCCTTTACAGGCTGTTTTGTCTGGGGAAGCAAATTAATGCTTAGAGTGGTAGTTTCTCTTGGCTGGCAATTATTTTCACCCTCTTTCACAAGCCATATTTGCAGGCAGGGTATTGTCTTTTGATGAGGCGATAAACAAATAACGCACTCCAAACCCGTGTTTGATTAACCACTATAGAGGTTAAGCCAGTGGAGACGGAAGGAGTAAACTCCCTGTTAGGTTCCTGTATCATTCCGTGAGTTAATACTGGGGAGACGTAGCTTAGCCAAGTAGCACTCACGTCCAGCCGCCAGTACAAGAGGATAAGTGGCGTGCTGGTGAGGCTCGCTGCTATGGGACGCGGGAGCTGGTGCTGGGGGGCAAGTTGATCATTTCAGGAGGCGGCTGTTGGACAGTCACCACTGCCAGTAAGAGGGTCCTCTTTACCAGGGTAAGAGCGAATAGCCCCAGGGTCTTGAGACAGCTATTTTAGAAACGCAAAATGTACCCTTGCCCAGACTGAACCTTCTTGGAGAGTCCTCAGATGCTCCCGGTATTGATGGTCCACGTACATTTGCTTCTACACGTTTCCATTGGTAAGCTCCCAGCGAGGCCTCTCGGCAGCTGCAATACTGAGTTCTCATGGGGTAGACCGGAGGGGATGATGGCGTCCTGACACACCTTGCTTCCTGTATCCGAGCAAATTTACTTTTAAAGACCACCCTTTTCGGTCTTTGTCTGAAACAAGTGGATTTGAAATCACCAGTGTGATACACATCCACCTACCCTGGGACTTTACTTACACCCTAATGAATAGTAAGTTAACTCCCTACACAAATCTAAGTTCACGGAAGTACCACTCCTGTGATTCTACATCACGTGCGATCTTAATCACAATCGTATTTTGCGAGAATTATTCCTTTGGTGCCCATTCTTTTCTACCATAATTTAGATGCCAGCTTGTTTAAGCAACCCTATTCCTAATAATATCAGTATAATCATCACAAAGACTCTTAACAAGGTACCATATCCAGTCACCAAATGACCAAAATTTAACCTCCTTAGGTCACTCAGTTTAACTTCCTCGTCAATGACGTTTCCAAGGAAAGATCAATTTCACGAGGAACTAGGGGTACGAGCTTGCGTAGCACTATCAAGCACCTGCTAAACTGCCTTAAGTGCAGAATTCAAGGCTGTCGCTATTTTAGGGAATGCATGTGGGTTTGTTTTTTTTTTCACTTTGAGAGAGAGAGCATGCGCGCATGGGTGTGCGATTCGGGGAGAGGCAGAGAGAGAGAATCCCAAGCTGACTCTGCACTGCCAGCACAGAGCCCAAAGCAGGGCTTAACTCAGGAACCATAAGATCGTGACCTGAGCCGATACCCAGAGTCGGACCCTTAACCGACAGAGCCACGCAGGCACCCGGCCTGTTTTTATTCTCTTTCCAATTCCTGCAAAGTGAGTTTGACTTTGTCTCATTTTCCAACTGTTTCTTGACTTAGGATTTCTAAGGTATGATTTCCATTTATTAGTTCTAAGGGGTTCACTGTGAAATGTTTCTCCCATTAGTTTAATACATCCTTTGTCTTCTCTTGACCTTGAATAGCATCTTTTCCTTCTAGTGACCCTTGCATTACCTGGTCTGCATTTACCCGTTCCCTCACGTTGTGTGCCTTATTTTTCCCTTCACTCCAATGGGTTAGGCTGAGGTTTGGCTCAGAGCACACTGTCTTGGTCCAGTTTCCCATATTATAGGTCACTGGCTGAGGAGGCAAAAGGCCACAGTCACAGGTACTTGTATCCTAGGTTTAGAAAAGGTTCTACTAATAGAGACATTTTGGTTCCATTCCATGAAATATATCCTCAGGAACATGTTTTCCTGCTAGCATAGAGGGCTTTCTGTGACCTGTCGGCTCCATTCTCTCTGTCTCTTTTAAATGTGTATTTGTGGGGCGCCTGGGTGGCGCAGTCGGTTAAGCGTCCGACTTCAGCCAGGTCACGATCTCACGGTCCGTGAGTTTGAGCCCCGCGTCAGGCTCTGGGCTGATGGCTCGGAGCCTGGAGCCTGTTTCCGATTCTGTGTCTCCCTCTCTCTCTGCCCCTCCCCCGTTCATGCTCTGTGTCTCTCTGTCCCAAAAATAAATAAACGTTGAAAAAAAAATTTTTTAAAAATAAAATAAAATAAATGTGTATTTGTTTTTGAGAGAGAGAAAGAGAAAAGGAATGCCTGATCTGGGGAAGAGCAGGGAGAGAGAGAGAGAGAGAGAGACAGAGAGAGACAGAGACAGAGAGAGAGAGAGAGAGAAAGAGAGAGAGAACACCAACAAGGTGCCAAGCTCAGAGTGGAGCCTGACGTGGGACTCAGTCTCTCAAACTGTGAGATCGTGACCCGAGCTGAAATCAAGAGTCAATGCTTAACCAACTGAGACACCCAGGCGCCCCTCTACTCTCTCTTTAGATACTGGGGAACCTCAAGTGTGGGAACCCAATGGCATGTTCCTTCCTTTAAGTGCCAATGTCCCATTTCATAGTTTCCCAAGGAATCGCAGTCATCAGGATGTGTGGCATCTACTTCTGGTAAGGTTGTTATCACTGGTGATCAGTATTGCCCTGACGTTACAGCTATTTCAACAGTATTCCACGTATCAATCAATCTGAAGTGTACCGTTGCACAATCTACAGACAGAGAAATGCTGGTTTTTTGGTGTTTCATTATCTTTAGCATTTTCTCCAATGGCTTTATGTCGAATTCCCTGTTTTATTTATTTCCATGTGAAATTCATTGTGCATTTTATTGCTGATCTATGCATCTGTGTACCCAGTGATGACAAAGGTGCCTTTTCATATCTGTTAAATAGAGATTGCTTGGTCTCAAAAATTTTATTTTAATGTGATTTGATCCATTGGTTATTGAGAAAACATGGCTGCCATTGTTTCTCCAGTTAAATCATCTGCCAGTCCAGCAAGGAACTGTAAATATTTCCTTCCTTTTGGCAAATCTCTTTTTGGCATAGGTTGTAAATTGAGCATCAATAAAGATGGATAAAATGAAGCATAGTTTGGGCATGATATCCAGCTTGAAACAATTAAATTTCAAGGTATATGCTACTATTTTAGGCTCCAGTATGACCGGGAGAGGTTTATTAACATAGGTTCCCATATTCGTGTGATAGAGATCTCTGGTGCAAGAGAGAAGCCTGATATATACTGTGTACTATGAAAGATAATAATGTGTTCTATACTATGTTTCCTGTATGTCCTCTATATACCTTATATGTGTCCTTGCTCTTTCAAAGTCTGGACACGGGGTCCATGGATCTATGTTCATTTTCTAGTAGGGAGTATGGGTTAAACAGTGTAATTTAGGAGTGTTGAAAGCAACATAAATTTTTGCTTAAACAAGCCATTACACCTTCAATTGATTCAGAGGCAGCTGGGTTGTAGGGTGAATGGAAATTCCACATTGTACCTTGTTCTTCAGCCCATTCTTGTATTAGCTTTCCTGTGGAGTGGGTGCCATGTTGTGCTTTTATGATAGTTCAGATACCATTGTAAGCCATCCACAGTTCTAATGCTCTGATTATAGATTTTGATCATTTTTTCCTCCAAGAATAGGATAATCCTATTCCTGACCATGTGTCTACAATGGTGCATACATAGTTTATTCTTAGATACAGGTTCTATATAATCATTTGCATAATTTGGAAGGATCTGTCAGCTTTGATATAATCTGGATTATTCATTAATGACTCCCAAGACTTAAACTTTCAGCAATTCTCATTTTTAAATTTGAAATTGGATGTATTTTGTACCTACACAAGTGGATTTATTAGCCCTAACCTACCCCCTGGCTTATGTTCCACCTGAATGCAGAGCTCAAATATATGGACTGCATTGGCAGGGTGGGGCCCCCAGGCTGGCCATGGTATCATCAATGAGGGATTCCTAAGAGCAAAGGTTGCTGAAGCAGCCCCACAATCCTCAGAAATTGAGTCCAAATGGGGACTCCCTCACTGTACCCAATATACAGCTGGTGCTTCAGGGTGATTTTAATGATGGACCCACTCCACACTGGAGCCTATGCAGGTGTTTGGGACCAGGTGGCGGCTTCACTAGCTGTCTCAGGCAATCTGAAGGAGGCTGCACTGTGCACACTCAAGCAACACAGTTCAGAGTAAAGAGGAACCTGGAACGGGCAGGGATCTGGGGAAGCCATGTCGAAGGAGCAATATTTGTGCATGTAAAGCATCTGCTTTCTTCTAATCCCTACCATTTACAAATGTGCATATGCCCCCAAAGGCACGGCTGGAGGACTCTGGAAAGGCTTCCAGGTCAGGGCCAGGCTGGGTGGTCAGATTTCCACCCGCCCCCCGCCCCCCGCCCCCCGCCCCCCGCCCCCCATTCAGTGACACCTGTTAGCCATCATGTATCCTGCTTCCAGTTTAAAACTGCCTCATCAGAAAGATTTTGGCAGGTGGGCTCCTTATGCCCAGGAGGCCAAGCAGGTGGTTGGGGACCAGCCTGAGTTGAATAGGCCTAGAAGGCCCCAGTTGCCCAAGGATGCCGCTGGGTGCACGCTGTACATGTGCGAACCAAGCAGGTCAGGATCGCCAGGGGCCCATTAAGAGAAAGTGTCAGGAGAAGCCTCATCATGAAAGTGGGCTGCTGTGGGTACAAGGCATCTGCTTAATTCCTAGACTGATTTAAACAAATGTCTATAATCCCCTGGAAGGCAGAGCAGATTGGGACCAGGCTGACTGGCCGAGCATTTTACAATAAGTGAACCTGGGAGCCTTGAGTGCTGAGGAAGCCCCAGACCCTTCAGTCAGTCCAAATAGGGACTGATTGTTCCATTTTAAAGCTGCCACCTTGGAGGGGGGAGGGGCGGGGCTGGGGGGAGGTGGACTCGCTTTGCCCTGGAGCCTATGGAAGTAGTTGGGGATGGTCCCTAGCTCCACAGTCTTGGAATGCTGGTGTTGTCCAACGGTGTCTGATGGGGTTCATGCTGCACGTGTGTGAGCCACACAAGTCCAGGCAGCCTGGAACCTGGCAAAGTGTAGGAGAGGTCAAGTCAGCAGAGCAGGCCATTGGATGTTCCTGGCAGCTGCCTAATTCCAAGCCTTTATCTACATAAATGCACATATTCCCCCTTGAGACAGAGCTGAAAAAATCTGGACTGCCCTTCCAGGGCCGGGGCTAGCTGAATAGCCAGAGTTCCCTTTAGTAAGAGACACTTGGGAGACTTTATTGCTGTAGAAGCCTGAGACCCCAACAGGAAGCCGGTCCGAATGGGGGCTGACATTTACCAGCACAACTGAAGCCTCAGAAAAATTTATGGTGGTAGGCTTTCTCCTCCCAGGAAGCTAACAGGTTTTGGGGGACTGACCTGAGAACCATAGGCTGCTGGGGATCCAGTAGCCATGGGCCAGGTGACAGGATCCAGACTGTGCTTATGGTAGCCATGCAGGGCAGGGTAGCTAGGGTATTTGAGGGGGCAATGTTGGGCAGGCCTGGGTACAGGAGGGTCTATTGGTAGTACCTTACACAAATGTGCATGTTTCCCTTATAAGCAGAGCTAGAGGAATCTGGACTGCCTTGCCAGAGTGGGGCCAAGTGGATTTACCAGGTTACCCTCCAATATGAGATTCCTGGGATTCCTCCAGAAGCCCAGGACCCTATCAGGCAGCTAGTCCGAGTGGTAAATCACAACAGTTGCCAGTTTAGCCTGGAAGCTCAGAAATTTCTGTGGGTCAAGTCTCTTCACCCTAGAGGCTAGCAAGGGTTGGGGTCCTACCTGAACTCCACAGGCCAGGAGGGCCCAGGCAGCCAAGTGTTACTGACAGAGTGTGGATGTGTGTGCATGGGCCACACAAGACGGGGTAGCCAGGAACCTGGAACAGGGTGATGTTAGGTCACATGACAGGGCGGAGGACCTGACATCTGCTGAATTCTAATGTTTATTCTACATAAATAGGCATATGCTCTTTGAAGGCAGAGCTGAGGAGTCTAGACTTTTCCATGGTGGGCCTTGGTGGGATGGCCAGGTTACACTCCAATAATAGACACTTGTGACCCCTGAGAGCTGGAGAAGCCCAGGGCCCCCCAGGCAGCCAGTCTAAATGGGGATAAACTGTCACCAGTTATACACTGCCACCAGAAAGATTAATGGGGTGTAGTCTCCCTCTACCCTGAGGCAATTCAGGTGGTTGGATCTGGAGTGTCCCCTGCAGCCCAAGAGTGGCTGAAGACACTCAGGACATGATAGCCAGTGGTCTGGAACAGGGCAGTTTCCTGCTGGGGAGGGGTGGGGGGGTGGGCACAGGAAGGGGCTGTTAGGGCTGTCAACCTTAAAAAGAAAGTAGCCACTTATTCTACTAGTAAAATCAGTTTATTCAGGAACAGGAGAAGAATTACAATTTAGGACAGCAAAATATGGCAAACCACAGGTATGTCTGAAAAGACAATTTATTAGGTTTTAGGAGGAAATAGGAGAGGGTTGTTTTGCACATAATTCATTGGAGAACAAGAGTTTGAGGTTGTGGTGGTTTCTCATGGCTCCAACTGGTGGTTAGTGCATTGTTGCTGGGAGAGACCTTCCTTTTCTCATAAAAAGAGGAGACAGGTTCCTATGCGAAATGTGTCCTCCCTTGTCAAGATAAGAATTATCTCCCTTCTTCCTGCCGGTTGTGCAGGCTGCAAGGAGTGGTAAGAGCATGGGAGCACCCCCGTCAGGCCTTCCCAACTCCATTTTATGAGGTTTCCTTTCATTTTCCCATTTCTCCCCTTAAAAAAAATTTTTTTAACGTTTATTCATTTTTGGGGGGGGGAGGGGCAGAGAGAGGGAGACACACACACAGAATCCGAAGCAGGCTCCAGGCTCCAAGCTGTCAGCACAGAGCCCGACATGGGGCTCGAACCCGTGAACTGCAAGATCATGACCTGAGCCGAAGTCAGACGCTTAACCCACTGAGCCACCCAGGTGTTCCCCCATGTCCTTCTTTTGACCAAGGTCTTTCCTTGAAAGCATCACTGATCAAGAGTGAGTTTTTCCACACTCAGTCATTTTGCGCCTCAGTGCCAGGAAAGTCCTTTTCTGGTTGTCACGTTTCACGTGGCGGGGGGGGGGGGGAGGGAAGGTGTATAGAGTAGACACCATGGAGCCACATTTGAATAACAAAGAAGGGAAGGAGGGAGGACTCTTCAAACAAACTACCTGATTTCTTTTTTCTTTTTTTATAAGACATTTTTCCTTTTTTTATTATTTTTTAAAAAAATGTTTATTTTTGAGAGCGTGCACGTGAGCAGGGGGAAGGGCAAAGGGGGACAGGTTCCAGGCTCCGAGCTGTCAGCATACAGCCCAATGTGGGGCTCGAACCCACGGACTGTGAGATCATGACCTGAGCCGAAGTTGGATACTTAGCCGACTGGGCCACTCAGGTGCCCCTGATGTCTATTTCTCATCAAGGTGGTAAGCAGTGGATATCATCTCAAAGCACCGAGCCAGCATCACCCTATTTGGTGCATCACTTCTGCAGAGATTTGGCATGTAGCAACGTTTAAAATGGGTTATACAAAATGAGACAAGGCACAGAATAATGCTCTGAAAGTAGGAGCCCAAACCTGAAGGTAACCAGCTAAATCGAGAAAAAGACCATGGATTGGGATGGAATTTGTTGTAGCCAATATGCTTGTTTTTTGATTTTATGCATTGGGTTTCTTCTTCCTCACAGGAATTTATCCATGTGCGACGGTGGTATTTGCTGTCACACCAGCACCTTCCTGTTCAGTAAGTGGGTAATCAAGGGCCATGTGATTGTCTGAAACTGCTTTAACCAACAAGTGATCACTGTTAGGCTGTTACTGTAGGGTTGCGGCTAGCTTCCCTAATGTTAGGGAGAGATGATTTATCGTGCACTCCTTGGCCCTTACTCCAATCTGTGGGAGAAAGGCTCTCCCTATGGAGGCAAACCCAGAGTCGTGTGCCTCATGGAAGTTCCCATTTAAGGCAGCTGTAGAGGCTCGGTGAGATGGACCAGTGGGAGATTTTTGATTTGTTATGGATTTTAACAGGGATGATTAAATATCCCAATATGCGTTGACCTCTGATTTGACAGCTGTCTAAACATTTGTACGCCCCTGGGAAATGCTGTCCACCACAAACCAAAATGAACTAGATGGAGCATAGGAGCCTCCAACTTTGGTCTAGTTATTGTTGGACTCACGAGCTAGAATTTTTTTGAACCGCTTCTAGCCATGGGTGAGAGCAAATGGGATGACATTCCATAAAAGGCTATTGCTTCTTAAAGGAGTCTTTTCTAAAATCCTCACAAAAAGGTGTCACCCTGGTCATATTTACCTTGGGTTGAGTGGAACAGATTGTATTTAGGAAAAGAATGTCCGGGAGGCACGGGTTATCCGATTGACAGGGGCGGAAGTGTTCGGTTGAGACAGTATATGACTGAGGAAAGGTTGAAACGAGGTATGGGACAGCTTGGTTGTTAACAACTTAACCTGACAGGTAATATCCATAGGCTTGTGGGAATAATAAACAGTGGCATTTGGGACTGAAAAATTAGTTATAGGAAAGACCCAGGGGTCTCTGACACCGTGAACGGATTGGAATTTCTGGTGACAGATCCAATGGTCAGAGAGGTTTCCCTGTTTTGCAGTAGGCTGACAAAGGAAGACAGCAGGGTTTTCTCTTAAAGAGGGGGACAAGTGTGAGGCTGTAGTCACCAGTTGGGGTGCAGATGTCAGTTCACAAGCTCCTCAGGAGCGTCCCACGTGTAATCTGAAGCTGGCCCCCACACTGAGGGCAGTGAGGGACCAGAGAAAAAGGCAGGGTGCTGCAGGTTGGTAGGAGGCAGTTTTAATAAGCAAAGAGAACTGGGGGCACCTGGGTGGCTCAGTCGGTTAAGTATCTGACTTCAGCTCAGGTCATGATCTCACGGTTTGTGGGTTTGAGCCCCGTGTTGGGCTCTGTGCTGACAGCTCGGAGCCTGGAGCCTGCTTCGGATTCTGTGTCTCCCTCTCTCTCTGCTCCTCCCCTGCTCACACTGTCTGTCTGTCTCTCTCTCTCTCTCAAAAATAAATAAACATTAAAAAAAAATAAGCAAAGGGAACTTACACACAAGGCTATCCTGGGCAGCAGCAGGACCAGTAGATCTCTCTACCCACCCCGCCCCCCTCAAATCATAAAAGTTCATATTGAAGACTTACCTGGCTTCAGTCACATATACCATCCACGTGGTCCCAGCACCACATCCCTATCTCAAGGCCATGTCCTTGGAGCTTCTGAAAGTGGGGAAAGCAAGTGAAAACCACATTCCAAAAATGAGGCAGGTGGGCGGGGGGTAGGGGGAGGAACCTCGGATCGCCCGGGTCCAGCTCACGGGTTGCCTGACAGTCACATCTTCTTGGTGAACTATCCCAACACTCCACCCCTCCTGACTGACTTTTCCAATTTCACGTGAACTTCTGCAAAGTGCTGTGTGCGTTACCAGGAGGTGACTTCTCTGGCTGCATCGGAGGCATATGGCACAGTAACAATGTAGGCACATGCAAGAGAAATCACAGTTTAAGACAATGACTCACAAAACCAACCACAAATTTTTCATCAAGAGCACCATGATCCAAACCACGAATTAAGTCCACTAGGCCGGGGGTTGGATCACTTGTGTCCTCATATAATTTAATAAAGACAACACATTAACAGAACCATCAAGTATGAACAGACACATGATTCTGTTTGGATAATGGCACAGGTATCTCCTTGTGAGGCAATAACAATGTCCAAGGCCATCCTATTTTGGAGGACGCTTTTTCTCGTTAGAGACATTTTAATGATCCATAAGGACTGGGTTTGTTGCTATTATTCAAGGCTTGCTGAGTGAATTTATGTGTTCTTCTATATGTGCTATAACATCCTCCAGGCAAATGAAAGAAACAAAGACAGTGGCCAAATGATCATCTCAATGGGAAATAGAATGTGCCCACCTGGCCTTGAGGCGTGAGAGGTTGGCAGCTTTAGAAAGTTGACCCAGTTGTATATACCATACATGTTGGCCAGTAGAGGCAGCACCGTCATGGGTGAGGAGATGGACTGGGGATGCGATAATGCCAGACAAGGACCCCTACCTTCTCCCCTCTTTGAATGCCGCTTATTTCATTCCAAAGATAGTATGCTTTCACAAGTCCAGCTTGCAGCAGGACAACAGATCCCAGTGGTGATTGTGTACTTCCCCAGGGAAGCGCACCCTGGGGTGCAAAGTAACTCACAGATCCCAGTGGAACATCCCATTGCAAATTCCAGTGGATAACTCCTCTCCCAGGTGGGATGGGGGCTTGGCGCTCTCAGCAGTATAGTGCATTGATCCACGGTGAGAGGCAGGGTTATGGCTGTTTCTCACAAGGTCCATACATTTATGGTATTGTGTGCCTCAGTGGAGGTTCCGGGTCTGGCATATTGGCAACAGGCCCTACTGGATGATCATTCAAGTGTATCAAAGCCCAGGACAGCACGGTAGTCCACCCGGTCAAGGTGATTTTACTTGTTAGTAATTTCTTTTTCAAGTTTTATTTATTTTTGAGAGAGAGAGAATGAGTTGGGGAGAGGCAGAGAGAGAGGGAGACACAGAATCTGAAGCATGCTCCAGGCTCTGAGCTGTCAGCACGGAGCCCAATGTGGGGCTTGAACTCACAGACCGTGAGATCATGACCTGAGCTGAAGTCAGACACTTAACCGACTGAGCCATGCAGACGCCCCTTACTTGTTAGTAATTTAATCTGTTGTTTCATATTCCTTATTTATTTACTTATTTTTTAACATTTATTTATTTTGAAAAAGAGAGCACGAGCGTGGGAGCAGGGGGAGGGGCAGAGAGTGAGAAGAGAAAGAATCCCAAGCAGGCTCTGTGCTATCAGTGCAAAGTCCGACCCGGGGCTCAGTCTCATGAACTGTGAGATCATGATCTGAGCTAAAATCGAGAGTCGGACGCTTAACCGACTGAGCCACCCAGACACCCCTCAAAAATTTTTTTAAAGTTTATTTATTTTTATTTTAGTAATCTCTATACCCAGTGAGGGCGGTGAACTCACTACCCCAAGATTAAGAGTTGCATGCTCTTCTGACTAAGCCAGCCAGGTGCCCCTATGTCAAAATTTTTAGAAACATATTTTTAAAATAAATTTTTCTCAATGTGGCATAAGACATATTTATTATGTGTCTGTGTAAAAAAATTACAAAGCCAAAAGTAGATAAAACATATTAAGCATTTAATGTTTGCCTTAGTTGATAATGATTTAGATATTCAACAAATATCCATTACTTAGTTTAACTTAGTATATTAACTTGGATCTCATTTATATTTATGTAAATTATTGCAATGAACAGTTATACTTGGATTAGACATTAAATAGCTGTCATCTTAGTTCCTTTGTTGCCAATTTTTAAATATAAAGATAGTATGAGTTTCTTTGATTAGTAAACCCAGGTAGAAAAACTTGCTTATCTGCATTATATTCAATGCTGATAACTCTAAAGACATGCCTGTTTTTATTAAGCCAATAAATTTAAACTAGCATTTAAAAAAATTAATGTTTATTTATTTTTGAGAGAGAGACAGAGCATGAGCAGGGGAGGGGCAGAGAGAGAGGAAGACACAGAATCTGAAGCAGGCTCCAGGCTCTGAGCTGTCAGCACAGAGCCCGATGCAGGGGCTCGAACTCATGAATCGTGAGATCATGACCTGAGCGGAAGGCAGAGCTTAACTGACTGAGCCACCCAGGCACCCCTAAACTAGCATTTTTTTTTTAAATGAAAGACTATATCTCAGATCACACGAACTTGAAAACATTTGTGTCAGTTGATGTGGGGTCGGGAGCAAATGGTCAAGAGAGAATTCTTGAGATTTTTTTTTGGTGCAAAAAGTGCTTTTATTATAGCATGGGGACAGGATCTGTGGGTAGAAAGAGCTGGGGCTCTCTTTAGTAAAACTCCTGCAGGCTCACCCATGGAAACCTCCTTACGACTTTTATTACTTCAAGGGCCACTGTCTTCTCACACTTCTCCAGGGCTAAGGTGGGGCTGATCTCAGGGCCCCACTAAACCATCCCATCAGTATTAACAATGTACAGTGTAGGGGCGCCTGGGTGGCTCAGTCAGTTAAGTGTCTGACTTCGGCTCAGGTCATGATCTCACCGTTCCTGAGTTGGAACCCCACTTCAGGTGAGCCCCACTTCTCTCGTTCTCTCTTTGCCCCTTGTGGGATTCTCCCTCTCCCTCTTTCTCTCTCTGCCCCTTGCTCAAAAAAAAAAAAAATCAATGTACAGTGTATGTACAAATGGCAGGGTCTTAATGCTAGCTTATGACCCACATTTATTGGGAATTCCTCACTCACGGGGAAAAATTGCAATCCCCAATCCCCATCCCCAACAGGGTTCAACAGGTTACCACATCTGCCAGCAAAGGGGAGGCAGGACCGGCGGGACCGGTCACTGTAGCACATGTGCAGTCCCAGACATCTAAGGGCATCACCAACCTGCTGTTGCTAAATCTCGGATAGCTGAACACCACTTGTCCCTCTCAGGAGTTTGAAAATGCAGAGTTGGGGGTCATGTAACTAGTTAGCATGCCAGAGTCTCATTCGATACTGGAATTTACCAGACAAATCCCTCTACCAAGTAAGAATGGCCACACACCAACACCCATGGAATCAAGAAAGACTGTCAGTTTATCAGTCCTGTCTGGGCCCAGCCAGGTGATGTTTTCCGTGTTTAGTCAGATTGAGCCCCAGGCTCTACTTCCTGGTGGTGCCCTTCCATCAAGTCCTATAAGTTTCAGCTCTGCAACCAAACTCCCCCCAGAGCCCAAATACTTTGGTTTCTCAGCAGCTGCCTGGTGCGTCAGGGGAATAATTCTGCCGTTTTGCCAGTTGGCATCCGTAGTGGTCAGAACTACAACAGTATCTGACCAGCTCTGAACCTCTGGACTGTCACTCTTGATTAATGAAAACATTCTGGGCAAATGCTTTTGCTCTGGTCTGTTTTGTGCAGGTTCAAGAATTTCACCTCTAGCGGTGCAATACAAATCCCCGTGCTCTCCCTCTGAATCATAGCCTCAGTTCTGAAAACCAACAAAATAGGCCTGCGGTGACCATGGTAGGCATGGGAACTACCATCAAAAGTTGATAGGGCAGATGTTAGAATGGGTTGTCGCCATGGGGCTGGGGGTGGGGGGCAGTCCTATGCCATTATTCCTAGCTGCAGTACCCAGGCAGCTCAGGCCTGCTTTGAACACTCTAATTTTTTCCAAGTAAATGCTTTAGGCCCCAGGGACACTCAGCTAAGAGCACTGATGGGGCACTGAGAGGCAAGTGGCAGGGACAGGGGGTGGCTCACCTTGTGGCAGACCGCCCACCCACTCCCAAGATCCAACTATGAGCTTTTTAACTGTAGCAACTTTAACATACACTATTAGAGCTGGAATCACCCCAGCTGCCGGCAGCAGGTTTGGATCCTAATTAAAGGATTTAAAGTGGACTCACTCCAATTACAAGGCCTGGAAAGAATCCTGTATTACCTTTCATCACTACCTCCCCAGGTCAGGTAATTTGTGCACTGCTGCCCTCCCTGGATGTGGTAGTCATTTCTCAGGCTCCCTCTCTGGACTCAAACCCTGATGGTCCATCACCAGTCAAGGCAGGGAGAGGCAGGGTCGGTGGTGATGGGGGGCCACACTCAAGGTGCGGGCCTCTAGCATGCTGGACGGTTCAGGGAAAGGCTCCAGTGGAGACACAGCTGGGCCACCAGGTAAACGTGCCCAAGATCCCCCTGCTACAGGCACAAGGGCAGTCCCTTGGTACCTGGGACGCTCGCTGGCCAGCCTCAGGAGCCTTGGTGAGCCTCCCTCCAACTGACCCCATCACTGCCCTCCACCCTGAGCGACCCTCACTGTGGGGGCTGTCTGAGCCTCTATCTGTTCAGTCCATTCTGCAGTTATGTCCAGGGGAAATGCTCACCATTGAGGCGGCCTGACCTGTGCCTGGGGCCACCGCCAGCTGTAGCTGGGACAGGAATGAGTGGAGAGAGCTGCTCAAGGTGTGAGTGGAACAGGGCACACCGGGACAGCCCCCCTTTGGCACATGATGTGGGCAACCCTCGCATGTGCTCCTGTGCAGGGGCCCTACACCTGACACCAGGCCCGGAGGGACCAGTGGCCACTACCCGGGGAGGAGGGACAGGAGCTGGGGGTTTCAATACCCCAAGGCACCCTCTGGGATTGCTAGACAAGGCTTTCTCACCGAGGGTTCATCAACCCCACCCATTCATACCCCCGCTGGGCCTGTAAAAATGCCTTCAAAGACATCAGGGCTTGGGGGATCTGCAGCAGGTGCAAGCATAGGGCATCCCAAACATTCACAGTTGGGGACATACGGCCTGTGGTGCCACAGCCCAGCCCATTTGCTTCACTGAGCACATCAAAATTTCATGAGAGCAAAATGCTTGTGTTGCCTGGGAGGGCTTGCACTTCTAGTAAGCACAAGGGAACAAAGGCTCACACATGCGCCACATCACTGGCTTGGTCTCCCATGATAACTCACACACCCGTGCACGGCTTGGCTAAGGGAACACACAGCATGGGCCCCGCCAAGTCAGTCCCCCTGGTACACAGTGGGATGAGGCATCCACCCCCAAAAGGGGGCAGGAGTGCATACCTTACCAACTCCACCATCTACTCTTTGGAGATGCCACCAACAGCGTGGCCCAGGTGGAAATAGGAAATGATGCCACCACTTAGCCTCAGGGACCTGAGTGGACAACCCAGGGAGGGGGACACCTGTCACATGGCAGGGAGCCTTGCAGTGGATCATCAGGACCTCCTGGGGCCATGGCCCAGCTACTAGCCCCCAGCCCTGCCCCATCACCGCCAGCCTTGGAGCTCGCAGGGCCATCTGATCAGCCCTAGGAGTGTGGTGGCAGATAGGACCCAGGACGTCTTTCCTGCTGGTCATCTCTGAATTGGGAACAATTCCGCGGAGGCACCTCCAAAGCCCCACAGGGGACTGCGGCTGGAACTGGGGACTCTTCTCCCTGGCCCTCGCAGGATGGCCCATGCCAGTCCAGACTCAGGGTTGGGACTTGGAAAAAAAAAAAATCCACAGAGGCAGCTCCGGAGGACTGGACCTCATGGGAGATCCTGGCTGGGCGGTGTGGCACCCTACGTGGGCCTCCCTTCAGGGCCCGGCGGGTCCCCACCTCTGCAGCAGGACTTGGAAAACTTGATGAGAAAACCAAGTCTCACGTCCGAGACCCCATGCGTGCCCGCTGCCTGCCTGGCCTATTGCGCCCTCCAGGGGCCTCCCCTAAAAGCTCAGGCAGGTCCCCACCACTGCAGTGGAAAGCGGTGGGGGGAGGGGGAGGAACAGGTGGCCTGGTAGGTCCGACAACCAGGGCCACAGGCAGGATGGCGCCTAGACGCCGGACACCCTCTTCCATTCCTCCGAGGGGCCGCAAGTGGTCCCCGCGGGTGGCAGGGGCACCAGCAGGTGCTGGCCCACCCCTCCAGGTGGCCCCACAACACTCCTTGGGAGCGTGGCGGGTGGCCGCGACACCGCTCTCTCATAACCCTGGACATCCAGTCTCTGGCAAGCATATGACTACCCGACACCCTGGCACGAGCAGAATTATCACCCTAGCGTCTCTGGTCTCCTGTAATTTCAACTGGTGCACCACGGCCAAATCTCATCCCTTGCCGACTTCACAGGCGCTCCAGAGGGGAGAAACTATATAAAAGTGGCCACCAGGTGGCGCCCGACAAGTGGCAGGAACATCAGGGGACAGATCTAGATCGCGGGCCAGGGAGGGCGCGCAGCCTGCGTCCGGACTCCGCCCTTGCCCTGGCCCATCTCAGAACTCGTCTCTCGGCCTGGGGCAGGTGAAGGGCATCGAGTGCAGCTGTGGCGCGGCTGCATTGGGAGCTCCCAGCTGGCACAGCGTGACAAGGGCAGCCCAAGGGAGACTTGGAAAATTTGGGCATCAGCCGGGCTGAGAGTGGACTCTACATGACTCCCAGGCTGGCCAGTGCGGACGTGTGCAGAAGATTCCCCGGGGACATCGGCCGGCCCTGAACTTCCGGAGGGAGGGGAGCTTAGAAAAAACTTTTTTTGCAGGCAGGGACTGTAAAATTTAAACCATGGAAGTACTCACAGAACAGCAACGGAACCGCGTTTGTCCTACCATCTCAAGGGAAGGTTTTTCTGAAGCACAGAAACAAATTTCAGGAGACAGAAAGGGGGGTGACTGATAAACCTGACCACAGAAAAGTTTAAACAAAATCCGTCTCTGCATATACCACAGTGAAGTCTAAAGACAACAAACAGGTATGGGGAACATTGGTGCAGATGCACCTGTAGTGATAGAAATATTGATTTTAGCATTACTTACCTTAATAAAACTATCCAAAAAAAAAGGAAGGGAGGAGGAGGTTAATAGCCACTTACTAAATAGATCCAGTTCCAGGACATCTGTACAGTTCAGTGCTATGACTTTGTGTGTATTTTGAGAAGAGGTAAATGTCGATGATGAACTGTTTCATGAAATTAAGGACAAAGAACAAACCAAGATGTAGCACTTCCTTTGGTGTTAAAAAAAAATTGTTTTTTTAAAGTACATGTATTTCTCTTCAAAGAGGTATATGGACAGGCAAAGGAACTAGAATTGCTACAGCAGTTTAAAAAATGGTGATACAATCACTTCTGGTTTAATGTTTATAGAGGTAATAAAGAGCGTGTGATGTTGGCAGACAGAAAGACATCAGTGGAGTCTAACTGATAACCAGACTGTCCGAGCTCAACTAAATTTTGGCAAATATGCAAAAGCCATTCCTGGGAGGAAAGATGGCCTGCCTCTTCTCTCCATCAAACTGGAGGATGGTAATCGGACATCCACAGGGAAAATACACAAGCAGACAGGCAGACACACAGATTGACGAAGCAACGAAAAAGCCTTTACCGAAACCCCCACACCCCATACAAGCGTGAACTCAAAATGGATCACACGCTTCTGTGGAAAACAAAACTAGAACACACTCTAGCAGGGTGGGGGGAGGATTCTAAGAGAAATAATTGGGGACCTAGAGCCAGGCAAAGAGATTTTAAGACTTGATGTCAGACATACGATCCATGAAAAGAAATGCAGATGCTGGAAGGCATCAAAATTAAAAACCTAGACTCTGTTGGGGCCACTGGGTGGCTACGTCGGTTGAACGTCCATGTCCTGATTTCAGCTCAGGTCATGATCCCAGGGTTGTGGGATGGAGCCCCATGGCAAACCCCGTGATGAACCTGGTGTTGATCCCTGCACTGAGCGTGGAGCCTCTTAAGATTCTCCCTCTGTCCCTCTTCCCTGATCGTGCCCTCTCTCTCAAATTAAAAAACAAACAAAAAACCCAACCAAACAACAACAACAAAAATGTAGGCTCTGCAAAGCAACCTCTGCAGAGGACCAACCAACAAACGACAGACAGAGGCTTGGGGGAACAAGCAGGGGGGTGAGACAGAAGGCTGAAAAGGGAAGGAAAAATGAAGAAGCGCTTTCAGAGGTTGGGACAGGGTCATTAGGTGAATAAGGTACAATCTGTTCAGAGAGGAAGTCTGGTGGATGGCCAAGGCAAGGAAGATGACGACCATGATTCTAGGGTTAGACTTTTTTTTTTAATGTTTATTTTTGAGACACACACACACACACACACATACACACACACACATACACACAAACACACAGAATGAGCGGAGGGGAGGGGGGGGAGGGGGGGAAGGGCAGAGAGAGAGGGAGACACAGAATCCAAAGCAGGCTCCAGGCTGTGTGCTGACAGCTCAGAACCCGACACAGGGCCTGAACCCACAATCCATGAGATCATGACCTAAGCTGAAGTCGGACGCTCAACCGACTGAGCCACTCAGGTGCCCTAAGGGTTAGACTTTTTTTTTAATGTCATGTTTAGAAAATCAGCTGGGCAGTTTTATATCTAATTGCGGATGGACAGGAAATCTGGGGTTTATAAGCATAGAGCTCATAACTGATCACCCACAGGTTATTAAAAAAATTATAACAACAGTAGACACTGTAGGACCCATTAAATTAAAGAAAATAATATGATGCTTCCATAAAAATTTCAGACATGAAGAACAGCATCTTTTATTTTTATCAACAGTAGATGCCTAATACATAGCCTAGCATGTTGCAGGCAAATTATGCTTGGGGCAATTTTGACAATAATGCCCATCATAACTACAGATTTCCCCAAGTGGCAAGAACAACAAGAAAGAATTAGAATTTATAGGACATTGTCTTTAGTTTACAGGCATGAATCTGCTGCATCTTTCACCCTGTCCATATCCCTAAGTGGGTCAGTGCAGCACGCTGCCTGCTGGCCATACTGTTTTGCCTGTTGCTCACTATTGGATACCATACTCATTGCAGGCATGGACATTCTTCAAACAGCTGCCGTAGTAGAAATTGTGCCAGCGTTCTGAATGAAAATGCCACCTTCTGGTTCAGATACATCTCCACTGTCTGTGACATCCTCGTCTTCCTCTATGGATCACCACCCTGATCGCCTTCTTACGACTCAGGACTCACCAGCCATCACTAAGCCCAACCGCACTGCCCCACCCTTCCATGTCAGCACCATCGACTCTCTGGGAGACCTTCAGTCAATGGAGAAATCAGATACTTCGGGAACCTGATGAAGCAGTGGAAATCTTCACTTCAATCTCCACAAGAATCAATGAGGGTCTCGAACAACAACTGTCCCTATTAGACACTGACTTAGAGGATGAAGATTGGCCTCAATTACTAATTGGCACTTGGTATTATAACCCAGCATATATACCAAGACACCCAGGTACTAACCTTTGTATTTTTCTCTTACTGAATTGAGTGCAGCATTGGACATATGGCAGAGGCTGTGAAAATAACCCAACATAATTCTTGATTTACTTTGTGTTCTACCATTTTGAAAGACCAACTGTCCAATGTGCAGAATGGGCAATTATATCTTTGAATATAAATAGGCCCCAAATTGATCAGTTACTACAGTCTCAGTACATGATTTAATCCATATTCACCTATTAGAAAATGAACAATAGACCCTATATCCAGACTTTAAAATAACAGGGACACTTTGTAAGGTGTTCAGAAGCCATATAGGAAACTTAGCATAGAACACAAAACATTATCGTTCATGGTATATACATCAGCTTCGCTCTCAGATCACATATTTCTACCCCCACAATAAAAAACTCTCTAGGTCATATTGGAACCTACAATAGTAGCCTATACCTTGAAATTTAATATACAGGTGTTTCAAGACACATATAGGTCCCCAAATTGTGCTCAATTTTACCCATCATCGTCAATGCCCAATTTACAACCTATGCTAAAAAATTGTGTCAAAAGGAAAGACTGTTATAGTTCCTAGTTGGACTGGAAGTAGGATTATTGGAGGAACAATGGAAGCTGCTCTTTCTCATTGCAATTCAATCAAATCACACTAAACTTAAACTCTTTGAAGCCAAACAAGCTCAATGAATCACACACGCAATGGCAGCTTTGTCACCCTTTGGTACATAAATGGATAAAATCAGTAGTATATTATAAAACATGAATGAATTTCACACAGAAGTAAACAGAGCAAGGGAAGTTTGACATTAAAGCAGTTGAGAAAATGCTAAAAATAACATCAAAAAACATGAAAGATGCTTCTCTATAGACTGACAATTGTTGCAGTTAAAATTGGTTGACATATGGAATACTGTTGAAACAGGTCTAATGTCAGGGCAATACAGATCACCCGAGACAACAGACAACCTTACCGGAAGTAGATGCCAACATCTTGGTGGCTGTGATTCCTTGGACAGCTATGAGGTGGACATTGGCACTTGAAGGAGGCACATGACATTGGGTTCACACACTTCTGCGGTTCCCCAGTATCAAAAGAGAGAGTGGAGCCTACAGGTCACAAAAAGCCCCCTATGATAGCAGGAAAACATGTTCCTGAGGATATATTTCATGGAATGGAACCAAAATGTCTCTATTAGTAGAACCTTTTCTAAACCTAGGATACAAGTACCTGTGACTGTGGCCTTTTGCCTCCTCAGCCAGTGACCTATAATATGGGAAACTGGACCAAGACAGTGTGCTCTGAGCCAAACCTCAGCCTAACCCATTGGAGTGAAGGGAAAAATAAGGCACACAACGTGAGGGAACGGGTAAATGCAGACCAGGTAATGCAAGGGTCACTAGAAGGAAAAGATGCTATTCAAGGTCAAGAGAAAACAAAGGATGTATTAAACTAATGGGAGAAACATTTCACAGTGAACCTCTTAGAACTAATAAATGGAAATCATACCTTAGAAATCCTAAGTCAAGAAACAGTTGGAAAATGAGACAAAGTCAAACTCACTTTGCAGGAATTGGAAAGAGAATAAAAACAGGCCGGGTGCCTGCGTGGCTCTGTCGGTTAAGGGTCCGACTCTGGGTATCGGCTCAGGTCATGATCTTATGGTTCCTGAGTTAAGCCCTGCTTTGGGCTCTGTGCTGGCAGTGCAGAGTCAGCTTGGGATTCTCTCTCTCTGCCTCTCCCCGAATCGCACACCCATGCGCGCATGCTCTCTCTCTCAAAGTGAAAAAAAAAACAAACCCACATGCATTCCCTAAAATAGCGACAGCCTTGAATTCTGCACTTAAGGCAGTTTAGCAGGTGCTTGATAGTGCTACGCAAGCTCGTACCCCTAGTTCCTCGTGAAATTGATCTTTCCTTGGAAACGTCATTGACGAGGAAGTTAAACTGAGTGACCTAAGGAGGTTAAATTTTGGTCATTTGGTGACTGGATATGGTACCTTGTTAAGAGTCTTTGTGATGATTATACTGATATTATTAGGAATAGGGTTGCTTAAACAAGCTGGCATCTAAATTATGGTAGAAAAGAATGGGCACCAAAGGAATAGTTCTCGCAAAATACGATTGTGATTAAGATCGCACGTGATGTAGAATCACAGGAGTGGTACTTCCGTGAACTTAGATTTGTGTAGGGAGTTAACTTACTATTCATTAGGGTGTAAGTAAAGTCCCAGGGTAGGTGGATGTGTATCACACTGGTGATTTCAAATCCACTTGTTTCAGACAAAGACCGAAAAGGGTGGTCTTTAAAAGTAAATTTGCTCGGATACAGGAAGCAAGGTGTGTCAGGACGCCATCATCCCCTCTGGTCTACCCCATGAGAACTCAGTATTGCAGCTGCCGAGAGGCCTCGCTGGGAGCTTACCAATGGAAACGTGTAGAAGCAAATGGACATGGACCATCAATACCGGGAGCATCTGAGGACTCTCCAAGAAGGTTCAGTCTGGGCAAGGGTACATTTTGCGTTTCTAAAATAGCTGTCTCAAGACCCTGGGGCTATTCGCTCTTACCCTGGTAAAGAGGACCCTCTTACTGGCAGTGGTGACTGTCCAGCAGCCGCCTCCTGAAATGATCAACTTGCCCCCCAGCACCAGCTCCCGCGTCCCATAGCAGCGAGCCTCACCAGCACGCCACTTATCCTCTTGTACTGGCGGCTGGACGTGAGTGCTACTTGGCTAAGCTACGTCTCCCCAGTATTAACTCACGGAATGATACAGGAACCTAACAGGGAGTTTACTCCTTCCGTCTCCACTGGCTTAACCTCTATAGTGGTTAATCAAACACGGGTTTGGAGTGCGTTATTTGTTTATCGCCTCATCAAAAGACAATACCCTGCCTGCAAATATGGCTTGTGAAAGAGGGTGAAAATAATTGCCAGCCAAGAGAAACTACCACTCTAAGCATTAATTTGCTTCCCCAGACAAAACAGCCTGCAAAGGCAGGTGCCCGTTTCTGCAGGTAAGCATTTAAAACCGAGCAGAGGCATCAAACCCCGAAAGGACACCCAGGTGAAGAGCATACACTGGTGTGTTCCAGATCCCTGGTTCCCCTGAACTGCCCCGCTCTGGGGGATGAAGCGAGCAACCTTTCACCCACTGAGGGTGCTTCAAAGCCTATGGAATTTGGGTCAGTCCCATGACTCTTGCAGAGCTCCAGGCCAGAGGGAACCCACCTCCAAGAACCCTTTTTGAAGCTGCTGCTTTGAACGAACAGCAGTCAGTCCTCACTTGGACCTGCTGCCCATGGGGCCTCAGACTTCCCGGGCATCAAGTCTCCTAGGTGTCTCTTGGTAAAGGACACACAGGTGGCATCGTAGGCCCCATGCTGGCCAGGCAGTCCAGACTCCTCAGCCTTACCTACAGGGGGAATGGTACATGGGTGTCACTTAGTTCTTGGAATCAGGTGCATGTGTGTACCCCTTAGCCCCTACTCCAGACACTTGCCTTTTGTGGCCCTGACTCCCCTGCCTTGTGGCTCTCATGCATGCTCAGTGTGTTTCCCTCAGCCGTGGAGGTGAGCCAGGGCCCTCCAGGCTAATGGAGCCCCTGCAGATGCTGAAACATCGTCATAGTCTCCTTGGTGGGCGGGATCCCATCCCCAAAAACCTGTGAGATGGCAGCAGTGAACTTTAGGCAGTCAGTCCACCTTTGGACAAGGTACCTGAGCCGGCCCTGGACTACTCCAGAATCAGCGCCCCCATGTGCCTCTCATGAAATGATGCCCAGGCCAGTTGCACTAGCCCGGAACATCACCAGCACAACACGGCTTGGCCAGGCCGCCCAATTTCCTGCAGCTCTGCCTTCAAAGGGAATGTAGGACAGGGCTTAGAATGAGGCAGATGCCAGGGACACCGAATAGCCGGCTCAGGTGACCAGCCTCTCCCTACATCTGCCCTTTTCCAGGTACGGGGGCTCCCCAGACCGAGGGGCCTGAGCTTTAGCAGGCCTCAGCACCTCAGCTGGCTTTGCCTGCAAGAGGTGCTCGGGGCTTGTGGGGTTCAGGGGAAACCCCAACCACCTGAATGGGCTCAGAGAAGGGAAAGTCCACAGCAAAAATTTCCTTCTGAGGCGACAGGTTTAAATTTGCAGCGCAGAGTCCCTTATCGGGCTGGCTGCCTGATTGGGTCACAAGCATGGCCACCACACAAGCCCTCGGGTGTTTCTCCAAGAACACCCAGATCATCCGTAGCAGCGCTGCCCTGACAAAGCAGTCCAGACCCCGTCCAGGCTTCCCAACAGCAGGAATATGCACCCCGTGTAGGCAGGAGCCTGGGGCGAGGCACATGCCAGACATCCACCACGGCCCCCAATCCATGAAATGACCCAGCCCACACGGCCCTGTCCCAGGACTGTTGTTTGCATCCCCAGAGCTGAGTCTGCCCCCGCAGACACAGTCTGTAGCTTCTGAGCTGCCCTCACCCTGCATGGGGCACCCAGGGCACAGAAAACTCTGGCACCTCCAGGGCCAACACAATGGCTTCACGGTGTGGAAAATCCACCCGCCAAAACCTTGTCGGAGACTCCTTTGGATACAAGGGACCTACAGTGCTCAACGGGACCAGCTTGCTGGGTGGTTTCCATACTCCTCCAGAAATCGGTCAGTGTCTCCAGGTGTCCCTTATCGGAGAGTGGCGGACATCTCACTCACCTCCCCCCAGTCCCCCAGGAATCCCCCAGATTCCTCCATGTCAGGGCTCAGGAGGAACCTGTGCATTTGGAAATGTAGGTATCTGCAATGACACACATGCCTCCCGGCCACTGACCACGGGAACCAGTACCCCGGCCTCCCCAGACCCTTGCCCCAGTCTGGGTCCCTGGCTCCTCTGACGTGAGCGGCTCGCACATGCGCACCATGTACCCCCCGGGCCCAGGGACATCAGCCCCGGCCCTCCAGGCCTGGTGAGCTCCTGGCGGTATGCAAGCACCTACTGAGCCTTGTCCCATGTTCCCCGTGTCCCTGCCTGGGCTTGCACATGCGCAGCACACACCCCTCGTACGTCAAACAGGGCCCTTTAGGCCTGTAGAGTTTCTCCTGGTGCCAAAGCACTTGCACAGCCTGCCGGGTGGAGGAGTCCCACACCAGAAAATCTTCTGAGGCATCTTTAAACTGGGGGCAGTCATTCCACTTTCGGCCTGGCTGCCTGGCCCGTTCCTGGCCTCTCCAGCATCCATGCTCCCAGGTGTCCCCTGGTGGAGGATGCCTGAGCCAGCAGGGCCCTGCAGGGGTCGCCAGGACCCCACCTGAGGCTGGCAAGGCAACCAGTTTCCTCCAGCTCCTCCTTCCGGGGAATGTGGTATATGGCTTGGAATGTGGCAGATGCAAGGGACCTTAATTAAATATCCTGTTCCGCTGACAGAGCCTCGAACTTGAGCTGCCTTTTTCAGTTACTTATATGGTCATATACACACACATGCATCTCACACACACGCAGGTATGTGTGCTGGGCCATAAAATATACAGTATTTCTTACTGTGGAAGGATCCAACATGCTCGAAAGCCACTGCCCTTAAATCACAGTAAATTGATCCACGAAAGAGTCTGTGCAATCAGCTGAAAAGGCCGATACAATGAAAACCACCCTTTCTTTTCTGTGCATACCGGGTGATAGCTTCTCAAGGCCAAATTGTAATCACTCTGTGATAGACTCATATTTTGTTGCCTTGTCTTTTCAGGTTTGCAGCCAGCAGGAATCTTTATTTAGTGCTTCCTCCACTTGTTGTAACTGCCTGCAAGACTAGGGATCTATGGTGGCTTCCCAAAGATTTATAGCTTTGCCGTCAACTCAGAAGTTGTCCCATTTTTCAAATCTTTATTCTGCTTACCCCACTTAGATCAACCAACCCCCTTCACCAATACCATGAGGAATGTGTTGCCTGCCTGTTCTTCTATTCTCAGACTAACAGAGCAGGATGAATCTAGAGACAAACGAAATCTCATACTGTAGCTTTCAAGGAGGGAGGTTAACAGAATATTGAGAAGGGAATTTTATATATAGGCAAGCTAAGATTGGAATGGATTTATTTAAGCTAAAGAGTGAGTTTTAATACCAGAAGTACACTGGTGTTTCAACAAAATTTGGTTTTCTTTCTGCTAAAAGGACAAGTTTTCTTGGGTTATTGGTCTGCTCTAAATAAGAAATTGTAAATGATTTTTACTTACCTTTAGGGGATCTACCTGTAAAACAAAGATTCTATGTTTTGTCTTCATCAGGTCTTTCATTATTCACATATACTGCGCCTTCTGGGTACTTAGAGAGCTAAGTTTTGTTTACAACCATGTGACCCTTTGTATTTGCCTCCAAAATCTTTTCTTGTCTCTTGGTCAAGTAGATAATTAAATATTGTTTCATAATGATCTATAATCCTATTTGATCAAGTGTCCAAAACCTTTTGTTTTTGACAAACTTTCCACAATCAAATTCTAAATAAATTCTTTTTGACCTAAAAGTAAACAAGAATTCTCAGAGGGTTCCTGGAACTTCTCAAAAGATTTGTTCCCTCTCTTTATAAAAAAGGAGATCTTACACTAATTAGCATTATTTGATATGTCGAATTACGTGGGAAGCATTGTCTAAAATTGCCAAAGAAAAAAGTGATACTAAACCTTAATGATGTATTTGTACAAGTGTATTTATAAGTGTCCTAGAAATGTATATAAAAGTCCTAAAATTTGGATATGTCCTGGTATAATGTTTTCAGTCACAATTTTAGTTATTATCTTAAAATGTTTTGTGTCACAGAAATAACCAAATTTCCTTGTCAATTACATCATAATGAATTCTCATTAGATCTCTAACCATTGCTATTTTTAAGTCTTTTGAAGGTCGTTATCCTTTTAAGTGCTTCATCTTCAAAGAATCTCATGGGAAAGACTTTGATAAATACGGTAAAACACAGATTTTGATAAAATTAAGATCATAGCACTGAACTTAGTTATGAACATATAACTAGGAACTTCTAAAACACTAATGGATAAATAATTGATTTAATGCTTTTATTTTCCAGATTGAGAGGATCCCTGTTTCTCTTCTCCCTTAAACCATTTATAACCTACATCAGTTTGGTAAATTGTATCTTACGACAAAGTTTGAAACATTTATCTTTTTCTCCCTACCAGATCCCACCAGAATTCTGAAACTTTTTCTTAATGTTTATTTATTCTGAGAGAGAGAGAGAGCGTGAGCACAAGCAGGGGAGGGGCAGAGAGAGAGGAGGACAGAGAATCCCAAGCAGGCTCCACACTGTCAGCGCAGAGCCTGACATGGGGCTTGATCCCACAAACCATGAAATCATGACCTGAACAGAAATCTAGTGTCAGATACTTAACCAACTGAGCCACCCAGACGTCCCAGAATTCTGAAACTCTTATTAAATATCTTATTATTCATGACAATGTATATATTAGCTTAAGTTCAATAAGAATCTATACTTCTTGTAACAGGATACCCAATACACCCAACCCCTGCTTCTTTGATCCACAGTTGATAAAAGGAGATATATTTCGACATTATGAAGGCTTCTATTGCTTCTTAATTGCTTCTATTCAAAATAACCATGCTTTAGGGGTGCCTGGGTGGCTCAGTCAGTTGAGCATCCGCTCTTGATTTGCGCTCAGGTTATGATCCCAGGGTCATGGGATCCAGCCCCACGTTAGGCTCCATGCTGACAGTGCAGAACCTGCTTAGGATTCTCTCTCTCCCTCTCTCTCTGCCCCTCCCCTGATCATGTTTATTGATAAACTGATGTGAGTTTTCTTTTTATTTCCTTAGATCTACTCTATTTCACTTTAGATATTTAACTCAATATTCTTAACAATTTACTAGTTATCTATATTAATATGCACGATGTCCATAAGATTTTCAGACATTATAATTGGTAATTGCTCTCTTATGCTCATCACCTCGGTAAGAAAGGTCCACTTTAATAGGCTGGTGGTTTTGGAATCCAGAACTTCTACAACTACCAAGATTATGGCCACTCAGTGGGTTGATTCATCTGACCTCCAGGTGGTTAATAAAGTTCCCAGATGAGGAAACAACCTAAACCATTTCCTGACTGCTATTTTGTTACTCAAATGTGGCCTAACCCTAATGACAGTGACCCCTTAAAGCAAATATCAAAGACTTAAAATATCCTCTGATGTGGGACATGATTTGCTAGGACTGTTCCATCTCAATGACATGGGACTAAGCAAATCTACTTTCACCCATTACAGTGGCTGCCTAAGAGAGATTTCAGGAATGGGTTCCCTCCACCCTTAAGTCTATGCAGGTGGTGCTGAATGGGCATTAGCTCCACAGCTGGGGGGCCCCAGCTTCCCAAGTCTTCCTAAAAGAATGTTACTGTGCACACACTCTGCGGAGCAGCTCAGGGTTGCCTTGGATCTAGAAGACGGCAAGGGTCTAGAGAGGTCAGGTCACAGAAGCAAGTTCTTGGGGAACAAGGTCTATGCCTGACTGCAAGCTGCAGGGAACACAAATGTGCATATTCCCCTTGAAGGCGGGGCTGGAGGATGCCTTACTTCTAGCCACTGGCTGGCTGTGGAACCCTCCAATAAGAGACTCAATCAGCAGCAAGTCTAACTGGTGAATGACTGTTGCCAATTTTTAGGTGCTGCCTGAAGAGTGACTTTTAGCAGGGCTGGGCTCCCTCCACCTGGAGGCTAGGCAGGTGGTTGCGGCCAGGCCCTACCTCCCCAGACCTTCAGGACACTGATGAACCAAGACTTGCTGAAGGGGTGTTTATTGTGCATATGTATGCAGTGTAGACAGGATTGCCCAGGATCTGGAGTAGAGCAAGGGTGTGGAGAGGCCCGGCATGGGATCCAGCTTTGGTGGACAAAACCTATGCCTAAATCACAAACTATGCAGACGTTTGTATTCTCCACATTGCAAACACACGCGCGCGCGCGCGCACACACACACACACACACACACACACACACACAGCTGGAAAATACTAGCCTGCTTTTCTGGGGCAGAGCAAGGGCAGCTGAAATTTTCAATAAAAGACTCCTTGGGAGCCCCAGACTGCCATAGAAACCCTAGACCTGATAGGGCAGCATGCCCAAATGGGGACTGACTGCTGCCAATTTGAAACACGGGCTCTTGGGGGGGAGGGATTTTTCCGGGAGGAGGTGGGCTCACTCCCCTCTCAAGTCTCTACTCCTGGCTGAATGTTTTGTGCTTGTTGTTATTTTGGTTTTTGTTAGCAGCCGTCCTAATGGGCTATGGTAATATCTCATTGTAATGTTGAGTTGCATTTCTCTAGTGATCTGTGATGATGAGCATCTTCTCATATGCTTGGTGGCCTTTTGTGTATCTTGTTTGGAGACGTGTCTATTCTAGTCCTTTGTCCATGCTTATTTGGGTTTTTGTGGTTGTCATTACATTGTAGTTCTTTGCATATTCTGGATAGTAACCCCTTATCAGACACATAATTTGCAAATATTTGTCCCCCCCAAAGGGTGTCTTTTCACCCTGCTTATGGTTTCCTTTGATGTGCCAAAGTTTGAATAAATCCACTTATGTATATTTCCTTTAGTTGCAGTGGTTTTGGTGTCATATGCAGGAAGTCAGTGACAAATCCAAAGTCATGAAGATTTCCCCCTGTGTTTTCGTTCAGTTTGATAATATAGGTCTTACGCTTAGGTCTTTAATGCATTTACAGTTAGTTTTTGTATATGGTGAAGGATCCAGTTTCATTCTCTTGCATTGTAGATATCCATTTTTCCCAGCTCCAGGAGTCTGGCATTTTTGAGGATGAGGGAGGAAGCCAGTGTGCCCGGGATTTGGCAAAAGGGGTGAGTGGTGGAAGGGGAGATTGGAGATGCAGGCAAAGCCAGGATCATAAAAAATCTCTGTAACACCTGCAGGGAGTCTCCATTTCATACTTGGGGAAGCCACTGGAGAGTGATATAAACAGAATCACATGTTTGAATGATCACTGTTTTCCTCAAAAAGTTAAACATAGAGTGGTCATACGACTGAGCAATTCCACTGCTAGGCAGATATCCTGGATAACTGAAAATAGGCACATTCATACAAAAACTTGTACATAAGTATTGATGGCAGTACTACAATGCAAAATGGGTCAATAACCCAAATGGCCATATTTTGATGAATAGATACATCACATATTGTTCATCCAGAAATGAAATATGTATTGTTCAGTGAAGAAGTGGAATGAGCTACTGTTCCATGCTCCAACATATATGAACCTTGAAAACAGATGTTAATTGAAAGAAGCCAGCCACAAAAGACCACATACTATATGACTCCTTTTTATGAAATCTCCAGAATAGGCAAATCTATGGAGACAGAAAGTAGATCAGTGGTTGAGAGAGGGCGCAGGGAGAGGAAAATACAACTAACTGCTAATAGGGAGGGGATTTTTTTTCAGGATGACGGAGACGTTCTGGAATTAGGTAGTGGTGATGATTGTACAGCATTGTGAATATGCTGGAAACCACTGAACTGCACATTTTTAAATGGTGGATTTTGTTATGTGAGGTATATTTCAATGGGAAAAGATGCCATTAGATATATAGTTGAAAATTCACGGTGGGCGCTGAGTAGCAAATGGATTGTGTTGGGCAGGAACAGTGGAGGCCGTTAGGCAAAGGACCTGAAGGCAGGAAGTCTGACCAAATTCACACACTGACAACCAGTTAGATGTTTGATTCCAAATCCCATGTTCTTACCTCTATGCTGTATAGGTTGACATAAGGAAAGGGCCTTGAATTAAGCCACTTAGGTGCCCTTTCATGCCATCTATCTCCAGAAGTACTCACACCATGTTTCCTGAGGCCATTTCTCTGTTGAGCCTTCAAGCACTAGAGCTGCTGTTTGGATGTAATTGTGACAGACTGAGGAAATCTCCTTTCCTTCTTCATATCAGAACGATCAGCATGAAGATCTACTGACCAGAGATGAGATAGATCAGGGGCAGTAAAGAGTTCTGGCACCATAAGTTGGGATTCTTCTTAGGAGAAGAACTTTCTTGCACCCTCATGGCAAGAAAAGTGTTTCAGTTTTACAGAAGGATTGCAGAGGACTTCTTTCTTGGAATAATGGGAATTTTGTTCTCCTGGATTTGTTCAAGGATCTTGACCTGAATGTTAAAAAAAAAAAATTATCTAGGGTGGCACACTTCAGGGATTTTTATTCATAAAGTGCTATTTTAATGTCCTTTTCTTTAATGGGAGCAAAATATTTTGTTACGGGCGGAGGACAGAGAATATCCAATAAAAATGGGATACATGAGAATCTCATGGTAGATGTGCTGAGTGCTAGAGTATGGAAAAAACAACTTGGTTTCCAAGGTTGGTTTTTTTTTTTCCCCCTGCAAGGGAACTCAAGTTTAGAATAGAATAGAATAATGGAGAAAACATTGTAATAGTGTGCTCTTGTAATCTTTCCCAGTATCCAGGCTGCAAAAAAACAAAGATGAGGACCAGAAAGAGGCCTGGTCAGCCTCCTCACGTAGAGGTCCCATGCACCAGGCACAGGCCATCATCCTTAACACCATGTCCTCACCTTTTCTAGTTTTCAAAATGTTATTGCCCACTGGCCCCAAAGGCAAACAACTTGCATTATATGCTATGCCCCTTCTTTTCCCCCACCAAAGTCGATATGCAGTCCACCCATGTCAGGAAACTAGTGCCCCTACAGGTGCCCACAGTGACAGAAGAAACTATTGAACAAGGAGAAACCTGGGAATCGAATATAATACTCAGAGCCAGGCATGGCTGAATTCACTCCATCATACTTAACTTTTAAATTTCTTTTTAATCAATTAGAGTTTTGCCTCAATAATGGGTGTGTGTGCTTGTACATCCATGTGTCTGTGTGTGTGTGTCCAGTCCATCCTGTGCATTCACAATACTGCATGAGGGAATTCTTGGCAAGTCCCAAGTGCTATGCAAACTAACAAATTCTATTATGATTATCCCAATCTTACAAATCCAATGTCAGCTTGAGAATTACTTCTCAGGTCAATAATACCTTTAAGAAAGTCATCCTTGCCTTCCATTATTCTAAGACATAGGAGACCATTCAATTCTTATTTTCTCAAATGTGAAAAACAAACTCATTTGCAAAGATTTCCAGTGTGAAATTGTTTCCAGGATTATATGTGTCACTCCCTAGACACCAAGGAGAGATTCCCTTTAAATAGTTTTATGCCCTACTCATGAAGCATTTTCATTACTTGGGCCACTAAGCCCAACTGGATACCTCTGCCAGAATTTGAGAAGGGTATGAGCCCTGGGATAGGCGTGCAGGGTGGGGATACTGGCTTCTACCCAGTCACGGCTAGCACGATGACCTCTAAATTCCTCTCAAGCAACAGTTCTCCACATGACCTCCTTGCTCCTTCCCTGTTCCTTTGTATAGGCAATTTCCCCAGTCATCCAGAGGCCAATGTGGAAGCCATTTTCAGTCCTCAGGTCTTATACCCCCTCTATAGGATCAGACGTCAAATGCTTCAGTCATTCCCGAGAACATCTTTTGTATTAGTTCTTTCTGTCATGACCCTAGTTCTCCACTGGCATCTTCTGGCCTGACAGCTTTAATCTAAATGCTCAGGGGACGCCTGGGTGGCGCAGTCGGTTAAGCGTCCGACTTCAGCCAGGTCACGATCTCGCGGTCTGTGAGTTCGAGCCCCGCGTCAGGCTCTGGGCTGATGGCTCAGAGCCTGGAGCCTGTTTCCGATTCTGTGTCTCCCTCTCTCTCTGCCCCTCCCCCGTTCATGCTCTGTCTCTCTCTGTCCCAAAAATAAATAAACGTTAAAAAAAAATGCTCAAAGTGGAAGACTTCTCAAAACCTGCTGCTCACCTCAGTTCCCAGTTTTGTCTTCTGCTGCATCCACACACTGTCACCTTCTGCCCAACCACACATGTCCTCCCATGGGTGTGCTCTGTACTACTTTCCTGTTATGACTGTACAAGTTACCAAAACTTAGGAACCTAAACGGTACAAATTGATTATCTCCCAGTTCTAGAGGTCAAGAAGCCTGATGGGGTCTTACCGGACTAAAATCAAGGTGTCTCCAGGGCTGAGTTCCTTCCGGAGGCTCTAAGGGAGAATTGCCTCGACTTTTCCAGGTCCCATAGGCTGGAAGGCCCTCTCTTTGGCTCACAACCCCTCCTCCATCTCAAAGCCAGCAATGCTGCACCAATCCTTCTCATGCCTGGTCTCCCTTTTCCATGTTCAGGGACTGTTGTGATTCCATTGGGCACACCTGGATAATTCAGACTTGTCTCACTATTTTTTTTAAAGTTTATTTATTTGTTTTTAGAGAGAGAGAGCGTGCGCACATGTGGCAGAGAGAGGTAGGGACAGAGAGAATCTCAAGAAAGCTCTGCACCATCAGCACCACCAGCACGGAGCCTGATGCTGGGCTCAAACCCACAAACTGCGAGATCACGACCTGAGCTGAAATAAAGAGTAGGAAGCTTATCCGACTGAGCCACCCAGGGTGTCCCTATTTTAATGTCAGATGGCAAGTAACCTTAATTCCCCTTTCCATGTAGACTAACTTATTCACAAGTTCTGGGAATTGGACAGAGATGTCTTCCGGGGAATGTTATTCTGCCTCCCACATGCTCTATCCCATCCTCTGTCCCCCACATTATCAGAACTGCTTTTAATTATCTATGCCTCATTTCCCAATTTTTCCAGCAACAATCAATTGAAGATGGTATCAAAAAACCTCATGTTTAAGTGAAATAAGACTACAAACTGCACCAACATCATTAAAATGCAAATCCTTAGACCTCATTAGACCTGATGAATCAGAAACTGTGGGGTTGAGGCTCAGCAATCTGATTTAATGTCCTCCAGGTGATTCTGAGGCATGCCAAAGTTTGAGAACTACCCCTACCAAAGTTTAAGCCCATTTTAACAAATTAACAGTCTGCTTGTCTGCGGTGTCAAATGCGGTGTCTCTTGGCCTCCAAATATGGGACCATGTTAAGGTGGAAGCCAGTGGCTTGGGAGGTGAATGAATTCACCTGAGCCAAACTAAGGAGATACGAGTTTATGGAATACACCGCAGGGGGGCGTCGCAGGATAGTAGCGAAGAAGCAATCTGCAAGGAGGCATTGGTAGGAAGCTGCTTTTAAGGAGGGAAAGTGAGGAGGTATGATGACATATGGAATTTTCCCTTCTTTGGTAAGTGTGCATAGTTGTAAGTAACCCATTGGTCAGTTAAAGCCTATGGATATTTCGGGGTGGGTTGCCTCATGGGCCGGTTTGTATTCAGCCAGGTGGTCACCATGGCCTTTTCTGCATTCCATTGCTCAAGTCTGTTTGCCCAAAAGCGACCTCTACATTGGCCACCTATGCTAGTAAGGTCTAGAATAGCCCTGGCTATAGATGCTCATTCCAAGCCGATCTCCCTTGCTCAGTCTGTTTCCCCCGCAATTTACAGCGTTGTTAAAAGCTCAGCGATGCACATATTTGGCACCAGTGCCCTTACAGGAACTCCCTTAGGACATTAGGATAAGATGCGCATCTGAAAGTAAAGTTTATTCATTAAACACACCAAGTAGGCGGTAGCACCTACTGATAGATGACATCAGAACGACAGCCTAAGAAGGCTGTTTCTCAAAAGGAGGGTTACATTTTGCATACCGTGCTTTCGGGGGAGTACAGGGTGAGCCGGCACCTCTCAATACATACTTGTTACTCTTCTGAATTTTCAGGTCATTACATTAGTAGTGGGATCCTGCATTTTGGTGCAGAAAAAGTACCGCCAAGTGCCAATTTTCTCCAAATTAAACCTCAATGACACAAGTAAAGTGGTTAAACTAAGGGAGGGCGAGGCGGGAGATGCAGCAGGTAACCTGGCTGGGACTACTTTCTTTTGCCAAGGTCGGGCTGTACTCTTTCCTTCCCTCACTCCCTCTAAGCTCCTGGGGCCTCCTCTTGGGGTTTTCTTTTCCCGGGCCTCCTCTTCCTCGGGTCCCTCGGTCAGACGGCTCGGCCCTTCAACATCAGAAGTGGCCACCGCGCCGGCTCGGAGAGAAGGCGAACACACAGCCCGGGACGCGCGCGCTCTCAGAGGCGGCGGAGAAGCCGGGACCCAGGAAGGCTGCCCCCACGCGGCGCTCGGAAGCAAACCCGCCGCCGAGGCCCCGCCGCCGAGGCCCCGCCGCCGAGGCCCCGCCGCCGAGGCCCCGACACCGCCTCCACCCGGACTCACACCCGCGGCCACGCCCCCTGCTGCCGCGCGTAGATAAACGCTGGGCTACTGCGGCGCTGCCGCAGGCGTGCGGCGTGCAACTCGCAACCAATGAGGTGCCAGGAACCAAAAGCAGTGACCAATGAGACGCTGGGAGGGCCCAGGTGGCCGACCAATCGCGACGCTGCGCACCCGGATGTGCTTGCCAGTTCTGAAGCCCATCTGTGGGCAAGTGTGAGGCGCTCCGCACGTGGGGTTGGGGCTGGCAGCCGGCAGGAGGGCTGAGCGTGTGTTTGGTTCAGTGTGTCGTGCGTGGGGGTGGTGTGTAAGCGTCGTCTCCTTGGGGTTTGAGCGGGGGAGAAATCAATGTGGTCATTAGTCGTGGAAAGAATTCCACCGAGGGTGCCGGGACCAGCGTGCGTGGAAGCCCATCCGATGGTACCTCACAGGGACTAGAGAGACGAGCCTGGTCGGACAGTGAGAATATGAACCTCTTACCTAAGAGCTCCAAGGAGTTTGGCTCCGTGGACTATTGGGAGAAGTTCTTCCAGCAGCGAGGCAAGAAAGCTTTCGAGTGGTACGGAACCTACCTGGAACTGTGCGGCGTGCTGCACAAATACATCAAACCCAGGGAAAAGGTACGCGCGGCCTGGCGGTCCTGAGTGTGTGCTCGGGAACGTGGCAGATGATAACTTTACTCCTGGTGGATAGAGACAGGCGTGAGGGCCCTAATTGGGCCCATGTTTTGAGGCTTCTCCGCGTCATTCCGGCCCAAAGTAGGCAATTTAAAAATGTTCTTGTAAAGGCTTTCGGATAACAGACATGCAGCGCCCAGCTCACCGCTGAACTAATAGCCTCATTGGGACAGTGACTTCGTTAGTTGGGCAACCTAGGTATGGCCTCCTAGAGAGACCTTGTGCTTTTCTGTCACCGTCCATCCGTGTAGAGCAGACAGTACCTGTGGCTTTACTGACACAGGAATCTGTTAGCCAAATCGTTGTTGTGGGCACACTGAATTTCAGGCACTGTGCTCAGCCCATAAGCAACAAGAGCAGCAAGGCGTAAACCTGGGGCACGTTCCGGAAGTGACAAGTGGTAAATGCAACGACGGGGTGGATAGAAATGGAATTGTACTGGAGGTAGGAAAAAAGGAAGGGAGCAAACTAACCTTCGTGGAGGATGTGCCAGACATGCTGGGTGCTGCGTGTGTGTGTGTGTGTGTGTGTGTGTCTGTTCAGGAGTTGAATTCTCATACTAAATTCTGTCAGGTTCATTCATTGTAGGACATGGGAACTGAGGCTCTGAGATCCAGTTTCTTGCCCAAGGTCATACATGTAGTATGGTCACATGGGTGTTTAAACTCAGGCCCATCTTGTCCCAGCGTATGCACTTCTCACCAAACTTTTCCAGAGATGGTGACATTGGGACACAGTTTTGAAGGATCAGTGGGCTTCAAGAGGCTGATCACCGTGGCCCTTCACCGAGGTCAGCAGTACGAAGGCATGGACAGCATCCAGGCCGAGCTGTCAGCCAGAGTCCTGGAGCTGGCCCCTGCCGGGATGCCCACCCAGCAGCAGGTAACAGAGCTTCGGCAGCAGCATACACGGATCTCTAGACAAGTCGTATTAGCAGCCAGGAAGGCGGAGGGTGTCTTGGAAGGAGCTAGGACCAGTGTCTGTGCCCCTGTCTATTCCTGGAGGGCATGTCAACAGCTGCGAGCTAAGTGGGCAGAGCTTATGTTCTCTTGCCCCGGGCAGTGAGAGGAAGGTGAGCGGTGGCTTTTCTTGAGACCATTGAGACCCAGGGTAGCATCTGTGTGTGGGGGGCCTCGAGACTCCTCATAGATGGCATGGAGGAAATGCTGTCCACCTTGCAGGCTCCAGCTCTTTCTACTGTGGATTGTACAGACTGTGTTTCTCTTTTCCCTCTTTGTGTAGGCCTTGACCACTCCTTGACCATTTTGCTTTTTAGAATCATCGAGTGTAGAATGGAAAAGAGCCAAAACAGCTCAGGTTCTTTTTTAGGACATTACCATTGCTGGCCTGGTATTTTACTGGTAAGGAAACTGAAAGTTTTTGCCAAAAGAGTGATGTGTTGTCCATTGACACTGTCTGTCTTGTTCCATCCTGCTCAGAAGGGTAGTTGACAGGTGACTTTTTTGTAGGCACTTTATAGTAAGGAATTTATCCTTCCTGATAGGAAAGCCAAGGTGCCTGGAGGCTCTTTGCAGTAGTGACAGATCTGAAAAAAATGAACCTAGACCCCTGGTTCTCGCCTGTGCTTCTGCTCACTAGGCTGACTTGTGTTTACAGATGAATGTGTGTTTGATTCTTCCTGGCAGACTTTGCTGAGACTTTGCTGTTGGTCCATCAGAGATGCAGATCCTGTAGGGAAGTTCATTTGTGACCTTCTCTCCAGGACCTGCATCTCTGCGATATAAGGGGTCCCTGGTGATTGGTAAATACTCTTGAAAGTCTTTACAAAGAAATGGATGTGAGGGATGCCTGGCTGGCTCAGTGGAATGTGCGGCTCGTGATACCAGGTTTGTGGTTGAAGCCCTACTTTGGGTGTAGGGATTAGTTAAAAATAAGGTCTTTAAAAAAAAGAAATAGATGTGAAGATTGGGAAGGGAAATGGAAAAGTCTATGGGGAAAATGTATTTTTCTCCTATTTTTTTCTCCTGTTTAGAAAAATGAGAAAAAAGATGAGAATAATTGGGGGGAGAAATCTGTCCACACTTGGAATGGTTGCTTTCCCTCTGGATATGTTATTTTTTTCCCTGTTCAGATTCCTTCTTCATAGTTATAGTCCTCTCCTGCGTATTACCTCTAGCTTTTAAGGAAAGTCCTTTTAGGAATTGAGAAATTCATGTTTTTCTTAGGGAGAACCAGTTGCATTTCACTAATGGTTTGGGGGATCTTTATACGTTCACCTCGTTTTCAGAAAAAGTGAATTAAACGTTTTGTGATCTATGGAACGGCCCCAGGAGGTTCTTTAATAGAATGGCAAATCTTTGACGTTTTTGCTGGCCAGAACCCTGGTATCGGGACCCTCAGTTAGAAAAGGATTATAGCTTCTCATATGCCACTGCCTCTGACAGTAGGGGCATGTAAGGTTACAGAAGTCATCAGCGTCAACTGTCTTGTGGTCTGAGAACAGTGAGTACAGACCAGCAAAGGCACATACATTCTTATCTTTCTTCTTTCCAACCATCTTCTAAGTTCATAAGTGTCCAGTTACTTTCCCCTCAAATTGTAATCTGGAAAAGGCTGCATGTGTTGATGTCTAAATTTTTTTTGTTCGTTTATTTAAAAAGGCGATGAAATATATTCAATGAGATAGGTGAAGTACACGGATTTTAAGTATTTCAGTTTGGTGAGTGTTTGCATATGTATCTACTCCTGTAACTTTCCCCTCAAATTGTAATCTGGAAAAGGCTGCATGTGTTGATGTCTAAATTTTTTTTGTTCGTTTATTTAAAAAGGCGATGAAATATATTCAATGAGATAGGTGAAGTACACGGATTTTAAGTATTTCAGTTTGGTGAGTGTTTGCATATGTATCTACTCCTGTAACCAGGTAGAACACTTAAGAATCATGACTCCAGAAATACCTTTGCACTAGGAGAATTTCTGGCTTTCGGTAATGCATTATTTGAGCACCCGATGCAATTCTTTCTTGAATTTTTACTTAAACAACAACAAAAAAAACCTTATTGTGGGTAGTATAATCATAGCTGTACTACTAGTAACAGGTTTGGATCTAACCACAGTAGCAAAAATGTTCATGTTCCTGTCTAGATTGTCACTGTCTTTACCAAGAGTCCTGACTATGTCTTGTTGAAACACCCTGTCTCGGTATTGTATGTCCCTAGAGTGTCAGTTCTTATGTTTAATCCTCAGACGTTAATCTATGTTTAACGTTTCCTTTTAGTGATTCTTTCTTGTTTCTTGTCTACTTCTATCCCCCTGTGTTTTCTGTGGTTTCTCTGTACTTAGGACTAGGATGTGGGCCTTTGTTTTCCTGTGATTTCTGGAACTTGGATTTATTGCCCTCACTTGGTTGATGTGTCTGAGAGGGCAGTTGTGGCCTTTGAGTTGAAAGCTGGGCAGAGGGCATTGCATCTACACTGCCTTGTGATCATGAGCAAGATGTTGGCTGTTGTCCCTCTCAATTCCTAGGGGGAGTCTAATGCTCATGGTGGGGACTCTTGGTATGATGTCAGCTGAGTGCCTTGGGACTTTAAGGGTCCCCAAAGAACCATGTACTGGTTCCTCTTCTGGATCTAGTAAAGGAAGGATTGTGAGGCCAGGGTTGAGTTTTCAGATGTAGATGTCAGATTGGCTCCTGCGTTTTTGGGATGAGATGGAGAAGCTAGGCCTTTAAATCTTGTATCCTCTGGGCAGAGCCAGTGATCCGACTCCCCCTGCCCTCTTTACTCTCCCCGAGGCTGGTACAAAACTGTTCATGAGAAGATAGTAAAATGATGCTTTCTTCCTTTATTGCAGAGACCCCACTGGCATTGTTGGTGGTAGGCCTGGGCGGGGGCAGCCTCCCCCTGTTTGTCCACGATCATTTCCCGAAGTCCTGCATTGATGCTGTGGAGATCGACCCCTCCATGTTGGAAGTGGCCACCCAGTGGTTTGGCTTCTCCCAGAGCGACCGGATGAAGGTCCACATTGCAGATGGCCTGGACTATATTACCGGCCTGGCAGGAAGAGAAGGTACTGCAATTGGAGAATTCGGAGGGATGTTGAGGGAAGAGTAATCCAAGCTTGGCAGACCTGCAAGGGCTTCTAGAATTCCTCTGTAAGAGAGCAGCGTTAGGATCGTCCCAGTCTTTCGCCTGTTCATTTCTTCATTCATTGGTTGACATATTGATTCAGTAAATATAGAGTGCTAGCCATATGCTCAATACTGTGCTAGAAGAACTCACTTCTGGGGTGCCTGGGTGGCTCAGTTGGTTAAGCGTCTGACTCTTGATTTCGGCTCAGGTCATGATGTCATGGTTGTGAGATCGAGCCCGACATTGAGCTCTACGCCAGGTGTGGAGCTTACTTAAGATTCTCTATCTCCCTCTCTCCCTCCCCTACTCTCTCTCTCTCTCTCTCTCTCTCTCTCTCTCTCTCTCTCGCCCAAATAAATAAATAAATAATAAAAACAACAACAATGAAAAACCCCACACCGTTTCTGCCCTTGTGGCACTAACACATCAGTGGGCTTCTCTCCTGATTCTCTTCTGACCCTGCGTCCTTGCCACTTCCTCACCTTCCCATGGAACCTAACGTCTGTAGTCAGGTGAGCAGAAGGGGAAAAGGATTTGGGGTGTGTGTCAGGAGGTGTTTTGTAAATCTTTCAGCTGGAGGTGAAGCCAGAGAGAGCATTCGTGTAGCCTGGTGACTAAACCTGCGGGGCGCTGGGCAGTGGCTGCAGACGGGTGTTTGGTGGTTGTAACCAGCGGGTAGGGCTGCTCCGGGCAGCGCATGAGTAGAGCCTGAAGATGCTGCTAAACATCCTACAGCGCCTGGGACGGCCACCCATGACAAAGAATCGTCTGGCCCCAGATGGCAGTCGTGCTGAGGATGTGAAACCCTGATATAGATGCCACTCGGTGGGGATTCTGATGGAGTGAAGGCTCCATTTTGCTCTAATGATTCGTATCCCAGACAGAGGACAAAAGGCATGTTAATGTCCTGCAGTGGCTCCTCCGGTCCTTCTGCCACTTTACATGTAGGCTCCCGTGACTGGTGCTTTCCTGAGTGTGTGTCCCTCAGGGAGAAGTCAGTGAGGCTGGTCCAGGCTTAAGGGAACCTGGGGAGCTTAGGCCACCCGCCCTTCCTGGTCTGCCCGTTCCATACCTGATACTCTGGCTCTCGCTGGATTAGAGTAGCTCCCAGGAGGGTGTGGCAAATCAGGATGCCGGGGGTGAGTCCTTTGGTGCTGGGTGGACAGATGGTGCGTTCACGGTCATTGCAAACTGAACCGAACTATATCAGAGTTTCACAGTTTACCTGAGTCTGGGGCCAGTGTGGGGGCCCAGGCCCAACCTAGCCAATACATGGGAAACACTTAAAACCGTGCTAGGCTCCTGGCAGGCACTTCGTGCGTGATGTGTTGCCATTGTGACTGCCTGTCGGTCAGTGTTGAACAGCCTGGTGATCATGTCTAACAGCCACCTTCCAGATTGTTGGAGGGCTCAGTGCTACAAATGGGGGCAGTGGTGTCCTTGGACTTTGATGAGCCAACATGTTCTGCTAAGAAACCAAAATGAGATCTGTGCTGTGGATACTAACAGGCTTGTAGGAGTCCTAAGTCAAGATTTATTAATTAATGAATAATCATTATCATAGTCTCAAAGTTTGCTAAAAGTCAGTAGCATTGCAGACTTACCCCTTGTAAAAGACATTCCCATCATACAAAGGAGTGCATCTGGTTCATAATCAGGTCTTTCTCACCCATTTAGCAAATCTATCTTTCCTGAGTCAGCTGTTGTTCAATTAACTAGAAAAGATATACCAACTTTAATTTGAGAACGTTTTCGTCCTGCAGACATTTGCTGGGTCAGTCCCTAAAGGCTAAGGCAGCTGCTTTGCCTAGATCAATGGTTCTCAACTCTGCCTGTATTTAGAATGACCTGGCAGTTTAAGAAAAATACCAGAAGCTTCCCATCTCCCCTCCCCGTCTGTTCCTTCCCTGTCCAGTGTTTTTGACTCAGTTTATTAGGAACGGAGCCCAGGTTTCTAAGTGTTTAGAACATTCCCAGTCTCTAATGTTCTGTTACGTCAAAATACCGGTACAAATGGACCCTTCATCAAGTAGTAATCAAGCTAGAGGACACCATTAATGTGTTTGGAAGTCTTTTGAAAGTGCCTCTTTTTTAATGTGTGTTTATTTTTGAGAGAGAGAGAGAGAAAGAGAGACAGGGTGCGAGCAGGGGAGGTGCAGAGAGAGAGGGAGACACAGAATCTGAAGCAGGCTCCAAGACGCAGGGCTTGAACCCACAAACCATGAGATCATGACCTGAGCCAAAGTCAGATGCTTAACTGAGCCATCCAGGCGCCCCTGGAAAGTGCTTTCCAATGTAGAAGAAGATGAGATGAATGCCCTGTCTCTCAGGTGGGGTGCTCACAGGAGAACCCTGACTGACAGCGACTCCCCTGACAGTGACATCAGTGCCCTTACAGGCGAACCACAGCCTCCACGTCATCCTAACTGAGCCGCTGCGGCCCCCACAGGTCACAGGGGAGATGCGGTGTAAGCGTGTAAGTGGTGTCAGGCAGAGCCTTGTTTGCTTCTCTTTCCCAGTGCGGCCCCACTACAGCGTCATCATGTTTGACGTAGACAGTAAGGACCCAACACTGGGGATGAGTTGTCCGCCGCCGGCTTTTGTGGACCAGCCTTTCCTGCAGAAGGTCAAAAGCATCTTGACTCCTGAAGGTAGGAAGACAAAGGTTGGGGAGGGAGGAGGGGTGGGTCCTTTAAATTTGTTTTTCTTTTCAAATGAAAAATGCTCATGTCAGAAGTGTGTAGCTTGATGAATTTTCCTAAATTGAATACACCCACTCTTGGGCACCAAACACGGAACATTTCCAGAAGTCCAGAAAGTCCTCTTTCGTCCTTCCAGTAACTCATCCTCCTCTCAGGGATAACAACTATCCTAACTTAAGCCAGCACAGCTTAGTTTTGCCCATTTTTGGTTTTTGTATAAATGGAATCTTACAGAATATATTCTTTGATTTCTTTCATTAACATGATGTTCGTGAGAATCACCCATAGTGTCGTGTTTAAGTTGTACCTTATATTGCTGTGCAGTGTCATTGTGTGGCCGTACCACATTCATTTCTCCATTCTGCTATTGGTATTTGGATTGTTTCCTTTTGGGGGCTTTTAGAAGTAGTCCCTGCCCTGGTGTGAAGCCCAGATTCCTCTACCCCTGCCCCCAGGAGGAACCTGCACGTTTGGGAAGGTTTATGTTTGCCAGGAGCATGAGGCACGTGCCTCCCCGCCCCTCAGAGCCTGCACTGGCGACCTGGCCTCTCCAGACACTGGGCCTGGTCCAGGTCCACGTCCCTTCTGCCTTGGCTGTGGATGGCTGGGGCGCAGTGTGCACCCAGGTTGCTTACGGAAGGCAGTTTGGGCCCTCCAGGCCTGGGGAGTTTAGGGTGGTCTCAGACCACCTGCCAAGCCTGCAGCCCCGAGAGAGCCCACCAGCCACCACAAATCTTTCTCAGGGAGCTGCTCTCAACAGGCAGCAGTCAGTCTCCCATTGGACTGGCCGCCAATGGGGGCCGCTTGGGGCTTACCAGTAATCAGGTCTCCAGGGGTCTCTTGTTGAACACTGCCCCAGGCGGCGGTCCTGAAGTCTAGACGTCCTCTAGCTTTCCCTTTAGGCGAGTGTGCACACTGGAGTAGGCTGCATCTGGGATTTATCCACATACCTGTGGCCGGGACAGCCTGCTCCCCTGCCACCTCTCCAGACAGTTGCCCTCCTCCTGGCTTCTGGCTGCCCATGCACAGCCACCTGCTGAGCCTCGTGAGCACAGGGATCCCAGCCCAAAAAGGCCTTCTGAGACAGCAGCTGGAAATGGAGGGCAGACAGCCCAATTTGGGCTTGGCTGCCTGACGGCATTGCTGGCTTCTCCACCACCCAGTGGTGCCACATGTGTCCCACTATTCACAATAGCTAAGAGGTGAAGCAGCCCAAATATCCACCGATGGGCAAATGCATGAAGAAAATGTGCTATTTACATACAGTAGAATACTAATCATCCTTTAAAGTGAATGAAATCTTGACAGATGCTACAACATGGATAATGTTTGAGGATGTTGTGCTAAGTGAAATAAGCCAGTCACAAAAAGACAAGTACTATAGGATTCCACTTGAGTGGGGTATCTGAAGTAGTCAGATTCTTAGAAACAGAAAGTAGAACTGTCATTGCCAAGGTTTTGAGAGAGGGAAGTGGGAAGTTGTTCAGTGGCCATAGAGTTTTAGTTTTACATAGAGTTTTAGAGCTCTGTTGTAATGTGGCTATTGCTAACACTACTGAACTGTACACTTTAAAATGGTTAAGAGGGGGGCCCTGGGTGGCTCAGTCAACCAGTTAAGTGTCCAACTCTTGATTTCAGCTCAGGTCATGATTTCAGGGTTCATGGGATAGAACTCCATGTTGGGCTCTACACTGACTGCGCGGAGCCTGCTTAAGATTCACTGTTTCCCTCTCTCTCTGCCCATTCCCCTGCCCCAAATATAAAGAAACATAAAAAAGTGGTTAAGAGGGACAGCACCTGGCTGGCTCATTCAGTAGAGCATGTGACTCTTGATCTCAGGGTCATGAGCTTGAGCCCCATGTTGGGCGTAGAGCTTACTTAAAAAAACTTTTTTTAAAAATCAGGAAATTTGGGGCGCCTGGGTGGCGCAGTCGGTTAAGCGTCCGACTTCAGCCAGGTCACGATCTCGCGGTCCGTGAGTTCGAGCCCCGCGTCGGGCTCTGGGCTGATGGCTCGGAGCCTGGAGCCTGTTTCCGATTCTGTGTCTCACTCTCTCTCTGCCCCTCCCCTGTTCATGCTCTGTCTCTCTCTGTCCCAAAAATAAATAAACATTGAAAAAAAAATTAATTAAAAAAAAAAAAAGGTTTAAAAATCAGGAAATTAAATACACATATGCATACACACACGTACTAAACTTTCCTGCCTAAGAGCCTTTGTTCTTGCTGCTTTTTGCATGACTGATTCCTTCTCATATTTCTGGTTTCAGCCTAAATGTTACCCCCCCCCACCCCCACCCCCGGAAAAATCCCCCCTGACAGCCCTATCTTTTGAAATGGCCACTTGTTTGTTCTTTTCAAAACATTTATCACAACATATAATTTATTTCTGCCTTTCTTTCCTGCTATACTATAAAGTCTGAAGACAGCAGCTGTGCTTATATTTAAGGCACACAACTTAATTTAGTAAGAGATATACAATAAACGTCCAGTATACTTTTTGTGAGTGAACAAATGAGTCTGTATAAGCTGGGAATAATAACATGGGATTGCCGTGAGAATCAGATGCAGTAACGTATTGGCAGAGGGCCTGGCACATACCTCTAGTTTCTAGGGACAGACATTTTTATTTCCCAGATGACCTTTCAAGTCTGATCTAACTCCAGGCTTCTCAGGGATGGTACAGGACCCTGGGCAAGGCAAGTATGTGCATGTTAGTAAGCAGAACCCCTGTATTCTAGTCAGTAAGAGCAACCTTACCAAAAAGTAGGATTTTTCATGCCTGGGACAAACAGGTACAGAAGTAGTTGTTTGTTTTTTGCTCAGAACTCACGATATCCTTAGGGCCATCCACGCCTTATGGGAGAGGGTGGAATACTTAAAACAGGGGTTCTGAATCTGGGAACCCTTGAGGACCCATGAATAGAATTCAGAGGGTCTGTAGACTTCGATGGGGAAAAAATTATATCTTTATTTCCGCTAACCTCTAACAAATTTAGCATTTCCTTCAACTATAGACGGAGACCCCTCTCCACAAAAGTAAACCCTGTCAGTAGTACTAGCTGTACCTGTGATTTTATTACCAATTGGAACCACTAAGATTTTTGTATCACATTACAGTCATAGATATCTTGAAATATACTCATATGTGGAATTAAGGTACAAAACAGATGAACAAAAGAGAAGGCAAGCAAAAATGATATAAAAACAGAAGGAGACAAACCACAAGAGACTCTTAAATACAGAGAACAAACTGAAGGTTGTTGTCAGGGTGTTGGGTGGGGAGTTGCGCACTTGTTGGGAGGGCACTGGGTGTTATATGTAAGTGATGAATCACTAAATTCTGTTCCTGAAATCATTACTATGCTATATGTTAACTAACTTGGATTTAAGTTAAAAAATAATAAATTATTTAAAAAACAAAAATAGATATCTTGAAATATTGTTTATGCTCGTTACTAATTCAAAATCATGGTAGATGTTGAGTATGACACTAGATTTTGTGGTTTAAGGAGTTAATAAAGCACATACCTTAGTGTATCAGAAATTTCACTTTTAAAATATTTTATAGCATTATAAATTGCCTTGCTTTGCAATTCTGCGTAGTTTATTATTTAAAAAAAATTTTTTTTAATGTTTATTTATTTTTGGGAGAGAGAGCACAAGCAGGGGAGGGGCAGAGAGAGAGGGAGACACAGAATCCGAAGCAGGCTCCAGGCTCTGAGCTGTCAGCACAGAGCCTGATGCAGGGATCTAACTCACAAACTGTGAGGTCATGACCTGAGCTGAAGTCGGATGCTCAACCAACTGAGCCACCCAGGTGCCGCTGTGTATTTTATTTTGATGCATTTAGAAATGTTACTCTGATAAGAGGTCCCTAGACTTGACCAGATTGGCAAAGGTTCTTGGTGCACAATGCCTGTCACTTAACAGGAGCATTGTGAATGTTTCTTCGTGGTTGAGAGAATTTCTCCTATGTTTTTGTTACTGCTTTGAATCTATAATTATGCAAAGAATAAACCAGAAAGGCTTGCTTGGTCCTTAGCGAAAACCTGATTACATTCTTTTAGAAAAACGTTGTTAGAGATTTATTATTTCACTTTAACTTTTCATTCTCTGAAGGAAGTTTGAAATACATCTATTAAAGGTATTTGGATGATATAATTCCATTCCTTTTACATAACTGTTCATGTATACTTGTGACCATAGCATCTAAAATTTTTTTTTTTTTTACATTTTATTTATTTTTGATAGAGACAGAGCACAAGTCGGGGAGGGGCAGAGAGAGAGGGAGACACAGAATCCGAAGCAGGCTCCAGGCTCGAGCTGTCAGCACAGAGCCCGACGCAGGGCTCGAACTCACAAACCGCAAGATCATGACCTGAGCCGAAGTCGGACGTTTAACCGACTGAGCCACCCAGGCGCCCCAATGACCATAGCATCTAAAGTGGGGAACTGTGATTTGTGATATTAATTTAACTCAGTGAAGTGTGACTGTGATTCTAAGACCCAGCTTTTCAAGGATCGTGTCTTAAGCTTAGAAATGAGTGTGAGCAGTGATGCAGAATTTTCTTTGCTTAAAAGAAAAAGATTAAAAATGAAAATAATATTCACAACTCTAATAAAGGAAAATAGGAATGATAAATGCATATATATCATACATATAGAGGTTTAGATATAGCCTACGTACAGATAGAAATATGAAGTAAAAGGAGATTCTTCTTGTCTAAGAAATCTGTGATATGTGGCAGAAGGGGAGCTGGTTCAAGGATCTCTGATTAAACGTGCCTTCATTGCCAGAAGAAACCAGAATCCTCTTCTCACGCGCACTCTCCCCCAGTCAGAAGCCATGAAAAGTGATGACTTCTGACTACTGAGGTGTGTCTGGGAGGACCTAAGAAACTCTCCCGTTTAGAAAACCCTCTCTACTTTCTTGCATAGTTGCTAGCAAATGAGCTTATCCCTTTACAGTACTTTAAGCGCAGCTTAGATAAAGTTCCCTTTCAGGTATGATGCAGTAAATTGAGACAGACCATTGCTCCCTCTAGCAATTAATAGAAAACCAGATAAATACCAAAAACATCTCTATGAAGCAGTCAGAAGACTGTTTAAGCAGGAAGAAAGGGCCAAGATTCCAGAGAAGGAACTGCGAAAAGGTGGTCTGCATTTGCCCTGGAGACGCTTACAGATTTCAGGTGCAGGGAAAGCTCCTGAGCAAGCATCTGGGCTTTGCCTGGGCCGAGGACTGTTGTGGGGACAAAACAAACAAGCAAACCAGTGACACTTTGGGGTTTCCCAGGACCAGAAAGACAAAACTGCAATCTTAGAGAGCCAGGATCTCAGGGAGAAGGAAACAGTAATGAATTGAGGGACTCAGATATTTTTCTCCTCAAAATTTTGCTGAATTCTAAAGCTGTTTTGGGGTGGGAGGCTGAGATGATCAAACCACTGTTTTTCAGAGGCTTTTTGCTTAGCATCTTTATCAGCAGAGATGAGAGTGAATCTTCTTTAGAAGATTTTGGAGGATAATATCACATACATACACAATATTTCTTACATTCAGTATTTTATATTCCATTTTTAATACTCAATTATTTTATACTCAATAATCAGTACTGAATATCAAAAACTATTAGGTTGGGTGCCTGGGTGGCTCAGTTGATTGAGTATCTGACTCTTGATTTTGGCTCTAGTCATGATCTCATGGTCATGGGATTGAGCCCTGCATGGGGATATGTGCTGGGCGAAGAGCCTGCTTGAGATTCCCTCCCTCCCTCCCTCCTCCCAAATGCATGTGCTCTCTCTCAAAAAAAAAAAGAAACAAACACAACTATTAGGTATGCCGAGATAAGAGTCTTATGACCAAAAACCAAGAGAAAAATAGACAATAGAATCCAGCCCATAACTAATCCAGGATTAGATTAACAGACAAGGACTCTGATTAAAATGTTCATAAAAATAGATGAAACACAGACAATTTCACTGGAGACTTAGAATCTACTTTTTAATGGAAATTCTGGAACCAAAAATACAGGAACTGAAGTGAAGGGGGCCTGGGAAGTGAGGAAGCAGAAATCTGTCTGTGCCCGTGGCTGCTGCCATTGCTTTGGGGCATATGCCTCAGCTGCAGCTCTGGAGCCGTGTTGTCAGTGCCAAAGCCCTAAGAGCTAGTGCAGACTCAGAGGATTTGTACACACATTTTAAAAAACCAAACTTCTATTTTTTTTTAATTAAAAAAATTTTTTAATGTTTATTTTTGAGAGAGAGAGAGAATGCGAGTTGGGGAGAGGCAGAGGGAGAGGGGGACAGAGAATCTGAAACTGGCTGTGTGCTGACCACAGAGATGGAGAGCTCAAATTCAAGAACCATGAGATCAAGACCTGAGCCGAAGTCAGATGCTTAACTGACTCAGCCACCCAGGCACCTGAAAAGACCAAACTTTTAAAATAGAAGTTCATACACTTGTCTTCAAGAATATACTGTTGAGGCGCCTGGCTGGTTCTGTTGGAAGAGCTCTCGGGGTCCTGAGTTCAAGCCCCACTTCGGGTGTAGAGATTACTTAAATAAATAAAACTTAAAAAAAAAAAAAAGTATACTGTGTTGCAGTAAATAGGTTCCAGAACATAAAGATGCATTCTTTTTTCAAGAATAATTTCTCAAGAATTCTCCAAATAATTCTAAGCACAAGTATGTTTTCAAGTATACTATCATGACATTTTAGAAAGTAATTGGAAAACTTCCTGCTCTATCTATGAAGGATGGGGACAGGGGTTCAGTGATTGCCAAAGAATTTCCTTAAAACATTCCATAAGGATGGTTATCATTGAGTTTGATCCCAGACAGATATCCTATACTTAATCCCATATGCCATGTTCCAGTCCTGGGACTGCTTAACATTAAAGTATACATTCCAAGCAGATGTGATGAATTCAGAGTCACAGAAAAGATACTGTGAATTTTTCTGTTAATTCTTTTTTTTTTTTTTCTTTTCAAGTGGGGAGAGTTGGATGCTCAATAAACTCAAACAACAAGCATAAGTAGAGCCAGAAGGAAAACTACTGCTTTATTATTTTTTTTAATGTTTATTTGAGAGAGAGACAGACACAGAGCATGAGCGGGGGAGGGGCAGAGAGAGGGGGAGACACAGTCTGAATCAGGTTCCAGGCTCTGAGCTGTCAGCACAGAGCTGGATGCGGGGCTCGAACTCACAAACCTTGAGATTATGACCTGAGCCAAAGTCAGACGCCCAACTGACTGAGCCACCCGGGCACCCCAAAACTGATTTATTATTAATGATGAAAAATAGACATGCAATCTACCACAACATAGGGGAAAATTGGATAGGATATGGCAAGCTATGGATGATTCAGAAAGTTGTTTTCTAGTTAATGCTAATTAAAATTAAAGTATTTTGTTTGTTTACACTTTATAAGTAAGATACAAAGATAAAGTGTCTCCAAGAAATGCATTTTGAAATGCCAATGAAGTTCAAGTGTAACTTGACTTGAATGAATAATGAGCTGAAATGACTGTGGAATCCCAAAATCAATATTTATTTAAATATTTAAAGGCAATGATATTGACTAAGGTTTAAAGTAATCACGTTGCCTCTGTTCATTTCTTGATTTTATTTTTATGAGTCACAAACTTACATTGCTCATATTCTTTTTTCCCCTCCTGTTACCTTGAAATGCCAAAAGAAAATCAGTGCCAATAGGCCAGACTCTTCCTTGCTAGTCAAGCTATAACAATGAAACAGTTCAGAGAAAAGCAAATCTGTAAAAATGGAAAAACTCTATATTGCTTATAAGGTGACAAGAATGTATCAATATTGTTTTACTAAGAGCTTGTGATATTCTTAGAAGATAATAAGGAGGCAGAGATTACTCCTTGTTTGCTGCCCGGGAAATGAAACTGGTATTGAAAGTTAGTGACCGTGAAGTCATGCAGCAGGCTAAGTGCTTGTAGGATCCCCATGCCCTGGGAATGCTAAAACTTTTCTCTATCACTTCTCTTATTTTCTTCTTTCTTGCGTCTTTTTGCTCCTTCAAAAGCAAACTTTAAAAAGCATAACCCACTCAATAAATTCATTGTGTGCTTGTACTGTGCAAGATATGATGGAGGATAAAAAGGAATCTAAGTCCACATCCTTGATTTAAAGGAGCAGTCAAAATGACCATTAGCCTGGATCTTCTCAGCTGCTGAGCCATCCTTTTGTTCACTGTGTTAAGTTCCAAAACTTCTCCATTTTCTTTACACTCCCAACTGTAACACTGCTTCCTTGACCCTTCACATTGACTCTTGAGTTTTACTGAACATTTCTAGGTGATCTTGTGAGTTTCCCTAACTTCTTCTCTTTTCCATTTCAAAATTTCTCTGTATCTTTATCAGTCACTTCCTTTCTTCTTGCCTCCAAGAAAGGATTCTCTCTCCATCCTGCCCAGAACGTACCTCTGGTACTCTTCTAACCCTGATCCTCCCACCTCTGCAAGGGACATCACCCATCCTTATTTCTGTTTTGATTTTGCGTTATAGTCTCACTCTCTTTGTGGCTCCTTACTCCCCATTCCTATGTATAACTTGGTCATTTCTGATAGTACCTTGATTGTGCTGCTGCTTGAACTGCAATTTAGTGTGCCATTTCCCTTTACAATTAAATTTCTTGGAAGTGGAATCTATAATCTGCAATTCCACTAAAAAATAACTCTTACAAGATGCATTCCACATCCACAATGTTACTGAAATACTTCTTGAAAATCAATAATGTTCTGTGAGTCAGCAAATCTAATGGCTTTTTCTAGCCTTCATTCCCACTTTCCTCCACCCCCCACCAATTTCTCTGAAGTCTTTTTATTTTTTTTATTTTAGAGAGAGAGATAGAGAACGTGCGTGAGCTGGGGAGAGGGGCCAGGGGAGAGAGACAATCTTGAGCAGGCTCTGCACTGAGCCCCAGCACAGGGCTCAATCCCACCACCCTGGGATCATGACCTGAGCCAAAATCAAGAGTTGCACGCTCAACTGACTGAGCCACCCAAGCACCCCTGAAGTTTTATTATTTTTTTAACGGGGTTTTTAAGTTTTTTTTTTATTATTATTAATCTCTACACCTAATGTGGGGCTCAAACTCACCACCCTAAGATCTAGAGTCCATGCTCTTCCAACAGCCATCCAGGCACCCATGAAGTTTGATGCTAATAACCCTTCCTTTTTCTTTTACACTGTCCTGTCTTGTCATGTCTGCTGCTCCAACCGCTTCTCATGGACTGCTCTCCCTATCTCTAATGCCTACCTTCTCCTAAGTGCCCTTTCCCTTAAATACATTCTTCCTTGGATTCTTCTTCATAGAGATAATAGTTGAAGCCGAGGATTCCCATGCTCTGGGAATTATAAACAATTTAAGCAGTGCAATTTATAATAAAGACACTGGGGCACTCCAACCAACAGATTCATTTTCAGATACAAGGTCTTGGCCCTATTTCAAAGATTAGTGAGTAAATGTATGATGATACCTTTGAGTCAAAATAAAAAGATTAAAGTATATCTGCTTTTTTAAATCCTTACCACTTTAACTGACTTTTTTAAATGTTTGTTTATTTTTGAGAGAGCAAGTGAGTGGTGGAGCAGCAGAGAGAGAGGATCCCAAGCAGGCTCTGCACTGTGGGCCTCAAACCCACAAATCATGAGATCATGACCTGAACCGAAGTTGGATACTTAACCGACTGAGCCACCCAGGTGCCTCCTGACTTTTTAAATTAACCAATGAACATCTGGTCTCAATTTCAGTGGGAAAGAGAATCTCTCCTGTAGTATACAAATGGTACAAAATACCACACAATGAGAAAAGGTTTCCTTTCTGTGTTAGTCCGTTGAGGTTGTTATAACAAAATACCACAGACCAGATGGCTTAAACAACAGAAATTTTCTAGAGGCTAAACGTCCAAAATCACGGTGCCATCAGGATTGGTTTCTGGTGAGACCTCTCTTCCTGACCTTTTCATCTGGCTTGCAAGCCACTTTCTCAATGTGGCCTCACATGGCCTCATCTCCATGCCCACACACACATGGACACCAGCCCTATCAGATTAGGGCGTCACCCTTATGACCAACGTCATTTAAACCTTATTATCTACCTAAGGCCCAGTTTCTACATACAGTCACATTGTGGGTTAGGGCTTCAGCGTATGAATTGGGAGGGGTTCGGGAGGACGCAATTCATGCCAAATTCCATGCCAGATTCTCAGCCCTTCTGGGTTTTTTTGTATGTGATGCTCAAATGGAAACAGAGTCCATGTACTGTTCTGCACCTTTTCTCACTTTACGGTAACATACAGAGAAGCACCTGCACGGCTCAGTTGGTTAAGCGTCTAACTCTTGATTTTGGCTCAGGTCATGATCTCACAATAATGCCGAGCCTGCTTTGGATCCTCTCTCTCCCTTTCTCTCTGCTCCTCCCCCACTCATGCTCACGTGTTCTCTCTCCCTGTCTCTCTAAATAAATAAATAAATAAATAAATAAATAAATAAATAAATAAATAAATAAAATATTTTAAAAACCACATAGAGATATTCTAAGTGAGTACATGTATATCTACTTCAGTTTAATCACTATATACTGTTACCTTAAATGGATATTTCAAACTTATTTCCTATTGCTGGACAGTTAAAGCTTCTTTTTTTTTCCATGCTTGTTGCAAAAATCCTTTGAAGAATATTCTTAGAAAATGCCTTTATACAACTTGGGGAAGTATATCAGTGGGATAAATTTTAGAAATAGAATTGTTAGGTCAAAAGGAACTTAATATAATTTTTGACGTGTTTTACCACCCTGAACTTAAAAAAATTTGTACCAATTTATACTTCCACCAAGTGTTGAAGAAAGCTTGTTCTTCCCACCTCCCACACCACAATACCGCGTGTACACATCTCCATCACTGTGTTGTCAAACTTTTTAATCTTTGCCATTGAGCTAGCAAAAGGATCAAATTTTCAAATTAGACTCAGAAATCAGAGATCTTACCATTTTAAACTCTACTAATTTCAAAGATACCACTGACCAAGAGGCACAAAATAGGGAGAGGTTCAGGACTCAGTGCTGTTTCCCAGGTCCTTTCTTCCTGCGTTGGGTGCATCTCTGCCTAAGATCATAGATGTGGTTTCTAAATAAGATATGTAGTCACCTCACTTACACAGAAGCAACCAACTCAGTTTTGGAACATCTCCATTACATGCTGAGTTACATAAATTACATGATATTTTCCAGTCATGCACCTCAAATCCACAGATTTCGGGGGTGTTTACCATAAACAGTCCCAGCCCAGGAATATCTTACTGAAGGAATTCCATAGATAAACTCTCCTTACTAGCAAATACTATTAATTTGTTTGTCAGGAGGTCTGTTATTCCATATTTCTAAGAATTACATGCTTGCTTGCTTTTCTAGGGGTATTCCTCTATAAGGGGAGAGAATGTATTGCAGATCTGCTGGTAAATTCCTTCCTTCCCGGTCAGTGATAGATGAAAAATGGTATTTGATTTACATTTTGGCTGATGTTGAACGGTTGTTCACATGCTTAGAATTGTTTTGTACTTTTTTTTCTGCCTTATGGGAACAGAGACAACAACAAAATATTGAAACCTGCAAAGTAGATGAATCAGTGACAATTACTTTAGCAGACTTAAGAAACAAGAATCCTAAGCAGGCCACGAAGCAACCTGATTTACACGGCTAAACCCTGCATAAATAAGGCTCGGGAATTAGAAGTGCTAGGTAACTCTGAGCATGATGTGAGCTAAAAAACAGAAGGAATAATAGAAAGTTTAAGAATCAATCAGATGCTCAGGGGCACCTGGGTGGCTCAGTCAGTTAGGCCTTCCACTCTTGAATTGGGCTCTGGTCTTGATCTGAGGGTCATGAGTTCAGGCCACTTTGTGCTCCGCTGGGTGGGAAGCCTACTTCAAGAAAATAAATATATCAGATGAAAGAGAAATTATAAGAAAATTGGAAGATGAACATCTGAATAATTAATTGAAGCTCAAGAAAGAGAAAATAGGGTGAAAATAACCAAATAATTCAAGTTGGTGAGCCTGGAACCCTGTTCTGACCTTACATCCAGTGCTGTTTATATCCTTTCAGGCTTACTGGTATATCTGATTCATAGTAACTGTAAAGTGACATTTTCTACCCTTTCCAAAATATAGGGGAGAGTCAAAGGGACTTTGTTCAGGTGATTAAGGGGTGGGACTGGCATTACCCCTCCCCTCAGCAGTCTTACCAAAATGGTTGGCAGAACTAAAGAATTATGGTTAAAACAAAAAGAATTAGTTATACAAGTTACGCAGTGAGGTGCTCCTACAACTCAATCACACTCTTAAGTTGTGTAAGTAAGAAAGGCTGATGCTGTAAGTGCCTCAGACTCTAACTGGCTAAGGCACCAAAGGAGGGAGACACCCCATAACAAGCAGATTTACAGACGTAAAATCACCTGTGGAAGAAGGAAATAACTTTTGGGTCATCTGTGGGGTCTAGGGTAGTGTCACCATTATGCCTAAGCAGAGAAACTGTAAGAAGCTTTCCTTCTAGGTGGGTGGTGTCTGTCCAAGTCAGCCTGGGTCTGAGTAGTAAACTCACAGCGAGTCTAACGCCAGGTTTTCAGAAACTTCAACTGACAACCCACGGCTGTTTCTCAGCATCCCAGGATGATTGAATCAGAATCTCAAAGTAGTGTTTGGGCATTGTAGTTTTTAAAGCTTTCCAGGTGATTGAACATTAGATAATCAGAGTCATCCCAGCCAGGGCATCTTCCAGTTAGGTACGTTTTAACTGAAAAATGCCTGCAACGCTGTATCAACAAGGGACCCACACGTATTAAGTGAAAAAGATGCGTAATGCACAAATGATCGGGGTGGGGGGAATGAGTAAAACAGTCCAGCAGCGGCGTGTGTGGGAGGAATGGCTAAGTGAAACAAGGGACCGTAAAAGCATTATCTAGAATGGTTTTGGATTACTATGCCCACCTAATTCAGGCTTGGAAGTTTAAATATGATACTGAGGGGGTGAAGGGGGAGGGTGAAAAGAACAGTGGACAGGCCATACAAGGGTGATTTCCTAACTGAAACCTGAAGGCTCCGGTGTCTGGACCTAGTTATTTTAGGTTAAAAAGAATACAGGGGAAAGAGCACTGAGTCCTCGTCCCAAATCTACCCAAACTAGCTTGCAGCCGCCAGTAAATCTAGACCAGAGATTCCTAACGTCTAAAATGAGGTGGGATTCGCAACCCTCAATATCTCCCTGCTAGTCTAACTGCATCGATAAACAAGGGGTCACTTAGAGCTTCCGGAAAGGCCCAGACAATCCGAAGTAGTTCCGGGGCTGCGAACCATCCTCCTTGTTTTCTACTCGGTTTCTTTAGCCAAGGGTGATGGGCTGCGTCTAAAGCATCACCTAAAAGCCTCTTCCACCCCAGTCCCGGGCTTGTACAGCGCGCGCCCTGAGGGACTTCTCCCAGCTTCCTCCGCCTCCCCTGGAGGCGCTCCACTCACTCGATTCCTTCGACCATCTCCGCCGCCTGGGCCCGCCCCCTCGCCCGGCGCCAGGCCGCGGAGCGCCGATCGGCTCGATGAGCGGGGGCGCAGCTGCGGCGGAGCGGCCGACGCCGAGTCCGCGCCCACTGTCTCCCCCTCCCCGTTTTCTTTCTGCGCTTCCCACTCCTTCCCCCGCCCTCCCAGCGCTGTCGGCCCCGGAGAGCTGCCCGGAGCTCCCCGGGAGACTCAGGTACTGGCGCCGGCCCTCTCGACGGGAGGGGCTGATGTGAGGAGGAAGGAAACGGAGACGACGCCCCTGTTCCGCCGCGTCCCAACGTCCGCGTTGGGCGGCGAGACCCGCCTGGGGCGGGCGGGCGGGGGGGGGGGGGTCGGGAGGGACCCCCGACTGGGGAAAGGCTGGATTCGGGCCAGGTGTCGTGGAGGAGGACGACCTGGACGGGGGTGTGCGGGAGGGGGGGGAGAGGGGGAGAAGAATGGCAATTGAAGGGTGCTCTGGGAGATGGAACAGTGGAGGGCGTGGGGAGGGTTTGAGAAGAGTGGGAGGCACCCTGGAATGTGAGTGGGTATCTTGGGGTAGAAAGGACCAGAGTTAGGAGCAGATGTCGGAGGACGAGGCCTGGTGCGACAATTGGGGTGGAGGGGGGGCGGGGAACCGAGCTACTTGCTGGAGGGGATGGATTTGTTTCATTATTTAAAGTCAAGGGAGAAAGAGCGCCAACGCTGCTGTGTTTTATAACGTCCAGGTGACGTGAATCATTACAGTTTGATAGTTTTTGTGAGTAACATCTCCAAGCTGTGTCCAAGTCACATATTTCCGTGAAACTGCACCAGTCAAGGCTGTTGATGGAGATAAGGAAGAGGAGTCAGAAGGGAATGGAGGCGGGGAAAAGGAAAACCTCTGCCCAGATTCAAGCTTTGTGTGAAATGAAATACATAGGGGTTTTTGTTCTGTGCCTAAAGCAAAAAAGAGGCCAACGTTTACTAAACAAGTTAGAAGTGTATTACATGTAAAGACATTGAATAGAAAACTACTGCCTCTTAAAAAATATATATACACGAAATTGTAAACGTATGGTCATGACATAAGCATATGGTGATGTGACATTTTTAGAGTGAATTGTGTATTGGTGTTCCACTCTCAGTATGAAATGCATGATGAAAGCTCTCTTATTTACATATTTACCCAGACACAAATCCCTGAATTCATGTGTAATGTTTGCAGGGGAAAGTGTAGGTAGAAATATATGCCTGATTTCTGAGCATTCTTTGTTTCTAGTTATTTGACACAAATCAGTTGCATAGTTAATCTTGCCTGATGCTTTGCTGATGGCTTTTCTGTTGTCAGACACTTTTCTTGTCTCCGTGAGGCTGGTCCTTGGATTATAGGACCTGATTATGGTGTTTGCTCATCATTAAACTTGTAGCTTTACTGTATATTTCATAAAGATGTAAGTCTGCCTGTTTGGGGGATATTAAAGAAGCACCTTTGTTGGGTTTAAAAGATAAATAACATACAGGTATAATTAAAAGCTCAGAAAACTTGCTTCCTGTTTTTTCCTGGAGTCTAATATTTCTGTGTGAATGAATTATTCTGAAATCAAAGTATGAGGAATAAAATGGGCCAGATGTATATGACAGAGATATTGTGGGATGAACTCTAGAACTGTTACTTAGGTAGCAAGAATTTGATTTTTGTTACAAGTGATTAGGTTTCTGATTTAGAAGCATTTCTTATCAAAGAAAAGTGTATCAATTTGTTTTGATAGGACACTACCTTAAAATATTACTTTTATTTGGTTTATGAAACTGGACTCTGGGCTTGTATATGTTAACTAGCAAACTGATGCCTAATTAAAGATCTTAGAGGCGATTTCTTATGGAAGGGGAAAGAGAGCTGCTGGGTTGTTTATAGGGAAGTGGTCTTTCTAGAACAGAACTGTGTAACTTGATAGGCAGCTAATTGAATAAATATTAAAAGTGATCATGCATAGCCATTGGTTAATTTGGGTCTATGTGTCTGCTGTTTCAGTCGATAGAGGGAATATTAGTTACTTTTCCTAAATTAAATTCTCTTTTAGCTTCTTAGTGCCTACTTTAAAGGAGTATCATATAGACTAAAAGAAAATACATGTAAGTCACTGAGCACAGTGCATACCACATAGTAAAAGATTCAGTACTTTAGCTAGTAGCTATTCTCATTTTTTATCCATCTTCTAATCCAAGAAACTGAAAACTCATGTTTGCATGTCAGCTTTTTCTCCAGAAATTTTGAATAAGCTGCATACTCAAGCATTTTCTTGGAAAACCACAATGCATATTAGCATATGAAAAGCTGTGAAACTTTCTGTAGGAAAAAAAGAAATAAAACCAAAGAAAACCAATAACAACAACCAAAAAAACCCTTCAAAACAGCATCCTGGCTCTGTTTAACACAGTATTTAATAAACATCCCTTTTCTTAGAGCCTAGTGCTGTGCTTTAGAATAGGGTGTTATAATTTACAGAATGTTTTTGCATGAATTATCTGATTGACTGTGCCAACTCCATGCAGAAGCCTAGAAATCACTATTTCACACTTGAAACGGAATCATGGTTTAATCAACTAACTAAAAATTAGAGAACTAGGAGTGTTCTGTCTTCTAATTCCAGGTTAAACTCTTAAAGCATTTAATGCCTCATTTTCTCCAAATTTCCCGCACTCCTAGGCAATCTGCTCTTTAGTTTTATAAAAACTTTCACTAGGGGCACCTGGGTAGTTCAGAAGTCGTTTTAGCTTCCGAGTCTTAATTTCGGCTCAGGTCATCATCTCTCGGTGCCTGAGATCAGGCCCCGAATTGGGCTCTGCACTGACAGCAAGGAGCTTGGGATTCCCTCTCTCTCTTTCCCTTCCCTGCTCGCACATGTGCTCCATCTCTCTCAAAATAAATATTTAAAAAAAAAAAAAATCACTGATTTCCCCCACATGTTCTCTTTCACAAGTTACAAGTTACATCCATTTTCTCACAGTTTTTAACTTTTTTATGTATCAAGGCCTGGCATGGAGGACAGCATCACCCGGAATGAAGCAAGTGGGAAGGCAGTGGTTGAAGTCAGAGAAGTCAAGGAGGCTCCACCATACAAGGCTTTGAACACTATTTAAGTACTTTAGCTTTCACCCTCAAGTCTCAAATATAATGACATGCATTTTCCCTTAAGGTGGCGAATACTTGTTCTGCTGGGAAACAGAGAAGTACCTCTTGAGTAAAAAATATGCCTCCCAAGTTCAAGCGCCACCTAAATGACGATGATGTCACTGGTTCTGTGAAAAGTGAAAGGGTAAGTTCAGAATCTTCAGTTTTTAAACAGATTAAAAATATGCTTTCATTCCTTTTGTAAATTGTTTTAGAAAAATCTAAATTTTATGGCTGTATTCTACTTTATATTTTTTTCTTCATAGTAAATATTTAAAAGTGTATGTTCCTTAGATTGGTGATTCATTTGAATCCTGCATCCATTATTGATCAGATTATGCTCACTGCTTCTTTCTAGTCTTTCAAAGAGAATGTTAAATACACAGGATCTTATTCAGAACTCTGGGCCAAAATTGGTTGGCATTGAGAGTTTTTAAGATTTTAGTAAGGTAGTTAAGTGCATATTATATAACAGCCTTTTTTAGTGTCTGGAGCAGCACCTCCAAGTATGTTAGTATTTCTCAGAGAAATGTCTGATTAGTAAGTAAAGCTAACATCAGTTCACGCCAGGTTTTCCTCCAAATGAGTTTTGGCTCTAAACTTACAAAACCTCTTGGTTTTCAGAACTTTTTAGATTTTTGAAATTGCAGATAAAGAATTCTTGTTCTGTAACTGTCCTCGGAGTCCAGAGTAGTTTTTGTATAATGTTCAATTTCCTATTTATCCCAGAACATTCTATGCAGATGTGTATAAATCTGAATTTTGGAAGACAGCATTTGATATAAATGTTGTAGATAGGTTGCTTTTAGAATAAGCACTCACTATTTATTAGGGAAGGAATTAGTGGTATTCTTTTTTATCCAGCAACCTAAAGCCCTTGCTCACTTCCTATCTCATTGCTATTCCTTCATTTACTGATTCATTTATTGACCACCTGCTATTGTGCTAAAAACTGGAGGGCCCATATAGAGCTTATAGTCTACTTGACTTCATTTTACACGTTCCTTTTTTGTACAAGCTCTGAACCTCCTATTATTCACTCTGCCCAACATCTTACAATTTAAAAGTGTCTTTTAGTATAATACAGGAAATGTGTCTTCCCTTTATCCTAACTTTCTGTAGTTTTTACTTGAAGGAGGTATAATCCACCAATAAACTAATTGCTTGTAAAATAAACTTTATGTATAGACTTAAAATTATAAAATACAGAGTCTCAATCCACCACTGAGACTTGTAACTGTAACTGTTGTTGGTTGATTACTACTATGATTTATTGTAAAAATAGGGTATTGAATCAGAATTGAACAAAATTGACTGTTTAAATAGAGACCTCCTTTTGAATAGTTACCAGATGGTGAAATTTGATAACTGGTTCTAATAATCTATAAATTACTTTTTAAACCTTTATTTAAAGTTTTATTCCACTTGCCCATTCCACTTTTTTTAGTAACAGGTTTATTGAGATAAAATTCCTATGCCATACAATTCACTCTTTTAAAGTGTGTACAACTCAATGGTTTTTAGTATATTTGCAGAATTATGCAACTATCACTGCAGTCAATTTTAGGACATTTTCATTATTCCAGAAAGAAACACTGTACCTTTTAGCAGTCATCCCCCATCTCTTCATCCCCTCAACCTTGCAACCACCAATCTATAGATTTGTCTACTCTGGACATTTTATATAAATGGAATCATGCAATATGTTGTCTTTTGTAATTGGCATTTTGGACTTAAATCATAATGTTTTTGAAGTTCGTCCATATTGTAGCATAGATCAGTATGCCATTCCTTTTTATTGCTGAATAATACTCCGTTATATGGATATATCACATCTGTTCATCACTTGACGGACATTTGGGTTTTTTTTTTTTTTTAATATTAAGGACTTCTTGCATACCGCTTTTGACTCTTGGCTATTTGACTATTAAGAATAGCAGTGTTATAAACATTCATGTACAGGTTTTTGTGTGAACATGTTTTCAGTTCTCTTGTGTGAATACCTAGGAGTGGAATTGTTGGGTATTATAGTAACTCTCTATTCACCCTTTTGAAGATTGCCCAATTGTTTTCCAGAGTGGCTGCACAATTTTTACATTCCTACCAGCAGTATATGTGGATTCCAATTTCTCTGCATTTCTTCTACCAACCAGTTTCTCCTCACCACCAATTTTTTCTCCTAACACTTGCTATTATTATCTGCCTAGTGGGTGTAAAGCGTTATCTCATTGTGTCCTGTTCTCTTTTTTTGATAGTGTCTCACTAGCCCTTGTGTTTGTTCAATGAATGGGTGTAAAGACATTGATTTTCATGTGTGTTTCTTACAGTACAACTATAATAAATATATTTTATCATTAGTGTCATTATCTTTTAAGGCACATAAACTGTTTCATAAATATAGTGACTGTTAAACTTACTAGCTAGAATAGCATTCAAGAAATATTTGTTGGAGGAATTAATTAATGCATCTCCCTGACTGTTACTGACTTTGAACATCTTTTCATGTGATCATTGGCCATTTCTTCTTCTGTCTGGAATTGCCTATCTCTCTCCATTGACTATTTTTCTCCCTTGCCGTCTTTTTCTTATTGTTTCCTCAGAGCTCTTGATATAATACAGATGTCAGACCTTTTCTGAAAGTATGTTGCAGATTTTTTTGCCCAATCTGTTACTTGCCAGTTAACTTTGTTTATGATAGTTTTTCATGTTTAACATTTTTATGTTATCCATTAATCTTTTTCTCTTAAACTTCTGGAGTTGTGTGTTGCTTAGGAATAATTCAGCCATCTTAAGAGTTAAATACTTATTTCATATATATTCAGTTTTTGTGATTTCATAAATAAATGCATTTTCCTTTAAGTGCTGCTATGACCCATAACCTACAGATTTTGTTCTCTAGTGTTCCTGGTGTCACTTATTTCTAAATAGTCTGTTAAATTTCCATTACATTTTAATGTGTTAATTAGAAGAGTGTTTTAAAGTTTTATTTTTACTTTTTTTTTAAGTTTCTTTACTTATTTTTGAGAGAGAGAGAGAGAGAGAGCATGAGTGAGGTAGATAGAGAGGGAAAGAGAATTCTAAGCAGGCTCTGTGTTCAAACACACGAACCGTGAGGTCATGACCTGAGCCTAGATCAAGAGTCGGACACTTGATCGACTGAGCCACCCAGGTGCCCCTTTTGTTACCTGTTTTAATTTCCACTGCATTATGCCTGGAGAATGTGACCTATGTAATTTCTAGTTTTTGGAATTTATTAAAATTCTTTTGTGGCACATCTATTTCTTGGATATTTGAAATTAAAATTTGCTAAATATAAAGTTCTAGATTATTGTTTGTCTTCTTAGTTTCTCTATCTCTGAAGGGTATGTTAAATCTTCCCTATTATTTTGAATGTATCCATTTCTTTCTTTATAATTTGAGCAGCTTTTGCTTTATATCTTTTCCAACTATGTTATATATAAACATTCATTGCTGTTAAATCTTTTTGGTGGACTATGCATTTTATCATTATAAAATCTTAAATTTGATTGTTTAATGCTTTTGTCCTAAATTCGTCTTTGTATTAATATTGCTAACTCTAACATTCTTTTTGTTAGAATTTGCTGATATATTTTTTCCCACCTCTTCTTTTCTTCCTTTATTTGATAATTTGTTTTAGGTGAATTTTTTGTAAACAGATATTGGCTGGAATTTTTGAACTCCAATCACATGTAGTTCTTTTTTTTAATAGGAGCATGTCGTAGACTCTAAGTCTAAAGTTCTCTTTTGTCTAGCAAAAGAGCGAACGCAGGATTAAAACGAGAGATGGCTAATGTCCGGGAAAAAGGCAAGAGCCCCGAATAAGGGTCCTTGCCCCATATTTATTCAGATCAGAAGGCTTGCAAACGTGATGGGTGTGTATAAAGAGACAAAGAAACAAGGAACATTAACTTGTGGATGTGAGGGGGAAAGAGGGATTTTGAGGATACACAGTGTTTGGGGTTTGGCTCAATATAAAATAAATTCCAGGTGCCGGGCAGATGGGTAGATGGTTGCTAACAGCAGACAGGAGGCGCTGTGCCTGTTTATCTTTGCCAGCCTAGGAGATGAGACAGGGGGAATAACCTCAGGGTTAATAAGCCACCTTGGGCTGCTTTGCCTGCAGTGCAGTGTTCCAAAGTCCAATTCACCAATTTACCTGCCCTGGCCCTATTCTATGAAAGCAGCTTTCTGCTGTAGTACTAAACTTGGGGTGCTTTCACCCTGAACATCTAATCTTGTTATTCCTATGTATTGGGCACCTTTGCGCTGATTCTATTTCAGGCCTTTGCCTCTCTCTATATATTTGTGGGGTTTCAGCACCCCTCCCTATTTTGGGGTGCCTTTGCACCTCCCTATTCTTGGAGTGCCAATCTGGTTATCCAAACTCAGGTGTGAGCATTTTATGACTTTGTGTTTCTTTGTGCCTCCTTAACCCATTGGTGTAGGCCCAGGGAATTCCTAAGCTTATCCCCCACGGGAGCATTCATACCATTCACATTTGTTACAACAACTAACGTATTTGGGCTTTTTCTGTGCTAGCCAGTCCCTCTGATGCCAGTGAATGCCCTTCCCCCTGATCTTTGGTTGGCCCTTTGTTATCATTTGGATCTCTGCTTAAGTTTCACTTCTTGAGAGTGATTTTCCATGACAACCTAATCTCATTTAGTCACCCTGTCACTTTCTATCCTATCTCTGTTTCAGTTCTCTGCGTAGCATTTTTTTTTTTTAAACATTTATTTTACTTTTAGAGAGACAGACAAGAGTATGAGCAGGGTAGAGGCAGAGACGGGGAGACACAGAATCTGAAGCAGGCTCCAGGCTCTGAGCTGTCTGCACAGAGTCTGATGTGGGGCTCGAACCCATGAACCGTGAGATCGTGACCTGAGCTGAAGTCAGACACTTAACCAATTGAGCCACCCAGGCGCCCCTCTGCATAGCATTTGTTACCATCGAATATTTTTCTGTGAGAGCTCAGACTTTGTCTGTCTTGTTCAAAGCTGTCTTGATACCTAGAACAGTGCCTGACACATAGAAGATGCTCAGACATATTTATTAAAAAAAGTATTGAGGGGCGCCTGGTTGGCGCAGTCGGTTAAGCGTCCGACTTCAGCCAGGTCACGATCTCGCGGTCCATGAGTTCGAGCCCCGCGTCGGGCTCTGGGCTGATGGCTCGGAGCCTGGAGCCTGTTTCCGATTCTGTGTCTCCCTCTCTCTCTGCCCCTCGCCCGTTCATGCTCTGTCTCTCTCTGTCCCAAAAATAAATAAACGTTGAAAAAAAAATTTTTTTAAATAAAAAAAATAAAAATAAAAAAAGTATTGAATACATCCTATTTTCATTTTTTCTCTCTGTGATATGTTATATATCATTATGCATAGATCATTATATTTCATATATTTTTCCTCTTTTCCCTGACTTCTTTGGCAGATTGATTGTTTTTCCTCATCTCCTCGGCCTCAGTATCACTAGGCAGTTTAAAAGTATCCTTCCTTTCTCCCTTTGTATCTCTCTCTTTTTTGTTATTAACTTCATATTTTAACAGTGATGTTTAAATCTGTTTTCTCTGTCAACATACCAAACACCACGTCCCTTCCATTGTTTTGCTTCCTCATTCTGGCCCACTTTCCCTGCCTCCACTTGTCTCCCCAGCAGGTGTGACTGTTATGTTACTTACTTGCTTCACTCTTCTCCCAGCTTCTAGGTTTTGTTAGAATGGTTTGGGGCTCTTTTAAAGTTTCTCCTTATATTATACCTTTTCTTTTTCAGTAGCTATAAGTAGTTCACAATCACATTACCGTATTTATTCAAAACTGACCACACATTTTATTAGGTTCATTGATTTTATTGACCTCTGTCTTAGAATCTTTGCTCTGATTTAATTGGGTTTTGTTGTTGTTTGGGCTGGTGCAATTCCTTGAGTAATTTTCTCAGAAAAGGCAATAGGTGGTGTATTTGTTTCCTATTGCTGTTGTAGCAAATTACCACAAACTCAAAACAACACAAATCTATTATCTTCTAGTTCTGGTGACCAGAAGTCCAAAGTGGGTCTTCCTGGGCTAAAATCAAGGCTCTGGCCAGGCTGTGTTCCTTCTGGAAGCTGTAAGGGAGGGTCTGTTTCCTTCTCTTTGCCAGCTTCTAGAAGCTTCCCATCATCTTTGGCTCATGCTCCTTCCACTGTCTTTAAAGCCAGCAGTATAACATCTTCTATTCCGTCTCTCTCCCCACTCGTCTGTCCCTCTTTCCTCTCTCTCCCTCCCTCTCTCTCTGGCACTTCTGCCTCCCTCTTTTAAGAACTCTTGGGATTATGTTGGGCCCACATGAATAATCCTTATTGATCTTCCCACCTCAAGACCTGTAACTCAGTCGCACCTGCAGAGGCCCTCTTAGCATGTGAGGAAACAGTCACGGTTTCCGGTTTCTGTCTTGGGGAGCTGTTATTCTGTGTAGAAGCTGTGTACTATTGAAGTTCTTCTATGCGGGAAAGTCTGGTTGCTGCTCTTCATTAGGCTCCTTTTGGAACTTTATGTCTTCCCCTTTTGGGGAGAGGGTGAGATCATCTTGATTTTAAGGAAAATAGTTGCATCTTATAGAGTAAAAGTATAAAGTGGTTTTTGTTTGGAAGTTCACATATGTGTCGAAGGTTATTTGTGAACTGTGAAGGCAGTAGGTGGACTGTGCCGATTCTTAAACCCTTGTGTCTCAGCTCCAAACCTGTCCTCTATACCCTTCTGTCTGATGCTAGAGTTGGACTCAGCAACTGCACTTCTCCTTTGCCGCGTGGCTTCCTATTAGGTTCTGCCAGTGGAGAGAGACTGGAAGGCGGGGAAGGAGACGGGACTTAATGTCTTCCTGACTGCCTACAGTTCCTCAGTTCCCTGCTGGTTTCAGTGACCTTTCTACCGTGTTGTCAGTGATAGGATTCCGGTATTGTAAGCATTTTCTTCGGAAAGTTGGCAAATGTGGTTCTTTCAGCTTGCGATAAAGCACATGTAACCACTCTTCCCTCTGTCTGGAAGCTTAGAGTTAAGAAATTTCACCAGAATAGAACTCCTTTCATTACTCCTCCCTGACAGTTTGCAAGACGTCTGAATCTGAAAACTCACGTCTTTTTTTTTTTCCCCTCTTTTTTTGACAGAGAAATCTTTTGGAAGATGATTCAGATGAAGAAGAAGACTTTTTTCTGTAAGTTTTTTTTTTAATAGCTTTATTGGAGTATAATTAACATCCAGTAAAATGCATATAGAGTATATAATATGAGTTTTGGTGCATGTACTATACGCCTGTGAAATTATCACGAAAATCAAGTAATGAACGTGACCGTCACCTCTGAAATTTCCTCATACCCTTTGTAATCTATCACTCTCCCAATCCCCAGGCAACCACTGGTCTACTTTCTATCACCGTAGTTTGTGTTTTCTAGAATTTTTTAAATGGTATCCCACAGTATGCCTTTTTTTTCCTGGTATCATTCCCTTTGCATAATTATTTTGAGATTTATCCACGCTATCCCATGTATCGATAGTTTATTTCTGAGAAGTATTCTATTGTGTGAATATACTGTAGTTCATTCATCCATTCACTTATTGATGGATATTTGTGGTGTTTATAAGTTTTAGCTATTGTGAATAAAGCTACTGTAAACGTCTATGTGCAAGTTTTTGTGTGGATTGATGCTTTCAGTTCTCTTGGGAAAATGCTTAGGAGTTAGTCGAGTGGCCGGTATATATTTACAGCTGTTTTCCAAAGTGATGCACCATTTTATATTCCCACCAGCATCGTATAAGAGTTCTAGTTGCTCTAAATCCTCGTCAGTACTATATATGGTCAGTTTTTAAATTTTAGTCATTCTTGCAGATGTGTAGTGGTATCTCACTATCGTTTCAATTTGCATTTCCCTAATGACAAGTTATGTTGGACCTCTTTTTTGTGTGTTTGTCATCCCCATATCTTGGATTAAGTACATGTTAAAGTCTTTTGTCCAGGTCTAAATTTGTCTTTTTATATAGTTGTTTATGTATTCGGGATACAAGTTCTTTGTCAGATGTGTTTTACAGACATTTACTTTTCATCTGGTGACTTAATCTTTTCATTTTCATGACAGTATCTTTTGTGTTGATTTTGATGAAATCAATTTATTACATTTTTCTTTTATTGTTTTTGCTTATTTAAGAGATCTTTGCCAAACCCACGTTTACTAAGATTTTCTCCTATGTTTTCTTCTTCTTTATTTTAATTTTTTTAAAGTTTGTTTTGAGAGAGAGAGTATGCATGAAAATAGGAGGGACAAAGAGAGAAGGAGAGAGAGAATCCGAAGCAGGCTCCGTGCTGTCAGCACAGAGTCCAGTGCGGGGCTTGATCCCACCAGCCATGAGATTGAGACCTGAGCCAAAACCAAGAGTCGGATGCTTAACTGACTGAGCCACCCAGGCATCCCCTCCTATGTTTTCTTCTAGAAATTTTCTAGTTTTGGCTTTCACATTTAGCTCTGTAATCTGTTTCAAGTAAATTTTTATGTATGGTTGAGGTAAGGGTGAAGGATAATTATTATTTTTTTATTTTTATTTTTTTTGGCATATGGCTATCCATCCAGCTGATGAAAAGATTATCCTTTTCCCATTGAATTGCCTTGATACTTTGTCAGTTAATTGATCTGATCAGTCATCTACAGTTATAATTAGAAAGGGCTGTCATCATATAGGCCTAAGTTGTATTTGCAAAGGCAGGAAGGAGGACATATGTGGCAGGAGTTTTCTCTAGAGATTGGTGTAGGCAGATGTGCCCCCTCCCCCCCAAACATTGGCCTCCCTCTTTGTTATAATTTTGTAAGATTTTTGTAGAGGCTTTTCCCCTACATAAAAACATTTTATAAAAATAGTTGACAGCCATGAAGCAGTGAACAACATAGGAAACAAATCCATTAATAGGAAATAGTATCATTTTGGCAAGGTCAGATGATGTGGGAAGATACCTCCTACATGTGACAAGATTTCCCAAGAGTCACAAAGCTAATTGCCACAGTGGCAAATATGGTAAAAAGCCTTAGACCTAGAGCACTAGCTACCCGTCAGAAAGGACCTCGCATTGAAAAGGCCTTGTATTGAAAAGGTTACATAAATGATTCTCTCAAGGTCAGCGAGATACCTTGTGAGAAACACTAATTCTTCAGACCTGCAACGTACCCCTGGAAGTCCACTCCCAATAATGTACCTTTTGCAGAGGGCCTGACAAGCAGCTAGCACACTTGCTCAAAATACAGCTTCCACACACTGTGGGTCTGTTTGGGTGTTGAAGAGGAGACAAACCAAATAAATTTTTAAAAAAGAAATCAAAATCCAGGTTTATCACCCAGCAGTTTATCAACACCCAGCAATATTCTCAAGAGCCAAAAGATGGAGCAACCTAAATGTCCATCAGCGGGTGAATGGATAAGCAAAGTGCGGTGTATGGATATAGTAGAATATTAGTCTTTTTTTTTTTTAATTTTTTTTTTCAACGTTTATTTATTTTTGGGACAGAGAGAGACAGAGCATGAACGGGGGAGGGGCAGAGAGAGAGGGAGACACAGAATCGGAAACAGGCTCCAGGCTCTGAGCCATCAGCCCAGAGCCTAACGCGGGGCTCGAACTCACGGACCGCGAGATCGTGACCTGGCTGAAGTCGGACGCTTAACCGACTGCACCACCCAGGCGCCCCAAGAATATTAGTCTTAAAAAGGAAGGAAGTTCTGGGGTGCCTGGGTGGCTCAGTCAGTTAATTGTCTGACTTGATTTTGGTTTGGGTCATGATCTCACGTTTCTTGAGATCGAGTCCCACATCAGGCTCTGTGCACTCTGCACAGAGCCTGCGGAGTGCACAGAGCCTGCGTGGGATTCTCTCTCTCCCCCTCTCTCTGCCCCTCCCCTGCTCGCTCTCTCTCTCTCTCTCTCTCTCTCTCTCACACACACACATACACACACACACACACACATACTCTTTCTCTTTCTCTTTCTCTTTCTCTCTCTTTCCAAATATTAAAAAAAAGGGGGGGTAGGAAATTCTGACATATGTTTACAACATGGATGAATCTCCAAGAACCTATGCTAAGTGAAAGAAGCTGTTCACAAAAGGATAAATTTTATATGATTCCACTTATATGAAGTACCTAGAGTAGACAAATTCATGGAGACACAAAGCAGGATGGAGATTGCCAGGGGCTAGGAGGAGGAGGAGTGGGGAGTTAGTGATTAATTGGTAGAGATCTTTTTCTTTTCTTTTTTGTAATTTTTTTTTTTCTAAGTAAGCGCTATGCCTAACATGGGGCTCAAACTCACAACCCTGAGATCAAGAGTCGTACGCTCTACCAACTGAGCCAGTCTCCCCAATTCTATTTTTTTTAAGTTTTATAATTTATACCTTATTCTCAATCATCAGAGGAATGCTAATTACTCAAAATGGATTATCCACAAGTTTTTATTTCCCCAATATTAAAATGGATTGGTTGAAATGATACAACACTTGACAAATAACAGTTTGAGAAATGTTGGTATTTTCATAGACCTGAATTTCCCGTTAGCTTTGTTGATAAATTTAAGATGAGCAACAAAAAAGAATGTTTTGAATGGATTTTTTTCTGTATCCATTTTTGATAATCAGCATTTATTATAACCTAATTCAAAGGTGAATTTACTTTTTCTGTCTATAACTGATCAGAAAGCTATTCATAGTCACTGGCACTCTTGTTACGATGTTTCAGAGTTTAGTGATTACAACAACCTGTGTGTAACTCTATTTTCTCTGAAAGTTTTAACATTCAGAAGAATGAGGTTAGTTGTGGCCAGTGAAGTGCAGATGTGATTACACATCACGTTCCAGCAATACCAGTTATGTGTGGTTCCTTGGGGTAAATTACTGGTCTGTGTTTAGAATTAAGCCTGATTGTATGTGTTTTCTATTTTTTATTTTAATGCTCTCATTAATATGTGCTTGGTATTTTGTTTTCAGAAGGGGACCATCTGGACCAAGATTTGGACCTAGAAATGATAAAATTAAGCAGTAAGTTCCTGAGATACTCATTTGTTTAAGTGATTTTATCGTATTTCTGTGTGGACCCAGGGTTGGCAAACTACAGCCTAGGAGCCAAAGCTGGTTACTGCCTGTTTTTCTAAATAAAGTTTTATCGGAACACAGCCATGCCTATTCTCTTATTGCCAGTGGCTGCTTTCAAACTACCATGGCAGATTTGAGTAGCTGTGACAAAGACCTTATGGCCCACAGAATCTAAAATACCTATTGTCTGTCTGGCCCTTTACAGAAAAAACTTTGCTGAGCCTAGATGTAGACTGACTATAATACAGGATTGTAAAAATCCAGTAACTTTCTATTTTCACAAAGCTACCTCTGAATCATAGAATCTGGTGCCTGTTTGTTGGTTTTCTTAACTTGATTACTTTTATGTCAGATGCATTTATTTAGCATAATCTCAAGGTCAGTTTTGGTTTAAATCTGTGCTTGAGTCCCATTTTCAGAATAATAGATGTAATATCATAGGTTTGGTTTTTGAAAGTGCAGTTGTTTTTTATATCCCTCCAGAATGTTGTCATATCTATTACTTATTCTAATACATACATTGATCTAAGTTTTATGGGTAACTAATTTTCCGTTTAAACCTTTATATATGTTGGTGGTGGTGGGTGATGGGTAATGCGGTAGTAAATGTATCTAATGTTAGAAGGATCTGAGTCCTGACAAGAAGGGAGACAGAATGGGCAGAGCAGTGAAACAGCTTTGGAAACAGACTAAGTTTTGAATACTAACTATGGACAGTAAACTAAATGGATTCAGGATCTCAGGAGGGATAGCCACTGCTCTAGTTCAGGCTATAGGTGGCACATAGTGGGAAGGGTGCTGTGATAGGAAATCAAGTTACTGTTAAGATACTTGGGCTTTAGTCAGGTAGCCGTTGGTATGAAGAAAAAAATATCCGTAGTTCACCTAATCCTAGCTAATGGATTCTGAAATCAGAACCAAGGTTCCAACAAACTGAGTTCTGGACAGGACGTTTTCATTTTCTCTTACTGTCTGACAGATTGCCCTGAACTTAACAGTCTAAAACAATACGTATTTATCATCTCACGTTTTCCATGGGTCAGGAGTTCAGTCACTGCTTAGGTGGGCTGTCTGCACAGGGTCTCACAAGCCTGAAATCAAGGTTTTGCCAGGGCTGTGATCCATTTACTGACTGAGCTCAGGTAGTATTGACAGAATTCTTTTCCTTGCAGTTGGAGAACCCATGATACTTGCTCCTTCAAGGCCAGCAGAAGAGTCTGCTGCTCCAAGTCTCTGTTGGCCAGTAAAGATACAAAGGACTGCTTAGATTCAGGCAGTCCATAACATGTAGGCAGTAAAAGGAAGAATTGCTAGACTCTCTGGGTTCTCGGACACACCAAAAATGATGATTCCAAAACAAAAGGGGCCGCATGGCTGTAATAGGAGTTGTAGGGTACCCTGTTACAGAGGAGCCAGTTCTGCACTGTAGCTCGGCGGTTTTATAGTCGGCAGATACGCCCTGCAGAAAGCCTCATACATCATCAGAACCTGGGAGTTGGTAAGAAATTGTCTGTGGACAGTCTTCTAGGGAGATGAGTGGGAGATGGCTTCACAAAGAGTGGGAGATGGCTTCATTCATCTTCTCATGTCCTGGGAGGGTTACAAAACATTCAGGGTCATCAGGATGCCATGGCAGAGCTGTTCCTCTACACTGAGCCAGAGTGACTTCTGTTCCACCCACATAGTTCTCATACCTAAGCTGCTCTAAGAGAAGAGGACTCCACTGATGACACACTTGTTTTTTGTCCTGCCCATATGCTTGCTTTTCTCTCTGATACCCTTCTGCAGAGTGAGCCTAGTACTGAGTATGGCCTATTGAGTCTTCTGAATATGATTTTCCAGCCGAACCCCAAACCATTGCTGGTTGTACCAAATGGGCATTGCAAACAAAGCATATGTCTATGTGAACAAGTGCCAGGCACACACACATGAATATGTATATGTACATATTAATTAGCACAATATCTTTGGTGATCACAGAATTTTAGAAAAGTAAGGAATTGTTGAGTAAGTATAATTGTTCTCTAGAGCTAAAATCTTGCCAGACTTAAAAGGTGGTCAGTCATCTAAACCTTGTGGGCACAGACTCATGGATGCTTATTTAACCAGGGCATGACTCCATGTGTGTGCCCAGAATGCCCCAAGATGGCAGAGCACAATCTACCACACAGCTTGCCCATGGACAGATACCTGGCATTAGTTGAGTAACCAAAATTGTTAGCGCTGTTAGCACTGGTGAGTTCTTTAAGCTGTTATCACCATGTAATTTATAACATTTTAATACAGGGTGTCTCTTGACCTCATGGATCAGCAACATTATTACTTTGTTTGAATTCGATTGGCATGTTGCCACCAGATTATTTTCAGTGTTTGAGGGAAGATTTTTTTCTGGTTAGATTTAAAGTAATCACATGCCTGTATAAAATGTATGATTCTCTTTGGAATGTTTTCTTTGCTTTTAAGTTAAATAATAGCTTTATAAATGCAACTCTAATGGATTACAGTCATTCTCTGTTCTGGGTAGGGAATTTCCTAACTATAGTCTTGGTCCAATCAGTTTAACTTTATAAAAAGGCCCCCAAGGAATGTTCCATGATGTAACAGCAATATAGTTGCAAAAATACAGCATAACTTTAAACCTTCTTTTGTCAACAGTACCTTAAAAAGCCACAAGATGGGGGTGTTAACTGTAAAAATAAATATTTTCTTTATAAAATAAGGGAAAAGTGTTTGTTGCTGAGCACTTTTCTCTTCTTAATGGAAGAACACTGACAGTAAGCACAGGCTAAGGGTTAGGCATTGTGCTAAGCGTTTAAACACTATTACATCTAATTCTCACACGTGAGAGACGATCATGTGGGAAAATATGAGGCTCCAAGAGGTTTGTGACAGACTCCACAACACCGCAGCTTCCCTGTTGATGATTAGAATAGGGACGTTTCAGGAATACAAGTTGTGTCAGACTCTAAGGATGACTTAAGTCAACGTTGAAATACCTTTTCCTTTCTGCATGTTTTATCCTTTCCTGGGTATGTTCTTTCTTGTGTCCTTTCTTCTACCATCCGACTCTCCTTTAACTGGAAATGATATAAATCTCCACACCCTCCTATACAAACTTGCTTTTCCTTTGAGTTCTTAATTTTTTCTTTCAGTTAATGCTCATCATCTATGGACGCTCAGTTGCTCAAATTATAAATCTAGAAGTCCTGCACCCTTTTCTTGCCCCAGCTTCTTCACCAATGTCCAGTGAATCACTTGATACTTGAAATATCCCCTCCTCTTACCTAGAACTTTCCCACCATCAACCACTTTCATTACTCTGCCCAATTCATACTTCTCCCCTCAAAACTCAGTACCAGGATCTCGACGCCACCTCTCTCTGATCCAGGCTGAATTCATCTAGGCTGCATGACTGGTACCATGGGCTTCCTTCCATTGTGGCACTTAACACATGGTAGTATAATCGTGGATACCAGTTTTCCCCAGTAGACTGTAATCTTTCTAAAGACTGGACTTAAAACCTTCACATTGGTGTCCTCAATAAATAGTATCATAATAATTCCTTAATAAATGTTTTTTGAATGAATGAGATATTTCATTCAGATCCGAAAATATTTGTTGAATGCCTACTGGGCGCATTTCACATGACCTAGGAAATAAAAGGACAAGTGGGACAATCTCTGCTTTGAAGGCATTTGAAGTGTAATGATGAGGATAGGATCAACATAAAATACAAATAGAACCCAGTACTGTAACTGCTGTGAAAATGTAAAAGGTAATTGCAAAATATGTTGTTGCTTGTTTTTAAAAAATTACCCTTTATATTAAAACAAATAGATAATTTTCTCTTCTATGGAAGTTGTGTTCTGGGCATGAGAACATCTTAAAATACAGAAACCCAATTGTGAGATTGTCCATTATTAAATAAGGGTTTTATAGTAGCTGGATTGAGTGTTATACCAGTGGATGGTGAACTTTATTTTGCTTTAGAATCGTGTAGTGTATTAAATGTCTGTAGGAGCCATCATCTGATCATGTGTAGGGCTGCAGCACATGTTGTCCATTCCTACCCTGCAGAACCGCCTTACTTTAGGCTATTGTCATCTCCTGCAAATGTTGAAAATAGCTACCTGGGTATTTCAAAACTAGTCGTTGATGAACAATAGCTGTGTTTCTGTTACAGTTGTCACAGTGAAATGGAGACCTCCAGGGGCGCCTGGGGGGCTCAGTCGGTTGAGCGTCCAAGTTTGGCTAAGGTCATGACCTCACAGTTCGTGAGTTAGAGCCCGACCTCAGGCTCTGTGCTGACAGCTCAGAGCCTGGAGCCTGCTTCGGATTCTGTGTCTCCCTGTCTCTCTGCCCCTCCCCCACTCATGTGCGCCCTTGCTCGCGCTCTCTCTCTCTCTCTCTCTCTCTGTCAAATATAAAAACATTTAAAAAAAAATGAAGACCTCCAGGTATACTGCCTCATTATATCTTCCTCAGGTAACTGGGTATGCTTTTGCAGGATTTATACTCAAATTGTTTGCTTATTCAACAAATGTTCATTGAATGGGTAATCTGCTCCGAGCACCGTAGCTGGTACTAGGGCTGCAAAAGTGAACAAGATAGGCACGTTTTCTGCATTCATCGAGCTTAGTGGGGGAAAGGCAGAAAATCGGTATGTACTTTCACTTAGTGTTAAATGCTCTAAATGGAGAAGTGGGATGGGGACCGGCTGTGTCACAGCTCTAAGAGTTAATGCAGTACGCTCCTTGCACATTTGAACTTAAGTTCCATGAGAGCCAGAATTGTCTGCTTTCTTCAGTACTGTCTTCTCAGTGCCTGAAACAATACGTAGTGGGCTCTCATTAATTATTGGATATATTAATTAGTTGCTTAAGTATTTGTGCTATTGTTCTTAGATAGGGTGAACATCTTTAGCTCTTTGTTTAGATGGTTAGGAATTGCAACAAGACATCTTAGGGATCCAGGGACTTGTTAGATCTTTTTGGGCAGAAGAGAGTTCTGCTTGTCCCAGCTTGGATCTGCTTCAGTCTAATATTCAGTAGAATCTGAGGCACAGAACTCTGGGGAGCTGTGGTGAACCCTGAGTCTGAGTGTGGATAGTCAGTGGGTATACCGTAAGAAGGAAGGACTGTCATCACACATAGCAATTGCTACTTGAATCTGAGACTACTCCTGAACCCACCTATGTCTAATGGGGCCTCCATTTTGATTTTAAAGCAAACTTTTTGAAGATACAGCTCTGTGATAGGGAAGAGATAGAACTCTTTTTTAAAAATTACACATCCATGCCTTACTCCTGACTCAATGGGTTAGTTTGAGGGGTAGTGTGGAATAGAGGACAGAGACAAGAGGTGTATTGTGAGTTTTTTTTAAAAACCTTACAATTGTGACATTGTGAAATTGTGATAATTGACACAGTTCTTTCTTCCCCAACTGGAAACAACAATTGCATATCCTTATATATGCCATATATATATATATATATATATGTATATACACACACACATATATACACACACACATACACACTATATAGTGTATGTACCTAGTATATATAAAGAGATATATAATCCAATGCATTTTAAACATATTTTGAGTTGTAAGAACCATGAGTTCATTTTATTTCTCCTTTTAAATATTTCACTGGTATGACAGTTTTAAGAAGTAATTTAAGGTAATTTTTGTGTAACAGAACAGAGGAAAACTAAACACTGTAAGTTACTTAATGCTTCTGTGTTTATGTACTTGAAGCTACTCTTGAGTGAGAGCAGGCAGCTGAGAACCAGTGAAGATGAATCCTGACACGGGGCTCGATCTCCCGACCCTGAGACCATGACCTGAGCCGAGAAATCAAGAGTCGGATGGATGCTCAACCGACTGAGCCATCCAGACACCCCAAAGATTAAATCTTTATTAGACAGTCTGAAATTTGGTTAGAACAGGCCCTCATCACCTGACATAAAGGAGGAAATTATATTTTCATTTTGAAAAACAGCAAAACAATTTTTCCTTTCTGCTCTTGGCCACTTCAAAACCTTTCCAGGTGTGCCAGTGTCTTAAACCCTGTTTGTTTATGAGAAAACTGATGAGCAGTGAATGGTTATAGCCCCTGATTATCAGTGTACATTTCCATTTTGGAAACTGAATATTTTCGTAAGCTGATAACATCCTAGGCAAACTCCTTTGTTAGCCTTAGTGTATAAAGACAGCAGAAGTACGTTATAGCTGTGTCTGTGATGCCCCAGTAGCCTGTTGAAAAGCAGATTAAACTGGATTAGAGTCAAGCTATTTGACTAAATTCTAAAATTACTGGACATTCTGGCAGTACATTTAATTTGCAGGAACAGGGCTAAAAAACAAACCATCTTTAAGTTAAATATTACTTTTACTTATCTTTAATTGCCTGGGTATTCAAGCCCACAAATGGAAGGACATTGCTATATAACCTTAAATGTTTTGAGTTGAATAATTGTCTGAGAACTTGCTATTTTCTATCATGGAAGTTTTCTAATGAAAGTTTCAGCAATTATAAAATTCTTAAAAGAAAAAATAATTTTTAAACCTTTCTTTTAAACTAGTGTTCAGAATCAGGTGGATGAAGTTATTGATGTCATGCAAGAAAATATTACAAAGGTAATTGAAAGAGGGGAGAGACTAGATGAACTACAGGACAAATCAGGTACAGCTACTTCATATATTTCTTGATATTGTTAATCTGTGTTTTGATAGTTTTTTTCTCCTCACATTCCTCTAGCCAAAGTTTAGGAATCTTGATTTAGGACAATGATATTTGGTCCTTAAGTTTGTGATTTTAGTACTTTAATTTTAGCTCCCTTTATTTGAATCATCTTACTGCATTATTTGTTTGGTTGAAGATGGAAATTTTTTAAATTTATTGTTGAATAGAGTAGAAATTTTTTTGCCTTATTATGTTGATATGCTTTGTGTTTCTCATACTCTCAGGGAGGAAGTCTAATCACTTATTTTCAACACTTATGTCAAATTTAATCTGATGTTTTTATCTTATGCTTTTTCTGGCGACTTAGCAACATTTCTTTACTGACAAACGTTAGTCTCTCTTGTAACAGTTGCTGTCACATGTTAGGTATTCAAATATTGTTTCAATGATGAATAGCTAAATACCTGATTAGTCCTGGACAGACTTGTCTAACCAAAAAACTTAACCACTTTTAAAATTCATTGTTTTCCTTCAAAGTCCGTCTCTTTTTGTATCTTCTAAGAATCTAACCTTCTCCACATGTAGATTTTTTTTCTATAGGTGTATCAAGTACTTGAATTTTTAAAGAGTATTTTCTTACCAGAACTCGTATGTTTATGTGAAAACATTGAGGGCCCTGGGAAGACTTCTCTTAATCTTACTGTAAAAATGGGCTGAGCAAACTGACCTGTACTTTTGTGCACTTTTTGTGCTCTTTCTTTTCTCCCAACACGGATTGCCAGTTTGTGGGTGGAGGAGAGGGAGGATGTTGTTTTCGTGCTTAAAAGGGAATGCATTTGCAGAAGTAGAAATTAATATTTTCTTGTCTTTGTGTGACTAGATAAAAGAATCCTGTTATGTCGTTTAATCCTTCTCTCCATCCTCTATGTGATATAGAAAGCTTATCGGATAATGCAACTGCTTTTAGCAACAGATCGAAACAACTTCGAAGGCAAATGTGGTGGCGTGGATGCAGAGTAAGTCAGAAGCTATTGGATAAGTGGCCCAGCATCTCAGGTGGTCTTCGAAGAATATAGGGCCTCTAGATTTGAAGCTCTGGGGGGAGGGCAGGGACCACCGCTGCCTTGCTTCTTCTGTCTCCTGAACTTGGGATGTGCTGGGAGTCAGTAAATATTTGTTGAATAATTGATAGCTTTGGGGACAGGAATACCTAAAGGAATCAAGCAGTTCCCAAAGGGATGTTTCCATGGATTTCGTCACAGAAAGTAACCCACATTTTATTAATGATCTAGCTTCTTGCGGACTTATTACCTTATAAGAAATATACATTTTTCATCTGATTTATTATTAGTACCTTTTTGGATCCACTTCTAGCATTATATAGAAATATTTAAAAGATGGAGTGGAAGCTAGAGAAAAAGAATTTTCTGTTGAGAAAAATAAAAGTAGTTTATATGTCAGAATCCATTATGACAAATGGGGCTTAAAAAAAAATCTCACTATCCTTTATTATTCCAGAGAAATAAGAAATAAAAGAGAAATGTTTAACAAGGGGAAAAAAAATGAAAGTACATATTAATATATTCTTAACAAAAATTTTATAGGAATGAATTTGTCTCTTAAATATGGCTGCTAATCATTGAACAGAAAATGCTTAAAATTTTATAGTGAATTTCATGTCACGCGAGCAGTTTTCTTTTTCCTCCCAATTCCACGCGTCATTTTTGGCTTTGTTGAAAATCTTAGACATAAACTCATTGTTTTTAATCTCTCACTTTCAAGTTTAGTGATAACTTTCTAAACTTGGCTTTGCCATATGCTAAGAATTTCTTCCCAGGGTTGTTGTGGAGTTACTTATTTTTGTCTACCTGTTAGGTCATCTTACTTTCACAAATAGAACTGAGGAAGGGAACATGTTTCATTGTTCCCCTTGTCTGGAATTTTAATTTTGTTGTCAATTAGTATCCTTTGAAGAATAAATTTTCCATTTTCTTGTAAGTTTTCCATTTTTATGGAAATTCTCTGTTCTATAACCTGGTTTGGAAGAGCAAAGGGTCCACGAGCCACTCACTTTCCCCATACGTACACAGGACCCATTTGTGTAGCCACAGAAAGATGATCGTAATGTGCATTGGGACTAGCTTTTTTTAGCCATATCTAAATATCTAAATTGTGGTTTTGTACTTACTGGATTTCAGATCAGAAGATCAGAGGAACAGTATGCTTTTAAGGAGAAAAATGAAATTATATTTTTAAATTCTATTTCTGAATGGTCCCTGTGTCACTGCCATTTTCTCGATTAACTTTAGGAAAGGCTGAGAAAAGGGATATGGGGACAGAGCACAGATCAGAGGTTGCCAATGGCTCAGGGCAGGGAGGTGGATACTGACTATAACTGGGTATGAGGGAATTTTGGAGTGGTGGAAATACCTTATGTTTGACTGGTGGTGGTGGCTGACAACTATATCTTTGTCAAAACCCATCAGAATGAACTTTAAAGGGTGAATTTTATTCTAGAGAAAGTGTATTTCATTAAATCTGACTTTAAAAATAAGTGAACAAAATTAGTCCAACAAGTGGGGAGGGAGAATTTCTACATCTTTTGGTTATCATAATGTTAATAGGCACCTGGTGTCCAAATTGCAGAGCTTCCATGGCTTCTCTTGGTCACTCTGCTTTTCTCATAAATGTAATGCTACTAAAATGTTACCAGAAACATGTTTCAGGAACATAACAATAGCTACTTCTTGTTGCTATTTCTGATACTCCTAATGTTTCATGTGTTTATAGTAGCTGGGCATCTTTTTTTTTTTATTAATGAACCATCTTTAATCAACTATCTGAGAAAGTTTGATGAAAACAAGACCTTCATTTGAATTCATCAGGAAAATCAAACCAATTTATAGCTTATGCATGTTAGGATTAAATGAGGAATGTGACCATTTTATAGAGAAGTGACCTGAAAATATTAAGCAGCTGACTGTGGACCAATCTTAAGAGGTTTCTGCTCTTGCTAATGAATTTGGATGTAAATTAAAAATAAAAATTTTCTGCTCTCAACTGAGAAACTGGCACACAGAGTGCCCTTAGGCAAGCCATTTATTAAATGAGGTTATTCATGAAGAACTGAAATTATATTCCTCAGAATGGAAACAAAAAATGCCAAGAAGAGAGTAAGGGAACAAAGACCAACAGAATTCTCATATACTTTGAGTATAAGTGTCATAAAAAATGCTGCTTTGAAAAAAAAAAAAATTAAAAAAAAAAAAGGGGGCGCCTGGGTGGCGCAGTCGGTTAAGCGTCCGACTTCAGCCAGGTCACGATCTCGCGGTCCGTGAGTTCGAGCCCCGCGTCAGGCTCTGGGCTGATGGCTCAGAGCCTGGAGCCTGTTTCCGATTCTGTGTCTCCCTCTCTCTCTGCCCCTCCCCCGTTCATGCTCTGTCTCTCTCTGTCCCAAAAATAAATAAACGTTGAAAAAAAAATTAAAAAAAAAATGCTGCTTTGTATATAGTGAATCAGTTGTATTAAATGCCTTTGTTATTCACCATATCCTGACACTTTTGAACAGAGTTGCTAAAATTCATACTTTTCCTGGTCTCTGTTAGAAAGAAGCATGAGAAATCATAGACAAATGTTCAGGCTCTTGAGGGCTTTGATTGTTAACTGTTTGCTGTACAGTAAGTACAGCCTTGGACAAAATCCAGTCAAGCAAAACGCTTGAATTTGGGAACTCTGATTATTTACAAAAAGATGCAAATAGCCAGCAAGTTCACATGAGAAAAAATGTGAAAAGCTTTCAAGGATTGACGCTGTTCATTGATGAGTTAGTATCATAAATAGCACTACAGATAATCTTGACTTTATTAACCAAACATTAATATCTATCTTATGCCTTTTTGTGTGTTGTAGATAAAAGCCATCATGGCTTTGGTTGCTGTTACCCTTTTGCTAGTGATTATCAGTAAGTATTTACTGGACTAGTAATTTTGTGGGGGGCATTATTTGTTTTAGAGTTCATTTTAATTTCCCTTTTAACTTATTTTCAGTTGACCCAGTATGACTAATGTCAGGCTTGAGTAGTGACTTCTGACCCAAGTCAGGACCTCTTAACCTAGGATCTGTAGCTCTGACAATGTTTGTAAATTGTATGTAAAGTTTTGCATTTTGGCATATGTACATTTTTATGGGAGAGAATCTATATCTTTTATCAGATTCTCAAAGAGAACTTTCTACCCCCCACCCCCACCCACAAATACAGGGCTAAGCTCTTTGTTTGAGGCCAGATATGGCTACTCTTACACCCATTTTCTATTACTAACTTTAGGTATGGAAGCTTGTATTTTGTACTATGTTTGGAAGACAAATCCAGATAAATTTTCACCATATGATAGTTTTTTGTTTTGTTGCTTTTTGTTTTCAGGCGTTTAAGCATTAGTCTTCTCCTTTCCTTTGTATTCTTATTAAAGTCGGGTCATTTTTATTATCTCTTTTTCTCCAAAGCCTCTTTACCTATGTTTACAGGGATTTTTATGAAGATTTAGAAAGGGTCTCAAAATAACCACTTGAAAAATTCCATGGTGGGGCGCCTGGGTGGCGCAGTCGGTTAAGCGTCCGACTTCAGCCAGGTCACGATCTCGCGGTCCGTGAGTTCGAGCCCCGCGTCGGACTCTGGGCTGACGGCTCAGAGCCTGGAGCCTGTTTCCGATTCTGTGTCTCCCTCTCTCTCTGCCCCTCCCCCGTTCATGCTCTGTCTCTCTCTGTCCCCAAAATAAATAAATGTTGAAAAAAAAAAAAATTAAAAAAAAAAAATGCACATGTCCCTTGACCCAACAATTCCCGTTGGGAATTTAAAAAAAAAAAAAGAAAAAAGAAAAATTCCATGGTGATACCCTTTTTAAACAGAACAGTTTGTCCCAAAGAAATATTGCTGATCCTCGTTATTCGTGGATTCTGTGTTTGGGAATTCACCCACTGGGTGACACTGATTGGTAAACCAGAAATCAGTATTGAGGTGCTTTCCCAGTCATTGGCAGCCGTGTTGAGAGCAGAGAAAAATTTGAGGCTTCTGACATGCACGTTCCCAGCTGATGTCCAGTGAGGCCATGTGGTCTGCCTTTCTAGTTTCAGCTCATAAAATAAGTATTTAGTGCCACATTTCTCACATTTTTGTGCATCTTGTTGATTTCACTGTTCAAAGTGGCCCCCAAGTGTAGTGCCGAAGTGCTGTCCAGCCTCAGGAAGGCTGTGATGTACCCTATAGAAAATACATGTGTTAGATAATACATTAGTTGGTAGAGCATATGACTCTTAGTCTTGGGGTTGTAAGTGTGAGCCCCACATTGGGTGTGGAAATTACTTAAAAATAAAATCATTTAAAAAAAATGCCAGGGGTGCCAGTCGGTTAAGCATCCGACTCTTGATTTCGGCTGAGGTCATGATCTCAGGGTCGGGAGATCAAGCCTCTCTAAATAAATAAATAAATAAATAAATAAATTTTTTAAATGGCCAATGTTAGACATTTACTTTGTTTTATGATGTTTTTGCTTATTTATTCTCATTTGTTACCTTTCATCTCAGATCATCTCGAGTTTTCTTCTTCATTGCCTATTTCCAGAAGTGGACACAGCTACATTTAGGAGCACTATTGTTAACATAGCATGTGAATCTGATTTTGATATGTTCCTTTCCCATTTCTTTCTTTTGCAGTTCTTATAGTCATGAAATACCGTACTTGATTTGGTGACAGAGATCTTCATTACGCAAGATCTGGGACAACAATAATAAAAGATTGCTGCATAATTTAAATGAAACCCATGTATATAACTTTCAAAACTTCTTTTTCAAGAAACTAAGAGGCAAGTATCACTTCAAATTGGAGCATTGAGAATGTCCAGTTATCTTCTTCCCTTCTAACAAAATGTGTCTTTAAAAATTATGTTTAAGGCAAAGATAGCCAGCCTCTATTTTGCCATATTCCAAGGATCTAATTTGAAACCGGATACTTGCCAGTTTATTGTTTGTATACATAATTAAACAGTGATGACGATACTGCAGACTGTTAGTAGAAGGACCTGCATTATCGCATCGACCTGGGGTCAGACCGGGAGTCCAGAAAGAAGCCCATGGAGAGCACCAGATCATTGTGCTAAGACACGCACCGTCGTTCCATCGGTATTTGCAAGATTCTTCACACGTTACAGTTGCTTTGCGAGCAATTTCCACGTTTATGGGCGTAACAAAAGCTAAATGTTGTAAATGTTGCTGCCTTCAGCTATAACTAAAACATTCCAGTAAACCTATTTTTGACTGTATAAGGGAATGTGTAGTAATTTTTTGGCATTTGGATTATGGAACTGGAAAATTTAAACAATATGAAAAGCATAGTATGGCACCATAAAACTGGAGATAATAAAATTCTTGGAGAACATCATTGGAGTGTTTGAACATGAATGGCATGGTTCAGTCTGTTTCCAGTTAGCCTGCAATAAGGAGGGACAATCCTGATGTGAGTAAATGAAATCCACAGGTAACTTATTCCTTAATTTTGTTTTCTTTGATAGCTTCCCTCTTTAGTCCTTCTGCCAGAAGTGCTAAAAGTAGCAAAATCGTCTTAGAATTTGCTACTTTTGCATTCCTGATCATCCCCTGAGAGATGCATGTTGTACAATCAAGTGTCAAATTAGCCACCAGTAATGATTATAAAAAGCCAGGAGAGAGTTATCTATCAGTCACTAACCTAATAGCTAGAGTCATCATTAATCTAAGACTGTTTTTACAGCACTAAACTGTATTGTTAACTTTAAAATGTGCCAACAAGTCAAAGTGAAAATACATAGTTCTCTATCAGGGAGGAAGCTTTATCATAACATTAGAGGTTCTGCAGACACTGGTGCACATGGATATGTTGACTGTATGTATGTAACAATCTGAGATAGGGTTAATAGAAGAAGCAGTATTTAGGAAAGAAAAATGGTCCTGTGTAGGTTTTATTTCTGTGGTCATTTTAATTCAGGATGTATGAAACACAGAATCTGTTTTTGTTTTAATTCTATAGGCTCAGTACTAAGAGGCAAAATGTTCTGTTTAAATGGAAAGAAATATGAAGGGAGGAAGCATATTAGGAGATACTCAAGGGGCACCCGAGTGGCTCAGTCGGTTAAGCGTCCGACTCGATTTCAGCTCGGTCCTGATCTCACAGTCATGAGATGGAGCCCCGCATTGGGCTCTGCACTCACATCACAGAGCCTGCTTGGGATCCTCTCTCTCTCTGTCCCTTTTTTGCACACACACTCTCTTTCTCACAAAATAAACACTAAGACAACGACAACAAAAAAGAGATACTCAAGACACCTACAAGTTACAAAGATGTAAATATAATCACTAAATTTTATAGTCCAGTAAGAATATTTTAAAAAAGGTAAAAGTCTTACATACTATAGGGTACTGTCACTGGTCTCTCTTTGTAAATGTCAGTTAATGTAAATAACATAAATACTAAATCCTTTAATAAAATAGGGGATATCCAGGAAAATGAGCATCTTAGAATTTTAGTAGCTAATATAGTTCAGGAATGGAAATGTTTTAACAGAGTGGACAGAATCATTCCTAACATATGTATGTGTCTCTTTGGGATTGGAACTAGATTCATCAGTGGTTAATTTTCCATTGGTAGGTGTAGAAATCTGGTTTCTATGTGATTATTTCTCAAAAAGAATCCACATCTCCAGTGTTTTCTTTTAATAAAGTATGCCACTCTTAAATATAAAAAATAAAATTATAAAACTATTTTAAAAAATTTTAACCTTAGAGGATTTATGTAATAGCGTATATATTAATTCTCTATGTATTTAAATATGTTGCTGCCGAAAATACTGGTGGCAGGTGTGTCGCTCTCCATACTAGTGGTGGCCTGGTTCACAGTTTACCATTTTGTCTTCCTTGGTCCTGATTAATCCTGAGACTCTGAAAATAGCTGGCATGTTTATGACTTTATTGTGGTAATCTTAGACACGTGAGCCTTTTTAAAATCAAAAACAGAAGAGAAATATGTTGTTCAAATTGATGCCAGACCTGCCTGCCTTTCTTCCCTTAATCATTCTTTTTCTCATTCAGCTCAGATCATCCTGCACTTGAAAAATGCAGTTTTACCACTATCAAAACTATCATTATTTAACAGCAGCAAAAATCAACAGAAAAATTCAGGTAGCTTAATAAATACTAGTTGATACCTAGTGAAATCAGGTCATTATTTTTATAATGCCTGAATCATACCCTTATGATTTACGTGTAATTAGCAAAGTCTATCGCCCAGAAGCAATTTCGTGATTGTAATACTGATTAACTCCCTCTGATTATAACCCAGTGTTACCTGTGGTCTTTGGCTTCTCTATACTGATAAAGCTCACTGCAAGTTGCACTTAGAGTTCATGAACTTGGGGGTTCCTTGATGAGAAGAAAGTTGAATATTGGAAATGGAACATTACCTAAAATGGAAGAATAATTAGCATACATCAGATATAGAAATACATTGTGTTAGCTCTCCTGTGGACCACTTATTACATTCTTACTGTACAATCACTCTGCATTAGAAAATCATTTTTATAGCAAAAATTGACATCTTTCAATTCTGTATAGCATACGGATTTCCTGAAAATTATACTTGTATAGATTAAGGAAGCCAGAATAAAAAGAAATAGAAATTTCTCACTGTCAGTACACTCTTCAACATGGTTGATGCTTTGTCAGTGTTGTTGCCCACACTTAGCTCTACATCTGTATGTGTATACACTGATTAGAAGATATGCACAAAATAGGGGTGCCTGGGTGGCTTAGTCTGTTAAACGTCCGACTTCGGCTCAGGTCCTGATCGCACAGTTCATGAGTTTGAGACCCACGTCGGGCTCTGTGCTGACAGCTCGAGCCTGGAGCCTGCTTTGGAGTCTGTGTCTCCCTCTCTCTCTGCCCCTCCCCCACTCGTGCTCTGTCTCTCTCAAAAATAACCACTATTTTTTTAAGAAAGATATTCAGGAAATAGCTTTTCATGTTGAGAAGGGATGCCGTTAGAAGCGGTCCTTAATTGTATGGAGTCAGAGTATCACTAGGTCAGGGAGAGCTACCTGCTGTTTTACTAGTCTAATTTTGTGTTTTGACATGGAGATGTGATTGAAGTCCATTTTTCTGCGAGTGTGGAGTAAGGGCAAAGTCAGTCCAAAAGCATTTATACATTTGTTGTAGAATGCATTGCATGCTTCTATTTGTGCAGGAAATTGTCACAAAGCAATGTAAAGACAGTCCTGTGGAGCTGAGATACTGTCTCAATCTGTCCACTGCTGTTTTCATGTTGTAGGCAAATGGAACCACGCTTTGGACTGATGTAGGGCTTGGGCCATCTTTTTAAGTTTGATTTGGTCTTAACTCTTTTTCTGAAAATCAAATAGAATAAGGGATGGGGACACAAACTCTTTGGTTCCTGTTATTAGAAGAAACTGCTTAGAACAAGGCAGTAGGAATTGAAAGCATGACCGACCCATCTAAAGTGGGTAAATGTCGTGCTCGCTTCGGCAGCACATATACTAAAGTGGGTAAATGTAAGCTTGTGAGAGCACAGATGATAACCATATTTCTGTGTCTCCATGGCACCCAGCACAATGCTGTGTACATGGCAGTTTCTAGATCGTATGCCTAGGAAGTCACAAAGACACCAGTGTGCTAGTGAGAGTCAGCTCCTGTAGCCCTCACTATAGAGAGGACATGACTCGCATAATAGTGGCCTTTGGACTTACCAGGAAATATTAGTGCTCTTTGATAATAATTGGGTATAGAAAAATTCCAGTTTTATGGTATTCCATCAGGTTTTCATTTGAAGAAGTCTTAATGATTAGATTTCAAGGCTACAAAGTAAATTGCGTATCAAAAATGTTAGTAAAATGTTAAAAATCAACCCAAAAGAAAATTCAACCACTTGATTTTTATGCTTTGGGTATGTGTCATTGTTTGAAATTCCACCCTCTTATTTACCCATTTTGATAAGTGCCTTTGATGTTTTAAGATGTATGGTGGAGATGAGCAAATGTAAATGCCATGTGCCCTGGTCTCTAGCTTCTGAGTTCTTCCTCACCATTCTCACCAATGTTACACAGTTTAGGACATTGTGTTCATATCAGATCTGTATTTGTAGCCCCTCCATAGTAAACAATAAACTATTTCGTAGAAAACAAAATTAAGCACTTTGGCTTATTCAGTATGTGTTACTTGTTGCCTTACCTTCAAAGCATTTAAAATAACATCTGACTGATCACCCTGATTTAACGCATCCCAGCTTTCCAACAGAGTACCTGGAGGGGAAAACGAGAGACAAAGTGTTCTCTAAAAACCACGCCCAATGCACAACCTACCGATGGAGTCCAGGAGGAATTTCTCCATGTAAAATCACAGAGTCTCGGGGCGCCTGGGTGGCGCAGTCGGTTGGGCGTCCGACTTCAGCCAGGTCACGATCTCGCGGTCCGTGAGTTCGAGCCCCGCGTCCGGCTCTGGGCTGATGGCTCAGAGCCTGGAGCCTGTTTCCGATTCTGCGTCTCCCTCTCTCTCTGCCCCTCCCCCGTTCATGCTCTGTCTCTCTGTGTCCCCAAAAAATAAATGTTGAAAAAAAAAAAATTAAAAAAAAAAAATCACAGAGTCTCAGCTGTGGTGGAATACTCACGATGTACCTCCGTTACGTCTACTTGGAAGAGAGGATGGAGGAGAAATTTCTCTCAGACGTAAATGTCCCGGTCAGAAACCCTGAGGTATCCCTCAGCCGGCCGGTCTCTAAAAGTAGAAACAACCAGAGTATTGTTCATTCTCTTCACCTCCCTCCACCTACACACTAAATTTACTCTTTTTAATATTCCAAAACTGTGTGGGAGGGGGGTGATATTTGGGGGCACGTTGTGCCCGGATATCTATAGTCTCCACAAGTAAAGTGCCGTAGTTAGGGAGCCGGGGAGCACCCTGGCAAGTGCATTCTGAAAATGACAGTATTTAATACACTTCAGTCAATGTGTGAGAGAACCAGTCAGGAAGGTCGTATCGGAGGACCTGAATCCAACAGCCACACTTCCAAAATGCCTATTAAGTGCTAGAAAGCACTGTGGAGCAGGTGAACATCGGCCTGCTCTTCAGCTGCTGGTATAGGAAGGGTTCCGACTAGTAGCCAACTGAGCGGGGCCACGGGCAGTGCGCTTACCCATGTGCTGAGTGAGGGGACTAGCTGTTAACTGAGGAGTCTTCCAAGATGCATGCAGGGTCTGCGAGCACAATGCAACAAGGGACAGGGACAGGGTGTCCTCTTGGACCCTCCCCAGCAACATACAAATCGGCTGTTGCTTCTTCCTTCTTAAAAACCCCAACCAGCTCTTCTCCCCACTGCCCCTGTCAGCTTCCACCTCGTCCCTTTGCTCCGCTTTCTGGCAACGGTCTTTGGGAGAATTCGCCCATATTTGCTGTGGTTCTTCACTCATTCTCTTGAACAGGACAGCTGAGCGTCTGCTTCCACCCGCCACCAAACTTATTCTTGTCAGAGCCATCATGACCTCTGCACTGCTGGACCCAGCAATTGCACTACTAGGCATTTATCCAAAGGATACAGGTATGCTGTTTCAAAGGGACACATGCACCCCAAATGTTACGGCAGCACTATTGACAATAGCCGAAGTATGGAAAGAGCCCAAATGTCCAACGATAGATGAATGAATAAAGATGTAGTGTGTGTTTATGTGTATACACACACACACACACACACACACAATGGAATATTGGCAATCAAAAAAGTATGAGAAGGAGAGAAAGGCTCTTGAATGCCATTACCCACTTTCTGCATTGGAAGCAAGGTCTGGTTCTAATGGAAAGAGTGGCCTCTGGGGCTGTCAACACCCCTGCTGTTGTAGCTGTGCTGATTTGGACACAAGCTCAGAATTCCACTGGGCCCAGGATACAAACAGTGATGAGGGATCGTAAGGCAGGCTGAGGGCAAAGCACAAGCTAACAACCCCACCCCCACCATCACCACCACTGGGAGATTATTATGACACCCCTCAGGCACTCCTGGCTGCCCAACAAAGGAAAGGGGAAAACAAAGGGTTAACTGATAGAGATCACAGTCATGCAGGACCTGTGTCTCCATCAGTTTATAAATGTCTTAGTAAATTACAAGAAAAAAGGTAATCTTACCAATAGTCTAATCTCCAGAAACCTATAGACTCAGTTGCCTGGAGCCCTGCTATCACTCTCCTCTCCATAGTGATGTGGGGAACAAAGACAAGAAGGAAATGGTAGGCAAAATTAACTTTCCTTATAACCTGCTGCCCACTGACAAATAGTTGAGGCAAATACAGAGTATAAGGTTTCTCCAGGAACTCCTTACTGCCTTAATGTTAATGCCTTACTAGAGAAAAAACAACCTTAGCTTGACAACAGCCAGGCCCCCAGTATCTTAGGAGTCCTCTTTAGCATATCAAAGTCCTTCTGGAGGCCTCCCTTTTGCCTCTACCTCCCCCAACTCCATAGTATAAACCAGTCACTCCTCACAACCCCAGTGCAGTTCTTTCTGCCCACGAGTCCTGTCCCCATGCTTTAATAAAATCACCTCTTTGCACCAAAGACGGCTCAACAATTATTTCCTGGTCATCAGCTCTGGACCCCCTCACTCCGCAACCCCATCAATGGGAGTTCAGGGAGACTCAAAGCAAGTGCAGGTGGAAGTGCTGTGGAAGCCAGGTAGCAGTACCAGTCATGAATGCTGTATGCAAGTGCATGGCAAGGCGTGGAGATCCACGCATGCCCATTTGGACTTCACTTACAAGCACAAGTTCGAAGATAATTAAGGATTTCAAGACAGTGACAGAGCTTTTAACCAAGTGTAGCGCCCTTCTGAGAGCACATGGTGTGACAGCATGTGTCACGTGTGAGAAATAAGCCCACCAACCCAATCAAAGGAGGGACACAGCGATTTGGAGTACAGTGAAGTGAAGCTTTGATCAATGTTGTTGCAAGAGCAGATGTCTGATCGATAGAACAGAATAGAGAACCCAGAAATGGACCCACAAACGTAGGGCCAACTAATCTTGGACAAAGCAGGAAAGAATATCCAATGGAATAAAGACAGTCTCTTCGGCAAGTGGTGCTGGGAAAACTGGACAGCGACATGCAGAAGAATGAACCTGGACCACTTTCTCACACCAGACACAAAAATAAACTCAACATGGATGGAAGACCTAAACATAAGACAGGACACCATCAACATCCTCGAGGAGAAAGCAGGCAAAAACCTCTCTGACCTTGCCCGCAGCAACTTCTTACTCAACACGTCTCCAGAGGCAAGGGAAACAAAAGCAAAAATGAACTACTGGGACCTCATCAAAATAAAAGCCTTCTGCACAGCGAAGGAAACAATCAGCAAAACTAAAAGGCAACCGACAGAACGGGAGAAGATATTTGCAAATGACATATCAGATAAAGGGTTAGTATCCAAAAATCTATAAAGAATTTATCAAACTCAACACCCAAAAAACAATCCAGTGAAGAAATGGGCAAAAGACATGAATAGACACTTCTCCAAAGAAGACATCCAGATGGCCAACCGACACATGAAAAAATGCTCCACATCACTCAGCATCAGGGAAATACAAATCAAAACTACAATGAGATACCACCTTACACCTGTCGGAATGGCTAACATTAACAACTCAGGCAACAACAGATGTCAGCGAGATGCAGACAAAGAGGATCTTTTGCATTGCTGGCAGGAATGCAAACTGGTGCAGCCACTCTGGAAAACAGTATGGAGGTGCCTCAAAAACTAAAAGTAGAACTACCCTACGACCCAGCAATTGCACTACTTGTATTTATCCAAGGGATATAGGTGTGCTATTTTGAAGGGGCACACGCATCCCCATGTTTATAGCAGCACTATCAACAATAGCCAAATATGGAAAGAACCCAAATGTCCACTGATGGATGAATGGGTAAAGAAGATGTGATATATATATATATATATATATATATATATATATATATACACACACACACACACACACATATATGCACATACACACACAATTGAGTATTATTTGGCAATCAAAAAGAATGAAATCTTGCCATTTGCAACTACGTGGATGGAACTAGAGGCTATTATGCTAAGCGAAACTAGTCAGAAGAAAGACTTCACTCATATGAGGACTTTAAGATACAAAACAGATGAATATAAGGGAAGGGAAGCAAAAGTAATATAAAAACAGGGAGGGGGACAAAACACAAGAGACTCTTAAATATAGAGAACAAACTGAGGGTTACCAGAGGGGTTGTGGGAGGGGGGATGGGCTAGATGGGTAAGGGGCATGAAGGAATCCTGAAATCACTGCTGCACTGTATGGTAACTAACTTGGATGTAAATTAAAAAAATTAAAAACAGAACAGATGTGTGAGCGACAGGCACACTGGGGCACTCACAGCAGACAATTTATCTGCTCACATACAAGTCCCTCCCTTGCTTCCTCATTGGCTGAGTACTACAGAGCTTACAGCCTTACTCAACCGGTCGCCTGTGTTCATGTAAGGCAAAAAGTAGTCTGATTGGAACACATGTACATTCCTTGAGGGGACGCAGAGACTTTCACTACCTCCTCCATTTGTCCTTTGGCATATGCTCAATGCAAAGCGCGTAAAAATAAGCCCGTAAACAGAGAGGGGAAGAAGAACCAGGAAGTGAAGCATCTAAGGGTTTGGGACTCCATTGTTGAGGGGGGGGACTGGGTTCATACATATTTCCAATAGGTTGTAAACCTATTGTTAACTAGACAGCACAGCTTTTTATTTGGTATTTCTGAAAATAAATCATCTCCCTTAGTTCTCCCATCACACACCCGTACGAAGCCATCCCTGCTCATCCGCTATATTCTTCTGGGGCATTTATTTACATGGTATCAACATCTGTCTTTAAAGATGGAGCCCATATAAGTTTGGTAAGCTGCAGTGGTGTAGAAGGACTATCTCAGAGCCCAGCTGTTCTACTCCTCTTAATACCAGTGTCATGCTAACTTTATTTTTTTTTTATGCCACTGCCCTGTTACTGATTTTATTCTCTGTTCATTAACTTTCATCTCCTTTTTTAAAAAAAAAACAATACTTTTCTCTGGCTCATGATTTCCTTGCTGCAGATAGTTTCTCATTTCTCAACCTTCTGTTTCCCTTCTAAATTGATTAATAGTCTTTGATTGGATTCAACCCTGGATCCTCACCCAAACCTGCCAAAGAGCAGGTGTTTCACATTTGCGCGTTGACGATTATCTTATTTAACCCTCAGAGAAACAAATGTCCAGTAGCGACTTCCACTTGTCACTCAGTCATGTTTTCAATCGTTCAGTCACAAATATTTATTGAACACCTACTCTATACCAGGCCTCCTCTTTCTTATGTCTCCACTCACTCTTGAGATCAAGGAGGAGTGATGATGATTGTCATAAATGTCAAGGCACAAGGAAATTATTACCAAATTTCCATCCCACTCCTTTGAAATCTCTTCCCATTTGTTATTGGCCATCCATCCCATACAATTGACAAACCTGTCCCCTCAATACTCTATCCATCTTGGTATGATCTGCAAGCTCAATGAAAAAAATTTTAGGGGCACCTGGGTGGTTCAGTCGGTTGAGCGTCTGTCCGACTTCAGCTCAGGTCATGATCTCCTGGTTTGTGAGTTCGAGCCCTGCACCGGGCTCTGTGCTGTCAGTGCAGAGCCTGCTTGGATCATCTGTCCGCCTTCTCTGCCCCTCCCCTGCTTGTGCACCCATGCACACACTGTCTCTCAAATATAAACCTTTTTTTAAAAAATTAAAAAAATAAATTTTAAGTAAACTGTATGCCTGATGTGGGGCTCAAACTCACAATCCTGAGATCATGAGTCACATGTCCAGCCAGGCACCCCTCAATGAAATTTTTTTAATACAACTCAGTCACTAGTTGAAAAGCATTGAAAGCACTAGCTTGGGCAAGGCAATATTCAAAATATTTTTAAATATTTGGGAATACTAGGCCCAGGACCAGGGTGGGGACCCTCCAGAGCTCAGGGCAGTGGCTATTTGCCAAAGGGAAGGAAGTATATCAGTAATTTCAAATCAGTACAATTATACTCACATGCACCCATGGGCTGGTATCAGCCTGGCCCAGAGAGCAAGATCCTACCTATTGCCACCCCTTAGGGTCCCTCTTGCTCTCTGGGATTGGTGCAAAACCAACATTAAATCACCTCTATTAGAACGTTCAGGGCACGCCTGGGTGGCTCAGTCAGTTGAGCATCCAACTCTTGATTTTAGCTCAGGTCATGATCCCAAGGTCTTGGCTTGAGCCTGGCATCAGGCTCTGCGCTGAGCGTGGAGCCTGCTTAAGATTTTCTCTCTCTCTCTCTCTCTCTCTCTCTCTCTCTCTCTCTCTCTCTTCCCTCTGCCCCTCTCTCCTGCTCACACGTCCTCTCTCAACATAAAAAATAATAAATAAGCAAACAAACGAGAACATCGTGAATAGTTGTACCTCAGTGCAGAAGACTGGTCCGAGTGGAGCTCTACAGCAACCTCTTGAATTCTGGCGCCTTCAGAGGAAGAGAGAAGAAGAACAAGAGGCGTGAGGAGGAAACTTGCCATCTGCCATCTCTCAGGAGCTACGAGTCTCCCCGTGTTGAGCCGTAACACCCACGCTCATGAAGAGAACCTGTGGCAGAGCCATGGGTCTGTGGGAAGAAAGACCTGCGCTCACAAGTGAAGATAACTCAAGTTATCCCAGACTCACTTAGCCTAATTAGCCTAACTCACCTGCTTACCATTCTGAGTCTCCTATTGGCCTCAGGAGATCCTTGCTACTGTTCACTGTGGTTAATAAAAGTGCAGGCAATCAGCATTTATTGAGTGCCTCCTAGCCAATAACTGGTTTTTGAATCTGTATGCAAAACGGGTGTGGATTTCGAGAAATCTAAATAGGAGGAAGTTTAAAGCTTACTTTTTCAGTGATTAGCAGAAGATCTACTTTCTCTAATCTGTCCTGGAAATAAATCCTACTTGTCTGATGGGTATGCATCACTTGGTTTTCTCACAAAACCAAGTCAGTGGGAATTGGGACCGGAAAATGCCCTGTGTGAAGGAATTAAGCCTTAGAGATCGTTGTAACTAGGAAAAACACTATTTTGATAAAACACTCATCAGATCTTTTGCCTCCCGCCTGATCGTGCCCTCTCCTACCTCCTTTCCTGTTCACAGGCTCCGAGCCAGTGCACGGTGAGAGGTGAGCCGATTCGGCCCATTTCCAAGCAAGGAAAGCATAGCAAGTCCTTCCTTCACCATCTTCTCTCTCCCCTCCTTCCGCCTTCTCCCCTCCCCGCCCCCACCCTCCTACCCTCACTTCCGCTTTGGAGCCATCATCATCACTAATATGTTTAAGTACCAAACCAGAGTCAGGCCCAGCCCAGGTGCTTTATTATTCTTTTTAAGTTTATGTATTTATTTTGAGACAGAGAGAGAAAAAACCAAGTAGACTCCACGCTGTTAGCACAGAGCCCTACTCGGGGCTGGAACTCATGAACCGCGAGATCACGACCTGAAATGAAATCAAGAATCAGGTGCGTAACTGCGCCACCCAGGTGCCCCAACCTAGGGGCCTTATAGGCATCATCATAACACCAGTTACTTTGTCAAACTCTATTATGGAGGATGTGGAAATGTTGGGGCTCGGAGCCGAAGGTCAAGAAAGAATTCTTGAGTCTTCTTCGGTGCAAAAATGTGGTTTAATTAAAGCACGGGGACAGGACTCTGGGGCAGAAAGAGCTGCCCTGGGGTTGTGAGGAATTGGGGGAGGTAAAGTCCAAGGGAAGTTTCCAGAAGGACTTTCATATGCTAAAGGAGACTCCCAGGATCCTGGAGGCCTAGCTATTGTCAAGCTAAAGTTGTTTTTCCCTCTAGCAAAACATTAAGATTGAAAGAATGTCTTACCCTCCCGCCCTCAAGTATTTGTCAATGGCCTGCAGATTATAAGGAAATTTAATTTTATCTACATTTTGTTCTGCCTTTGTTTCCCATATCAGATATCAATTAAGCAAGTAAGCTTACCTTATTCCTACTTTAATTAGAAGGTGAATCTTAAGTGGTTTATCTTAACACAGTTAAACGAACCAGTGACTCCCAGCTGGAAGCAATTTGGGGTGACCTCCCCGACACATCTGTCAATATCTGGACACATTTTCAATGGTCACAGCTCGCTGCTGGTATCTAGTTGGGAAAGGTCAGGGTTGCTGCTATGGAAAACAGCCCCCTACTTCAAAGAGTTACCTGGGTCAAAATGTCAAGAGTGCTGAGGTTGATTAACCCTGAGATCAGTTATGCTTTTATAGGGTTTGGAAACCATGCACCATTAAGAAAAACTTAGGAGACCACTGATGTTTTTACATCAAATTATATGATTTTAAAAAATCATTAATTTCCACACCTTGCTGCAACACCAGAACTGTTTCAAAGCATTTTTAAAATAAGGCAAAGTACTTTATTTTCCATAAAGTGAAGACCAAAAAGGATATCTTTTAGCATCATATAAAATATAATTTTCTTATATTACTGTTATTAGCTCAGCAGACAATGGTTTCCTTTTTTTTTTAAGTTCTTTTTTTTTTTTTTTTTTAAGTAACCTCTATACCCGATGTGGGACTCAAACTCATGACCCTGAGATCAAGTGTCGCATGCTCTTCTGACTGAGCTAGCCAGGCATCCTGAACACTGGCTTCTAAGAAAATTGGATTTAAAAAATGGGGCACCTGGGTGGCTCAGTCAGTTAAGCGTCTGACTCTTGATTTCCACTCAGGTCATGATCTCACAGTTCGTGATTTAGAACCCCGTGTCAGGTTCTGTGTTATCAACTTGGGATTCTGTCTGTCCCTCTCTCTGACCCTTCCTTGTTTGCACTCTCTCTCTCTTTCTCTCAAAATAAACTTTAAAAAAAAAAAGAAAAGAAAGGAAAATTGGAGAACTATCATAGTTTTGCAACTTTTCCCCTTTAAACTTCAATCTTGCTGGTAAGCACCAAACTGAACCTGTTTATTTTCTGTTAAGGTAAAACTCATTTCTCAACTTACTTTTTCATCAGTGGATAGCAAAGGTGGATTTAAAAGAAAAGTTTTAAATGCTCCAACAAGTGTCAGCCAACAACAACAACAAAGTCAACCATTCTCTTCATTTTCTTTTATCTCTGGTGTTTAACCTCATATTCTTCTATCCATTCAATGGAGCATTTTTCTTATTCTGTCTCTTAAGTAGTCTCAGTTTTTTTCCTAAAAAGCTTATGTTTTCCCCCAAAAGTTTATAGGATCCTGCTTTGCCAAAAAGCTTACGTTGTCCTCTAAAACTTGTCTCTATACACACAGTTCGGTTCCCACTTGTTGATGTCTTTCACACTTGAACTTTCTTCAGGTCTACAGTCAGCTCTGGGCTTAGCCAAGTTGGCTTCATATTTATTATATGTGCCTAAAATTGCCTGGACAAGTACTAGCGCCAGGAACAAAATCCAGGCATTTTGAACCTCATCATTTCTTGTAACGTCCACATTCCTTTTATTTAACAACCCCTTCTCCTCTACCTTCACCCCAATTTTCAAACTAAATCAGCCTTCAAGACAGGACTCCTTCTAGAGCCACAAAGTCTTGTTTATCCTAAAAACTTGGCCATCAGGTTTCGAATTCTGAACAGTATGCCCTACTTAAGGGGGAAGGTTAGGGGAAGAGAAAATAGCTTTCCCAGAAGTATGCAGCTAAAATATTTACCAATCTACTTTTACAATTTGGAATGATTTCTCCCTTCTTTATTTTATTACAAGAAAGACTGGTTGCAGGCCATTGTTGCTTGATGACTTCCCAAAACAGCCCCGTCCTATTTTTGTAAACAGGTTGTCTCTTGCTAAAGGTCTTCATCCTCTATATGGTCCTCAGCGTCTCCTGCCTTTGTCCATTCACCATTAGTTTATATTATTTCTGAGAGGAAATCAGGATCAGATACTTGTTGTACTGCATTAATTGAAAGTACAAGTCAGCTCTAAAGAGACCGGTGATTTCCTTCTTGGCATTCTGCTTGTGATTATACTTGATATTCCCAAGTAAATATTGGCTCCTTGTATTTGGCAGTGGCCCCCAATTGTAAACTTGCTCCAGATGTGACTTAATCAGGATGATTTAAGAACAAAAAGAATAAATATGAATCTAATTTTCCCACTTTCCCCCTAACCATTTGGCTAAATATAAATAAATGTTTGGAGTAAGACTTAAAGAAATATATTCGCCAAGGTTTGCATTAGGCTCACTTCTTTGGCGAAACTCAAGCATTCAGTATTACCATTTAACTATTATTTCTCCCATTTTCCCATAAGGAGTTTTTTAAACTTCTTCCACTTAAAGTTGGGATATCAAATGCCTCATCAGAGCTTCTGTTTGCCCTCATTACACCTGCCTTCACAAGAACTATATTCCTTTTTTTTTTTTATTTTTAAAGTTTATTTATTTATTTTGACAGAGAAAGAGCATGCATGGGGGAGGGGTAGAGAGAGAAGGAGAGAGAGAATCCTAAGCAAGCTCCATGCTGTCAGCACAGAGCCCCACTTGGGGCTCGATCCCACAACTGTGAGATCATGACCTGAGCCGAAACCAAGAGTTGGACGCCTAACTGACTGAGCCACCCAGGCGCCCGGCAACTACACTCTTCATTTAAACATCTTGCTATTAACTCTAATTCTCTAATAAGAGACCCTTTGGGTATTATGTGTTGACATCCCTGAAGTCCAGCTCTTTTGTTTAAGAGTTTTCCGAAATGAAGAGATGAAAATGGAGAACACTAAAGAACTTATCATTTTGTGATGGTCTCTTTTCTATCAAGAAAATCCTGCTAAGGAGCCACATTTTGAAAGAACATGTCAACTCTTCCCGACCCCCTTAATTTTTGTCACATTTTCTATCTTTATTTTCTGTGGTGCAAGCTTGGAATATCTTTCGATTTATCTTCCAGCTCATCAGCTTTCTTGTCATCTATATCTAATTGCTGTTTAACCTATATATTTGAGTTTTTAGTTTGGCCATATTTGTCATTTTAAGAAGTGATACCTATTTTTCAAATTTTCTTCAAATAAGTGTTCTTTATATATAAAGAACATTTATTTGAAGAAAATTTGAAAAATAGGTATCACTTCTTAAATAATAGCATCATATATATATATATATATAGGTATCACTTCTTAGTATAGCATATTATATATTATATGCTATATTATATATTATATGTATTATATATAATATAGCATATAATATATTATAATATAGCATATATATATAAATAGATATCACTTCTTAATACAGCATTATATATATATATATATATATATATATATATATATATAGCATCTTGCTACTGGGGAACCTGGGTGACTCAGTTGGTTAAGCGTCCAACTACAGCTCATGTCATGATCTCGCAGCTTATAAGTTTGGGCCCTGCATAGGGCTCCGTGCTGACAGCTCAGAGCCTGGAGCCTGCTTCCAATTCTGTGTCTCCCTCGCTCTCTGCTGCTCCCCTACTCATGCTCTGTCTCTCTCTCTCTCAAAAAATGAATAAACATTAAGAAAATTTCATAGCCTCTTGCTATTTTCTTAGGATTTCAAGTCCTCCTTCTGAGTCTTCAATTATTTTTACAAAGCCTGTCCTATGTTCCTGGGCTCTAATTCCCCCTGTGGTGTCCCTGCTGGTCCTTGCTGATGGTAGATGGTTCTGGGAGCCACTGCAGCACACAACTCCAGCGGCTCTGTTCTCATCACCATCCATGTGTAACTCACAACTTAAGCAGACATTGGTGGTGGGCCTAATGGGTTCTTCCTTCCTTGTTTTATACATTTTCATTGGTAAGTTATCTTTAGTAGGGATATATTTTTCCTGTGGCAACCCCATAAAAGTTGCTTTCCAGTTTTACATAATTTCTGCCAAGCATTCCGAGAGTATTGTGAGGGATTGATTTCTAAAATTATTTCTCACTTTGATGGATTCTGGACCACTTAGGTAATATCAGTTCAACCCTCAAATATGTGCAAGGTTCAAGATTGTCTCAATGTCTCAGGAGATTTCTCAGGAGACAAACTCAAGCTTCCTTTCCATTTCCTTGTGTTAGTGAATGTTTTGGTCACTTTTCCCCCCTCTTATCATTCTTTTGCTGTTAGAGGATACACTTCTATTGTTTAAGCCATCAGTTTGCAGTACCCTGTTATGGCACCTAGTCAACAAATAAGTTAGTATTCATCCAAAATTTAAAACAACCGGGGCACCTGGGTGGCTCAGTCAGTTAAGCATCTGACTTTGGTCATGATCTCACAGTTTGTGAGTTTGAGCCACACATCGGGCTCCCTGTTGTCAGCAGCAGGGCCCAGTTCAGACCCTCTGTCCCCCTCTCTCTGCCCCACCCCTGCCCCCTGCTTGTGTGCTCTCTCTCTCTCTCTCTCTCTCTCAAAAATAAACATTAAAAATTTTTTTTTAAATTTAAAACAACCTGAGTGTCTACCAACTGGTAAAAGAACAAACACATTATGGTACATTCATACTATAGAATACTACTCAGTAATAAAAAGGAATGAACCACTGATTTATGCAACATGAATGATCTCAAGAGCATTTATGCTAATTGATAGAAGCCAGAAACTAAAGGTCATATATTATCCTTTATATGAAATTCTTTTATTTAAGTTTATTAATTTATTTTGAGAGAGCGAGCATGCATGCAAGAGGGGGAGGGGCAGAGAGTGAGTGAGAGAGAGAATCCCAAGCAGGCTCTGTGTTGTCCATGCAGAGCCCCACAACAAGCAGCCTCCAGGCTCTGAGCCGTCAGCATAGAGCCCAATGCGGGACTCAAACTCACAAACTGTGAGATCATGACCTGAGCTGAAATCAAGAGTCAGACGCTTAACTGACTGAGCCACCCAGGAGCCCCTATATGACATTAAAAGGCAAAACTGTAGGGACAGAATCAAATCAGTGGTTGCCGAGGGCCAGTGAGAAGGAGGAAGGGATTTATCACAAAAGGGCCTAAGGGAACTTGGTGGGTGCAAAGGAAATATTCTGTATTTTGAATCAAGTGGTGGATATATAACTGTTATCACACATATTAAAAAAGATGAATTTAATTGTATGTAAATTATACTTCAATAAACCTGACTGTAATTCTTTTTTTTTTTCAAATTTTTTTATGTAAGGTCTACACCCAATGTGGGGCTTAAATTCATGACCCCGAGATCAAGAGTCACCTGCTCTACTGACTGAGCCAGTCAGATGCCCCAAATCTGACTTTTACAAATTAACTTATATTGCAAAAAATGCGAAGATGAGGGGTGTGTGAGTGGTTCCATTGGTTGAGTGTTCGACTTCAGCTCAGGTCATGATCTCACAGTTTGTGAGCTCGAGCCCCACATTGGGCTCTGTGCTGACAGCATGGAATCTGCTTGGGATTCTCTCTCTCCTTCTCTCTCTGCCCCACCTCCACTCATGTTCTCTCTCAAATAAACTTTGAAAAAAATAACGTGCTCATTTCATTTAATAAAATATTGTAAATACCAAAATTCTTTGAAACTTTATCTCTGACTATTCTATTCCACGGCATATGATTTTTTTCAACCAATCCCCTATTGTTGAAAAGGAAAGTTTTGGGGACACCTGGGTGGCTCAGTCAGTTGAGTGTCTGACTTCGGCTCAGGTCATGATCTCACGGTTCATGAGTTCGAGCCCCGCGTGGGGCTCTATGCTGATGGCTCGGAGCCTGGAGCCTGCTTCGAATTCTGTGTCTCCCTCTCTCTCTGCTCCTCCCCTGCTCATGCTCTGTCTCTCTCTCTCCTTCAAAAATAAATTTTAAAAACATTAAAAAAAAAGAAAAGTAAAGTTTTCCCCACAGTGTCTTGCAATTATAAACAATGCTTCAATCAATATCTTTAAAGTTTAGTTGTTACATACATTTGTAAAAATGCAATAATGGGTTTTAAACAATAATGATAAAAATATCATATGATACTGGTTTAAAATCAACCCACTTAGAATATATCCCCGTTACTATACAATTCTGTGGATTGTTCCCTTCATGACATATACTTTCCCATAGCAGAATTCAGAGGCTGAGTAGTACAGTGGAAATAACATGAGTGCTAGAATCAGTCGATCTAGGTTTGTGACCCAGCTCTGCCCCTTTGTGACCAAGTCGCCATTATGTACGTTAGTTTCTCATCTGTAAACCGGAGATGGAAACAACACTATGCCACCCACTGTTGGTTGGCTAATCAGACCTCCCTGCCAAAGTGCTTTGCTCTTGCTCACATCTGCTATAGAGAGGCTGGAAAAGCCACATAATTTCCTGGCCACTCTTTTTCTTTAGTTAAAAAAATTTTTCTTAATGTTTATTTCTGAGAGATAGAGAGCAAGCATGAACAGGGGAGGGGCAGAGAGAGAAGAGGACAGAGGGTCCGAAGTGGGCTCTGTGCTGACAGCAGAAAGCCCGATGCGGGGCTCGAACCCACGAACCATGAGATCAAGACCTGAGCCAAAGTTGGATGCTTAATCTACTGAGTCACCCAGGCGCCCCACTTTCCCACTCTTTTTTGAAGCTAGGATAGCCGGGTACACCAGTGGAAGGTCTGTTGGGAAAGCTTTTACTTTTCTCATAAAGCAAAGATATCCCTGGTGCCCGTTCCTTCCCTTCCTCATTCCCGACTTGAACACAGATGTGGTGACTGGAGCAGCTGTCTTGCAACCATGGGTGACTTTTCTGAGAGGTCAGCATGGTAAGAATGGTGAAATGGAAGGTCAGAGGAGCCTGGATCCTTGGTGACACTGTTGGGCCACCACAGCAGGTCCAGAATGCCACCTCCGGGCCTCTTGTTAAGTGGGAAAAATAGCCTCCATCTATTTAAGCTGGTCTCCTGCCACTAGTAGATGAAAGCATTCTTAACTGATGTGCCAGCTGTTGTGGAGGGCAAAGGAATACAGATGGCACTGTGCTTTGGAAAATGGGAACCAGCATAAACATCTCAGGTGACATTTGCTGGTCAGTTAAATACGAAATTCCGAACACGGTGGCTGTCTTTCGACTTGTGATCTTTGTCTCTCTCTCCAAGCTTCCCATTCATCTTACATTTCCTGTACTCTGTCAACATGTTTTCAATGATTTACTACTAATGGATTATCTTCAGAAAATGTTTGTGATCACACCACACTATTCGGCGCATGGCATTTTTAAAAAAAAGAAACACAAAAAAATCCGTTCTTTACTCAGTGCAACGAGTATTGTAAACAGTACCATGGCCGTGTCATTGGAAGTGGGACTAAGAGTTCCACTGTCAAAAGCAAAGGTAGAAATTGCCAGTATGGTCCCCATGGCGGTAGTTGAGTCAAACCCTTGTAGAAGGGCGGTGTCTCTAACTGCTCTCCAGAGCATCATGTCCCTGGGTTGGGAAGTCTCACTCGATGAGAAGTGTTGGAAACAAATGCTGATGATGATTTGAGACTGCAGAGCCCCACACTCCTCATAATACATGACAGAGTCTTTAAAGAGAAAAGATGAAGACTTTGATGAAGTCAAAGAAAAAGTCAAGAAAAGATGAAGTCAGCAGCCAGAGAGCCTCTGGTTTCTCACTTGCAGAAAGGGGCGATATAGCTGCCATCCCGCAGGGGTGCGTAAGCATCAGAGTTAATGTAAATAAAGCCCCTGGCATTTACTAGGTGCTTGGGAAACAGAAGCTTGGCTTTCACACCAGGAAAGGCCCCGACTTCTGCATTCCAGAGCTCAGCGGGGCAGAACTCCCTTTACTTAAATCACCCTCGTTGAGCGGTGTTGGACAGAGACTCACTTTTCTCATCTGTTAAATATCATGCTAATAACAGTACCTGCTTTAAAAATGCGTTATGAAAGATTAGTAATAGAATCCTGGTGAAGTGCTTAGCCTGGCTCCTGGCACATGGACGGGCTTCGTAAATGTCCGCCCCTATTATCGTTAATACCTCCACTGCTGCCCCGCTGGCTCTTTCCCTTTAGCATATAAACACATTAAGTTTTTCCATCTTAAAAAAAGTAATAGACTTTCAATAGTACTTTTATTTATTTTGCCCAGTTTTTTTTTTTTTTTCCCTCTGTTCATATCCTCCAGTTTGCCCCTGGCTGCATACACATAGCCTGGGTCAATGCTTAAGGGGTCAATAATGTCCACCCGATCCCAGCACAGGGCGGTCCTTGACGGGGGGGGGGGGGGGGGGGGGGGTAGGGAGGTTGACGCAGGATCCACATCTAAGCTCACCCATGTTACTCTCAGCAAGAGGCCTAGTTCCTCACCAGGTAGACCTCTCCATGGGCTTCTCACAACATGCCTTCCCCCCAAGTGAGGGATCAGAACAAGGGAGAAAAGCCTGAGAAGCCCAGGAAGGAAGCCACAGTTTTTTGTTTTTTAATTTTTTTAACGTTTATTTATTTTTGAGACAGAGACAGAGCATGAACGGGGGAGGGTCAGAGAGAGGGAGACACAGAATCTGAAACAGGCTCCAGGCTCTGAGCTGTGCGCACAGAGCCCGACGCGGGGCTTGAACTCACAGACCGTGAGATCATGACCCGAGCTGAAGTCGGACGCTCAACCGACTGAGCCACCCAGGCGCCCCAGCCACAGTTTTGTATAACCTAGTATCAGAAGTCACATGTCATCACTTCTGCCAGTGCTATTGGTCATACAGACCAGCCCTGGTACAATGTGGGAGGAGACACAAGGGTGTGGAAATCAGGAGGCAGGATCTTTAAGAGTCATTTTTTTTTAAAGTTTATTTATTTATTTTGAGAGACAGAGAGTGCAAGCAGGGGAGGAGCAGAGAGAAAGAATTCCAAGCAGGCTCCACGTTCTCAGCGCAAAGCCTGACAAGGGGCTCGATCCCACGAACCGTGAGATCATGACCTGAGCCAAAATCAAGAGTCAGAGACCACTAACTGAGCCACCCAGGCGCCCCTTTAAGAGCCATTTTGAAGGCTGACTACCACAGACGAGCTTTCCGGGTGACTATGTATATTGTGGGAAAGGCAGGGATCCGTGGAAGGAGCAGTGGGCCACCCCCAGGTATGGGGAGGAAGGAAGAAGAGAACCCAGCTGAGATGGAGAAGGAACAATCAGAGGGGCACAGGAGACCCCGAATGTCAGTGTTGCTGCAACAAGAGTGAAGCGATATTCCAGAAAGGGTACAGAATCAACACAAAATGCTGCAATGTTATACACTGTAGAAAAAAGAAAAGAAGAAAAGAAAAGAAAATTTAAAAAGAACAGTTATATTTAGCTCGGGCTGCATAATGTTCTTGGTCTTTATGTGTCTTTGTTTTCAGGAGATTTACCTTTTTATTCAGTCTTGCTGGTGCTAAGAGTAAAATCATCCTGACCTCCCTGACCACAGGCTAGCTAGACTCTGTGGAAAAGTTGCCTGGGAGATTTAGTCTGTCAGGGAGCTCGCTGGACCTGGACCATATCCACACATAATCTTCAATGCACACAATTTCCGGCAACATGTTCGGGGGCCACTGACATAGGTCATCTCCTGATTTTCCATATTTGATGCCTTTCCACTTTCACATGGGGCAAAAAGCCACAAAGAAGATAGCTCTTTCTTTTGAGACGATTTTCCGCCCTGAGCTTTGCTTAGAACCTACCAGAATGGGGATTTTGGACAGGACAAACTGTTCTCACTTAAAGCCAAATTGCCGACTTTCAGTGAACGTGTGTTTCTGCCTCCTTGGCGTTCTCTCTCCACTTAATTTTGCCGGTGGGAGTTCGCAGGTCCATCTTTTAAAATGAAATACATTGTAATGCTTTCTTAATTAAAAACCCTTTGAGTCATGCTTACTGAAATCTGTTACACGGATTTAACTGATCACCAGGAAAGAGATTTTCTGTTCTCTGTGGAATAAAAGCATTCAGAAAGGAAATGAATAGATGAAAATGTTCCAGTAATGAAATCCCTCTCCTTAATAATACATGTCACCCTGAGGTATTATCTACTGGTACTTTTGCTAAACTTCAGTAAAATAAAGAACTAACCAGTCACTCAGGAAGCCCGGGCCCTGGGGAAGAGGTGGGTTCACATCCCAGCTCCCATACTCACCGACATGTCTTTCTTTGAGACTCAGAAACTCAGTTTCTTCAGAAGTCATGTGGGGAAACACCAGGCATCTGGGTGGTCGGAAGGATAGATAGACTCTATATGTAAAACTGCTCGTGTATAATCAGGGCCCAAGAAATGGTGGCTCTTTTATCAGGAAATGATTCCTAACCTTGTATCACCCTCCCCCCCCACCCCGCCCAAAACACACACACAATGTCTTGTGAAGTGAATTCAGGAGAATACGTTTATCCTCCAGGGGCCCCTTTGCTCCGCTAGACGGACTGAGGAGGAGTAGCGGGCGTTAAAACTTCTGCTGTCACACTCTGAGAACTATGACACTCATTTTGTCATGCCATCTTCACACGAACTTTCAGGGGCATTTTATTTATTTATTTCTAAAGTTTACTTACTTATTTTGAGAGAGAGAGAGAGAGAGAGAGAGAGAGAGAGAGAGAGAGAGACCATGAGCAGGGAGGGGCAGAGAGAGGAAGAGAGAGGATCCCAAGCAGGCTCTGCAGCCCGACGTGGGCCTCAATCCCATGAACTGTGATATCATGACCTGAGCCAAAATCAAGAGTTGGACACTTAACCAACTGAGCCAGCCAGGCGCCCCTCAGGCGCATTTTAAATCTGGAGCGACTTGGGCATGGCCAGCGACACAAGGAGGAAGAGACTGTGTGGAGAAATCTAGGTCCCATCCTCTTTCTGCTCTAATACACCAACCCCTAAGAGAGTGGAAATAAACGGAATAAGTAAAAAGTACAGTTGGAAGAAGCTGAATAAAATTTTAAGGTAAGTTATTTACTAATGACTCCAAACAAGTTCAGGCTGATTATTAATCTTCCACTCTTAGACTGAACACAATAAAATGGGAATATTTTAACAAACTTTCATCATTGTCTATGGAAAATATTCTACTTTTCTGTGAACTCTTCATAGATAGCATTCTTTTTTTTTTTTTTTAAGTAGGTTTCACACCCACAGAGCCCGACGTGGGGCTGGATGCCACGACCCTGGGATCATGACCTGAGCCACAATCAAGAGTCAGACGCTCAACCAACTGAGCCACCCAGGCGCCCCTATAGATATCATTCTGAAAGTAAAGCCTCTACCTAATACTTTCCAGGAAAACAAATCAGTATCAATTTAATATAGATTAGGGCTAAATTTTTACAAATTTTATGTCACCTTGATGAGGTGGAAGAGGGAGGTTAGTGGTGTTGGACGTGCCGTGGGGGGTTCTAGGGGGCGATGCCGTTGAGAACTTGGTAAGTACTTCATTTCCACAGTTTCCTCCTTTGTAAAATGGGGTTAATGGTACCGCTCTCTCAGGATGGCCATAAGTATCAAAATAAAAATGACTTGGTGAGTGCAAAAACATGTTTAGGTACGCGGGACTATCCAAACAGATAAAGCAACAATGGATCTACTTGGGAACTTCCTCAAAAGCCAAAACGTTTTGGTTTGCGTGTTTTTACACGCAAAGTTCAGTCCACAATGGCTCTGGTTTCAGTGGATTTCCCACCGTGTTGCCCTGGTGGCATGGGCCTCTCTGAGGCCCTCACTGTCCCTCCATTGCACACCGACCCTTTATTCAACTGACAATAGACCAAAATAGCCTTGACTCCACACCAAAGATCACCAGTGGATTGTGCTTGTAATTCATAAACGTTTAGCTTGTGAGAAACTGTCATAAGCCCCCACGTGAACAGCTGCTGGGTCTCTAATACGTATCGATTGAGAAAATGCCCACTGACGCATGGACCCCTGGGCAATAAAGGCCCCACGTGCTAACTCCTCTTTATCTCTCTTTCTCCCATTGTCCTCCAGTGTAGTCTGGGAGTACATTTCAAAAGAAGTATGTTTTTCTCCTTTGATGCAAGCCATGAGAAGCAGTTTCCCACAGAAAAGTGTAAGTAATAAGTAGGGTCCCCCAAAAGCCCCATAAAAGTCTGTTTTACCTATGCTGTTGCCGCATAGCCACCGTGTATATGATTTCTTTTTTTCTATGTGTGGGTAAGAAGAGAAGCCCAAGTCATCTAGAAGTTGTTTCCATCTTCACCTTGGCCCCCTCCGCCCCTACAATCTTCACCAACAATCTTTGAAATATCTTTCTCATGGCCTAGGACGGTGCCAGGCACACAGAAGGCCCTCGAACAGTTCCTGTATGAGTGTCCCACAATTTTTCCCTCCTTGGGAAGAAACACTGCCTAAACCTGGCGAGGAAGAGATTACTTTGGGCCACTGAACTAGAGTTGCTAAGTAGTTCTTAGTTGCTGAGTAGTTCTAGTAGTTCTAGAGTTGCTAAGTAGCTCAACCCACATCTCCTTCTATGGGAATCTTCTCCCATAGGCTGTTCCATTCTGAAGAGCCCCCTCACCCCCCTCCACAACACACAACCGAATGAATTATGGTTGAGTTTCTGTCCCAAGAACAGAACTTCTGTTGGTCCCTGGGCAACCTCTGAATGGTGTGGTCGCTGGAAAGAAGGAGCTCAGCCCATCAAATCTCTCTGGAGAACGTGTTCTTGAAAGGACACCAAGTCGGTGAGCAGGCTTGACGGGTGTTAGGCTGGGAGGGAGGCGAGGGCCTGGGGCCACCATAAGGGGCCAGACCAAAGCTGAGGTCAGCGGGAAGATAAGGGTTAAAGTGGAGGACGGAGCCGGTGCCTCAAGAAGCAGAGCTGGGGGGGCGCCTGGGTGTCTCAGTCGGTTGAGTGTTCAACTCTTAATTCTGGCTCGGGTCATGATCTCACAGTTGGTGAGTTCAAGCCCCGCATGGGGCTCTGTGCTGACAGTGCGGAGCCTGCTTGGGATTCTCTCTCTCCCTCTCTCTGCCCCTCCCCGATTTGTGCTTGCTCTCTCTCTCTCTCTCTCTCTCTCTCTCCCTGTCTCTCTCAAAATAAATTTAAAAACGTTAAAAAACAAAACAAACAAAAAAACCAGAGCTGCCATGAGTGAAACTCACAGCTTCTGAGAAGCAGGGAGAGCAGTGCCCTTGACCATTTTTTAAAAGGCCAGTTTCAGTCTCAGTTTAGGAGAATATTCACCATATTTGGCTTCCTTCCCCCAACCCCCACCCTTTTTTTTTTTTTTTTAATTTTTTTTTTCCAACGTTTTTATTTATTTTTAGGACAGAGAGAGACAGAGCATGAACGGGGGAGGGGCAGAGAGAGAGGGAGACACAGAATCCGAAACAGGCTCCAGGCTCCGAGCCATCAGCCCAGAGGCCGACGTGGGGCTCGAACTCACAGACCGCGAGATCGTGACCTGGCTGAAGTCGGACGCTTAACTGACTGCGCCACCCAGGCGCCCCCCCACCCTTTTTTTAAAAAAGATTTTATTTGGGGGGCACCTGGGTGGCTCAGTCGCTTAAGCGTCAGACTCTTGATTTCAGCTCAGGTCCTGATCTCACAGTTTGTGAGTTCAAGCCCTGCATCAGGCTCCGCACCGTCAGTGCAGAGCCTGCTTGGGATTCTCTCTCTCTCTCCCTCTCTCTCTGCCCCTCCCCTGCTCACTCTCTCTCTCTCTCTCTCTCTCAAAATAAATAAATCAACTTAAAAAAAATACTCCTCTTTAAAAAAAGGCTTTTATTTTTAAGTAATCTCTACACCCATTGTGGGGCTCAAACCTACAACCCCAAGATCAAGAGTCTCAGGCTCCACGGACTGAGCCAGCGGGGTGCCCTCCCACCCTTTCTCCTTTTGCTTTTTGCCTCAAGGAAACGTGAAAGAGAATCTGTACCTTGAACGTAAGACAGGAGAGTCTCCTTGCTCAGGCTCAGGAAGATTATGCCAGCAGCCCTCACACCAGCCTCAGGATGAGTCTCCCACTGCCCTCAGGGCTAGTCCTGGACTCCCCAGTGACACCCTGGCTACAGTGCTCCTCATTTCTGCTCTGGTCCCACACAGTGGAGTTTACATAATCCTCCTCCACGGGGCCAACCCAAAGCAGACATCCCCTCATACGCTTGGGCTGATCTAACCCCCAGGCTACTAGTCAATAGATTGTGTGGAAGAGAAACACCTTGTAAAGTTCATTCTTGAGGCTTCCCTGTAGCAGGAGTAGCTGCAGAAGTCAGATGGAGTGAGAAGGCAGAGCCCTCGGGTCATGGTCATACCAGCCGTGTGACCTTGCACAGATCGGCCAATTGCTCTCATCCACAGTGTCTTCATCTGTAAAGGAGGGATTACAAACTTTGCCCAGCTTACCTCGGGGTTATTATGAGGGGGTGCAATGAGCTGGTGTTTATGGAAACGCCCTGGAAGCCTGCTGGCCCTTGTTCAGACGTATGTCTTTGGCAGTGTGATAAAGAATCTGGAAGAAGTTATGCCAGCTATGGGAAAGTTTCCAGGCTGTGTCTGCTCTTATTGTAGTAACAAACCCTGTTCCCGACAGAAGCATGAGATCCTATAAGGTAAGTCCATGGGGGGGGGGGGGGGAGTTAAGAAACTGGAAAACAACTCTGCCTTATGACACTTGTCCAAGTGAAAATTCTAGGAGCACAAATAATGATGGAAAATAAACTTCCCCTTGCTTTTAATTTCAGGAAAAAATGATGAGAACCAAAGGTCAATGAGTAAGGAAAACAGACCAAAAAGACATTTCCAAATGGGTATATATCTGGTCCTTAGGAAGAGACTTCTACATGAACTTGAAAGAACAATGAGAAAAACAGTGTGATCTCATCAGATCCCAAAGTGGATCATTATTTTTTTAAAAAACCAACAACAAACAGCATCGCCGTGTGGGGGTGAGCTCAGGAGGCTCAGGCTAGCAGAGAACATGAAAATAACAGCAAACCCCCAAATCTCCAAATGCAGGAAGCAGGTGGGGACTACTGGGTAACATCGGAGGCCAAGTAGGTGGTAGAACATGTTCAAAACATCGCCCAGTCTCTGTCAGGACACAAACGATTGACGGGATTAAGCCCGGCCTTTAGAGAAAAGAAGAAAGGGGGCACCTGGAGGCCAACTCTTGATTTCAGCTCGGGCCATGATCTCATGGTCCCGAGATCAAGCTGGGCGTTGGGCTCTGTGCTGGAAGCATGGAGACTGCTTGGGATTCTCTCTCTTTCTCTTTCTTTCTCTCTCTCTCTCTCTCTCTCTCTCTCTGCCCCTCCCCTGCACGCACTCTCTCTGTCTCTCAAAATAAATAAACATTAAAAAAAAAACCCTTCTAAAGAAAAGATGAAAGAACAAAGAGTAAAACAAAAGATCTAGTTAAAAAGCAACTAGGGGCACCTGGGTGGCTCAGTCGGCTAAGCATCCGACTCTAGGTTTTGGCTCAGGTCATGATGTCACAGTGTCCTGGGTTGGAGCCACGCATCCGGCTCTGTGCTGGCAGAGCTGGACCCTGCTTGGGATTTTCTGTCTCCTTCTCTCTCTCCCCTTCCCCCACTCACTCTGTTTCTCTCAAAATAAATAAATGAACTTACAAAAATTAAAAAAAAAAAAAAAGGCAACTAGAACATTGCACGTATTTAAATCAGCCCAGCCTGTCGGCGTGGACGCTACGACCCTCTTCTAAGTCCACTTTTTCTTTGGAATCTCAGGAAACTCTTTTTTAAATTTTTTTTTTCAACGTTTATTTATTTTTGCGACAGAGAGAGACAGAGCATGAACGGGGGAGGGGCAGAGAGAGAGGGAGACACAGAATCGGAAACAGGCTCCAGGCTCTGAGCCATCAGCCCAGAGCCCGACGCGGGGCTCGAACTCCCGGACCGCGAGATCGTGACCTGGCTGAAGTCGGACGCTTAACCGACTGCGCCACCCAGGCGCCCCTGGAATCTCAGGAAACTCTTAAGAGATAACTAATTTGGATCATTTTAAGAATAAAATGAATATAGGATACATCACCAGTTCAGAGATGGGTGACAATTTTGTAAAGTCAGGCATACAAGGATACTGTGTCCCAGCTCCCAATACCTTAGCAATGACTGCTCCCCCCAACCCTGGCTCTTCCAGCCAGATATAGGACAGTCCCGGGGACACAGGCCTGGTGCTCTTTCTCAAACAGGGCTGTTCTTTGCTCTTTTGAATAAATCTCACTTTTTCTTTCTGTGCTTCTTCTTGTATCTCCATACCCTCCCCCCTACCAATACCCTGTGGAAATCCTACCCATCAATAGCTGTAGCGAAGGAAAGGTACCCACGAAATAATCCCATTTGAGGCTATCTGTGTGCATTTGGGGGAGGGGAGTGTGCCCCCGGCAAAGTTTCCTCTCCAGCTGGGGGATCCCTGCCAGCAGGGAGCTGCCCAGAGTGTCCTGAACAGCCTTCGGGACGGTGCCACTCGCTTTGTGTTCCTTCCTTGGGGCCCTCTTTCTCTTTATGCCGGCTTGAATTTTGCATCCATCCATGCATCCACTGAAAACGTATCGAGTGCTTGTATCCGGCAGACAGCGGGGACAAAATGGTGAACAAAGTGGTCACAGCCTTACTTTCATGGGGGTTAGGTTTTCTCCTGGAAGAACTGCAGGAGAAAATGAGTAGCCAGCCGGCCGAAACCCAACACTAAATGAACAAAAATAGACACAGCCTTGAACGGAACTGAAGGAGGCTCCTTACTAATGCCGCTCCCTAGCGCCCCCTGCTGCCTCCGTCTTGCACAGGAGGCCCCCGGCCCGCACCTTCCATGCCTGCTCCAGCAAAGGACACCAGTTTGCACTTGGCGGACACACCCCATGAGCGTCTTCCTGGCTGCTGGCAGCATCTGAGCTGGAGGCTCCCTGGCTCCAGGCTCCAGAAAGGAAATGGCCGTGGAACACAGTCTAACAGCGAATCTGGAGTGCACAGTGTTTCCTCGGAGGAAAAGGGGCCTCAGGTCCAGGCCAATACCAGGAGGTGGGGGCGGTGGGGAGTGGGGCGCTGGCCCCGAGAGGGTGGTGACAGGCAGGAGGGTGAAAAGAGCACACCAGATGTTTATTGCTGCTCATGGGCCGGGACTGTGCTTGTCTGCAGTGAGCCCCTTTCTCTGCTTTTAGGAGAGTAATTTGATTTGATGAAAGACTGCAGTTTCATAACATCAGCTGTGAAAACCGAAGGATGTGCATGAGTTTTCCCTCATGAAGGCCTTTATTTAATGTGCATATAGGAAGCTAGCTCATTTCCTAGAGCGTCAGTTCCTGGAAGAAGTGACTGGAGTCTTTCATACCTTCTGGGCAACTCCTGGGCACTTGGGTGGATGTGGCTTATGCAAGACGGTGGAAAACCTCAGAATCAGAAGACCTCAGTTTCCTGTCTGGCTCTACCGCTCGTTGGTAATTTGACCCTGGGCACATCTTCTCCTTCCCTGGGCCTTAGTTTTCTCATCTGCTAGTGTCCTTGTGGCTCAAGCCCCATGAAGGCTTTGAAAAGGCAGGCAGCCAGGCAGAGCTCCAGCAGCTGAAGCCCAGTGGGGGATGAGGGGGGGTATGTGAACCCCACAGCCACGTTTTCTTTTCCTGAGCATTTGCCAGGGCCCATAAAGAGCACTGGGTGGGGGTGGGGGGACCGATGGTAGCTCTCCCCTGGCGTTCAAAACCTGGGTTGGACCAAGTGAAAATGCCGGGATTGTTCAACTCTTCACCCCCCCGACTGGCACCCACGCGGCTCCTCAGCGACTGTGTGACACGACTTTTGTGCCATGGACTGGCCTGCAGCGCAGGGGAGATGAAGGAAAGGAGAGGATGGAGTGTGGGCCAGAAAGATGAAGCTGCAGTAAAGCGCAGTGGGAAGTGACCAGTGGGAAGAGGCACGGCAACTTTGGGCTGTGCGCTCCCGGGTTGTACCAGGCAGTGCTGTCGCCTGGAAAGGAGCTCAATCCAAGAGAAGTCAGAACACGGGACCCGACGTCTCTATTGTTTCTTTACAAGCAGAGTGATCCTGAGCAAGCTGAAGGCAGGAAAATTACTTAATGTTTTTCTTTATCCAGAACTCCTTTCCTCTGTGGATCGCTCCCCTAAGGAACAATCTTAGTTCTCTTAACAGGAAGAAAACATTCCTGAGAGTAGAGCCGAACAGACTTGAACCAGTTCTCGCTGACTATTTTGGTAATGTTTATTATCGGATTCGGGAACCATTTTGGTAATGTTTATTATCGGATTCGGGAACGGAGAATAGGACCATCTAGTCAGCAGTAAACAGGCACCCATTTGTAAATGTCTCAAGTTCAAGTCTGACTCTAGAACCAGATAAGAATAGAATCTTTTAAAAAAATTTTTTTAACATTTATTTATTTTTGAGACAGAGAGAGACAGAGCATGAACGGGGGAGGGGCAGAGAGAGAGGGAGACACAGAATCGGAAGCAGGCTCCAGGCTCTGAGCCATCAGCCCAGAGCCTGACGCGGGGCTCGAACTCACAGACCGCAAGATCGTGACCTGAGCTGAATTCGGACGCTCAACCGACTGAGCCACCCAGGCGCCCCAAGAATGGACTCTTTTGAGCAAAATGTATTCTCCCAAACTCGAGGTGAATCTGCCAAACATTGAAGATGTTTTTGGTATCAAACCACAGAAATCGCTCAACAGCAAACATTATTTTTGAGTAACCGATGAGGCTGCTACACACGTTCTCATTTGCACAGACCTCCTCTTAGCACATTCGGCGGGTTTTGTCATTTGTTATTTGTTTGTTTTCTCTTTAGGTTTATTAATAAAAGCAGGGAATGGTTAGCCTAGGGTAGGAAAAAAAAAATCTCATCTTTATTTTCACTACCTTCTAATTAAATTTTAGGTTTAACATTTCATTCCACAATAGAAATAGCCATAAATCCAAAGTTGTAATAGCAGTACCTGTATTATCATTACCAATAGAAATCACAGGCATTTTATGTTACATTGCGATTGGTACAGATACCATGCGAGAAACAGCATTTACACTCAAACTACTTTGAAATTAGACATCCCTTCCTATTTTTAAAGTGTTTAAAGACCAAGCTTGTTTTCAAGGTGCCTGGGTGGCTCAATTGGTTAAGGGTCCGACTTCTGCTCAGGTCATGATCTCACAGTTTGTGGGTTCGAGCCCCAAGTCGGGCTCTGTGCTGACAGCTCAGAGCCTGGAGCCTGCTTGGGATTCTGTGTCTCCCTCTCTTTCTGCCCCTCCCTATTCACGTTCTTTCTCTCTCTCAGAGATAAGCTAAACATTAAAAGATAAAGGCTTTGTTTTCAATTTTTTTTAGTATGTGTTTGTGTGTGTGTGTGAGAGAGTGGGGGGAGGGAGAATGAGTAGGGGAGGGGCAGAGAGAGAGAAGGAGAGAGAATCCCAAGCAGGCTCCAGCTGTCAGCACGAAGCTTGACTTGGGGCTCGAACTCATGAACTGCGAGATCATGACTTGAGCTGAGATCTAGAGTCAAATGCTTAACCTACTGAACCATACAGGAGTCCCTAAAAGACCTTGTTTTTATTTTTATTTATTTATTTTTGAGACAGAGAGAGACAGAGCATGAACAGGGGAGGGGCAGAGAGAGAGGGAGACACAGAATCGGAACCAGGCTCCAGGCTCTGAGCCGTCAGCCCAGAGCCTGACGCGGGGCTTGAACTCACGGACCGCAAGATCGTGACCTGAGCTGAAGTCGGACGCCCAACCGACTGAGCCACCCAGGCGCCCCAAGACCTTGTTTTTAAAGCGTCAACAAAGATGGCTGGCTGGCTCAGTAGTACAGCATGTGACTCTTGATCTCAGGGTTGTGAGTTCAACCACATATTGGGTGTGGAGTCTGCTTAAAAAAATTAAGTGTTGATAAATGACATGCATATTTCAAATTTTCAAAATATTTTGATAGTAGTATTTCAATATCTTGTGCTTCCTTTGCCATCCTATAAATTTTACACATTTAAAAACATCTTCCTGGGGGCATGGGTGGCCCAGTCGGTTAAGCATGCGACTCTTGATTTCAGCTCAGGTCATGATCTCACGGTTCTTGAGATGGAGCTGTGTTGGGCTCTGCGCTGACAGCCCAGAGTCTGCTTGGGATTCCCTCTTCTCTCTCTCTCTCTCTCTCTCTCTCTCTCTGCCCCTCCCCCACTCGTGCTCTCTCTTTTCTTTCAAAATTAATAAATAAACCTTAAAAATAACAAAAACATCTTCCTGAGAAGGGTTCCATAGATTTCATCAATGAGAATTGAGTTGCTTTTGCACACACACACACACACACACACACACACACACACACACACACTCGGTAAGAACTAGTCTAGAGCCTATCACTGACTTAGGCGCCTGATGTGCTGAGACCAGAATTAGGAGGTTCTCCCAAATACACACCCACACTTGTTGTAAAGCTCGGGGCAAGGGAGGAATTCTGCTTCCAACTGCTTTTACAGGATCGCTGCTCCCTGAAGCTGGGCGGCATGCTGCCCTTGTGTTCTGGCTGGCTGTTAGGTGTCTCTGTCACTGCCACAGGGACAGAGGGACTGTGTCTTAGGAACAGTCTGCATCCCCCGTTTCTAGCACAGTCCGTGACACAGAGCAGGTCTCAATAGAGTTTGCAGAGTAAATGGAAATACAAACCAGAAATAAATCCTTATTGAAACTGACACACAAGTAGTTCCCGTTGGATGAAGTAGGCGCGTGTGAATGCGTGGGCACAAGACAGGGTGGGGATATGGGGGAGAATGTCAGAGGGATACGGGGTGCATAAAGCGAGACGTTCTTTTTTCAAAGAAATTCAAAACAGACTTCTGGAGTGTCATATTCTAAGAGTTTTTGCTGGCCGTGAGAAAACAATTCCCCTGTGCATGGCCCCACCCAGCCTCACGTGGCCACCTCCCCCCTCCAGTGCAGGGGTGGCTCTCCAGTATATATAAACCTCTGTGAAGCCAAGGCGCGCACCGGCAGGGCCACCAGTCCAGACACCTCCCAGAGGAGGAGAGCTGTCCTGGGGAAGCCTTGCCCGGTCTCTGCACATCACTGCCGCTGCAGGCCCGAGATGCCAGCCATCCAGCTGCTACTTCTGGCCTGTCTGGTATGGGGTTTAGGGGCCAGGACAGCCCAGCTCCGGAAGGCCAATGACCGGAGTGGCCGATGCCAGTACACCTTCAGTGTGGCCAGCCCAAACGAGTCCAGCTGCCCCGAGCAGGGCCAGGCCATGTCAGCCATCCAGGACCTGCAGAGAGACAGCAGTGCCCAGCGGGCAGACCTGGAGTCCACCAAAGCCCGGCTCAGGTCCCTGGAGGGCCTCGTCCACCAGCTGACCCTGGACGAGGCTGCTGGGCCCTCGGCGACCCAGGAGGGGCTGCAGAGGGAGCTGGGCACCCTGAGAAGGGAGCGAGAACAGCTGGAAAGCCAAAACAGGGAGCTGGAGGCTTCCTACAGCAACCTCCTCCGGGACAAGTCAGCTCTGGAGGAAGAGAAGAGGCGACTGAGGGAAGAGAACGAGGATCTGGCCCGGAGGCTGGACAGCAGAAGCCAGGAGGTGGCAAGGCTGAGAAGGGGCCAGTGTCCCCAGGCCCGCAGCACCCCTCAGGATGTGCCATCAGGTTCCAGGGAAGGTAAGAATGTGGGGTGACGGGGTCCCCGAGTCCAGAAGGTGGCATGGCTCATAGTGACCTGTTACAGGTGGTCCAGGCTTGCTCTCCCGCCCTCCCCTCTCTCCCGGAGGCTGCACGTCCAGCACGAGGCAGACGAGTCCAGGGGAGCAATCAGCCTCACAAGTTACTAGTCATCTCGCTCCTTGGAGCTCTGTTCGGGTCAGCGGTCCCGAGCTCTTGTGGCTTCCAGGACGGTTCTCACAGTGACGGTAAAATGAGAAATAGGAGACCAGGTGAGACGTATATGTAGATGATCAGTAGAAGGTTCCCCACTAGGCTTTTTAGAAAACTACCCCTTCGGTGGATCTTTCTTTGGAGACTGTGATTCCTGCCTCTTGTTGTTAAAATGACCTGACAATCAATTTATGAAATCATGATAGACGGTGGGGATTTTTTCACGTCCTTTCTTGGCAAAATAAAGAGGTGGTGACTCTTTGTTGGATTCCTCAATATGTTGTCTTTGTGAATTTTTGGCCTCTTTGCCCAATCCGAGGACCTCTGCTTTTAAGTCACCAGGCAACTCCTTGAGGTGGCTCTTTCTAAGATGCTGGGCTGTTCATCCTTGTCCCTGCTTAAAGGTGAGTCCGTGAGTGTTGGCTGCAACGGGGGGCACACTCTCCCCATTAGTTGGGAAGATAGTATTTGTGTCACTTTTTTTGAAGCTGTGCTCCCAAATATTCACTGTTGGAGAAGTTTTCCAACCGGGAGGAAACAAGCAAGGAAATCCAGCTGTGGGACAGTTAGTCCAGACTCTTCAGAGATGTCACCATCAAGAAAGAAAGGGGACAGGTGGATTGTTCTAGATTGAAGGAGGCTAGAGAGATGCGGTGGCCAAATGCAGTGCCTGGCTCTGGACTGGCTCCTACATCCAGGGGAAAAAAAGCTACAAGGGACAGACTTGGAATCACTGATGATATTTGAATATCGGCTGCTTCTACGGTCATGCTATTGATGCCTGCTCAGTTTCTTGGGCGAGAGATGGTGTGGTGGTTAGGGAGAGTATCTTCCGAGAGTACATACTCAAGTCCTTAGGGGAAAGGTGTCAGAATGGTTGCAATTTCCTTTCAGGCGGTTCAGCAAAGACTGTAAATATGGAAAGAGTGACAGAAAGGAAGGTAAAAAAATGCACCAAAGTTTTCACAACTGGTGACTCTCTGTGAACAGCACGTGGCGAGGAGGGGGGGACTTATTGTACTATTCTTTCAACTTTTCCAAAGGCTTGGAGATCATCAGAATAAAACAATGGGAAATTATTTTCTAAAAAGGCTTTCTACATAAAAGGCAAAGTCTGCAAATAAGCGAGACTGACAAACATCAAAGCCTGTATGTGACCTTGGGCAAGTCCTTTACCCTCTGGACCTTGACTTCTTACCCCTTACATGCTAATGAGAATGTCTACTGTGAAGGATGTTTGTGGGGCTCACGAAATAACTCTAAGATGGAAAGGATTTTTAAAGACCCCGTATCGCTCTAGTTGGAAGAGATTTGATGCCAAATTTTACAACAAAAGAAAATGAGGCCCGAAGGCCCCGGGTTGCTCGGTGATCAGTGGTCGCACTAAAACTTGCTGAACTCGAGTCTTTGAGCACAAATAAAAGAATTAGTATTAATAGGAACATTATGAAGATTACTTATTTCAGACTGTGAAGTGAATGGAGTCACATTCTCAACAAAAACCCGTGTGTGTGTGTGTGTGTGGAAACAGAGGCAAATAAACAGCCTTTTATTGTCCTGTGGTCATTTAACAAGCCTTGGGGAATTTATGAGATGTGGTCTCTAATTTTACATTTCTTTTTGTTCTTTCCAGCTACTCTACTTTTGAAATAAGGACAACAGCCCATTAGAGTGAACTCCAAGCTTGGAAACTCTTTTTAGCCATGGGTTTTTTTTTTTAAGAGCAGGAAATTACATTAGCACAAGAACGTAGAGCTGCAAAAGTGGCCTGGAAAGCATCTGATCCACTGGCTCATTTGTGCAGATGTGGAAACTGAGGCCCAGAGCTGGTCCATGGCCACCTAGCCAGCTAAAGGCAGAGCCAAAACTCAAATTCAGTTCCTCCCCTTCCTGAGGTCCAGCGGCCCTTCGGGGACCCTGAGGTGACCCCTGGTTTATAGAACCTAATGGTAAAAAACAGGAAGTGTGCATTTAAACATCAGGGAAAGAAATGTTTGGAACCAAAGATAGGCTTCGAGGTCTTAAATCTGAGGGTAAAGAAAGGGCTTTCTGGGCAGCTGGAGGTTAAGTGCGGCTGTGCTCGATGCAGGGGCGGCAAGAACTGAGGGTGAGGGCAGGGGAGGCTGCGGGAGCCCAGCCCAGGGAGGCCACAGAAGGTGGACTTTTTCTTCGTCTGCCATTCAGACTGTCACCACCACTGTCTTTATGGTGTAATTGTTACATAGAAAAAAGATCTTCTTAGAATCACAGAAACCCCTTGTTCATGTGTGTGTATGTGTGTGTGTGTGCGCGCGTGCGTGTGTGAGAGAGTTGAGATAGTATATATACAATTTTGTCATAATAATTTTGCAGCAAAGTGTCTGGAAACCTATTAAATAAGCCCCAAGAGAAAAACACAGATTACCACAAGATCTCTCAGAGTCAGTTAGCAGTGTCCCAAGAGAAGCCCACTTTCCCCTTTACTTTGCGTCTGCTTCAGTCTGTACTTCCCAGAGAGAAGCCTGGGGTGGGGGCTTTTATGCAGTGATTTACGTGGGTCTAATCCCAGGGAGATCAGGAATCAGGGGCAGGGGAGAGAGAGTCAGAGAAGGAAAGCGAGCACGTAAGGAGGGAGGGGGCATTCCCCAGTGGGTCCCCACAGTGGATGGTGGAGGCTTGACCCCACCAAGCCCTGCCGGGGAGCTGTGTAGAATGAGGGCACCCAGGTGGTTCAGTCAGTTGAGTGTCCGACTTCAGCTCAGGTCACGATCTCACGGTTTGTGAGTTCGAGCCCCGCGTCGGGCTCTGTGCGGGCAGCGAAACTCCTGCTTAGGTTGGGATTCTCTCTCTCCCCGTCTCTCTCTTTCCCTCCCCACTTGTGCTCTCTCTCAAAAATGAATAAACATTTTTAAAAAAGAAAAAAAGAATGCAGCCGAGGGAGGGAGCTTTCATCCGTGGATCCCGCTCCCATGATGCACAGATGTGGGCACCAGACTGGCTCTTGTGGAGTCAGAGAAGCTGGGGCAGGGCAGCGGAAGCCAGGTCCCGGCCGATGACACCTGCACACGACAGGTTGCCACGGCAATGGCTGGGAAAAGGTGGGCAGGACATGGAGGAGGAGCACCAGAGGTGTTCAAGGCAAGGGCTGCAGATAGCAATCCCCTGTGGGGGTGACCACGCAGACGACAGGTAGCGGGCAGAAGCAGGCAGCACGCTGAGCGCAGTAAATGCGTCGTGACGAAGGGCTTCTTGCGCTCCTGCTGCCCTACTGTTTTAAAACGCCGTTTAATGATTATAACGTTTACCCGTACATAATATTTTGGCATGCACATTGATCCCAGAGACAGTACGTGTTGGCGTAACACCCGGGACATTAGTCTGCTGGCTAATCTTCGCTTTCCTGGGAGTTTCTGGCTTAAGCTCCCTAGAATGTGTCTGCAAAGCAGAGGTAAGGGACAAAGGGCAGAGCATGCAGAAAGTTTCCAGAATTTTGCAATAGGCATGAACTTTTCAACCACGGAAGGACTGAATCTTAAGAGAAACAAACAAATAAAAGCCCTAAAAATTTTTTAGCTATTGGATACAATACAGTCCTTAATATTTTCATAACCTCTTTTTGTTTTCTCCCCACGTACGGAAGGAAATATGAGCGATTTTTCAACATTCCGGAGAAATTTTGATTTTGACACATTTTTATCGAGGACATTTTGTTTATAGTTTGAACTAAGAATACTGAGGCTCAGAGGGGTCGAGCAACTTGCCCAAAGTCACACAGCAGGGACGTGGCAAGCCCGAACTAGGAAGCTACGACTCGGGCCCAGTCCCAGTCCCGGCTCCTTCACACAGCTGCTTCCCAGCCTTTGCACACCCCACCCCCCCATGCATCCTCTCCCACAGGCCTCTGTCCTCATGCCAGACGGCTCTGCCCTGGGAGCTCACCATTGCCAGATGCTCCTGGCTGAAACAAGCTAGAAGCAGCCAGCTGACTTGTCAGCCTACCATCCCACCTGCCAACCGAGAAAGGGCCTTGCTGTCGTTCTGGAAGCCATTCCCTGACTTAATGCTTCGCTATGGTTCTCGTTTACTGCTAAGAAAGCAAGTGAGGTGTGGTTCTGGCAAAGAGGGAGGAGAGGCGTGGGGATGGGGCAGGGAGACAGGGGAGAGAGAGAGAGAGAGGGAAGGGGGACGGAGGAAGAAAAGGGCCCTCTGCGCAGAGCTGTGAGGACCTCGGTGGGACCAGGAAAGGAACTCAGCAGCAGCCACACACCGGGGCCACCTCTTCTTTGGCAGCCGGCCAGAAGCCTGGGCTCCCTAGTGTGTGCCACCTGGGAGCTGTGCGTGCCACCCGCTGGCATCTGAGCTCGGGTCCAGGAGTGAGTCACTCCCCCCAGTTCTGAGCAGCTTGTCTGAAGCTGCTGGAAAAGCCTCAGGTACGGGTCTGCGTCCAGTCAGGGCATAGACTCCATGCTGCGGGTTACGTCATGGCCTTTTAGTTTTTATTTTATTTTTTAATTTTTATTTATTTATTTTTATATGCTTGAGAGAGAGAGACAGAGAGAATTAGTGGCGGAGGGGCAGAAGGAGGGAGAGAATCCCAAGCAGGCCCCATGCTCAGCTCAGCTGGGAACCCGACTGGCGACTGAAACTCACCGCCGTGAGATCACGCCCTGAGCTGAAATCAAGAGTCAGATGCTTAACCAACTGAGCCCCCCAGGTGCCCCAGGGCCTCTTTTTTTTTTTTTTTAATGTTTATTTTTGAGAGAGAGAGACAGAGTGTGAGGGGGAGGGGCAGAGAGAGAAGGAGACACAGAATCCGAAGCAGGCTCCAGGCTCTGAGCTGTCAGCACAGAGCCCGATGCAGGGCTCGAACCCATGAGCCATGAGATCATGACGTGAGCAAAGTCCAATGTTTAACTGGCTGAGTCATCTAGGCGTCCCCACCAGGGCCTCTTAATAGAAAGAATCAGGTAGAATGAAAGCACAATATGAGCTGAATAAGTAAGCTCTACCTGGCACCCTCGGGCTGAGGGAAGGTCCCAGAGGAAGGACAAACTTGGACCGAGTCAGGCCTCACAGAGGAAGGTGAGGGCCAGCCCATCGGATAGCAGAGAAGCTGGCCACTTTGTCCAGGCTGGAGCCGAATGGCCGTCTCCGGAGGGTGACCGTGGTGTGGGACACTGGGGTCAGGGACGGCTGCGGAGCCGGCTGGGGGCCTGTAGAGGAGGCTGGCAGAGCACGGAGGGCCTCTGCAGGGACTCTGGGTTCCGTGTTGACAGGGCTGTGGAAAGGTCATGATCGGGCCGAGGCTGCAGGGTCGCAGAGGAACCGAGTCTTGGCTGGGGCAGGACTCCACCAGATGTCCTCACCCTCACACGGCCAACCCAGCCTCCCTCCACACCCCCCCCCCCACTTCCTTCCACAATCTCCCCCCAGCGCCCTCTACTGAGGAAGCCTGACATCGTGCTCACTTGAAAGGAGAAATGCCTCGTTTTTCAGAAAACATATATGGAAGTGTGCATTTGGCACCGAGGGGCCATCAATTTATAACCGACCAACCTCCCCACCGCAGGGAGGAAAGGTTCACAATTGCCATGGCCTAGACAGACCCGGGTTCAAATCCTAGTCCCACCACTAACCAGCTGTGTGGCCTCGGGCAAGTTACTTAACCTCCCTGTGCCTCAGTTTCCTTTTCTGCAAAACGAAGAGAATATCGTCCACATCAGGACTGTTAGTGGAAGAGAGGTAATGACAGCGAGCTCCTAGCACAGTCCCCGGCTCGCAAGAGGCACGTAGTAAGTGGTGGCAATAATTACATGAGGTGCGGACTGCAGCCCTAAAGCCTTCTTCCATTTTTTTTTTTTAAAAGTTGTGAAAGTATCAGATCACATAAAGAACTTATATGAAACTGCTTCAAAAGGTGGAAAGAGCTATAAATACCTGTTAATCATCCCTTTCCCCAAAGCATCTGTTTTCAGTATTTCAGGGCCAGTATGTCAGCTGTCTTCGGGCAAGTCTCCTGGGAGAATGCCTGTTCGGGTTTGTTTCCCCCACTTTCTCCCCTCTGTGGGTAAAGAGGGCCTTTCTCTTAATTTTCTTCTCATTGATTTGCAGGCGTGTCCCTTTCGTTTTCTCGGCCTGTGTCTATTTCTCAGTAAGTTGCTACGCCCCGTGATCACCCCGGTCACGTTCACAGGATAAGGCACTGTGCACCAGATGCACAGAGGAAGGGGCCGGCACAGGGGCCGCGTGGCTCACAGTGACCCTAGTATGGCAACCGTGGGTCCTGGAGCCGAAAGGTGGGGACCTGCGGTGGGGCAAGGGAACTCTCTAGAAGTTTTGTACAGCTGCCACTGCAGTATTTGTCTCTCACCTCACACTGCCTACACTCGCTCCGGTGTTCTGAGAATGAATGGAAACAAAAGAAGTTTGGAATTGTTCTGAGGAATGGTCCGTGATGGTCCAAGGAAAGGTACAGAGGAAAAGCAAACAGCTCACCTCAGGGAGTTTGCTGATTTTGAGACGTTGCCTCTGCTCAGTCTGAGAGGTCAGCCAGGCACGGCGGGGGGGGGGGGGGGGGTGCTCCCCATAGCCAGGGGTCAAGGCTCCCTCGCTGTGTTTTAGGCCTAACAGAGCAGGCGTGGGGGCGGGAGAGGCAGACGGAGAGCGGGGAGGCCTGTGCTCCAGGAAGCAGGAATAGTTACGAACCGCTCTGCTCTTCCCTCGAAGAGGAAGAGGTCCCTCACTCTTACCTCCTCCTGGCGGCACAGAAGAGCAGGGAACCTCAGACACCCCGCCCCTCTGCCATGCTGCCCATAGGCAGCACCAATTTCCTGGCTCAAGTGTGGGGGTCGCCAGCCCTGGACAGGAAGGAGTGACTGGTGACAGTCCCCAAGTTGGTCTGGGAAAAATACCCGTGAGCTAGTGAATCAGCCTCTGCCCTGTCAAGGCAAGCTGGGAGTAAAGAGCAGAGGAGCTTCCTCACCTCCGTAGGTCTTCAGGCAGACAGAAGGAGATTCAGGGAACCAAATTCATTTCCCAAGACGCTCGCGGAGACATTTGTATCGTCCAAGGGGACCTTGTTCCCAAAGCAGCCTGGAGTGAACCCATGTGACTCCTCAGCCAGCCCATGAATTCCTCAAGGCCATGGACAAGTGTATCTCATTCACCCTGTATCTCCACAACCGGCACAACCTTGCAGTGTAGGTGTCCCGGAGGGGCTGGCTATTTAGATGGATGGGCAGCTCCCCGAGACTGGGGACACTGAAGACCTGCCATGTCCTTGGGGGTGTCCCCACTCGCCCCTGGAGTTTGGGCTGCATAGCTAGGATGCCCTCAGTTGGCCACACATTTTGGCTGAAGGCTCTCAAGTGCTCACACAGCCCACTCTGGACTGGGGGACACCCAAGCAGGAGGATGCAGGCCCTCAGGACAGTCACAGGCCGGCAGAGAGCAGGGCAGGCGGCAGCCGGAGGGGGGGCCACAGGTCAGCTACACAGCCCCTCACAAGCCTGAGAGCTTTTTTTTTTAAAAGTTTATTTATTTATTATGCATGTGCACGCACCTGAGTTGGGGAGGGGCAAAGAGAGAGGGAGAGAGAGAATCCCAAACAGGCTCTGAGCTGTCAGCACAGAGCCCGATGAGAGGCTGGAACTCACAAACCATGAGATCATGACCTGAGCTGAAATCAAGAGTCGGATGCCCAACTGACTGAGCTCCCCAGGCACCCCAAGCCTGAGAGCTTCTAGGCTGGATAGGAAGTGTTCCCCACCGCCTTCTGGTACTGTCGTTCACCGAAGAATGTGTGGCTGAAGACTGATGAAATGTGGCAGAGCCAGAGGGTTAAGCATTCCATTGTAATCTGTGCCTGAAAGGCAACTTGAGCTAACAAGTGACAGAAGACAATGTCTGCCTGACCTTCTCCGCTATGCAGGAGCCCAGCCCCAGTCACCACACTGACCGCCCTCGGGGACAGTGGCGTGGGAACCCCGAGTGGGGCGGTCACCCCGGGGGCCGAGAACTGACTGAGATGGTCAGCAAGAGAACAGGCCACTATTCTAAGCATTTTATTCTGATGCTCTGACGTCTGGGCCTCGCAGATTAGCCAATTCCTAGAGACAGCATTTGACCCACCTGCCAGCTCGCTTCTCACACGCAAGCCCACCCACCCAGCGTCCGTGCCCCACCCGGCCTCTATCAGTGATCACAGTCAAGGGCACCGTCCGCCTGCCCTCGTCTCCTCCGAGCCCGGTACCAGACAACCAGGGACAGCCCCTATGCCCCAGGCCTGCTGAAATTATTCACGCCAGCCAATCCTAAGCCTGTTTACCTGGCCTGGCTCATTCCTTCCCACAGGAAAAAACAGTAAAGGCTCCTGCCCATGTTCCCCTCCCTCCTGAGTGACCCCTGGCACTTCCCCATGTGGGCCTTAGGGTGTGGGTGTGCCTTCCCACTTGGGATCAGTTCTTTTCATCAGCGATCAGCTCCTGATCTGCTGGCCTCACCAGACGTACCCGCGGTGGCTGCTGCTTTTTTGTTGGATCCAGGGACTCTGTGTAACCCTAACCCTAACCCAGAGTAGCAGTGTGTGACGCGGTGTGGTAACTTTAGGTCTCACCAGGGTCTCCCACACCCCCCTTCCCTTCTCTATGCACAACCCCCGCCCCCGCCCACAAATTCCTATAGGAGCCCTGCACACTTTCTCCTGGCCCAAAACTGGTCTCAGAAAGGGTTCTGACAGCATATTTCAATTGACCATGTAGAGCTGAATGTATTACTTCTTATAGGAACATTTGCATCATGACCAGGAAGAACCTTATGTCATGCAGGGAGTTGTTAATTGTTGAATTTCAGGCGTCCCAGAAAATGCTAAGGGCCTTCTGAATATCCCAGAATCACCTGCTAATAAATTAGACCCGCTAGTGGGAATTATTTTAAGGGGCACGAGCTTACTTTATTTTATTTTGAATACCCTACTCTGTGCTAGGCATGTCGCTATGCAATGTATTATTTGTGAGCTTTTTATCATGGAAATCTTCCACACATTCATAACAGTAGAGAGAACATGAACCCCAGTTCTGACAGCTGTCCGATGAGTTGTTTTTTTTTTAATGTTTGTTTGTGAGAGAGGGAGAGAGAGTGTGAGCAGGGGAGGGGCAGAGAGAGAGGGAGACACAGAATCCGAAGCAGGCTCCAGGCTCTGAGCTGTCAGCACAGAGCCTGAGGTCGGGCTCCATCTCATGAACCGTGAGATCATGACCTGAGCCGAAGTCGGGCGCTCAACCGACTGAGCCACCCGGGTGCCCCAGAGGGAGAGAGAATCTTAAGCAGGCTCCATGTTCAGTGTGGAGCCGACTCGGGGCTTGATCCCATGACCCTGGCTGGGGTCATAACCTGAGCCGAAATCAAGACTGGGATACATAACTGACTGAGCCACCCAAGCATCCCTTGTTATCTCCTTTTAAAGTTTTATTTAATTAATCTTTACACCCAACATGTGGCTCAAACTCATGACCCCAGATCAAGAGTCACAGGCCCTCTGACTGAGCCAGCCAGGCACTATCTTAAAACAAATCTCAAACATCATCTTATCTCTGGAAGCCTATTTAAATACCATCCTCAACATAGTCATTGGGCCATTCTTCCTCATAGTACGAGTTTGTCTCTTTCTTTTAATATAGTTTCTAAATGGAACGTGGAGACCATCAACTTCCAGGAACTGAAGTCAGAGTTAACTGAGGTTCCTGCTTCCCGAATCCTGAAGGAGAGTCCATCTGGCCATCCCAGGAGTGAAGAGGGAGACCCTGGTATAAAATTAAATTTCTTCCCTTTTGTACACACGTGGTCTTGATCCGTGACTAGCTCTGTGCTCAGAGCTGGTCAGCCCGCTTTGGGGGGAGGGCAGGTCATCAATGAGCCCTGGCAGAGAGGAGGGAGGGGGGAGAGGAAGAGCCCCTCTCTGCCAGCTTTCCAGGGCATGCTGGCAGGCGTCCGCCTTTCCCTAGCAAAGCCTTACATCTCATCACCCACGTGGGGGGGGTGGGGTGGGCTCAGCTGGGCTGCAGAGGGTGGAGGCTTAGGGAGGGGTGAGGGGTGGTGGGGAGAGGAGAGATATGTTTATTTCACCCACTTGATTGCCACATAGAATTATTTTTTTTTTTAATTTTTTTTTTTCAACGTTTATTTATTTTTGGGACAGAGAGAGACAGAGCACGAACGGGGGAGGGGCAGAGAGAGAGAGGGAGACACAGAATCGGAAACAGGCTCCAGTCTCCGAGCCATCAGCCCAGAGCCCGACGCGGGGCCCGAACTCACGGACCGCGAGACCGTGACCTGGCTGAAGTCGGACGCTCAACCGACTGCGCCACCCAGGCGCCCCTAGAATTATTTTTAAAAGAATTTTTTTAATGTTTATTTTTGAGAGACAGACAGACAGAACATGAGCGGGGGAGGGGCAGAGAGAGACAGGGAGACACAGAATCCCAAGCAGGCTCCAGGCTCCGAGCTGTCAGCACAGAGCCCGACGCGGGGCTCGAACTCATGAGCTGTGAGATCATGACCTGAGCTGAAGTTGGACGCTTAACCGCTTAACCGACTGGCTCTGTTACTAAAGGTATCTTTTCTGAACTTTGGGTCCTGAGGTATTGCCCCCTCTCCCAAGTGTTTCCTGAAAGCCTGACTTTAAGGCAAAAACACTATGGTTTTCAGAAACTGTGACTATCCGTGTCACAGACAATTATTCCAAGCAGAAGAGCATGTATGGTGGTGGGAAGTTTTGAAATACCCAGAGTAGGGTTCCCTGAGACATGAGCAGCAAAGACTTCCCATTTTCTAGAAGGACATTGAGAAAAGCACAGAGATCCGTTGCATTTATTTCCACTGAATCTAAGTTTTCAACCATTTCTTCACCACATTTAAAAAATTATGTTCAGGTTTTATTGTATTTAAATGGTGCCTAAACTATGTGGTCCATTGGTTAGCGCTTGAAGAACTTCATTTTATAGAGTTTATTGTAATGACTTGATTTTTGTTTCTTTTTTTTTTTTAATTAAAAAAATTGGGGGGGGGATGTTTGTTTATTTTTGAAGGAGAGAGAGAGAGAGCGTGAGCAGGGGAGGAGCAGAGAGAAAGGGAGACACAGAATCCGAAGCAGGATCCAGGATCTGAGCTGTCAGCACAGAGCCTGACGTGGGGTCGAACTCACGAACTGTGAGATCATGACCTGGACTGAAGTCAGACGCTTAACTGACTGAGCCACCCAGGAGCCCCTTGTTTCATTTTTCAAAATGAAGTAAATTAGACAGGAAAGTCATAAACAGTAGTATGATGAATACCCATGAGTTCCCACCCGGCTTAAATCAAATATTAGAAACACAGTTTGAAGCCCTCGGTAGAAGTTCAATCCATACGGCATATTGAGCACATAATATTTACTGGGCATTTACTCTATGCCAAGCACCTAACACGTATAATTACATTTAAAGTTTCCAACATCTCTACTACCCAAAACACTATACCCCTTTACAAATGAGAGAGCCGAGGTTGAGGGGGCTGAGGGACCTGAAAGTCACACAGCCAGTGGATAGCAGAGCCTGACTTTAAAAGTTTTTATTATTTATTTCTGAGAAAGAGAGAGTGCGAGCAGGAGAGGGGCAGAGAGAGAGAGAGAGAGAGAGAGAGAGAGAGAGAGAGAGAATCCCAAGCAGGTTCCATGATGTCAGCGCAGATCCCGACCTGGGGCTCGAACTCACAAAACCGTGAGATCATGACCTGAGGCGAAATCGAAAGTCGGATGCCTACCTGGCGGAGCCACCCAGGTGCGCTGGCGGAGCCCGAGTTCAAACCCAGATGCTCTGTCTCCGGCCTTCTGGCTTTTACCGCTTCCACGTGGTGGAAAGGTGGTGGAAAGGCGTTTTACGCGTCGGTTTGCCTTTCATTCACCAGGATGCGGAGAACTGGTTTGGGTAGGGGAGCCGCTCACCCTGAGAAGAGCTGAGACAATCACGGGCAAGTACGGCGTGTGGATGAGAGACCCGAAGCCCGCCTACCCCTACACCCAGGAGACCACGTGGCGAATCGACACCGTGGGCACGGACATCCGCCAGGTGTTCGAGTACGACCTCAGCAGCCAGTTCCTGCAGGGCTACCCTTCCAAGGTTCACGTGCTGCCCAGGCCGCTGGAAAGCACGGGCGCCGTGGTGTACCGGGGGAGCCTCTACTTCCAGGGGGCCGAGTCCAGAACCGTGATCAGATATGAGCTCAACACCGAGACGGTGAAGGCTGAGAAGGAAATCCCCGGGGCGGGCTACCACGGGCAGTTCCCGTACTCCTGGGGTGGCTACACGGACATTGACCTGGCTGTGGACGAGACGGGCCTCTGGGTCATCTACAGCACCCAGGAGGCCAAAGGCGCCATCGTCCTCTCCAAACTGAACCCGGAGAGTCTGGAACTTGAACGAACCTGGGAGACTAACATCCGAAAGCAGTCAGTGGCCAATGCCTTCATCATCTGCGGCCACTTGTACACCGTCAGCAGCTACTCGGCACCCGATGCCACCATCAACTTTGCGTATGACACGGGCACAGGGCGCAGCAGGGCCCTGACCGTCCCCTTCAAGAACCGCTACAAGTACAGCAGCATGGTGGACTACAATCCCCTGGAGAAGAAGCTCTTTGCCTGGGACAACTTCAACATGGTCACCTACGACCTCAGGCTCTCCGAGATGTGAAAAGCCCCTCCTACCGGGAGGTGATGCGGAGGGCTCCTGAGGGGAGAGCCAGCCAGCCGAAGCCCACGTGGCTCTTCTCTGCTTTCTGAGCTTTCGTTACTAATCCAGAAGAATGCGCTTCGTCGCCACGTCTGTGTGGAAATAGCCACCGGGGGGTTTAGACGGTTTCACAATACATATTCTTTTCTTCTGCCAGGTTTCACACGGCTGACCCAAAACGGTTCAAGTTTGGTGGTGATTTGGGGCCAAAGCTCTAACGCATAGTCGTCTCATCGTGAAAACTACAAGGCTTTCTGTAAAAGGCCCTCCCTGGCTAAAAGAGGAGAGTTTGGGCAGAACAGCTCGCCCCGTCGTGGCGTCCAGGGTCATTCCCTGCACGTCACACGGTTACCATTAGCCATGACACAAAGCGGCACTTCTAGAGGAGGGACAGCTCCTGCAACCTGTGCCGAACATATGCATAGTCGGCTTCTAATGCTTCACGCGGGGGGTCCAGTGGGTGTCACATAACCTTTGCCCTGGGATAATAAAATGATCTTACACACCATCCACCTTGAACTTTGTGGGATACTTTGCTTAGGAGGAGAGTACGGATTCCAACCATCAGATAATTCCTTTGGGTTGGGAGCTGTGATTGCCGGATGCTAAGGGTGTGTGTGTGTGCGTGTGTGTGTGTGTGCGCGTGCCTGCGTGACTGAGAGGCCTGCACCTGGTTTTGAGGTGCCACCCAGGATGACACCAGCCAAACAGTGGAATTCACCCCTCCCCCGCATCCCATCTCCTGGTGCTCGTGGCCTTTCCCAAACTGTCTTTTCGTCTTTCCCCAGCTCACCCTGTCTTCACCCTGTCTCCATGCTGGTTCTTGTTTGCTGTCATGGGCATGGATTTCATAAACCACAGCCTCAGGGGAGCAAATCTTATGCCACTAATTTTCAGTAACCGAACTTCATCGCCCTCTCGCGGTGCCATCGTACCTAATGGTAGAATACCCCGTCTTGCCAATTCAGCTCGGACTCTGTCCCACTAGCAGGTCTTCAGTCAACTCGGGTTTTCCCTCTTCCTCCTCCGGCTGGCACCTGTGCTCGAGAGAGCCAGGGTGTGGGCACGGTGGCACGGAGGGAGAGGAATCCAACCAGGGTTTCCTATCACAGTTGCTTTTAGTCATCAGCGCAGGGTCCAGAATTTGCTGCCCACACGCATGTCTCCGTATCCAGTTCCAGTCCCAGTGTCCTCCACATTCTGACGGCCAGCCCCATCAGGTGGCCTGCTTCTAGCCTGTTCTTGTCCCATCAGGAGCTCTCCTGCACCCCCAGAAACCCAGGGTGCTCAGGCCCTTTCTCCTAGATCGACCTCAGTTTCCCTTTTGCTCTTCTGTGGGTGCAGGGCCACTTCTCTTGGACCTTCGCCACCTACACAGGATTTACCTGGACGCAAGAACGAGTCGCTCTGCCTTCTCATGCCCCAAATCGTGTGGGACACAAAGACCTGACAGAAACGCTCTAGAATCTAAGCTCTCTTTTGCTCCCCTTTCCCCTTGCTTTCCCCAGGCTTTATGCAGCCAGCAGGGATGCGACAGTCGAGCCCTTTATTTATCTTCTCAAATCCTGTTCATGAGAACAGGGCTCAGCCTTTGGATTTCCAAGAGTGCCAGCTCTTAAAAGTCAAAACCTTGACTTTATTTTTTTTTTAATTAAAAAAAATGTTTGTATAGGGGCACCTGGGTGGCTCAGTTGATTAAGCGTCCAACTTTGGCTCAGATCATGGTCTCACAGTTTGTGAGTTCGAGCCCCGTGTTGGGCTCTGTGCTGACAAACCTGGAGTCTGCTTCAGATTCTGTGTCTCCCTCTCTGTCCCTCCCCTGCTCTCTCTCTCTCTCTCTTTCTCGCTCTTTCTCAAAAATAAATAAACATTAAAATTTTTTAAATGTTTATTTTTGAGAGAGAGAGAGAGAGAGAGAGAGAGAGAGAGAGAGAGAGAGAGAGAGAGCATGTGAGCACACACACAAACGGGGGCGGGGAGGGGTACAAAGAGTGTGCTTTGGAAAGTAAGATCAAGAATTTAACTTTTCTTCCCCTCTGAGAGTCGATCCTCATCGAGGCTATGCATGCCACGCCTGTGGAGGAACGGGTGTGATGTCTCTCCAAAGGTGTATTCGTCAGCTCAGTCCACCATAACTAAGGGCCACGGATGGAGGGGCTAAAACAACAGGATTTTTTCTCTCACGGTTCCGGAGGCCAGAAGTCTGAGATCAGCGTGTCAGTGGACCTTGTAGATGCTGCCTTCTCCCTGTATCTAAACACCGTCTTCCTTCTCCTCTGTATGTGTGTGTCCTAATCTCCTCTTTTATAAGAACAACAGTCAAATTGGATAGGGCGCACCCCCAATGACCCAACTTTAACGCAGTTACCTCTGTAAACGCCCTATCTATCTCCAAAGGTGGTCACATTGAGGTCCCAGTGGTTAGAGCTTTGACATATGAATTTGGTGTGGGGCACGCAATTCAGACCGTGACAACTAGATATCAGCCCTGCCCCCCACTGACAGCAGCCTCTTAATGAAGAGAAAGCCCAGAAGTAGGAATGCATGAACTCATTCACCCCTCTGAGCACCTGCAGCTGCCGGGTTTTTGAGTGAAAAGCGGAATGTGAGGAGACACCTTTGGGTGGGGAGACAGGGGAGGCAAATCCTGCTTGCACAGACCTGCCCAAGACTCCTGTTCTTTCCTTCTCTCAACTCCTGCCTCTGGGATAGAAGAAGGGGATGGACGAAGGAGGCACAGAGGGAAGAAGGAAACTCTTTCTTCGCTTAGCTTCCAGGACATTAGACTCCCCCTACATCACTAATTGCTCCTTCTTGACCTTTTTTGCTGGTTCCTCCCTTTGCCCTGTATTAGTCAGGAAACAGAACCAGCAGGAGGTACAGACGCTGGTAGGAAAAGAGATGAGAAATTGGCTCATGCCAATTGTAGAAGCTGAGAAGTCCCACGATCTGCCTTCTGTGAGCTGGAGACCCAGGACAGCTGGTGGTGTCATTTGGTCCAGGTCCAAAGGCCTGAGAGTTGGGGGGGCGGGGGTTGATGGCATAAATCCCAGTGCAGCAGGAGGGAAGACAGATATCCACACTCAAGCAGGCAAGCAGGAAGCAAAAGGGGTGAATTCCTCCTACCTCCAGCTTTTCGCTCTATTCAGGCCTTAAATGGATTGGATGACGCCCACACACACCGGGGAGGGCAGCCCACTTTACTGAGTCCGCTGAGTCAAAGGCTAATCTCGTCTGAAGATCCCCTCGCATCACACCCACAAATAATGTTATCTGGGGACTCTTGGGTCCAGTCAAGTTGACACATAAAATTAACCAGATAGCCTCGATCTCTTAAGATTGAAGTGTGTCTGGGCTCGATTTATGGTCTCCTCATGACCTACTCATTCTTCTGGTCTCAGCTAGCGTCATGGCTCTAAATGCTGCATCTATGCTGATAACTGCCCCCCACCCCCGATTTATACCTTCAGCCCAAACCTTACCCCTAAACTCCAGATTCATATATTTATTTGCACACTTGATCTCTCCACTTAAATGTCTATTAGGCAGGGGCACCTGGCTGGCTCAGTTGGTGAAGCATGCAACTATTGATCTTGGGGTTATGAGTTCAAGCCTCACCTTGGGTGTAGAGATTACTTAAAACCTCTTGGGTGTAGAGATTAAAAATAAAATCTTAAAAAAATTATCTATTAGGCATATCGAATCAGCAAAATTTGAATTTCTAAGTTTCCCTACCCCACCCCTCTCAGTCCTGCCGAATCTGTTCTTCTAGGAGCGGTGGAAATTCCATTCCTCCAAAATTGCTCAGGCCAAAACTCTTGGAGTCATCCTTCACTCGTCGCTCTCAAAACCCCACATCAAATCCATCAGAAACTTTTGTCGGTTCCATCTTCAAATATGTAACTGTAGAATCTGACCGCATTTCTCACCACACCAACTGCTAATTGTCCAGATTCGCATTGCCTTTTTCCTGAATGGCTACACAGCCTCTGAGGTGATTCTGTTCCTTCCTCCCAGCCAGCCTTCTCACAAAGCAGCCAGAATGACCCCATTAAACTATTAGGCAGATCGTGCCTCCTTCCATGGCCTCCAGACCTCCATGGCCGTCAAACCTTCCACGGCCTCCCAGCTCAAAGTCAAAGTCAGAGTCCTTACAAAGTCCCCCATGGTCTCTCCCACCACTGTGACTTCACCTTTTACGAATGTCCCCAATTCACTCTACTCCAGCCAGGCTGCCCTGGCCTGATTGCCCTCCCCCGAATACTCCAGGCACACACTCTGACTTTGAGGCCCCTGCATTCCCTCTGCCTAGATGTCTGCACACCTAACTTCCTCATAGGCTTCAAGTCTTTACTCAACTGAACCTTCCTACGGAGGCCAAACCAGATCTCCTATTTAAAACTACAACTTGGGGCGCCTGGGTGGCGCAGTCGGTTAAGGGTCCGACTTCAGCCAGGTCACGATCTCGCGGTCCGGGAGTTCGAGCCCCGCGTCAGGCTCTGGGCTGATGGCTCAGAGCCTGGAGCCTGTTTCTGATTCTGTGTCTCCCTCTCTCTCTGCCCCTCCCCCGTTCATGCTCTGTCTCTCTCTGTCCCAAAAAAATAAATAAACGTTGAAAAAAAAAAATTAAAAAAAAAATAAATAAAAAAAAAAATAAAACTACAACTTACCAGCTGTTTCCTCTGCTACTTCCAATCCTCCTGACCCGGTCGGATTACTTACAATTTTTCCTTTCCATTACATTTATCATCTCCTGACATATGATACAATCCATTGATTTTCAAGATTGTTTTAAATTTTATTTTCATTTTCTTCTAAGAGAAAGAGAGAGCAAGTGAGAGAGCATCGAGATGGAAAGAGAGCAAGAGAAAATCCTAAGAAGGCCCCAAGCTCAGTGTGGAGCCCAATGCGGGGCTCAGTCCCATGACCCTGAGATCATGATCTGAGCCGAAATCAAGAGTTGGACGCTTAAGTGACTAAGCCACCCAGGTGCCCCAACCACAGCCATTTTAAAGTCTTTTGTCATTTGCAGACAGTTGCTGTTTTACTCTGATGCTTTGGGGGGGAAATTATTCCTGTCAAAGTGCTTCGTCTTCAAGGAAATGCAATAAAAAAATACTCTGACAGGTTTCTGATAACTAAGATCAGTTTGCCTCATGTGGGAGGGATAATAATAAACCTTAAAAACTTTTTTTTAACTTTTATTCATTTTTGAGAGACAGAGAGAGACAGAGTACGAGCAGGGGAGGGGCAGAGAGAGAGAGAGAGGGAGACACAGAAGCTGAAGCAGGCTCCAGGCTCTGAGCTGTCAGCACAGAGCCCAATATGGGGCTCAAACTCATGAGCTGTGAGATCATGACCTGAGCAGAAGTCTGATGCTTAACTGACTGAGCCACCCAGGAGCCCCAATAATAAACCTTTTAAGTGCTCTCCCAAGGCCACCTGCACAGTCTGAGACCTGTCCCTATTCTCCTTCCCCACCAGGAAAGTGAGCCCATTACATGGATGATGTAAAGACATGTGAGGATTTGCCTCAGCTGTGGGACACCTAGCAGGCTTTGCTGGACCATTCATTTTGTGCTGTTGTTTCTTAGTAATCTCTACACCCGACATGGGGTTCAAGGCCACAACCCCAAGATCAAGAGTCAAATGCTCATCTGACTGAGCCAGCCAGGGGCCCCTGTTGGAGCATCTGTGAGAAAAAAAAAGATGAAGAGTGAAACCATGGAAAATTCAAGGCCCAGGCACTGCCATAACATTCTGGGAGTTGTCTGGTCAGGTGAGACTTGGGTTGTTCCACAAGCTGTGATTAGTAAGGTACAAGCATATCCAATCCCTAAGAATGTGAAAGAGGTGCATGTCTTTGTAGGGATTTTGGAATTTGGAGGACTTTTGATCCCCACTTGGCACAGCACCTCTGATCCTTATGCTCCCTGGGAAAGAGAGGGCACGTATGGGACAGGGCATCAGAGCAACAAGCCATCTTTGAGAAAGCAAAAATACCAGCGCAGCAGATCAAAGCTCTGGGCATCTCCCAAGCAGGGCTGTCGCTGAGTTACATGGGTCTGTGACTCCAGAAGGTGTGGACTGGCCACTGGGGCAGAGAAAAACATAGAAGGAGAAAGTACCCCTAGGATATTGGTCTCAGCTCTGAAAGGGGACAGAGCCCCACATACCCCCATAGAGGACCAGCTCCTGGCAGTGCACACAGCACTCCTCCGGGTACAGCCTCTCCCACAGCAGCCAGTAGGCTGGGCTCAGAGCGGCCTGGCTGGTGATTATCATGAGCCCTGGCCGTCCACAGGATGGATGACCGTGAATAAGCCTATGGGGTCAGGCTACGTAGAAAGACATCTGGGGGCATCTGCAAGAGCCTGAGGCAGTCCTCACTGTTCCCAATGTCTCAGCTCACGAGGCGTTGAAATCCCCTGGCAATTAGGAAGCTGATGCCCTAACTCGGTAAGAACCCCATCTGCTGACTCTTCAGTAGATGCAGCAGGCTGGGTGCACAGAAGGAGTGGCCACCACATGGCCCGGTAAGGTGGCATGTTGGCAAGGATGTCAGGTTGCCCTTGAAGTTCTGTGACGTGGTTAATGCAGTAGAAGCACGTCCTGCCTGTTTTCAATAATGCCCAAGGCAACTACCAAAATAATCTGGGGCCATCCAGCAGAGTTCCCAGCTGATGAGGGATCGACAAACTGGTTATATGGGCCCCCTCCTTCTGCAGGAGGGCTCCGAAGATGCCTTGGCTTGTGTGGACACTGCATGTGGCCTAAGCCAAGCTTTCCCCTGGAGCCATGCCAACCAAGCTGCCACCCTTAGGGGAGAAAAACTAACGACCATGGGTAGATACCCTCATCAACTAGACAGCCATTGGGGGTCACATTTCAAAAGTCGTGACTTGGAAGACTGGGCAATAGAACATGACATTGAATGGCGGTTCCATCTCCCCTATGACACACAGGCGGCAGGGTTGGTAGAGAGAAACGATGGAATATTAAAAGAAGATCACATTACTAACGATGGTCAGGTGGATTAAAGTTCTGTCCCAGTCTTAATACACTCGAATGGTCAACCAGTAGGGCCTTTTGTCCCATATGCCGGACCAGAGACCCCCATGGAGGCACACAACACTGTAAAGGTATGGAAGCCATTAAGCAACTCTTACCACGTATGAATGTGCTATGCTGCCGAGAACACCAAGCCCCCTCACACCTGCGGAAGGAGTTATCTAGTGGAATGGGATGTCCCACCAGGATGGACTAATTACTTGGGACTGCTGGGTGATGGGGGAGTACTCAGTCTCCAATGGGATCTGCTCTCAAGATCTATTGAAACGTACCCTCTCTGATGGAACACGCACCACCAAAAGAAGAGAGAAGGGAGGGGTCCTGGTCTGGACTATCTCACCCCACGTTCATCTCCTCCCCTCTGGCAGTGCTGCCTTCCCTGGCCAGCACTTATGGTAGGTACAACCAGGTTACGTTTCTAAAGTTGCCAACCTCCCTCTCCTCAAGGCCAGGTGGGAATGTTCTGTCTTTGCCTGATATGATCACTTGGCCACCATCTTTGATCCCTCCATAGTCCTGTTGGGAACACATAGAGAAGCCCTTATTATAGTGACCTATCAAGTCTTAAATAATAGCCAACAAAGCCTGTCCTTACCGAACACTGAAATGACTACATTATCCAGACAGAATGTTGTGTGTTCATACCTGATGAGTCTGCTAAGGTGTCATCTTTATTTTTTTTTAATGTTTATTTTCGAGAGAGACGGTAGGAGCAGGGGAGGGGCAGAGAGAGAGGGAGACACAGAATCCGAAGCAGGCTCCAGGCTCCGAGCTGTCAGCACAGAGCCCGACACGGGGATCAAACTCACGAACTGCGAGATCATGACCCAAGCTGAATGAAGTTGGATGCTTAACCGACTGACCACCTAGGCGCCCCGAAGGTGTCATCTTTACTAAATCATATGACACAAGTGAACACCCTGAATGATCCGACTTCCAGCTTAGGGGACTTGGTAAATCAGGGATTCAGCTTATAGACTCCTGTAGAAAAATTTGTCACTGATTTGGGGGAGTCATCGTGTACATCTGTGACTTCCCTTGCATGTACCTGTATTGTTGCTGTGTCATCTGCCTCCAGTGCACCAGATAACTGCCACAGGAGCCACCCCACGCTAGTGACATCCCTTGCTGACCACTCGGTGTCCACTGCAAAAGAGTGGGGCTTGCGAGATCGTAAGAACTCGTCACGAGGAGTGGAGTGTCGGGGGAAGTCATCAACGAGACGTGACCGCCGTTGCCCGTGAGCTGGCCCCGGCACAATCAGAGGCTCCTCACCTCCTTCCCTCGTGCTTGGAATGTGGGTTCTGTTTGCCTTCCCACTCCCAGAGGCTGCTCCGAGGACACAGCCTTGAGACGGCGTTGTGGTTTTGAAAAGACCCGCATGGCAGACGTGACCAAGCCCAGGTAAGGCCCCTTATAAACTTTTCAAGACGTGGCAAGTAGTTGCAAGGATCCGTTCATCTTGCTGCCACCCAAGACAAGCCTTGTGTGCAAGTTCCCTTTGCTCACTAAACCTGCCACCTACCAGCCCAGGGTGGCTGGCCTTTCTTCCCGTCTTTCCCTGCCTTCTGAACGCACAGGCTGGTTTCCGATTTCACCTGGGAAGCTCCCTCGGTGACTGCAAACCAACAAATACATTCCATGGAGTCAGGAATTGATGGCTTTGTTCAGTGATATGCCCTTAGAGCAGTGCTTGGCTCACAGAGTAGACAGTCTTTTTAATTTTCATTTTTTGGTCAGTATTTAAAAAAATAGGGAACCGAAGAAAAACCATCCTGGAGTTGGCTCAGGAATAACTGGAAATAAAATACCACAAGGGTTAGTCTTTCTCACTCTTTGCCCTCCTGCATTCTACTTTTTTTTTTTTTTTTTTTTTTAAAGAGAGCAAGAGTGAGGGAGGGGCAGAGGGAGAGAGAGAAAATCCCAAGCAGGCGCTGCACCATCAGGGCAGAGCCCAACATAGGGCTCAATCTCATGAACCTCGAGATCAGGAGCTGAGCCGAAATCAAGAGTTGGACGCTTCACCAAATGAGCCACCCAGGCGCCCCTCCTGGATCCTATTCTTCATTGGCTGTTTGACCTTAAACGAGTAAGTCACTTAACCTCTGTTCCAGCACTAATAGAACTTTATATAATGATAGGCACATTCTAGGTCTGCCTCATCCAACATGGTGGCCACGAGCCCCACACAGCTACTGAGTATTTGAAACGTGGCTAGTGCAACTGAGTAAGTGAACTTTATTTAATTTTAATGAATTAAAATTTAAGTAGCCACAGGACGTCTAGGTGGCTCGGTCAGTTAAGCGTCTGACTCTTGATTTTCAGCTCAGGCCACGATCTCATGGTTTGTGAGATCGAGCCCCCTGTAGGGCTCTGTGCTGACAGTGTGGAGCCTGCTTGGGATTCTCTCTCTCCCTCTCTGCCCCTCCCCCAACCCTCCCTCTCTCTCTCTCTCTCTCTCTCTCTCTCAAAATAAACATGTACAAAATAAACTTATGTAGGCACAGGTGGCTACACCATTGGACAGTGTAGGCTTGTTTTCTCATCTGAGGATGAGGTCATGTGTATGTGGAGCACCCAGCTGGCAAGGACAGGCACCCTGTGCGTGCTGCCCCCAGCCCCTGCCCCACGCTGCCGCAACAGACTGCAGGTAAGGAACCTGACCGGACCAAAGGCACAGCCCACAGACTATGTGGGTAGGGGGACCAGAGCACGTGTTTAAGGGCAGGCTTGGAGAGACGACACCCACAAGGACCCTATGAAGTGGAAGAACTCAAAGATGGCCCCTCAGTACATTTCCCATATGTGGATTCGAATGATCGCATCGCTGATGCTTTCAAACTGCTCAGAAAAGCCTTGGAAGTCCTCAGCGGTGCTTTGGGGTTGGTGGAGAGCCTTGAACGTGGGGTCTAAGCGATAGACTTCTTTCCTACTCTGCACTAGGCTGTGAAAAGCAGTCAGGTTAGGTTTCTTCTGTTAGAGTTTGAAATTCACTGAGATCCCCTGGAGGCACACTTTGAAAATAGTGTCCATAAATGTGACACATAAGCACCCTGCACAGGAGACGGGATGCGGCGCAGTTAAATCAGTGCGAAAGGCCATAAAACTGTAGCGTCCCAGGCCGAGTTCTGAAAACCCAAATATCTCATGGTTCTCTGGAGCTCAAATCTTTTTAGATTTAAAGGCACAGAGTCCTGGACTTTTCATTCATCCAGATTTAATAACAAACATCAAAGCCTGATTTTTAAAAAAATTCTGATACACTCGACTACCATAAATGCTCTGCAGAATGGCACGAATTAAAGATCAAACGTGTACATATATCAGAGACCTGACTTGAAAAACCAGAAATTGCTCTAATTACATTAGTGAGGATAGCCAACACTCAACGGTGGTTGTAAGAAAAGAAAAACAGGAAAGAAAGAACAGAGATGTTCCAAGACCATCTTCAAAGACCAACCCCAAGGACTTGATGGGAACCTTCCTGGAGTGATGTAAAAGCCCCCTTAGCCCTTGTGGTCCTCCACTGGAGGAGAGGGAGCGGCTGGGGGTACCGTAGGGCCCGCCCTGCTAGAATGGACTTGTTCCAAATCCAGATTGGAAATCATCTCCCTGGCTTCATCACTTTTCTTGGTAAATCTCTCTTCTCTGGGAGGAAAGGCACACTGAATGTTATTTAAACACATAGGATTTTTTAAGAGAAGAGAAAAGAGAAAAGAAAAAAGAAAAAGAAACCTCCAGATCCCAGCACCTAAAGAGAACCACTCCACATTCTAAAGGACATCCTTCCTGACTCCTTTACCCAGGCTGATGGAACTATCTATCCTGGCAAGAGGGAGATGCACTCTACGCTTTCATTGTGAGTCAGCTCTTCTCAGAGCGCAGTGGTTCCCGCTTCTCCCCCCGCCCCCCAGCTTTCTGTCATCGCGGCCGAGGGCTCTGCATCCCAGCTATTCTCTGGCCAGCACAGACAATTTCACTTCGCCTCTCCTAACTTCCCCCCTGCACTCCCCCAAGCCTGCCTTCTGCTGGGGTATACACCAGGGTGTTCCCATTCTCCCCCAGGCTGGGCAAACCCTGCCCTCAAGAGAGTAGGACTAGGCCTGTCGAGGGCTTAAAGATTCAGAGTCAACTGTCCCCTGAACACCTACTCTGTTCCAGGAACTTGGGGCTAGAAACTAATGATCTGCAGATTCTCGGCCACACTACCCAGTAAGCTTGTCCGCTGAAAAGCCGGAGACACAAAAGGATGGACCCGGGTCACACGGCTAGGAAAAGGCAGAACTGGAATCCGGACTCAGATCTCCCCACCACACGTCCCCTGCCGCATCCCCCAGTCAGACCTGATCCCTAATGTTGCTGATGGAGGAAGTAAACGGGGAGGGGGGCTAGGAGAGGCTTCAGAGGTGTGGAATCTCTTCCTTTCTCAGTAGGTGCGAGAGCACAGTGACCGCAGCCCCTGGGAACCAAGGCCCATGCTCGCAGAATAAACCAGTGGCGTCAAATTTGCCACGTACCCTTGTCAGTATAGGTTTCTGACACCCCATATATGTGAAGAAATTATATATAATATTTTTAATCAATATCTTACATCCCCCAAAACTCTAAGGTCAAGAGGCACTATGAATAATATTGGACGGAGGTATTTCCAATCAGCAAGCTTTGCCAATTTTCGTGTTTATGCACATTTGCATGATTAGAAATGACTTCAATCAGGTTTCTTGGCAGAAATGCTGTTAGGCTGCTTGTCCCTTTGGAGGGTTACATTCATTAAGAGCAGATAACACACCGTGTAAATCCACTTAACCCACACACGTTGTTTGCAACATACTGGCATTTGCTGCAAGTGAGCGAAGAAGCGCCAGGACTTCCCCCAGCGTGTGGCTCCCACCCCTCCCCCGGGAAGGTCTCGTGATGGACCCATGACCACTGGGCATTCAGCAGAGGGTGCTGTCCATCCCCCAAACATCAGTTTCAATAGAGCTTCGCTTTCATGTACGTGGGAGTCCTAATAGTTCTTTATACACCTTCATAGAGCAGTGGTCTTGGGCCAGAGACCAGACCAGAGACAGGAGGGGACACCCCACAGAGGCTGTCACAGGCTCGTCAGAGTTTGCAAAGGAAAATGCAAGTTGCCCAGTTAAGTTTGAATTTTTGGATAAACAACGACCGCTAAACACCATCAGGGGAAGGGGTCAGGCAGTGGGTCCAGAATTCCCACACGCCCCACAGGGGCTGGCTGCCCCGCGGTGTCAGCGCCTCTTCTAAGGGCTGGCCAGCACAGTCCCGGGCACCAGGCGCACGGTGGCGGAGGGGAGAAGAAGGACCTGCCTGCAGGGAGCTTATGGCCTGGCTGGGAATGCGGACAAGTTTTGGAGGGGGGGCGGGGTCCGTGAAAGACCAGGTTAGTCTGTTTCCCACGGTGGGTGACAAAGCGGTGTCTCAGCCACAACACCTGCCCCGAAGCAGCGGATGAAGGCAGTTGAATGCCCGAAAAGCAATGTTTCCTGCAGTTTCAGGGGTCCCCGTGGGGATCAGCATTTATGCTCCGCCCCCCCACCCCCCACCGAGCCAGAGCGCTCTCAAGTACCTGGGGGCCACGGTGACCCTGCGCCTGCTCACCTCGGAGCCTAGGTCTCCTCCGTAAAGTAGGTTATTGTCGTGGTCTGTCGTGCTTTTCCGAGCCATGGCCTTGCACTCAGAGGACTCCAGGAATTTAGATTCACCGCCCCGACGAACCTAAGATACAAGCGCCAGTAAATGTACTGCACGGGTCACACATGGGTCCAGCACGTTTGCTGCACCCCACCCCCACCCCCCTCCCCCAGCCCCGCCTGTCGGGAGGCAGATAGCGCTTCAAAATCCAGAGCAGTCGCGCTGACCCCTAGGTGAAAGCTGAGGTGAAAGAGAGGTGGACGGTGTATCCCCAGGTAGCGCAGCTGGGCCCTGTCCCGTTCTGCCTCCCCTGTAACAGGTGCAACGCCCACGGAGCCCCTGCCCCCCAGCGCTGTTTGGCATCACTGACCCACGTGGAGCTTCCTTCCCAGAGTGCTTACCTTCTAGAGAACAGGAAAGGGACAGGGACAAAGCGGGGGCGGACCAGGTACTTAGATATGCACGTGGCATAGACCCTGGGGGCTTGAGAGTGAGGACAAAGGTAACAGCGGCCGCCCACTTAGTGCCGGCCCCCCCCCCCCTTGGATGTCCTTTTATGTCATCTTATTTGCTAACCACAGTAACTGTGCCAAGTGCTGTGATCCCCGTGGGATGAATGGGGAAACTGAGCAGTGGAGAAATTCGGTAGCTTCCCCAGGGGCACAGAGCCAGAATCTGAGCCTCGGCCCGGCCGGCTTCAAGGACTCCACTGCAGAGCCAAGGAACCCCCCAAGTTCTGCCCCAGCGACAAGCCATCTCACAGGAACAGGAGAGGAGTCTCCATTCCTGGAGCCGTCGCACTCTCTAGGTGACCCTCTGGTTCCTCCAGGGTGAATTGCGATGACCTGAGCTCAGTGGCCCGATCTGGCTGGAGAAGTTCGTTCCTAGGAGGATGCCAACCGAGTTACCTTCTGATCCCAGATCAGCTCAGCGTGTGACCCCGTCCGCACTTCAGCTCATGGTCCTTGAAGAAATGCCCATGTTACAGACTCTGTACCCACACTTCTGCTACACCCCACGCCCTCAGAGAAGGAAAAGACCAAAACGCCACTGCCGTCAGCTCGCTTCTTCCGGTCTTTTATCCCCCGGTAGTCAGGCTCTCTCGGGAACTGGGCTTAATGGGGCTGATTTGCCCTTAGAAGGTAGCAGCTGACCCAAATTTTCCCTGCAGAAGTGTCCTTGATGAGGAATCCTCACAGACGTTGCAGGAGGAGGTGAGTCTTGAGTGCAGAGCAGGGAAGGGCTGTCTGCCGCCTGGGCCACCAGGAAGCGCTGCCCCAGACGCCCGTAAATGTGACATCTGACCTGTGATCTAATGACTCCGTTTTCAAAAGCTAATTCCCGCGCACCCCCCTCCCAGCAGTCACTGCGCCCACCCTTCCTGAGGATCCTGGCACTTCCACTGACGTGGCAGGTGCTCCGGCTTTGGAACGGACGTTGATTTCACGGACTCCCACTTTTGAGCTGAGTGATCTTGGGCAAGTGATTTCACCTCCATGAGCCCAGGTTTTCTTACCTGTAAAAGGGGAGGGACACTCTCCTAGAGCAGGAGTGAGGGTTGAGAAAATATTTGCAAAAATGCCTCGTTTTTACCTGTTCTTTTTTATTTAAAATTATTTAAAGATAGGGGCGCCTGGGTGGCTCAGTCGGTTAAGCCTCTGACTTCATTTCGGCTCAGGTCATGATCTCACAGTTCATGAGATCGAGCCCCCACCTCGGGCTCTGTGCTGAGAGTGCAGAGCCTGCTTGGGATTCTCTGTCTCCCTCTCTCTGCCCCTCCCCTGCTCGCACTCTCTAAATAAATAAACTTTAAAAAAATATTTAAATAGATGCATTTAGCCCCGGGATGAATATATGTGTATACATATATTCCCCCTCATATAATGCCATGAATGTAAGGCTTTTCCTCACAAATATGCGTTTTGAAAGCGGGAGCTCTTTTTTCCCTTCCCTCCCATCCTAGGGCTTGGCAGAGTGCTGAGATCCTCGTGGGAGCCCGACAAGGACTTAAATTGAGTCAGGATCTGTGATAGCATTGTGTTCCGGTTTTCTGGAGCCATAGGATCACCAAAGTCTCTCGAGTGTGAGGGGTCTGCAAAATGTAAACAACTATCTTCATCGTGTTCGAATATGTCAGAAGCAATCATTGCATGTCGACTTCAGAAGGGACACAGGGACGGTATGGATTTCTTAAAAGGGTCTGTTTTGTGTTGCTTTGCTGCTGTTTTGACACAATGGCTTTGGAGAACAACATCTGAGCTTTAGGTAGGGACCCTTGGGAAGTGTGATGTCATTCAGATACATCTAAAGCGATGAGCTGCGACACAAAGCCAGTCCCTACCTCCTATGCTAGGCATCCTTTTGGATGGTCTGTACTTATCTAAGACATGTTTCTGAATCGAGACATCTGAACACGAAGTTTACAGTCCAGATAGGTAAGAAGAAGTCCTGGTAATATTAAAGCAAGAGGGTTTTTTCTCTACACTGACCAAAATAGGAGGAAGCCACTGCTCGTAAAGCTGGTGTTCAAAACACCATCAGCCTGGCATCAAAGTTTATAAACGTCACAACTATGTTTTTCCACTCACAAAACACATACGTGGGTAAAATAAAATGAGAACACGTATTCTGTAGAAAAGCCAGACGACTTTACAACTACCAACATGATTCTTCTTTTAAAAGTTTATTTATTGGGGCGCCTGGGTGGCGGAATCAGTTAAGCGTCCGACTTCAGCCAGGTCACAATCTCGCGGTCCGTGAGTTCGAGCCCCGCGTTAGGCTCTGGGCTGATGGCTCAGAGCCTGGAGCCTGTTTCCGATTCTGTGTCTCCCTCTCTCTCTGCCCCTCCCCCGTTCATGCTCTGTCTCTCTCTGTCCCAAATAAATAAATAAACGTTGAAAAAAAAATTAAAAAAAAAATAAATAAATGTTTATTTATTTATTTAGAGAGGCATGGGAACGAGCGGGGGAGGCGCAGAGAGAGAGGGAGACAGAGAATCCCAAGCAGGCTCCAGGCTCTGAGCTGTCAGCACAGAGCCCTACGTGGGCTCGAACCCACAAACTGTCAGATCATGACCTGAGCCAAAGTCAGACGCTTAACTGACTGAGCCACCTGGCACCCTCGGACTAGTCTTGCTTTAAATTCATGACTGCAGACTTCAAGTGGGTGCTTATCCCAAGCCTAGAAACCTCTCATCTCTCCTCAAACCTTCAACACTTCCTCCCAACTCTCAGCGTGGAAAACTGAAGCGATGGTAAGAACTCGCAGAGCACGTCTACCTATATTCTTGTCTCCTTTCCCCCCGACCACAGGAGAACCACTGGCGCTGGCGCCCTGAGTCACCTTGCACTCGGCACCGGATCCCGTCCTCTCGCACCCACTCCAGCCTCTGCTCGGCAGTCCTTCCCTCCAGAACGCCAGCTCATCCCTCCCTGTTGGCTCGTTCCCATCAGCGTACAGACATGTTGTTTCTGTTGAAACCCCCTCTTGCACCCACTGTTTCCCACCACAACGCAAATAAGCAAACATTTCTTGGAAAAGAGTTGTCTGTATTCGTTGCCTCCAGTTCCTTTCCTTCTGTTCTCCATCAAATCCACGCCAGTGGCATTTGAAACCATAGATGACTCCCTCCTTCCTGAGACGTTTCCTTCCTTGACTTCCAGGACATCACACTTCCCCTGCTCTGACCTCACTGGTTGCTTCCTCAGTTCCTTTTGCTTGTTTCTTCTCTTCTCCCTAAACTCTTTTAACATTAGCACATCCTAGGCTCAGTCCTCAAATTCCTTCGCTTCTCTATGCCCACTTCCCTGTTGATCTCATTTAGTTGCATCATTTAAATACCATCCGATGGTATTTAGATACCATGGACGATGACATCCATCTTTCTGTCTCTCAGGTTCCGCTCTGTCCCCTGGACTCGAGACTAATACATCTACTGCTTACTTGACATCTCCATTTAACTAATAAACATTTAAGCGCAACACGTCCAAGAACCGAACTCTAAACTCCTTCAAAAGTGTTCCACCACCTCCCCCATTTCTCTGAAGGGCAGCCCCATCCTTTCAGCTGCTTGAGCCTCAAATCTAGTAGTCATCTTTGCCTTCTCTCTCTCTCTCTCTCTCTAATTCACATTTAATCCATCAGCAGATGGACAGCTATGCTCTTTAAGCTGTACCCAGAATCCAGGCCCTTCTCACCACCTTCACTGTGACCCCCCTGGCCCACAGCTCATCATCATCTTTGGCAGGAGAATTGCATTGCTTCCTACTGGCCTGCCTTTTGGATCCTTGTCCCTCCGTCAGTCTGTCCCCAACCCACAGCCAGAGTGATCCTTTTAAAATACGTCATGCTACTCCTCTGCTTCAAACTCTCCAGTGGCTTTCTATTTCACTGGGAATGAAAGCCAAAACCCCTAACAGTGGCATTCAAAGCCCAATACGGTCTGGCCCCTTCCCCCATCCCCAATTTTTCTGATCTCAACAATTATTGCTCTCCTTTTTTCTTACTCTGCTTCAATTATCTGGCCTCCTCACTGTTCCTTGAACACCCAGGGACACTGTCTAAGCCAGGCTTTGCTCTTGGCTGTTGCCTCTACCTGGAAAACTCTTGCCCCAATATCTGCAGTTTGTCTCCTTCCTTCCTCCACATCTCTGTTCAGCACAGTGATGCCTTGCCTGAGTATTCCATCTAAAATGTAGAAAAGAGGGGAGTCCAGTCGGCTCAGCGACCGACTCTTGGTTTCGGCTCAGGTCATGATCTCACGGTTTCGTGAGTTCGAGCCCTGCATCGGACTCTGCACTGACAGCACGGAGCTTCCTTGGGGTTCTCTTTCTCTCTGCCCCTCCCCCACTCATCTCTCTCTGTCTCAAATAAAGACACTTTAAAAAAATAAAACGGAGTAAAGAACATGGCTTTTGTCTGCTGTATCTGAACACCTAGAACAGCGCTCAGCGTGTTGTAGCAGATGCTGTGGTTGGGCCATCCGGATCCCTTTCAGACCCAGGCACTTGTTTCCCTAGTGGCTGCGAATGTCGGTGGCTGATGGCTTTCAGCTGAGTCCCTCTCCAAGCATTGCTTTCAGCTGCAGACAGGTGCCTTGGCCAAGTTCACGGCCTTCGCCTAGAGACAAAGGAGAGCCCTCGTCCAATGACTGACCAATGTAGGGGTGTGAATGCCCAGCCCCCTTGCTTCACTTTGACCGTAGCTCCCGAGGCCAGTGTGAAACTGTACTGCAGTTTCACTCCTCCTACTCACTTCGCTCTCCAGCAGGTGCATATGCAGAGGGCATTCCACCAATGAACTTCCTGCACATAAATCTTACTTGTGTTTCCTAGGAAACTCAACCTAACACTGTGCCTACCAGCAGTGGTTTGAGGAAGCAGACTCTAAAAGCAGATTTGGGTGGTGGCTTATCAGACAGGGGCAACCCCGTCACCGGTGGCAAGTGGAGGACAAATAGCCCAGCAGGTTGCAATGGCCACGTGGCGAAATTTTCATTGGTGGTGTCTTGGGATGGGACTCTGTTGAGAAGGAATGAACTGGCAGGTTCAATATCTCACGCTTTTGAGAGGTTCGTGGGAAGCACTAATTTGTAAGGATAGTGCTTCTTGCTCACGGCTACTGATGTTTTTGAGAAAGACGATGAAAAATTGGGGTTAGAGATCTGCAATCGAAGGTGAGGGGAGGAAGAGGCCACCTTGGCCGCACGTAAAGGGACTCTTATTTCTCCCCAGCCAAAGGGCAGTGAAAGCTGAGGATATGGTTGTGTAAGACCTAATCATGAGATAAATAGCATCTCAGAGAAGGCAGACTTCTCAGTCCCAGCAAGGCTGGAAAGCAGCAGGATCCTGAGATTTGGGATGAAGACTTTGGGGTGATACACTTGGAGACCTTGAAACCCCGGATGCACCCGATCCCCAGGGCCTGCAGGAATGACCCAGCCCTCCCTACTGGGGACCAGCACTCCTTTTGATTGAAGAGGTTATAGAGGCCTCTGTCTTTTTTTTTTTTTAATTTTTTTTTCAACGTTTATTTATTTTTGGGACAGAGAGAGACAGAGCATGAACGGGGGAGGGGCAGAGAGAGAAGGAGACACAGAATCGGAAACAGGCTCCAGGCTCTGAGCCATCAGCCCAGAGCCTGACGCGGGGCTCGAACTCACGGACCGCGAGATCGTGACCTGGCTGAAGTCGGACGCTTAACCGACTGCGCCACCCAGGCGCCCCGAGGCCTCTGTCTTATAAGGCAACACACATCCCTTCAGGACCTCCCTTCTGGCTATGAGACCAATATCGAGTCACCATCAGCAACTCACCAGAAAAGTGCTGGGTTAAGGGGAGTTTGGGAGGCCACTCTCCTGAGATACATAATTCCCCAGCAAGGACCCTAGGAGATAGTGCTCATCTACTCCCATGATGGTTCTTAGAAGTTTGGAGTAAGGGATGGCCCACATTAAATGAAGTAGAAATTCTAGAACAGATGGTGGAAAAAGGGAACCAAAGGATCAGAGAAATGGGCATTCTAGACTGGATAGACTGTAAAAGGACACAGAACTCGCCAGTTGAGTATGCTCTGTGGGTGAGCCAGGAGAACACTCATTTTACCAAAGGGACCAGGTAAGTACTGCACAGAAGGGCTCCAGCATCATCGGGAAGCTCTGTCCTCTGTAGGAGGCTGACAGCACAAGATCCAGTTATTGGAATTGGCCTCACATAGAGCAGTGAAGAAACTAGGTGATAAGACAAGAGGTCAGCTGGAGGTACTCAGTGATCAAGAACATGTGGATAAAATTACCATAACGAGCAGCAAAATCAGAGTGGCAGCTGGGAGGTTTGACCCCCCACAGAACCATAGAGGCGGTTCATAGAACACAGCATTCACAGGAATAGTCAATGGTCAACAAATATCGCTCAGTTTCTACGAGCAAATCAATATGGTGGATGACAAGGAGGTTGAGGGCAGCCACCTCAATAAAAAGCCACCATCTATTATTCAGGTTCTGGACCTGGAACCCACTAAGAGGGAAATCAGATGGATGAAGGAGCCCGTAATACCACGGCAACTGTATATGGTACTGACGGCCAATAGGGACCTAGGGCCATTTACTCAAGTCACCATACACTGGGGACAGAATATCCACACACTTTGAAGATTTTTGGACACAAGATTCAACCTGATGCTGATATTCAAAGTGTCAACATTGTCCTTCTGTTAGAGTTGGGGGCGCAGAGAGGCCCGGAATAGAGAGTCCTGGTCCAGGTCTAACTCAGCGAGTCCACCGGGTCCATGACTTGCCCAGTGGTCATTTCCGTATGTTCTGAGTATACCATTGGAATGGACCAACTTGCAGGTTGGCGGTATTCTAATAGAGGCCTTGGCCTGAGGTACCAGCTATCGCAGAGGGAACAACTTAAATCACGCCCCTGCCCCCCAGACACTAGAGGAAATACCTTGTGGCAGGTGGGAATAGTGCTGATTGATGTTGTCCTTACAAACCTGAAGGGTGCAGGGGTGGTGGTTCCTAGAACATCCGCATTGACCTCGCTCCTCTGGCCTCTACAAAACCACACTGAAGATTACAGCAAACTCAACAGAGTCGCAGCCCCATCTAAGAGCAGCTGCCACGTCCAAAGCCACGTGCGTGTTAGAGCAGATCGATGCGGACCTACCCCGTCAGTGAAGTTCGCGGGGATCCAAGGGTCCAGGACACGCCGTTCCATTAGCTCCAGATTAAAGGACACAGTATTGCACCTCCCGTCTCTCACCACGCTTCTAGGTGGAGCACATGACTGGCGGGCCTCTCTGGATTCTGAAGCAACATGCTCCACGCCTAGGAATCCTGCTCAACCTCAACCTACGTACTGGGCGACAGGGAAGTACGCCAGCTCTGAGCAGGTTCTGGAGCGAGAAGGGCCCCTGCGGGTGCAGGCAGTGGGGCGGGTGGGCTCCCAGCCACTTGGTCAGCACTAACTAGACGACCTCACGGTATTAAAGGTATTGGTGATGGAAAAGCTGATGTGTGCCAAGCTCCAGGAAGAGGATTACAATGCAAGGCCATCTGCAACGGTGTTGTATTCAAGGCTCCTGAGAGAAACCGAGCCCCTGACCTTGGGATACGAAGCCACTAAATGGCCAGAACCGCCCGTCTTGAACGGTTTGAGCAGGCCCTGTGGCAATCCATCCTAAGATGGCAACGACACAGCTAGAACCTGAGGGACGAACAGGGGGCCCAGGGCCCCAGATCTTTCACACCAGAACTTCTCCCTAAGCTCCCCCGTATGTGTGCGTGAAGGGTCCCTGATGGTCACCTTAGAAGGAAAAAACTGAAGTGTGGTTCTGTCGGTTCACTATGTGGGTACAAGCCCAAATTGGATAGCTGCTGCTCTATGGCAGGCGGCGGGCAGGGGTGGGGGTGGCGCAAACGACAGTGATGAGGGAAAATTGTCCCAACACACAGTTTAGGGCAATGCATCTGGACATTTACTGTGTGGGGAGAGAAGTGGTCCAAAGCAAGAATAAATACAATGGTATAGGGCTTGGCTGTTGGTCAGGAGCTTGGAAATAAAATGGCTGCAAAATCGCCCAGCACTTGGGTGACTAGAATCGACACATTCTGTATATGGGTTTGCTTTTTCTGCCTGCAGGACCTCGGCCAGCATCATCAGTGTTTATTCTACCCTGATGGGACCCTCCACCTCCTCGTACCAAAGAATCTGCACTAACAGCCAAAGAGATGTGCAGTGGGCACGGAGCCCGGAATCCGCCGTTTCTATGACATACGGTATCCTCTGGAACCTGCCAGCCTGATTGACTGGAATGGCCTTTTGAAGATGCAATGGCAGAGCCAGCTCGGAGACAATACCGCTCAAAGATGGTGTGGCAGGAAGCTTCTAAGAATCCTTGATGATCCCTGCCTCCTGCCATTCACAGCCCTGTGTGACTGTGCCCCTTGAGTGTGGACTTAATTGACTGGCTTCTGATAAACACAATATGGCAGAAGTGACAGGATGTCACTTCCGGACAAATTTACAAAAAGACCGTGATCTGTCTTGTTTTCTCACTGCCTCTTGGACTGATTGTTTTGAAGCCAGCTGCCATAATGTGAGGTGGCCCCGGGGACAGGCCCAGTGATGAGGGGACAGCAGCCTACCAATGACCATGAGTGATCTTGGAAGAGGGCTGACTCTCTCTGAGCCTTAAAATGGGCTGCATCCTCTGTCAATGGCCCTACGCACTCATGCAAGACCCGGAGCCAGAGGGACCTAGCTAAACTGCACCTGTGTTCCTGACCCACAGAAACTGAGATCATGTTTGTCATTTGAGCCACTAAGTTCTGGGATAATTTGTAACATAGCGTTAGGTAACTAACATGCAGGACTGCCCTTTTAGAAACCAGAGGTGGAGTTGAATAGTTTAGCGTCACTCCCAGTGACCCACTTAGAGAAGCTGGGTTTCTCATCCCTGCAACTCTGGGCCCTGTGGGTTGTTTTTAATTTTAGGGAGCGCGTGCACGCTAGCATGGGGAGAAAGGCGCGGGGAGAGAGAAAATCTCAAGCAGGCTCTGCGCTGAGTGTGGAGGCCCCATCCCAGGACCCTGGGATCATGACCTGAGCTGACACTGAACCAACTGGGCCACCCAGGTGCCCCTGGTTTAGAGGTTCTTGCTCTGAGAAGAGGAATGCATCTACTAGTGACACAGGGACATACCCATTAAGCTTTATAGCTTAGAGCTACTTCGGGGTCATTTTGCCAAGGAACAGCAGGCAAGGAAAGAAGTTACCGTTTGGCAGAGGTGCAGGAGACTCCAGTCCTCAGGAATTGGGCCAAGGAAGAATATGTCTGACTCTCAAGTGATCTAAAAGGGCAGATAAACATGGCTGCCTGTGGTAGAAAGACCTGGTGAACAAGGGCTCAGACTCCCTCGGAGATTAGGAGCGGGTCAAGCCATCCTGACCAGCAGAGGTGCGAGTTGATAGAGCGCTCTAGGAGGAGGAGAGGGGAGGAGGTCACTTGTGGCCGGGACACCAGCTTCGATGGCAGGGTCTGTGTTTTGCCCACTAACCTTCTTCGAAGCAGGAAGAAATGCGGCGGACTCTGAAGCTATTCCCAGAGCTGCTTCTCTGAAGCCGGCGCATCTGAGTGGTGAAAGGATGGCCCACACTGGATGCAGTAATCAGACTACGCCGAAGGTATAAAAGTCTGGCCCTCTGGCCTGATGGATACCGCAGGAATATCGTGTTTCCAGAGCATCTCACAGGATCTCTGTACAGCCTTTGTTGCAACAGCATCTCAGTTCAATTCTTCCTCCTGCCCAGTCCTCCTTTTTACTCCCTCACAAATGTTCACCCCACGGTCAGGCCCCAAGAAACTCCCCGTACGCATCTTTTGCAGTTTCCTCTGGAACCCAACACAACAGCTGAACAAATGAGTGCATGGTTACCTATTTGGTGCTGTGCCGTCCTTAACTCATTTGCACAACCCAAGAACTAGGAGAAATGTGGTTTTAGAATGGCAGAGACCATCAAGAGTGGAGCTCAGGCCTATGCGATGCCTTCTAATGGGAAGAATTCAAACCACTGAGTTGGAAAAGATGTCAATGGTCTTCCAACGGTTTTTCGTAGAGAACCGCGTTTTTTGAGGTGCAGTCTTACGTGGGACCTTACTTGGGAGGGAGTTCAAAGTTACCTCCACCAACATGGCTTCTCTTGCTGTGAGACACCTCTGAGGAACGAGATTCCCTCCGTATCATCTGAAATGGGCAAGAGAAACCCTGACCTGCTGCCATGTTTACAGAAGCTATTTAACTCCAGAGAATTCCTGGAGTCTGAAGAGCAGACACCAGATTAAGCGACGTAGATTTAGCAAGACAATGACCTGCTCGGTTTTTTTGCAACCTACCAGACACCAGGCATTCTATTTATACGTATCTTATTTCATTTAATCATCAGAACCCTGTGAGGAAGAATCGTTTCTGTGTTACGGCTGGAAAAACTGAGAGCTGTGATCTTTCTTAGTAACTTCAAGTCCAGCGCTGCCCATAGCTCAGCGGTCAAGAGCTTGTGCTGGGCACTCAGACTGCCGGGACCAACACCCGCAACTACTGCGTAGCTTTGGGCAAGTGACCTGTGCCTCATTCTTCTAACGCCTAAGGGAGACTGGAAAGTCCCCTACCTCAGGAGGACGTTGGGAGGAGTCAGCTGATACGTGTCAATTAGAACAGAGCCTGGCGCACAGGCAACTTCTAAATTTGGCTATTTCTCTCCAGACACGGCAGGCCTGGGAAGAAGCCAGTTTCGGACATGCGAGGCCGGGGTATTACCCTTTGTCACCACTTTTCCCCTGTGACTTCTGGTCAGAACACACTTGGGGAGAGCCTTTGTACCAGAGGTGTGGATGGGCACCCGAGGGTCGGAGCGCGGTCTGTCCCATGGGTAACCTTCACCACCAGGGAAGAAGTTCCACCTGCGTCTTTTTCCCTCTGTGCTCCTTGGGAGGGTGGAATCATGCCTCTCTGGGATTCAGGACCTCGCAAGGGTGATGCCTGCCACATGTCCGGTGCTACACAAATCCTTCTGGAATGAAAAGCACTCATGTGGGAGAAGGGGATGGCTTCACGTGGGAGGCCTACTCCACCATTCTGTGCTTCCTGCTTGCGTCTCAAAGTACCTTCAGGATGAAGGTTAAAAATCTCAGGTACCTGAACCATGCCCTGATCCTGGGCTGCAGGGAAGGGGCGAGTAACATTTATTATGAGTAACTCCGTTTTTCCCTGTGTGGCTTTAAGCTGATAGAAAATCTGCTAACAGCCATTTAAGAGGAAAATTTGTAACATCCTTTTCAATGACCAGGTTATAGAAATCCAATACCCAATCAATCCCCCCACTGTGGGTATCACTAGCAGCTTCCGTGGGGGAGTATGGCTTTATATTTGGTATTTTCAGCTTCTCATACTGAGGAGTTGGAGAGCAGCTCCTCCCTGGCACCAATTACCCTTAATTTACGTTAGTACTCATATTCTGTACAAGCCATGGAATCCCTTAGCCAAACAAATACTAAAAACCACCTCAGGTGAACACTATGCGTACTTCCAGCCCTAAGTCAGTAAACCAGGGATCATTCCCCACAGAACAGGTGGGCTAGTCAACACGGGAGATCAGAAATTATGGATACCTTAATTCCTCGCCCTTACGTGTGCACTGATTTTCCAAGCAATCTTTTGGTGAAGTCCTATGCCATTTCTTTGAGATGCCTGCTGGAGTCTTTTACACAGGGTAAAAGAATTGAAATCGAAATCAGGAAGGACCGGAACCAGGAGGGCTGTCCCTCCTGGTTTAGCTCCTCTGCACTATTGCCCTTCAACCTGAGGCCCACGCATCTGGCAGCACAGGCCTGCTTAAGGGAATCTCCCCGCTCCGATTCCCCACGGAGCCCCAATGCGTCTGCGGGCTCCCTTTTCATTTCAGGTGAGGAAACTGTCGACTCCTGCTTTTGCTCAGAAACCAGTTAAGACCAAAATTTACAATCTCACGTATTAGCTGATGTGTCAGGAAATGGTGAAAAATGAGGCCAAGTAAGTACTGCCTAAGTACCTTTAGAAGATCTTAGTCATATTTAGGAAGTTAAGCAGTATAGATAGATGGAAAGAGAGATAGAAAGGAGAAGGCCTCGATGGGCAGAAGATGGCCTAAGGCATCCAGAAAACAGGTCAGGTCATTAGTGGCAGAAATCTGAACGACCTCAAGCCACCACCTGTAGCTCTACCTCCTCCATCAGACTACGTTGAGGTAAGAAACGGGACTTCTGCAGTCCCAGCAACTGATACAGAAGTTGATACTTGACCTCTTGCCTCATTTTACCAGTCTCACCTTTTGCTTAAACTCTCTAGTTCAGGTGAAATTTTCTTCTCCTGTGGTACCTTATTCCCCTGTTGAGGGAAATGTGTTTTTAAAAACAGTTCAGGGGCACGTGGGTGGTGCAGTCGGTTGAGTGTCCAGCTCTTGATCTCAGCTCAGGTCATGATCTGTTTGTGAGATCGAGCCCCGTGTCGGGCTGTGTGCTGACACCGTGGAGCCTGCTTGGGATTCTCTTTCTCTCCCTCTCTGCCTCTCCCCCCGATTGCCCTCTCAAAATAAACTTAAAAAAAAAAAAATCTTACATTGGAAGATGGAGTACATTAGCCAGTCTTAAGCACATTCTGACCACTCGCTAGATACCAAACTGACCGATGCCCACAGCTAGTAGGCTGTTAAGTCCAGATTAGTTGAATTCTACCAATTTCACTCTGAAAAATTCTTGTCAAATTAGGTGTAGGGTAAACCAGAAAACTGAGGGGAAGTGTCTGTAAAAACTCAAAGGAATTCTGTGCTTACCCTGTGTAAAAGACTCCAGCAGGCATCTCAAAGAAATGGCATAGGACTTCACCAAAAGATTGCTTGGAAAATCAGTGCACACGTAAGGTCGAGGAATTAAGGTATCCATAATTTCTGATCTCCCATGTTGACTAGCCCATCAGTCCAGCTTTCTGGAATTTTTTTTTTTTTTTAAGTAATCTCTACACCCAACACGGGGCTTCAACTCCCAACCCTGAGACTGAGTCGCATGCTCTACTGACTGAGCCAGCCAGGCACCCCAGATCTGAAGGCTTCTACTTAAGAATCCAAGTGACACCAGGTCATGCTCCCCCACCACAGAAATAAGCTTCATTTCTGTCGTAGTAGGAACACGACCTGCCAGCCCACTATGCCCCAAGAAAGGCTGAAAATCAATAGCACTCTTGGCCTGGAGCCTGTTGTCACGGTCTTCTGAATTACTTCAGGAAAACGAAACAGAGCCGCTACTTTGAGTGCCAAGAGCAGACTCGGCCCTACGCCTGAGGGTGTGAGTGAAGACCAGCACACAAAAGGAGGAAAAGGGACCAGCAAATGATCCCCTTTGGCAATGTGCGAATGCCTGGACGGCCAGTTTAACAGGAAGGCATCACTGTCCAGCTCTTTTCTAGTTCGTTTCACAAGCAGATTGTTTTATGGCTGAAATTTCTTTTTTTTTTTTTTAATTTTTTTTTTCAACGTTTATTTATTTTTGGGACAGAGAGAGACAGAGCATGAACGGGGGAGGGGCAGAGAGAGAGGGAGACACAGAATCGGAAACAGGCTCCAGGCTCTGAGCCATCAGCCCAGAGCCTGACGCGGGGCTCGAACTCACAGACCGCGAGATCGTGACCTGGCTGAAGTCGGACGCTTAACCGACTGCGCCACCCAGGCGCCCCTATGGCTGAAATTTCTTAATCACTTAAAAATAATCCAATTAAGATGCTTTCCACAAACAGGCCAACTGTGGCTCGCTGTAGCTGCAGGTTACGGGTAGAAGAGACTGGAAAGGGCATGTGGAGATACTGAAGATGCCAACAAGCTGTGGCAGCAGAGGAAGCCCTGTTAGAGGACAAACCCGACGCACTCAGTCCTGACAGTCCTCTCAGCTTTGTTTAACCCAAGGTATATGTGGATTCGGATCCCATCTTCCAGCCAAGAGTATGCTGGAACTTCACTTCCTGTAATTTGTATTGTGAAAATAAGTAGATTTAACGCCTTTTCAAACTACACCCTCCTCTCGTTCCCCAACCCGCCTCCCCCACTTACTCTCCCATCATAATGCACAATTTATGACTAAGGACAAAAACGCCCTGTTCCTCCTTACCAGAACAGTTCAAAGGGCAGAGAATGTTCAAAGAGTTACGTGACCAAAGCCACTACCGATGACTGACTGTAACATCTTCTGGGTAATCTAGTCACACGTCAGAAGAGCCAGAAACAAGAACTGTATGGCCAAACTGTGGAGATCATTTACATAAATACCTTACTTTCACTGGACACGCTTTTGTTCCCATTTTTAACACTGTATGATCCTACCCGGCAAAGGGCCCAAGGTGTTTGTGGTTTCAAATTCGCACAACCAGCTGAGCAGAACGTACCTGGTTGCTTACAAATGCAGAGTATAAACTACATAGTTCAGTCACTCTGAAGTTCTACCATTTACCAGGATCGAACTGAAGGGTCAGAATATGAAAAACAAAGGCCATCGAGGTGACTTGGTAAGAAGGCAAACAGGTGAAGTGGTGACTCCAGCTCTCTTGGTACCAGTCTGTGATCCTAGCCTTACCCGTTGCACCAATTCAGAACACACTTTGAGAAAGAAAACCTTACACAGAAAGCTTGGCTTCACAGTACTTGGGTGTTCTAAGTGATTAAGAATCACAGTAGCCAGGAGTAAAGACGGCACACAGGTCATCAGTGACTGGATTACTAGTTTTCCGAAAGCTGGGTCTGGAAGCCATGTGTTCTGGATAAGGGATTGTAGACAATTAAAATCCCTCAGCACTTCACATTACAAAAGGAGTAAATGATAAAACAAATCTCTTACAGGCTGCTTGTGTGGGTGACGACGACTATCAGTGTGCTAGGAAAAATATGAAAAATGCAAACGTTTTAAGTACCGAGATCTATTTTGGGTCGTTCAATTTCTGCCCAGAAGAACAGTGAAACTATTTTGCTACGTTCAGCACTTCACACCATGCACAAAGATCTCTCTCCTCCTGGGCAGACTTGTTTTCAAAAGGAGTATGGCTACCCTGGCAACAGAGGCCACGGCTAATATCTTCCATGACAACATCTACTTTGAATAAGCTTTATAGTTCTTAAAAAAGCCAAATCAAGTCTTTGGATGAGAATCTCTTCCTCGGGTGCAATGTACCCTTGATCACTATTTTTGGTACATGACATACCTTCTTGCTCCAAATTTGGGGAATGGATCAGAAGTTCCAAGATTCATTATTTAGAGAATACTTTATTAGTTTCTGTAATCAAACCCATGTAGATAAGACCTTACACATTTAATACAGCGCGTTACCCCTGTACAAATGGAAAAAATTGTGTTTAACATTTCTAGACCAATATGGCTGTTAATTTCTGTACAATGCCAACCCAACACGGTACGACTGGGGTAGTTTTTCCAAAGTTGACAGCACAGCTAAGGTTTCCAAAAATTCAAATTATTTATATATATATATGTATATGTATGTATATATATATATATATTTATTTATTTATTTATATAAAAAGACCAATAGCAGTATGTTATGCATCAATAGCAGCAACAGCCTTTCCAGGTTCTGCGGTCATCTGCACAAGATTATAGACACATCCAGCACGCTCCATTAATAAAAAAGAAAAAAAACAGGTAAAAAAACAAACCCCCAGAAAACAGCAAAGTTCTGTTACTGTTGTGGTACCTGGCACCATTTTTTTTTTTTTTATTAGCTTCTCAATCATCATCTGGAAAGAAAACATTCTAGAATAACGTCATTAAAAACAGCTCTGAGAAAGCACGGTCACTGTTACGTATCATAAAGCAGGTACAAGGTATTTTACATTCACAGAGGTATGATACAGTACTGTCCTACATCTAGAATACTAGAGGATACAATTTAAAAAGGCATTATTTGAGACTTGATTCTACTTTTCCAGCAGAGGGCCCAAAGGGTGGTACAACACAGCTCTGGTAAAGAAATGCACCTTCTCAGACAGGATTTCCTGTCATTAAGGGCACGGTTCTAGGTATTCACTGCTCTTGATGAACATGAGCTAAAAAACCGTTAAAAAAAAAAAAACAAAAAAAACCCCACCAAAACCCAACAAACCCCATTGGATTCATACAAAGATGATGGAGTGGAGGCAAGCCAGACTCAATCTAACTAGTATTTTACCCAATCTGTCGTGTTTGAACGGTAAGAACTCTGTGGAAGAAAGGAGACGCCAAGTAGCACTTCAAAGCTTCGGGCCACAACCAAAACAGCATCATTTCAAACAGAAGCGGTTAGCCAAACCCTGCCCTCTTGGGGACGTCCAAGGGTGTGGACGTCAACATTTCATCATCTACTCACTCATCCAGGAAGAAGGGGAGATCAGTTACTGTACTTTGATTGTGTTCAACTCAATCACAAGGTTACAAAAATAGCAAGCTGCCATAATAAAAAATAAGGCTCCTCTATCCAGCACCAGTTACCTTCAGTTCTTGACCACCAAGCCCACAAATGCTACAACCATACCCAAAGCACACAGGGAGCAAAGAGACCACACCTGACACATTAGCTGGAATCACTGCTGTTCGGCATCAGCTGTTCCTCTGCAGGGTTATTTTCCTCTACTTCTGGTGTTTCATCTAACCGTAAGGATTGCAGTTCTAAATTCTGTGCACTCACGGGATGCGTGTGCATATCTGTACATAGATTCTGACCGAAGATGCACGGCGGTCAACCGAGTGTGCATCACATAGCAGGTGCGAGCCGGCAAAGCCTCACTTTACTGGTGCAGCAGCTGTGTGTCAGTGTAAATTGCTCCTGTGTCCCCTGTGTACCTCCAAGCTCTGGACAGGATAATGTCACAGACCATTTTACCCCTTTGGCTGCTGGCATTATCCGACTCAGTTCTCCCTCTTTCCCTGCTCCCCTCCCCCGGCCCCCGGCCCCGGCAATAAACCACAGCCTTTAAGATTTTGTTTCTTCTGTTTTGATCGCCTGAGGCTTGATTGGTCCAGTTCTAACAGGTTTGGTGGCTATGGTGGGTGCAGGGGGTGGCTTTTCTTCTACTTTTTCCTGACAGACACCAGGTGGGTCGGCCAGTGTTTCAGGAGGTTTACTGGAATCATTGTCCACTTTCTGGGCTTTGCCTCCTATCTGTTTGCTCTGTTGTTGTTCAGAGAAGAACCGTTGCGTGGACTGAAGAACCTCTGCTCTCTGCTTTGCCTTAAAAAATAAGAAACAACAACTGAAAATGCTGCAGCGCCACCAAAGCCCATCCATCAGTCTCAGTTCACACTCTCGTACCGACCACAAATCAGTCTTCCCCTCGCTGGTCTGGCCCAAAACCAAAAGCACCTCAATGATCTTTCAGCTTTTAACTGATAGATTTCTTCCTATCTTTGTAATCATTCCATGTGATTTTTTTTTTTTAAGCATTTGGAAACAGGACCACCTCCCACCACCTTTTCAAAGTTTGCCCTCTTATAAGATAAGAAGATAGAAATTGCTGTTGCTCTGTATCTTTTCCGGAACAAAACTTATTGATATCAAATTCTGTTTAGGGAAGCTGCTTGCAAATTTGAAAACATATATATGTAACACTTAAAACTTCTAGTTATCAATATGTGGTCTACAATAAAACGAAAAGGAAGCACTTATATTGTGGCATTACCAACACCTAGGACCAAATGTCTTGTGGCTGAGTCCTCTTCCCACAGCTCTCTTCTGCAGGGGAAGAGCGTCAGAAATTAGTAACTACAACTTCACTTGATCACTAAGTTCTGATAGCTCCTACCACATCCTGAGCTGGTAAAATAATCTCCTACTTTTAATGGCTACGTGCCCCGGAGAATATACTTACGTCAGTCACTCTGTAAATTATACCACTGTAGTGTACACAAATAAAATTTAAGTTTCTGTATCTCTTGCATACAACAAAAAAGCCCTTCGTGTTCTATAGGAAACCTGTACTATCCAAAGATCTAAAGCAATTCAAGAAATTTTTACCCCCCCCTCCCCGTTATAAGCTCTACTGTCATTTCCAACATGGGCATTATATGAAAATCAAGTGCCAAGGAGACAGAAGCACAAGTGGAAACCATGGCCAAATAGTTTCCAAAGATTTCTACACTTGTATTAAATATACAAGTATATTTAATAGTTATGAACAGATGGAAATCCCTGGGCACACAGCCGTAATACAAGTAGATAATATTTAACAAGAGTTTCACCGCAGAGTAGTCTTTAAATTTGATTACTCAGGATGAGAAATGAGGGATATTAATGCAGAAAGAAACCAGCCAGTCAACCAAATTTTCTAAGCGACTGATCATGAACATGTTTCTAATTCAGAGTAGAGCATTACTTTGGACACTGCCCTATTTGAAAGCAGTAAACGTTTCTTTGTTCTAGTCTGACATGATAAACACACACACACACGTAGTGACAAAATAGGCAGAATTACTAAGACCTCTAAAGTCAAGTCTAAGTAAATACAGAAATCAATGGACTCCGCTGGCTGTACAGGCAGACAGGTACAGTTTACGCTAGAAAATCTGTCCCCACACAGACTCCTAAAGGCACTCTTCTGCATCAGCAAACATCACGTTATCAGTGCCTTTTATCGTGAAGGATCCCAAAGTGCTTCTCCCAGTCCTTCATCTACAGCTGCACCATCTGCTGTGGGACGTGCCAACTCAGGTGGCGGGCAAAAAAACGGGCATGGAAACAGCTTGAGAAGAAAACTGTACATGGATGACTCATGAAGGAAGAAAAATCAAGATAGGTAAAAATCTCTTACCCACTCCAGAGTTTTCACATAACCATGATTTATATCTTAAGTTTGGGGAGGGGGAAAGGATAAAAAAGAAAACCAAAGGGGGGAAAAAAAAAGAAAATGGGGAAGCCTATAATAATCCGTATCGCTTTTTTGCTCTTCCAAAAAATGGTAGCAGCTAAACTCAGATCTCCCTCAAATATGTATTTTTAAAGTAATTCATTTTGCCAGAGTTTAAAATGTCAACTTGTTTGCTAACTAAAGTTGCAAAAAAAAAAAAAAATAATAATAATAATAATAAAAAAATTAAAAAAAAAAACAAAAACGAAAAAGTGGGGGGAATAGGGAGGAAAAAAAAGGAAAAAAAAAAACCAGGAGTGAATAAAAGCAGTTAGCTCGGTTAAGTCTGCTAAGACAATGAATGCCTGGGTATGTGGTTATGGTCCAGAGGCATCTTAAGACATGGTTCAGAGACAGATTCTTGCTCTGTTGGCTGTTAACACTGTACTAACCTTCATGTCTTGTTCAGCCTTCAACGCAGCCTGGGCCTGATTACCTCTGACTCCAGATAGTGATCCACAAGGACCCCTGGCTACATGTGGCAAACGAGCATGGCTCATGAGGCCTGTGGTCAGCGGAGGAGGCATCTGACTGGCCAGTGCCATTGGTGGCCTCTGAACAGGCGCTGGGAAGGTGTTAGTATGTGGGGCTCTTACCAATGGAGGGACCAGGTTAGGCTGAGAGAGAATCTGAGTGAAAAAAACAAAACATACAACATTGAACTGTTAAAAAAAAAAAATTCTGCCAACTAGACCAAGGTTGGCTTATCTCAGAGTAAATCTGTGCCCATTCTGCCAGTGAAAGGAAGTGTATGGATTTGTGCCATTCTATTACAGGACCAAGAACAAACAGGCCATGCTTGGAGAATCTAACAGAAAAATTAGGCAAAGCATGCTATGGCACTTCAGTGGACTCTAGCATTTCATTCAGCTACAAATTCTGAAGGGGAGATAGAAAAGCTATTAATTAGGATATTTTTTAAAAAGATATAATTGCAGAAAAGGCACACACTTATACCAAACATAATCTGAAGATAAATAAAAATGATACCAATTCAACAAATAAAGTGTTTTTTCAGGAACAAACGCTAGTTTGTGAGAGTTACTATCAATTTTAGTCTTTCCATACGATCAGCAAAGGGAAGAGAAGCCAACGTTTTTACACATATATTAGAACATCTTTTGGAAATTTTACCTCAACTACACATAGTTATCTTAAAAAACAACAACAACAACACAACAACAAAAAATCTTTAAACCTTGAAAACTTTAAGCACTGGGACCCTTCTCTGAAAAGTCAACTTCTTCAAAAAAAGATAAAAGAAACAGGACTAAAATAAGTGATCAGAGCTGTGTGGGGAATCTTTTGACTACTTCTCTTGTCTGCTTTAGAACTCTACGGATACTACCTGTATCTAGCTAAAAATTGCAGAGAACACAGGTCACAAATTTACTGTTAAATAAGAAGCTGTTTCTCATTAAAAACTCTGTTTCTAAACTAGTTACAATATGGCAAGATTATGAAATCAGAGAATTAGCCAGATTAGCACTCATCTGCAAGGAAATAATACTCATTTCTCACTCGTATCTGCCCACCTGGGGTGCAAACTGTGTAGGAAATGGTTGTGTCATTCTCACAGTGGCAGGGGCTGACTGGAACTGCTTCTGATAGACAATGCTGTTCATTTTGCCGGACTGGCTGTTCGGACTTGTGGAAGTAGCCCTTGGAAAAAAGCCATCACTGGTCAGTACAGTAGTGCCAAATAAACAATGCTGTCAGACTTTTAGAGACGTTGCTCTTGGTAGATTCTTCCTGTGTGGTAGCTGATGAAAATTTACCACGGTGAGTTACCAAATATTATGGCAGTGGAGAGACACTGGAGGGGGCAGAGGTGAGAAAGAAAACTAGCTAGATATGCCCTGTATTTAAAAAAAAAAAAAACTTAAAAATACAGTATAGCAAACACATTCTTAAGAATTTAATAGCTTAACATCTCAGATACAACTATCGGAATGTCTTGTGCTTACCACAGACCTGGTGACACAGTAAGTAAGATCTAACAAACAAATCGTGCTTAAGCATCTGAAAATCCAAATGCCCATTTTACCGGAAGGGACTAGATGTTGGTGTGGTACTTCTACCGCTGATCGGAGGTGTGCCTGGTTTTATATCAATGCCACTTCCAAAGGCTTTCAGTTCCATTTCAGACATCTGAAAAAAAAGCATAGGATAAACTCAGCATTTCTGGAATCCCGTAAGCTGAATGCTGTGTTAAGTGTTCTATATACGAAGACTTAATCCAGGAACGGTCAAAAACCTTCAGCACACAAATGCTATAATTAAGTTGCAAATACCATGGAATGATCAAGGCCAAATTTATGGATGGAAAGTCTTAAGAGATTGTGTAAACCCAATTCTTCCACAAAACTTGTGAATTGTTATTAGGCAAAAACCAGAGGAAGCCAAACACATTAAAAGTAAATAGATGTTTAAAAGTATATTGGGGTTTGAGGGGCACCTGGGTGGCTCAGTCGGTTAAGCATCCGACCTCAGCTCAGGTCACGATCTCAGTTTGTGGGATTGAGCCTCGTGTTGGGCTCTGCACTGACAGCACACAGCCTGCTTGGGATTCTCTTTCCTTTTCCCTCTCCCCCTGCACCTCCCCCACTCATGCTCTCTCCTGATCTCTCAAAATAAATAAATAAACGTTAAAAAAGTATCCTGGGGTTTGAGACTTCCTGGAAGGTGGTAAAAACCGATGCATTTTATTTATTTTTATAAACTACACAGATGCATACATCTAAACACATGGCCTTAAATTCTTAAAGAAACTGTCGGTTTCTCTTCACTTACTTTTCCCGTGGTTGCGATCATGCTATGCTGTGTTCCAGCAGGGATTAGTCCTCTAAAAGGCTGGCTTACTTGTGCAGGACGACTCAGGCTCTGGGCCTGGGCTTGCGGGGTGGTATGCTGTAATGGGGGCTGAAGAGTCTGAGGCAGAGCAATTAAAGGCTGCCCCGTAGATCCAAAATTAGGCAACGAAAGCTGAGATGCTGGTAAAGGTACCGTAACCTAGAAAATAAGCAAACAGTAACTGCAGCAATTTACTTATACCTACTGTATGTACATCCCTACAACTACATATACAACCCTTCATAAACTTTTGAATAACATTTTAAACAGACTACGTCAATCTGTTAATGTGTCTCACATATAATCTTTTGCTTACTGCTATCTCCATTCTTTTATTAAAGGTGCAACATTAAGACAGATTAGTAGTACAGACGATATAACCAAAATAATCAGGACTATCTTTGAATTAATCCATGGTACATGTCTAACAACCACATAATACAATAAAATCATGGGGTATAACCTAAGAAAGCAGTGTTCTTACCACTTCCCAAATAGACATTTCTATATTGTTTTCAGGTCTGGTCAAAATGACCTTTGACAATAAGAAACATAACCTTTCAGTTTTCATATAAACGGTATTTAACTTGAATGTCAATAAGGTAATAAATATATTTATGAATTTCTACCCTCCAAAGAGCCACCAAAATTAGTAATAAGAAAATGACCAATGGTCTGCCTCTCTCCTTCAGTCCTCTACGAACTTTTAAAGATTAGTTTTGTGACATTGCTAAGAGACAGTACATGTCTGTCATTTACACTGTCATACTCTGCCACACTGTTCTAAGTATGACATTAACCAGGGTGATGTTCTTTAGAGCCTTCCTTCGCCTCTAGCATAAATGGTTAAAGCACCTCTCACGCTTTTATGTAACTGTATATCCTGAAAATGGTTTTCGAACTTTTATATTCATGGTATCCTTTGTTACAATAATGAGTACATGGAAACTCTTTTAAAACAAACAGGCAAACAGCTGAACTGACTTTCATGTGGCCAAGGAAAGGGTGTTGTGGGACCGAGCAGGGTCTACTTCCAGTGACCCCATGGAATTCTAGGAAACCTCAGAGAAAAGTCTGACAACTATCGTACCATCTCCCCTATCCTGGTTCTATTTAAAAACTGCCAAGCAACAACAAAAGCAGTAAAAGTAATAAAATAATGAAGAAAATTGAGGAAATTTACCATGCCATAGTTTACCTGCTGGAGAGCACTTGGTGACTGGGCAGTGTTATAAAAATTTGTCTGACCAGGCGGTTGTACTTGTCCAGAATAAAGATTTGAAGCCTGGGTAAGATTTGCTCTAGCCTAGGAGAAATTTTGTAGGAAAACAGCAGTAAGATTGAAAAATTTCCAATTCAGACATCAAGTGTGTAACTTGAAAGCAATTTTTAAGAATTTTAGTATTAGGTAAAAAGAGCTTTCCCCCGCCATTAAGTCCTTTAACATTTTTTCTTTAAAAACAGTTTCTTGGGGCGCCTGGGTGGCGCAGTCGGTTAAGCGTCCGACTTCAGCCAGGTCACGATCTCGCGGTCCGTGAGTTCGAGCCCCGCGTCGGGCTCTGTGCTGACAGCTCAGAGCCTGGAGCCTGTTTCCGATTCTGTGTCTCCCTCTCTCTCTGCCCCTCCCCTGTTCATGCTCTGTCTCTCTGTGTCTCAAAAATAAATAAACGTTAAAAAAAAAAATAAATAAAAAAAAAAAATAAAAACAGTTTCTTTAAGTAACCTGTTGCATAGGAATACAATGACAATGTAGGATCCTAGTTCATCTTACCTGGAGAAGATGTGTATCAATCAGCTGGGAACCTCCTAGTCCTGATGCCTGACCCAGCTGATGTTCATACAAGATAGGAATAGGTTGCGTATTTGAGGTTTGTTGAAAGGCAAGACCTGATTGTGCCTTTGCAAGTTCCTGGTGTTGCACAGCTGGAAAGTTATGGATGGCAGTACCAGAAAGGACCACAGATGGTTGTGACAGACTGCTTTGCATAAAGGCTGGCTGAGACCTACATAGGTATTGAAGAGAAAAGACTTGTGTTAGCGAGTGAATTCTATTTTGGAATCTGGGGATCTTAAGAATGGGTATCCCAAATGACCAAGCACTCTCATTAGCACAATTAAGAAAAGAGAGAATGCAGATTGTGTCTAAGGCACTTGTGTCATGATTTAGAGCCCTGTACACAACAAAGTTCTAGGAAAAGGCTTGCTCTTCCTGAGAAACTAGTAAGATTTTTCTCCTCTTGAACAATGAGAATGATTCTCTTGTCATGTGTTCAATAGCAAGCTCTTAACCAGATCTGGTTTTCTCTTTGATATGGACATCCTTTTCAGATTGATAGCACTAATAGCTGACTTTTATTATTTATATTTCACTACTTCCCCTTATATATATGTTTCTTATAAAAGATCTCCACACTTCTATGGGATGAAGCAGAGTAGTTGTTCAGGATTACCCACAAAGTTTTGGTTTATTTTTATTGCGGTATAGTGGTCATATAACATTGTATTAGTTTCAGGTGTATTACATTATGATTCAGTATTTGGATTCTGAAATGATCACCACAACAAGTCTATTTAACATCTGTCACCATACATGCACATAGTTACAAAAACACTTCTTTCTTCTGACGAGAACTTTTAAGATCTACTGTCTCAGCAGCTTTATTGTTTAATGTTTGAGAGAGCATGTGTGTGCATGAGCAGGGGAAGGGCAAGAGAGACAGGGAAAGAGAATCCCAAGCAGGCTCTGCGCTCAGCACAGAGCCCAACTCGGGGCTTGATCCCACAAACCGTGAGATCAAGACCTGAGCTGACATCAAGAGTCGGGCGCTTAACCGACTGAGCCACTCAGGCACTCCTCTCAGCAACTTTAAAATGCCCAACACAGTATTATGGCCAAAGGCTGCAAACTGCTACTTATAAAGTAAGTCATGGCAGGAGAGGGGTGTGTCTGGGCGGCTCAGTCAGTTAGACATCCCATTTTGGTTCAGGTCATGATCTTGCGGTTTCTGAGTTCGAGTCCTGCATTGGACTCTGTGTTGATGGTTCAGGGCCTGGAGCCTGCTTCCAATTTTGTGTAACTATAGTTAATAATACTGTATTGCATATTCGAATGGTTAAAAAAAAAATACAATGCTGAAATCTAACTTCAGACTACCCTCTTACTTCTCGGATAGGGGCCTTCAAGCTATATTTTTAAAAATGCTAAGATAAAAAGTAACTAGATCAAAGTAGTGGGTTAAAGACAATATTACCCATAAATAATATTACGCTTTGTTAAAGCTGACATATGTGGCAGAAACAAAAGCCATTAAGCAGGAATGCTAGCCTGGAGTCACGACCAATCTTTAGAAGGTCTATGTTTCAAATACAAAATGGGAAAACGTAAGCATACTGTTATAAACTGCCCTGTCATGGCAGAAGTTAATTCAGGGATTCCATATTAATAAACATTATGCTGATTAGGTTGAGAGCAAGAAGTAGCAGAATGATGTAGGAATACAAACAACTGCTTTCAAAGGCTAACCTGTGCCTTCTAATATGGTTGTCATTAGCCACAATCACATACACAGCGTACATCATATTTCTATTGAACAGTCCTGGTCTTAAGAAGTACATCTTCCAAGACAGTCGTTAAGATGGGGATCAAGACACAGACCGTCAGTGCACAGCTACTCCAACTCCCACGGCTAAGGATGACATCGCTCATCACCGAACTCTTTTTTGCACAGCTGGAAAGTAGCCTCAAACTTTTCAACAATGTTTCGAGCAACTCATACCAATCAAAAGATTTCCTTGATCAAAAAAACAGTTTCTTCTGTATTTGTCACCATTCTCACCACCGCTTCTGTTCTTTGACATTCTGCTCTTCTCTCTTTAATCACACCCCATCCTAAACCCTGACCCCTTACATACTCCTGTCACCTGCCAGGTCTCGGCTCACACCCCACAGCAGGCATAGATTTCTAGTTGTTGCAGCAAGATGGCAGGGAGCCTTTTCAGGTCTGTTAGCAGCTATTTTCTGTGATTTCTAATTGTTCTGGGATTGTTGTTATCCTCATCTTCAAGAAGGTTTGAGGTCTCATTTTGTTAGGTAAAGTCTTGACTGAAATTACCAGAGGCTGAGTCTCATGACATATAATCATTTAACGTACTTTTATAACAGGGTCATCCTAGCTGGGGGGGTGGGGAGCGGAGAAGGGGGGAGGAAGGAGCAGTAGGGATATGGCAAGAAGGCCCAGCGGCCACAAAAGCATGTACCTGTACGGCTGAAGTGAGGAAGTGAACAGCTCCTGAGTCTGGGAAACGGCAGGTCCAGCACCGAGACCCAGCTGGGCCTGATGCTGCCCTTGCAGTGGCGCGTAAATAGGGATCGGAATCTGCTGAACTGAGGCTGGCTGCAATGCAATAAAAAACAATACGTGAGCACCATATACACAAATCACAACACTTGGGAAAATAAAAATTTGAGATATGAAAAGAATAAAAGAACAATGCCATGCATATCAGCTCCCTTTTCAAACGAAACCAAATGTAAACATCTAAATTTTCCTTTCAATACGTTACTTTTTCTACACTGTTAATCACTAAGGTTTGGCAAATTTGGGAAAAGTGTGAAAATTTGGCCAGTACATATCAAAGTAATCGTGGATTGTCCTATGTTGTCAACAGAAGATTTTAACTTCAAAGAGGCTGTTATTTGTAGCCCAAGGTAATCATTACACCATTAGCATGCCAAGAAACAAACGTCTGTGGTATTTACCTGAGAAAGACCTGGCTGGAAGCCTTGTTGCTGAGCCAAGGATGGCGGGGCCAAGCGTGCATGTTGGGTGTTGAATAAATGACTCGTGTCCATATAGAATGCAGGGATTTGAGCTACAGACCATCAGGAAAAACAAGCAGTAGTGAGTGTCTGAACTTCAGAATTTTCCAAATAGTAACTAAAAACTAAATCTTGAAGCAGATTTCAAATTAAATGAGCCTTCTGAAAATTACTACAGCCAAGGAAAAACTAGATATGTAGAAAGATGCAAAACTTCTGGCAGACAGGTATATGCAAATTAAAACAACAAAACTCTAGTACAGTTGACCCTTGAAAAACATGGGTTTGAACCATGCAGATTTTTTTCGAATAATTCCATATAGTACTGTAAATGCATTTTTCCTCTCCTTACAATTTTCTTAGTAACGCTTTTTCTCTAGTTTACTTTATTGTAAGAATACAGCATATAATACATATGATATACAAAAGTATGTGTTAATCAACTGTTTATCAGTAAGGCTTCTGATCAATAGTAGGCTATTTGTAGTTACATGTGGGGGGGAGGGGCTAAAACTTGTATGTGGATTTCTGACTGTGTAGGGCGTCAGCATCCCAACCCTTGCATCGTTCAAGGGGTCAACTGTACCTGTGATGATATAGGAAAACAGATATTCATATACTGCCAATGGGGTATAAACTAGTAAAATCTGACCTGATCTACTAAAAGTGAAAATGAACCTACCTGCTTACTGGCAAACCTACTCTAATTTTATATCTAATTAAGGAATTTAATAGTTCAAAGGAAGTGATGTTTAATAACTGAAAGAATTTGTTATAGATTCTTAACAAATTTCTATATATTATATAAACTATTTTGTGATTTGCTGTTTTTATATAATAGTATGTTTTGGAGAAGTTCCCATATTGTTTTTAATTTGTCATCATTATAAACAATATTGCAATCAATAAAAACTCTCATACATGTATCTCTTATTAATAGAGAAATTTATTTATATAAGATTCCCAAGTGTGAAAACTCTCACTACAGTTAAGTACATACACATAGAATATTCTGAGATACTTTTCTAAAAGAATTAGGTTCAATTTATACACTCACCAGCAATGAATTAAGAAACTATTAATAATACCTGTGACCCTTAAAGAAATCAATCTTTATATCTTCCACATAGAAAATGCCTTTCTTTGAATAGAAAGGCAAGAAATAGACTGTGTTCATTTATTTTTTTCTTCTTTGCTAATCTTAGTTTACTCTTCCCCACAAATTTTATTATCAATTTGTCAAGTTTCAGATCACAAACTTTTATAACTTGACTGGAATAACATCTAATGCAGAAGTTATTTTGCCAATTATTAGACACTAATTTGTCTAATATATTTGTAACATATGTATAAGGAACTGCTAAGAGTCCCAGAATACTTACCAAGGAGAGATAACATTAAATTCCATGAGGAAACAAATTTGCAAAGCAGATCAAAAAAATATTTAAACTCGAGGGGTGCCTCGGTGGCTCAGTTGGCTAAGAGTTCGACTCTTGATTTCAGCTCAGGTCATGATCTCGTGTTTTGTGAGACTGAGCTCTGTGTCGGGCACTGACAGCGTGGAGCCTGCTTGGGATTCTGTCTCTCCCTCCCCACCCTGCTGACGTTCTCTCAAAATAAATAAAGCTCAAAATTTTTTTTTTAATTTGAAAAAGAGAAAATATAAGCATTTTAAAAAGTCTTCATTTTCTAAATTCCCTATACCCAAGCCCAAAAATCTTACCTGCTGCAGACTGAGACACATAGACTTGTGGACTCTGTTGTTGCTGGGCAATAAGGGAAGGCATACAGCTTAACTGTGAAAAATGACTTGCAGAAGGTAGGCTGCTTGTCTGTAACTGCTGGGGTTTCACTTTACAGATATTAGGAGGGTCTGATGTGGTTGTAGATTTTGTACTCAAAGAAGAGGTAGTGTATGTACCAGCTCCTATACATGGGAGAGGGGGAAAGTAGCATATTTTCAAGTGCCATTGTTGTTCACTGTAAAATAACTCAAGCACCAGCTGGAAACTGGCAAATTCATGTTTATGTTCCCCACGTACTTAAGTAACAATCACCAAATGTAAACAAGACTATAAAATTTGGGGAAATATATACAATAAAAAAATACAAAGAGAAGACAATTTCAAAATACTACTCATAAAATAAGGTGGCCAAGGGCCTACAGGGTTGTTACAGTTTGGTCTCCAACTAATAGTGTTTAATCATCATAAAGAAAAGGAAGGTCAAGAGCATTCATTTATGGCTAGGCTAAATGTAACAAGACAGAAGGATGAAATGCTGCACCTTATGAATAATTAAGGATGTAAATGCATCTCAAGAGATCACAACTCCTCCTAAAAAGTCACGTAAACAAAAGGTTAGAGTTTTTCTTCTCTCCAGCAAAATACCTTAAGGGTAATCTTAAAAGCCGCATTCATTTATGAATATTTACAAACATCTACTAAGGTCAAGGCATAGACATTAAGAATATAGAAGAAAAAAGTGCTGCACCTTAAAAATCATTAATGTAAAAGGAGCCTTTAGAGATCACAAGTGCTCTTAAAAGTCATATAAACTTAAGGTTATAGTCAGTCCCCTCCCTCCTGGTATATATACCAGCAAAATACATTTATGTGATGATACCTTAAAAACAAAGACAAATTATTAGTAAATAAGTAGAGTTATAAAACTTAAGATCTTGAGGGATCAATTAGTTCTGTAGATCAGTGAGCTTTAATGACTGTAACACTGGAGGAATGACAATACTGGCATTTGATTAAAAAGTGAGATGTAATCATCATTCTTTTCAGACTTCAAAAGATGTTCTAAGAGAGGACCAAGATCAAGGTACGTTTGTTCTTCCTTCCACTTGAGTTTCTAGCAGTAGGATAATTGGGCAGGAAGTATAAAAATTTATCTTAATCGAGGAGAGTGTGGGGGAACCAGACCTGGAGGAAAGAAGTACACTTGACCTTTGAACAATACAGGTTTGAACAGTATGGGGCGGTCCCTCCGCTTACACATAGACTTCCCCCCGCCCCCCCCCCCCCCCGCAATTAAATACAGTACGGTACTGTAAATGTATTTTCTCTTATGATTTTTTTTAGTAACATTCTCTTTTCTCTTACTTTATTGCCAAGAATACAGTATATAACACATGTAACAGACAAAGTATGTATTAATCAGCTACTTGTATCAGTAAGGTTTCTGGTCAATAGTAGGCTATTAGTAGTTCATTTGGGTGGGGAGGGGAGGAGTCAAAAGTTATACCTAGGGAAAAGGTTATCCTGGGGTTTTGTTTTGTCTGTTTTTGTTTGTTTTTTGACTGCGCGGGGGAGGGGAGGGTCAATGCCCCTAACCCCTGCGTTGTTCAAGCTGGGTCCAAAGAAAGATGTAGGAACCTTCCCAGTCCCTTTATTTCCTAATCTCCCCACCACACTCCCCTCCTGGTTGCTTTACAGTCCCAACTCCTATCCACCCAAATGACTGGGTACAATGCTAAGTATAATGAAGATGTCTTACAAATTCATGGTAGGGAATGCTTGAAAGGGTCTTAAAAAGAGGGAAGAGAAATAGAATACTCTATGATTTGAATCTCTATGCTTGTCTTGATACATACTTTTGATTCATACTTTTGATAACACCAAAATAACTGTAGTATATTCTAAAGACCAATTCTTTTGGTATAGAATGCCAGAATATTGAAAGGCAGTAGTGCAATCACTAAATGAGGACCAAAGAAAGTAAATTATGTGCTGGATTATTTTATATCTTTTGGAAAGCAGCTTCTGTTGCTTTGGAAAACATTACAGAATAGTGGGAAAGCTTGAAATGAAATTTGTTTTCAATATAAGAAACGTGGTTATACATATGGTAAAAGGGTGTACTTTCCTAGAGTCAAGCATTTTAGAAATGTAATTACTTAAGAACTGTAAAGTCCCCAAATGAGATATAGTTTAATGAAAGGATTACATACTAGCAAAAAATTTAAGAAAGAAAAACACTTTCTAACCTGGGGTGTTCATGGACTCTCCTTAAAAACAGATGAAACAAAAAACAAAACCCACTAGATATCATCTCGTCAAATAACAGACTGGAAATTCTTTACCCCTAATTCTTCACCAGAAAATACACGTCATCACAATAGATTTAGGCCAACAATTCCTTCAAATTAGATACAGATCACAAAAATCTACAGCTCGTGTGATTCTTTGTTATTTCTGAATTGGACTATTAGCTATATATATAGGTTAAAAACTAAAAATCCAACTGTGAATTTTATAGAAAAATTTGGAGGAAAAAGATAAACATCTTTTCGCCAATTACTTATTAGTACCTATGGGGGGGTTGTTGCAAGCACACAGGAGGGCATGGGGGTGGGCAAGAAGAGTTTACAAAACAGCTAATGATCAGACCTTGTGCAGTCTTAAATATTTTAAAAATAGTAGGTTTTGGGGATAGTAAACAGGAAAAGATCATAGGAAATGTTAAATAATTAAGACATTTAAAGGAAAGGTATAAAACCTTCTACCTGATAGTGATGTTGTGGGAGTGACTGAAGCAACAGGAATCTGAGGCATTGATGCACTTGAGAATGAATTGTAATTAGCAGGGCTGGGCCCACTGGCACTACTGCTGACTCCACTTGCAATTGGAGGTGCTGTGGAAGTTACTGGAGACCCCTTTTCCCGTACATTTGGAGAATTCTCCCATGCCTTACGTGCTGACTCCATCTGTAATAAAATGGACATTTTTTTTTTAAAGGGGGAAAAAAAGCGAATGCAGAATACACATACCAACATATACATGTGTGCATATATTTAAATTCCAAATATAAAAAATAAATAAATAAATAAATAAATACATACATACATACATACATACATAAATAAATTCCAAATATAATCCTTCAAAAAAAACTGCAAAAATTTAAAAGATTAAAATCCTAAGGCTTTCAAACCTTTCACTTTCCCCTTTATCTTTGTTCCCTTGCTCTAACTGGGAGGCAGTAGGCTGTAATTGTGTATCTAAAGAGAGCTTGTTGACAGCTTTGGCAAAGAAGTCAGTGAAATATAAAGTCAAAGCTCCTGTATCATGTCCATAGGAGTCCCCACCCCTCCAGATGATAAAGAAACAGAAATGTCCTGCCCCTTAGGACTGACCTAAGGCTCTGACTCCAGTTGGAAAGGCACTGAAGGCCCTCCATAAATACCTATTCCTTCTGTATAAGGCAGTTGTCAAATGGCAGATGACAGGCACCTTTTGTTTGGCTGTTTTATGTTCAGTGTTTTAAAAGGCAAAGTAACCAGATAGGTTTTAGGCTTGGGTGCAGTAGAAATAGGTCTTGTTTTACACCCAGACCTCAACAAGCATTTCAGATACTGACTGCTGCCATTTGAATTTGTGACTACGGGCTTTACCTGTAGTCTCCTAGTTTCTTAAAATGTAAAAACAGGTTGCATTTTCATCTACCTAGACCAGTGCTACTGAACAGAAATGTAAATGCAAGCCATATATATAATCTTAAATTTTCTAACGTGTATTTATTTTTAATACAGGGAGAGACAGACCATGAACAGGGGAAGGTCAGAGAGAGGGAGACACAGAATCTGAAGCAGGCTCCAGGCTCTGAGTTGTCAGCCCAGAGCGCGACACGGGGTTAGAACTCATGGACCGCGAGATCATGACCTGAGCTGAAGTCAGCCGCTTAACCGACTGAGCCACCCAGGCGCCCCATAATCTTAAATTTTCTAATAGCCACATTTTGAAAAACTAAAGAGGTAATACTAATATCGATAACATCTTTTATTCAACCCAATGTATCCACAATGTAAATTAAAAACTACACATCAACACAAAAACTGACATGTTTTAATTTTTAAAAATATTAACATTTCAGATCCGGTGTCTATTTTACACTTACAGCACACACCTCAACTTGGACCAGCCCATTTAAGTGCTTACTAACTACATGTGGTGAACTGGATGGCACAGACGTAGATCTTCAACAGGAAGGAACAGATACACAGATTGTGGCGTTTTTAGACCTACTGGTCAAAATACTGGGCCAAGAAAAAATGCTGAAAGTAATCTATAAAATTCGGCTGTAAAAAATCAAGTAACAATTTTTAATGCCATAGTTAAGATGTTGTAGGTCTTTGAAATACCAACTTAAAAATACTAATTTTTCCCCTTGACAAAAACTGTCAACAAAATCCATGTAATAGAACTTTTCTATACTCATATATTACCCAACTAAAGAGAGATGTCAGAAGAAGTAAAAGTAAAGAAACTAGAGAAGTTTTAAGCTAATGACATTTAATTTAAATTCATTTGAATTTTAAATGTATATTTCTTCTTGGAATGTCAAAAACATTAAGTGAAAAGCAGTGTTGAATAGGTTCTCTGAAGAATTAACTGGCCTAAAGAATTTATGATGATATATTTGCCTATGTGAAATTAGACTAGCCTTGAATAGCATACAGTCAAAACCACACATTAAGACACAGTATAAAACACAGACTGAGACAGTCCTTCAAGTGGAAAAACAACGGCTGAGTAGGAACTGGTAATAAAGAGGAAGGACTGGGGAAAGATGGGGGCTGACACAAAGCAGAATGGTTACCTCATAAAATTTTAGTCTCAAACTTCTAGAATTGAACATTGGCCAACATGTCTCCCCCTCTCCTGAAGACCATCAAAGATTCGCTGTCAACCAATGCAGCATTAGGAGGCCCCGCTATAGAGGTTATACTTGCCCAAATTACAGAACTGAACAAACAGCACCAATGGAATAAACATACACACTTTAAAAAACCTTCACTTTATTTCATGTCTGTGCTTTTTAAAAAAAACCTGACTAATCTGAAGGTGAGTGGAAATTGATTTAAAATTCTCAACTCAACTGTAAAAGAGCGTCAGTGACACAGCTCAAAGTTATAAACACAAAAGGAGTTTTAAAAACAAGCCTAAATTTCTTGATATAAAAAAAATGTGTGTTGTGCTCGCTTCGGCAGCACATATACTAAAAAAATGTGTGTTGTCTATTATCTCTTTTGCCCTCTTATTCAAAATTATCCAACAAAAATCAAATCAAAATCACTTGTAATTACCTCATTATAAAATATTCTACTTATTACAGTGCATTCATTCAATTCACATGATTTACAGGAAAGATAGAAAATTAACAGTCTTACCATTACTGGTACTTAGGGTAAAAAACCATGCAACACCAAGCTAGTTGGTTTGTTTTGTACACAACTGATGCATCCAAACACTATGGTCCCTGAGAGGGACTCAGTACAAACACAGAATATAAGTGCTCTCCTGTATTTTTAACACAAAATTCGCAACCGTAACAAGCCTCACTTTAAAGTGGATTTAGAAATTAATAAAATTTTAGGGTGTAATTTGACATAACTATTTCCTCAGCTTAGTAGTGTTGCTTACCACACAAAACAAGTAAAAATACCAAAAGAATATTTTTAACATATGTCCCCTTGCATGCACTCATCAAGGACCTTTAGAGAAGGACGTTGTACGTACCTTGAAGGTGAGGCTGAAAGTAGTGGGAGGAGCTGAAGTGAGGCTGGAGCTCTGTTGGATAGTCTCCCTCTTAGGGAGGGGGAGGGTGTTGGGCAGGGGCACCTGAAAAGGTAGGCAACACACATCATCAAAGTTGCTACAAAAGCCCCATCACGGAGAATGCTAAAGTACTCTTTAAGGGTGTTTATTTTTCATCGGAGCAACAGGAAAATTTCATTACTTAGAGTTACATTGTGTCTGCAGTAATTGATATTTTTGGACATCTTAGAGAAATGCAATCTGCTTTTTTTTTTTAATTTTTTTTCCCCAATGTTTATTTATTTTTGGGACAGAGAGAGACAGAGCATGAACGGGGGAGGGGCAGAGAGAGAGGGAGACACAGAATCGGAAACAGGTTCCAGGCTCTGAGCCATCAGCCTAGAGCCTGATGCGGGGCTCGAACTCCCAGGACCGCGAGATCGTGACCTGGCTGAAGTCGGACGCTTAACCGACTGCGCCACCCAGGCGCCCCTGCAATCTGCTTTTTTAATGCATATTATTAAAGAAAAAGATCTGTTCCAAATATAAGGTATACACTCAAAGGCAGTTAAAATTTTTTTTAAATTTATTTAGAGAGAGAGAATCCCAAGCAGGCTCCATACTGGCAGCACATGGCCTGATGCAGGGCTTGATCCCGTGACCAAGAAATCATGGCCTGAGCCGAAATCAAGAGTTGGATGCTTAAGCAACTGAGCCACCCAGGTGTCCTGTCTCGCATATTCTAATGTGTATACTAATCACCAGGGGATGTTATTAAAATGCAGATTCTAGTCAGCTGGAGTGAGGTAAGGCCTAAAATCCTGCATTTCAAACAGGTACCCAAGTGGTGATGCTTCCTAGACCATACATTACATTATGTAGCAGAGCTCTAAGGAATATAATTTCCATTAAAATTTTCAGGGACCCATGGGTTCTATCAGAAGCATTTAACATGATAATGTAAATATTAAGAAATTAGTCTCCTTCCTGCAATTTAGTCAATACTCTTATAACTAGATTCAAAAACAAAAGTCAAATTGGGAGGAAAGTACAGAATATTGCTACCACCCTGTTACACTGAGCAAGCTGGCTCGCTCTAGTTATAACATGATTATGGCAAATATTGTCAGAAACGTGAATATATTACAAACTCTCTACACATATCTTTTCCCCTCTAAGTCTGCAGACCTTGAGATTTTATTATGTACTACAGTATGATTGATTTTGATGGTTCACTTATTCAGATAAAATGAGATGCTTAGCAAGCATTTTAAGGAATCATTTTAAGATCACTTTGTGTGCGGTACTATGGAGTACTAACAAATTGAGAATACCATGGACTACTTAATGGAGATTACTTTATACATTTTTTTAAATAGCTGTGCTAGGAATATTAATTAAAAAAAAAAAAAAAAAAAACAGGGGCGCCTGGGTGGCTCAGTCGGTTGAGCGTCTGACTTTAGCTCAGGTCATGATCTTGCAGTCTGTGAGTTTGAGCCCCGTGTCGGGCTCTGTGCTGACAGCTCGGGAGTCTGGAGCCTGCTTTGGATTCTGTGTCTCCCTCTCTCTCTGCCCCTCCCCCGCTCATGCTCTGTCTCTCTCTCTCTCTCTCTGTCAAAAAAATAAAATAAAAACATTAAAAAATAATAAAATAAAATAAAAACATTAAAAAAAATTTAAAAAAACCCCAACACCTGCATTTAAATCTTCAAGACATTCAAAGATTCAAGATTCAAAATGATTGTAACATTAAGTAATACTATCCAATAAACACCAGCTAAATATCTTAAATAAGTAGATTAAGCCTTGATAAGGGGAATAAACCTTTATCAAGAATAATTTTTTCAGGGGCGCCTGGGTGGCGCAGTCGGTTAAGCGTCCGACTTCAGCCAGGTCACGATCTCGCGGTCCGTGAGTTCGAGCCCCGCGTCGGGCTCTGGGCTGATGGCTCAGAGCCTGGAGCCTGTTTCCGATTCTGTGTCTCCCTCTCTCTCTGCCCCTCCCCTGTTCATGCTCTGTCTCTCTCTGTCCCAAAAATAAATAAACGTTGAAAAAAAAAAAATTAAAAAAAAAAAAAAGAATAATTTTTTCAAAACAAAAGCTCTATGCATAAAACCCTCAAACACACTGAGTGAAAAAGGAACATTTCAAAAGGTCCTAAAATTTTTCCCATGTAGGACATTTTTTTTTAAAGTATTTATTTTGAGAGAGTGCGTGAGCAGGGGAGGGGCAGAGAGAGAAGGAGAGAATCCCAAACAGGCCCTGCACTGTCAGTCAGCAAAGAGCCCAATGCAGGGCTCAAACCCAGGAACAGTGAGATCATGACCCGAGCCGAAACTTTAGAGCTGGACGCTCAACCGACTAAGCACCCCAGGCCCCCCTAGGACATTTGTTTTTAACGCTACGTTAGTTAAGTTCAGAATCACCACTATACTTGGCACAAATAAGCACCACTGTGAAATCACTCCAAACTGATGACCACCTGTAATTCTCCCTGACCCAAGATGATCTTCCTGTTTTCACACATGCTGTGGATACACAGCTAAAAAGCAAATGTAGACTACTTGCTCAGACACAGGCTGGGTCTCTCTCTTTTAGTTATCCTGCATGCACAAGGAACTACACTTTGATTAGCACTGCAGATCACACGGAAACCATGAAAACACTCTCATGAATATTTTCAATGACTTTTAAGGGTTCTGAGAACTTATTCATATTTCATGAACCGTATTTTTAGAGGGTGGTCTGGCAGAAAGCATCATATACTTTCTTGAAAAAGTGTCATCTAAAAATTTTTTTTTAATGAGAGAAGACAAAGTATAATTCAACTTTATGTTGAGGCTTACTGATTCAGTATTTGATAATCAACATAGTGGTATCCACAATTATCTGACAGGGCGTCTTTCTGTCCTTTCCAAATTTCCCATTACTTCTTACAGGAAATTAAAGAAATTTAAGACTATCTCCAAAAAGGTAAGGGAAAAGGGATTTGGTGTATCAAGAGAGGCTCTACCATGGAAAAGCTGGAGACATTACATTAATCAGCTCCTGAGGAGCTCTCCTATCACTAACAGAAAACATGCAACATACTCCTTTCTCTCTCCCTTTTCCTCAGTCCTATGGCCTGACCACTAAAGTTGGATTAAATGATCCCTAATGCACTTTATGTCTCTAAAATTCTATATACTTGATGCCAGATGTAAAACTAGAAAGCACAGGGAAAAACATCTGTAAGACCTAAGATTTTTATTCTCAGAATGATAGAGTTAAAGCCCTTTGTGTGAAAGGTTTAAATATATCTGTGAAGGAGATTTTTGAAAAGAATGAGCCTTATTGTATATTTTAAAAAGAGAGCAACTGGGGCGCCTGGGTGGCACAGTCGGTTAAGCGTCCGACTTCAGCCAGGTCACGATCTCGCGGTCCGTGAGTTCGAGCCCCGCGTCGGGCTCTGGGCTGATGGCTCAGAGCCTGGAGCCTGTTTCCGATTCTGTGTCTCCCTCTCTCTCTGCCCCTCCCCCGCTCATGCTCTGTCTCTCTCTGTCCCAAAAATAAATAAACGTTGAAAAAAAAAAATTTAAGAGAGCAACTGACCAAATTTCCACCACACCTGCCCTCCATAACAAGGGCCGTATGTGTAACTCTAAAATGCTCTTCCACCGCAGAGGGTTACCTAACTTGTCTGGGCTTATAATTTTTCACCTGTCAATGAACTAGGCAAAATGAGGGACTGTAACGACTTAACATAATCTTGAATTATAACACGGCTGTTCTGGAAAACTACAGCCAAATTTACGTCACTATCACTTAAAAAAAATTTTTTTTTAATGTTTATTTTTTCAGAGACAGAGACAGACAGACCACAAACTGGAAGGGACAGAGAGAGAGGGAGACACAGAATTGGAAGCAGGCTCCAGGCTCTGAGCTGTCAGCACAGAGCCTCACGTGAGACTTGAACTCACGAACTGCGAGATCACGACCTGAGCCGAAGCTGGATGCTCAACCAGCTAAGTCACCCAGGTGCCCCAACGTACTATCACTTTTTAACAGAGCATTTGAGAGTTTCTGAAGTACAGTACTTACACATATGTTACAGCTCAATCTTTACAACAGGAATGTTGCTAAGACACAATGTAATTTTTTTTAAGCTCAAAAAGAAACACAAGGAATCTTTGGCAACACTCTTTTTAATTGAGTGAGCTTTCACTGCATTATGAAAGGTTTCATTTAAGAACAAAATTATCAACCAAATAAATTATTGAATCTGTAGAATGTGAAAGGAAAGAACAAAATTCTTAACCAAAACCAGGTTAACAGGATTAGTACTTATGAAACTAAGCCTAAGCTTTGACTATTTTTGGTACTTATTGTTATGAGTGCCCCAAAATACAAATTGACTAGGACCTTTCCCAGAGAGGAATTAAGTATCGGTCACACGGTATGTATCAGGTAACAACAGCAGGTCCCTGACCAAACCTGAGCGTCCGAAGTTGATTACTCACATCGTTAACCAAAGTGTCCTCCATCTTTGCACTATTAGTAGCCACAGTGCTAGGCAGAGAAGAAGAAGGTGTAGTATAGTCTGTCACAGACTCCTGTGGAGCAGTAATAGAAAAAAATACGCTGTAAACTAAATTAGTGACTCACCTTCTAATGACAGCCTAACGGATGTAAAGTTGTTTTGGAGAAAGCAGAAGAGGAGATCTTAAGACTCAGATTACTCAAATCTTTAAAAGCAATAGTGTGATAAAACAAACGTGGACTCACCCCTGAAGGGGTGACATTTCAACTACTGCTGGGGTCCTGTACAGTTTTTTTTTAGTGCATTGCTATACTGTACAATTACACTCCAATTACAACTTAAAAAATTTACATGCATTGCACAGTAGGAGGCTGCCAACAGTACCATTTATTTCTGTGGATTACTAAAAGAACTCTATGTGGTTCTCATACTTAATCTATAGCTTACTTTCAACTACTGTTTTTTTTTATTCTCTTCAAAATACAACATAGATAAGTGAGTGTCAAGATCTTAGTTGTTGCACTTAGGTTTTAGGATAAACCTGTTTATCTTCATGAATCTGTTCTTTTTTTTTTTTTTTTTTTTTTCCAACGTTTATTTATTTTTGGGACAGAGAGAGACAGAGCATGAACGGGGGAGGGGCAGAGAGAGAGGGAGACACAGAATTGGAAACAGGCTCCAGGCTCTGAGCCATCAGCCCAGAGCCTGACGCGGGGCTCGAACTCACTGACGGCGAGATCGTGACCTGGCTGAAGTCGGACGCTTAACCGACTGCGCCACCCAGGCGCCCCATGAATCTGTTCTTTAAATATGGTAGAGTTGGATCATCAGAGTTTTTTGTTTACACGTATTGAGTTGTATAGCAATTAAAAGGAACGAAATATTCAAATATGAAAGTTTCCACCTACCTTTCTTCTCATTGAGTATATGAACCAGAGTGAACACAAAAGGGCAGGTATAAATTTTGCCATTCCCACAAGCATTGGTCCATATAAGTCACTCAGTGTATCTTGCCATAGTGAGTATTTTTAAAGATCTGCACCTTTCATTCAATGAGGTCCCTAAACACTAGTCAATGATTTCCTCTGGTGCTCAAGCAATGGAAGTGATCTACTGCAACCCTGGAAGAAAACTGGCTATCCTGGAGTCACTCAAAATTTGATTTGACCTACTTCCTAATTTCAAAATCTTACTAGTGGGCAAGGTAAGGCTCCACTGTAACACCATTAACAAAATAAAAACATACAACAATCCTTTCAAAGCCTGTCAAAGCCCAATGAAAAGCATTCGAATCTTATGTGTACATTTTTCACTTAAACTACTCAGTCCAGAATTAAGAATAAATTTCCACAGAAAGAAATAATTTATTATAAGGAATTTCTTTAGATCACAAATACATACCATGCAATAAAAGAGTCTCTGCAGAATAACCCATTAGTTTATAGAATTATATGCCTCAAGCCAAAGAAGAGGAGGAGGAAGAGGAAGAGGAAGAAGAAAGAAGAAAGAAGAAGCAGAAAGATGAAGGAAGAGAGAAGAGGAAGAGTATTATTGCTGTTTTCCCCACTCATTCAGACATGGTTTGCATCAACCGAGCCGGTCACCACTGCATGTTGCCTACCTTCACATTAGTGCCATATTCCGTGGATGAGACCGAAATCATTGTTCCTATTTCAGTAGACATTTCAGAAACTGCTTTGGTTTCCTTTGTTGTTACAGGATCTGTATTTCTGACTGTAGCAGCGCTTGGTTTCTCTTGTCCTTCTGGCTCCACCTGTTGGGCATCTTTCACCTTTCTATTTTTTAACGATCGCTCTTTTCCAATAGGACCTGGTTTGTGTTCTTTGTTTTCTACTGGACTCAAATCTGGAAGCTAAAAATTCAATGTTTATGACAAAAAGGCATCACGACCAAAGACAATTCATTGAAAATTAATTCAACTTTAAAACTGTTAACCATTCTCCTTTAAATGTTAGTGGCTTTCATATGAATTATATTTACCTTCTGGGCTTTGATAGGGCCTGCCCGAGGCTGCTTCTGCCGTTGTTCTTTCGGTTCAGGTATCTTGTCAGTGTTTTTTTCCGAAAGCACAGGCACAATTTCATTTTCATTCCCATTTGAAGCTGGAGCACCGAACTGAATTGTGTCAATGCCAATTTCAACTCCACTTTCTTGACCATTCTTCGTTCCCTAGGAAGAAAATATTTTAAAACTTGGTTATTATCAAAGCAAACGGAGTTCAAAGATGACTTAATGATGTATGTAGCACATATTTCGTAACAGGAGGTTTGAAGCAATCTATGCATTAACTGACACTGATCATGTTTTTTTTTTTTTTTTTAAATTTTTTTTTTCAACGTTTATTTATTTTTGGGACAGAGAGAGACAGAGCATGAACGGGGGAGGGGCAGAGAGAGAGGGAGACACAGAATCGGAAACAGGCTCCAGGCTCCGAGCCATCAGCCCAGAGCCCGACGCGGGGCTCGAACTCACGGACCGCGAGATCGTGACCTGGCTGAAGTCGGACGCTTAACCGACTGCGCCACCCAGGCGCCCCCCTTTTTTTTTTTTTTTTAATTTTTTTTTTTTCAACGTTTATTTATTTTTGGGACAGAGAGAGACAGAGCATGAACGGGGGAGGGGCAGAGAGAGAGGGAGGACACTGATCATGTTTTAAGAGAACTTTCCTTTAGCCACTACTGATCTGTATTAAAAAACGACTCATAAAATGAAAACCAGGACAAGACTTTTGTTTTCTAAAGTCCTGGCTTTAAGAGTTAGAAGTTTGAGTGCGGGCAAATCATAGCCTCAAGTTACTCACTCATTTATAACAAATGTAAAAGCGACAGACACACAAAGACAGCATCAGCAACAAATAAACGGATGAGGGAGAGAAGAAAGATAGGAACACGTGTCACATACTTTCCTTTAAAAGAAAATGAAATAATATCCATGAAAATACTCTGTGTTTGGTAATAGAGTGCACACAACTTAGGAATCAAATTAAACTGCTAACTTATGTGGCATCTTTGTGCAAGGCACTAATCCGGACACCAGGAATCTAACTTAATCTAACTTGCAGAATTCTCATTATAGCACATGGAGAAAATGAACAACTTGAAAGGGATATGCAAAAATCAATACATGGTTAAGCCACTTCAGATTGGTGGACAAAAAAGGCCCTGAGGAGGTCACACCGAAACTTAATCTAAAAGACCAAATCAGGGGGAAGTGTTACTAGCAGAGAAAACACCCGGTGTAAAGGTTAAGAATTAAAAAAAGGGTAGTGGAGGCTGGAACATAGCAGGTGTTAGCAGCTGTGGTAGAAGATGAACAAGTGGAAAGCTAGACAAAATAGGGTTTTCTAACCTAGAGAACATTTGTAACAATTACTTAATCTTTTCAGGAAGAACGAACAAACAAAACTTGGGACAAGGTTCAACTTCAGGCCTTGGTTTTACAATCAAATCATTATGTCCTATCAGCGTAGGTATCCCTGAACTTAGTGTATCAGTCAATTTCTGTGTAAGGTTACTGTTACATTTATCACTGTAACAATATCAACGGTATGAAAAGAACATGCCATTCAGATTTTATTTTATTTTGTTTACTGGGGAGAGGGGGCTGGAGGAGAATCTTAAGCAGGCCCCAAGCTCAGCGTGGAGCCTGACACGGAGCTAGATCCCACGACCCCTGGATCATGACCTGAGCCGAAATTAAGAGTCGGATGCTCAACTGACGGAGCTACCCAGGTGCCCTCAGATTTACTTTTAATATGTGAATATTCTCTTTCAAATACAGGCAAACATTATTGATGTAACTTAGAATAAAAATCTCTATTTGCTTTAGTCAATGATGAAATTCTATAATCCAGTGTAAATGTACAATTAACGTTAGAAAAGCAAAATAGTACAGAAATTAATCACTGAAAGCTATTGATTTTATGTACAGAAACAATTAAGAACTTATACATACTTTAATGAAATGCAAAAACAGATTGACAGTTAATAGCACATTACAGAATGTGAGTTTTAGGAAGAATATCATATCCTTTGAAACAAAAAATATTTATAATGAAACTGAGATCATATTATATCACCAATCTTGATGGGTCTATTTGGTGTATCTAACATTCATAGCACTGAATGAAACTATCATAAAGAACTGTACTTCGGGGTGCCTGGGTGGCTCAAACCGACGCCAGGCTCCGTACTGACAGCGCACAACCTGCTTGGGATTCTTCTTCTCTCTCTCAAAACAAACAAACAAACAAACAAACAAACAAACATTTAAAGGGGAAAAAAAGAACTGTATTTCACTAGAGTCATTCAAGAAATCCCATTAAGGAACACCTTCCATCCATGAAATGAATTAAAAGTGAACTGTAACTTTGCTAGCTCAAAGTTCACCATGAGGCAATATTCCAAAATCATGTGCAATGAACATCAACCAAAAAATCACATTCTATCCAGAAAACATAAAAAGGATAAAGACGTGAAAAAAATGAAATACCACCGAAGTATCTTCCTCTGCTACCTGTCTGAAGGCAGATGTGAGCATTCTTTCAAGTATGCTTTCTACTGCAGTACTGGAAACCCATAGGAGAATGTCTACAAGAAAAATCTTGCAGCTAAGAGTGCTGAAAAAATCATTCCAGTACTTCAATGTCAATTTAAAAACTGGTAAACAGTTTAATAAACTCATTGAATCCAGTGTACCCATCCAAAACACAAGAAACACTTTCCACCCCGTCTTTCGTGATCAGTATGAAATAGCTTGAACTTCCTATATTAAAAATGCTACGATTAATCCTAATGCCTATACCAACAGGAAGAAGAAAAATGATTAAACTGAGGATCTTAAATACTGAATGCAGTGACTCCAAATTATACTTTTCTCTACAGGCATTTTTTCCCTCCCACTTTCTCTTAAATTCACTCTAACCAGGCTTTCATGCCTACCCGCTCCACTGACACTACCCTTGTCAAAGTCACCAGTGACCACCACATGATTAGTTTCAATTCTCAGGCCTATCTTACTTGACCTTCCAACAGAATCTGACACATTCAATTTATCCCTCCTCTTTTCAACTCATTGTTCACTTAGATCCTCCAGGGTACTTTTCCAATCACAGCTTTTTATGAGTTGGAAAGCCTGAGGACTTAGCTTCTGATTCTCTTCTCTTTTCTAACCACTCTTAGAATTCATTCTCCTCTGGTGGCCTCATCCAACCGCATCACTTTAAGTGCCTACTAATGACTGAAATTCATGTCTCCAAACCAGATCATCTCCTGTGGACTACAGACTCTTCCATCCAACAACCTACCCAACGGCTCCACTTAGATGTGTAACAACCTAAATCTAACGTGCCCCAAACCAAACTCCCTCATCTTTTCCCCCAATGCTGATCCATTTTACAGCTTCCCAATCAAAACTGAAGGAAACTCTATTCCTCTTGTTCAAGTCAAAAACTTTGGAGATAAATCTCATTCTTTTTCACATACGATATTTAATCCATCAGCATGTCAGCTTTATCTTCAAATACCTAAAAACCAACCATTTCTCATCATCTTTAATGCCACTCCTTGGTTTAAGTTACTATAGTTTGGTTATTATGATAGCATCTTAACTTCTACTCTTTGCCCCCCCCCCCCATACACACAGACTAGTCTTAACAAACTACTCAGAATAACCTTTTAAAATTCAGGTGTTGTCATTCTCTTGCTTAAAACTATCTATTATCTTCCTGCGTCTCCCAAAGGCCCTGTAGGGTCTGTCTTCTGTTATGCTTCTAGCTTCATCTGTTCTCTCTCCATCCCTTATGTTCACTACAGCCACAGAGACCTCCCTGATCTTCCTCAAACACATCAGCCATATCCCTCTCCCCCGGCTTTTGTATTTGCTATTCTCTGAATCAGGAATTCACTTTTCCTCAGAAATCTTAATAGCTTGCTCTTACCTCTTCTAAGTCTTTAACTCAAATGCGCACCTAAGGGGCATTTCTTAGCCAACCAATTTTAAATGATCTCCGTATCTCTTGGGAAATTACCTACATACCTTCCCTACTTGGCTCTTCTCCTCAGCTTTATAATTATGCTCATACTGATCACCATTTAACATACTATATGGTATATATTAGTGGTTCCCTCCCAACCACAACGGAAGCCCCATGAATACAGGGCTTTTTGTCCATTTTTAATCACACTCTCTCCCTGTTTTGTAAACCCATGAGTCAGAACACAGCCTGGTATACCACAAGTGCTCAAGAAATGTTTGTTCAATGAATAAGTGAAAACCTGCTAACCTAAATAGTCATTTACCAATACTGCACATTTGAGAAATTATGGTAAAACTTCTGTAAACACTGCTTCTAAGTAATTATACTGTCTAATTAGTCGAGCAAAAACATGGTAGAAAAGTAAAAAAAACTAGTAACTGCACTTATATTCTTTGTATCACAAGCACTCTTATTAAGACTTGAATTAAAAAATGTTAACCTCAGGGCACCCGGGTGGCTCAGTGGGTCGAGCATCCACTTTTGATTTTGGCTCAGGTCATGATCTCAAGGTTTGTGGGCTGGAGCTCAAGTCGGGCTCCACACTGACTGCACAGAGCCTGCTTGGGATTCTCTCTCCCTCTCTCTCTGCCCCTCCCCACCTCACAGTCTCTGTCTTTCTCTCTCAAAATAAATATTTTTAACAAACCTAATTAAAAAAAAAAATGTTAACCTTATTAGGTCTAAAGATGAGAAGTAGCTTATAAATGTAGAGATCCAGCAGCAATACTATCACTCAGGAACTTGTTAGAAACGTATCCAGGCCTGGGTGACTGGGTGCCTCAACTGGTTGAGGATCTGACTCTTGATTTTGGCTCAGGTCATAATCTCAGTCTCGGGATCAAGCCCATGTCAGGCTCCATGATGAGTGTGAAGCCTGCTTGAGATTCTCTCTCTCTGCCTCTCTCCCCTGCTTAAGGGGAAGGAAGGAGAGGGGGAGAGAGAGAGAGAGAGAGACAGACAGACAGACAGAGAGAAGGAGGGAGGGAGGAAGGAATGTATGTAGGTCTCAACCGACCTAATGAAGTGGAAAACTCTGGGCAGTGGTCTCAGCAATCTCTTTTAATAAGTTGTCCAGGTGACTGTGATGCACGCTCAAGTCTGAAAACTATTTTAAGGGAACTCCGGTACACTAACCCCAACTAAGGCCATTATTAAGTCTCCTCCTACCTCTGATGAAGTAGCTGATCCAAACGATGTTAGGGGCTTATTCCACGCACTGACTGAAGGTGGCTGTGGTGGACTAATGGGACCTACTAAAAAAAAGAAGTCACGGGAAATGAGACCATTAAAATTTAGAGCTCGATAATCCCTAACCTATTTTACCTTTTCTTTCAACAGTAGCCTGACAATAAAACAATGACTTTCACGATACACTTAAGAGAATTTTGTAGACCAAAATAAATAGATGTCCCCCGCAAACAGTGTACTTTTTTAATCAACACAAAATTGTGTCCATAAAATACGGCTGTTAAAAGTATAACACATTTGTTTTAGAAACAAAGCCTTCAAGAAAGGAAGCGAAGAAAACAATTACTATTACTGCTTCTTACTAAGAAAAAAAAAGGTGGCTAGGAAAATATACCAAGTGTATAAATGAAATTGAAAACAAACCTAATATTCTCATGCCATACCCCACCCGTCACTTCTCTGTTGAACTTACATTTCTTTGAGATGTCATTCAGCACAGCTGGTGGGGCCACCTTGTTATCCCATAATTCAGTTGTAAGTGTGCCATGTGACTGTGAGGTCTGGATGGATTTTCCTGTGGCTACGTAATCTGTGCCATTAGGTGTCTGAGCTGAAGGTAGTCTGATTGAAGGTGGTGGCTGTTTTGAAGACTGTGTTGTAGTTTGAAGTGGACTCTGGACTGGTTTATGAGTCTGGCCCTGAGTCTGGGCTGGTGCAGTGGGGGCTGGAGCAGAGATGGGGACGAGGGCTGGAGCTGAAGGTGGGGCGGGGACTAGGGTGGGGGCTGGGGCCGGGGTTGGGGTCGGGGTTGGAATCGGGGTTGGGCCGGCTGGGGCTGAGGCGGCTGGGGTTGAGGTTGAAGCCGGGGCTAGGGCAGAAGCAAGTATGGGAATGGAGGCTGAGGCGAGGATGGGCACAGAGGCTGGGGCTGAGGCTGGGGCTGAGGTGAGGATGGGGACAGAGGCTGGGGCTGCGGAAGAGACGGTAGCTGCAGCTGAGGTGGAGGGTGGGACAGGAATGGAGGCCGCGGCTGGGAGTGGAGACGAGGCTGCAGTTAGGCCTGGGGCTGGGCCTGGGGCTGGGGCTGGGGCTGGGGCCGGGCCTGGGCCTGGGCCTGGGCCTGGGCCTGGGCCTGGGCCTGAGGCTGGAGCAGGAGCTGTAGCTGGAGACTGGGCCTGCTGGGGTCCTGTAGCTTGTTTTTTGGCAAATCTTGGAGGAAGCTTAGAAGTCTGACTTCTTCCCTTCTCATTTGCATTCTTTTTGTTCCAGACCTTAAAAAATTGTTAAGAAACATTTTTGTCAATAATGTAGCTGAAAGTTAACGGTCTATGAATATCTCTAACAAGATCTACTAATTTAGTCCCTTTAGTTTTCAAAATAGGTACTTGATAGAGCAAAAATATCAAAGCTGCAATGAGATTTTAAATTATGCAAACCCAAGATGTTACTAGGGACAAAAGACAAATATGTATTATACATTCTTGATATATAGTTTCATAATCTCTTTCACAATTCTAAAAGTCAAAAAATTAAGGAATTTTTCAGTGAATTCAACTGGCAGCAAAGTCTGCCCTGATCTGGGGTACCTGGGTGGCTCAGTCGGTTAAGCGTCCGACTTTAGCTCAGCTCATGGTCTCAAGGTCGAGTTTGAGCCCCGCATCGGGCTCTGTGCTGACAGCTCAGAGCCTGGAGCCTGCTTCGGATTCTGTATTTTCCCCTCTTTCTCTGCTCCTCCCCTGCTTGTGTGTTCTCTCTCTCTCAAATTTAAAAAAAAAAAAAAAAAAAAAATCTGACCTGATCTGACAAAAAACTACTTACTGGCTTCGCTCAACTTACATCTGCCACAGAAATATTAATCTGTGGGTGTGCTGGGGTCTTATGCTATATAGGATACCATTTTTACCTTAAAAATTAATGAATGAATAGATAAATAGACAAATGAATGAATGACTTCTGAAAATATCTAGTCCCAAGGGCTATATTCGACTGAACTCAATATTACCATTCACATAGAATTTTTACAGTGTTTCTTGTTTTTGGGGCTTCTCATTTGTTAGAGCTTATTATCACTAAGATCTATATGTTTTATTTATTTTTATCCTGTGTCAGCATTTGGCAAAATGGGTGTCTGGGTTGATTTAAATGGGGTAACTTACCTTGATGCATACTGTGTGTTTAAATGAACTAGTTTAGATTATAATCAAAACTTTTACAGGTCAAGAATCTGCAATTTATTGTATCATGGCAGGTGTCTTCAAGAGCTTCCCAAGATAATTTAAAATTAAATAGCTCTGCCATGAAGTAAGATGGGACAAATAAGATGACCAGTACTGAAACATGAAGCATTCCTGAATGAAAGATGGTCTTCTCTACGGCAAATAGTGAGCTACGGTGATTACATTCTATTTAACATTTACCTCAATTCTGGTTAAAAACAATTTAAAGTTGTGACAATCAAAGCCATTTAGAACACATGAATAAATGCAGCCTTGATATTATAGGTAGATAGAAACCTTTTCATTATTTGCTAATGTATTTTGGGCAACAATCTAAGTATCTAGTAACAAACTGAAACACTAAACCTGTATGATTTGTTCTTCCTTCTTTCGACGTTCCTCATCCTGTAAACGTTTTTGTTGTTTTTTGGAAACCACTTCCGTAAAACCATCATCATTCAAATTTGACTGGGGGTCTTCAACTACTGTTACTTCAGGATGGTCGTCAATTATAACAACACCTATGGGTACGGAAAAAGATTTAAAATGATATTTTGTTTTTCAAATGAAAAGATAAACACATGTTTAATCCAATAGGAAAGAAAGAAAGAAAGAAAGAAAGAAAGAAAGAAAGAAAGAAAGAAAATAAAAGAAAGGCAAAGCAAAAATCTCGTTCTGATAATCCACAGTATAACCCAATTCCCAAACCATAAAGTAGCCATTTGTTACTAAGATTTGAAGAGACTTAATAGATACATGATTTCATAAATAAGGTTAAAATTTTTTTTTGACTTTTTGAAGTCCCTGAATGATATGCATCTTTTTTTTCCCCAGCAATACAGTGGTGTTATCTTTTAAAACACTCTACTATCTTAGTCAAATCACATAACCTCTACTTCTCCCAGGATCCAACCTGTATCGTGCTATACGCGTCTACATAGCACTTGTATCTAACCATTCTAAGAGGTGGATATTACTATTGTTTTCAAAACACAAATAAACTCTCAAGAAGCTGACATGCTAAAGGTGAGCTGGTGAATAGCCAAGCTGGTCTTATGACTCTTAACGCCTGTTTTATGCAGACCATTGTCTACAACGTGTAGTTGGTTAAAAACAAACAAAATATATGTGAAAGTTCTACGTGAATGTAAAGTAGCACAGATGTATGCCAAGTTATAATAACCTTGCAGATTAGTAATTCAAGATGTATTTTCAACTCATTGTCCAACTAACAATTATTTGGGCTATCTTCTTAAAACTATACATCCTAGAAAGTGTAAGAAATCTAGATCTCTTAAGTTTATTTACTTATTATTTTTGAGGGAAAGAGCATGAGTGGGGGAGAGGGGCAGAGAAAGAGAGAGGAAGAGAATCTCAAGCAGGCTCCAACATGGGGCTCAAGTAACCTTGAAATCACAACCGGAGGCGAAATCAAGAGTCGGATTGAGCTGACTGAGCCAGCCAGGCGCCCCAAGATCCCTTAAATTTAATATTTAAAAGAAAACTTAAAATAGGTCAGGCAATGCAACTTGTGGTTGCAGGTATGTTTCCAAAATAAATATAACAAAAGGGTGAGGCTGGGAAGCCTGGGTGGCTCAGTCGGTTAAGCATTCGACTTCGGCTTAGGTCATGATCTCATGATTCAGGAGTTCAAGCCCCACATCAGGCTGACTGCTGTAAGCCCTGAACCCGCTTTTGGAGCCTCTGTCCCCATCCCCATCCCTGCTCTTCCCCCACTCATGTTCTCTCTCTCACAAAAATAAACATTTAAAAAAAGGGGAGGGTAAGGCAATTCAAGTAAGTTATGTTAATTTGTAAAAAATATACATCTTAATTGGGGAACACAAAACAAAAATATGAATTTGCTTGGGAATGATACATATACAACTCAGAAAGGTGATAACCTGTGAGGGATGGCAAGAGGGTATCATCAGGGAGTGGTTTGTCGGGAATCCACTTGCAAACAATTCTCTTTACATAGCTGAAAATTTCCACTTATGTGAATAGTGACAGGAAAACAAAAATACTAAGACCGGTTCCCACTTTTTAAAACCTATTACTGTTCTTGTTTTTCTTTTTTACAAAATTTTAAGCAATCTCAGGGACGCCTGGGTGGCTTAGTTAAGTGTGTGACTGACTTTTGATTTCGGCTCAGGTCATGATCTCATGGTTTGTGAGTTTGAGCCCTGTGCAGGGCTGTGTGTTGACAGTTCAGAGACTGGAGTGTGCTTTGGATTCTGTCTTTCCCTCTCTGTCTGCCCCTCCCCTGCACATGCTCACTTGCTCTCTCTCTCAAAAATAAACATTAATAATAATACAATAATGTAAGTAATCTCTACACCCAACGAACGTGTGGTTTGAACCCACAACACCAAGGTCAAGAGTTGCACGCTCCACTGACTGAGCCAAACTGGCACCCCATGTTATTTTGCTTTTCTAATAAAACCTTGATTGGCTCTGATTTATCCATGATACTTCTACTATGTGGGGTTTTAAGTCCTTTACAAGATTAACTCTAAAATGGAACAGCACTCATTTCAATGAAAGGTCTTAGACAAGTCACTGGATGCCGTGCACTCCATTACATCACAGTGGTAAAGAGACCTTCAATTGTAAGTTCATCTCAGTCTCCCGCTTAGACTACATCGTGTGTGTGTAAAGCTTTTCTTCATAGCCATGCCATCACTCATTACTTTAATTTTCTTGCCAAAGAGCTTTTTTAGAATCCTTTGAAGAGCTCGTTTGCCCAACTACAGGCAACATCTATAGAAATCTGAATAATACTTTGTTTTCAACACCCTGTTCTTACCTGGTGCTTTGTAACATTTTGGGCTAAAGAGAAATTACTTAAATGTTATTAGGAAAACAACCTAAGGATGAGTGTATCTTAATGAGTTTTAAAGATGAATAGCCTGGGTGCCTTCGTGGCTTAGTCAGTTAAGCAGCCAACTCTTAACTTCAGCTCAAGTCATGATCTCACAATCGTGAGACAGTCTCACACTGGGCTCTGTGTTGGGAGTGGAGGCTGCCTAAGAGTCTCTCTCCCCTCGATCGTGTGTGCGCTCTCTCTCGAAAAATAAAAACGAATAGCTCAATTTCCAACCACCAATTCAGAAATACAATGGAGTTCTCACCTTTTTAAGTCTTAAGCCAATAATATAATAGTTCTCTGGAAGACGGAAAACTGGTAAACAAGTATTTGGGAAGATAAATCTGCCATGTTTTGTGGACTTTTTATAATCTTCATTTGTCACTTTGCAAATACGGTGTTTAGGCTCTCCTCTCTCTTATGGACCACCACAAGGCTGGCATCCAAACTTCCTGCGGGTCTACTTTGTTCTCTCTGTATCAGTGCTTTTTAACTTGAGTGCTATCAGCATTTTGAGCTGCCCGTCCTGTGCACTCTGGGAAGTTTAGCAGCACCCTGGGCCTATACCTAAGATGTCAGTAGCATGCAGCCCCCCTGCTATGACAAAATGTTCTCCAGAGATTGCCAGACATCCCCCGGGGTACAAAAATCACTGCTGTTGAGAACCACTGCTTTACATAATCTAACTAAAAAAAAATTTTTTTTAATGTAACTTATTGTCAAATTGGTTTCCGTAATCTAACTAAAAATTTTTAAACACACGACTAAACCAAGTTTCTTTCTTTCCTACGTGAATCCTAAAATGGTACTCTAGAACAGTAATTCTCAAATATCTGCTTACATCAGAATCACCTGGAGAACTTGTTAAAACACAGACTGCTCCAAGAATTTCTGATTCAGTACATCTGAGGTAGATTTTGTATTTGTCACAAATTTCTAGGTGATGCTGGGACCACATGTTGAGAGCTATTGATTTAGAAACGATAATGCCAAGGGCCTGGGCCCAAAGAGTTTCACAGTTTAAATGACCATTAAATAGAAGAAAAGTCTAGTCTTTATTTTTAATACTGGAATAATAGTACCTAACTTTCCCATTATTACTATGTGGTCTTAGCAGATCTCAATTTTACACAATACTCCCTGCTTAAGTCTCATCTGAATGAATGGCAAATATGGTAAAAATACAGGTGTATTCCTTGTTAACTTCCTCACCAAATATTTTCTTATTGCTAGTGTTATTCTTCGCACTTGATATCCTTTTACTTCGTGGCTTTCTGAAAGTATTTACCCAGAGCAACACTGCCTCCCATCCTAATATTTATTCTGTATTCACCATATCTTAGAAACCAAATTTATAAAGCATACAGAACAGAATTAAGATCTTTGTTTTCTATGTTTTCCTATACCTGTTTGGCAAGGTAGAGTGGTTAATTTTCCCATTAACCTTTTTTATGAAGAATAGTGAAACCCTGTGGATTATCTTTAACAAGAACTTTGTTAAGTATTCAAGGCTGTGCTAAAACCTGGTGTTACGTTAGTTCATTTTATCAATTAGTGATTCATAATCAGCCTCTGTCTCCACCTTGTAGGCCCAATTCTGGCCTCCTTTAATTACAGTGTCCACTTAAACGTAGCAGATGATATATAAATAAAAGGAACCTAAGACATACTTGCATAATTGTTGAGATCAAACTGTGACAGTGCATCTGCTTTCTCTTTGGGTTTTTTGGGGCCTGATTTGGGGTCTTCTCTTTTTTTCCCTGTCGAATCTTTGGAGTTCTTCTGTCCTGTACCATTTGGTGCTCCTTCCTGGTGGTGTGCAGAGCTGCCATTGACGGGATCAACAATAGTTGTGCCCGCAGACTGGTCATCAAATGGCCTATAAAACAGTAATTTGAGTTATTACCACCTCCACATAACCGAACAAATGAAAAACGATTACTGGCCGTTTATAAGTTTAATGTAAGAAGAAACAGTGGGACAGAAGACTCTTAACTCTAAAACCAGCAAGACTTAGTGACTTTTCTTGAGTACAATGTCACTAAAACTGAGCTTCCCAATTAAGGAGATGGACTAGCTCCCATGAGTTCCTTCCAGGAATTAAACTCTAGAATCCCAATTGTGCCCTGAAGGTTCTTATTGTGTCTATCATGGTATAAATAAGCTAATCAATATTGTTTATAGCAGAAAATTTATGATACAAACTAGTCCAGAGGATTCACTACTGGATCTTCTCCACAAGAGGGCAGCATATGAAAATTTTAAAAAGCACTGCTTACGTGTATTTTTTTAAAAGTTCAATCAGACTTATACATTAATGTAAGTACATAAAAAACCACTTTTAATTCGGAAATATTTCACAATCCAATGCATTTCTATAGTTTTTGTTTCCTATCAAATTTTATTCTTGGATTTGTTTAAATTTATGAAAATACACCACAGAAAATGGGTTCACTAATTCATCTTAGCCATTGGTATCACTTGAGATAAAAGCTTACCAAGTGCTTGGCACAAAGCATGACCTCAAATATTAGAAGAAAATCGTTTCTTATAAACGGGACTTGTTGAAAATACTGCCTTTAACTACAACCAATCAGTAACTGCTATATCTGCACGTTCAAAGTTGCTACTATCTACATGGCACGAAAGTCTTAAGTTGTTGAGATCTGCATTACACAAAAACCAGATCAAGATTTCCCTTGAGTATTATTACTCAAAACTCTAATAGTTTGGTTATAGTCAGTAACTAAACTGCAGCTACGTATGTTATCCTAATTCTTTTGACCTTCTAAAGGGAGGTTCAAATTCTGTGTTAAGAAAGTACTCAGGAGGGGCGCCTGGGTGGCGCAGTCGGTTAAGCGTCCGACTTCAGCCAGGTCACGATCTCAAGGTCCGGGAGTTCGAGCCCCGCGTCAGGCTCTGGGCTGATGGCTCAGAGCCTGGAGCCTGTTTCCGATTCTGTGTCTCCCTCTCTCTCTGCTCCTCCCCCATTCATGCTCTGTCTCTCTCTGTCCCAAAAATAAATAAACGTTGAAAAAAAAAAAAATTAAAAAAAAAAAAAAAAAAAAAGAAAGTACTCAGGAAACACAGTTGGTCATACTATTTCCCTAAAATTTTTCTAAGTTATCAGAAAGCAAAAATATTTTCATTGACAGATGCAGTAATCTGAAATGCTAAGCATATTGTAACTAACCAATGCAGGTGACTATAGTAATTATCTGAATAAATTTCTTATCAGCTCAGGCTCCAAACCTAGGAATTTGGTCAAAAACCAGGACATACTATAATAATAGTTGGTTACTATATACCAGATATGTTATGCAATTCACAAATGTCATGTCTGTAATGTTTACCAATGCTTGTAAGTACTATTACTTTCTCTCCGTTTTAGTGGAGAGGAAGGAGAGTTTTATACAGGAAGTATCAAAACCTACATTTAAAACTAGGCAAATAAATGAAATCAATCACTTGATCAATAAAGGTAGGCATGCTACTACTGTAATTTTTCCTAATATTAAATAAACTGATAATTTATTATAAACATTTTAATATTTAAAAGAACAGAAAAAGCTTAACACAGTTTAGGAAAACTGTTTTAAAATAAATCCAAAGATATTTATGTTATTGGTGGCCTTGGTGATTGGGCAGGACTTTGCTTTCTGGGCCTTTATCCAGCTGGATTATTTATTGTAGGTTTGCAACTCAAGAGGAAAATATAATTTATTCTTAAGGTTCAACATTCACTTCCTAGCAACTAGTACAGAGCGATAAAACATATGGTTAAAACGTATTCATTTAAATCGCAGAGGACACCTACAAGCACCAGAGTTTTGCAAAGAAAACCCCAAAAAGAAAGGAGGGCTGCTTGTCATCTAGAAGATGACTTACCAACAGGAAGACAATGTGCAGGCCCTTCTCTAAGTGTGAAGACTCTCCTCCCAAAGCTACAAAGTCCTAAGAGGACTCTTCTGGAAAATAACAACTTAGGAGGCAAAGACTCCGGAGACCATTGACCTCTTTTGCTCAAGCACCCTTACGCTCTGAGAACAGACCAAAAAACTGGGGGAGAACAATGTCTGGGTCCTCTGTCTAGACTGGCTCCTCTGCTCAGTTCAACTTTCAGCTTCTTTAAAGGAACACAAGTTGATTACACTGAAGCCAAAGTACTCACCCTCGCTTCCCACTTTTTGATGGCGGCCCACTTCTCCTTTCATTTCTAGGACCTGAGAAATTCCTTCCAGATTTGGGTGGACCGCTGTTGCCGCGCCGATTCTGGCGATCTACGCCAGGTCTCTGGCTAGAAAAACTTCTCTTTGCTATTTCCCTTTTTGGAGGTAAAGCATTCTCTCCGGTCTTTACAACTGCTTGTGCATTCAAATCAGCATTTTTTTTTTCATCTCTTTCACGCCTCTCATTGAAATCACTGCTTTCAGAAGCTGTTTCCCATTCCTCATTTGCCTGATCTGAAGAGTTCTGATTAGATAAGTCTGGTGTCTTGTTTCCAGAAATCTCCCCAGCAGGATTAACTGGTTCTTGAATGACATTATTAACTGGGCCATTTGTGGGCACTGCCACCTCGTTGGTTTTTGAAGCAGCCTCCCTCTCTCTGAGACGTCTGAATCTAGGTGGCTTGTCTTGTCTCGGTGGCCGGGTAGGACGTTGTCTTCGGGGCCTCTCTCTAGCTGGGTCAAATTTTCGCTCAAATTTTGGAGGTCGTTTATCTGCTGGTATAGGAAGAAACTGCTCATGCCTTCTTGGTGGCTCTTCATCGTCTGGCTTAGGAGCTTCTACCTGCCTTGGGTTCCACTGATTGTCCCGATAAGCAGGTCTTCGGATGGTGGAAGGGCGTGATGGCCGACCTGCAGGATCCCTTCCACCGCGTCGGAATGTTCCCCCTCTGCCTCGCCGTGTAGGCTCTCCCTTAGGAAGGAAGCCTGGTTTAGATTTATCATCATCCCTCACATAAGGTTTTTCTAGAGGTCTATTATCTATTCGGATGTGATTTTCAGGCTTGAAAGAAGACTGAGGCTTCATGGGCTTTTTGTTTTCAGAACGCTCCTCTCTTTTGGGAAGTTTACCTTTGCTTAAACTATCCTTGTCACTTGCACTTTCATGAATTTCACTGTCTGTGTCAGTCTCTGAACCTCGCTGTCGTCTCCTTTTGGGAACGACTTCAAAATCGGAGCTCTCACTTCGTGTTTCACTTTCTTCTCGCTGTCTGAGAGGTCCTGAGGGCACGTGCTCTGTCCGTGGCTTACTGTCTCTATACTGAGGATAATCTCGAGTGTGCCCTCTCCCACCACGGCCACGCCCTCCGTAAGAACCTCTATAGCTCCGGCCCCTGGAATAGTATTCGCCTCGGCCTCGACCTCTGTACCCTTGATCTGGAAACCAATCTCTATCTCTCGCTTCTTTCCAATAGGTCCTAGGGGGTAAAGTGGATTCTTTTTTAACTGCTGGTCTTGAATCTGGTCGAGGCCTCTCTACAAGGTCTTTGCTACCAACTTTCTCAGGTTGTTTTTCTTCTTTGACTGTTGGTGCTGTGACAGTCTGTGGATTTACAGTTTTAGCCACAGGCTCTACCTCAACACTACTTACAGGTTCTGAGGGCTTCTCAGCATCTTGAGGTGGCTTTTGAACCAAAGTTGAAGTTTCTGTTGAAGGGAATTTCTCTGGTTCTGGTTGAGGTGGTGGTAGAGCTGACTGTGGCTGAGTTGGCGCAGCAGGTGGTGGGACTGGAGGGACAGGATCTTTCTTTTCCGTCTTCTCGGGTTTTACAAGTTTCTCAGGGACCTTTTCTCCCTTTTCCCCTTCTTTCTCCTTCCGTTGCTCTCGTTCCTCTTTCATATCTCTAAGTATTGGTTTTTTAATGGGACCCGATCTTCTCACAGGCCTATCACTACCCTCTTCTCTTCTGTTGGAGCTTGGCCTTGGGCCCCAACGAGTTTCCGATTTGGATTTATATAGTTTTTCAGGTTTTGGTCCTTCAGAAGATCGTATAAAGCCATCCTTCTTTGGTTTTTCCTCAGTCCTCTCTGTTGGTTCCTTTGGATCAGTGCATCTGCTGGTTACTTTAGGAATGCTTACGGATGGCTCACTTCTTTGCTCCTCTGACTTTTGAGTATGGTTAGAGCCATGGGAAACACTTCTTTTCCGGGCAGGCTGACTTTCCACTCCAGCCAAAATCCGCTCTTCTGGAGGAGTGGATACAGGTTTTTGATCAGGAACGTCAAAACAAGCAGACTGATTATTTGTGTCAGTATGGCGAGGTCTAATGTCTTCCACAGATCTGCTTAAAAACTTTTGTACTTCTGTCTCATTTGATTCTCTGACAAAGTCTGCTTTTGGATGAGCCTCTAATTGACTGTGTTCTACAGGATAAGCAGCAGTAATCGGTTCCGGATCCAGTGAGGCTTCAGGCCTAAAATAATGAGAATTCAGAGGCATCGCTATCAACGCAAAAACTCTTTTGCATAAGTGTACAGCAAAACAACCTCTCTAATTATACATGTAAATGAGGGGCACCTCGGTGGCTCAGTCTGTTAAGCGTCCAACTCTTGGTTTTGTTACAGGTCATGATCTCATGGTTCATGAGATCGAGCCCAAAGCCGGGCTCCCCTCTGACAGCATAGAGCCTGGTGGAATTCTGTCTCTCCCTTTCTCTCTACCTCTCCCTGGCTTGTGCACACATAGCTCTGTCTCAAAATAAATAAACCTTAAAAAAAAAAAAAAAAGTAAATGGATCCTAATCATAAAAAACATTTAAAAAGGATCCTAATCTTTGTCTCCTTTAAAAGTTTAGTGCAGCATTATTCATAATCGCCAAGAGGTGGAAACAACCTTAAATGTCCACTGACAGACGAATGCATTAAGAAAATGTGGTGTCAGCGTGCCTGGTGTCTTAGTCAGCTGAGCATCCAACTCTTGATCTCAGCTCAGGTCTTGATTTCAGAGTTGTGAGTTCAAGCCCCGTGAAGAGAAAATGTAGTATATACATATATATACATACATGGAATATATATACATACAATGGAATATTCTGTGCTACCAAATGGATAAGAATGTTATGTTAAGTGAAATAAATCAATCGCAGAGCAAACACTGCAGGATTCCACTTATATGAGTATATAATATAATCAAACTCATCCAATCATAAAACAGAATGGTGATTGCCAGGGCCTAGGAGGCAGTAAGATGCAAAAGTTCCTATAAGATGCAAAAGTTCTACAAATGTGCTGTAAAACACTGTACAATATTGTTAACACTGTACTTAGAGTTAACAATATTGTACAAACACTTAAAAATTTTGTTGAGAGTAGATACAGTATGTTTTTTCCCTCTCATTTGAAAACAAATGAACTTCATAAGAAAAAAGAAGTTTAGGCTATGCTGATATGAAGTATTTATTTATTTAAATGATTATTCAATTTTAGAGAGAGAGAGCAAGAGAGAGAGCACGAGCGAGCAGCGGAGAGGCAGTGGGGGAGGTGGGGAGCAGGGAGAGAGAGGATTCAGAACAGGCTCTGTACTGACAGCACAGAGCCTAATGCAGGGCTCAAACTCACAAACCCTGAGATCATGATTTGAGCCAAAGTTGGATCCTTAACTGACTGAGCCATGCACGTGTCCCATGCTGATGTGAATTCCAAGACTAAGAATTTCCACCTATAATTATAATCGAAGACTATCCCAGAGTAGGTCTATCTTCCCCGATTAATCAGAACGATAAAGCATCACAAAATACACTCCCTTAAAAAGGCAGAAGTTCTAACTTCATAGCTATCAATTACTATAGATCACCAACTGTCTGCTACTTCAAAGTATCTTAGTGTTTATTTTTTAGGTAGGCTCCACGCCCAGCATGGAGCACAGCACAGGGCTTGAACTCATGCCCTGAGATCAAAACCTGAGGTGAGATCATGAGTTGGCCATCTAACCAACTGTGCTACCCAGGCGTCCCCAGGTTCCCCTAAAGGATCTTTGTAAATTAGTATTTATCCTTCTCTCGGCATTAGAAAACTTCCACAAGATACTGATAATCAAATGTCTACCATTTCTCATCAGTGGAAAAACTATATCAACACTTTAGCTAGACTACGTATCAAGTATCTAATCAACAGTAGAAACTTGCCAATTTTAACATTCAACACTGAATTTCAGTATTTAATTCAGTGTACAGAACTAGGTGACAAGATGCTCTAAATACAGAAATGACAGAAAAACAATGCATGTCCAAAAATGAAATGACATACACTACATGGGAGGAAATCAGATTTGTGGCTCAGTCCTAAACCAGGATGATCTTCAGGGACACTACCTACTTTTCATTTTACCACGTTAATTTCTACCATTACCTTGCATCCTCAGGTTCTTCTGTTGCCTTGGGAGCAGTGGCCTGTTGAGGCTCCGTATGAGGATAGGGATCCGACCCCCACATCACACGAGGTTCAGAGAGGGAGACTGCATGATCTCTTGCAGATCGTGCTATATGCTCAAATGACTCAGAACTGTTTGGTGATCCTTCCATTTGCTCTCTTCTCATTAATGGCTTGGGAGGAATCATTCCTTTACAAAAGGTCAGAAAAAGATGGGGAAAACAATCACTACACACACAGAATCTGGGTTATTAATTACTATTGGGACTCTCTATACTTGAGCTACAGAAATACTTTTTGCCAAGTTAAAGTGATGAACTCAAGAAATGATCAGTGAAAATTACACAAGTTTTTCTGTGAATGAGATTCTTATTGCTATTAAATAGATTTAAGAATTGAGGAAGTGAAACAAAACCACAACAGCAGCTTATTTTTACTTTAAAGGAAGAAAAAAAAGCCTATAAAAATCAGGTAACACATGATGCCTCTATGCATGTAAATAAAAAACATAGAGGATTACACCAACAGTGACAGACTTCCAGAGCAAATATTTCCTATAGAAAATTCCATTAATACAGATTACTCAGTTGATCAATAATGTTATCAATTATTAAATTTTAAAATTGCAGTATATATTTTAAAATTAAGGCATGACTCTCGATATTTTTATATTATGATCATACCCATAATCTTCCTCGGTATCATTTTGGTAATGTACTATCTGGATTTATTCTGATAGATTCCACACAAGACTGCTAATTCACTGGTTTTCAGCTAACTTATGTGAAAAGTCCAGTGTTAGGTGGAGAAAACGGAAAAGCTGGAATACAGAATATATGACAAAATTCAAATGCTTAAGCACTCAAAAGAATGAAAACAATTTAGCAAATAACAGAAAGCATGATTTAAGACTCAAAAAATGTTTAAATAATATTTCCAAAACTGAAAATAACTAGTGTCTTGGCCTTATCACACCGTTGCTACAGTGTCTGCCTTTAACTCATCTGTGTGCAAAGTTACAGAAATTCTGATTAAAAATCTAGGCACCCTATTTTAAATTCTTACTCCATTATACCTCTTAAAGGAATTAAGGGTACAAATGGGAGGAAGATGAAAACCTTTGGTCTCGCAGAGCTACAAGTGAGCCATGAGACAACCTCAATTTCAACTTACCAGGATGAATGGGCGGAATATCCATAGCAGGTCTACCTGATATCATTCGAGGATCCATGTATGACTGCATCATGAGCCACCTTGGGTCAAAACCCATAGAAGCCAAATGCTGAGGGTGAGGCTGCATGGGCTGGTAAAGAGGTCTGTGTGGTGGGGGAGGGACCGCACCGCTAGATGGCTGTGAAGGGACTGCCTGTGGAAGGACACCTTGCTGCTGCTGCTGCTGCTGCTGCTGCCACTGCTGCTGTTTCATCTGTTCCTGAAAAAGCAGGATCACAAATCCAGATTTTAGGTCCATGTGATAAATTAGTATAATCAATCATATCAGAAAATAATGGGCTTTTTTGAATTCTTCAGGGAAAAGAATTCGAAAGACATTTAACAAAGAGAGGTGGTGACACAAAAGAGCCAAAGAGAAGTTAGGACACGTTGCCTTAAACTTAAGAAATTAATCAGGAAGGAAGAAATCACTCATTAATTAGACTGCAGAAATTGTTTCCTAGAAAGGAAGATGGGGTCTATAAATGAAGTAGAGGGGGGAAAATGACACAGAAGTTTTCGGTAATACCCATTAGCAAAAAACTTTTATTAAAAAGGGAAAGAATTTCAGGGAAAATTTGTGTCCTTTTTGTATTTTAGGTTTCATGTTATACTCAGAGTATTGAACAATAAACCTTTTCAATCACACATACATGATACAATGTTTTTGTTGTTACCTGCTGTCGCTGGAATCGAGGCGGTAAAGACTTCTGAAACTGTTTAAAATAACCAGATAATACAGCAGGCCGAGGCTGAGACCCTGATTCTGGCTCTGTTTCATGTGCCACTTGCGTGGTCTCTTTTTCACTGCGATTGCTGTCTTGTCTAATGAAAACTGGGTCATCCTCTGTCCAAAGAAAAGGTGAAAAATAACTATACTCATCTATGAAACTTAACAAACACATGATGTGTGCGCTGGAGTCAAATTACTAGATTGATATATTAAAAAGGTTAAGAAGAAAGCATCCTCAACAGTCCAGAAAACTATCCTATACTCTCATACTGGTAGCCATCAATGAGATTTACATTAAGTTAACAAAACCTTACATTTCCTCAAAGCTAGATAAGCAAGAAAGAGATTCTTAAGAAAGAAAACAGGCCCAAATGCTTTACCTGAGCAAAAATTTGTATTTGATATTTTGTGATAATAAACTATTTCAAATATGACGTATTTCCCATTGTTTCAATAAATATCAATCCTGTCAGTATTTACCTGTGGCTCACTAGGACTTATGTGAAAACACAAATGGCCTAAACTTAAATAACAACACAATAGTTTTTTGATCAATAGACTACTAGGAAAAAGGAAGCCAATCAAAGTCTGACAACAGAGTGATCACCAGCTATCTTCAAACATATAAATTATTATTCTATGTACAGTATGTATCACGAATGATACCAAAAAGAACTATACACATACTTACTAAATAAATAACAATTCTGCATTCTAAAGAAAATCAGAGCCATATTTGTTCTAGAGAATGCCATTTGTCACAATTACAAAGCCAAGTTCATTATGAATTCTTTCCTCACAGAACTAGGGATGAATTTTAAAACAAAGTTTTTGCCAGTGTAAAAATCATGCTCTAAAGAATCACAAATCACATTTTATTGTTGGCATACATTTGACATTAAGTGTTGTAAAAGGGAAAATAAAATATTGGAGAGAAAAAAAGAGCCAAGTAGATTCAATGCTTAAAACCAAAAGGGTACATCACGCTGAAAAACTTAGCAAAAATTAAATTGCCATCAGAGAATATATATGAATAAAAATAAAAACGCCATTAAATAATGATTAAAAAGAAAAGTATAAATAATTTGTGTCGGTATAGTCCTCACTGACAGTTAAATCAATCGGGTGAATACATGTATTCACTGGCGGAACAAGGACTAAAATATGAATTTCCTTATTTCAAATCTATACTCCTTTCTCATCATCTGTTAATGAGATTCTCTGAGGTTGTTCTCTTTTAGCATCCATTAATATTAAAGTATGCCAATGATGGGGTGCCTGGGTGGCTCAGTTGGTTAAGTGTCTGACTTCAGCTCAGGTCACAATCTCACAATTCTAGAGTTCATGCCCCGCACTGGGCACTCTGCTGTTAGGAAAGCCTGCTTCAGATCCTCTGTCTCCCTCTCTCTGCCCCTCCCCTGAGCATATGTGTGCACATGTGCATGCACGCTCGCTCTCTCTCAAAAATAAATATTTAAAAATAAAGAAACGAAATGTTTCAATACAATAAAACCAACTAAACACAAAAGACATGAAATGACAGAAAAGGAGGGGCAAAAATGGAAAGAAGGCATATAAAAAACCAATAATACCAAAAGGTCAGAAATAAGTCCCCTCTAATCAATATTTACTTTAAATGGACTGAATTGGACTCCAAGCAAAAGACTGAGCTTGTCAAAAAAGGATAAACATACATGATCTAACTATATGTTATCTTTAAGAAACTCACTTAAGATCCAAGGACAAAAAGGGATTCAAAATGAAAGTATGAACAAAGATATTCCATAGAAATAGTAACCAAAAGATCAAGGTGGCTATACTAGTATCAGACAAGACTGGCTTTGAAATAAGTTTTACAAGACAAAGGATATTACATACAAAGGTTCAATGCAGCAAGATATAGCAATTAAAAATATTTACACATATTTAATACATGTGTGTGTCTCTAACAACAGGCCATGAAAATATATGGAGTAAAATACTGAAATAGTTGAAGGGATAAACAGACTGCTCTACATTTACATTTGCACACTCAATAATGAATAGAATAACCAGACAGAAGGCAAGTTAGGAAACCAAGGACTAAACACAATAAACCAACCAGATCTACCAGATCTACAGAACACTCTAACAAACAGTCAACACATTCTTTTCAAGTGCACGTAAGACATTTTCCAAGATAGACACTATGTTAGGCCACAAATCAATCAACTGTTGAAAGACTTAAAATGATAAATCTCATATGAAGTATCTTCTCTGACTACAATGAGATGAAGTTAGAAATCAAAAAGAGAAGTGAAACAGGAAAAGTCACAGATCTGTGGAAATTAGACAACACGCTTTTTTTTTAAGTAGGTCCCACGCCCAATATGTGGCTCAAATTCATGACCCTGAGACCAAGAAACAGTTGCCATGTTCTACTAACTGAGCCAGCCAAGTGCCCCTAAACAACACACTCTTAATCAACTAAGACGTTGAAGAATAAATGACAATGGAAATTAGAAAATACTTAAGATATGAATGAAAACAAAACCACAACATACCAAAGCATACAGGACATGGCAAAAGTGGTGCAAAGGGGGGATACTGATCAGTATAAATGCTTACATTAAAAAAAAGATCTTCAATCCAAAACCTAGTATTACAATGTAAGGGAAGAGAATAAGAATAAAGTAAACCCAAGGTTACTAGAAGAAAGGAAATAAAGGATCAACACAGACATCCACAACAATGAGAATAGAAAAATTGAGAAAATTAATGCAGCTAAATAGTGGGTTCTTTGAAAAGGTCAACAAAATTGATAAACCTTTAACTAGGAAGATTCAACTTCTTAAAATCAGAAATAGAAACTGGGACATTACTACCAATTCTACAGAAACAAAAAGGATTATGAGAGTATTATGGGCAGCTATATACCAAAATAGGATAACCAAGATGAAATGAACAAATTCCTAAAAACATAAACTTTGTAGTCCCTAGTATACTAATAACGTATGACCTAAAAAAGAAATTACGAAAACAATTCCATTTATAATAGCATCAAAAAATATAAAATGCTTAAGAATGAAGCATGGAGGTGAAAGATTTGCACAATGAAAGCTACAAAATATTGCTTAAAGAAATTAAAGAAGACATAAATGGAAACACATCCCATGTTCACAGATTGGAAGACTTAACATTGTTAACATTATCAATACCACCCAAAGCAACCTACTCTCAAAATCTTAATGGCATTCTTTACAGAAGTGGAAACACCCATCCTAAAATTCACATAGAATCTCAGGGAACCCAGGATAGCCAAAAACCATCATGAAAAAAAAGGTAACAAAGATGGAAGACTCACATACCTGGATCTAAAAGTATACTAGAGGGGTGCCTGGGTGGCTCAGTCAGGTAAGTGTCTGACTGCTTTTTTATATGTTTGTTTATTTTAAGAGAGAAAAGAGAGAGCACTCCCGTGTGAGCATGAGCAGGGGAGAGGAAGGCAGAGGGAGGGAGAGAATCCCAAGCAGGCTCTGTACTGTCAGCATGACATGGGGCTCAACCCCACAAATCGTGAGATCATGACCTGAGCTAAAATCAAGTGTCATATGCTTAACCAACTGAGCCACCCAGGGGCCCCAAGTGTCTTACTCTTGATTTTGGCTCAGGTCAAGATCCCAGGGTCATGGGTTTGACGGACTCCATCCTGAGCATGAAGCCTGCTTAAGATTTTCTCTTTCCTCCCTCTGCCCCTCTCTCCCGCTCACATGTTCTCTCTCTCTCTTTGAAATAAAATAAAAATAAAAGCATACAGTAGTAAAAACAGTATGATACTAGCATAAAGTCAGGCAGAAAGGCCAATGGGAAAGAATTGAGACCCCAAAATAAACCATCGCATACATGGTTGAATGATTTTAGAAAAGGCTGCCAAGACCATTCAATGGGGGGAAAGAATAGTCTTTTCAGCAAATGGTACTGGGAAAACTGAATATCCACATGCAAATGAGTAAAGCTGTACCCTTACCTAACAAAATGTACAAAACTGAACTCAAAATAGGTCAAAGATGTAAATTTAAGACAAAGCTATAAAACCCTTAGAAGAAAACACAGCAAAAGCTTCATATTAGATTTGGCCATGACTTCTTAGACTTCACGCCAAAGGCAGAGACAACAAAAAAATAGACGGATTTCATGAAAATTTTAAAGGTTTTTGCGTGAAAAGAATATCCAGAGTGAAAAGGCAACCTATGTAAAGGGAGATGATATTGCCATATCACATATCTGATAAGGGATTAACATCTAGAATGTATAGCCAACTCCTAAAACTTAACAATCTGATTCAAAAATGGACAAATGACTTGAACATTTCTCCAAAGATATACAACTGGCCAACACACACATGAAAAGATAATAATACGTGGCATCACTAACTGGGAAAAGGCACGGCGAAACTACAATGAGATACCACCTCATACTCATTAGAAGGCTACTATCAAAAAAATCCCAGAAAGTAACAGATGTTGGCAAGGACATGGAGAAACTGAAACCCTTGTACACTGTTGGTGGGAATATAAAATGGTGCATTTGATGTGAAAAACAGTATAGTAGTTCCTCCAAAAATTAAAAATAGAATTCCCAGATAATACAGCAATTCCACTTCTGAGTATATAATCAAAAGAAATGAAAGCAGGGTCTCAACAAGGTATTTGTATACTCCCATTCACAGGAGTATTCAAAATAGGTAAAATATGGGATCAACCAAAGTGTCCATCAACAGATAAAGAGATAAACAAAATGTGGTATATATAGGTAATAGATTATAGCCTTAAAGAGGAAGAAAATTCTGCAATAAGCTTTAATATGGAAGAACCTTGAAGACATTATGCTAAGTGAAATAAGCCCATCACAAAAAAGACAAATACTGTAGGGTTTTGTGCATCTGAGGCACTGAGAACGGTCAACATCATAGAGACAGAAATCAGAATAGGGGTTGCCAGGGGCTGAAGAGAAAGGTGAATAGGGAACTGCTGTTTAATAGTACAGAGTTTCAGTTTTACAAGATGCAAAGAATTCTGGAGATGGATGGATGGTGGTGATGGCTGCACAACACTATGAATGTATTTAATACCACTAAACTGTACAGCTAAAAACTGTTAAGATGGTAAATTTTATGTTACATATATTTTACCATAATAAAACAAACTGAGGAAAAAAGGATAATAAAGTATCCAATACAATTCAACTTCTATTTAAAAAAAAACTCAATCACTCTCATCTGGATTACAGACCTGTATTAAAAATACACAGGGGTGTCTGGGTGGCTCAGGTGGTTAAACATCTGACTCTTAGTTGCGGACCATGTTTATGAGTTCAAGCCCCATGCCAGGCTCTGAGCTGACAGTGTGGAGCCTGCTTGGGATTCTGTCTCCAAAATAAACAAACTTAAAAAAAATACACAAACATCCACACCAGAGGTAATATGAAGCCTCATAAGTTTCTATAAGAACAAACAAGACTAGCATACCTTTACTACAGGTGTTTTCACTTTCTGGTTTCTCTACCACAGGCTCTAAAGTAGGTTCTTTGTGTTCGATTTTCTCCTCCACTTTCTCCCTTTCTTTCTTCTCCGACTCACATTCTTTTTCCTGTTCCTTGATCTTTTGCAGTTCTTTTTCCTTTTCCTGCTGCTGTTCCAGTTCTTTCTCTTTTTCTTGCTTTCTTTCCTTTTCCATTTCTCTCTGTTTTTCCTGCTCTCTCTCCAGTTCTTTCTCCTTCTCCTGTTGCCTCTCCCTTTCTTTTTCCCTCTCCTTCTCTCGCTCCCGTTCCTGTTCTTTCTCAAGTTCTTTCTCGCGCTCTCTTTCTTTTTCTCGCTCCCTTTCTCTAATCTCCTCTGGAGATGGCTGTTTGTCCACTATGCCAAGCTTTTCATCCAACCGTTTCAGTTTCTCTGCACACGCTGCCTTCCTTTGCTCTTCCATTCTTCGCTCTTCCTCTTCGCGCCGTTTCCGAGCACGTTCCACTGCGGCAGAAAGTTCTGACTGCTGTCTTCTTCTTTGCTTCCATATTTCATCTTCATCCGGTACTTGCTGCTTGGGGGGGAAAGGGCCTGGTCTTCCAGGTACTGCCTGTCGGTCTGGAGGAGGATGCTGCAACATTATGATAAATTATCAGGTGAATATGACAAATCTATTTCCGACCAATACTGGACTTCTGACATGAAGGGGGCAGGAAAAACTCCACAAAATGTCACAACTATTCCTGATAAGACACGCACATTAAAATGCAAACAAGAAGCAACATGGGAAAAATATTAAATTCAGATAATTCCCCAAACTAAGACCAGAATAATTAATCTAGCCATCTAACATTTACTGCGCATGCACCTATTTATTGTGGCAGACATTACTGCTCACTCAGAATTTGTTGAATAAAATTAGAAGCTGTCACAACATGAATTTCAAAATCTAAATTTAGACACAAAGGAAATTTAGAATGTGAGCACTTTTCAGAGCACCAACTGTCAGAGATGGAATGCCTAAGGAGGGAGAAAAGTCCATAAAGATGCAAAACTGTGTCACATGAGCCCTGAGAATATAAAGGTACCATTACAGGGAAAAAACACACCCAGAGACGCTAGGTGAAGAAGAGGAGAACCCCCCTACTGGTGACATGTCAAAGGAGGGAAGATTCCTAGAAATCAGTCTGCACAGATAGAATTTTCTCCCTTTAAACTGAAAGATCTAGAAATGCATACCTAGAACCCATAGTGAAATGTGGGAGACCACGTGAGAGATTTTTATGTTTTAATGATTTACGTTTCAATCGATGTGTTCTAAAACCACTACAGTCACTGCCAGCAACTATGCAGAAATAAGCAAAATAAAAAGAGCACCTGAAAGTCTGAAATATTAAGGAGCTAAAAAAAAACTGTCTTAAAAATACTGATTTTAGTACCTAGTAGGGGAAAGAAACCTTAAAAACCATGTAACCAGTCAGAATCCTCACAGACGAGAAAATAATAGTACGACAAAAACACTGGGCTATGTAAAAAAATATGATCCAGACTCTATCATTTACTAACAGTGCTGACTTAGGCAAACCACTTTATCTTTCTGGTGTTTAGTTACTTCATCTCCAGCTCAGAGATAAGCTTCAAACATAAAATTATACAAAAGTACCTACTTCACGCAGTAAACTTAAAGAACGATCATTTTTTAAAAAGCAACTTCATTGAAATAGAATTCACATAAAATGTGAGGCACTTATTTTAAATGCAGGTCGGAGTAGGGACAAATGATACACTTGTGTAACTACTGTCCCGATCAAGACACACAGCATTTCTGGGGTGCATGGGTGGTTCAGTTGGTTAAGTGTCTGACTTCAGCTCAGGTCATGATCTCACGGTTTAAGTGTTCGAGCCTCACACTGGGCTCTCTTTGCTGTCAGCATAGAGCCCGCTTCGGATCCTCTGTTCCTCTCTCTCTGCCCCTCCCCCACGTGTACATACACTCTCTAAAAAATAAACACTGGGCGCCTCGGGGGGCTCACTGGGTTGAGCGTCCAACTTCAGCTCAGGTCATGATCTCACAGTTCGTGAGTTCGAGCCCCACGTCAGGCTCTGTGCTGACAACTCAGCCTGGAGCCTGCTTCGGATTCTGCGTCTCCCTCTCTCTCTGCCCCTCCCCTGCTTGTGCTCTCTCAAAAATAAACAAACATTAAAAAATTAAAATAAATAAAATAAACACTTAAAAAAAAAGAGAGAGACAGAACATTTCTTCACTCCTCTGTCAGTACAGTGCCCCTGACCCCAAAAAACCACTGGTCTACTTCTTGCAGCATACAGCAGTTTTACCTTTCCTAGAGTTTCATATATATGGATATATCAAGTTATATTTTCTTTTGTGTCTGGCTTCTTGTGCTCAGGATGATAGTTTTGAGGTGTCTATCAGTAATTTGGTCCATTCTATTGCTGGACAGTATTCCATCATAGGCACATCACTTCATGTGGGACGGACACGTGGACTGCTTCTAGCTTTTTAACTATGAATAAACAGCTATGAACATTCATGCCTAAGTCTTTGTGTAAATGTATGTGTTTTCATTTCTCTTGGATAAATACCAAGGAGTGAATCTGCCAGAGTCACGTGTTACGTATGTGTCTCACTACATAAGATACTATCAAAATGTTTTTCAAAGTGATTACAAGGTTTTACAGCCACGCCAGCAACATACGAGGGTGCTAGCTGCTTTATACCCTCACTGACATTTCATGTCACCAGCCTTTTAAATTTTGGATCCATAATAAAATCTCACTGGGGTTTTAATTTGCATTTCCCTGGTGGTAAAAGATACTGAACATCTTGAGGCGCCTGGGTGGCTCAGTTGGTTAGGCATCCTACTCTTGATTTCAGCTCAGGTCATGATCTCACGATTGTAAGATCGAGCCCTGCGTTGGGCGTGGAGACTTCTTAAGACGGTCTCTCTTTCTGTTCCTTTGCCCCTCTCCTGCTTGCACACTCGCTCTCAAAAAGAAAAAAAAAACAAAACAAAAAAACAAAAAACTGAACATCTTTTCATGTGGTTATTGGCCATCTGTAGATCTTGTTTTGTGAAGTGAACGTTCGAATCATCTTGTTGGGCTATTTGTCTTATTATTAGTTATAAAGGGTTTTGTTTTGTTTTAAATATATCCCAGTACACGTTCTTGGTCAAATGTATTATTAATATTTTGTAGGACATATTTTTTCATTGTCTTAGAGATGTTTTTCAAAGTCTAACTGACATTATTTTTTTCTTTCTAATTCATGCATCCTGCGTCTTATCTAAGACCATCTTTGTTGGCCCAAGTTTAAAGACTTTCTTCTACATTTTCCTCTAGAGGTTAGTTTTAGCTTGTGTGTATATAAAAATACTATAAAGAGCATTCAGTGGTTCAAAGGAAAATGACTGGTGAAGATGATGGTGACGGTTGTGGTAGATGTACCTATCACATAGGGTGATCACGGAAGGCCTCTAAAGTGGTCACACCTGAGCAAAGATTTTGGTCAGAAGAAGAACCTCTGGAAAACATTCCTCTAGTTAGAGGGAACAGCAAATAAAATGTATGTTTTCAGTGCTTCAATAAACCGTGTGCGGCAAGAACAGAGAGAAAAGTAAGTAAGATCAGGAGAGTAGACAGAGACCTTAAAGACCACTGGAAGGACCTAAGCAAGAAATCACTGATCTAACATATTTAGTTTTCAAGGATTATATCTACTATAGAATTTAGGATGGGGGTGGCAGGTAAGCAGGCAACAGGAGTGGAAAATAAGACCTATTAGGAACCTACTGTGGTAGTTCAAATGAAATATAACAGACAGTAGTGAGTACTCAGTGTAGGAATATATTCCAAAGATAGGGATGCCATAATTTGCTGATACATATAGGCTGGATGTATGATAAAGAAGAAAGACGATTTGTGAGTGACTTCTAGGTTTCAACCTGAGCAAATGGGTAAATGATAATGCCATTACCTAAGATGGGAGGCCCAGGGAAGAAGCAGGGCCGTACGTGTATATGGGGGTGGGAGGTGTTATTACAGTTGTTACAGTTTGGACATACCTATCAGAAATCCAAGTGGTGATGCTGAATTGATCACTAAATACATGATTCTTAAAGTTAGGGTAGAGCTTTAAGGGCTATAGATACATGTATCTGAGTACCACCAGCACATAGATGAGATCCCCCAGGGAAAGGATATGGCTAAAGAAAGGAATGAGAACACAGCCCTTAACCCTCCAACACCCAAAGGTACTAAAGGCCCAGAAGAAATACAAATTGAAGAGAACAAAATAGTGTGGTGGCTCAAAAGTTAAAAAAAAAAAAAAAAAGTCTTTCAAGAAGGATGGAGAGGTTAACCTTGTCAAGAGCTACGGACATTAAGTAAAATGAAGACAAGAGAAGTGGATTCAGCAAGATGGAAATCACTACCGACCTTCATAATAATAGTTTCAAAGGTATAGCAATAGATGAAAAAGCTTGACTGTTAAGGGTTAATGAGAAAATGAAGATATTAAGTGTAAATTACTCACTAAGACAATTTTGCCATGAAGGAAAACAGGGAAATGGGGTAGAAACTACAAGGAGATGGAGGGCAGTGAGAGTCAAAGGATGGGTGATTTTCTTAACAGTTTTTTTAAGATGAGAGACAATATTACCAGTAAGTGACAGAAGAGGGGATCAAGGGAACAAGTAGAAGGGCTGTGCTTAGTAGTGAGGACAGGAAGGGCACTGAAAAGGGAAAATGGTTGCTTCTCATTTCTTAGTGAAATTAGGAGCATGCTTATTAGTTGAGAATGAAGAGTAGCGGAAAAAAGAGGAAGAAGATATAGTGAGAGCTAACAAGGTAAAATCTGTTAACTGTTTCATAAAAGTTATACATAAGAAACATACACTGAAATCTTACCATTAAAATAAGTAAAATCAAATACTTCATACAGACCATTAAGAAGAGTTTAAGATTTACCTGTTGTGCAAGCAATTTTGGAGGTGGCGGCAGGTGTGAAGACGGTCCACGTTCCTATTATAAAGATAAGGACAATTACAAACTAATCAGATAAAAGAGATCTACTGGAAATATTTCTGAATATACTCAATTTTTTCAGGACTACAAGATTGCAAAAAGTAAGCCATTTTCATCCTTTTCTCTTTTTCAATAAAAATACACTACTCACTGCAAAATAACTTTATATTCTATAAAATCACTTTGCCACTTTAATATGATTAGAACCTCAAATGAACTTTGCAGAAAGAAGAATTTTAGTGGATAAATTCTAAAATTCTACCTCAAGTGATGTGGCTATGAAGTATGCCTCCAATTTTATCACTTTATTTATGTTAGCCCTTTTCTTTTTCTGAATTTTTTTCCTAATGACAAACTAAATGTATGCGATTTACCTAAAGAAAAGAAACATCTAAAACATATCAGAACTAAATATGATACACAGACTATTCACTTGCTAATACATGCATCAGTGTCACAAACACACACAAAACATCAAGACATCAAGATATGGCATAGGACATTCCTCTCTTCTTACAACTATCACTCTCCATGTTAAGCCAGTAAGTTAAAAATCACACAAAACATGAATTTTATTAGAAACAGAACAAAAAAAAAACTTGAAAAATCCTTTTTAAGAATTCACAAATTTACTCCCCAATGGCTAACCACTGCCTTAAGAATCAAATTCAGGGGGCGCCTGGGTGGCGCAGTCGGTTAAGCGTCCGACTTCGGCCAGGTCATGATCTCGCGGTCCGTGAGTTCGAGCCCCGCGTCAGGCTCTGGGCTGATGGCTCGGAGCCTGCAGCCTGTTTCCGATTCTGTGTCTCCCTCTCTCTCTGCCCCTCCCCCGTTCACGCTCTGTCTCTCTCTGTCCCAAAAATAAATAAAAACGTTGAAAAAAAAATTAAAAAAAAAAAAAAAAGAATCAAATTCAGGAGGATGGGCTAAATGGGTAAGGGGCATTAAGAAAGACACCTGTTGGGATGAGCACTGGTTATACACAGGGGATGAATCACTGGAATCTACTCCTAAAATCACTGTTGCACTATATGCTAAGTTGGATGTACATTAAAATTGTAACTAATTAATTTAAAGCAGAATAAAATTCAAGCTTCCTTGTATAGCATACACTTATCAACTGTTACACAGCTCTCCAACTCCCCTCCTGTATCAAATTACTGGGGACTTCTAGAATGTGCCAAGCTTTCTCATGCTCCTTTACTCTGAACATGTTACCATTGCTTGAAATGTCTCTCTTCCCTTTGTTTACTGGCTAATTCTCACTTCAAGTACCAAGTCTTCTGCAAAATCTTTTCCAGAGAATTCTCTAAGAGCTTATTATGTACGCTGTCATGCCACTTATCACACTGTATTGCAACCAATGTCTGATGTCTTTTCTCTTTGTTTTACAGAGACTGTTAACTACCTACTTCTACCTCCTTGAAGGGACCAGATCCTCCATAGGTTGCATATGAATTCAACAAATACATGCTGAGTACATTATGAGCTAAGTGACTCTCTGGATGATAGCCCTTTATTATTCCCAGCGTACAATGCATTTTTTGCTATGTCTCGAAGTAGGATCAAGCGTATCTGTTTACCCACATATTTCCTTTAACAATGTTCTTCAAAATGACTCACACTTAATAGAATTCTCTACTCCTTATGTGTTATTTCCCTATTCCGCATACTATTTCACATGAATACTGACTAGGATTTACCAAGTATTTAGTAAAGCATAAACCACTTAGCAATGTTAGTTTGGAAAAACAGTTTATCCCTCCACTTTGATACGGCCAAGCTGTTATAAGGGAAAAGAAGTTAAACTTTAGTTTCTACTTGATAATTTTAGCTACTATATTGACAATTCCTGTTAAAATGCAAAAAAATTATGGTTTAGATCTAAACTATTCAAGACAAAATATAGTTTCCTTTTCCTAATTCTTCTTCCAACTTCATAATTACAAGATTAATTCAACCAAAGCATATGCAGTGACAAGGATTCTGAGTTCAACAAACCTGATTAAATGAGGGTCCCTTCCCGTAGGGACCTTTTGATACTGATGGCTGGGCAGGTATCTGAGAAGACGATTTAGTGTTGCAAGCTTCATCTGCTTCTTTTCGGTTTTCAGTGTTTTCAGAGGCTTTTGAACCTTGATCCTCACTGAGGAATCAAAAATCCAGATGAAATAAAAAAGTTAAGTGGATAGACTATACCATAAGTAAAAGCATTTTATCTATATAAAAAAGACTGTTTCCTATGGTTTTAGTGTGAGACAGGGAGAGTATATCAAAGAATGAGATCGTTTTGTGACCTGGTGGTGCTAATTCATTCAATCCGTAAACATATACCGTGTATCTTTAATAGATCTCTAATGTGTTAGTAACTGGGCTTGCCCAGTTTATCACCACAAGGTATAAAGTACAGTAGAGTAGTTGTCAAATACGCACATACAACTTGAAATATAACCTGGCAAATGAATTATAATCCCACCATTTTCTATCACCTCCACCCCAAAAGTCTCTCTCATCTAAATGCAACCAAACAGGGGTGACTGGGTGGCTCAGTTGGTTAAGGGTCCGACTTTGGCTCAGGTCATGATCTCTCAGTTTGTGAGTCTGGGCCTTGTGTCCAGCTCTATGCTGACAGCTCAGAGCCTGGAGCCTGCTTCAGATTCTGTGTCTCCATGTCTCTCTCTCTCTCAAAATAAACATTTTTTTTTAAATTAAAAAAAAAAATAAATGTAACCAAAAAAATTATAATTAATTAATACCTGTATTCTAGTTTACTCTGATTTAATGAAAGAGATAAGTCAAACTATGGCATTTTTTAAAATCACAAGTTCCAGGCAGCTCACAACTGATCATGAAACAGGAGTGTATCATAACGCCATGGCTAAAAAACTATACCAACATGTGCATGCAAGCTCCTTATATTTTAAGAGCCTGATTTTATGTTACATAACCCATATATTTCTGACTGTGATGCCCCTATGTTAGAGAAGAGAGTAAAAGCTCTCATTGTCTAAACTGAAATGCTGCTTGAAATTAAAAAAAAAAAAAAAAAAAATCAAAGACTTGATTAAAGCCGCTGTAGTAACCCAAGTTATTTTTCTCCAATTCTGGAAGTATGAATCAGTTCGAGCAAGTAACAAGTTGGAAATGGTCCCTGATGCTGTCTTTCTAAGTACCTCCGACTAAACATCTTTTTTTCTAAATATGTATTTTATTTAGAAACATCAAAGTTTAATTCCTTCATTAGCTGTACTTTAAAAAAATTTTTTGGCTTGTTAGTCACCTTCCCAGTCAGTATATTCTTGGAGTAGAATGTAGAAAACTTATACAAAAAGAATAAATACCTATTAATGAAGCCTCTCTGCGTGAATGGATGTTGTACCAATGAATTCATACTGTTGCTTGCGGAAGGTATCACAACAGCTTACCTGCTATTTTCTTTAGGGCTACTACTTCCTTGCTCATCGTCATCGCTGAAATTCAGCTGTTCTGTATAATCTACTTCCATCTGAGCACCTATTAAATTAAAGAAAAGTTAGACTGACTGTTTAAAAACATCTAAAAACTAAAAATGCTTAATTAATTTTGTCTCTTACCTGCCCAACCTTCATCAGCTTCAGCATCGAGGTTATCAAATTTATCAAGCTCCTTTAGTTCTGATGCGCTAAGGATGGAGGGGCGTTCAGGCTCAGAGGCCCATGAAGGAGGCGGGCCCCTTCCTCGAAGGCCTCTAATGAACAAAAGGTGATGAGGGGAAAGGATACAAAGTTTTAATGCTTCTAAATTAGGTAAATATGAAAAGACTGGAATTTCATTTTAATTCAACATTAATGTTTTCCACACCATGATATACACAAAATATTTTGCACTGGGCATGTGTATGAGAAATTTCTAATGTATATATGTAAATTTAGGACAATATTTGATACAGTTTTTTTGTAAGTATTTAATATTAGACAGTGGGCTTTTTATCACCAAAAATATTTAAAATACAATAAATATGTTAAAGAATAATATGGCTAAGACACACTAATATCAAAATGAAGAATTTTAAGAAAAATCATCATTAAGAAAAATGCTCAAGTCTTACGCTTGGCAAAAAAAGGGGGGGTGGAGAATATGGGAGGTCATTAATATCATGGAAAAAAAAAGGGATAAATGTAAGTGTCACATCTTTGTGATGATTTCCAGTTTTCAGAATCTTATGTCAATTAACGTTTTAGAAGAATAAAGCATTTGTGTTCTGTCTTATAAAGGTCAATTATTTGCTCCTGGAAATTGTACTGTGAGATCAAAATAATGAATCAATCATCACAACTCACTCAAACTACAGAAAATCTTAATGAGCGTATGTGCCTTGGCAACTTTAATCATTTAATAGCCTTACTTGTTCGTTTCAGATAAAGAAGGCGGAAACCTCAGAGGACCATGAAGAGGAGGATAAGCCATCCTCGGATACTGCTGAAACATCTGTATGAAGGAAACAAAATTGATAAATTTTTTAACCAAGTTATATATATATGTGTGTACATAAAGATATGTATATATACATAAAGATCACTCTACCTAAACCAGAGATTATAATTTATAGAAAGAAAGGTTAAAATAAACTATACTGTGAAAAATCAGTTTTATCGGCTAGTATATAAATCATCATTCACCCTTAACAATAAGCCATCTGTAAGACTACTGCTTGCACCAAGGCTTTACAAATAAAGGTAATAACTAGGGACATATCCTACAAAGAGCTTCTGTTATCCCATTAACAAAATTACATAAATAATTATATACTGACACAAAAAACCTAAAAAGACAACATGCATGCACTCCAGAGAATTGCAAAGCCTTAACCAAGTTGAAATATTTGAAAGGAAACAATGTGAGACTTCACTGCAATGGAGGAGTAGACTTATTGAAGGCAGATTTCTTGGTAAAGGGAAACTCCGTTCAGATAAAAATATCATCCACAACCCAAGAGAGTGAGGGAGGAGGTGGGTAGGGAGCTACTTGGGAGATTTTCTATGGGTAGGACATAGGTGAATTTTGATTCAAGTTATTATATAGATAGTCATCACAAACTGAGGCCCAAAGATGATGCTCTCTATGGGAACTTGGATTTGAAAGCTAAATTTAGGAAAAGTTATAAGATAGATTATGAAGATACATCATGAGGGATTTATCTTATGATATGAAAAGGAAGATAAGATGTCAAGGGGTGCTTATAACCAGGTCAAAATATTTATAAGAAAGAAAAGAGGAAGAAAGAGAGATAAAGAGAGAGGCAGGCAAACAGACTGTATTACCTTAAAATATATAATCTATATTCTGAGACATATTAGCTTTTCTTAAAAAAAAAAAAAAAGTTAGGTGCAGAAATTACTTTGTACTTGAAGAAAGGCTATGTTTATATGATCATGTTGTCCAAAGAAGAAATTTCTAAGTAGGGTTAGAGCAAAGTTAATTAAGTTAAGCACAGCAGCTGAAGCTCAAATGGAAAGCTTTTTGTCTGGGGAATACTCTGGAGAATTTTCAGTTACATCATCCTGTACTGAAGTTAGTGAAAACACTGCTGGAGGCAAATGTTCATAGGTAAAGTTTTATTAGATCTCTCTTCTGCTAATTAGTCAGGCATAGAGATTAATTTCATGTGGTATTAAATGTTTAAAATTTAGGAATTTGCCACAAAATTAATTGTATAAACAATCTTTAAATTCTCAATATATAGTAATTATTTTTAATGTTTATTTTTGAGAGAGAGAGAGAGAGGGATGGAGCGAGCATGCGCACGCACAAGCAAGGAGGGGCAGAGAGAGAGAGAGAGAGAGAGAGAGAGAGAGAGACAGCACAAGCAGGGGAGAGCCAAGAGAGAGGGAGACACAGAATCTGAAGCAGGCTCCAGGCTCCAAGCTGTAAGCACAGAGCCTGATGTGGGGCTTGAACTCACGAACTGCGAGATGATGACCTGATTTGAAGTTGTGACACTTAAACAACTGAGCCACCCAGGCACCCCTATAGTTATGGTTTTAAAAGCTTTTTGTTTTTGTTAATTAGTGGAAGACATTATTCAAACAAAATGGTTGATGAAACTGGGCACAAAGGCCACATGCTCTCCCCTTTTACTTTCCCTTCTCCCATTCTACCCCCACGCCGGAAAATTCAGGGGTCTCTGGAAGCAGAATTTACAAACTACAGGAGACAAGTAGCCTGGTGTAAATAATTTTTCAAGGCCAGGTTAGCATATGAGACTCATTTTTATCATGCATGCAAATTAAAAACTAATTTAACAAGCAATTGTATTTAGACATTCCTAGAATGGTTATATAATACAAAGAATCAGAAAATATGAACAAATATGGATATTTAGCACACGAATACTTAGGAATTAAGTCATAATAAAAATAAATATAGGGCGCCTAGGTGGCTCAGTTGGTTAAGTGTCCGACTTCAGCTCAGGTCATAATCTCATAGTTTGTGAGTTCAAGCCCTGCATCGGGCTCTATGCTGACAGCTCAGAGCCTGGAGCCTGTTTCAGATTTTGTGTCTCCCTCTCTCTCCGCCCCTCCCCTGCTTGCTGCTTGCGCTGTCACTCTCAAAAATAAACAAACATTTTATATATATATAAATATATATAATATAAATATAATATTATATTTAATAATAATAATATAATATAATATAATATTATATATATAATAATATAATATAATATTATATTATATAATATATAATATATATAATAAATATATATAATATAAATATATATATATATATATATATAATAAATGTAAGAACCAGACTATTATTCTTTTTGAGACTAATGGTCCCCTGAAAAATGTTAGTTTATTTACTTGGGCACATGTAAACTGCCATAACATTTCATAGGAAGCTGAGAACAAACAGATGTGTAAAGGCACCAAATCTAAATTTTAATTTATAGGAATATATGGATCAGAAGTATATATTAAATAAAACTACAAAAATAGAATCGGCAGAATCCAGACTATAAAAACTCCACAGGTAACAAATAAATAGTAACAAATAAGCTCCAAAAAAAATCTTAAGAGAGGGAGGATAAGAAGTAACCAAAGATAAGAAGATTCCTAAGAAAAATATGAACCAATTTCAAAGAACAGATGTTATCTAGATCGTAGTTATAAGACAATCAGGGAAATTAGAACACTGACTCGATGTTTTTAGAAACTTTGTTTTTAGGTGTGATAGTGCCATTGTGGATTTTCCTCCTGGTCTTTCTGTTTTAAAATCCAACATAAAATACACATAGATGAAATGAAGTATCTGGAATTTGCTTCAGTAATCTGAGGTGGTGGGAAATAGGTGAAACAGACCACAAGTTGATAAATACTTAAGATGGACAGGAGGTATGGAATAAGGGGGAGAGTCACTGTACTATTATTTCTGTTTTTGCATATGTTCAAAATATTCTGTAATAAAAAGTTAGAAAATATAAAGTATGTTTACCAATAAAAACTTTAGAACAAAGCACATATTAACTTTTTTGTGCCATGGACAAACCCTGTAGGCAGTCTGATAAATCCTATGAACTTCTTCTCATAGAAATGTTTGAAAGCATTATCTAAAACACAGAGTACTATGAAAGAAAACAATTATATTAAAATGTTGTTACTACAATGTTTAAAAAACCAATCTGAGATATGGTAATGTATGTGATTCATTACATAACCAGTGAGTCTACCCATGTGGTCTAATAACTTATTTTTTTTTTAAGTTTATTTATTTATTTTGAGTGGAGAGGGAAAGGGGCAGAGAGAGGGAGAGAAAGAGAATCCCAAACAGGCTCCACAGCATCAAGGCACAGCTGGATGCGGGGCTCGATCTCCCTAACCATGAGATCATGACCTGAGCTGAAGCCAGAGGCTTAACCGACTGAGCCATCCAGGTGCCCCTACTAACTACCTTTAAGTGTGGCTGAGTATAATTATTTTGCTATATCCAAAACAATATGATGTGATATGAAAATACCTATGATCCCTATTAACGAGAAAAACTAGGGTACTCCTGATACCTCTGTGATTTATTTCCTGCATTCATAAATCAAGGAAAACGCTAAATTTTAGTTAGATGTTAATGCAAATAAAAACCAAAACTTTTCCCCATTTTAATTCTCTCCTTGGAACCCAGATCAAAAGCCTCTAATTTAATGGTCTGCTTCTTCGACGATACTTACGTAAGGAGGCATCATAGCCCTGTACTGGGAAGCCAGAGCAGGCTGCTGCCCGTTCAGTTTAGCCTGTGGAGGGCCACAAGCTATCCTCTTTTCCACCACTTTGAGGATGTCACTTTGTTCTGATGTTCCAGCTGTGCTTTCATCCTGCCCAGAGGGCTTTTCATCTTGGTCAGATGTTAAAGGTGAGCCAGCAGACTTCCCACCATCTCTCCAACAAGCAACATCTGGTATGGAGAGAGATAAGAAATTCAATTAGAACAAAGAAACAAACACCACTTTGGAATTCAGCACCGAAATTAAAAGGAAAAAAAAAAGGAATAAGAAAAAAACCTGAAAATGGAACACAGTGAAATCAAAATAGGCACACTTCTAAATTTAATAAAGTAACAAGACACACTAAAAGAGCAGTGAAAATCTAATCTAGGCCCTAATGCTTTCAAGGTGTTTAGTATTCAAAAACAGTGGCTTCCAAAGCAGAGCAGATGTACCTCAGAAGGTGCCATCAAAAGCAAATACTGGGGATGGGGAAGAAAATATTAGAACTTCTCTATCAAGCTTTACAGATATGTGAGATAGAGATTAAAATCACTGTTGGATCTGAGGTGCCCTGAGGGAAGGGGAGTTCTATAGTTACAGTAATGCTCAAATTTGTTTTTAGTCTACTATGGCTAGTTACATGTGCCCAAGGAACTCAGTGACTACAGTGTTTGGTAGGTAGCCTCCAAGATGTCCAAAATGCATTTCTATCTCCTGGTATTCACACCCTGTGTAGTCCTCCCTGACAGTGTACCAGAACTGGTCTGTGTCACCTACAGAATAAAGCAAAAGTGATGACGTGTCTCTTATGAGATTAAGTTATTAAAAACTGGGCTTCCATCCTGAGTGGGAATAGTCACATCTGTCTTTATCCGGGGAAGCAACACTCTAAGCAGCCCACATACAAAAGAGGCATCGTGAGCGAGCTTGGGACAGTAGCCACGTCAAGTCAGCATCAGATGATAGCTTCACTGCAACTTTCTTGACAGAGGTCCTGAGCTAGAACTCCTGGCTAAGCAGCTCCCAGATTCCTGACCCTCAGATACTGTGTGAAGTTAAGTCCAGTTCAGTTTCTTGTTTCAAGGTGCCAGATTTATTATTCAGCAACAGATAACTGGTGAAAATCAACGGAACAAGAAAACACTAAAGCTAACACATCTATTTCTAATAGAAATGCATCAATTACATAACAGCAATTAAAAATAAGATGATTTCGGGATAGAAGGAACATACTTAAAGATCATAAAAGCCATTTGTGAAAAGCCCACAGCTAACATCATCCTCAACGGGGAAAAACTGAGAGCTTTTTCCCTGAGATCAGGAACACGACAGGGATGCCCACTCTCACCGCTGTTGTTTAACATAGTGCTGGAAGTTCTAGCATCAGCAATCAGACAATAAAAGGAAATCAAAGGCATCAAAATTGGCAAAGATGAAGTCAAGCTTTCGCTTTTTGCAGATGACATATTATACATGGAAAATCCGATAGACTCCACCAAAAGTCTGCTAGAACTGATACATGAATTCAGCAAAGTTGCAGGATACAAAATCAATGTACAGAAATCAGTTGCATTCTTATACACTAACAATGAAGCAACAGAAAGACAAATAAAGAAACTGATCCCATTCATAATTGCACCAAGAAGCATAAAATACCTAGGAATAAATCTAACCAAAGATGTACAAGATCTGTATGCTGAAAACTATAGAAAGCTCATGAAGGTAATTGAAGAAGATATAAAGAAATGGAAAGACATTCCCTGCTCATGGAGTGGAAGAATAAATATTGTCAAAATGTCAATACTACCCAAAGCTATCTACACATTCAATGCAATCCCAATCAAAATTGCACCAGCATTCTTCTCAAAACTAGAACAAGCAATCCTAAAATTCATATGGAACCACAAAAGGCCCCGAATAGCCAAAGGAATTTTGAAGAAGAAGACCAAAGCAGGAGGCATCACAATCCCAGACTTTAGCCTCTACTACAAAGCTGTAATCATCAAGACAGCATGGTATTGGCACAAAAACAGACACACAGACCAATGGAATAGAATAGAAACCACAGAACTAGACCCACAAATGTATGGCCAACTCATCTTTGACAAAGCAGGAAAGAACATCCAATGGAAAAAAGACAGTCTCTTTAACAAATGGTGCTGGGAGAACTGGACAGCAACATGCAGAAGGTTGAAACTAGACCACTTTCTCACACCATTCACAAAAATAAACTCAAAATGGATAAAGGACCTGAATGTGAGACAGGAAACCATCAAAACCTTAGAGGAGAAAGCAGGAAAAGACCTCTCTGACCTCAGCCGTAGCAATCTCTTACTCGACACATCCCCAAAGGCAAGGGAATTAAAAGCAAAAGTGAATTACTGGGACCTTATGAAGATAAAAAGCTTCTGCACAGCAAAGGAAACAACCAACAAAACTAAAAGGCAACCAACGCAATGGGAAAAGATATTTGCAAATGACGTATCGGACAAAGGGCTAGTATCCAAAATCTATAAAGAGCTCACCAAGCTCCACACCCAAAAAACAAATAATCCAGTGAAGAAATGGGCAGAAAACATGAATAGACACTTCTCTAAAGAAGACATCCAGATGGCCAACAGGCACATGAAAAGATGTTCAATGTCGCTCCTTATAAGGGAAATACAAATCAAAACCACACACAGGTATCACCTCACGCCAGTCAGAGTGGCCAAAATGAACAAATCAGGAGACTATAGATGCTGGAGAGGATGTGGAGAAACGGGAACCCTCTTGCACTGTTGGTGGGAATGCAAATTGGTGCAGCCGCTCTGGAAAGCAGTGTGGAGGTTCCTCAGAAAATTAAAAATAGACCTACCCTATGACCCAGCAATAGCACTGCTAGGAATTTACCCAAGGGATACAGGAGTGCTGATGCATAAGGGCACTTGGACCCCAATGTTTATAGCAGCACTCTCAACAATAGCCAAATTATGGAAAGAGCCTAAATGTCCATCAACTGATGAATGGATAAAGAAATTGTGGTTTATATACACAATGGAATACTACGTGGCAATGAGAAAGAATGAAATATGGCCTTTTGTAGCAACGTGGATGGAACTGGAGAGTGTGATGCTAAGTGAAATAAGCCATACAGAGAAAGACAGATACCATATGGTTTCACTCTTATGTGGATCCTAAGAAACTTAACAGAAACCCATGGGGGAAGGGAAGGAAAAAAGAAAAAAAAAAAAAAAAAAAAAAAAGGTTAGAGTGGGAGAGAGCCAAAACATAAGAGACTGTTAAAAACTGAGAACAAACTGAGGGTTGATGGGGGGTGGGAAGGAGGGGAGGGTGGGTGATGGGTATTGAGGAGGGCACCTTTTGGGATGAGCACTGGGTGTTGTATGGAAACCAATTTGACAATAAATTTCATATATTAAAAAAAAAAAAAAAAGATGATTTACCCAACCAGACAAGAAATGAGCCATAAGAAATATGAAATATATCAGGTTATCAGAAATATAGATTTGTAACCATCAGTGAAAAGAAAAACCTCCCCATGTATACAGAATTCTTTGATATATTTGGTAATGACAATCGGAAATTAATACAATTCATTTAAAAATCTCAAGGATTTTATATTTCTATTTTTAGTTTTTGCTTTATAATGTACACAACTATTTCTCACTATCCAAATTTATTTGGTTCTCTGCTTTGAGTTCAGAAAACAAGGGATCCTTGAATGTTAATAGAGTAGTAAATAAATGGATATAATTTATAAATAAATATTTGCATATTAGGGAGGTTGGTCCAAAATTTTTACTACTGTAAAAATGACCATTATTAATGTGCAAAGAACTCATCCAGGCATCTTGTTAAAATGCAGATTTTTGATTTAGTGGGTTGGGTGTGAGGCCCAAGATGTACATCTCCAAACTTAAGTTCTCTCCCCACCCCCACCCCCAAACTTGAGGTCTTGAGTTCTACGAATGCTGTGTATGTGAAAACCACACCGGAATGATAGCAGTTACTGTCTGTCTTTCAAAATAGGCAAGTCACATAGAACAATAATATTGGGCAGAAAATTAGATCATTAAATAAAACACAAATATAATCTCATTCACCATTTTTATTAAATAGAAAGTATTCTTACTTGGTGGACGTAAACTGGGTCCAGGTCCATAGTTGTCATCATTCGTTTCTTTTTCTTTTTTTTCCTGATCTCCAGCTGCCTGTAGGCTGGGAAATTCTTGCTGAAAATGACTATTCACCTGGATTCCTACAGATTTTTTTAAAACATTAAGTGTAACACTTATACTCAAGATAATGGAAACACCCTCCCAGGGTAGAGTTCTCTGCTTTTCTCTGATAAATTATTCCACTTTTCAATGATGACTGTTTATATCCATAAAACGTTAAAGTTTATTTAGAATTAGAATCCCTTGGAAAGTTAATGAACAGCCATGAGGAGATAAAACTTTAAGAAAAGATTCTGCCAGACACTGTTCAGAACTCATTAAAGACGACGAGGCGAGTAAGCAGTGTCACTCCTGTTTCTCTTTCATTATGACTCCTCACATTTTCAAAAAGTCAAATTCCTTTACTAGTAACTCTAAGAATCAGTTCAAATAATATTACTGAAATAGAATATATAAACAAACACTGCAACTATTCACTGTGAGGCTAAAATGCCTTCACTGAATTTACAACTGAGATACTGGTTGCAACCTTCCTAGTCACCCATTCACCCATCCATCCATCTATCTACCTGCCTGCTTGCCTATTTATACACTTCTATAAATTAAAAGATCTGATTGTATTAGTTTAAGGGCCTGGATAGGTTCCCATACAATGCTTTATAGATGTTTCCTGGTTTGCAAGTGGAAAATTTAAATTTTTCTGGGGAGTCCATCATTCCTAAGTGGGGGGAGTATTACTGTTACTGTGCTTTATGGAAACTGTCTAGCTCTTCTCTACCATGGAATCGGGAGCAGCATGTTTGAAATAGAAGAGGTAATGGGGCACACGTGGTGATGAATATGGTTTATAGCAACCTACACAGTGTCTGGGTCCTTTTATGCCTTAAAGACCTAAAGGTACTAGGGTAAAGATAAAACAATGTGGGACAGAGGGGATTTTAAAGACTCCCTTTTAAATTCCTATCATTGGCTCATACATGGGTTTTGGCACTGAAACTTAACTACCCCAAGAGCTGAAAAAAAGACCCTTTTTAGGGTCAGAGTATATCCTTCAACAATGTTCTCCACCCCTGCCAAAACATAATAATCCACCCCTTATCTCCTGCATGGCTGTTCAGTAACCATCAAACCTAGCCAGTTTCCTCAGCTAATGTCCACTTACCATCTCCTTGCCCACCTTGCTTGTTACTGGCCCAAGATTTGGGAGCAGGTGCTACTTCTGGGGGAGCTGCAACCCCAGGTTTTGGCTGTGCTGGTGGAACTTCTGGTGTTCTTAAAAAAAACATGAATCCATTATTTCAGATATTGTATGTTCAAATAAAATAAATATTGTATTTATAGTAAATCTGTGTATAGATGGTTTTGGCTACATATTTACTCATAGGTGCATTTCCCACAAATGCTTTTCCTCTGCAGCATTCTTTTAAATAAAGTATAGCTATTTTCATCCCCTTTCATGTCTATCTTTTAATAACCCAAGAAGACAGCTTGTTTTTAATTTTGCAAAAAAAAAAAAAAAAAAAAAAAAAAGGGAACATTCATTATTGAGCATAGCTACCAAAAGTCTGTTTTGAAAAAGTCTACATTTATATATAATTAGAAATAACATTATAGCATACATACTGTCTGGACTGGTGGACTTGACCAGTGCTAAGTCTAAGCAAACTCTCCATCTGGCAGTCAACAGGTTCACCACTGTACTTATTAATGTTACCGGAAGCAGTAACAGCAGCCTGCCTGGTACATCCCCTTGAGTAAAAGGTATCTTTAAACAATCTACAGTTTTATTCAATAATTATAATGAGTTAATGCTTGAAAATAAAAAAGATAGTAGTTAAGAAACTTAACAGATGCAATATATTTCTGGTATACTGAGACCCGTAACTAACTTGCTACTACAAAATAATTCTACAACTAAGAAACAGAGAACAATGTCTTTGACAAGCTTTATCCAAGTAAAGTCAAATTTACTATATAAAGTTCCCCAAATAGGAATACAAAAATTTGATAACAGACACAGACAAAAAGCACCAAGTACCCAATTGCTTGTATTATTTTTCCAAATTACCACTACTTCACTTGGTCATTCAATAAACTTAAGAGCCCTGCATAATCCCTGAAACACAGAATGCTAAACATGCATTGAATAAGGTCATTATTAATTCTATCATAGCCTTCTTGCTAATTCTTTATTCGTTCAAATAACATTACTTGAGCACTTAAAAATGTGCATCAGGTATAGTTTCAGTGAACCAGTCAGACAGGAATTCTTAGTATCATGGAAATTATTTAACAGAATCAACTCCTAATTATATTCGGAGAATGCCAGATATGGTGGGGGTTTGAGGGCGCCTGACATGGTTGGTACATAAGAAGAGTTGTGATTAGCAATTCTGTCATCTGTTGTTCTACACTGACACATAGAAACACTGCCCCTAAATATTCTCACAAAAACAAATTCATCATGGGAGCCTGGGTGGTTGAGTCGGTTAAGCATCCAACTCTTGATCTTGGCTCAGGTCATGATCTCACAGTGACAGAGCCCTGCATCGGGCTCTGGGCTGACAGCTCGGAGCCCGCTGGGAATTCTCTCTCTCCCCTTTCTCTGCCCCTTCCTCACCTGTGCACACATGCTCTCTCTCTCAAAATAAATAAACTTTAAAAAATGAATAAAACTTTCTTTAAAAAACAAATTCACCAAAAGTTGGCTATGTAAAAGATTTTAGATGGCATGAGGTATCTAATACATGTAGCATAACGTCTAGCACGCAGAACGAACGCAAATAGAAGCTCTCTCCAGGGCACCTGGCTGGCTGGAGTCGGTGGAGTATTCGACTCTTGATCTCAGGGCTGTGGGTCTGAGACCCATGCTGGGTGTGGAGATCACTTAGAAATAAAATCTTAGAAGACAAGACAAGACAAGACAAGACAAGAGAAGTTCTCTAAAGAAAGGGGAATAGTTTCATTCTTTAGTTGAGTTTGACTCACTTTTCTTCTTCATGCTGTTCTTGTTTTGATGCCCATCCTGTGCCGTCTTTAGGTACAATGTTCACATTAGGGTCATTGCCTTTGTTTTCTGCTTTGAGACTTGGGAGGTTAGCAGGTGGAGGCATACGCCGTGAAATACCAACTTTTCCGAGACTCTGTAATCCATGTCGAGCTGCAACTAAAGATCAATAACATCAACTTTCTTAGAACATCTATTTTATTGCTCAATTTATTCTTAAAACTATATAGAAAGACAAGAGGAATTAATGAAATCTTGAACTATTACTTCCTAAAATTTTAAAATATGAACTTCATTCATTCATTCATTCATTCATTCATTCATTCATTCTCAAGTTAGTTAACATACCATGCACTCTTGGCTTCAGGAGTAGAATCCAGTGATTCGTCACTTACATATGACACCCAGTGCTCATCCCAAAAGTGCCTTCCTTAATGCCCATCACCCATTTTCCCCACTCTCATCAATCTCTGAGTTTGTTCTCTGTACTATACATCTCCAAACTGTATAGTTTGGAGGTGCCTGGGTGGCTCAGTTGGTTAAACATAGTATCTGCCTTCAGCTCAGGTCATGATCTCGCAGGTTTTGAGTTCTAGCCCTGTATCGGACTATCTGCTCTCAGCCCAGAGCCTGCTTTGAATCCTCTGCACCCGCCCCCCCCCCCCCACCTTCCTCCTGCTCCTCTCGCACTGGTGCTCTCTCTCTCTCAAAATAAATAAACTTTAAAAACAAAACAAAACCTTTAAAAATGAGTCTCCTATGGTTTGCCTCTCTCTGTTTACATCTTATTTTTCCTTCCCTTCCTCTATGATCATCTGTTAAGTTCCTCAAATTCCACATATGAGTGAAATCATGTGATATCTGTCTTTCTCTAAGAATTTTAAAACTAAGCCACATGCCAGCAACATAACCCACGGTAGAAATATTAAACTATCGAGCTACTGAAAAGATGATTTAAACAGTTTAACAACGAACCCTATTTACTATGAAAAGGAAAAACATGGGTGAAAACATGTCTTGTAATCTTTTCAGGGAATCTATTCTAAACCCCAAATTTAGTACATATTTAGAATATGCTAACTTCTCATTCATAATGAATACTGCTAACGTACCATACATACGTAATGTCCAGTTTTCACCTTTCACTGTAAACACTGGGTTCAAGTTATCAAAAAACAAACAAAACACCCCAGGACTGTCTTTATTCTGTAACTAAAAGTGGTGGTAAATACCCACTAATTCTATGCCTACCAATCTCATTGAACGAGATTCCCCTTTGGAACCACACAGTTCTACTTATTGTCTGCTGACAACAAATAAGAAAATAAAAAACATATTTTAAAACACTTATAAATTTTCAGCTGTTAAGATTATTTAATTTTTCCCCTGAAAAATGAACACATACACAAAGTCTAATGTACAGAGGGCTGCATAAACATGGGTTTGTCCTAGCTCCTAACAGGAATAGCTCCAGAATACCAATCATGGTAATAAAACAAAACCATGAAAATCATAAAAATATGCCACTTGTTTTTACTCACCTGTGGTTTTCTGAGTTTCTAAAGATTTACCCTTGTAAGTATTAAATAAACTGAGTGTTGCATACTTTTTCCCATCCTTTGCTTTTGTACTCTGGCCTGACTTCTCCGACATTTCGGTGGAAACTCATCGAGTCCAAAACCTCCTGCCACACCCCTTCAAACCTTTAAGACACACATAAAAATGAAAAGTGAGGAACATTTTAGAATTTATTAGCTAGCTTACTTTAAGAAACTCTCAGTAAATTCAAATGTTCCCAGAAATTCTGAAAAATAAAAACACTGAGAAATGAAATCAATCTTCAATAACTCATATCAACAATAATTTCAGGACACCTGGTTGGCTCAATTGGTTAGGCACCCAGCTCAGTTGGCTCAGTTGGTTGGCTCAGTTGGTTGGGCACCCAGCTTGGTTTTGGCTCAGGTCATGATCTCATGATTCATGAGATCAAGCCCTGCACTGGGCTCTGCACTGATAGTAAGTAGCCTGCTTGGGATTCTCTCTCTTTCACTCTCTCTCCCCCTCCTGCGTGCTCATGCTCTCTCAAAATAAACAAACTTAAAAATAATAGTTTCATACACTCCTTCAATACTGTCAAATTCCAAGAACACACAACCGTATCAATCAAAGTAAACTGTCCTGCCTTCAGTTAACACATTAGTGGTTTATAACCACTTAACTGTATCAGAATAAGAGTTTTAATCCAGAGGCTCCCGGCTAGCTCAGTTGACAGCACATGCTACTCGATCTCAGGATCATGAGTTCGAGCCCCATATTGGGTCTGGAGCCTACTTTAAAAAAAAAAAAAAAGAAGAAGAAAAAAAATTTTAATCCATACTGAAATGAATAGTTCAACTACAGTACATCTATGGAGACTGTCTTTCTATTTAACAAACAAAAACTATTCAATTTAATAGGCTTGAGACGACAGGCATCACTTCATACATATGGAATGTAAATATGATACAAGGATTACCATCATTCCTCTAAATTGCATGCCTCTGTTTTCAAGCAGTATGTGTCTTAAAAAACTACAGTAATTTAACAATTTAGAATAAAAGAAACATTCTATTTTCTCTGCAAACATTTCCTCATAAACCTAAGGTACATAAAAACAGTATTCTATTTCATGGCTATGGTTTTAATGTTCAAGAAGTGGTGTGAACTTGTCAAAACAAGTCTCTCTATATAAAAGAAGTTATGAGAAGAAAATAGTATTTTTATGAACACTCATATACAAACAAAAGAATTTCATCTTTGGGGCTAATATATCCTAATCTTGTGTGTGCCTTAACTAAAAACCAGTCTATTAATAAACACGAAAAATACACAAATTAGCTTATACTATTTTCCTTCCATTTCATGGAGTTCACACATATCAACCTTATGGTTTTGTTTTATATTTAAATATGTCTTTAAGTGGTTAGGGTGGAAGTAGGGCATAAGATGGCCAATTCTACCCCCAAACCCTACACCCATCAATAGCTAAAAGCACTGAGAACTGAAGCACAGAGAATAGATACATACATCATGCAAAAAGTATTCCAAATCAAGGAATGCCTATGCAGACTCTAACATCATAAAGATCATTTTGCCTACTGGTTTTACATTTGTCAACTGTAGAATCAGCACCACATGCAGAGGTGTGGTGTTACAGGTATATCAACTACCACATTCAATATATGTATAGTTCTATAGAATTTACCAAAAATTTTCACATTTCAGGCTAACAACTAACTACACTATAGTTAGTATCCTGATTTTACAGATGAAGAAACTGATGTTCACAGGTAAATGGGATTGGATTTGAAATCAAGGCTTCTGGGTCAGTCCATTATATCATGCCACCTCCTCCCCATGCAACTGTAGATAACCAGTTAGCTCTCCAGGTATACACTTAGCAAACAAGCTCTCCTTGATATAAATTGTGAAAAGGACTCACCGGCAACCAAAAGAACTACATGATATATAAATAGCTTGCTATCTGCTACCATATATGTAAGAATGCATACAATTCATTCCATTCCTAAGGTGCTAATGATGATGATGGTGTAAAGAGCTGTACTCCCAGACCCTATCGTGTTGACATATTTTCACCAATACCATGAACAAAGATGTAGGGAAAACATACATTCATCTACAATGACAAAAACAAAAAAGGGGGCAGTGCATATTTACTATATGATGAAATTAAGATTCAAAGAGATCTCTCTTCAGGTAAGAAAAAGTAACTGATATATCAAGAAAAAAAGTCAGTGGCGACTGGGTGGTTCAGTGGGTTGAGCGTCTTGACTCTTGATTTCAGCTCAATGTGTCCCTTCCTTTGCCCCTCCCCTGTGCTTGCTCTCTCTCTCAAAATAAATAAATAAATAAATAGATAGATAGATAGATAGTAATGATAAATTTAAAAAGGAAAAAAAAGAGAAACAGTCAACTTGTTCTTTCACTCTCATTTAATGGCAGTTTAACACCTTAAACCTCTCAACCACTCCCTGCCACACTCTGTTAGTGGAGACCCTCACATGCCTACATCATAGACAAAACAACGTTTTAAGAAACTCCTCAAACACAGGGGCAAACCTACAAGCCCACCTGCATCTACATCCATCTTTCTCAACAGCGTCCCTGTCTCCAACTACTGGCACAGGGGTTCTCAACCATCATGTACAACTTACCAGAAATGCAAATTCTCAGGCCCCAACCCAGACCTGCCAAATCCAACCCTGAGGATGGGGCCCAGCATTCAGTTTTACCCAGTCCTCAGGCGATGCTGAGACACACACAAGTTTAGGATTTGCTGATTTATTAAAAGCAGATATATCCTAAGCCATGGTTCTTAATCCTTGCTGCACACTGGAATCACCTGGGACTTAAAATATGTCAGTATCTGTGGTTTCAAGGTGGGGCCTGGGCATCAATCCTTTGTTTGAAAAAATTCCTCAGCTGATTCTAATATGCAAGCAGTCTTCAAAATCACTGCAGTAAAGGGGATATATCTTTCTTCCTATTCCTTAAAAAGAAAGAAGTGAAATAAAATATGCCCTTCAGTACATACTCTTTTCTCAAAAGAGGTTATTAAAACACACACTGGGTGTACTCTGCAGTGAGAAATACGGACAAAGAATCAACTTATTAGGCCACAAGAATACAGAGTAAACATGTGCTTTCATATGCTTATGACCTGCTCTTGTTTTTATGTTTTACAGTACCTATTACACCAGAAAAAATATATACATCAAATACACAAGATGGTATATAAATGAATTGAATGATAATTCCATCAAAAGGACAAACTATCACTTAATGTACCTAACTGGTATAAAAGAATATGCAGCTTAACAGGGGTTTTTTGAAGTTTTTATTTATTTATTTTGTGAGAGAAAAAGAGGGGATGGGGGGGGGGATGGGAGCAGAGAGAGAATCCTAAGCAGTCTCCATACTGTCAGCACAGGGCCCAACAAAGGGCTGGATCCCACGAATCATGAGATCACGATCTGAGCCAAAATTAAGAGTTGGACACTCAACCAAGCCACCCAAGCACTCCACAATATGCATTTTTAAAACCAAAGAATTGGACGGGGTGCCTAGTAAGCTGTCGATTAAGCATCTCACACACAGCTTGTGAATTTGAGCCCCATGTCAGGCTCTGTGCTGACAGCTCAGAGCCTGGAGCCTGCTTCACATTTTGTGTCTCCCTCTCTCTGCCCCTTCCCCCACTCATACTCTGTCTCTCAAAAATGAATAAACGTTAAAATTTTTTTTTAAAAAAACCAAAGAATTGGAGCCATAAGCAATAAAACTATAAATCAGAAAGGTCGATTCCACTACAGTGGTTTGCCAGTTGGTATGAGAACTTTTAGTTTAAGGCCAAAGTTTAATTTAGCCTACTTGCTTTTTGGGGTGTTCCTCCTGAAAGACTTGAGAAGATATACCCTGAAAAAGCCCCAAGTAGACTGAATCTTAGCTAACATATATCTGAAAGAAAAGCCAGTGACTTGTTCAAAATTTAAGATTACTTTTAGGACAAAGTATCAAAAGAATCCAACCAATCTAGCCTAAGCATGATCAAGATTTACCTTCACTTTGTATAATGTACTTAAAAAATATTTTTTAAGTGGAATTCCTGTTTGGGTGCCTAAAATAAATCAAAGAACCATAGCTACACAAGAATTTTCTAAGAAAGTAATAATCGGGCCTGACAGGTGTACACTTTCAGCTAAAATGAGGTAACAGGGATCAGATTTACATTCCCCTACTGAAACAATTCAACTCAAAAACTGGACAAAACACATTTTTATATATACCATCCAGTATATATAGACGTGTATCTGTATATACACATATGCATATGTATAATTTTTATATGTAAGTAACACCAGAGCCTAAGATACTGCACATCAGGCAAGAAAGTACAGTGATCCCCAAAAGACAGAAAAAAGTGAATTGAGACCTACGGTTTCCTGAATTTAGTGCCTAGAGAGTTCCCAGGTCATGGCACTCAAGTGGAAGCTGGCAGACTGCCTGAGCGGAAAACTATGAAGCTGAGCTCAGGGTGCTAGGACAGAATATTTGAAAGAGAGTTATACAGAGAAAATGCTACAGACCTGAAGAGGATCCCCCTTGAATATTCAGCACAGTACCAGTGTGCAGATGTGTGTTAGGAAGCTACCAAAGCCAGGAAAGAACCTTCTTCTTTTTTTTTTTTTTTAATATTTATTTATTTTTGAAAGAGAGAGAACACATGGGGAAGGGGCAGAGAGAGAGAGAGGGAGACAAGAGGGTCCAAGCTGGCTCTGCACTGACAGCAGAGAGCCCAAACTCAGGAACCACAAGATCATGACCTGAGCCTGTCAGAAGCTTAACCCATTGAGCCACCCAGCTGCCTCAGGAAAGAACCATTTTAATCAGAGGAACAGTACATGCTATTCACAAAGGGCGGGGAATAGTGTCTGTTCTCACCAGCCAGACTTAAAAAACAACAACAACAAAACTCTTAAATCACTGGGTATTGGATAGAGTATTAACAAACACCTCATCTCAGCAGTGGTTAAAAAAAAAAAGTACCCAAAGTAAAAGTAAACACTGATCTGGAAATCTTAAAGCAACACTCAAAAGGATCAAACTGTTGTTCCCCAGTAACCAAGTCTGAAAGAAATTTAAAGAATGTATATAAAAAAGAAGGAAAATCCAACACCCAAAGAGAGTAAAATCTACACTGTTGCATGCAAATAAAAATTACACAAACAGACACGAAAAGATGAACCACATTAAAGAATCAAATCAATTGAAACCAACCCAGGTGACCCAGTGGCCATAAACCATTGTTAAACCAGTTTTTTAAAAGTATAACTGCATTCTATATATTCAACAAGAAGGTTGACTACAAATAGAGACATGAAAGATATTTAAAAATCAAAATTTATAGAAATGAAAAACACACTGGATGGGACTAGCAGCATTTTAGGCATTTTGATAAAAAAAAAAAATAGTGAACTTGGAAGTCATCAGTAGATGAAAAGACAATGCGAAAAAAAGAACTTAAGAAAAAAAAGTATCAGTATGCCTTGAGACGACTTCAAGCAGCCTAATCTGTGTGTAATAGCAGTCACTTAAGTAGGGTGAGAGAAAAAATAATGACCAAATGTTACAAATTTGATGAAAACTACAAACCCAGGTCCAAAGGACTCAACAAATCCAAGCATAAAAAATATGAGGAAAATCACACCAAAAGCACATCATAATCAAATTGTTCAAAACTAAAAATAAAGAAGGGAGCCTGGCTGGCTCAGGCAATAAAATATACAACTCTTGATTTTAGGGTTGTGAGTTTGAGCCCCATGTCGGGTGTAGAGATTACTTAAAAATAAAAAAGTCTTTTAAAAAAATCTGTAACAATAAAGAGAATCTTTTTTTCCCAAATTTTATTTTTCAGAGAGACAGAGAGAGCACAGGTGGGGAAGGGGAAAGAGAGAGAGAGAGAGAGAAGAGACAGGAATCTGAAGCAGGCTCCAGGTTCTGAGCTGTCAGCACAAAGCCTGACATAGGGATCAAACCCACGATTATGACCTGACCAGAAATCAAGAGTCAGACACTTAACTGACTGAGTCACCCAGGCACCCCCTAAGGAGAAAATTTTAAAAGCAACAAAAGAGGGGCACCTGGGTGGCTCAGTCAGTTGAGTGTCGTCATGATCTCACAGGTTCGAGCCCTGCATCAGGCTCTGTCCTGACAGCTCAGAGCCTGGAGCCTGTTTCGGATTCCGGGTCTCCTTCTCTCTCTGCCCCTCCCCCCACTTGTCTCTGTCTCCCTGTCTCTCAAAAATAAATAAATGTAAAAAATAAAAAAAAAAATTTTTTTAAGCAACAAGAGAAACAAACATAAAAATAACAACAGCAGGGGCACCTGGGTCAGCTCAGGTTATGATCTCACAGTATGCGAGTTCGAGCGTCACACTGGGCTTTGTGCTGTCAGTGCAGAGTCCACCTCAGATCCTCTGTCTCCCTCTCTCTGCACCTCCCCTGTTGGCGATCTCCCTCTCTCAAAAATAGGTAAACATTAACAAAATTTTGTTAAGGATACTTAAAAAAACAACTCTTGTTGGAAATGATGCAAGTGAGAAATGTTGCAGCCTCATGCCTGAAAGTATTGAAAGAAAAAGACCCTGATGAACTTAGAATTCTCTACTGAATAAAAATATCTTTCAAAACTGAAGAACAAAAAAGGGGTTAGGGGCTTTCTCAGACACAAGAAACCTGAAAGAATTCATCACTAGCAGGACCTACACTACAAGAAATATTAAATATTAAAGTTCTTCAACTAGGAAAAAAAAATGGCAACATCAGAATCTAGATCTACAGAAAAGAATGAACCACACCAGAAAGAGAACTAAAGGAATAATATATGAGATTTTTTTATTATTTAAGTATCTTTATCCCAGGAATGCAAGGTTGGTTTAACAATCAAAAATCAATGCATTTCACCATAGATAAGCACACGATTATCTCAATATCAAAAGGCACATGACAAAGCCAATACCTATCCCTGATAACAATTCTAAGTAAACTAGGGCTCATCTTGATAAAGGGCATGTATGAAAACCAACAAAAAAATAAAGTCTATTAGTAAAATCCAAAAACCTATAGCAACATCATACTTAATGATAAAAAACTGAATGCTTACTCCTGTCCTCCCAAAGATCAGGAATAAGGCAAAGATATCAATTCTCTCCTTCTGTCCAACACTGTACTAGAAGTTCTAGCCAGTGCAATAAGAAGAAAAAGAAACAAAAGGAATTCAGAACGGGAGGGATGAAATAAAACTCTTGACTTTGCTGAACTGATCATATCTGCAGAAAATCTAACAGGTTCTAGAAAAAGCTATTAGAACTAAAAAAGAGTCTACCAAGGTTGCACACAAGACACAAGATCAATATATAAAAATCTGTTGTAGGGCCCCCTGGTTGTCTCACAGGTTCGGGTTCCTGTGATCAAGTCCTCTGTGTTGACAGTGCGTAGCCTGGTTGGGATTCTTTCTCTACCTCTCTCTCTGCCCCCCCTCCCTCCTCGCACTCTGTCTCTGTCTCTCTCAAAAAAAATCAACATTAAAAAAAAATCGATGATTTGTAGTTTTATCTTTTTACATGATACTATGCCCTGTGCATGGATCAGAAGACCCAATATCTATGAGATGCGATTCCTTGCCAGATTGATCTACAGATTCAAAGAAATCCCAAACAAAATCAAAGAAGGAATTTCAGGGGGAGAGAGTGGTAGAATTTGTCAAGCTGGTTCTAAAACTCATTAAGAAATAAACAGGACCTAGAATAATCAAAAGAGCTTTAAAAAGAAAGTTGGAAGACCAAGACATTGGTCACCTGATTTCAGTACTTATCAAACAGCCATGAACACAGTGTGGTATTGGCCTAAAAAAAGACTGATCAATGAAACAGTACAGAGTGCAGAAATATAAATATACACAGGCACCTGATTTTTTACAAACGTGAAGAAAATGCAGTGGATAAAGTACAATCTTCTCAACGAGTGGTGGTAGAGCAATTAGGTATACATATATACAAAAAAATGAATTCTAATCCATACCTCCTACCATATACAAACAACTCAAAATGGACCATAGCAAAGAGTACAAACTGAAGTTAGAAGACATGAGCATTCTGGAGATCTAATGCACAGCATTATGGTTACAGTCAAAATGATACATTATATACACCAAAGTTGGTAAGAGAGAAGAATTTAAATGTTCTCTCTACACAAAAAAATAACTATGTGATGAAAAGAACATCAACTAATGTTCCAGTAATAATCATCTGGCAGTACAGAAATGCATGAAATCAAGTCAACACACACACCTCCAACTTCTACAACGTGATATGTTAATTGTATCCCAATTTTTAAAAAAGGGGGCATAGACAAAATGTAAAAACTTACAAGGGAGAAAGTCTTCGCAACCCTGGGTTAAAGAATTATTTGACAGCACATTAGAATCTGCTCTCAGGGGTCTTTGTGGTGACTGAAAGGATAGATAAATATGATCATTTCAGACAATAACAAATGCTACGAATGAAACCACACAGGATAATATGAGAAAGTAAGACACAGTGGAACTACTAGTTGATCGCCAAAAGCCTCCCTGAGGGAAACGCTTCTGGTTTGGATCTAATGGGGAAGGTGCCTGCTTCAAGGATGAAGAAAAAGCAAATACAAAGGCCCTAAGGTCCTGACATGCTTATCATGTTTGAAAACATAAAAGCTGAATAAGTAGAAACTAGTGAGAAAGAGAGTTGAAAGGGAAAGAGAAGTTTGCATGAGAAAGTCTGTTAGAATTTTAAATGTTATCTTTAAAGTAATGTGAAACCATTTGATTCCGAACAGAGACGTATGTTGGTTTTAAAAATATCCTGGCTACAATGCGGAGAATGGATTGTGGACAGCCAAAGGTACAAGGTGGAAACATCATAGACTGCAACAGCCTAGGCACAAGATGCAGCTGTGGCTAAAAACTGGAGACTAGATACATGAGGTCACACATAATATCAACACTAAAAGGAGTTTGGAAGAAGTTGATTCCAACCCCTGTGGATGACCTGGAGGGGCTGAAGACTTGAGTGGGGGAAGTAACTGCAGATGTGGTGCAAACAGCAAGAGAACTGAATGAGAAGTGGAGCCCGAAGATGGAATTAAATTGCTGCAATCTCCGCATCAAACTTAAATGGATGAGGAGATGCTTCTTAGGGATGAGCAAAGAAAGTGTTTCTTGAGATGGATTCTACTCCTGGTGAAGATGCTGAAACGACAATAAAGGATTCAGAATACGACATAAACTTAGCTGATAAAACAGTGGCAGGGTTTGAGAAGACTGACTCTAATTTTTTTTAAGTTTATTTATTTATTTTGGGAGAGAGAGAACATGATCCGGGGATGGGCAGACAGAGAGAGAATACCAATTCAATTGATGTGGCAAACTTCACTGCTGTCTTATTTTAAGAAACTGCAACAGCCCCCCAACCTTCAGCTACTACCACCCTCATCAGTCAGTAACATCAAGGCAAGATCCTCCATGAGCAAAAAGATTACGACTCACTGAAAGCTAAGATGATGGTTAGCATTTTTTTATCAATAAAGTAATTTTTAATTAAAGTATATACACTGTTTTTATAAAACATACTGCTATTGCACACTTAATAGACTACAATACAGTATAAAGATAATTTTCACATGCACTGGGAAACCAAAAAATTTTTCATTTGATTTGCTTTATTGAGGTATTTACCTTATTACACTGGTCTGGAACTGAACCCACAATATCCCCAAGGTATGCAAGTATAGCCACAGTTGAGAACCACTGGGGGGATAAAACTAATTTTGATCTGGGATAAGTGGGTTCATGTCTGAGGGAGAGAGGCAGGAGAAGAAGTCAGAGTAGGCAGCAGAAGTCAGATTTTGCAGAGCCTAGTAGACTAGGATAGGACTATTGTCCAATTTAATCTAAATGTCATGAAGAGCCACTGGAGGAAAATTAATAAAAAATCTCAACTGCTGAGTAAACCCAGGGCTGCATTCAGCAGATCCACACCTTCAGTAACAGAACAATACAATTTACACAATCAGTAATTTAAAAACCCTTGAAACAGTAAGCTCAACAGGTGCATTTCTTTTCAATCTGCCAGATTCTGACTTCAAAAACTATATTGTCGCAGTTACAAAGGAACTATAGCCTCTATAAAGGAACCATATGGTCTTTTTAGTTTTAAAACATTTTTTGTTATTTGCATGCCATTAAGAATGTATTTTTTTTAACATTACTGTCTTGCTTACGATGTACCTATAAAAGTGAATCATTAAGGCCTGTGGGTCAGTCAACACATCATCCTTGCAAGGGGCCAGGCTGATCTCTGTTATGGGTCCAATTTTAGTATATGTGCTGCCCTAGCGATCACTCAGGGTCAGTCTACGAAAACAAAGCCTATGAGGGGCGCCTGGGTGGCTCAGTCAGTTGAGCATCCAACTTCGGCTCATGCCATGATCTCGCAGTTCCTGAGTTCGAGTTCCGCATCGGGCTCTGTGCTGACAGCTCAGAGCCTGGAGCCTGCTTCAGATTCTGTGTCTCCCTCTCTCTCTTCCCCTCCACGGCTGACTTGCGCTCTTTCTCAATAATAAATAAATATTAAAAAAAAAAAGCCTACTGAATAATAGTACACCCCTCTTTAAGGGAAGAGAAAGTAATCTTATTTTTTTTTAAGTTTATTTTTTTAGTTTGAGAGAGAATGAGAGGGAGAGAACATGCACGTGCCTGGGGGAGGGGCAGAAAGTGAATGAGAGAAAGAATCCCAAGCAGGCCCTGCACCAAAGGAAAGTGCAGGGCTCAAACTCACGAATTGTGAGATCATGACCTGAGCCGGTACCAACAGTTGGACACTTAACCAACTGAGCCACCCAGGCGCCCCAGTGATCATATTTCTAAATTCAAGGTTCTAGGACTCTGAGCAATGATGGTCAGAAACTAACATTTTTCACCAAAATTAGATACACCAAAACATGTGCATTTACATTTTCAAGATTTAAACAATGAATATACATATCACCTTGTAAACAAATTTTTTTTTTTTTTTTGCAAAAAAGTGTTAAGATGAAATAAGTGAAGAAGGAAAAAAAAAGCTAGTATTTCAAAAGCAAATAGACTGTGGGGCACCTGGCTGTTTCAGTCAGTAGAGCATGCTACTTTTTCAAAAAATTATTTTAGGGGCGCCTGGGTGGCGCAGTCGGTTAAGCGTCCGACTTCAGCCAGGTCACGATCTCGCAGTCCGTGAGTTCGAGCCCCGCGTCGGGCTCTGGGCTGATGGCTCAGAGCGTGGAGCCTGTTTCCGATTCTGTGTCTCCCTCTCTCTCTGCCCCTCCCCCGTTCATGCTCTGTCTCTCTCTGTCCCAAAAATAAATAAACGTTGAAAAAAAATTTTTTTTTAAAAATTATTTTAATTTTATTTTTTAAAGTTTACTTATGAGAGAGAGACCAAGGGTGCTCAAGTGAAGGAGGGGCAGAGAGAGGGAGACAGATTCTCAAGCAGGCTACATGGTCAGCACAGAGCCCTATACAGGACTTGAAACTTTGAGCCATGAGATCATGATCTGAGCCAAAATCAAGAGTTGGACACTTAATCAACTGAGCCATCCAGGTACCCTTTTTTTAAATGTGAGACAGAGAGAGAGAGAGAGAGAGAGAGAGAGAGAGAGAGAATGAATTCCAAGAACGCTCCACACACAGCATGAGCCCTACGCAGGGACTCGGGGCTGATCCCACCACCCTGGGATCAAGACCTGAAAGCCAAGGAAAGCCACCCAGGCACCCCAGAGTGTGCAGTTCTTGATATTGGGGTCATGAGTTCAAGCCTCACGCTGAGCATGGAGCCTACAAATATACATATATAATAAAAGCAAACAGACTGCTTCCAAATGGTCTAAGGGAAATTTGGAAGGCAGTAGTTTATCACAATATAAACACCAACCTTTCAAAATGAAAGGATGACACTCAACACCGGTAACAAAAAGATGGTTTTTATGAAGGACAACCATCATAGGTTGAAAATTATTTGAAAAAAAATCTGCAAAAGGTTTCCACATCAAGGCAAGATTAGCTATGATCCCTTAGATTCCTTCAGTCTCAGAAAGTGTAAGATTCTAAGGCTACTCACCATTACATAAGGATTTACAAGTATTCAATACAAAAAAACATTATTTTTAGTGACATTTAAAATCTAGCATATTTCAGTGGCGCCTGGGTGGCTCAGCGGGTTAAGGGTCCAACTTTGGCTCAAGTCATGATCTCATGGTTTGTGAGTTCGAGCCCTGCATCAGGTTCTCTGTCAGCACAGAGCCTGCTTCAGATCCTCTGTCCCGTTCTCTCTCTGCCCTGACCCCCCATCTCAAAATAAATAAATAATGATTTTTAAAAATCTAGTATATTCGAAAAAACCCATACTTTCACAAATTGCCAATTTGTTAAATTCAACTAAATGCCAATCATCTTTCTGACCACCATGGGCTTCTAAGTATCCAAGCTCTGTTTACCTCTCTTTCCTCATTAATCTTACGGTGAGAATTTAGTTCCTCTGGAAAATGAAGTACAATGTCCCACTGATTTAAATAGTTAACATTGAAAAGAACCTGCAGCCACTTCCAAATAAGCATACTATATACACACAGCATATGTTTTATTAAAAAAATAAAGGAAGAATCTCTACTAATAAGTAATAGGTATCACATACAAATATAAAAAGTAAAAAGATTCTATATAAACCAATTTCTTTGGTCTCTATGACTGACAGTTTTGTCTCTCTTTTTCCTATTTCCCTACATAAATGGTAACATGCTTTTGCCATCTCTCTTTACCAGCTCTCTCTATGCGCTTTCCCGCTGGCCATCTCATCTACTGTTCACTGCTTCGGTAAGGATAATTACCAAAACTCTCCTTCAAACTACAATCTTTAGTGGGATCCTGGCTGGCTCAGTTGGTGGATGGAGTGTGGCAACTCTTGATCTTGGGCTTCTAAGTTTGATCACCACAGTGGGTGTAGAGATTACTTAAAAATTACAAAACAGGGGCACCTGGGTGGCTCAGTCGTTTGGGCGACTGACTTCGGCCCAGGTCATGATCTCACGGTTCATGAGTTCGAGCCCCGCGTCGGGCTCTGTAATGACAGCGCAGAGCCTGGAGCCTGCTTCCGATTCTGTGTCTCCCTCTCTCTGCACCTCCCCTGCTCGTGCTCAGTCTCTCTCTGTCTCTCAAAAAATAAATGTTAAAAAAAATTATTTTTAAAAATTACAAAACAAACTACAATCTGCACGCACACATTTTTAATTGTAGAACAAATGTCTTTACGTAAGTTTCTTGACAGAACTACAACTCAAAATGCTTGATTCCCCTGTTCACTAATACAAATATTTACCCAGCGCCTACTGTACTACTATTAGGCACTACTAGGAACAAATGAAAAAGGCATGATGTCCTCATCAACTGAGTGGAGATAACGGGAAACGTAAGAGGGTTGGAAAAGGCTTCCAAAGAACTGGGAGCGAAGACAGACAACCAGGCAAACGATGCAGTGACAATCAGTGCTGACACCCCAGGAGAAGCTGGCAACTGGGGCTATAGAATGGTCTTCCCAAGCCTGAGCAGTTTGAAGACTCTCATTATTAATGTCCAGCAGCACATCCAGGAGTGGGAAGTGGAGGGAAACACACAGCAGCTGGAACAAAAAGGAACTAGAGCTGTGCCAGACACGTGTAAAGAAAAACAAGGGAGAGGAAGACACTGCCAGGAAAATGGTCAGAGTAACATTTCACGGAAGTCTAAGCCAGAGAGTGAAGTAGAAGGTGGCAGAGGATAAGGAGGAAAAGAGAAGGAAATGCCAATTTTAACGACTGATTAAAAGCCCCCCAAATAGTAATTATTAAATGCTTACTGAATCAAGCTTACAAGCATTGCTTTGTTCATTTAATAAAAACGAGAGGAGAAAATGTACTACCTGAGTGAGAAAGCATTAAGAGCTTCTGATTGGAATTTAAGGTTTCAGGTGATGACAGGATTTAGAACAGCAAATAACCAGGGAATAGGAATGAAGGAATACAGAATTCTTCATGCTACTTTTACAACTTTTCTGTGAGATTAAAATTATTCCAAAAGAAAAAAGGGAAAACAAAAAAACCTCGTCTGCTCTCCCAAATACGTTCTTCTCCCCAACTTCACATAACCACTTTCCCTGACCTCTAGATTTAAAACCTTGAGTAATCGGGGCACCTGGGTGGCTCAGCTGGTTAAGCATCTGACTTCAGCTCAGATCATGATCTCGAAGTTCGTGAATTCGAGCTCCAAGTTGAGCTCTATGCTAACAGCTTGGAGCCTGGAGCCCGCTTCAATTCCTGTCTCTCTGCCCCTCCCCCTCGCGCTCTGTCAGTCTGTCTCAAAAATAAATAAACATTAAAAAAAAAAAACCTGAGTAATCTTTCATATTTACATCTCCCACTTCTAACACGAAGAGGGATGTTAAGTTCTAGATGTTCTAATGTAGTAATGTCTCTTGAAGCTTTTTTTTTTTTTTAAATCTGAGCTCTAGAGATGTAAAAACACCAAATTGGGAATAAGAGCTCAGAGCTCAAGTTACCAAAATTTATCAATGAAGAAACAACTTTAAACAAGTAAAAATAACCTACCCAAAACTCCTAGATGGGGAGAGATAGGGCCAAGATTAAGTTGAAGCTTGACGCCAAAAGCCAATGCCCAAGAGAACCTCACCACGTGAGAATCGTAATTCAATTTTCATTATAACAGAGATAAACATCAAACCTTTAAAATGTAATGATAAATGTTATTTTAGGCTAAGAGATTCTAAAGACTCAAGTTTTTATTTCCAAATTTACTCCATTACAGTACAGAATAAAATATCAAGGATAAAAAATTATAGTAACAAAATACAGTAATAACTATCAACAAACACATTCCATCTGTTGTAAAAATGTCATTTTGAAGTATAATAACATAACGTAAAAAGTCTAAGAATCAGTGTACAAAAGATCGTAAATGGGGGGGGCACTCTGTACAGAATTGTTTCCCCTCTCAGAATTCTTACACTGAAGCCCTAACTCCCAACTTGACAGATGGTATGTGGAGATACAGGGCCTGTGGGAGATAATCAGGGTTAGCTGAGGTGATGAGGGTGGGGCCTCATAACGGAATTAAGCTCTTCCAGGAGGAGACACCAAGGCACTCTCCCAGCCACATGGAGACACACAGCTAGAAGGCGGTTGTGTGCGGGGCAGGAAGGGAGACCTCGTCAGAGCCTGATTATGCTTGGTCTTCAGCCTCCAGAACTGTGATAAATTCCTGTTAAGCCATCTAGTCTATGGTATTTTCTCATGGCAGCTGGAGCTGACAAAGACGGGATGTATTAACTCCAGAAGACAGCATTCTGTCTATAAAATTTTAAACTAAATTTTCCACTTAAAATAAAAGGGTCTTGCTCTGGGTAAGAAGTTGAACTAGTCAACTTCTAAGTTCATTTCCATCTCCAATTGTTATAACCACTTAGTGATCCTAAAGTTAGAGTGACATCAAATATTTTTAAGATCACATTTGCAGCTATCATAGAAAAGCTAAGAATACTACCATATGTTGAGTGCCTCTACTACAAATAGCACTACAGCATTAAAAATTGTCATTTTTAAAAACAAAGTGTAATATAAATAAATCTGTTGGGAGTTCTAATCAGAATGGTAGAAGGGCTCAGGCTGTTCTTAGAAACTGAAACACGTGAATTAAGTTTCTAGGGCAGAATGCCCTAAGAATTAGAAAAGATACGCAGCTATTGAATCTTCTGTACCACAAATTACTGTTCTAGCAAAGTTATAAATCTGCACATCTACCATTTACTCAATGAAGTGATTCCCAGATCACTCTTTCTGACAACTTATAATATTTTTAAAGTGCTCATATCACACAACTACTTCTCTTAAAACTGATTTGGTTAAAAAACAAAACTGATTTGGTTTAAATCCCAACTCTAACATTTGGTAGCTAGGTGTTTTCATAGCATAACTGTGGCATATGCATATTATTGGATAAGCATTTCCCTAGTCATTAAATATAATTCTGAACTTTATTTCCTCATCTGTGGGCTATATCCTCTATAGTCTACTGTGAGATTTAATTAACAAAGTGCGTATAAAGCTCTGAAAATGGTGTCTGGCACTTAATAAATGGGTAACAGTGTTTTCAAAACTTACACATTACAAATAAAAACCAAAGCATAAAAGCTTCTTAATTAACTTTTTTGCAAGCAAGTCTGTTGGATGTTATAGGAGAAAAAGAGAAGCATTCTCTTAAAGATGTTCATTTGACATCATGAACTATCCTAAACTTCAACGAAATGGCACCATAAGGGTTGAAATTTCAAGTTTAAATTTGTAAGTGTAGAGAACCAGTTAGCACCCCTCCCTGCCAAGCACTGGCTCCACTCCTCCTCCACCATTAAAACGTGTATCTTGAGACATGGAAGCCTACGCATCTTTCTCCTACTAACTTTATTCTTCCCATGTTTCCAATCTGTCATAAATATAACTACACAATAAAAAAATTTTCTGGTCAGGAAACCAAGCAATCAGCACTTGTAGGCTATTACTGACTTTTCTGTTCTGTCCCTCTTCTTCTCTTTCTCCCTTCCTTCCTCTCTCTCTCTCTCTCTTCCTTTCTTTAAAATCTCTACACCTATCGTGGGGCTCCAATTCACAACCCCATGTATTAAGAGTCACATGCTCTTCCAACTGAGGCAGCTGGAGGTGCCTATTCTAATCCTTATTCAACAGCTCTTTCTTCAGCATGAGAGATACTTTCTCTCCCCCCAATATCCAAAGAGTCCAAAGACTCTGGATCTAGGGTTGGGAGATATTTCATCTTTCTACATTCTGTATCCTAATTCTTGATGCAAGCTACATGGCTCCACACATATTAAAACTCACAGAGTGGTACACCAAAAGATCCAATTTTTATCTGAATTTCAAAAACTCATACAACAATATAACCAATCTCTACTCTGTCAAAAGCCTCATTTCAATAACACCTCTTTCCTTTAAAAACAAAATTTCTCAGGGCACTTGGGTGGCTCAGTTGGTTAAGCGTCTGACTTCTGCTCAGGTCATGATCTCAAGGTTCATGAGTTCAAGCCTTGTGTCGGGCTCTGCACTGACAGCTCAGAGCCTGGAGCCTGTTTCTGATTCTGTGTCTCCCTCTCTCTCTGTCCTTCTCCTACTCGTGCTCATGCTTGGTATGTATGTATGTATGTATGTATGAATAAATAAATAAATAAATAAAGCAAACATTAATAAAATTTTAAAATTTTAAAGTAAATGGACTCTTTCATCTTCCTAACCTTCAGAAGTTAATTTTATACCTCCTACATTGTGGCTTCTTCAGTTAAAATCCACATATATAGTCTGTTTCCCAGTTACTGGAAACATTTAATAAGCTACAATACTCACCTTTAAAATACACTGGATAAAGTGGATGAGTACTTGCCCAACTACTTAACCCATCTTAAAAAGTTCTAAGTTTTTTGTTCCTTGGTGACCATTTCTCCAGTCTCCCGATTGTTTTTTATTCTGTTCTAAATGTATCCTGAATAGATCTCCCCAGGACCTTTTCAGAGCATCCACTGGCCTCCACAGGGCCTTTGTGCAAATAGAAAAACATATGCTTCTGGGGAGAAACAGGTACTCCTCTGGGTGAGGTGGTGATGCATGGGGAGAGAGGGGAGGAGTGAAAGCACGATTACCCCTGGGAGGCCTAGCCAGAGCACAGGACTCTGAAAGCAGAGCCTGGAGCAGATTTCAGTCCTTGTTGTCTCCTTCAGCCCAGCACATTTGTGCAGTGCACAAACGGCACAACCACATAAAGCAGCCCTACACTTTCAGATCATTCACTAGGAAAGAGGGAAGAAAGATCAATTATTAACTTCTCTAGCCACCCATTCTCCAGCTACATATGCATCCATCCCTTACCTTGCACACTCAAATATTTGGAGGGGATCTCTCAACATCAGAAAACCTATCCTCCCTTTACCTTTTTTAACTTTCTATTTTTCATGGTTCTCTTTTCTGTTTAAGTATGGTGAATGCTCATGTAATATCAAAGAATATTAAATTCAAAAGACACATGGAAACACATTTAATGTGATCTTTGCAACAATCCTCTGAGATAGGTGAAATGGAGATTTTCTTTATTTCACAGATGAATATACAGGTTTCCCCTGCTATGAGAGAGCAAAGCTTTCCTCTGAAACCTTGCGTAAGCTGAAATGGCTACAGCAAAGAAACAATTACCATTAACTCATATGGAAAAATTTTTGTAGCATTCCCAGACCCAACAAATAACCTCTCTTAGGCTTTTCTGATCCCTTAGGAGCCATCCTGCTAACAAACTCACACACACACACACACAAAAATAAAGTACAGATGTTGACAAACACAGTTCAAAGCCATGTCCCGATGCTACGCAGTTCCCAAAGGACACTGGTGGCATCACTCTCACTGCCTCTATAATGGCTCACCACTGAATGCTATTGTCACTTTTTGCTTTCTGTAAAAGTGAAAATCTTCTTCAGAATTCTTTCAGGGTGCCTGGGTGGCCCAGTTGGTTAAACGTCCAACCTCGGCTCAGGTCATGATCTCACAGCTCATAGTGAGTTTGAGCCCCGCGACGGGCTCTGTGCTGACAGCTCAGAGCCTGACAGCTCAGAGCCTGGAGCGTGCTTTAGATTCTGTGTCCCCCTCTATCTCTGACCCCCCCTCCCCCTGCTTCTGCTCTGTCTCTCTCAAAAATAAAAAAAAGTAAAAAAAAGTTCTTCCGGTTAGCAAAAGCAGGTACTAATGTATGTCTTTCATAAAAGCAAAGTGGGATAGTACAAACTTCCAAAAAGCGGGGAATACCTGTACCTAAAATTTGAAGAAGCCATGTTACTTGCCTCTCAAGTTAACAGCAGGCACAAAGGACAAAACGTAGGTGACAAAAGGACTAAAACTAGGTGTTTTAACTCACAGTACAGAGCTCATATTGAGCATTTAAGTCACCTAAAAATCAAGAAGTCTCACTACTTATTCCTCCCTGCTTAACCTTTCACCCCTCATTACTCGATCTAAATTCTTTTAGGGTCACCAAAGATCTCTCAGCCAAATCCAAAGGCCACTTATATTTTTCTGAACTCTGCTCCATTTGGCTGTAATAATCCCCTTCTTTAGATTATTCTAAATCCACCCTGATTTCTGTGGTGACTTCCTCACTTATTCATTCTTGCCTTCCTTCTCTTCCCACAGACTGTCTTCGGTATCTTGCTACATTTCAGTCTTAAGCAAATACCTCCACTTTGCAGTTTATAATGGAAATGGTTGCCCCAAGTACATAGTCAAGGCTCTAATTTAGATCTCTTCTCCTGTAATGCTGCCATTCCCTGTGATGAATCCATTCCATCCTAGACTTTCATCACTTCTCGCCTTCATTACTTCTAACTGTTGCCTAATCCTATCCAGCATTCATTTCTTGTTTTTCTTTTTTTTTTTTTTTTTTAAGATTTTTAAGTATTCTCTACACCCAACATGGGGCTCAAACTCACAACCCCGATCAAGAACTGCAAGCTCTACCAACTGAGCCAGCCAGGCTCAGTTTTGTGGTTATGTCCTGAACAGTGGAATACAAGACTACTAATGGTGTATTAGATGATTTTAAATGGTCCGTAGAGGAATATTTAAAATTATGTTTATTTGGGGGCACCCGGGTGGCTCAGTCAGTTAAGCATCCACCTCTTGATTTCAGCTCACGTCACGATCTCACAGTTCATAAAATCAACCCCTGAGGTGGGCTCCGTGCTCAATGTGGGGCCTGCTTGGGGTTCTCTCTCTCCACCCCTCCCCTGCTCCCCACTTGTTCTCGCTCTCAAAATAAATAAATAAACATTAAAAATAAATAAAAACCAACTTTAAAAAATGTTTATTTTGAAACACGTTGAAGGGGGAAAACTAACACCAAGTAATCACGTATATTCTTTTAAATTCACTGACTTAGGGGCGCCTGGGCGGCTCAGCTGGATGAGCGTCCAACTTCGGCTCAGGTCACGATCTCAGCTGGTGAGTCCAAGCCCCGCGCTGGGCTCTCTGCTGTCAGCACAGAGCCTGCTTGGGATCCTGTCCCCCTCTCGTTCAGCCCCTCCCCTGCTCACTGTCTGTTTCTCTCAAAATAAGTGCGCTTAAAAAAATAAATTCACTTATTTAAAAGACAGTAACTTGAATTAAAGAAAACATTAAAACAGAAGGTTTGAAGATCTTAAAAGACATGAATGTCTTAAGGTTGGGAAATACTGGCCACTGGGAAATCCATGTTGTATGGAAGTTACACACTTAGGCTCTGGGTCAATGATTCGAATCCCATATACTAACTAAGTAACTTTGAAAGAATTACTTAAACCTCTTTAAATCCCAGTTTACTAGTTGTGTAACAAGGACAAAATAATCTACCTCGCAGGCTTACTGTATAGATCGAAAAAGATAATCTACAAAATTACCTTAGCTCAGTGCTTAGCATGGAAAGTGCTCAACAAATATCAGTAATTGCAATTATTCTTTTTTTTTAATTTCTTTTTTAGTGTTTGGTTTTTTTTTTAGAGAGACAGAGTGCAAGTGGAGGAGGAGCAAAGAGAGAGGTAGACACAGAATCTGAAGCAGGCTCCATCCAGGCTCTGAGCTGTCTGCACAGGGCCCAACATGGGGCTCAAACTCACGAACAGTGAGATCATGACCTGAGCTGAAGTTGGACGCTCAACCGACTTAGCCACCCAGGCGCCCCAGTAATTGCAATTATTCTTGATCTCTCTTGGCCATCATGCCTTCACTTGTAATCAACTAGGCACCTGATCTATATTATAGAAATGTTCATATATGGATTTTCTGCCCCAAATTTCCCTTTTCTGCTTGTATGTCTTTATTTTTATCTTCTGGTATAAATCCAAAGATCACATGTCAACTTTTAACGTTAATCCTTAAAACCGTGAGCATCTTGGCAGTAGGAACCAAAAGCCATATTCCTCTGACTCACTATGCCTTACAAAATGAAAAGAATCTTTAATGTTTGTTGAATAAATCTAAATTTTAGAAAGGAAAATCGGATGCAAACAAATCTCACAACGCACAGTACATAAACATAAGCTATGTGAAAGCATCTTATGCTATTCTAATGGAGAGGTGGGCGGGGTGGGGGGAGGGAATGACAGGGTACTATTTTGCTCTACTAAGATATCTGTCAGTTGAATCTTAGTTGGTGGGTCTAGTCTTCTATTTTCTAATCTCATTCACTCAATAATAAAACCTAGGTATATGCCAACCACCATACAAGGTGTGGAAGATATGGAAGCAGTCTAGTAAAGGAAAACACACTAATATTGGAACACCGGTAAAAAGAAAATTACTACATAATATGCTATGTAAATAATACCCAAGTGGTTTGTTTTTTTTTTATACTAGATGTGCTCCACAAATGTTAACTACATCCCATCCTCCCTTAAGGCAGAGCACCTAGGGGTGAGAACATTACATCACATTGACAGTAATAATTTTATTGCTATCTTGTGTTGACTCTACGTATACTAACCATATAAAAGTTTTTGTCTGCCAACTAGACAACTGTTGAAATTCAGTAATTGTTTGATCTGACTTGCCGGCAAACATGTACACACACAGGCCCTAAAACATGACTGGCATTCTGTTAATCTAGAGCAAAATGACGACTAATGTAACTGGTGAAAAGATCAGTTTATATTTAACCTTTCTGGGACTGGGAAAAAACACTACAGAAAATACACTGAAGTTACCCTCTCGAGAATATTTTCACCCACAAAGATGTCCTGACTGACGCATCAAAGGCTTTATTGAGAAATTTAAAACGTTATGACTCAGAAAACTAACATTAATTCTCAAGCTTCTAAACAACAGTTAACAGTTAACATAGACGGAGATAAGCTATCATTGCGTTACCCTATTCATAAACTGATTCTCACTTTGCTGAAAGTGTATTAGTCATAACTCAGTGAGACACAACTTCTGGATCTCCTTCACTGTAAGAAAAGGATTTGTACCAATTTGTGTAACATTTTATCAATCATCAATCCTTGTCTTACACAAATTTGGCATAAACAGCATCTGAAACAGAAGTTACTCAACTGGCTTACAAATTGAAGTGGGGGGGGGCAAGAGGAAACCACTTGGAGGGAGAGGGGGATATAATATAATCTTCAAAGACATTTACCAATATGGGTGGTGGGGTGGCATTAAGGGTAAGGGAGGGAATGAGTCAGAACTTCTGTATTTTCAGCTGTGCTCAACATACTGAACCCAGGGTTACTGACTGTAGAGCATGAAGAAATCTTTAAGAACAAAATCTAGCACGGAAGTGTAAAAAGAAAGAAAAACTATTTAAATACGCAAAGAATATGTACTCCATTCTAAGAATATACAGATTACTTACTGTTTATGCCACTATTCTGCCCGTCTACTATTAGTTGGCCTTTTACTGTATCCTGAGCACAGTAACAAGCCCTTTACACACATGATCTTTGTTAATCCTGCAGCAAACCTTAGAGGGAAGTACTGTTATCATCACCTCCATTTTACAGATGAGGAAATATTCTACCAACAGTATAGGCCAGATCTCAAAATTTTAAGATTATGTCATACTACCTAGTCAAGGGTTTTAACCAACTGGCCTTTACTAGAAAAGGGGAGAAAAATTAGCTTCTATCCCATCCCCAAAGTAGTTACAACCATTTTTTTTAACCTTGCAACACTTTCACCACTGTGTGCAACAATGTTTCTACACTGAAATCAAGCAAAAGAAAAAACTAGGTTAACAATGCTACATCTTCAGTTACCACAGTTCCTATAATTACAAGAAACAGGGAGGCAGTTTGATGACTTTACAGCATCCCCTTTCGATTTAGACAGTCTGGGTTTGAATCTCTACCGCAACACGGGAACTGCCTGTGACCTTGGTCACATTAATATCTCTGATTTTATCTCATCTGTAAAATGGGGATTATAATAAGAGCACCTCCCTCAAGTACCGGCTGTAAGATGAGAAAAGATAATGTATGTAAAGAGCTCGTTACCGTGCTCAGTACACAGTAAAAGGTCAACTAATGGTGGAGGGAAAACAGCCACATATGTAAGCTCACCAAACCAAAATATACAAGTAAAAAGCCTGCATTCTGACAAGCCCACTATAAAAAATCAAATTACTATTTGACCACACGCCAAAGACAAAATTCAAAGTCAATCCATTCCTAATTTTCCTAGAGGATCAATGCATTTGAGGTGGGCCAGAAACGATGCTGCAGTGCATCTGACACACACCTAAAAATGGCTCCAGTCGGAGTAGCATCTTAATCACCACCAGAGGAGGTTAAATCTACTTTTTAACAAATGCTGGAGTTAGGCTCGGTGGGCGCTTAAGTATCACGCCACCGTGTTTATTTGCAGGAGGAAGCTATCAAGCACTGGATCAAGAATCCTGATTTTTCTGGTGCATTCCAAAGGAAAACCTTCCAGCACAAGCCGCCTACCGTACAATTCCAAGGACCCTAGCGAGGTATGAATCTACGAGCCTAGGCTGAAGATCAGCCAATGAAGAAATCCGGGCGGCTTCGGGAGCCAGCAAACATCAGGCATGTTGGAAATCTCAAACAAATCTCAAATCAAGTCAAAACAAATATGCATCCCTTTAAAGGAACTAGACGCATTCCTCTCGGGCAAAGGAACAATTTATCAGTGTTCCCATTGGTCCCCATGCCCTTTTCTGCAAGTCCTGAAGTGGGGCCTTTACCGTAACACCAGTAACATTAACGCTATCTCAAAGCGAGAGAGCTGCAGAGTGGGATTCACTACGCAGGTCAGGGGATGGCGAGGCCTGGGGAACGAAATGACTACCAAATCGTCGTCTGGAGTTGGGGCTGCACGTCCCTAGCGGAAGTAGGGTTGGTCCAGATTCCCCCAAGCGCCTCTCACCGAGTCAGGTCTTTAGCCCGGTCTCTCTCACACAGTGCTCGCTGCAAATTCCACCCTAACTACACACGGAAAAGAAGTAGGCAGTAAAGGCCCCAGATGAGCCCTTGAGCTGTTTGGGGGACGCTTCCCACACATTAGGAAAAAAGCCATTATCCCAAGGACGGGAACCCCCTTTCGTTTGGCCGGCTACGCGAGTAATCCTCCCGCGGGGCCTGAGCGGGGACCGGGTGGGAGAGAGACCGACGGCTCCGGAACTCCCGCTGCAGACCACATGGGGCGGGTCTGACTCCGGTTTCCCGCTCCCCGACCAGGAGGCCGAGACTTCCCCCAGACACAGACATGATGAGAACCAAAGAGAAAGCGGGGGATGGCTCGACCCCAGGCCGTCTCCCAGCGGCTCCCCAGTCTCTGCCCGCCAGGGCCGGGGTGCGCTCCCACGCCCCAGGCGGCCCCCCGCCAGCCCACCCCGATGGGGCCCGCTTTGATCACAGCTCCTACGCCCTCGCTTTCCTTACCGGCCAGGGCGAGTGTCAAGCGGAGTGTGTCTGCGCACTTCGAGAGTCTCTGCCGCGCTCTGATCGAGGGAAGGGGAAGGGGAGGCGAGGGGTGGGGGGGGATGGAAGGACCACCCGACCGGGGAAGCCGAAGCTGCGGATGGACAAACCGCCAAAGCACTTTCGCTGCTTCCCGAGAGGGAGAGAGCGAGCGAGAAAAAGAAGCAAGATGGCGGCTAGCCAGCCCCTACGTACTACGTCATGCCGCGGCGTACGTAAGGCAAATCTCCGCAAGACCGCCCTCCGGCGCAGAGACGGCCCGATCACGTGAGGCCTCCGTGGCGGCCCAACCCCGGCGGAAGGCGACGGCGCCTCCTGCTGCAAGGAGGGAGTTCCTGCAATCGGGGTTCCCGCCGCGGGGTAAGGATTTGCAGGAGCTCTCTCCAGGAATTCTGGAAGAGGCCACGATTGTACACTGATAGGCCTCAGGGAAGGCAGCACTCTTGTAAGTGGTGGATGCGTGTGTGAATTGGTTCAACCGACAGTCTGGCACTACGTATCAACAGTACATTATGCATAATCTTTAACCTTGGTGTTTGACAGTATCTTGATATTTTCCAGAAATATGAGTACACAGTATTCATAATACCAAAAGCTGTCCGTTGACAAGAGATAAATAAATGCATTATGATACATCCATATAATGGACTATTCTGAAGCCATTAAATTCAGATTAATACTTAATGATCAGGGAAATGCTTATGCCCTAATATATTTATGCCGTAACTATGCTAGAAACACACATACATACACATATTCATTGAAAAGAATAAAAAATGTACTCTGGATGTTAATAATGGTAATGTGAACAATAGTTTTCTTAGGGCATTTAGATTTTTATTTTTTTTTATTTTTTATTTATTTTTTTTTAATTTTTTTTAATGTTTATTTATTTTGGGGACAGAGAGAGACAGAGCATGAACGGGGGAGGGGCAGAGAGAGAGGGAGACACAGAATCGGATGCAGGCTCCAGGCTCTGAGCCATCAGCCCAGAGCCTGACGCGGGGCTCGAACTCCCGGACCGCGAGATCGTGACCTGGCTGAAGTCGGACGCTTAACCGACTGAGCCACCCAGGCGCCCCATGGGCATTTAGATTTTTAAAAAAGATTTTATGTATGCCTTTCTATAATTTCCATATTTTATCATCACAAATCAGTTTTAATGTGTAATGAAAACTTTGTGAGTCATAATATTGTTATGAGACACAAATGATAAATATGTACACACATATAGTGTATATAGTGTGTGTGTAACTGTATATGGTATTGTGTTAATTTAAGTTTCATAAAGCATTACATATTTTTTTAGGTTTTAGAATAAAACAAAAACATGTTTTGCTAAGTGCTATGTCATATGGGTAAGTTACTTAATATCTCTTTGATTCAGTTTTCTCGTGTAAAATGGAGGCAATACCTACTTCTATCTGTGTCAACTATACGTCAGTTAAAAAACACAATAAAATGTTTTAAAAATTAAAAAAAAATTTCTTCCACAAAAAATAAAAATACCTACTTCTCAAGTTTGTGTTATTTACTCACCAAATATGTATTGAGCACCTACTGTCTATGCTAGGTACTGGGATATAAAGGTATAGAACAATTAAGACATTGGCCCTGGGGCACCTGGGTGGCACAGTGAGTTAAGCGACCGATTCTTGATCTCAGCTCAGGTCTTGATCTCAGCGTGGTGAGTTCAAGTCCTGTGTGGGCTCCTTGCTGGACATGAAGCCTACTTAAAAAAAAAAAAAAAAAAAAAAAAGACCTTGGTCCTAGGCAACAGTCTAGTGATACAGATCAAATAATAGGTTTGGATATGTGCAACAAAAGAAACAAACAAGATATCAAGATAAAGAATAACCAGGAAGAAGGGCAGGGGGAATTTATTTTAGAAAGTGTGGTCCCTGAGTACTTTTCTGAAAAGGGGCCACTGAAACTGGGACCTGAATGACAAGAAGAAGTAGTAATGCAAACAGTAGGTGGAAAAGTGCTCTGGACCAAGTGAACTGCAATTGCAAATGCCCTGATCTGGGAAAGAGTTTGGAATGTTCTAGAAACTAGGAGAGGCGTATGTCTGGAACTTAGTTAAGAGAGTGACACAAACAAGATGAGACTGGAAGGAGAGTCGAAAGCCAGATTCAGAGGAAGCTAGGTTAGGGAGTTCAGAAAGAATGTCACCTAGGATCAGTGAAAAGCCATTTGAAGGTTTTAAGAAAAGGAGCCACAGGATCTGATTTTACATTTTAAGGAGATCACCAGTAACTGCTGAATGAAGAGTGTGAAAAACAGATTGTGGGGAGGCAAGAAGGGAAGCAAGGAGCTCTACTAGGCAGTAATGAAGTAATTACAGTGGCGAAGAATGATAGTGGTCTGGGCTAAGATGGAGGCTGTGAACTTGGAGAGAAGTAGACAGATTTGGCACATATTTTGGAGCAAAAATATACTCGCTTGTGGGAAACGATCACTTCTCCATGTAGGGAAAGAAGAAAAGAATCAATGACAACAGATTGACGGCTTGAGCAACTGGGTGAATGACAGCAGCGTTTATAGAGATTATGGTGTTGGAAGAGGGGAGGAAAACCATTTGGCTGGTAGAGCAATATTAAAAAGAAAAACTGGGGCTGAGCCCAGGTAGCTCAGTCAGTTAAGTGTTCGACTCTTAATTTCAGTTCAGGTCAGGATCTCACGGTTTGTGGGTTGGAGCCTCAAATCAGGCTCCTGGTGGAGCTTGATCCCAGAGATTGTCTCCCTCTCTCTCTGCCCCTCCCCTGCTCGCGTGTATGAGTGCACGCACATGCACACACGCACACACATGCTCTCTCTCTCTTTCTCTCGTTCAAAATAAATAAATAAATAAATAAATAAATAAATAAATAAATAATTTTTAAATAATTAATTTAAAAATAAAAATTGGATAGGGGCACCTGGGTGGCTCAATCGGTTAAGCGTCCAACTTCAGCTCAGGTCATGATCTCGCAGTTCATGAGTTCAGGCCCCGCATTGGGATCTGTGCTGACAGCTTGGACCTCGGAGCCTGCTTTGGATTCTGTGTATCCCTCTCTCACTGCCCCTCTGTCACTCTCACTCTCTCACACTCAAACATGAATAAACATTCAAGAAAGAAAGAAAGAAAGAAAGAAAGAAAGAAAGAAAGAAAGAAAGAAAGAAAGAAAGAAAGAAAAGGAAAGAAAGAGAAAGAAAGAAAGATTGGGAAAGATTAAATTTTGGACATATTAAATTTGAGGTGTTCATGTAATGTCCAACTGTGGATCAAATATGCAGTTGACACGCATATCTAGAGAGCTCAGGGGGGAAGTCAGCATCGGAGAGAGAGAGCTGAGTCTCACAGACGTGGGTTTCATACGTGTACACATGTATTTCATAGACATGTGTTTAAAGTGGTGGAAGCAAGTCAGATCCCCTAGGGAGAGAGTAGGGAAAGAAGGAAAAATGACCAGCTCTAAGGAACAGCAATATGTACAGGTCAGGTGGAGGCGGAGAACTTAGAAAAGAAAACTGGGGAGAAGCCAGAGAACTGGAAAACCTGAAGATGATGATGTCACAGAAGCCAAGAGAGGAGAGGATTACAAGATGGCGTGAGCACTCACATATGTTAAATGCTGCTGAGAAGTCAACTCATATGAAGAAGGAGCCAGAAGTATCCACTGGGTTTGGCAACATGGAGGTTACTGGTATCTTTTACAAGAAGTTTTGGTGGAGTTAATGAGGCCAGAAAGTCATAAGATAGTGAGCCGAAAAGGACATAGATGCTGAGAGAGTAGAGACTACTGATAAACAATTATTTCCAGAACTTGAACTTCGCCATAACAGAAAAACAACTATAACTGGAGGGAATGTGGAGTAAAAAGAGACATTAAAAAAAAAAGTTTTTAAGTTTATTTACCCATTCTGAGACAGAGAGAGCGAGCGGGGGAGGGGCAGAGAGACAGGAAGAGAGAGAATCAGAATTCTCTGTTCAGCTCTTTGGTATAGCTACTGAGAAAATAGATTCACCAATGCTGGGTTTGACTAGGCAAGTATGATGTAGGGAAGTGATCATATTGAATTTGAACATACAGTGGGTGTGTGGTAAATGGAAACTTGTGTCCACTTTATGAATTACATATGGTATATTTTAAATTCAAAAATTCCCTGCCACTTCTCCTGGCCTGAGCTGTCTTCCCCACCAATATGGTCAAGGAATTGTCACTGTAGCAATGTTAGAATAAAATAATAAACAGAGGTAAATCACAAGCACACCCACCCCTCCACTGATATCAACGGTCCTTTGAAATGGAAAAGTTTGGCTGATAATATGCTCATTGCTGGGGGAAGGCCTACTGACGGTCCCCAAGAGGACAGGGAAGCCTTACCTCGGTGAATTTTTCCCAACCCTCCAGGATCCGGCCTAGAGTACTTTAGTCTCAGAAATACGTTTCTTCAGCAACATAAAACAGCTTCAGCCATCAGATGAATTTACATTAACCAAGGTCATGAGAATGATACATAGATCCAGAATATTAATTTATTAATTTTCAATGTATATACCTGAAGACTCAAGACTGCAAAGCCAGTGAATTTTCTATGTAGACAAACCTACTCAGGAAACCTAAGGCATTATCAGTCAGAAGGCTGCTTGATGGGCACAGATTCAGAACAAGTAGGGTTATGCGTATAGATTATTCTTGATTCACCTATCTGCATGACAGGATGATTTGTCCCAAAGATGGAAATACTTAATTTCCAATGGTTGCAACTTTCTACATTGATCTCCAATACAGTAGGGACATCCTGGCATGCTATTGATTCGAGCTGCTTCTCTCCTTGACAGCACTTGGTTGGGCACTGGCCCTGAAGTGCCTTGGATGCTTCTTTCTCTGTTTCAATGGCTACTCAAACCTCTCAGCAATATTCTTTCAATAAAAATCAAGTTACAGTCAGGTCAGGCCAGTTTGTGTTTTAAAGGTGACTTTGCTTACTTCTGGTCTTATCCATTGTGTGTCATCTTAAAGTTTAGCTCTCAGTCTCTTCTGTCTCTTCCGTCTTCTGTCTCTTACTTCCAATATCTTGGGGAAAATCTGACTGAAATTTCTAGGTATTGGTACAATGTCCAAAGCCAAATAATATTCTTTTAAAATGTGTTTTGTTTTGGGAGTGCCTGGGTGGCTCAGTTGGTTAAGTGTCCGACTTTGGTTCAGGTCACGATCTCACAGTTCATGAGTTCGAGCCCCACGTTGGGCTCTGTGCTGAAGGCTCAGAGCCTGGAGCCTTCTTCAGATTCTGGGTCGCCCTCTCTCTGCCCCTTCCCCTGCTCACGTTCTGTCTCTCTCTCTCTCTCTCTCTCAAAAATAAACATTAAAAATAAATTTAATGTACTTTGTTTTGAATTATTCGCATCTCTCCTAACGCCCCTTCAGCATAGGTAAATTTGTCATAATGGAAATGTTCTCATGACAGACTGAATGAAAACTTGTCATTTAATTTCCAGTTTTGATTTATAAAAATTAATTTTGGGGCTACATGATCAAATTGCCAATTGATGGTATGCAACCAAGCAAACTGTTTCTTACTCAAAACAAATTGTCCAAACAATGTGACCTATTTCCTTTGTGATTGCCCAAGTCTTATTTGCTAATGTTTTTATTGAGTTTCTACCCTTGTCATTGAGATTGATTCTATAAACCTAGAGGCACTGAAGATTTATGAGATGTTTGGTAAAAAATAAAAGAATCAATTACCATATCATGCTTTATTAGTAGTAGTGTTTCCTAAAGTTTTGCGTGCACATGACAATTTTGATTTCTTTTTGCCAATGGTCCAGCATATCATCTAGTAAAACTGTGAAACATTATAATCCTGATGTAATGAAAGCTATAGTAATGTAATCTCATTTTTTTAACTTCAATAGATATTGAACTTTGTTAGTAAAGAAAAATATTGCCAGTGCCTCAAAAAATTACCTTTTGTCAACTTGTAAAAGTTATATGCTAAATATAGTATATATGTCATATATAAAATATTGCATTAAATGTAAACTGGAATAAATATTTTTGTTTTGTTATCAGTCTATTTTTTGAGGGGAGTGGGGCAAAGGGAGAGGGAAAAAAGAGAGAGAGAGAAAGAGAGAGAGAGAGAGAGAGAGAGAGAGAGAGAGAATCTTAATCAGCCTCCATGCTCATTGTGGAGCCTGACACGAGGCTCGATCTCATAACACTCAGACCACAACCTGAGCCTAAATCAAGTCAGATGCTCAACCGACTGAACTAACCAAGCACCCCAGTCTATTTTTTTTTAATTTACTTTTTTTTTTTAGTAATCTCTACACCCAACATGGGGCTCAAACTCATGATCCCAAGATCAAGAGTTGCATGCTCTAACGACTGAGCCAGCCGGGCGCCCCTATCAGTCTTTTATTATTATTAAGTGGCTCAACCAACCCTTCTTATAATGGAATAAAAGTACAATCTGGTTAAAAGTGTTATTCATTTATCACAAGTCCTTTGTTAATGAAATTTGAATTAACTGGAACATGCTGTCCACCTGAAATTTCCCCAGATTTTTCTTAGCTAAGAGAAGAAACTAAATTCTTGGAGCAGTGGACCCGTCAGGAAAGTATAGTGTTGTTAACGAACACAGAACAATATTTGGGAGCACAGGGAAGAAGGGAGGGAAAGTGAAAGGAGATGGAGAGAACAGACCTGCCGAGCTCACAGTTTTGCCTGAGGCTGGAATTTCACCCAAGTCAGGAAGTGAGTAATGATAAGGGACAAGAATCTAGAGACAAACGGGAAAGAGGGTGGGTCTAGGGAATGTAGAGCAGAAAAGGTTAAAAAGGAAAGTAGCCAGGGGGCAACTGAAGATAGAGAATACGGGATGTCTTAACTTGTTAGCCCAGAAAATAGAAACTTGACATCTTGCTGATGGATGTACAGTGCTCAATAATTACCTCTAAAATTGTAACACTGGCAGCTGCTTGTAGCATTTCTCAAAGTATAAGTCACTTTTTTCCCCTGCCCAACCAATTGTATATACAGTGTACAAATGAGGGGCTCCTGGGTGGCTCAGTCGATTAAGCGTCCGACTTGGTTCAGACCATGATCTTGCGGTTTGTGAGTTAAAGCCCCGCACCGGGTTCTGTGCTGACAGCTCAGAGCCTGGAGCCTGCTTTGAATTGTGTGTCCCTCTCTGCCCCTCCTCTGCTCACACTCTGTCTCTCTCTCTCTCTCAAAAATAAATAGACATTAAACAAAGTTTATAATGTATAAATGAAACCACACAGTTTCAAATGTTTTATTGCTCCATAGTAATTAAGAGAAGTGATATGGATAGTACATTTCTTTGTTAGCACTGGGACGAAGTATTTGTTTGCTTTATTTTTAATCGACGCATAGTTTCACACACAATATTATATTAGTTTCAGGTGTACAATATAGCAATTCAACATTCATATATATTATGAAATGCTCACCTTGATAAGTGGAGTTGCTACCTGTCACCATACACAAGTATTACAATATTATTTATTCTATTCCTAATGCTGTACTTTTCATCACAGTGATTTACTTATTTTATAACTGGAAGTTTATACCTCTTAATCCCCTTCATCTATTTGGCCCATCCCCCTACCCCGCCTCCCCTCTGGCAACCACCAGTTTGTTCTCTCTATTTATGAGTCTGTTTCTGGTTGTTTGTTAGTTTTGTGGATTCCATGCGTAAGTTAAATCACATGGTATTTGTCTTTCTGTGTCTGACTCATTTCATTTAACATAATGCCCTCTAGGTCCATCCGTGTCATGGATGGCAAGATTTCATTCTTTTTATATGGCTGAGTAGTATTCCATTATATGTATGTATGTATGTATGTATGTACGTACACACGCAGACCCCTCCCCCCCACATCTTTTCCATTCATCTATCGATGGACACTTAGATCGCTTCCATATCTTGACTATTGTAATTCTTCACTTTTAGGCTTCTTACAGAAAAGAGACTTCCATGTGTTACAAAGTATCTGCCACCCATGCCTTGGTCAGGGTTTGTTTCTTGGTATTCTCCGTTCTTATTTCTGCTGGGTTTAATTAAATGGTGATTTCAGAATTATTTGAGTTGCTGAGTCTCAGTGAGATGATTGCTTCAAGTGGGAATTCATAGTACAATACTCCAGGGATTGGAGTTAACCTTAAGGGAAGAGTCATAATAGGAAGAAGAAAGAAGAGGAACAGTGATTGAAAGAATTGAGAAAAAGCTTCCAAAGTACTTAACAGGCTGGGTATATTGCAGTGAAATGAACCTCTCTTCATTTCAGTCAGTATTGCCCATGTGAAACTTTTAATTCAAACATCTTAATCATTGTAATGATTAATAAAATTGTGCTACCTTATAGGCTACGTGTAACCAGGACACTTGTCCAACTTAGAGAAGATGCTGACAGGGTAGGCGATCAATCATTCCAGTTTACATGAAACTGTCATGGTTTTATTTATTCATTTTTAAATTTTTTAATTATTTTGAGAGAGAGAGAGAACACAAGCTAGGGAGAGGCAGAGAGAAAGGGAGAAAGAATCCCAAGCAGGCTCCACACTGTCAGCACAGAATTTGACGTGGGGCTTGATCTCCCGCGAACAGTGAGATCATGACCTGAGCTGAAAATCAAGAGTCGGATGCTCAACCAACTGACCACCCATGTGCCCCAAGACTGTCATGGTTTTAGTCCTGAAGATCCCATGACCCAGTACACTTCTCAGCCTGGGGCAAATAGGACAGTTGGTCACCTTCTGCTAGCTACAAGGAAGTGGGCGCAAGGATCTTAATTCCAAGCTTCTTCCACATTGAAATCTCCATTGGGTCCCTATTATCTGCCTGAGAAGATATCCTTACTGGAGACCACTAACAGGAATGGAGCCTTGTCTGAGACCAGAGAAGATTCTTTTAATCCTGGGGGTTCGTGAAGCGGCAGAAAACTCAGAAGTTAGTCCTGAAGAGCCCCCTGGCAACAAGTGGACACATCATCGTTGTGGTGCTCACCTGGTTGTCATGGGTACATTAACTCTTTCTATCCTGTTCCAGCTGCCAGTTATCTAATGCTTACGGGGGCCAGCCGCGTGCTAAGTCCTTTCCATTGCACACAACTTGTAACCTGGCAAACTGCAATATGGATTATAAACCTGAAGTTCCAAGAGGTGAAATGGCTTGCTTTGAGTTCCCGGTGCCCATCAGCACAGAGCTGGTGTTTGTACTGAGGTCTAACTTCGAACAAAGCTGATGCCCTCATCCACTCTGCCGTCTCCCACGTTGCCTGAAAACTGCATGTTCTCTCTGACCTTTCATTTAAGGTCTCTATCTCTTCATCACTTGCTCTATGACCCGGAGGTTTGGTGACTGATGCTGTTGACTAGACCAGGCTCTTTCACATGGAGCATCGTACTCCGTGACCAGTGCTGGTGGAATCTCCCTCTACTCAGGGGCAGAGGGTGATTTCAAGTGATTCTTTAAAAACCACAAAAAGAACAAGCATGAACCAATACTACATGTTGGTACAAGATCAATAACAAAGGCAAGAAACGCTGTTGCTAGAGTACGGATTTAGAAAGTGAGCTAAGTCACTGTTCTTAAAATTCCAGTTGAATTGACAATTCAGCAAGGCATTAATTATTTATCTAATTTTATCAGTGCTATGAAATGAGGACATAATGGGAAAGCATTGAAGCTGACATAGTACCATGCAAACATAAATTCTAGTTATTAGCTTGGCGTTTTGAGCTTTATCCAAGGTCAAAGGATAAGAGAAAATTTGGTCTCAGCATCATGATTTTTTTTCAGCACCCCAAGTTGCAAAAGGTAAGCTTTTCCCAGAAACAGGGGAAAAAGATATCTTTAGTGAGCTGCAGCCTGCTGCGTCTTCTCTAGCAGTGTGACCTCTGAGCCAATCAGCCAGACCCCGGTACTAGTTGAGGTTTTCAGAGCTTAGTAGGAAGAAAGGCATTGTTAACAAATCATAACTATTATCATCTTACACTAGAAAAAAATTTTCTCAAGTCACCCTAGAAGGAATTTGGCTTTAAAGAATTGGCATCAATGGGGCACCTGGGTGCCAACTTCAGCTGGGGTCATGATCTCAAGGTCGGTGGGTTCCAGCCCCACGTCGGGTTCTGTGCTGACAGCTCAGAGCCTGGAGCCTGCTTTGGATGCTGTGTCTCATTCTCTCTCTGCCCCTACCCCACTTGTGCTCTGTCTCTCTCTGTCTCTCAAAAATAAATGTAAAAAATTTTTTAAAGAATTGGCATCAAGGGCACCTGGGTGGCTCAGTCGGTTGAGCGTCCGAGTTCAGCTCAGGTCGTGATCTCACAGTCTGTGAGTTCGAGCCCTGCCTCAGGCTCTGTGCTGACAGCTCAGAGCCTGGAGCCTGCTTTCAGATTCTGTGTCTCCCTCTCTCTCTGCCCCTCCCACCACTGCCCCCCTCCCCCACACTCTGTCTCTCTCTGTCTCTGAAAAATGAATAAACCTTAAAAAAAAAAAAAAGAATTGGCATCAATCTTAGAAGTAAGCATTGCATAGAAATTTATTAGGTCACAGAAGTGACCTAATGACAGGGAAGAGTTCACCTTTTTCTAAGTGGATCACAGAAAATAAATGGAATAGGAATTCTTTTCTTTTTTGGAATAGGAATTCTTTTTCAAAGCTTTTTTTATTTTTTGAGAGAGAGAGGGAGCGTGAGTGGGGAAGGGGCAGAGGGAGAGGAAGAGAGAGAATCCTAAACAGACTCCACACCCAGCAAGGAGTCCCACGTGGGGCTCAGATCTCACAATTGTGAGATCATGACCTGTGCTGAAGTCAAGAGTCTGACACTTAACCTACTGAGCTGCTCAGGCACCCCTGGAATAGCAATTCTTTTTAAAATTGTTTTAATGTTTATTTATTTTTGAGAGAGAGAGAGAGAGAGAGAGAGAGAGAGCTCAAGCAGGGTAGGGGAAGAGAGAGAGGGAGACACAGAATCCAAAGCAGGTTCCAGGCTCTGAGCTCTCAGCACAGAGTCTTACACGGGGCTTGAACCCACAGACTGCGAGATCATGACCTGAGCCCTTACACGGGGCTTGAACCCACAGACTGCGAGATCATGACCTGAGCCAATTTGGACCCTCAACTGACTGAGCCACCCAGGCACCCCTGGAATAGCAATTCTTAATGCATTACTCAAATTGTGTATTTGCTATTTGTAAACATCATGTCATATATCATAAGTCTGCATTATTTTATTTTATTTTATATGTTTTTTGATTGTTTATTTGTTTTTGAGAGAGAGAGAGAGAGAGGAGGAGGAGGAGGGGCAGAGAGAGAGGGAGGCAGAGAATCTAAAGCAGGTTCCTTGCTGTCAGCACAGAGCCTGACCCGAAGCTCCATCTCACGAACCAAGAGATCATGACCTGGGCTGAAATCAAGAGTAGGATGCTTAACCGACTGAGCCATCCAGGTGCCCCAACTGCCTTTGAATAAAGACAAAAATCTTTCTCTGAAGGCTTGGTTTGATCCCCCACTCACCTTTCCAGCTTCTTCTGGCTGGCCTCTATTTCTAGCCAGGGAGGATTGGATTTTCACCAAGTTTTGTGTTGCCTTGCCCCTCTTCTTCAGGGCCTTTGCCCATGCTTTGTCCTTTCCTTCTACTACTCTTTTCTCTGTTTTTACCCCTGCTTTTACATATTCTTCACTGTGAATGAATATTTTATTTATTTTTTAATTAAAAAAATTTTTAAATGCGTATTTATTTTTGAGAGAGAGAGAGAGACAGAGACAGAGACACAGGGCACGAGCAGGGCAGGGACAGAGAGACGGAGATGCAGAATTTGAAGCAGGCTCCAGGCTCTTAGCTGTCAGCACAGGGCCCAACGCGGGCGGGGCTCAAACTCACGAACTGCGAGATCATGATCTGAGCTGAACTCAGATGTTCAACCGACTGAGCCACCAAGGCGCCCCTGTGAATGAATATTTTAAATAATTACTAATAAATGGTTATTCTTACTTTTTGTCAGGTTCTATGCTTTGTATACATTGTATCTCTTCACCCTTACAAAACCTATAATTGGTATTATTGTCCTCATTTTGCAGGTAAGGAACTATGACTCACCCAAAATCAAGCAGGTATGAAGTGAAGTTGTTCAGTTTAGGATTCATTTGCTGCTGAATCCTTAGACCAAGATAAGTTCCCGGTTCCAGCCTCCTGGGAAACAGCCTCCAGTTTTCCTATAGAATATACATTGCATTCACTATTAAAGTCTGTTTTCCCAATTAAACCGGAAGCTGTATGAAGACAGAGACCATGTGTGGCATGCGTCTATGCCGGTGCATAGTAGATGTTTATTAAATACTTTTTTTTTTCTTATTACATACCTCTTGAGTGGGTATTGAACGGCTAGAAATCTCCACTTGCACTTTGTGTAGTAGTTTAGCAGCGAAAGATTGGATTCTGGAGTCAAAAGGGAAGTTCAAGTCTAAACACAGCCAATATACGACCACGAGCTGGTATTTAACCTCTGTGAACCTCAATTTCTTCACCCGTGAAACAAAGATAATACTTTCCCCTCTTACAGAATTGTTCTCAGAAATGAATAAGATGGTGTCGAGAAGTTCCCACTGCAGGGTGTGACACGTTCTTTTGTCTTTCCAACTTTGAATGCGAAGTATTCAAGTGCAAGTATCAAATCTTGTCATCATTTTGTGTGTGTGGCATAAGTAAAGTATATAGTAGGTGGCCGATAAGTAGTTACATTGAATGCCAGGAGGTATTTCTGGGAGCTAGCTGGGGTTTAAGATTTTAGTTTACTTACTTCACAAGTCAAGGGGTAAATAAAGCAAAGTTTTCTCATCACTGTCACTGTTGCGCAGTTGAGTGAGATTGTTGCTGTGTTCACAGGGTGGAATTGGATTGCGATCAGAGTGACTCTCCATCTATCTAGGCCAGACAATGCAAGATACAACGTACATGGAAGATACAGAGACCTGCAGACGGTGGAAGGGGTCAGAATTCATGGAGTTGCCAATTTCCACAGTTTGGACCTTAGAAGGTACATGAAAGATACAGAGATCTACAGACGGTGGGTGGGGTCAGAATTCACAGACTTGCCAATTTCCAGTTTGGTCTCATTTACTTATTCATTCATTAATCAAACAAGTATATGAAACTACTGTATGTGGAATGCCCCTCTAGGTACTCTGGGCAATGATTCTTACATACTTGCTGGCCCCAGAATAAACTCCTGAGGGATTGTTAAGATTATAGGTTCTTGGGACACCTGGCTGGCTCAGTTAATAGAGCATGTGATTCTTGATCTCAGGGTCATGAGTTCAAGCTCCATGTTGGGCATGCAGCCTACTTAAAAAAAAAAAAAAAGATACACACACACACACACACACACACACACACACACACAGATTCTTGGGTCTCACTTGGGGTTTCTTTTTTTTTTATTTTGAGAGAGACAGAGACAGTGTGAGTGGGGGAAGGGCCGGGAGAGAGAGAATCTCAAGCAGGCTTTGTACCATCAGCGTAGAGCCTGACAAAGGGTTTGAGCCCATGAAGCCTTGAGATCATGACCTGAGCTCAAACAAGAGTCAGATGCTTAACCGACTGAGTCATCCAGACGCCCCTCATTTGGAGTTCTTTTTTTTTTTTTTTTTCTTCACTTGGAGTTTCTGAGAAAGGTCTGGGATTGTCCTGGGGACCTGTGTTTAAAAAAAAAAAAAAAACTCTTGGGGGTGCCTGGGTGGCTCAGTCAGTTGAGCGTCTGACTTTGGCTCAGGTCATGATCTCATGGTTCGTGGGTTCAAGCCCTGCATCAGGATCTGTACACAGAGCCTGCTTCAGATCCTCAATCTCTCTTTCTCTCTCTGCCCTTCCCCCCTTAAACAAACAAACAACTCTTGATGTGATACCACGCACTGTTCTGGGAAAGCAAACATAGTGAAGGCACTGTTTCTTCTTCTTCTTCTTTTTTTTTTTTTTTTAACTTAACTTATTTAAGAGAGAGCATGAGCACCAGTGGGGAGGGGCAGGGAGAGAGAAGGAGTGAGAGAGAATCCCAAGCAGGCTCCACGCTGTCAGCACAGAGCCGGTCGCGGGGCTCGAACTCATCACGGACCCTCGAGATCATGACCTCAGCCCAAGTGGAACTTAACGACTGAGCCACCCAAGCGCCCCCTGAAGGCACTGTTTCTATTCGCAAAGAAGACTGGGGGAGGGACATAGTTAATGAGGAAAACTTCATCCGGTCACATTGTTACCAAACAATCCATCTTGGCAGCTAACTCAGGAAACGGGTGAACCCCGCGGGCGCTTCGGGGGCCAACGGCTCCATCCCGGAGAATCCCGACGGGGCTGGACGAATCGAAAGCACAGCCCCTGGCTGGGTTCGCCAACACTTGCTGAACAAACTTGTCACAAAGAGAAGCCAGTAACTCAAAAGATGAGGGTTTGGGAAAGAGAATGGGAGAAATTTATTTCCGGGGCCAGTAGCAGGGGGAGGCTGCAGGCTCAAGGCTTAACCGGCAAGATGGACATCTGAGGGTTTGACAGAGAGAAGTTCAGGGGGGTACGTGCGAGAGAGCAGGCAGAGAGCATGAGCTCACTGGTGGGGGTTGGGATGTGTTCAGGGAATGGGAGGGATGGTGGGGTGTGGTCTTCTAGGCCTCCTGTGGCTATCAGGGCTTTTCTAGTCTGGCAGCTGGAATGTTCTGCGCCTTGCAAAACATCTCCGTCAATGCCTCAAGAAAGTGCGATAAGAAATAAGCACAAAGGGTTTTAGTCAGTTAAGCATGAGTTAAGCAGTCTAGTCTATTTCTGGTTTTAACTGTTGGGGTCTATGGTGGAGCAACAGGGCGCACTGACAACATCCGGGTTTTTTTTTGGTTTTGTTTTGTTGGTGGTGGTGGTGGTGGTTTGATTCTGGTTCTGGGTAATATGAATTTATTTGCCCATAGCATCCCTCTTGCAATCTAGCCTAAGGCTTCATAGAAAGGGTCCAGCGACATTGTTTTATTCACGTTTCCATTGTTGGGGTTGAAAATGTACTGGAACGTGTGGGCTGATAGAATGAGCCAGCATACAAGTTGGTAGGAATTTAGAAGCATACATGATAAAATAAACTCTACTTAGGTCTAGTAAATTCCAGGCCAGGAAAAGATGAGATAGAATTATCTGAAGAGGGAGGACCTCCTTACCAACCAGGCTAACTATCTAGAAGAGTCAGCACTTTGCTGTGTAAACATATTGATCAGTGTCTATCAATATCTAGAAAATGCCCCATTACCAGAAATGTGCCCATTCTCACCCACACTGTGGCCTGTCCTCCGGCTCCCTAAAAGTTGGTAATGGGAGCGAAGGAGGGGTGCTGGATGTCTTCACCCACACAAACACAAATTCAGCATGAACCCTGAATAGGAGCGTATAGATTTGGTACAGCAGAAAATGCACTGAGTGCAGAAGGAAGGTACGTGTAAGAAAAAGCATTTCTCCTACTCAGTTCCAGGATGTGGAAGAATACGTATCCCTTGCATTTTCCATAATCAGGAATTTCATGGTTGCTATGTTGGAAAAGTTTGGTTCCAACATTAAAACCAATCAAATATTACCGAGTACCTGCTGTGTATGGCCGGGTCTTTATGCCAATAGAAGAAAAACACTGTTGCTTTGACTGTGTTTACTTAGAGCCCAACATTTTACAAGCTATGTCAAAATCCCTGTGATTAGCGTCTGCTTTGACATGGAGGTATTAAGAAGAGAACTGCGGCCCAAGGTGAGGTCACTTGCCCTCAGGACAGCAAACCAAGACTTAATTGCAGTTTCAAGCTCTCCAGGGGTGGAGTTTTAAGACCATCAGTCTGGAATTTTTCTGGTCGGCACCAATGAGGTAATCTATCACGTATGCTCTCTCCCCACCCCACCCCTACCAAAGGAAGATGAAGTAATCTGCGTGATAAGACCCCTGCCCTTCTCCTTGAGGGAAGATGCACAGGCCTGAACTCTCAGAACTCTGCCCCACCTTCCTTCCTATAAAAACCTTCTTCAGATACAACTCTCTGCTACTTGCTAGGTGAGAAGCTCCCCACACTGGAGCTGCTTAGCAAAACCCATTAGGTCTTAGAATTTAGTTGGTTGAATTTTATTTTTTTTAAAAGGGAGTAATTGTGGCCTGTCACCCACTTGCTGTTTATGTGTGTGTGTGTGTGTGTGTGTGTGTGTGTGTGTGTGTGATATTTGAATTTCTAGCCGTGAGTCTTTGGGGGCTGTTTTGTACTACCTCTGCGTGGCAGATAGTTGAGTCATAGGATACACTTTTTATTAGAGAGGGACAGATTGTGCACTCAAGATGAGGAGAGGGACTGACGGAGAGAGAGAATCCTAAACAGGTTCCACACTGAATGTGGAGCCTGATGTGTGGCCCCATCCCATGACCCTAAGATCGTGACCTGAGCTGAAATCAAGAGTCGGACGCTCAACCGGCTGAGCCACCCAGGCACCCCCATAGGATACACTATTAACATAGGGCTTTTGAAGTAACTAAGTAAGCCTTTCATGGCTTGTCGTGGATGCAGGGTCTGACAATCACCCTACTTTAGCTTTAAATTTATCTTTTGTAAAATTTTCCATAATTGCCCTAAAAATGCCTTTTTTTCCCCTGAAAAAAAATATGATTAAATATATTAAGCTCATGTTGAATTGAAATATCAGGAAGAAATGGATAACTAAAAATAACAGGATATGATTAATGGTTTTGATTCATAGCCTATTTTTATCCTTTTCTGGAATCTGAGTGTCCAGATTTGTATTTGCAGAGCAGTACAGGAAACACTGAGATTGGAACATTTGGTTTTGAAATTCTCTTCTTTTGCATTCTAAACGTTGGGGAAAGACTATCACTTGAGAATTTGATCCATTAGTGAATACTATTAGAGTGGTTTTTCCTGGACTAGATGTTAGCCTATGTAAGAATTCATTGTTAATTTTACAGGGTGTGATGATGTTGTTGTGGTTATGTTGTTTAAAACCCTCATCTCTTAGAGATATACATAGAAATATTTATAGATAAAATGATATACACCTTGGTTTCACTTTATTTTATTTTTTTTTTAATTTTTTTTTTCAACGTTTATTTATTTTTGAGACAGAGAGAGACACAGCATGAACGGGCGAGGGGCAGAGAGAGAGGGAGACACAGAATCGGAAACAGGCTCCAGGCTCTGAGCCATTAGCCCAGAGCCCGACGCGGGGCTCGAACTCACAGACCGCAAGATCGTGACCTGGCTGAAGTCGGACGCTTAACCGACTGCGCCACCCAGGCGCCCCTGTTTCACTTTAAAAATATTCCAGCCGAGGGGCTCCTGGCTGGCTCTTGATCTTGGGTCCTGAGCTCAAGTCCCATGTTGGGTGTGGAGCTTACTTAAAAATTTTTAAAAAAACATTCTGGCCAAACAAAACAAAGCAAGAAGAAAATGGAGAAGTATATGTAATAAGAACGGCAGAATGTTCTTCATACCTGTCAGAGTGGCTAAAACCAACAACACAAGAAACAGGTATTGGCAAGGATGTGGAGAAAAAGGAAACCTCGCGCATCGTTGGTGGGAATGCAAACTGGTGCAGCCACTGTGGAAAACAGGATGGAGTTTCCCGAGAAAGGTAAAAACAGAACTACCCTACCATCCAGCAATTGCACTATTGGGTATTTATTTACCCAAAGAATACACAAGCTCTAATTCAAAGAGATACATGCGTCCCTATGTTTATAACAGTATTGCTTACAATAGCCAAGATACGGAAGCAGCCCAAGTGTCCATCCATAGATGAATGGATAAAGAAGATGTGGTACATATATACAATGGATTATTACTCAGCCATACAAAGAATGAAATCTTACTATTTGCAATGACACGGTTGGAACTAGAGAGTATAATGCTAAACAAAATGAGGCAGTCAGAGATAGACAAATGCCATATGATCTCACTCACGTGGAATTTAAGAAACAAAACAAATAAATGAGGGGAAAAAAAAGAGAGATAAACCAAGAAACAGACTTAACTATGGAGAACAAACTGATGGTTAGTGGGGGCGGGGGACTGGGGAAATAAGTGATGGGGATTAAGCCGGGCACTTGTGATGAGCACTGGGTGTTGTACAGAATTGTTGAAACTCTATATTGTACACCTGAGACTAACATAGCACTGTATGTTACCTAACTGGAGTTAAAATAAAAACTTAAAAAACAACAACAACGAATTTCAGAATGTTGATAATTGTTTAAGGCAGGTGATAGACAGTTGGGGGCTCATTAGGTTCTCTTTCCATGCATTAAAAAAAAAAAATCCACAATAAAAAGTTTTGAAAAAGGTTTTTCTCAGTAACACAGTATATATATATATATATATAAATTTTTTTTTTTTTAGAAATCTTTTTAGTGTTTAAATTTTTTTTGGCAAAACTCTACATCTAGAACGTGAACACAGTGAGACTGGCCCTTCCCATTCTTTGTTCATAAACACAATTTAGCACCCATTTAATGAATAACCTATGTTTGGTGCAGTTGCTGCTGAGGCAAAAGGATTCAAAAGGAGCACATCATCTGGTCACCAAAAACAAGTCACATTTCTGACCTTCAGTTTCCTTATTGGAAAATGAGCAAACAAAACTGGATGGCCTCAGTAATCCCCTCCCAGTTCTATGCCTCTTGGAGTCTGGCTTCTTGAGAATAAGAACCATAATGACCTTTTGGTTAAGACAGCATAAAACGATTAGACTTTAAATACATGTGTACTTAATAATAGGTGACTTTCAACCAGAGGCCTGTTCCTTCATGTGATAACAGGACATTCTTCATGGCTTTTGCTTCCCTGTCAACTCCCCTTTACTTTCTCTTCCGGTGCTAGTTTCTTTCCAAGAATAATCTGGGATTTTCAGCCAAATAGTTGCATTGCAGAACTTACCCTTCCAAAATTTATGGTATTTTACAATAACATACTCATAAAAATTTTTGGTAACTCTGCTGAGTTTTGTTTTGTTTTGTTTTTAATTTTTTTTTTTACATTATATTTATTTTTGAGAGAGAGAGAGAGAGAAAGAGAGCACAAGTGGGGGAGGGGCAGAGAGAGAGAGAGAGAGAGAGAGAGAGAGAATCTGAAGCAGGCTCCAGGCTATGAGCTGTCAGCACAGAGCCTGACGCGGGGCTCCAACTCACAAACCGAGAGATCGTGACCTGAGCTGAAGTCTGATGCTTAACTGACTGAGCCACCCAGGCCCCCCACCCTTTTTTTTTTTTTTTTAATGTGAGTTAATGTATTTGCAAATTGAATATGGTCATTTTCCTTAGCTATGAAGAGTAAGTGAAATCAGAAACACATTTGACAGGACAAGCCAAGTGCCATCTGGTACTCAGTTATTAGGAAATTGGAAGACTTAAAACCTCAATTTTGACATCCTGTGAAAAGAGCAAATACCAGGTTGTTCTAAAGAAATGAATTTAAAGTAAGTGTAGCTATTTTAAAAATGTGTTTAGCAGAAGCAGGAGAAAAATGTGTTTACAGAGTTGAATGTTGCCCTGGAGAATTCAGAAGTTAATTACATATATATATATATATATATATATATATTTTATGACAGAAAAAGATAGACTCCCACAAAACCATCTTTTCTTGAAAGCTTTTTACATTCAAAAATGTTATATCTTTGGATTCTTTTGTAGATTCTTGTTGGATTATTAATTACATATAACAAATCACATATAACAAATACTTCTTTAAAAAAATTTTTTTAATGTTTATTTATTCTTAGAGAGAGAGAGAGAGAGAGAGCATGAGCAGGGAAGAGGCAGAGAGAGGGAGACACAGAATCCAAAGCAGGCTCCAGGCTCCAAGCTGTCAGCACAGAGCCCGACAGAGGGCTCGAACCCACGAACTTTGAGATCGTGACCTGAGTGAGCCGAAGTCAGATGCTCAACCGACTGAGCCACCCAGGCGCCCCACAAATACTTCTATTAAATACTGTCCAAATAGTATTTTGCTCAGGGAGGCTTAGAGATGTATTTTGCCAACATGAGTGTGTGTTTTCTTGCAATCTTTTCTTGGGAACTGGGAGTACGCGCTGCAACTGTATGCCTTAAACTTTTTTATTGGCAAGAAGGCAGGGCTAGGTTTGCAGTTACCTACAAACTTAGGTAAGTTGGTAACTTGCCTTTTTCTTCTGTCTTACAAATGAAAGAAAATGCCCGTTTTTTTTTACCTCCATCTCCTTCAGTCATTCTTCCTCCCTTCCTTCCACAAAAATTCATTGAGGTTTTTCTATGTGTGAACTTTTAGGGATTTAGAGAAGCAGGGATTGGGATGTGGAAGAGAAGAGGTTCTGACATTCCAACCAACCATCAAGAAAGTCCTGAATTCTAGGACAGAACTATACCCCACTTTCTTGCCAAGTCATGGCAGAGCTCTGATTCTCTCCTCAGCTCTGGAATTGTATTTCCAATTTTTTCTTTAATGTTATTAATTTGAGAAGGAGAGAGAGAGAGGCAGAGAGGGAGACACAGAATCCAAAGCAGGCTCCAGGCTCCAAGCTGTCAGCACAGAGCCCGACAGAGGGCTCCAGAAACAGCACAGACCCTGACACGGGGCAGAGAGAGAGGGGGACAGAAGATCAGAAGCTGACAGCAGCGAGCCCGATGAGGGGCTTGAACTCACAAACCGCAAGATCATGACCTGAGTCGGAGGCTCATCTGACTGAGCCACCCAGGGGCCCCTCCAATTAAAAAAAAAAAAGTTTATGTATTTATTTTGATAGAGAGAGAGCATGTGGGGAGGGGCAGAGAGAGGGAGAGAGAGAGAGAATCCTAAGCAGGCTCTGCACTGTCAGATGATCATGGGATCATGACCTGAGCGGAAATCAAGAGTCCGCGGCTCAACTGGTTGAGCCACCCAGGCGCCCCTATATTCAGCTGCTTTCTAAAGATCACAACTCCTGGCTTCACCTAGTGGGGCCAATCACCAGTTCCCAACACTTCAGATAGCACAAGTTTCTGGGAGCCCCGCCGTCTGCACTGGCCCCTCAGTTCTATAGACATTTGGGATTGCGATCTTGGTACTATAGAGTAATGAGGTAGTAAAAACGCAAGCTGTTTGCCATGGAACAGACTTGATTTGAATCCTGGCTCGGCCACTTAACTATTCTGACCTGTATCTCCTTATTGCAAAGTGGGCAGAGTATCTGTCTTACAAGAAGTTTCTTAAGAGAGTTTAAAGAGAAAATGCTTGTAAAGCTCCACAGTAATTGTTAGCAAATGATGGCTAGAAAAAATATAATTAAAAATTGGAAATAGAGGGGTGCCAGGGGGGCCCAGGCGGTTAAGTCCAACTCTTGATTTCAGCTCAGGTCATGATCTCACCGTTCGTGAAATCAAGCCACATGTCAGGCTCTGTGCTGAGTGTGGAGCCTGCTTGAGATTCTCCCCCTCTGTCCCTCTCCCCTGCTTGTGCTGTCTCTCTAAAATTAAAAAAGAAAACCATTTGCAACAATGTGGATGGAACTAGGGGGTATTATGCTAGGCGAAATTAGAGAAAGACAAATACATGACTTCACTCATATGAGGAATTTAAAATACAAAACAGATGAACAAAAGAGAAGGGAAGAAAAAAATAATACAAAAAGAGGGAGAGGGACAGAACATAAGAGACTCTTAAATATAGAACAAACTGAGGGTTGCTGGAGGTGTTGTGAGTGAGTGGGATGGGCTAAATGGGCAAGTGGGATGGGCTAAATGGGTAAGCGGCATTAAGGACACTTGTTGGGATGAGCACTGGGTGTTATACGTAGGGGATGAATCACTGGATTCTACTGCTGAAATCATTATTGCATTATATGCTAACTAACTTGGATGTAAATTAAAAAAATAATGAAACCATTAAAAAAGAAGAAAGTAAATAGCTGAATATAGATTTTTATTTTTTATTATTCATTCATTCATTCATTCATTCATTCACTTTTTTTAGACAGAGTGAGCAGGGGAGAGGGGCAGAAAGAGAGAGAAATCTTAAGAAGGTTCCACGGAGCCTGATGCAGGGTTCAATCCCACGACCCTGGGATCACGACCTGAGCTGAAATCAAGAGTCACGCCCTCGACCTACTGAGCCACCCAGGCACCTGTGAATTCAGATTTTAAATGAAACCCCTCAGTTACCAAATGACGTTATTTAATCATACACACGTTTTTTCAAATGTCAGGGCCAAACAAAGCGTGTCTACAGGCACCTCAACCTTAACGCCTCTGTAACTGTGTTCATCTTTTCCCTTCAAACCTGTTCATTCCTGCTCATATGGCAGTAGGGGTATCTCTAGCCACAGAATGTGTGGGGTTCAAAACTGAAGTCGTTTCTCCTTTCTCCTCCTCATCCCACATTTCCAACTTCAGAAATATCTCCCAAACCTGATATTCCTCTCTGCCCTCCCTCCTCCTCGCTCCCCCCACCCCAACTACTGTCTTTGGTCAAATTCTTATTTCTATCTGCCCGATAGCAATACCTCTTACCTGGTATCCCTACTTCCAAACTTTCTCCTCTGCAGAACTATGGGTTAAATTAAAAAAAAAAAATTAACCCCAAATCAGCGGAGAGAAAGGACACACTGTTAAAAAGGTAATTTGGGGAAAATTAGCTCACTATGTAGAGAAAATAGAAATTGGATCCCCACCTAACACCACACGGGAGAGTGGATTCTGGATGGCTTGAGGATCTAAACGCAGAAGGTAAAATGACAAAGTTAATAGAAGAACATGTAGGAGAATAACTTTGTGATTTGGGGTCAGAGAGGACTTAAAAAAATAATGCAAAAGCCTCAACTATAAGGAAAAAAAATTGACAAATGGGATTATATCAAAACTGAGTATTTCTGTAAAAGATGTTAACAGAGGGAACAATAAGGAAAAGGCATTTGTAATATCTAAACCTACCTAAGGATTAATATATAGAATACTTAAAGATACTTCTGTAAAAGGCAGCAACCCTAATGGGGGGAAAAAAAGGACTGAGGATTAAAAAGTAGGCCACAGAAGTTTCCAGAAGAGGAAACCCGAATAACTAATAAGCATATGAAGAGAAGTTCCTCATCTGCATCAGTGAGGTGCAGATAAAAACAGCAACAAAGGGGCGCATTCTGTCAGCGCAGAACGTGCTTGGGATTCTCTCCCTCTGTCTCTGCCCCTCCCCTGCTCGCCCTCTCCCCCCACCCCTCTCAAAATGAATAAGCTTAACAGCCATGAAATGTCAGTTTACAGTGATGGGACCAGCAGGTATTAGAAAGCGTAGGTGGGGTGAGGGAGTTCAGTTACTCTCCTGCATTACTGTTGAAAGTGTGAAGTGGGGTGGCTGTTTTGGAGGGCAACCTGGCACTATGTAGTCAAATTAAGTATAAGCAGGCCCTGTGACCATAATTCTGCTCCTGAGTATATATACCAAAGGAATTGTTATACAGATGTATAACGGGACACATAAGAGATGTTCTGTGAAGCTTTTTTTCCCCCCATGTATTAGTGAGGAGTTGGGTGTTCATCACTGGGAGAATGGATAGTAAAATGTGATGGATGTACACCCCCTTTTAAAATTTTTTTTTTCAACATTTATTTATTTTTGGGACAGAGAGAGACAGAGCATGAACGGGGGAGGGGCAGAGAGAGAGGGAGACACAGAATCGGAAACAGGCTCCAGGCTCTGAGCCATCAGCCCAGAGCCTGACGCGGGGCTCGAACCCACGGACCGCGAGATCGTGACCTGGCTGAAGTCGGACGCTTAACCGACTGCACCACCCAGGCGCCCCTAAAAAAAGGTTTATTTATTTTTGAGAGAGAGAGAGAGAGAGAGAAAGCAGAGGAGGGGCAGAGAGAGAGGGGGACAGAGGATCCAAAGCAGGCTCTGTGCTGATGGCACATGACCTGAGCCAAAGAAGAAGCTAAACCAACTGAGCCACCCAGGTGCCCCGATGGATGTATACCCTTAAGTACGGTACAGCAATTACAATAAACAGATTGGCTATACACACTGCCATATGGATACATTTTAAAATCATAATGTTTAGAAAAAAAGAAGTAAAAGAGAATGAGCTACGTGACACCCTACCATTTACATTAATTAAAAATACATGCATGTTTCTATTCGATATAGGGTTCCTATCCAGAATATATAAAGGATTTATGCAACTCAGCACCAAAAACCCCACAAATAATCTAAAAATGGGCAGAAGACAAAAGAAAAAATGGGCAGAAGATATGAACAGACATTTCTCTAAAGAAGACATACAGATGGTCAAAGGCACATGAACAAAGTGCTCAATATCACCAATCATCAAGGAAATGCAAATGAAAAGCACAATGAGATATCAGAATGGCCCAGATCAAAAACATAAGAAATGAGTGCTGGCAAGATATAGAGAAAAAGGAACTCTTGTGCACTAATGGTGGGAATGCAAGCTGTTGCAACCACTGTGGAAAACAGTATGAAGTTTCCTCAAATATTAAAAATAGAATTACCATATGATCTGGTAATTCCACTACTGGGTATTTACCCAAAGAATACAAAAACACTGAAGTTGAAAAGATATATGCACCCTTGTGTTTACTGCAGCATTATTTACAGTAGTCAAATTATGGCAGCAGCCCAAGTGTCCATCCATAGATGAATGGATAAAAAAGATATGGTATATGCATACAATGGAACGTTACTTGGCCATAAAAGAATGAAATCTTGCCATGTGCAACAACGTGGATGGACCTAGAGAGTATAATGCTAAGTGAAATAAGTTAGTCGGAGAAAAACAAATACTATATGATTTCACTCATATGTGTAATTTAAACAGAACAGAAACAGAAACAGAACAAATAAACAAAGAAAAAAACTGACAGACCAAGAAACAGATTCTTAACTATACAGAACAAACTGACGGTTACCAGAGAGAAGGAGAGTGGGGAGAATGAAATAGGAGAAATAGGTGATGGGGGTTAAGAGAACATTTATCACAATGAGCATTGAGAAGTGTATATAATTGTCGAAGCACTATATTGTACACCTGAAACTAATATAACACTGTATTTTAACTATACTGAAATCAAAATAAGAAATAAAAGATGAGCACGTTTAAAAAAGAGTTTATTTGGGGCGCCTGGGTGGTTCGGTCAGTTGAGCGTCCGACTTCGGTTCAGGTCATGATCCCGCAGTTCAAGCCCGACGTTGAGCTCTGTGCTGACAGCTCAGAGCCTGGATCCTGCTTGGGATTCTGTGTCTCCCTCTCTCTCTGCCCCTCCCCTGCTCGTGCTCTGTCCCTCTCTCTCAAAAATAAATAAACATAAAAATATTAAAAAGTTTATTTATTTTGAGAGGGAGAGAAAGAGAGAGTGAGAAAGTGAGCACACGTGAGTGAGGGAGGAGCAGAGAGAGGAGGAGAGAGAGAATCCCAAGCAGGCTCTTGCACTGCCAGCACCGTACAGATCTGTGAGATCGTGACCTGAGCCAAAGTCAAGAGTCCGACGCTTAACCCACTGAGCCACCCAGGCACCCAAGATATGCACATTTTGTAAGAACACACACAAAGAACAGAAACACACATAAACGAAAATATCATTGCATGTTATATGATTGCATACAGTAGGAGTTAAGGGGCATGAAAGAGATGGAATATGAGGATACAAAGAGAATAAATTAGAAAGTTTTGTCTGGACAAAAAAATAATAATAGGCCATGCACGACCTGTTCAGTATGATTAACTCATCCTTGTGCATCTGAGGTCCAATAAGAATCATATTCCCCCTCCCACCCCGTACACACAGACAACGCACACAAACGCTTTCTCCTTAGTACTTCCAAAGCTAACTTTCCTCCATTGACTTTCTGTCACCTACAATTAAGTCAAATTTCATAATAAACTGTCCCAAGGTCTTCCACCTCTCCCTGAAATTCTTGCCATTCCTGAACATACCTTTCCTATTGTTTCCATCTTGAGTTTTGACTCTTATCATATTGTATTGTGATAATTTGTTTACATGTTTGGGGGTGACTGGAGTTGAGGGTCCGACTCTTGGTTTTGGCTCAGGTCGTGATCCCAGGGTAGTAGGATTGAGCCCTGTGTCGGGCTCTGAGCTGAGTGTGAAGCCTGCTTGGGATTCTCTCTCTTTCTCTCTCTCTCTCTCCCTCTGCCCCACTTCCCCACACTCTCTAAAATTAAAAAAAAATTTTTTTTAAAGAGCATTTCTTTAAAAAAAATGGGAGGTAAAGGAAGTGGTGAAGGAAAAAAAAAGTTTGTTGAATTAAGTAATTACTCAGTGAGTTATCAAATCCAGTCAGCGCCCTAAGGACTGAAATTTGGATCCAGTCAAATTCCCAATGTCTTCTGGAAATGAATGTTGACAGGGAGAAATAGAAGGCCTCCTGACTTTCTCCTGTATGAATGATTTAATTTTTTCAGTCCAATAACTTTATTAGGATATGCCTTTTTGGATGAGTTTTCCCTGGTACTTAGTAAGTCCTTCCAGTAAGTACACTCACATCCTCATTTGTTTCAGGAACATTTTCTTGAATCTTTTGGAACTATCTATTATTGCATTATTTTGGTTTTCTTCTTCAAGGACTTAAATTGCGCAAATGTTGACACTCCTTGTGTTCTAGATAATGCTGTCTCCATTATAATCTTTATTTTAAAAAAGTAAGAACTTTATTTCGCTTTTCTTATTTAAAAAAAAAATTAGGGAGAGAGAGAGAGAGAGAGCGCACAATCGAGGAAAGGAGAGAATCTTAAGCAGGCTCCACACTCAGCATGGAGCCCAACATAGGGCTCGATTCCACAACCCTGGGATCATGACCTGAGCTGAAATCAAGAGTCAGATGCTCTACCAACTGAGCCACCCAGGTGCTCCACTTTTCTTATTTTTTTATACTTTAGGACACTTACTGTATTTTTCTTCCATGTCTGTTCTCCCTGTGTTTCTGCTGTCTCATCCTCATATTTGTTGGCCTTACTTTTTCCGTGTCCTTCTTTCAGTTTACATTTTATCTCCTAGGATTGTCTCATCAAGTCTTTCCAAAATTCTTGTATTTCTGCTTTGTGTATGTCTTCCAGGTATGAAATTACTTCATTTATATTTCTTAACTTCCTGGTGAAAATTTTGGTTATATCTCTTTTTTAAAAACAATTTCGTTCTTAAATTTGAGTATGTTTGACACACAATGTTACGGTAGTTTCAGGTGAACAACATAGTGATTCAACATGTCTATAGGTTATGCTATGCTTACCACTTTCACTGATTTCTTTTTTTTTAGGTTTTTATTTATTTGTTTGAGTCATCTCTGCACCCAGTGTGGGGCTCGAACTCACGACCCCAAGATCAAGAGTTGTGTGCTCTTCAGACCGAGGCAGCCTGGCACCCCTCACCTGTTTCTTGGTAGCTAGTTTTCCCCCTGGTTCATAAGTTTGGAATTATCTTCACATTTTGAAAAAGTACATTTGTATCAGTGCTGTGATAGAACCTTTTTTTTTTTTTTTTTTTTTTACTGCCTAACAACGAATGTGTTAGATTTTCACAAGCCATCGTTTGTAGATTATTGCACAGCAAGACAGGCAGGTTAGGGTAGTGTTTGCGGGCTTATAACCCAAAGGCTCTCTCCTTCTCCGTCACTACAAGAACTTCCCCCACATATTAGGATTATTTTTGTGACTCTTTGGAGAGTCCCACCCTGCCCCCGAGCCCCTGGTATCCCCTGTTCTGCTTTCTCTCTTTATGAATTTGGCTACTCTAGCTATATCATATAAGTGGAATCATACAGTATTTGTCCTCTTGTGTCTGGCTTATTTCACTTAGCATGTTTTCAAGAATCATCCACGTTGTAACATGTATCAGAATTGCTTTCCTTTTTAAGGCCAAATAATATTCCATTGTACGTATATGCCACATTTGGTTCATCCATTCACCTTTCAGTGGGCATTTCCATTGTTTCTACCTTTTGGCTATTGTGGATAATGCTGCTATAAACATTGGCATATCCTAATTGTGCATTTGTTTCTGTGTTTCATTGTTGCTTTTCTAGTTGCTTTGTGTGCTTTCCAGGAGGTTTAAGATGCTGATCTGCACAGCTGTGATTATTCTGGACATTCCTTGGAAGCTGCATTTTAAAATAAATATTCCAGAGATTCTTAGGGTCAGCCAAGTTTGGAAAACAATTTGACCCGTTTCCATTTGAGTAAAATCCAGTGAAAATAGCATCCTATAGTCTCTGAGAAGAGAAGAAGCACCCAGAAACCTGGGTAAGGTTGGTCCGAGGAGAAGCATTGGTAGGAAGTAGGAGGATTGGCATGTATAAACAGGTTAGATACATAAGAACCAATTGTTCTATTAACCACCATCTGGCAGAGCTGGTCCTGCTTCCATGGGTCTCCATGCGGGCAGAGAGAGGGTGGCATGGATGGGTTAAAATTGCCTAATTCCATTTCTGGGTTGACAGCACCTACAGAAAATCCCTATTTGGCTCCGCTTTCAAGAATGCCAAGCTTAGCTCAGCACTTCCGCTGTGCATCTGCTGATGCCCATATTTTGAACGGGGGGTAACCCAAATCATGTCACAGTAACTGTTAGTTCCTGTTTTAACATCATAATTTTAATGCTTGTAGGGGCGCCTGGGTGGCTCAGTCAGTTGAACGTCTGATTCTTGATTTCGGCTCAGGTCGTGATCCCAGGGTTGTGGGATCAAGCCCTGCATTGGGCTCTGCACTGAGCATGGAGACTGCTTGAGATTCTCTCCCTCTCTCTCTCTCTCTCTCTCTGCCTCTGCCTCTCTCTCCCACTTGTGCATGTACTCTCTCTCTCTCTGAAATAAAATAAAAAATTAAAAAAAAATCTTGTAAAGGTTTCCAAGAGTTATTGGCTGGTCTAAACTCACCTCTTGTGCATGTCTTAGATTTGCATCAAGGGAGTTATGTGAGTACCCCAAGGAATAGCCTTGGTGACATAAGCAAATTGTAGTCATGGGAATATCTTTGAGGCTGTTTGTTAGTGCACTGTTGTTCAAACTCCATAAAGCAATGGCATAGCGACTCAGGTAAAACAGTTTGGTATTTTATGGCCACCAAAGAGACACTCGGGTAGCTTTCTAGAGCGAGAAAAACATTTTGCAGGCCACCTGGCTGGCTAAGTCAGAAGAGCAAGCAACTCTTGATCTGGGAACTGCGAGTTTGAGCCCCGTGTTGGATACAGAGATGACTTAAGTAAATAAATAAGCTTAAAAGAATTTTGCTAGCGGCTGCCACATTTTTATTCATTCAGTAAATATTTATTGAGCTCCTATTGTGTTCTAGGTGTAGCAGATAAAGCAGAGGAAAAGATTTTTTAAAAAAGTCCCTAAAGTTACTGAGCTTTCATTCTGGTGTGGGAAACAGAAAATAAACAAGCGACCAAATACCAAGATCTTTCCAGAATACACAGTACCAAGTTGACCTAATTAAGTACTTCATAGTGATTGATTAAATGTATTGCAAGAATGCTTTAGATTTTGAGGCCCAGTGGCTGATTTCAATTCCGCTTTGTCTCTAAAAATACAACTTACAAACAAATCTTCCTGACATGAAATTATTTTGCAAAGGTCTTCCTCTTTCTTAAGGACTGAGAAAACATGGCGACTCATGGGTAAAGAGAACCAACGGTATCAGTTAACAATAGGGTTACGCGAAGGGGCACCTGGGTGCCCCCTCTTGACTTTGGCTCAGGTCGTGATCTCTCGGTCACGGGATGGGGCCCCACGTGGGCTCCTCGCTGGTGCGCGGGGCACGGAGCCTGCTTCAGACGCTCGCCCTCCCGCTCACGCGCATGCGTCACCACTCACACGCGCGCGTCATGGCTGGCGTGTGCCTGACTGCGCATGAGCGCGGGCAGTCTCTCCCTCGGATAAAATAAAATAAAAAAAATACATGGTGAAGGGCAGACTGGCAGTATAGATTCAGAGTGCCACGGCATTTCGCATAGGAACCGAGGGTTTCCATGGTTTTGGGGTCTGAGTGTGGAAGCTTTTGCGTCTTCAGACAGATTTCAGACTTCACCCACAATTTCTTAAATTGGCTTATCCACTTGTTCACTTTCTTTGGTGTTCCGTCCCTTAGCGGAGGGAGTGGGAGGTGAGAGGAGGCGGAGGTTATTATGTGCTGTTCCCTGTGGGCTGCCGGTATATAAAAATGGCACTGGGAGATGGTTGGGAGCGTGCTTGTTGTTTCTAACCAGGATGGCAGGGGTTGAGGGTTTGGTGGTTGTAGCTGTTACGGAAAATGTGGAAAGATCCCAGGTGTTAGAGTGCCTGACTGATTGTCCACAGCGACTAAGTGGAAAACGGTGCCTTTGGTCTGGGATTTGAAAATCCCCATCAGAAATGAAACAGTGGTCACTCTGGCTCGATTTGAGCGGGCTAGGGCCTGAATGTGTTTCATTTGCTTTTGATAATACCACACAAATATCTTTCCTGAAATATTTAGGTTGAAAGAATGACCAAGGATGGAAAAAGGAATGCTGTCTAAATGTCACACAAGAATGAAACTGTAAGGAGTTAGAAGCATAGGAGATTAAATTGGTATCGAGCAGAGTATTTGGTGGGAGTAAAATCGTTAATTTAAGTGACATGCCACCATTGAATGTAAATTATTCTTATACAGGTGATTTTTTTTTGTCTAGATGACATGTAAATATGCATGGAATCCTCCTTTAATCATGCCTGCACTAAAGTTTTTGAATTTTATTTTATTTTATTTTTTTAATGTTTATTTATTTTTGAGAGAGACAGCACGAGTAGGGGAGGGCCAGAGAGACAGGGAGACACAGAATCCGAAGCAGACTCCAGGCTCTGAGCTGTCAGCACAGAGCCCAGTGCGGGGCTCGAACTCAGGAGCCGAAAGATCATGACCTGAGCCGAAGTCAGGCTCCCAACCAACGGAGCCACCCAGGTGCCCCTAGAATTTTATATTTTATTTTATTTTATTTTATTTTATTTTATTTTATTTTAGACACAGAGAGAATGAGGGGCACCTGGGTAGCTCCGTTGGTTGAGCGTTTAACTTCGGCTCGGGTCATGATCTCACAGTTTGGGAGTTCAAGCTCCATGTGAGGCTCTCTGTTGTCAGTACAGAGCCCACATCTGATCCTTTGTCCCCTTCTCTCTCTGCCCCTCCCCCACTCATGCTTACTATCTCTCTCTCTCTCTCAAAAATAAACATTAAAAAAAAGAGAGAGACAGAGAGAGTGTGGCCGAGGGAGGGAGGGAGAGAGCAAGAGACAGAGAATCTCAAGCAGGTTACGTGTCCAGTGCAGAGTCCGACACAGGGCTCGATCTCACAAGCTTGGGATCGTGACCTGAGCTGAAATCAAGAATTGGACGCTCGACTGACTGAGCCACCCAGGAGCCCTAAATTTTTAGAATTAAAAAAAATTTTTTTTTGCTACGCGTGTCACTTGTAAGCTTACTCCCTTTCTAATCATATTGGGGCAAATAAGTTTGTCTGCCAAACATTAATTAACTTGAAGAAGTATGAGGAAACATTTAGGAAATAGGAACCTATATCCAAAGTTTACACAATTAGCAAATGGACTTGATTTGATCTCATTCCAATTTATGTCAGGCAAAAAGAATTGCATTTTGCTTACAAACGAATTTACAAATGAGAAAAGACACATGTAGCATTCAGTCAAGTGTTCTCCGGGGAGTGTGTCATTATCTGTTTATATAATGAACTCCCAAATGAAGGTGAGAAATGACTGCACACAAATGTTCTATCCCTGCTCTACTGAAGCAATGAACCTGGAGAGGTGGGTTTTTTTTTGTTGTTATGTTTGGTTAGTTTTGAGAGAGAGAGAGAGAGAGAGAGAGTGAGCGAGCTCGCCCAGGTGTGCGTGAGAGCAGCAGATGGACAGAGAGAGGGAGACAGAGGATCCAAAGTGGGCTCCACGCTGAGAGCAGAGAGTCCCCATGTGGGGTCGAACTCCTGAGCCCAAGTCGGATGCTTGGAACTGACTGAGGCATCCTGGTGCCCCCCCCCCAACCCCAAGACTTTTTTTAAAAGAAGGATTGGCTTTGAAATGTCAGTGTGTCACAGGCCTGTTTGTAAAGGCTCCCCCCACCCCATCGTAGGGAGCTGGGAAAAGGCTGGTAACAGCAGAGACAATTTAAGTCTCCGTAGAATGTTTAAAAATCAAAAGAGGAAAAAAAAAACCTTCTTTACATTGAAGCCTGACGATTAATTATGGTGATAGTTAAAAACCAAGCTTAAAAAATTTCACTTTCCACATCGCTTTTAAAATATGTTTGGAAACAGAAACCCATGGGGGGAGGGGAAGAAGAAGAAGAAGAAGAAAAAAAGAGGTTAGAGAGGGAGAGAGCCAAAGCGTAAGAGACTCTTAAGAACTGAGCCACCCAGGCATCCCCATAAGAGACTCTTAAGAACTGAGAACAAACTGAGGGTTGATGGGGGGTGGGAGGGAGGGGAGGGAGGGTGATGGGTATTGAAGAGGGCACCTTTTGGGATGAGCACTGGGTGTCGTATGGAAACCAATTTGACAATAAATTAAAAAAAAAATGATTGAAAACAAAATGCTTGACAGAGTTTTCTTTTTCACTGGCTTGTGTTGATGGACACCGAACCAATTGGAATTGATTTTTGCTTGTCTAGTTGATAATGTTAAAATTAAAAACAAAATTTTTTAAAAAAAATTAACATTTATTTATTTTTTGGGAGTCAGAGAGAGACTGAGCACGAGCAGCGGAGGTGCAGAGAGAGGGAGACACAGAATCCGAAGCAGGCTCCAGGCTCTGAGTTGTCAGCACAGAGCCGGATGCGGGGCTCAAACCCACGAACCTTGAGACCATGACCCGAGGTGAAGTCAGTCGCCCAACTGACTGAGCCACCCAGGCGCCCCAATAATGTTAAAATTTTTTATGATAATATTTTCATGTCCTTCTTTCCTTTCCTTAGCACATTGCTTGAATATGTGACCATTTTTCCTTTCACACTGCTTGCTTTATAATTGCAAGGGACTATTAACCAAATTAGAGATATCTTGAGGTAAATAGTAAATTATATTTACCTACGACACACATTGCCACTGAGGCATACCATAATAAAAATTGATAATCTATGAAACAGGCCTCTGAGGCTCCTTTCACAGAAGATTTTCTTCTGAAAGAGTTGAAAAAGCTTTTAAGAATGAGGATCATCTTTTTTTTTTTTTTAATGTTTATTTTTAAGAGACTGCAAGTGGAGGAGGGGCAGAGAGAGGAGACAGAGGATCCGAAGCAGGATTTGCGCTGGCGGCAGTGAGCCCAATGTGGGGCTCATGAACCAGGAGATCATGGCCTGAGCTGAAGTCAGATGATCAACCGACTGAGCCACCCAGGGGCCCCCAAAATGAGGATCATCTTAAAATGAGTAATCATTGAGGTAAAGTCTATATCATTAACACATTAGAAGATAAGTTTATGCTGGCAGGAGTATGATGGCTCTGGATAGAAATGTCCTGGAAATCTCCTGAATAATATTTATGAACCTAAAATGTACATACTGATAATTTATTCTACAAGCTTACGACTTTCTCCTCTTTCTTCTTTTTCTTCTTCCTCCCCTTTGTCTTTTCAGCTCCACAGACTTGAAGTCATTTAGTCATTGACTCAACGTGTTCTTTTTCAGTGCCTATATCAGGCACTACTCTAGGCTCTGGGAATATGGCAGTGAACGAAATATACAAAATTCCCCTTTTTGGGAGAAATCTGATGGATGTGGGCATCCAAGGTCATATCACCCTCATTGAGACAGACCAACGTCTTATATCTCCTGATATGATGCTCTGAGGGCACACCACTTCTGTAAGATTCCTGCCCAAAATGTGTAATGTGAATCTGACCATGAGGAAAGAGACAAACACAAGTTGAGGGATATCTGCGAAAGAACTGGCCTCAACTCTTAAAAAATGTCAAGGTAAAGAAAGACCACCACGACCACCAGCAAAAGACTGAGGACCTCTTCCAGATTACTAAATGCAGAGGACCGGGTCCTGGATTAGGGAAAAAAGCTATAAAAAACATTATTGGGACAATTGATGTTATTTGAATATGGACTGTGTGAGTTAGATAATAGTGTTGTATAATTGTTACGTTTTGAGATTTGGGTAATTACACCTATTACAATTAGATATGCTGTATTACATAGAAAATATAGGGGCACCTGGGTGGCTCAGTTGGTTGAACATCCAACTCTTGATTTCGGCTCGGGTCATGATCTCATTCATGGTTTGTGGGATTGAGCCCTTTGGGCTCTGGGCTGGGTGTGGAGTCTACTTAAGATTCTTTCTCTCTCTCTCTTTCTCTCTCCCTCCCTTCCCCCTTCCCTGCTTACTCTCTCTCTCTCTTTCTCTCTTTCATAAAAAGAAAATATATATATAACACAGGATATATACCTAAATATATAGTATATATTCGTCATGTCTTTTCTGCATATTGTGCATATATTTTTGGGTTTACTGAACAACCGAGCATAGAGTACAGAGTTCCCATATGTGTCCTTCAAACGATTTCTTTTTTATTAACATCTTTCATTAATGTGATACATTTGCTACAATTGATGAGCCAGTAGTAACACATTATTATTATTATTTTAATCTAATAATTTATTTTTTATGATTTACATCCAAGTTAGTTGGCATGTGGAGTAACACATGATTATTAACTGAAGTCCATAATGTACATTTTAGGGTTTGCTCTTTGTATTGTACAGTTTTATGGGTTTTGCCAAATGCATAATGTCATGTGTCCACCATTACTGTATTACATAGAATAGTTTTATTGCCTTAAAAATTCCCTGTTCTCCACTTGTTCAGCTCTCCATTCCCCTTAATCCTTGCCAATCACAGATCCTTCTATCTCTGCATTTTTGCCTTTTCCAGAATGTGAGGTTTGGAATTAATTATACCACATGTAGCCTTTTCAAATAGCTTCTTTCACTTTCAAAATATGCATTTAGGGGAGCCTGGGTGGCTCAGCTGGTTGAACATCTGAGTCTTGATTTTGGCTTAGGTCATGATCCCAGGGTCATGGGATCGAGCCCTGTGTCAGGCTCTCAAGCCTGGGCTCTGTGCTGAGCGTGGAGCCTGCTTGAGGTTCTCTCTCTCTCTCTCTCTCTCTCTCTCTCTCCCTCTGCTGCTCTCCCCTGCTCACTCTTTCTAAAATAAAAAAAAAAAAAGAAATATGCCTTTAAGTTTTCTATGTATCTCCTTGTGGCTTGATCGCTCCTTTCTTTTTATCCCTGAATACTGTTCCATTGTACAGATGTACCACAGTTTGTTTATCCATTCACTTATTGAAGAATATCTTGGCTGCTTCCAATTTTCGACAACTGTGAAGAAAGCTGCTATAAATGTCCACGTGCAGATTTTTGTGTGGACAAAAGTTTTCAACTCATTTGAGTAAATAACTAGGAGTGCGATTGCTGGCATGCTAAGTCTATGCTTAGCTTTGTAAGAAACTGCCAAACTGCCTTCCCAAGTGGCTGTACCGGTTTAATGAGCATGGGAGTTTTGACCTCCTGCATTTCTGACCTGGGCTAGCTCAGCCCTCCTTAAGCAACTTGATGGTCCCCTCGCTCCTGAGAGGTCGCTGTGTTAAAGCCCAACATGGTGCAGATACCGGATTGGCACAGTGTGCTATACCGCCCGGAACTCCTAGGCTCGAGTGAAATTCCTGTCTCCAAAGCAGCTGGGACTACAGGTGTGGGCCATCGCCTCCAGTGCTCCTGGCCGTACCATGTGGCATTCCCACCAGCAATGAATGAGGGTTCCTATTGCTTCCCATCCTCACCAGCATTTGATGCTGTCAGTTCTTATCATAATTTTTGAAATTTTAGCCCTTCTAGTCGATGTGTAGTGGGATCTCATCTTTCCTTCAATTCGCATTTTCTTAGTGACATATGATGCTGAGCATCTTCTCTTGTGCGTACTTCCCATCGGCGTACCTCCTTTGCAAAGTTGTCCGTTTAGATCTTTTGCCCGTTTGCTTCAGCTCTTTTGTCTGAGGGGTTGTAGTTTTAAATAGTGTGTTCAGAGAAGGTCTCATTGAGACTTCTGAATGAAGATCTGACAGGCTGAGGGAGGAAGCTGTTTGGAACTCTAGGGAAAGAATGTTCCAGGAAGAAGTATAAACCCCTGCAAGGGCCATGAATGAAGGGTGTACTTGGTATGTTCTAGGCTGGCAAGAGGCCAGTGTGGCGTGAGTGAGTGGCCAGGGGAGAGATGAGCAGGTAAGAACAGAGGGACTAGGGGGTATGGCTGTTGTCACTGGTGGACGCCAAGATTTTGCTTTCATGCTGAGTGAGACAGGAGCTGGAAGATCTAAAGCAGAAATTGATGTAATCTGACTTCTGTTTAATAGGCTCCTTTTACGTGCTGTGTTGAAAGCAGACCATGGGCATTTACTTTTGAACGTCGCCTCTGCAAAGAGAGCTTTCATACTATTCTTATTTTCTAATCTCATACTCTCATAAAATTTTGCCTGCTGCTCATTTTGTGTCCACCTCTTCATTCTTCGAAGCCGCGAGACAACCAGCCTCGGTTGAGCAGTCTCCACGCTGGGCATTGAGCCCAGTGCAGGGCTTCAACTCACGACCTTGAGACCAAGACCTGAACTGAGACCAAGAGTTCAGGCTACACGGGCTCAGCCACCCAGGTGCCCCGTCACCATGCTCGCTTCTAATTGACTGTCTCAAATGCATTTATCCTTTCAAGTTATAATTGCTATCTGATCTCTGTTCTCCAATGGTTTCTTCGTGGAAACCAAAATGCCAATATTTTGTCATAATATTTTAACTCTTTTAGATATTTTATATTCTTTTATTTTTTTTATTAAAAAAATTTTTTTAATGTTTATTTTTGAGAGAGAGAGAGAGGGAGTATGAGCAGGGAGGGGCAGAGAGAGAGGGAGACACAGAATCTGAAGCAGGCTCCGGGCTCTGAGCCGTCAGCACAGAGCCCGACGCGGGGCTCGAACTCACGAGCCATGGGATCATGACCTGAGCTGAAGTCGGACACTCAACTGACTGAGCCACCCAGGCGCCCCTATTTTATGCTCTTTTAACATTTGTATTCTCATTTCAAACTTCAATATTTTTCTCTTCTGCCAATTCCCCAAATAAAGTGTCAAATTTAATTTACATTTCTGGTAAGTCTGTTGTAATTTTGATCCAATAATATTTTAAATATAAATTTATTTCAAAAACATTCAGAAACCGTTATCATGAACAGAAGTAGCAGAAAAGTCTTCCCATGATAATCAGGATGCAAACTAGGTGAAATACTCCAAAGGCAAGAAGAACACTGAAGAGATACAAGTACAGATTTGCACTACTTTTAAGGTCTTTGGGGATGACATATTTTTGTTCTAAAGTCTATGGCAAGCCACAAAATGTTTGTTGGTGAGAGAATGGCATAATTTGTTCACATAAGAGTTCTCACATTTCATAGCCTGTACCTGTGTATTTTACTTATATAAATAAATCAATGAATGAACCCTGAGGGCAAAAAAAAAAAAAAAAAAAAGGAAGGAAGGAAGGAAGGAAGGAAGAAAGAAAGAAAGAAAGAAAGAAAGAAAAAGAAGCAAGCAGACCAAAGGCAGGAAGACACAAAAGCAGACTGGCTGGGAGACTGTTGCCAAAACAGCCAAGACGTGAAGGTGACCAAGCCCTGGGGTGGTATTGATAGGAAAGATGAGAAATGATTGAATTCTGCATATATTTGGAAGATAAGGGATTTACTACTGGACTGGAATGGAGGTATGAGAGGAAGGAATGGAGGATAAAGAGAGTCTGCCGCTAGTTAAGCCGACTGTGCTCTTTCCCCACGGGGGCCTGCTGGGCCGTGGCCGAAAACAGTAGCCTCCTGGGTAGTGTATGCAGCCCGTTGCTTGTTGGGGTTGCCCTAAGGGACCTTGGAGACAGCGCTTTGCAGTGGACATTCATGTCTGACCTCATGCTATCTCCAATCTGGGCTCTAGACAGGTAAGCGAGGTGACTTTGGAAAGCCCCAGGGCACAGTGGCCTGGGTCCGCATTGGCAGTCGACACGTCCATCCATGTCAAGCTGCAGAAAAGGGAGCATGTGACTGAGGCCGGCCCTATGCAGGGCCAAGTTCAGGTTCCCTGGCTGCCGGAAGATCCACATCTCCAAGAAGTGAGGAGAAATTCGAAAACGTGGTGGCGGAGAAGCGGCTCATCCCAGATGGCTGTGGGTTCAAAGACATCCCTAATTGTGGCCCCCAGGACAAATGGTGGGCGCTGCACTCATGAAAACCTCGGTGCTGCCCCCTCCTTATTCATGCCCGTTGATGGATCCTACTTTCTGTCAACAACAGCAACAAGAACAAAAATAAACTGAGGTATATTAAAATGTTAGGGGTTTATTTGAGCTAACATTGATTTGAATCAGGCAGTGCCAGACTGGAAGCAGTTAGAAGCACCCTACTGGTGGGAACGAGGGGAAAGGTTTTCGGAGAGAAGCAAAACAAGGAAATGATTTCATTGGCTATAACTTAAGGAGTGCGTTACTTGGGAAAGCCTAGTTGGCGGTTTGTGATCGGTTGTTCCTCTTGACCTCGAGGCATCTGCAGGATTGACTCTGGTTTAGGTTTCAGTTTGTTTATGTAGGCCTACCATCAGAGCCACCCTCAGTCTGGTGACCTTCTCGTGTGACTGCTCTAACAGTTCTGAGTTTGTTTTGTTTGTTTTTTTCCCCTAAGCAAGTGGAGAACAGCATTGATCACCCTCTGTCACCCTAGGCCTGCACAAGGCCCTCTTTTTCCTCTTTATTTCTGATCCCGTATTCCTCATAGGCATCCTCCAGTAGGCTTGAGACATATATTATTTAGAGTGTTTTAAATTTACATGGGCTCCGTGCTACCGATTTTATTTTGTGTATCACACCTTTTCCACTTGACACGATGTCTTCAGAGCTGACCACATAGCTGAATGTATATCTGCTTCATTAATTCTGGCTGCTGCTTAGTTATGCACTGACTGCATACATTCCACTTGATAGAGTTATTTCCCTGACCACCAGCCCCCAGCTTACTCCCTGCCACTGCAAATGGCACTGAGAGGCACACCCTCATACAGGTTCCAATAAAGACTCGCGTGCAAGTTTTTGCGGAGTGTATTCCCAGGAGTGTGATGGCTGGGACGTATTTAGTTGCATAATTACTGGTTGCTTCGTTCACTGTCGCAAACCAAGAGCCTTTGAGGTAACCCTTCCCCGCATTCTTTTTTTTTTTTTTTAATTTTTTTTTCAACATTTATTTATTTTTGGGACAGAGAGAGACAGAGCATGAACGGGGGAGGGGCAGAGAGAGAGGGAGACACAGAATCGGAAACAGGCTCCAGGCTCTGAGCCATCAGCCCAGAGCCCGACGCGGGGCTCGAACTCACGGACCGCGAGATCGTGACCTGGCTGAAGTCGGACGCTTAACCGACTGCGCCACCCAGGCGCCCCATCCCTTGCCCCGCATTCTTACCAGTTCTTGGTATTAAACTTTAAAATTTTTATAAAGTAGTATCTCATTGTTATTTTAACCGCACTATCTGCTTCCTAGGGAGTTCAAGCATCTTTTCATAGATTTGTTAGGCATTCTTCCTTCTGTGATTTGTCTATTCTAATTCTTTGTCCACTTTTCTATTGGATTTCCTATCAATCTATTGGATTTCCAATCAACTCTTGTTGATACATAGAAGTTCTCTCTATATTCTACGTATGAATTCCTTGAGTTTTAGAGGTGGCAAATATATTCTTCCAGGTTGTCACTTGTCTGTTGATTTTGTGTATCATGTCCTTCTTTCATAAGAAGCCCAATTTTTGTACACTCAATCTACATATTTCTCCTCTGATGGTTGTGGTTTTGAGGATTTCCTTACTAATTCCTCCAATTCATGGTCACAGAGATATTCTTCTATACTTTCCTTATCTTTATTGGTTTCCATTTCAGATTAAAGTATCTAATCTCTGGCACAAAAACAGACACTCAGATCAATGAAACAGAATAGAGAACCCAGAAATGGACCCACAAATGTAGGGCCAACTAATCTGGGACAAAGCAGGAAAGAATATCCAATGGAATAAAGACAGTCTCTTCGGCAAGTGGTGCTGGGAAAACGGGACAGCGACATGCAGAAGAATGAACCTGGACCACTTTCTTACACTGTACACAAAAATAAACTCAAAATGGATGAAAGGCCTAAATGTAAGATAGGAAGGAGGAGAAAGCAGGCAAAAACCTCTCTGATCTTGGCCACAGCAACTTCTTACTCAACACGTCTCCGGAGGCAAGGGAAACAAAAGCAAAAATGAACTACTGGGACCTCATCAAAATAAAAAGCTTGTGCACAACGAAGGAAACAATCAGCAAAACTAAAAGGCAACCGACAGAATGGGAGAAGATATTTGCAAACGACGTATCAGATAAAAGGTTAGTATCCAAAATCTATAAAGAACTTATGAAACTCAACACCCAAAAAACAAATAATCCAGTGAAGAAATGGGCAAAAGACATGAATAGACACTTCTCCAAAGAAGACATCCAGATGGCCAACAAACACATGAAAAAATGCTCAATATCACTCATCATCAGGGAAATACAAATCAAAACCACAAAGAGATACCACCTCACACCTATCGGAATGGCTAACATTAACAACTCAGTCAACAACAGATGTTGGTGAGGATGCAGAGAAAGAGGATCTCTTTGGCACTGCTGGTGGGAATGCAAACTGGTGCGGCCACTCTGGAAAACAGTATGGAGGTTCCTCAAAGAATTAAAAATAGAACTACCCTATGACCCAACATTGCACTACTTGTATTTATCCAAGGGATACAGGTGTGCTATTTTGAAGGGGCACACACACCCCAATGTTTATAGCAGCACTATCAACAATCGCCAAAGTATGAAAAGAGCCCAAATGTTCACTGATGGATGAATGGGTAAAGAAGATGTGGTATATATACACAATGGAGTATTCCTTGGCAATCAAAAAGAATGAAATCTTGCCATTCGCAACTACGTGGATGGAACTAGAGGGTATTATGCTAAGTGAAATTAGTCAGAGAAAGACAAATATCATATGACTTCACTTATATGAGGACTTTAAGACACAGAACAGATGAACACAAGGGAAGGGAAGCAAAAATAATATAAAAACAGGGAGGGGGACAAAACATAAGAGACTCTTAAATATGGAGAACAAACAGAGGGTTACTGGAGGGGTTGTGGGAGGGGGGATGGGCTAAATGGGTAAGGGGCATTAAGGAATCTACTTCTGAAATTATTGTTGCACTATATGCTAACTAACTTGGATGTAAATAAAAAAAAAGTAATCTAGGGGCACATGGGGTGGTTCAGTCAGTTAACCATACGATTCTTGATTTTGGCTCAGGTCCTGATCTCATGGTTCTTGAGTTTGAGCCCCACATTGGGCTCTGTGCTGAAAGTATGGAATCTGCTTGAAATTCTCTCTCTCTCCCTCTCTCTCTCTCTGTCCCTCCCCCGCTCACATTTCCTCTGTCTCAAAATAAATAAATAAACATTAAGGTATCTAATCTATTACAGTCAACATTTCTATACGGTATTAGGTAGAACTCCAACTGACTTTTTCTCCATGGAGAAGACAGTGCTTCCGGCATCAATGGGTAAATGGTCTACCTTTTCTTCATTGTTAGAGATGCTATTGTATATGAAATTTCCGTGTACATGTGGGTGTGCTTCTGGATCCCTATTTTTTTTTTTAAATTTTTTTTTCAACGTTTTTTATTTATTTTTTGGGACAGAGAGAGACAGAGCATGAACGGGGGAGGGGCCGAGAGAGAGAGAGAGACACAGAATCGGAAACAGGCTCCAGGCTCTGAGCCATCAGCCCAGAGCCTGACGCGGGGCTCGAACCCACGGACCGCGAGATCGTGACCTGGCTGAAGTCGGATGCTTAACCGAATGGGCCACCCAGGCGCCCCGGATCCCTATTTTATTCCATTGATGTGCTATTCCTGGGCCAGTAGTAAATTACTTTCATTGCTGTGGCTTTGTGACATATCTTAATATCTGGTAAGAAAGGTCCTCCATCTTTGTTCTTCTTTTTCAAAATTGCGTTACATACTTGTGTCTTAGTTATTCTTTTATTTTAAAATTTTCTAATGTTTATTTTTAGAGAGAGAGACAAGACAAGAGAGTGAGCAGGGGAGGGGCAGAGAGAGAGAGGAAGACACAGACTCTGAAACAGGCTCCAGGCTCTGAGCTGTCAGCACAGAGCCTGAAGTGGGACCCAAACCCACGAGCCATGAGATCATGACCTGAATCGAAGTTGGACGCTTAACCAACTGAGCCACCCAGGCACCCCTGTGTCTCAGCTATTCTTTAGTAAGCATGTTATTTTTAGAATAATCTATAGGTTTCTTGTTTTTGTTAACTGTTTATTTATTTTGAAAGAGAGAGAGTGAGAGTGCACACGAGTGGGAAAGGGGCAGAGAGAGAGGGAGAGAGAGGATCCCAAATAGGCTTTACATTGTCAGTGCAGAGCCTGATGTGGGGCTCAATGTCACGAGCCTGTGAGATCATGACCTGAGTCAGTTGCTTAACCGACCGAACTACCCAGATGCCCAGAATTATAGATTTCTACTGGTAAGCTATTCCACGTGAATATGGTATTCTATATTTTCTGGCCCTCTTTCATGCTTTAATAGGGTTTGCAAGATGATTTTTAAGACTCGAATATAGAAATCACTACAGATATATTTAAAGAGACATTTATATGAGTGTAGTGAATGTTTGGAAACTATCTGTTCAATAATAAAGGAACGATTTAAAAAATAGCCAATAGTTTGATTATGCATTAATAAAACATTGCATCAATAAAAAACATACCTTAGGGGCTCCTGGGTGGCTCAGTCGGTTAAGCATCCGACTTCAGCTCAGGTCATGATGTCACGGTTTGGGAGTTCAAGCTCTGCATCGGGCTCTGTGCTGAAGGCTCGGGGTCTGGAGCCTGCTTCGGATTCTGTCTCCCTCTCTCTGTTCCTCCCCCACTCGCACTCTGTCTCTCTCTCTCAAAAATAAATAAAGATGAAACAAATTAAAAAAAGTAAAAAACATACTTTAAATGAATCTTTAATGACATGAGAAAATATTCTTGCTATAATATTGCATTATTAATTACCGAGATTACATAGACTTCAATTGTCTTTATTACATACTTTTGGGTTCCAAATTCTCTAAAATGAACATGCTTTATTTTTGTGAAAGCTGTTTTTTTCTTTTCTTTTCTTTATTATTTTTAAATGTTTATTTATTTATTTTGAAAGAGAGAGAGAGAGTGAGTGAAAGAGAGCATGTGGGGGAGGGGCCGAGAGTGAGGGAGAAAGAGAATCCGCTTTTGAGCTGTGGGGTTCAATCTCCTGAGATCATGACCTGGGCAGAAATCAAGAGTCAGATGCTCAACAAACTGAGCCACCCAGGTGCCTTTGGTTTTTTTTTTTTTGTTTTTTTTTTTTAAAGTTGTTGGAAGCAAGTAAGATTTGCATTTGCCATCTGACTGTACAGGAACATTGGGAAAATGGTTTTTGACTCATCTGATGAGCTCATCCAGCAAGAAACGATAAGTCATGTGAAAACTTCCCAGTTTGACCCCCTTCCTGCTCCATCTGCTGGCCAGTTTGTCAGGCCTCCTGACTCAGCTAAGCCTGAATAAATGTAATTTCACACATTTGCTTTTTCATGCAACAAATATTTAATAGTCTGCTGCTGTATGCAAAGCACTCTATTGGGGCCGTTAAAGACAAAGGGATGAGTTAAATAGCCTCAGCCCTGAAGGGGCTCAGCATGGCATATATACACCTAGGGTCTGCCTGGCTGTCAGGCCCACCTTCTGTGCCAAGTCTCCAGTCTTCTATGCTCTAGGCAAGCCAGACTTTTTTCACTGTCTTCATGCCGTTCAGTCATTTGGAATTTCTTCCCTTCCTATAACCTATAAAAATGCTACTTATTCCTTACACATCTGTGAGGACTTCTTGGACCCTCCCACTTTTTCTGACATTCTTCCAGCACTTCTAGTGTGGCTCACACTTGGCACGTTTTTTGGTGCATTCTTATCTTTTTAGTCATTTTTCCCAAAGCAAAGCTGGAGGCATGATTGTTGTCTGCATTAACTACTGCATGTTTGGTTGTGATGGACAGGAAAAATGGAAATTCAGCATGTATATTTTAGAACAACACACCACACAACACTTTTCTCTTGTGATATTGTCAGCAGATAGGGAATTAAGGAAAAGAACGTATAGGACCACACTGGTGATAGATCGTCAGTGTCTCCTCAAAAGTTTTAATCAAAGAGATTGTCTGATAGATTTCACTAAAGCTGAGGGGCTATTTATTAGGGAATTAACAGACCTTGATAATTCAGAGTCCAAAAAAGAGTGGTTCCATCAAGGGGTGAGAAAACAGGGCTCAACAATGGCCCTGTGGCCCTTGCCCTGGGCTCCATCCACTTGGAGAAGGTGTGTCTAATTCTGATTTGCACAGGGCACCTTCCAAGTCCTGAGCTTTGCTCCCTAGAGCTGTGTTCCCCTGTGCAAGTGTCTCTCTTGACTTTGTGGAAAGGAGTTACAGAGGCCCACCTGTCCACAGGAGAAGGGAAGGCTCTGTTCCGTCTCCCAGACTCACCCATCGGCTCATTCTCTTCTTCTACGTGGAGGAGTGAGGTGAGTGTGGGGACGCAGACAACGTTCCTTCCACATGTCTCCCTCCTGGGATGCGGAGTTGAAATCCTCCCCGCCTTCCCCCCCTTGGATGTGTGGAATGCCCCTTACCAATCCTGTATACTTACAACTCCCCGTGGTGTTCTTATTCTCCTTTTATAAATGTGTGGCAGGAAAATGGAGACAGCAACGGCTGACAGATCACTTGGAAGTTTTGGAAGAAAGAGAAGGAAAGAATTTGAGCTGCAAAAAGCACACTTCTGTTTTGTGAAAGGGGAATGTGTTTACTTAACAAGGAGAGCTCTGTTTGGAGGCCAGTAGTTCTCAAACTTGAGTATCAGAATCACCTGGAAGGCTTGTTAGAACACAGATTGCAGGTTGCACTCTCAAAGTTTCCGAATTAGAAGGTCTGGGGTGGGGCAGGAAAACTTGTATTTTTAACAAGTTCCCACATGGTGCCGATACTGTTGGGCCCATACTCTGAGAATCTCTGTTAAAGGCTAAGTAAGTCAGGGGTTGGCAAACACCCACTGATTGTGTGTGTGTATGTGTGTGTGTGTGTGTGTGTGTGTGTGTGTGTGTATGTGTGTTTTATCACTCACGAGTTAAGAATGGGTTTTATATTTTTATTTTTATTAAATATTTTTTAATGGTTTATTTTATTTTTGAGAGAGAGAGAGAGAGAGAGAGAGACAAACGTGAATGGGGGAGGGGCAGAGAGAGAGAGGGAGACCCAGAATCCAAAGTAGGCTGCAGGCTCTGAGCTGTTAGCACAGAGCCCGATGTGGGGCTCCAACCCACGAACCACAATATCATGACCTGAGCCAAAGATGGCCGCTTAACCGACTGAGCCACCCAGGTGCCCCAAGAATGGGTTTTACATTTTTAAATGGTTGAAAAAAATCTGAAAAAGAATCATATTTTGTTGCATGCAAAATAAGAAATTCAAATTTTATTGCCCAAAGAAAAGGTTTTATTGGAATACAGCCACGCTTATTTCATTTTGTATTGTCTATGGCTGCCTTAATGCTACCACAGCCGAGTAGTTGTGACAGAGACTGTATGGCCGGAAAATCTAGAATATTTACTACCTGGTCCTTTACAGAAGAAGTTTGCTGCGCGCCCCCCCCAGCAAGGATGGAGAGGTTAGTCATATGGGAGAAGGGTAGCTGATTGAAGGGCAGTGTTGTGCATGGGGCAAGATGGAACACAGTTAAGAGAGAAGGATATCTCATCCTCTGAAACAGGAGGGAGGTTGGTGAGAATTAGGGTGAATCTACGTAAAATTGCAGATGGCCATTTGGTTAGAATTTGATAAAGATCAATTACTAGAAGCGAGGCGGGGAGGGGAATTGAGACAATATGCTAAATTTAAAATACTTATGGGGAAATAGGGAAAACAAAAAAAGGCACAGCTGAATCTGAAGATCAGTAATTTTTAGTGCCTTTGTGTACATAATGTGTCATCATTCTTTAAAAAAATTTTTTTAGGTTTATTTTATTTATTTTGAGAGAGAGATAGAGAGCAAGCAGGAGAGGGGCAGAGAGAGAGGGAGACAGAATCACAAGCAGGCTCTGCACTGTCAGCACAGAGCCAGATGTGGGGCTTGAACTCATAAACTGTGAGATCATGACATGAGCCAAAATTAAGAGTTGGATGCTTAACTGAGCCAGTCAGGTGCCCCTAATGTGTTATCACTCTATCCAATTTTGCTTACTGTCCCAATGTAGGAGCAGAGAAGGGAATCATAGTCTCCATATGGAATGTGAAGATAGGTGTGCCTTGGGGATGATGGTGTTCATGAAAGAAATGTGCATATGATCAACCACATGAGTACCCTGGGTTCATAAGGGAAAAAAAAGTCAGGAAAAGGCTGATGGAGCGAAACCAAAGGTTCAAGAAGTAGAAGACTGTCCTGTAGGATTCAGAAATAATTATGGTGCTTGCAAGGCGGGGTCCACAATCAAAAGATGAGTTATTATAGTTCCAAGTTTAGTCAATGGAACAATTCCAGATGGTAACAGAGTCCAGGTCTGATCACAAGAATGAGTAGCTGAATGAAGTGGAAATAGTGATCGCTGGGGTTTCAAGAAACTAGAAAACTACAGGGTAAGAAAAGTTACCCACATGGACATTGAAGACTTCCAAGATGATGCCCATTTACCAAGTAGTCCGAGAATGAGAGCACGGAAAGTAAGCAGATGTCACAGATAGAATAACTCTCAAAAGCATAGTGATACTTCAAGGACAGAGAGGGCCTGGAGGTGCTACTGGGAATGAGGAAGAACTTAAACTTGCCCACCTACCTTTAGGTACATCGGCTCCGGAAATGGCTAACCCCCACAACTAGGCTGCAGCCATCTTGGACTAGAACGAGACCTTCATTATAACTAAGGGATTGAGATAATGTTCTATGAATTAGGGATGCAGAGAAGCTATGGGTATGGGAGGAAAAGAAGCAATATGGGGATGAAGGTGTTGGGAGGGAATCTATTTTGGTTGCTGGCCAATTTAGCCCATGTGATGCCTGGCATGAGCGAATGGCTATAGTGTTTCTCCGCTCAGCTCTGTGTTGCATGGTCCCTGGGTCTCAAGCACAGAGAGGGGGTCTAGACGCTGAGTCTTGTGCATGTCAAGACCTTTGATGGTTGTGCACCTAATGTCTTAGAAATGTTAGGTTGGTGCAGACCAAAGCTTGGTAAATGAAGAATTTCACAGGGAAAAATTTCCTTGCTCATCCATTTGGCAAATTGAATAACTAGGTTCCAGGCAACGTAAGATACTTAGGACACAGAGATAAATAGGGAAGGATCATTGTCTTTGTGTCTGTAAAAAGTTTAGTGTAAGAGTGTGGTATGCAAGCACAGTGGAGTATTGTGGAGGGTTGCATGAGCGTGCAGAGGTGCACATAACCCTGTTTGAAAAGGTCAAGGAAAGCTTCCTGACTGACGTCTTCACTGAGACTCAAGAGATGATTTGGATAGAGGCCAAGCTGGGCAGAGTGGAGGTGCTGGGAGTGGAGAAAGGAGAAGAAATGGGGGATAGTAAGCAAAACAAAAGTACACAGGCCAAGGGGCTTAGATGAAGGGGACTGCTTGCAAGGAGCTGAGGACTTGGGGGTGATAAGGCTGATGGCTGCAAGCATTTGCCAATGTCAGGTGCCCGGCAAGCCAAGTATGGTCTTTTCTGTGATGGTTTTGGTGTCATTGAGGATTTTAAGCCAGGGGATGACATGATGAAATCACCATTTAATTTAACTTAATTTAATTTAATTTTGAGAGAGAGAGAGAGAGAGAGCACACAAGTGGGGGAGAGGGGCAGAGGGAGGGAGAATCTTAAGCAGGCTCCACACTCAGCCTGCAGTCTGATGTGGGGCTTGATCCCACAACCCTGGGATCATGACCTGAGCCAAAATTAAGAGTCAGAAGCTCAACGGACTTAGCCACCCAGATGCCCTGATTTTTTGTTTTGAGATGTTTCTGTGAGAAATAAGCCCACTGACCCAATCAAAGGAGGGATGCGGAGACTTGGAGTACAGTGAAGAGAGGCTTTAATCAATGTTCTTGTAAGAGCAGGTGTCTGACGGACAGGCACATCCGGGGCAGTTACCGCAGGCAATTTACCTCCTAGCACGCAGGTCCCTCCCCTGGTTCCTCATTGGCTGAGTACTGCGGAGTTATAGACTTTCCTGGAGGTCACCTATGCCCACCTAAGGCAAAAAGTAGTCTGATTGGAACAAACGTACATTCCCTGGGTGATGCAGAGACTTTCAGTCCCTCCTCCCTTTATTCTGTGGCACATGTTCACTGCAAAGCCTGTGACAATAAGCCTGCAAAACAGGGAGGGGAAGAAGAACCAGGAAGTGAAGTGTCTAGGGTTTGGGACTCCATTGTTTGGGGGGGGGTGGGTCATACATACTTCCAATAGGTTGTAAACCTCTTGTTAACTAGACAACACAGCTTTTATTTGGTATTTTTGAAAATGAATTATCTCGCTTCTTACAATTTCTCTATCTTATTGATGACTCCTCAGGATAAACATCGCAAGAACAATAAAAGCTAAGGCACATGTATGCTCTTTATCTCATGCCTTCACTATTCCAAGCACTTGACTCATTGAATCCTCATTGCATCCTTCTGAAGTAGGTGCTATTATTGCCCCATTTACAGGTAAAGAAATAGAGGCACAGAGAGTCTCAGTAACTTGCCTAAGATCCATGGATAATAAATACTCTTGACCACTATGTCATGCAAAGAATGTACCAATGTTGAACAAGAGTTAGCAAGTTATATATATATGTAACTTAATACATGTAAATACATATATATTACTTAATATATATTAATATATATTATACTACATTATACATGTTTAAATATAGTGGTAAAGCCATTTAACATTAACATGTGATCTTTTAAGTTTATTTATTTATTTATTTTCAGCAAGCATGAGAGTGAGAGAGAGAGAGAGAGCATGAATGGAGAAGGGAAAGAGAGAGAGAGAGGGAGAGAGAGAATCCCAAGCAGGCTCCACACTGTCAGCATAGAGCCTGATGCAGGGCTTGAACTCACGAACCATGAGATCATGATCTGAGCCGAAATCAAGATTTGGATGTTTAATTGACTGAGCCACCCAAGTGTCCCCAACCACAATTCTATTATTTGCTTCCATGAGTTTGACTATTTGGGATACTTCATATAAGTGAAATCCTGCAGTATTTGTCCTTGTGTGGCTGTCTTCTTTTGCTTAGCATAATGTCCTCAAAACTCCTTCATGTTGTCCCATATTGTAGGATTCCCTTCTTTTACTATACTATCAAGGCTGAATAGTATTTCATTGTATGTGTATACCACATTTTAAAATCAATTTATCGGTCAGTGGAGACCGAAGCTGTTTTTAGTTTGGTAATTGTAAACAGTGTTACAATGAACATAGGGGTGCCAATAGCCCAAGGTATGAAAAAACATATGAAAAAGTGCTCAACGTCACTACTCATCAAAGAAATGCAAATCAAAACCACATGAACCCCCCCCCCCAATGAAATATCATCTCACACCTCTCAGGATGGCCATTATCAAAAAACCCGAAAAGACGAGTCTTGGCAAGGCTGTGGAGAAACGAGCCTGTTCACTGTTGGAGGGAAAGCAAACTGGTGCAGCCAATGTGGAAAAAGCATGGAGTGTCCTAAAAAAAATTAAAAATAGAACCACCATATGATTGAGCAAGCCCACTTCTGGGTATTTGTTCAAGCGAGTTATTATTATTGTTATAGTTTTTTAAAGTAGACTTCACGCCCAGCGTGAAGCCGAACATAGGGCTTGAACTCACAACCCTGAGATCAAGACCTGAGTTGAGATCAGGAGTCAGATGCTTAACTGACTGAGCCCCCCAGGTGCCCCAAGCAAGTTATTTTAAGGTGAATTTCATGTTGTCCAAGTCTATATTGCTTTAACCATGTGGGTGGAGTTCTTTCAGCATTGCGAGCCCCATTTCCTTTTATGGAAAACTGCATGAACAAAGCAGAGGACTCAGACATTCTTGAGTCACATAGTAAGAACGGTCCATGCTGAAATAAAACATCGTGTTAAAATACCGGATGAACCCGAAAGTTATGTCGCAGTTTTAGGAGAAATTAATGTCCTGGAAAGACACTGGCTTGTTTCCAAACACAGTCTTATCAGCAATGGGTGTGACCCTGGCCTTTATATCATAATTATTTCCTGTTTCACTTTGCTCTCACTCACCTGAGGTGAGTCACTCTGAGAACTCAGAAATTTTCTGGGATTGCCAGAAGGCTCAAGTCGGGAATGAAAGAAACTGAAATGTGAAAGGGACTTCAAAAGAAAATCCCGTTTGCCAAAACTTCAAGCTTTGTTTCAGGGAGAAGGAGATAAGGAAATCCTGTTCAAATAATCCAGCGCTATGCTGTCAGAGCAATCCCACGCCGTCTGGATTCTCTCCCACCCAGTGCACATCAGGGTTTGTCAGGCAGGGTGACCATTACTGTGCCGATAGCGGAGTGACAGGTCCCGACACAAGCCACTCGATCTTTCTGCCCACCGTTGCAGCGATGCGATCCGGTTGGGCTGATGCCACTTGTATAAATCAACAATTTGAACTTGTTGCTACAACTTTAGAGCTGGGATGGACGGGGTCTCACGGGTCATCTAGGCAAAATGATGGGTTCAGTCACCTCAGGCTGCCCTAACAAATGACCTTAGTCTGGGTGGTGTAGGCAATAAACATTTATACCTTACAGCTCTGGAGGCTGGGAAGTTCTGGGCACTGATTTAGTGAGGACCCTCTTCCTGGTTTGCAGATGGCCCTTTTTTTGTGTGTCCCAATGATCTAATTGCCTCACAAAGGCTTCGCCTCCAAATAGCATCACTTTGGAGATGAGAATGTCAACATATGAATATTGGGGAGACAAAAACATTCAGTCCACAGTCAATGACGGTAATTTTTTTTTTTTAATTTTAGGGGTGGAGTCCTGTTTTTAAATAAGACTTTAAATGGACTCCTAATATAAAATGGTAACACAATTTTTTTAATGCTTATATTATTTTTGAGAGAGAGAGAGAGACAGAGAGAGAGACAGAGAGTGAGTGGGAGAGGGGCAGAGAGTGAGAGAGGGAGACCCAGAATCTGAAGTAGGCTCCAGGCTCTGAACTGTCAACACAGAGCCTGATGTGGGGCTCGAGCTCATGAACTGAGAGATCATGACCTGAGCCAAAGTCAGACACTTAAACAACTGAGCCACCGAGGCACCCCAAAACACAATTTTTTAAAAGTTTATTTATTTATTTATTTATTTATTTATTTATTTATTTATTTAGACAGAGAGTGCATGGGAGGGGTGAAGAGACAGAGAGAGAGAGAGCGAATCCCAAGCAGGCTCCACACCAGCAGCACAAAACCCAATGTGTGGCTTGAACCCACAAATGAGCCCATGAGATCATGACCTGAGTCGAAACCAAGAGTTGGACGCTTAACCGACTGAGCCGCACAGGCGCCCCACAGAAGCAAACACAACTTAATTTGCCTGCCTTTTCTTCACTCTCCTGAGCGACCTACAGAGGCACACACACCAAACACAGTATGATGACCTCCGATCTAGTTTAAATCTCTCCCTGTACAAATGAGAGGATTGAGGCCAGGGAAGAGCAGTGACATGTCTAAAGTTATTGTGTTAGTGGCAAAAGTTGTGGCCATGCACATGACTGTTTAGGACATGGAAATGTAATTGTTCCAATGATCTTGGTCAAACATATTTTTCTTTTCTTACCTTTTTTCTTCTCTTCCACACTGCACATCTTATAGTCCCTCAACTACCTTCAAAATATATCCAGAATCAGACCACCTTTCCCCCACCCGTGCTACGACTTTGATCCTAGTTGCCATCATTTTGCTTCTGCAATAGCATCCCAACTCATCTCTCGGCTTCTAGCTAGTGTTGATCCTACTTCCCACCTGCCTTTGCTGGTTTCACTCAACGGAGCAACCAAATCAGTCCTTTTAAAAACACTGTGTTTAATTGAATCTAAGACGCCACCAAATTAAGATGCATCATTATCTCATGTACCATTGAGAAAGCAACGCTTCCAGTCATATAATGATGTAATGCTCTCCATCACTTACAAGTTTGTTTTAGCCTTTGTACTTGGCTCCAGGAAAGCTACCCGACCCTCGTAAGGCTGGGTTAGGTGTTCCACCCACATACTCTCACAATTTCTATTTATCTTTCACTTAATACTGTATTCGAGTTACCTGTTTACTCATCTGTCTTCTTTTAGTATGCTAAGGTATTTGAGGGCAAGAATTGTGCCTCACATATTATAGGATCTTTAGGAAATAGCACAATGTTAGTAGTACACAGCAAGTGATCAATTGATATTTGTTAAATGAATGAATTTTTTTTTAATCTTTATTTTTGAGAGAGAGAGAGAGAGAGAGACAGAGTGTGAGCAGGGGAGGGGGCGGAGAGAGAGGAAGACACAGAATCTGAAGCAGGCTCCAGGCTCTGAGCTGTCAGCACAGAGCCCGATGCGGGGCTCAAACTCACGAACTGTGAGATTATGACTTGGACGCTTAACACACTGAGCCACCCAGGCGCCCCATGAATGAATGTTACATAGGCTGATTGTACTGTCAATGTCTAGCATTATATGGACACCTGAGCCCCCCAAAACTTTATTTACTGCACATGTCAGCAGTTATTCTGCCAAAGTTTGGCTGAAACAGTTCTTACTAGGGGCCCCATCATGCAGGATGACGATCTTCCTGGACAAACCACTATGTTTGGTCATCCTGTCATCATGGTATAGCACATAACTTTCCAACTTTAGTACCTTTCTGTGACGTTTCTGTATTTGTAGTCACATAGTTTTAAGAGTTTAAAAACATTGTGCCCCGAACATGCTTAAAACTTTCTCTCCCTAAAATTATGTTTTTATTTTAAAGTATTCACAGTGTACCTGATAAACTGTTGTCATCTTTGACTCCCAAGATGGTTCCTTCTACACAATTACTGTTTTTAGTTTGCATGTGGCCTTTGGGTCTTTATGCATTCACACGCATATTTACAAAAATAAACTTATGGGAATATATGGTATTATTCTAGGGGTACTTATTTCTAAACATATTATGCAAATTGCCTTTAAAGGAAAAAAAATTTTTGAGAAATAGGCATTTTATTATTTTGTTTTTATTTTTTAAAGAAAAATGTTATTTTGTTTTATTATTATATTAATTTATTTATTTGATTTAAATCCACATTAATTAACATATAATGTAATAATAGTTTCAGGAGTAGAGTTTAGTGATTCATCACTTGCACGTAACACCCAGTGCTCATCTCAACAAGTGGCCTCCTTAATGCCCATCACCCATTTAGCCCATCCCCTCCCCCACCCAACACCCCACCAGGAACCCTTAGTTTGTTCTCTGTATTTAAGGGTCTCTTATGGTCTCCCTGTCTGTTTTTATCTTATTTTTCCTTCCCATATCCTATGCTCATCTGTTTTGTTTCTTAAATACCACATATGAGTGAAATCATATGATATTTATCTTGCTCTGACTAAAAATTCATTTTTAATGAGACTTCTATAGCAGCATTTACCATATATAATTAAATGCAACTAAATATAAAGGACCAGCCAGCATGGCTAAGGACCCACTTAAATGTATTTAAATTCTGAGCAGTCTGGACACTAAAAAAATATAGATTCTGAAAAAGAGATCAGGATGTCCAAGTATTAATGTAAGAATAAATCATACTTGGAACCTGGGAGGAGAGGAAAATGTCTTTTTTTTTTTTTTTTTTTAAAGCAATCTCCACACTCCCTGTGGAGCTGGAACTCTCCACCTTGAGATCAAGAGTCAGATGCTCTACTCACTGAGCCAGCCAGTTGCCCCAATGGGGGTGTTTTAGATGTAGTGATGAGAAATGACCTCTATGGAGGTGACAGTTTCAGCGGAGGGTTAACTTATATAAAACATCATGGCAAGAAAACTTAGGGAGTGTTCCAACTGGTGAGAACAGTAAGTATAGTGAGGAATAGGAAAAGCTGGGCATGTGAAGGCGATCAGAGTACGCTACCCTGAAATATGCTACTTTGGCATGAAGATTATTTTGAGCTGAAGGCAACTGAGAAAGAGCAGATACAAGAAAAGCTGTCTATCCTGCCCCTTCGTGGCTAAGACAGGGTATCCATTTCTCTTTGTGAAGGTGTGCCCGTCCCCATTCCAAACCAGAAAGAAGAAAGAGAACTCTAATCACTAGAAACACTCTTATCCCCCTGAAGCCTATGTGAGATTGAGTCTGCATAACATTTCTTACTAAAATTGCCTTTATCTTCCATTTGCTTCCACCCTGTATTTAACTTCCTGCAATTTACCAGCCCTAGAAGCCCAAAATGCTTTCTTTGTCTTGTCACTTTCCCACAGTTTTTATTGCTTTTTGTTAAAATAGGGCAAGGGTGGAAGCAGCAAGGCTCTTGCCTTAGTCCGGATGAGGGATGGAGTGTGGGGGCTTGGGCTCGCGTGGTAGCTGTGAAGGTATTGAAAAGCCAGTTTCCATTCATGAGTTATGAAGTACACAGATCTTGTTGGTAGATTGGATGTTCGGAGTGAGTGAAAGAGAAGAACCAAGGATGACTCGTAAGTTTTTGGCTTGGGCAACTCAGAAGATGAGATGGAAATAACTGGAGGGGAAGTGGAGTTTTGGTGTGGGAAACATAGATTTTGGCTATGGTGGATTTGAGATGCGTATTGGACATTCAAGGGGAGCTGTTGGTTGAGTGTCCAAATCTGGGGCCTTGAGGAGAAATAAATCTTGGTGCTCACTGTACAGTTGGTAATTACATCCATGGTCTGGGTAAGTCTTGGGGAGAGTTTAGGTACAGAGAGAAGGGGACTCAGAACTGAACCATGTTCAAGGAGAGAAAGACATGCCAAGAAGGGATTGGAGAGAAAGAAGTATGAAATAGACATTTGGGTGAGAGGGAAAGTGAATTTACTAGGGTGTCAAGTGAGATCACTCCACAGTGCTAAGAGCCCCATTGAGACCTGTGACCCTAATTTCCAAGTTAGAACCAGTCAGCACCACTGTGTGTTAGTTACTCGAGCCACTTTCAGCCGTCTGGGTGCAGGTGCTAGGTAGGTAGAGATTTGGTTTTCACCATATCCAAGTTTTGCCTCCAAGTAAGAAAATTGAAGAGAGGAGCCGGGCAGTTGATGGTGCTGGCGAGGAGTGAGTATCACGGTGGACCATAAGAGTACAAGCTAGAGAAATGGATGAGGGGGGGTAATGCTAGACAGTGAAAATACTGGCATCAATACAGTGGATTCTGGGGAGGTTGAAGGCTGACTGAGGGGAGCAGGAAATGTGGAGATCTGGGAAGTGGAGATCTCAGCATGGGAGGTCTGGAGCAAGATTCCAGAGACAGGCAGTGGTCATTGGAGACCCAGAGGTCAAGGACTTGAGAGGCCAAGTTGTTTCTTGGCTCGCATAGTTGGCTGTGCAATCTTGGCGACAGCAGCTGTGCTAACAAGGGACATAGCAAATCAGGAGCTTTAAAACTTCAAAGAATGAAGGTGAGTAACGGGAGGTGGATGGATGGTTATGAAATGGAGAGGTAGTGGAGTCTAGTTTCTAATGGCAAGTATTTAATTTGTAAAAAATTTATTTTCCTCTCTCCCTCCCTCCCTTCCTCTTTCTCTCCCTCTTTCTCTCTTTCTCTCTCTCTTCTCTTCCTTCCTTCCTCTTTTTTCCTTCCTCTTTCTTTCTTTCTTTCTTTCTTTCTTTCTTTCTTTCTTTCCTTCTTTTCGTTCATTCGTTCATTTGTTCGTTTGTTCTTATAGACTCCATGCCCACCCAATGTGGGGCTCAGACTCATGACCCCGAGATCAAGACCTGAGCTGAGATCAAGAGTCTGACACTTAACCACCTGAGCCACCCAGGCGCCCCTCTCTTAGCATTTTTATCCGCAAGTTAACAGTGACACAGTCCTGGATTTCATTCTGTCTTTTACACATTGTCCCATTCAGCAAAGTACTTCTTTTTCCACCTCTTGGGACTTTTAGTTTTTATCAGATACACTGAGTATATCCCTGTACCCTACTCTGGCCCACATAGACTGACCTGGTCTATTCAGCACATTTGGCTAAAGTCTATTGCTCATAATTGCTGCTTGTATGATCATAAAACCAAGTTTTTAATAACATTAAATCAGAAAACATGCTTAAAATGAATTTAATATGGTCTGTGCCAACATTAAATAATAGACATTAATTTTGATGAAATCACTGGCAACTTAGGCTGGTTTAGTGAGTCTGCCTTTTGTTGTAGACGAACAGCAACAACAGATTAAAATTCATCTAAATTACTAAGTATCAACTTCTTTTAGCATTTTTTTTTTAAGTTTATTGTCAAGTTAGCTAACATACAATGCAGTCTTGGCTTCAGTAGTAGATTCCTGTGATCCATCACTTAACGACAACACCCAGCGCTCATCCCAACAGGCGCCCTCCTCCATGCCCATCACCCATTTTCCCCATCCCCCCACCCCCACCGCCATCAACCCTCAGTTTGTTCTCTGTAATGAAGAGTCTCTTATGGTTTGCCTCCCTCTTTATTAGTACCTTGTAAATTAAGCATTACAGCTATAGGATGATTCATGCACCTGGGTTTATTGAAAACAAACACTGCTTCCCCTGATTTCTTTCTAGAGGAATTTAGAGAAAATCCATTTTTTTCAAAAATATTTTATTTTTAAGTAATCTCTACGCTTAACGTGGGGCTTGAACTCACAACCCCAAGATCAAGAATTGCATGCTCCCCCGACTGAGCCAACCGGGCTCTCCTGAAATCCATTTTTTAAAATAGTTTCTTTGCCACACGAGGATGACAACCTACCTAGTGAGCATCCCTGGCCCTAGCCCTCCCAGCCATTCCCTACTTTGAACTGGTGTGGTGTGATGGTTAAGAGAATGAGCTTTGGAATCATCAGCTGGACCTCGATTTCAATCATGGCATGCCATACACAAATTTTATGTTACTTAACTTCTTTGAGCCTCAGTTCCCTCATCTGTAAAAGAGAGATGGTGATACAGGAGCTAATTTGATATGGAATTTGAGAAGAAAGGATTTAATAAATTGCTCTGCTTTTGAATAAAAACATTGGAAAAAATGGATCCAACTCAAAATCCTCCTTCTTATTTTCTTAGGAATAGAACAATAGACGAAAACCAAGTAAGGAAATCCACCCTAAAGCTTTTTTCTGACTGAGAACACCCTCACACAGCATGGCCCCAATAAACAAATTGTCTAGTGGAAATCTTCTGCCTCTAGGATGTTCACGACTTGTGGAATAGTGGCTTTAATTTGCAGCACATGCTTGTATTTTAACCCCATTACAAGCGTCTCATCTGGTTGGACTTAAAGTTTGGTCTATTCCATTTCCAAAAGGTCAGTTCTCCATTCCTCAGATTATAGACCTTGAATTCACTAGTTGTGAAATCTAAAATGCCGGCCAGTCAGTTTTCTCCTGGACAAATTCCAAATTGGGGTCTCTTGGGCAAATGGTTTACAGGACGAGCCGGGGAGAATTAGGTATGGCTCTTCCCATTATTGGCCACCATCTAATTCATCACCTTGGGCTGAAATCTCTTTCCTAAGCACACAGTTATTTGCAGTTTTTATTGATCTTTCCTTGGCCTTCGCCTCTGTGGTCAGGAATCTATTCTGAACTTAGCCGTTTAACTTCAGAGAATCCCCAGAGCTACTGAAGCTAATGTAGAACCTGTACTTTAATAGCATCACGAAAATCTGGGTCAATAGATAAATTTAATTCAGCTGGAAGTAAAATGTAATATGATGAAGTCTACACCTTCCTTTTAAAGCAGCTCGTCTGTAATGGCTTGACATCATCTCTCCCTGAGCTGGGTGGATGGCCCCTTGCTAAGGAGATAAGCACTCCCATCTGCTGATACCACGCTTTTATTATCAGGAATTACTGTAATCTCTTACCGTAAAAAAGAATGTCTTAGATCAGCGTTAAGGAATCCAGTAACACTTGTGTGTGGATTTATGGGAATTTAGCATCTTAAGGGTGGCATTTCAAAGCCAGGAGGAATGATGGAGTGTTTGATAAACGCTATTGAGAAAATCAGTCATTATTTAGAAAAAGAAAGAAGTTTATTCATATCTCACAGCGTGCCCTGAAATAAATTCCAGATTGTTTAGAGGCCTAAGCGTAAGAAACTATGCTATAATGTGTTAAAATAAAACGAAGATTTTCTTAGTAATTTTTGTGAGGGGAAGGCACAGGTAAGACACCAAACGTAGGAACCCCAAAGAAACAGAGAACCAGAAACACCCCTGTAAAATTAAAAGTGTTTTCATGATGAAAGTGACCATAAGCAAAGTAAAAGATAAGAGGAAGACAGGGAGAAAATCTGTGCAACATATACAATAGACAGAGAGTTAACATTTATACAACAAAAGGAGCTCCTGTAATCGTTAATTAAAAACAAAACAAAACAAACCCAAACAGTGGTAATTGTGGAACCACAAAGGAAGAAATACAAGTGGACCATTTGCTTAAAAAGTTGCTAAACGTTCGGCGTCCCATTCCAGTGGGTGTGGAGAGAGGGTTTTCCCACACCACCACCGTCAGCAATTCTCTGACACCAGCTGGGTGTCCCGCAATTCAGCTCAATGCTGGCAGCATCTACCAAGAGCCAGCATCAGATCGCCCCGGCGAAGGGCTCAGGGTGCAAGATTGCCCCCCTCCACCCAGCTTCAGATGCCAGTCACCAGTCCCGCGTTGTTGCCTGTGCTTCTGATCTGTTGGTTGTAAATCAGAGATTTCCACGCCCCCCTCCTTGGGTTTGATTAACTTGCTAGAGTGGCTCACAGAACTCAGAAAATCATTTTACTGACTAGATCACTGGTTTATTATAAAACGATGTAACTCGGGAATAGCCAGAGGGAAGAGATTCATAGGGCAAGGTATGTAGGAAGGGCCTGGAGCTTCCACACCCTACCAGACCATACCAGTGTCCCCAAATCTCCATGTGTTCGCCAGCCTGGAAGCTTTCCAAACCCTTTCCCTTTGGGTTTTTAGAGAGGCTTCATTACATGGGCACGATTGATTCAACCTCCACCCCTTTCCCTTCTCTGGAGGACAAGGAATGGAACTGAAAATTCCAACCTTCTATTCAAGTAGGTTCCCCTAGCAACTCCCAACCTTAGGTGCTTTCCAGAAGTCACCTCATCAACAGAAACCCAGTTGTGGTGGAAAGGATCTTATAAAGAACAAGACACCCATCTCATTTTTATGGCTCTGTAGCAACTGAGTGCAGGAGACCAAATGTTATGACAAAAGATGTTCCCACTGCTCTTACTGCTGAGGAAATTCCAAGGGTTTTGGGAGCTGTGAGCCAGGAACTGTGGATAAGACCAAATATATATGAGAAATATATATATTTGGTCGTCTGAATGACCAGATATAAATATTTCTTATAAATCATAATATCACAGTTGCTCAGCCAAGAATCAGGTAGATATGAGATCAGAATAAGATTTGGCTTTTCACGTTTATTTATAAATTAAAATATAGGAGATAGAAATTATACGAGGGGCCAATTGAGAGAAAAGATTGTTACTGGTAGAAGTGAGCGCCATGCCTCAAGCTGGATGGGCTTCTGAAGCTGGTGGGCTTTTCTTGCATAAGGTGGGAGGGCACCCTTGAGACTCCTGACCAGGGAAAAGTCTTGGCTACTGACATCCTGGGGGAAGGTAAAGTACAGGCTGTAGTTTACCTCTTCCTGCAAATTCCTTTGCCTCTCTCTGACTGTACTGTGAGTCCAGGGGGAGATATGGGAGATGCCCTGAATGCCAGCTACCTCCTGCCCCGCTTCTCCCCCCGTGTGATGCTGCTCATTTTCTCATCAACATGGCCTCACTGCCCAGTGTCGCACTGCCTAAATTACCCCAATTCCATGGAGCTCGTGTCTTTGGCATCAACAAATACCGAGGGCTGGGACTGGACTGGGCATCACACGGGAACAAATGGCTGCAACATCCTACCCTTCTCTATACTGTCTTCTGTATCTTGGAAGCCTGGAACTATACAACCTGTCCCAAATTCCTGGGAAGAGAGCAGATTGGAACATGGCACTCCCTGGGTCGAGGCCTGCTGGGAGCAGTTTCTTGGAATTAGAAAACACAGTTCGGAGAAGGGGACAAATCACTCTCCTCCACTGCAGGAAGCCATGTTTGGGCAGTGTGTTTGGGGACTTAAGTTTTTCCACATCTTCCAGCCCCACCACCTGCCAACTCCATTTGGATGTGTATTTTCCTTATAATTTTTTTTGTTAAGATTGATACTATCTAGGTTTGGCAAGGGTGTGAAGGAAAGGACACTGAACAGTGTTTGGCAATGTTACAAACAAGACAGCAGGCCCCAAATGGAGTCATGTACGCTAAGCCCATGTCACTAAACTGAGACTTACCTTAGTTACAGTTTCAGATCTCCCGGAAATGGAATCTTAAACCAGTCAGTCAGGAATCATTTGATCAGCATGAGTTAGGCAATCTGTCTGATAGACCCCTGCCATTCTCTAAAGGAAAATGACCTTGCAATAACTGATCAGCTTTTCTGTCCAGCATAACTTCCTTGTTCCTGCTCCCTTCTGCCTATAAAAGTCCATTTTGTACAGCTCCTTGGAGCTCCTTTCTGCTAGATTGGATGCTGCCTGATTCATGAATCATTGATAAAGCCAACAAGATCTTTACAATTTACTCAGTCGAATTTTGTTTTTTAACAGTATTATCTATTGTTTTATCTACCGAACCAACAATTCTATTTCTAGGAATCTATCCTATAAATTATTATTCATATTATTCATTATTATTCATTGTCTTTGAGCTCTAGACCCCTATTTCCATTTCTTTTTAATTTTTTTAATTAAATTTTTTTTATTTTGAGAGACAGAGGGAGTGCATGCACGTGTGTGTGCGCGCGCGCGCGCACACACAAATGGGGGAGGGGCAGAGGGAGAAAGAAAGAGAGAGAGGGAGAATCCTAAGCAGGCTCCCTGCTCAGCTTGATCCCACAACCCTAGGATCATGACCGGAGCTGAAATCGAGAGTCGAATGCTCAACTGACAGAGACACCCACGCGCCCCCTATTTCCATTTCTAATTCATCACTGGCTAGCTCCATTTGGATGTCTCACAAACATCTCAAAAGCACACCTCCCATCCTATTAACACTGAACTCATGATGTTTCCATTCTCAAATAGGACTCGCATCCCATCACCCTCATATCAGAAAATTGTGCCTCTATCTAATCTATTTTCATGCCAAAAAGTCACGAGTATCTTTGATATTATTTCCTTCATATCAAATGTCCAATCTATCACCAAGTCCAATGGATTCTATCTTCAGAATATATCTGAAATCTGTTAGTTCATCTCCACCTTCACTGCCCCCATTAAGACTAACATCTTTTGCTTGTATTAGAGCAATAGCTTCATAACTTATATACTGTTATCCCCATTTATTCAATTTATTTAAAGTTCCTATATAGTAAGAAAATGAAGAGATGAGGCACAGAGTGGCAGAATATATTTACAATCATATAACTGATCTAAAAAACTCACATTCAAGGGGTGCCTGGATGGCTCAGTCAGTTAAGCGTCCGACTTCCGCCCAGGTCATGATCTCGCAGTTTGTGGGTTCGAGCCCCGTGATGGGCTCTGCGCTGACAGCCTGGAGCCTGCTTCGGATTCTGTGTCTCCCTTTCTCTCTGCCCCTCCTCTGCTTGCACTCTGTCAAAAATGAATAAACATTAAAAAAAACCCTCACATTCAAAATATATAAAGAACTCTTACAACTCAATAATAACACAAACAACCCCATGAAAATTGTTGTTGTTGTTGCTGTTGTTGTTGTTGTTGTTAGCAGACTTCATGCCTGGTGCAGAGAGCAACATGAGAGCTTGAACTCATGACCCTGAGATAAAGACCTGAGCTGAGATCAAGAGCCAGATGTTTAACTGACTGAGCCACTCACGCGCCCTCAACCCCATTTAAAAAACAGGCAAAAGAGTTGAATGAATTCTTTGCTAAACACTGTATACACAGGGAAATGAGCACAGAAAAGAAAAGATATTTGACACTATCATTCATTAGAGAAATGCAAATTAAAACCACAAAGAGATATTACTACCCACCCACTAAAATGACTCAGAGAAAAAGTCAGACAACAAGTATTGATGAGGATGTAGAGAAATTGGAAGCCTCATGTGTTTTGGGTCAGCATGTAAAACTATACGGCCACTTGGGAAGACAGTTTGGCAGTTTCCTAGAAAGTTGGATAGGAACTTTTCATAGAACCTAACAATGCCATTTCTAGGAATCTGCCCAATAGAAATAAAACCTATGTCCATACAAAGACTGGTAGATGAATGTTCACAGTGGCCTCATTCTTAATAGACACCCCCTGGAAACAATCCAAACGTCTACCAGCTGGTGAATGGATAAAACATGTTATATGCACACCTTGGAATACTACTAAGGAATAAAAAAATAACAAACTGCAAATACCCACAATGACACTAATGAACCGTAAAATTGTTGTCCTCGATGAAACAAGCCAGACACAAAAGCCTACATAGCATATGATTCTATTTATATGCAATTTCTAGAAAAAACAAGATCATGGAAACAGACATCAGAGAGGTGGTTGGCTTGGGCTGGGGTGGGAATAAATAGGTATAAAATGGGCAAAGTAAACTTTTTTGGGTGATTGTAATGATGGCTGCACAACTGTATAAAATTTATCAAAACTCATCAAACTGTAGGCTTACAGTGGATAAACCGGATGGTAGGTCAATTATACTTCAGTAAGGCTGTTTACAATAAAAATCCCTCTAGTACTTCTTGTTTGCAATACTTAGGTAAAAGCAGACATCTTTCCCATGACTGATAAGGTCCTGATTTATTTGGCTTGATTGGCTTTGATTCTTCCGAATCCTCCTTTTTACCCATCTTGCTCGCTGATAGCTAGTCCACAGGACTTACTCCCAGAACTATGCTCTACGGTACTCTCTTTTGCCCCAGGGACTTCCTACCCCCTGTCCTCTGCCCGAAATACCCCTAATCCCTCACTCTTCAGTGGGGAGCTATTACTACTTTTTACATCTCAGTTTAAAGGTCACTTCCTCAGAGAGCTTCCTTAACACATCCCTTCACAGCTGAAATTAGGTCACTCTGTCATTCTCTCTACCTGGACTGTTCCTTCAAAGCGTTTTTCACCATCTGAAATGATATATTCATTTTGGGGTGATTCGTTTGATTTCCATCTTCGCACTTGAATGCAAGCTCTGAGAGGGCAGGGGCCACACCACTTTTATATACTCATTTTCGGGAGGTGTCCTCCAACATTTAATTGGTTTGCATACAATAAACAAGCAGGTCAATTCATGTAATTACCCAGGATTGCATATTGCAGTTAGAATATCTTGAAGGGTTCATCGCAAAGTACACTGCTAAAATTCAAATAGAAACACTTTATTGAAGTCTTATTGTTATTATTATTTTTCCTTTTTACCACTTGGGCGGTTGGCAACATGAGCTCGGGTTAACGTTATTATAGACAAGCTCTATGGTGTAAAAATTTGGGTCCTCATAGCTGTTGACTGTTTCTATATACGTTGGCAGGATTGATTGTCCAAGTGCAGACACTCCCTTAATTGAACACATATCTGTAGAGAGTTGAACTTTTGCCAAACGCTCATTTGGGAAGAATAATATTCTGCAAAGGTTTCTGCAGAATATGTGTAGTCTTTGCAAAACATCAGGTACTTTGCTCATTTGTACTGGGCTATTTTGGTCCCTCTCAGAATTGCTTTTAGTGACTTTTACTTTTACAGTCAATACACAGAACAACATTTTCAGAAATACTCCTGCTGACTTTATTGCAGAAATGCAGTGTTCTTTATCAGCAGAGGTCTCCTTATGAGAACACACTGTCTCTCAGGGGTGCTAGACATGACTGTCCAACTACCCACGAGGCATCGCCGCTTGGATGCAGACTCAGGGATGAGAGTAAGCAAGATGACTGAGTGTAACATTTGCACATAGAATTCTTTTCTATTAGTAGGAATGAGTGGCTTCCGAATTTTTAGCAGGGCATCATTTTCCTTAATAAAATCTCACTGGGTACTCCAATATATAAAACCTAACAAAGCAGGAGTGGGAGTGGGGTTGTGGCTAAGCCATGCTTTAGCTTTTTTTCCTGCATTCAAGTATCTTTGGTCCTCTGAAATAGGTAACAGGGGAGCCAAAAATCCACTGATCTAGTCCCATCGATCCATGTGGGATTGTGTCCCTCACTAAAACGCAGAGGCACACAATTCATTGAATGAAATATAGACTCTGTAAATGGCTCCTCAGGAAGATATAGGAGAAAATTTCCTCAAATGCATGGCAGATATTAATGCATCCTACAGTGACAGGAGGCCGCCCAGGAGTAATATAATGTGTAAGCTGGACCAGTCAGTGTTGTAGGACGATTCACTAAATGTCCATCAATCCCGCCTCCAGGAGGGTGACTTTTGAAAGCTTCTTTAAGGAACAGGTCAGCAGGGGGAGCTGTTCGTTAATGTTTCCGTGTTTCCGGCGGGGCTTCTCAAACTTTCCTACAGGACTCTTCATGCATTAATACTACTAAAGGCCTGGGCACTCAGCAAAGTACTTCTGAGGGTTGGGAGCGAAAGAGCACATAGAAGCAGAGCCCCCACATGGCCCAGTTTCTTTGAAGTCTCCGCATTCATCTCAAACATTAATGCAAATACTGTATTTTGTTCCATAAGTTGTTCACGATTACATCACTGTTAAAACACTGTTTGAGGGGCGCCTGGGTGGCCCAGTTGGTGAAGCGTCCGACTTCAGCTAGGGTCATGATCTCCTAGTTGATGAGTTCAAGCCCCACCACGGGTTCTCTGTTGTCACCACAGAGCCCACTTTGGATCCTCTGTCTCCCTCTCTCTTTGCCCCTGCCCCTCTCAAGCTCTCTCTCTTAAAAATAAATACACGTTACAAAAACCCCACAATGTTTGATATTATTTGCCACCTAAGTGATTACTATGCTTCATCTCTCACATCCCACCCTACCCCGACTCTACTCTTTGAGTTAAATGAATGCTTCTGAAAGATGGGTGATTCGCCAGTGTTCTCCCACTCAACTAAGTCTAACACCAAATCTCTGTATTCCTGTTTCTGTCCATCCTAGCAGCCTTTGACAAGTTGACCTCGTTCACATTCCAAAGTACTTTCTCCTCTTGGTTCCCTGAGAAGTCACGTTTACCTGGACATCACCCACCTCCTCTGCAGCACTGTGCTCTGAACACAGCCCTTCTCCCTCTTGTCTTGTTTCTTCTTCTCCTTCTCCCCATGTCTATTGAACTCTCCATAGATTATTCTATTTGCTGTCAGGGCTTCAGGTACTTTTATAAGCTAATGAGTCACCATTTACATCTCTAATCTTGACTTCTCTCCGGAGCTCTCGACTCTCGGATCTACCCTCTATGTGATATTCTCACTGGTGTTGGTAACAGCTGCTCAAAGTTCGTGTATCTACACAGAACTCTGTTGTGCTTCACTTTGAGAGTTTTTTCATTCATTGTGTTGGGTGCTTAGTGGGCCCTTCCGGTCTGGGGCTTCAGTTTGGGGAAGAAAATTGTATTATTTCTTTGAAATAAGTAATGACAAAGAATTGTTATTAAGATGCTCTGAAAGTCTTGGGGCGCCTGCATGGCTCAGTTGGTTGGGTGTCCGACTCAGTTTAGGCTCAGGTCATGATCTCATGATGTGTGGGATCGAACCCTGCATGGGGCTCTGTGCTGACAGTATGGAGCCTGCTTGGGATTCTCTCCTCCTCTGTCCCTCGCTTGCTTGTGTGTGTGCACGTGGGTGTGTGCTCTCTCCCTCTCTCTCTCAAAATGAATGAATAAATAAACTAAAAAAAAAAAAGATTCTGAAAGCCTTATTATCATGATGTTAGGTTTGCTAGGTGCATCCTCAAATTTTCTTAGTTTTTTTTATTATCCATAATTTTCTATTTTTTTGTTCCACTTTCTGTGAGAATTCCTGATCTTTATCTTTCATTCTTATTTTTAAACTTCTATAAGCCCATTCGTCTTCTATTTTTCCTTTTTTTAAAAAAAATTTTTATTTTTAAGTAATCTCCACACCCAGCGTGGGGCCGAACTCACAACCCCCAAGATCGAGAGTCGCACGCTCCACTGACTGAGCCAGCCAGAACGCCCTCTATTTTTTCCTTTTTACAATAATATTCTGTTAATTGTTTCATGGAGTCAATACTACCTTTTATCTCTCAGAGGACCTGGATTCTAATTCTTCTGATGTTAACTCATGCATTTTTTTCATTTCCTACAACTACTTTTCTTCCGTGTCTGTTTTGGTCTCTGCCTTCTGTATTAGATGATTTTCTGAAACGAGTGTCAGCCCTTGATTTCTCTTCATGTTTCAGAGCTCAGCACCAAACCGTTGATTTGTGACTCTATAGGCTTATGCAGGACTTTTCAACTGGTGAGATGGGTCATGGAGTAATCAGGCTGGGATTGTTAGGATCCCCACTTTTTTTGCTGGGGAGCTTCTAAAAGTTAGAATCCAGAAGTTTTTCTTCAGAGTCGTTCAGATTTTCTAGAGAGCAAAGTGTCTGTCTTCTTCCGGGCTGCTGGAATTCTGGATACAAGGCACAAGAAGGGATGTCTGGGGCTCATTCTTCAGAATGGAGACATTTAATCTTTTTCTTAAAATTTTAATTTTAATTCTAGTTAGCTAACCCGTAGTATTATATTAGTGATCCAGCAATTCCATACATCACCCAGCGTTCATCACAAGTGCACCCCTTAATCCCCATCACCTATATCACCCCCACCCCCTGACCCTATTCCCCTTGGTAACCATCAGTTTGTTCTCTGTAATTAAGAGTCTGTTTCTCGGTTTCTCTCTCTCTCTTTTTCCCTTTGCTCATTTGTTTCTTAAATTTTACACATGAGAGAATCACATGGTATTCACCCTTTCTCTGACTGACTTATTTTGCTTAGCATTATTCTTTTTAGCTCCACCCATGGTGTTGCAAATGGCAAGATTTCATTCTTTTTTTTAATTTTATTTTTTATTTTTTAAAATTTACATCCAAATTAGTTAGCATATAGTGCAGCAATGATTTCGGGAGTAGATTCCTTCGTGTCCCTTACCCATTTAGCCCATCCACCCTCCCACAACCCCTCCAGCAACCCTCCGTTTGTTCTCCATATTTATGAGTCTCTTCTGTTTTGTCCCCCTCCCAGTTTTTATATTATTTTTGTTTCCCTTCCCTTATGTTCATTTGTTTTGTCTCTGCAAGTCCTCATATGAGTGAAGTCCTATGATTTTTGTCTTTCTCTGACTAATTTCACTTAGCAGAATACCTTCCAGTTCCATCCACATAGTTGCAAATGGCAAGATTTCATTCTTTTTGATCACTGAGTAATACTCCATTGTATATTATATATAACACATCTTCTTTATCCATTCATCCATCAATGGACATTTGGGCTCTTTCCATACTTTGGCTATTGTTGATAGTGCTGCTATGAACATGGGGGTGCATGTGACTCTTTGAAACAGCACACCTGTATCCCATGGAGAAATGCCTAGTAGTGCGATTGCTAGGTCGTAGGGTAGTTCTATTTTTAATTTTTTGAGGAACCTCCATGCTGTTTTCCAGAGTGGCTGCACCAGCTTGCATTCCCACCAGCAGTCAAAAGAGATCCTCTTTCTCCGCATCCTCGCCAACATCTGTTGTTCATTGAGTTGTTAATGTTGGCCATTCTGACAGGTGTAAGGTGGTATCTCATTGTGGTTTTGATTTGTATTTCCCTGATGCTGAGTGATGTGGAGCATTTTTTCATGTGTCGGTTGGCCATCTGGATGTCTTCTTTGGAGAAGTGTCTATTCATGTCTTTTGCCCATTTCTTCACTGGATTATTTGTTTTTTGGGTGTTGAGTTTGATAAGTTCTTTATAGATTTTGGATACTAACCTTTTATCTGATATGTCATTTGCAAATATCTTCTCCCATTCTTTCGGTTGCCTTTTGGTTTTACTGATTGTTTCCTTCTTTTTATTTCGATGAGGTCCCAGTAGTTCATTTTTGCTTTTGTTTCCCTTGCCTCTGGAGATGTGTTGAGTAAGAAGTAGCTGCGGGCAAGGTCAGAGAGGTTTTTGCTTAATTTCTCCTCGAGGATTTTGATGGCTTCCTGTCATACATTTAGGTCTTTCATCCATTTTGAGTTTATTTTTGTGTCTGGTGTGAGAAAGTGGTCCAGGTTCATTCTTCTGCATGTTGCTGTCCAGTTTTCCCAGCACCACTTGCTGAAGAGACTGTCTTTATTTCATTGGATATTCTTTTCCACTTTGTCAAAGATTAGGTGGCCATACATTTGTGGATCCATTTCTGGGTTCTCTATTCTGTTCCATTGATCTGAGTGTCTGTTCTTGTGCCAAAGATTTCACTCTTTTTTATGGCTGAGTAATAATCCATTGTGTGTATATACATCACATCTTTATCCATGCATCAGTTGATGGACACTTGGGCTGCTTCTATACTTTGGCTATTGTAAATAGTGCTGCTATAAACCTAGGGGTGCGTGTGTCCCTTTGAAGTAGTGTTTTTGTATTCTTTGGGTAAACACCCAGTAGTGCATTTGCTGGACCGTAGGGTCGTTCTATTTTTAACTTTTTCAGGAACCTCCATACTGTTTTCCAGAATGGCTGCATTAATTTGCATTTCTACCAACAGTGCCTTTATCCACATCCTCAGCAATACCTGTTGTTTCTTGTGTTGTTGGTTTTAGCCATTCTGACAGGTATAAGGTGATACCTCATTACAGTTTTGATTTGTGTTTCCCTGATAATTGGTGATTTTGAACATCTTTTCACGTGTCTGTTGGCCATCTGGATGTCTTCTTTGGAAAAAATGTCAATTCGTGTCTTCTGCTCATTTTTAAAAATGTTTATATCTTTTTGAGAGAGAGAGAGAGAGAGCAAGAGCAGGGGAGGAGCAGAGAGAAACTGGGACAGAGGATCCAAAGCAGGTTCCGTGCTGACCGCAACAAGCCTGATGTGGGGCTTGAACCTGTGAACCGTGAGATCATGACCTGAGCCAAATTCGGACACTCAACTGACTGAGCCACCCAGGTGTCCCATCTTCTGCTCATTTTTAAAGCAAATTATTGGGGCGCTTGGGTGGCTCAGTTGGTTAACTGTCTGCCTTTAGCTCAGGTCATGATCTCGGTTTGTGGGTTTGAGCCCTGCGTCGTGGGTTTGAACCTGCTTTGGATTCTGTGTCTCCTTCGCTCTCTGCCCCTACCCCACCCCCTCAAAAATAAGTAAACATTAAAAATTAAAAAAAAAAAGTTGGGGTTTTTGGTTTTGGGTGTTGAGTTTTTAATTCTTTATATATTTTAAATACTAACCCTTTATCAGATATGTCATTTGCAAATATCTTCTCCTATTCTGTGGGTTGCCTTTTAGTTTTGCTGCTTGTTTCCTTTGCTGTGCAGAAGCTTTTTATTTTGGTGTAGTCCCAATAGTTTATTTTTGCTTTTGTTTCCCTTCTTTCAGGAGACAGATCTAGAAGGAAGTTGTTCCAGCTAATATCGAAGAGGTTACTGCCTATATTCTCCTCTAGGACTTTTATGGTTTCAGGTCTCACATTTAGGTCTTTAATTCATTTTGAATTAATTTTTGTGTATGATGTAAGAAAGTGGTCCATTTTCATTAATTTTGCATGTTGCTGTCCAGTTTTTGCCAACAAAATTTGTTGAAGAGACTGTCTTTTTACCATTGGGTATTCTTTCCTGCTTTGTCAAAAATTAATTGACCATATAACTGTGGATTCATTTCTGGGTTTTCTGTTCTGTTCCATTGATCTATGTATCTATTTTTGTGCCAGTACCACACCAGTTTGATGACTACAGCTTTGTGATATAACTTGAAGTCCGGAATTGTGATGCCTCCAACTTTGCTTTTGTTTTTCAAGTTTGCTTTGGCTATTTGGGGTCTTTTATGGTTCCACACAAATTATAGGATTCTTTGGTCTGGTTCTGTGGAAAATGCTGGTGGTATTTTGATAGAGACTGCATTAAATCTGTAGATTGCTTTGGGTAGTATAGACATTTTAACAATATCTGTTCTTCCAATCCATGAACATGGAATGTCTTTCCATTTCTTTGTGTCATCTTCAGTTTCTTTCATCAGTGTTTTATATTTTTCAGAGTATAGGTCTTTTGCCTCTTTGGTTAGGTTTATTTCTAGGTATCTTATTTTTGGCACAATTGTAAATGAGATTGTTTTCTTAATTTCTCTGTCTGCTGCTTTGTTACTGGTGTATAAAAAGGCAACAGATTTCTGCACATTGATTTTGTATCCCATGACTTTTACTGAATTCATTTATCAGTTCTCATAAATTTTTGGTGGAATCTCTAGGGTTTTCTGTTACTGGTATCAGGTCATCTGCAGATAGTGAGAGTTTTACTTCTTATTTACCGGTTTAGATGTGCTTTGTTTCTTTTTGTTGTCTGATTGCTGTGGCTAGAACTTCCAGTACTATGTTGGATAAGAGTGGTGTGAGTGGACACCCTTGTCTTGTTCCTGACCTTAGGGGGAAAGCCCTCAGTTTTTCCCCATTAAGGATGATATTAATTGTGGGTTTTTCATATATGGCCTTTATTATGTTGAGGTATGTTCCCTCTAAACCTACTTTGTTGAAGGTTTTTATCATGAATGGATGTTGTACTGTGTCAGATGCTTTTTCTGCATCTACTGAAATGATCATATGGTTCTTATCCTTTCTCTCTTTAAACATTTTTTTTAATGTTTATTTATTTTTGAAGGAGAGAGAGACAGAGTGTGAGTGGAGGAGGGGCAGAGAGAGAGGGAGACACAGAATCCGAAGCAGGCTCTAGGCTCTGAGCTGTCAGCACAGAATCTGACGTGGGGCTTGAACTCACAAACTGTGAGATTATGACCTGAGCCAAAGTCGGATGCTTAACCGACTGACCCACCCAGGTGCCCCATTATCCTTTCTCTTTTTGATGTGATGTATCACATTGGTTGATTTGCAACTATTGAACCAACCTTGTAAACCAGGAATAAATAACACTTGATTGTGGTGAATGTTTTTTTTTTTTTTTTGAAAGTATTGTTGGATTCAGTTTGTTGAGCATTTTCACATCTATGTTCATCAGAGACATTGGCCTGTACTTCTCTATTTTTATAGTGTCTTTATCCGGTTTTGGTATCAGGGTAATGTTGGCCTCATAGAATAAACTTGGAAGTTTTCCAAATTTCTCTTCTATTTTTGGGATAGTTTGAGAAGAATAGGTATTAACTCTTCTTTAAAATATTTGGTAGAATTCACCTGTGAAGCCATCTGGTCCTGTGCTTTGGTTCGTTGGGAGTTTCTTGATTACTGCAGAATGGAGACTTTAAATTAACACACCTGGTTATGTCTACTTGTCCCATCTCTGCCTTTTGCCATGCTGGGTGCCTCTATATCCTGAGATTTTCTTTTTAAAATTTTTTAAAAAATGTTTATTTATTTATTTTGAGAGAGAGAGAGAGACAGAAAGAGAGAGAGAGAGAGAGAGAGGGAGAGTGCAGGGGAGGTGAAGAGAGGGAAGGAGAGAGAGAATCCCAAGCAGGCTATGTGCTATCAGAGTGGACCGTGACCCGGGGCTCGATCCCACAAGCTGTGAGAGATCATGACCCGAGCCAAGATCAAGGACCAGACCCTCAACCAACTGAGCTACCCAGATGTCCTTAGATCCTGAGCTTTTCAAAGGTGCTGTGGCTTCTTGTGATATGTCTTTCGTGAAAATAAAGAAAACCTCCTTTAAAATGGAGTCGGAGGGGGGCACCTGGGTGGCTCAGTCCCTTAGGCGATTGACTTCGGCTCAGGTCATGATTTCGTGGTTCATGGGTTTGAGCCCTGCATCAGGCTCTGTGCTGACAGCTCAGAGCCTGGAGCCTGCTTCGGATTCTGTCTCTCTCTCTCTCTCTGCCCCTCCCCTGCTTGCACTCTTTCTTACTCTGTCGCTTTCTCAAAAATCAACAAGCATTAAAAAAATTTTTTTAAATGGAGTTGGAAGCCCTGAAGGGGGAGCTCGCATGTATGTACGCCTTGTTGCAGCCAGCATAACCAGCAGGGCGAGAAGATCATTATTTAGACAAGGGAGGGCTCTTTTCACATAGGACTTTATCTCTTGCCTTTAAGAAAGGAAAGGAAAATCCTTTCCTCTCTTCCCCAGAAACAAAGCACTAACCACCACTGCAGCCAACGAGAAACCGAGAAACCCTCAGAACCTCAAACTCTTGTTCTCCGATAAATTTTGTTCAAGACAATCCTCTCCAGTTGCCTTCTAAAACCTAATAAAACCTGAACTTCCCTTTGTCTCTTCAGACTTGCCATGGTTCACCAACTGCAATTCTTCCGTTGTTCTTGAGTAAACTCATTGTTATTACTTTTACTTGAAGAAAATTACTCTCTGCTCTGCTTAAAGCTGACAATGTCTGGGATAGTTTAGGCTGTAAACTTCCTCCATTTTGTTAGTCATTACTTTTCCATCTGCTTTTCGTCTACTTAAAATGTGATGACATTGTCCCTCAGCTCTTGTCTCCCACTAGTTTTTGTTTTCATATACTGCTGTTTTGGTGGGGTTTGAAGGAAATGAAAGAAACATAGTAACATGTGTTCCATCCCCCATGTTTAACCAGAAGTTTTAGTAAGACTGGTTTTTATCCAACACCCTAGAAAACACTTCAAAATGAAGGTTCCTTCCCTTGAGTGGTAGTCTCCTTAGGTTAGCCATGGCACCCTTTCTCTAGTTTTTGAACACTTTGTTTGGAATCACAAAAGCAAGTGAGTTTCATTATTTATATCACATTTTAATTTTTTTATTTATTAAAAAATTTATTTATTAATGTTTATTTATTTTTGAGACAGAGAGAGATAGAGCGTGAGTGGGGGAGGAGCAGAGAGAGAGGGAGACACAGAATCATCTGAAGCAGGGTCCAGGCTCCGAGCTGTCAGCACAGAGCCCGATGCGGGGCTTGAACTCATGAACCGTGAGATCATGACAGAAGCCGAAGTCAGAAGACGCTTAAACAACTGAGCCACCCAGGCACCCCCACATTTTATTTTTAATTGAAAGGAAATTTCTTAGTTTGTCTTTATACCTTTTACACCCATGGTGAGTTCTTGACTTTTAGCCAATTTCCGAAACCAAATTTCCTCTCAGAAGAAGATGATTTAGTCTGTCTAATGTGTCTTGATTATAGGACCAGGCTGTTATTAAGCCTCTCCTCCCCCCCCCCCCCCCGCCGCCAGATCATTAGAGAGGCTTGGGTGCCCTCTGCCACAAAGGCTCCAGAAAGCTGTGGTATTGTGGTTGACTGGTTTTCTTTCAAGTTAGCGGTGTTCCCCAAAGTTGTGGAAAATGGTTTAATTCTCCCACATGACTCTAGAGTACTCTACCGTTGGAGTTGGAGTTCCTGCCTCTCCCTGTCTTCCTTCTTAGTTATTCCTCTTCTCCGCTTTTGTCCATTTCTATTTCTATTTTATTTTATATACTTTTTGCTTCTATTATTGTGTTGGCTGTCGCAAGTGGAATGATTTCGTCTGATTTGTTGACTGTTGTTCATCCGTAGGCACCTGGAAATTAACTGAGGGTGGTAGAGGGAGACCAGATGGCCTGGTGTGACTGAAGGGAGGTCACAGGAGCTCTATGCATACGTGGGTGTGCATATAGTTCGGTTTCTGTTTTGCAGAGCGAATGGCAAATTTGCCAATGACTCTCAAGAGTGGACTTGAAGAGCTATAGTGAGCTCAGCTTGAAGAGGGTCAAGATGTTCGAACTTGTGTGCCTAGGGTAGTCCAAGAAACTACGTGCTTTATTTATTTCCTCTTAAGTTAGTATATGTACTGCTTTTAAGCTAGAAAATGCAATCTCTGAAGCTTAGTCTTTTTTTTTTTTTTTTTTTTTTAATGATTTCCCCTTCACTTGAAGGATTTCCTTTTGGGGAGATAAATGTTCATAAATTACCTAACAGAAGTATTGGATTGTAATGCTGAACTCTGAACACATTTTATTATTGGGCAAGAGACCTTTACGGTAGGTTTGTTTGTTTATTTATTTATTTATTTATTTAGAGAGCAAGCTGGGGAGGGGCAGGGAGACAGAGAGAGAATCCCAAGCAGGGTCCATGCACAGGGCCCAGTGTGAGGCTCAATCTCATGAACTATGAGAACATGACCTGAGCCAAAATCAAGAGTCAGATACTTAAATGACTGAGCCACCAAGGCGGCCCCAGCAGGTTTATTTTTAATTTCCTTGAATGACCTTGCAAACTGTGCTTTGCCTCATAATGTTTCTTAATATTACATGCTTTCACATAAATTATACTTTATATTTAAAAATATAAATTATATAAGTGATAGAAGATAAAGTGGCTATAATAATATTTTAAAAATGTTATGGAATTATGGATCATCCCTGGAACCTGTGTTTCATTCTTTTAAAAAAAAATTTTTTTTAATGTTTGTTTATTTTTGAGAGAGATAGAGCATGAGTGGGGGAGGGGCAAAGAGAGAGAGGGAGACAGAACCCAAAGCAGGCTCCAGGCTCTGAGCTGTCAGCGCAGAGCCCAATGCGGGGCTTGAACTCACAAACCATGAGATCATGACCTGAGCCGAAGTCGGCTTCACTGACTGAGCCCCCCAGGTGCCCCCCTCATTCTTGACTGAGGAAGTGAAAAGACCCATAGCTGCTGCTCTGGGGGAAAACTGCTTCAGCATCAGCTGGAACCATGACCCCTTAGAAAGGATCAAGTCCAGTCCCAGACTGTATCTGTCAGTTGCGTCTCCCAGGGAATTGCGCGCACTGCACACACAGCAGGTCGGGCACTTCACGAGTCCTTCCCCATCTGTGAGATCTGATCAGGAATACTTGATCAGCAAGAGTCAGACCAGGGCTGGGCTTCTTCTTCTTCTTAATGTTTGTTTTTGAAGGAGCGAGAGCATGAGTGGGGGAGGGGCAGAGAGAAAGGGAGACACAGAATCCGAAGCAGGCTCCAGGCTCCGAGCTGTCAGCACAGAGCCCGACGCGGGGCTCGAACCCATGAGCGGGCGAGATCATGACCCGAACTGAAGTCGGACACTCAACTGCCTGAGCCACCCAGGTGCCCCTGGGCTGAATTTCTTTAAGTGGATCTCAGTTTCTCCACTGTTAGGATTCAAGGCTTCCTCAAATTAGATGCCAAGCTGCACTGCCAACTTAGGTTGCCAGAGTATGGCCTGCAGGTCACGCTCTGTTCATAAATTACAAACGTCTGCCGGAAAGAATTTTGCAATGCCGGATGAAATGTTTGCAAAGTCTCATGAAGGTAATGATTCACCCCCACCTGTTTACTTAGGTGAGTTGCGGGTGTCTTATAAAGGAAAAACACTCTTCTGTGTCTCCCCTGTTCTCAGTGCTCTTCCACACTTCCTAACTTCTGACACCAGGTGCATTGGCTCTCCACACATCAAGCAATTCTGGAACCTAAGACTCCTGCGCCCCACCCCCCAAGATCAGAGGCCAATCTCCAGTCTAGGTTGTCATCCGTGCTTCTGACCCACCGGCTATAGATGGGAGGGTCCCATACCCCCTCCTCAGGTTCTGTTAATTTACTCCAATGACTCAGAGAACGCAAGAAAACCGTTTACTTGCTAGATTGCCAATTTATTATAAGAGGATATAACTCAGGAACAGCCAGATATAAGAGATGCATAGGTCAAGGTGTGGATTTTATTGGCCAAGGACAGGTTGCCCCCAAAATGTGTAACTGTGCCATATTGATTATTAAAAAAAAATTTTTTTTAATGTTTATTTATCTTTGAGAGAGAGAGACAGAGTGCAAGCAGAAGGGGCAGAGTCTGGTGGGCTCCAGGCTCTGAGCTGTCAACACAGAGCCCAATGTGGGGCTGGAACTCACCAAAGGTGAGATAATAACCTGAGTCAAATCCGACACTTAACCAACTGAGCCACCCAGGAGCCCCTGGCATATTGATTATTTTTAACAAAAGTTACTTAAGAAATAATCAATGTGAAAAGAACACTCTGACCTCTGCATTCCCCTTTGACCCCAGAAAGCAAGAAATAAATCTCCCATGTGAAAGGTACCCTCCCTGTACCAGGAGGTAAAGAGACATCCTTATCACCAGAGATAGAAAATTTAGAGCCCTACTAATTCACTACCTTAGCCCAAATTCTGTTTAGAATTCCTCATGAAATGAAGCTCCTGAAGTTAAGTTTTCTCTGTCCTGCCAAGGGACACATACACCCCCATGTTTAGAGCAGCACTATCAACAATAGCCGAAGTATGGAAAGAGCCCAAATGTCCATCGATGGATGAATGGATAAAGAAGATGTGGTATATATATACAATGGAGTGTTACTTGGCAATCAAAGAGAATAAAATCTTGCCATTTGCAACTACGTGGATGGAACTGGAGGGTATTCTGCTAAGTGAAATTAGTCAGAGAAAGACAAAAACCATAGGACCTCACTCATATGAGGACTTGCAGAGACAAAACAGATGAACATAAGGGAAGGGAAACAAAGAATATAAAAACAGGGGGAGGGACAAAACAGAAGAGACTCATAAATATGGAGAACAAACTGAGGGTTGCTGGAAGGGTTGTGTGTGGGGGGGTAGGCTAAATAGGTAAGGGCATTAAGGAATCTACTCCTGAAATCATTGTTGCACTATATGCTAATTTGGCTATAAATTTTAAAAAATAAAAATTTAAAAAAAACATAAAAACATTGGAAAATAAACATTTTTAAGGCAAAAAACTATCACACGTCTCTGACCGTTCATACAAATTATTTTTATTTAAATTTTGATTTTTCTCCCCCAAATTTTTATATGTTAAAGCCTGTATAAGAAGGCTAAATAGGGAGAGCTCTTAGGTTATTAATAAATAGTACTAAGTCCTTACACTCCTTGGAATAAATTGCTAGGCCACTCCTGCTGGGTTGCCATGTTAGCAAACTGAAACTTAGGTAAATTTCATGTTTTTGTAAATGTTCCACTTGACTGGAAACAATATATCCAGTCCGCCAAACCCCAAATACCAAGGCCACTCTGGGTGCTATACTTATTTCCTTGTTCCTACTCATCCTAAACAAAGTTGACTACCAGGCCCAGCCAATCAGATGTTTTCTATTTTTCTCTTCCTTGTTCTCTATTCTTTAGCCTAGAAAAGCTTCCTACCTTCTGCCTTGTTTTGACTTTTCCCAGTGCAGAATATCTGCTTCATGTATTAAAGTTTGTATCACCTAAATTGTCTTCTTTGGTCATTTTTAACATATTTGAAATGATTTCATTAAAAACAATTTTTTTTGAATGTTTATTTTATTTTTGAGAGAGAGAGAGAGACAGAGACAGAGACAGAGCATGAACAGGGGAGGGGCAGAGAATCCGAAGCAGGCTCCAAGCTACGAGCTGTCAGGACAGAGGCCGATGCGGGGCTCAAACCCACAAACCATGAGATCATGACCTGAGCCAAAGTTGGATGCTCAACCGACTGAGCCGCCCAGGTGCCCCGAATTGATTTCATTTTTTAAAATCCACTTGCAGAAAAAAATATATATCTAGAGTAGTGGAATGATCATTCTGACTGTGGGAAAATATTTCTAGTTACAAACGAAAATCATTTCTCTGGAAGAGTCAAGCTGAGTAAATGTTGATCTTGATCTGTAACTTAGATAGCATTATGTATGAGTAGTGGTAAGAAACATATGTAGAAGGAGAGGAAATTGGAAATGGGCCCAAGTTTCAAAGTGGACTCTGGAGAATGGTCTCAATTACAGAGACTGATCCACAGTGGGTGGGTGGCAAGCTCATACTCAACAGAGGCAGTGGCCGGCAGTGGAGTATCCATTTTACTGATGGAACTCAGCCTGAAGAAATTAAGTGACATTTAGTCCTTGGGGGTCAACCAGTCAGGTGACTGCCATTACGGAAGTATGCCACTGTATGTGGTCAGAAAATGTTTTTCTTCTAAAGAAGACTGATTTGAATGACTGCAAATGTTCAGAGGAGGGTTGAACACCAGTTAGAAGGGCAGAGACTGTAAAATTTGGAAGAGGAACAAAAACTCAGTTCCACCCATCCATGCATCCATGCACCTATTCATCTTCAATTGCTTGCTTGCTTGGTTAAACCAACACATATTTATTGAGCTCTTTCTTTGTACCACGCATTGAGCTAGGTGCTGGGGGTATAATGGAGAGCAAAGCAGATATGGTCTGTGTCATCCTGGAACTTACAGTCTAACGGGTGTGATAGAGGTAACTAACAATCATAAATGTATGACCACAAATTGTGAGAAGGGTCTGAAGCAAGGATACACAGTACTGTGAAAAAAATAGTAGGACACTTGACCTAGTCTGGGGATCAAGGGAGCTCCCCTGATGAAGAGCTGTTTGAACTGAGATCTGAAAGAGAGAGAGTTAACCAGGTAAAGAACAGGAGGAGAGTGAGCTGGCTTGTGCATGGGTCAATTGTAAGTATTTCCTCCAAATTCCACATTCAGGTTGGTGGGTGGGGTGAAATCAGCCAGTCACGGTGGGAATATTTGCATCATGAAAATCTGCAAGCACTACAAATGGGATTTTCTTTTGGAAAGCCAGTTGTGAGACATTTGTTGGCATCCCCCTGGGAGAAGGGGAATGTAACTGACATTCATACTAATCACCCACTAGGACTCAAGTGCTAAGATACTGGGTATATCACTTCACTTAATGCTCACACTAAGTCTGTGTTATAGAAATATTTACCCTCAGTTCCTGGACATGGAGTAGGACTTAAAATAAGAAAGTGAGTTTCCTCAAATTGTTGAGCTGGAAAGTCAACAAGGTCATGTTTGAACCTAAGTCTGCTGGGCTTTAAATAAACAAAAAAGAACTTTTTAGAAGAGTCCTTGTAAATGGCTCACTCCTAGATGTGTAATTTGCAGGAGTTAAAAGTAACCTTTTTTTTTTGTTTTGTTTTTTGCAAACATAGAGGGGAATCTATGTCAAAGATTTAGTCATCTCATTAATTAGTGAGGGAACCAGTACAACAGTCAAGCCAGTTTAAAGAGCCTTTATGGAAGTTTAAGGCACTTTAATAAAGAAATCGTAGAAAAAATTATCTGGGTTAGAAACAAAACTGATTAATGTTTTACAGGGCAATAAACCATAACCTTTGGGATTATTATCTCTTCTACTAGAGAGAAATCATTTGCATCTTTATTGGACATAAATCTACAAGTTAACATAACTTCACAGAATATGGGCCCCTAATTAGTAGTAAATAGAAAAGTCAGAAAATGGTAACTCCTCCAAAAAATGAAATAATCCTTGAGAGGATTGTCAAATAATGCTTCAGTGTGACATTGCAAGGGCACACAGGCATTCTCTTGGTTTTATTTCTGTGTTTTGAATAATTTTTCTTTCTTTAAAAATTTTTTAAAAACTTAGAGAGAGAGAGAATCCCAGGCAGGCTTTATGCTCAGCACTGCAGCTCGATGTGGGGCTTGATGTGAGGCTTGACGTGGGGCTCGATCCCATGACCCTGGGATCATGACCTGAGCTGAAATAAAATTGGATGCCCAGCCAACTGAGCCACCCAGGAGCCCCTGTATAATTTTTCTTAAATGTGAACAGGTAACTTTCATTCTAACCTGGATATCTAACTTTAGGGACACATGACCCTAAAATGTGGCACCCAGGCACATTGAATATCTTAAGCTGAAACAATTTGAGAAAACAGCAGGTGTAGGAAGCTTACTCTGACTTCTCCCTAACCTCTTTCTCCTTCCCTGATACAGGTGATGAACCTCCCATGTGAAAGGTACCCTCTCTGTACCAGGAGGAAGGAAAACATTGTTATCACCAGAGACAGGGAATTTGGGGCTTAGAAATCTATACAAACAAACCTTATTAAACTAAACCTTATCTTCCTAGCTACTTCTTCACCATTTACTATTCCTAGCCCAAACCTCTCCATCTTTTCAATTCTTTACATATTTACTGTTTCTTTGTCCAAAAGGTATAAAAGCTTCTTGCTCTGGTCACTTCGGCAGGCCTTCATTCTCTTGTAAAAGCTCTTGTGCACATGCAAAAATTCAAAATTTGTATGCTTTCTCTCTTGCTAACCTGTCTTTGTCAGTTTAATTTTCAGGCTCTGCCAGGGACCCTAAGTTTTTCCTATTCCACAGTGATATGTAGTCAAGTGTGGGACTCTAGAATGAAATCTGCCCTGGTTCCATCCCTTACTAGCTGTGTGGCTTTGGGTGAATTAAGGAACCTCTCTTAATTCCTCAATTTCCTCTTCTGTGACACATCTGTGTCAGAATAATTACCTCCTAGGTTGCTGAGTGGATTAAGAGGTGATAGTGTCTGGGATTAGGGTGGGCCTATCTAGGCTTCCCCTGTCAACTTTTACCAGCAGCTGCTCTCTGTTTCCAAGGTAGGGTCGATGGAGAGGACCCTCCATACGTTGTTGGGCTAACGTATGTTGACAAACCTTTAAGGTGGGAAGCTGATAGAACAATAAGCCAAGAAATAGAAGGGAAGGAGTGTGATAGTAAAGGGAGTTTTATTTGGCATGTTGATGATGTCCTAGCAAAGTATGTAATTCCAAAAGAAAGCCAGAAGTGGGACTTAGAGGTACAGTTAAAAGGCAGTTTGCTAAGGTACAGCATTGGGGTCTCAGAGTCTCCACTCGTAACTAGCACCTAATTTCTTCACCTGGGTTCTGGACAATTTATAAAATAAAACAAAGAGTGAAGATTGAGTCCAAAATGCTCATTTGGTTATGGACAGAGGTTAAGCTGGACTATATGGGTCTATCAATGGAACTTCAGAATTAGGCGACTTCCCCACCCAATGCCCGGGGCAGAGCAGAACATATGCTTTCTGTGGGCAGGCTCACTCCCACCAGAATGCCCGCAGAGCTGATGGGGAACCAGTCGTTCTCCCTGAATTTGTCAGATACGTCATTGTACCTGCCCTGATCCATAAGCAGGATGACTAAGGGGATGGAGAGAGGCCCAGGGCTATGCTAATTCAGTTCCTTTCATAGGAAGGAAGCATTAGGAATGGGGAAGAAGTGTATCTGGGCACATACAGAATCTGAAAGGAGAGTGATACAGGGAGGTTACAGAGATGGTGGCCCCCATGTGGGCCACCACAACTCTCTGTCTCCCTATAAGCAGTATTTCAAGCAGAGTCAACTCCTGGACCCTGTTTGGTCAAGTTCGAGTTCAGTCTTATCCTCTTCTGGGTAAGTTTGAAGTTTTGGAGTATAAGAAAGCTATTTTTAGTGAACACTGACCATTGACCTCTCTTTTCTCCTGCTGACCTAGGAGAACTGATAATGCATTTCTTGTACCCAGAGGTACAGACATTGAAATTGCTAACGGCCCAAAGACCTCAGTCCCAGTGCTCTAGTCCTTAGACTGTTCCCAGAGCCTACTGAAAATAAATCTGTGAGACATTGAGAAGCCTTGTTAATCTAGGGAAGCCCAATTCAATTCAATGAACTGCTTTATTGAACTGCCCTTATTTTTTCTTTTTTAAATTAAAAAAAATGAATTTATTTTTGAGAGAGAGAGAGAAAGAGAGAGAGAAAGAGAAGGAGATTGAATACATGCAAGCGGGGGAGAGGGGCAGAGGGAGAGAGAGAGAGAGAGAGAGAGAGAGAGAGAGAGAATCTTAAGCAGGATCCTCGCTCAGCTTGGGGCCTGATGTGGGGCTTGATCCCACGATCCTGGGGTCATGACCCGAGCTGGAATCAAGAGTCGGATGCTTAATTGACTGAGCTGTGTGGGTGCCCCTGAATTGCCTTTCAATCAGTCTACTTTCTGTTCAAAGAGTGCATAACTCGGAAGGATGTGAAGACATAATCACAAGTCTTTTCTTGTCTGGGGATTTGTTATCCGAATCTCGGAAGTTACAAGACTATGTAGGAAAGTGACATTGTCATAGTACAAAAATATTCACTGAATGTTTTCCTACTGGTGTGCATTTCCTTTCACTGTCTTTCCCCATCGCTTCCACTTTGCCACGTTTTCTCCTTGTGGGTATGCTAAATACAAAGCTTCCGCCCACTATGCTGAAGAAATTGATCTCATCAGCCACCCCACCCCCCGCCCCTCGTTTGGCCAGGTGAGACAGGGGCAACCGGAGTGCCTGTGCAGGACCCTGAGACGGAGAGCGGCCTGTCTGACAGCATGCTCTGCCTTGTCCCCCTCTAGTGGCAAGTGTGATGCGAGGGTGCTACGTTTGAGCTGAACGTCAGGCGTTTACTTTAGCAGGGCCTGTAGAGTTTGCCATTGCTCACCGTGGACAAGCGACTGTGGACTTGCTAGTGAAGTTGGTGGGGTGAACGATCAAAGTGGTGATGGTGGATGAGGTGTTGAGGGGGGTGGGGGTTCCTGGCAGGTGCAGCTCCCAACCGAGGGCTGAAATTCCTACTTTTACATGCAACAGCTAATTCTGTGCATTTGTGGCCAAATGTGCTCTTTTAGCTTAGCCTCCAAACTGCCTGTGGGGTGAATGCTCTTATCAAGCATGCCCCTTCTACTAATTTGAGCTATGGGTTTTTTTTTAAATATATTTTTTAAGTAATCTCTACACGCAACATGGGGCTCGGGCTGACAACCTTGAGATCAAGAGTCGGATACTCTACCAACTGAGCCAATCAGGTACCCCAATTTGAGCTGTCTTTTTTTGAATTATTTGTTTTGAAAAAGTTGGAATGGACTCGCATCTATTCTTATAATACAAAAACCTTTCAATGTTACGATTATCAGTGAAAGAAAAAAAGGAGGTGTTAATCTTTAAATATTTCAACTGTAGGGGCGCCTGGGTGGCTCAGCCAGTTAAGCATCTGACTTTGGCTCAGGTAGATCTCATGGTTTGTGGGTTTGAGCCCTGTGTCAGGCTCTGTGATGACAGCTCAGAGCCTGGAACCGGCTTCCGATTCTGTGTCTCCCTCTCTCTGCCCCTCCCCCACTCATGCTCTGTCTCTGTCTCTCAAAATAAAATGTTAAAAAAAAATAAATATTTCAAAATATTCACATGGGTGGTATCCTTACTTTTTGCAGGTATTACTAAGGACATTTCAAGAGTGACTTCTTCAAAGAGGTCTTGTCTGAGCACCCAGTTTAACCCCCCCATCACTCTCTGTCTCTTAAACTTACTCTATTTTTCTTCATGGCACACCTGTCACTATCCACCACTTTCTTGTTCATTTTCTGCCTCTCATACTTGATTATAAATTCCATGAAGCCAAGGGTTTTCTTTCTCGTTAGTCAATTCCGTAGTAGCATCATGGTCTAGAATAGTGTTTGGAACATAGTAGGTGCTCAATAAATGTTTGTTGAATGAATTCATGAATCAGCTGACCACTTACAAGTTTATTTTCTCTCAAACACATGTACTTACCTCAATAGGAGAGTCTACCCTGGGTATCATTTTCACGAATGTCTTTGTGGTCAGTCGCTAATGATCATCTGATATCGCATACCAGACAAATGCAAAATATGTAACAGCAAGTGAAGTGACAGAACCTTCAAAACAAGAAGGACTTCATGTAGTTGATAAAGATAATATGGGAGAACTGCTAAGCCATTGGCAAATCTAGCAGAGTTATGTCAGGTAAAACAATTTGAGATTGAAATAGAGGTAACTCACAAACATAATGACAAGACAGGAGTTTCAAAAGGGAATGATTTAAATGCCAAAGAATTAAGAGTTACATGGTAAAAAATTAAAAAAAAGATAGGGGCATCTGGGTGGTTTAGTCGGTTAAGCGTCGGACTTCGGATCAGGTCATGGTCTTGCAGTTCGTGGGTTCTAGCCCCGCATCAGGCTCTATGCTGACAGCTTAGAGTCTGGAGTCTGCTTCAGATTTTGTGTCTCCCTCTCTCTCTGCCCCCTCCCCCACGCGTGTTCTGTCTGTTTCTCTTTCTTGGAAAGATAGATAAACATTAAAAAAGTAAGGAAAAAAAGAGTTACTTGGTAAAATCAATGAAAACTTTGGAAATTTTTACAAAATGACCAGTCTTGTAATTTTGCTTTGGAAGTCAAACATGAAGTAAAAAATGTTAAGAGAGCGAATGAGGTGGAAGATGTTCTAGCTTGCTCTTTTATAAGTTGTCAGATAACTAGGCAATTCTTATTAGTACATAGTTACAATTATAATAAAATTTGGTTAAATACAAGGCTAAGAAATTTATTTCTCTAATTTCTGGTTTTATTTCTCAAATTTACCTCTTGATAAAACCTAAATTCTTACCTCCCCCAACTATTTACTATGACATTTCGATTCCTGTTTAAAATGATTCACTTGCAGTGGCCTTTTATTTCTTAATTTTTTTTTTACTTTTTAAATTTTTATTTACTTATTTATTTTTAATTTTAAATTTTTTATTTATTATTTATTTATTTATTTATTTACTTAATTTTTAAAATTAACATCCAAATTAGTTAGCATATAGTGCAACAATGATTTCAGGAGTAGATTCCTTAATGCCCCTTAGCCATCTAGCCCATCCCCAACCCCTCCAGCAACCCTCTGTTTGTTCTCCATATTTAAGTCTCTTCTATTTTGTCCCCCTCCCTGTTTTTATATAATTTTTGTTTCCCTTCCCTTATGTTCATATCTGTGTCTTAAAGTCCTCATATGAGTGAAGTCATATGATATTTGTCTTTCTCTGACTGACTAGTTTCACTTAGCATAATACCCTCCAGTTCCATCCACATAGTTGCAAATGGCAAGCTTTCATTCTTTTTTGATTGCTGCATAATATTCCATTGTATACATATACCACATTTTCTTTATCCATTCATCCATCGATGGACATTTGGGCTCTTTCCATACTTTGGCTATTGTTGATAGTGCTGCTATAAACGTGGGGGTGCATGTGTCCCTTTGAAACAGCATATCTGTATCCCTTGGATAAATCCTTGGATAAATTTTGGATACTAACCCTTTATCTGATATGTTGTTTGCAGATATCTTCTCCATTTCCATTGGTTGCCTTTTAGTTTTGCTGATTGTTTCCTTTGCTGTGCAGAAGCTTTTTATTTTGATGAGGTCCCAAGAGTTCATTTTTGCTTTTCTTTCCCTTGCCTCCGGAGACATATTGAGTAAGAAGTTGCTGCGGCTAAGGTCAAAGGGGTTTTGGCTGCTTTCTCCTCGAGGATTTTGATGGCTTCCTGTCTTACGTTGAGGTCTTTCATCCATTTTGAGTTTATTTTTGTGTATGGTGTAAGAAAGTGGTCCAGGTTCATTTTTCCGCATGTCCAGTTTCCCCAGCACCACTTGCTGAAGAGACTGTCTTTATTCCATTGGATATTCTTTCCTGCTTTGTCCAAGATTAGTCACACGTTTGTGGGTCCATTTCTGGGTTCTCTATTCTGTTCCATTAATCTGAATGTCTGTTTTTGTGCCAGTACCACACTGTCTTGATGATCACAGCTTTGTAATACAGCTTGAAGTCCGGGATTGTGATGCCTCCAGTTTTGGTTTTCTTTTTCAAGATTGCTTTGGCTATTCAGGGTCTTTTCTGGTTCCATACAAATTTTAGGATTGTTTGTTCTAGCTCTCTGAAGAATGCTGGTGTTATTTTGATAGGAATTGCATTGAATATGTAGATTGCTTTGGGTAGTATTGACATTTTAACAATATTTGTTCTTCCTATCCAGGAGCATGGAATCTTTTTCCATTTTTTGGTGTTGTCTTCAATGTCTTTCATAAGCTTTCTATAGTTTTCAGTGTACAGATTTTTCACCTCTTTGGTTAGATTTATTCCTGGGTATTTTATGGTTTTTGGCACAATTATAAATGGGATGGATTCCTTGATTTCTCTTTCTGTTGCTTCATTGTTGGTGTATAGGAATGCAATCGATTTCTGTGCGTTGATTTTACATTTTGCAACTTTGCTGAATTCATGAATCAGTTCTAGCAGTTTTTTGGCGGAATCTTTTGGGTTTTCCGTATAGAGTATCATGTCATTTGCCAAAAGTGAAAGTTTGATCTCCTCCTGGCTGATTTGGATGCCTTTTATTTCTTTGTGTTGTCTGATTGCAGAGGCTAAGAGTTCCAATACTATGTTGAATAACAGTGGCAGGGGTGGACATCCCTGTCTTGTTCCTGACCTTAGGGGGAAAGCTTTCAGTTTTTCCCCATTGAGGATGATATTAGCATTGGGTCTTTCGTATATGGCTTTTATGAGCTCGAGGTATGATCCTTCTATCCCTACTTTCTGGAGGGTTTTTATCAAGAAAAGATGCTGTATTTTGTCAAATGCCTTCTCTGCATCTATTGAGAGGATCATATGGTTCTTGTCCTTTCCTTTACTGATGTGATGAATCACGTTACTTGTTTTGTGGATATTGAACCAGCCCTGCATCCCAGGTATAAATCCCACTTGGTCGTGGTGAATAATTTTTTTAATGTATTGTTGGATCCAGTTGGCTAATATCTTGTTGAGGATTTTTGCATCCATGTTCATCAGGGAAATCGGTCTATAGTTCTCCTTTTTAGTGGGGTTTCTGTATGGGTTTGGAACCAAGGTAATGCTGGCCTCATAGAAAGAGTTTGGAAGTTTTCCTTCCACTTCTATTTTTTGGAACAGCTTCAAGAGAGTAGGTGTTAACTCTTCCTTAAATGTTTGGGAGAATTCCTCTGGAAAGCCATCTGGTGCTGGACTCTTGTTTTTTGGGAGATTTTTGATTACTAATTCGATTTCTTTACTGGTTATGGGTCTGTTCAAATTTTCTATTTCTTCCTGTTTTAGTTGTGATAGTGTACATGTGTCTAGGAATTTTTCCATTTCTTCCAGATTGCCCATTTTATTGGTGTATAATTGCTCCTAATATTCTGTTATTATTGTTTTTATTTCTGCAGTGTTGGTTGTGATCTCTCCTCTTTCATTCTTGATTTTATTTATATGGGTCCTTGCCTTTTTCTTTTTGATCAAACTGGCTAGTGGTTTATCAATTCTGTCAATCCTTTCAACGAACCAGCTTCTGGTTTCATTGATGTGTTCTACAGTTATTTTGGTTTTGATAGCATTGATTTCTGCTCGAATCTTTATTATTTCCTGTCTTCTGCTGGTTTGGGGCTTTATTTGCTGTTCTTTTTCCATCTCTTTAAGGTGTAAGGTTAGGTTGTGTATCTGAGACCTTTCTTCCTTCTTTACTAAGGTCTGGATTGTTATATATTTTCCTCTTATGACCACCTTTGCTGCATCCCGGAGGTTTTGGGCTGTGGTGTTATATTCATTGGCTTCCATGTACTTTTTAATTTCCTCTTTAACTTCTTGGTTAGCCCATTCATACTTCAGTAGGATGTTCTTCAGTCTCCAAATATTTGTTACCTTTCTACATTTTTTCTTGTGGTTGAGTTTGAGTTTCATAGCATTGTGGTCTGAAAATATGCACGGTATGATCTCGATCTTTTTGTTCTTGTTGAGGGCTGATTTGTGTCCCAGTATGTGGTCTATTCTGGAGAACGTTCCATGTGCACTGGAGAAGAATGTATATTCTGCTGCTTTAGGATGAAATGTTCTGAATATATGTGTTAAGTCCATCTGGTCCAGTGTGTCATTTAAAACCATTGTTTCCCTGTTGATGTTTTGATTAGATGATCTGTCCATTGCTGTGTGGTGTTGAACTTCTCTACTATTATGGTATTATTATCAATGAGTTTCTTTATGTTTGTGATTAATTGATTTATATATTTGGATGCTATCACATTTGGTACATGAATGTTTACAATTGTTAAGTCTTCTTGGTGGATAGACCTCTTGATTATGATATAATGCCCTTCTTCATCACTTGATACAGTCTTTATTTTAAAGTCTAGATTGTCTGATATAAGTATGGCTACTCCGGCTTTCTTTTGTTGACCATTAGCATGATAGTTGGTTCTCCACCCGCTTCCTTTCAATCTGAAGGTGTCTTTAGGTCTAAAGTGGGTCTCTTGTAAACAACATATAGATGGATCTTGTTTTCTTATCCATTCTGTTACCCTATGTCTTTTGATTGGAGCATTGAGTCCATTGACATTTAGAGTGAGTACAGAAAGATATGAATTTATTGCCATTATGTTGCTTGTAGAGTTGGAGATTCTGGTAGTGTTCTATGGTCCTCTCTAGTCTTTGTTGCTTTTGGTCTTTATTTATTTGTTTGTTTGTTTTTTTTTTTTGTCTTTTCTCCCCTCAGAGAGTCCCCCTTAAAATCTCTTGCAGGGTTGGTTTAGTGGTTACAAACTCATTTAATTTTTGTTTGTCTGGGAAACTTTTCATCTCTCCTTCTATTTTGAATGACAGCCTTTCTGGGTAAAGAATTCTTGGCTGCATATTTTTCTGATCAGCACATTGAATATATCCTGCCACTCCTTTCTGGCCTGCCAAGTTTCTGTGGATAAGTCTGCTGCAAACCTGATCTGTCTTCCCTTGTAGGTTAAGGACTTTTTTTCCCTTTCTGCTTTCATGATTCTCTCCTTGCCTGAGTATTTTGTGAATTTGACTATGAGATGCCTTGTTGATGGTCGGTTTTTGTTGAATCTAATGGGAGTCCTCTGTGCTTCCTGGATTTTGATGTCTGTGTCTTTCCCCAGGTTAGTAAAGTTTTCTGCTATGATTTGCTCACATAACCCTTCTACCCCTATTTCTCTCTCTTCCTCTTCTGGGACCCCTATCATTCTGATGTTCCTTTTTAATGAGTCACTGATTTCTCTAATTCTTAAATTGTGCTTTTATGCCTTAGTCTCCCTCTTTTTTTTTTTCTGCTTAATTATTCTCCATAAGTTTGTCCTTTATAACATTGATTCTCTGCTCTGCCTCATTCATCCTTGCTGCCATGGCATCCATTCAATATTGCAGCTCAGTTACAGCATTTTTTATTTCATCTGGACTAGTTTTTACTTTTTTATCTCCACAGAAAGGGATTCAAATCTATTTCCAACTCCAGCTAGTATTCTTATTATCATGATTCTAAATTCTGGTCAAACATCTTGCTTGTATCTATTGGTTAAGTCCCTGGCTGTCGTTTCTTTCTGCTCTTTTTTGGGGGGTGAATTCCTTCATTTTGTCATTTTGAAGGGAGGAAAGAAATTAATGAGGTAAAAAAATTAAAATTAAAAAATTAAATTAAAAAATATTAAAATTTAAAAAATTAAACAACACACACACAGACACACACACACAAAATAGAGTAAATGATGCTAGATCTTAGGTGTGTTTTGGTCTGGGTGTTGAAAGAGATTTGATAGATTAGAGAAAAAAGGGGAATAAAAAAAACAAAAAGAAAAAAAAGGAAATCTTTTGAAAATTTGAAAAAATGAATGCAGTGAAGTAGAATAAAATGAAATGATGGAATTAAAATAGAATTTGAAAAAATTTACACAAAAGTAAAAAATATGGTAGAAAAAATTCAGGAAAAATATTTTTAACAAAAATGAAAATAAAAATAAAAATTTTTCTCTTTCTGTATTCAAGAAAAAGAAAAGAAACGAAAAAGAGGAAAGAAGAAAAAAAAAGAAAATTGAATAGATAGACCGGCGAACATACCGAAAGACAACTGAAATTACTTCAATTTCCCCCAGAAGTCAAACTATGAAGCGCTTTATAGTCCATATACTAAGCAGGCGGAGAAACTTGCGTTCCTGAAGAGCGAGGTTGGCCCAGTTGGCGGGGCTTAGTGTAACGGCTCCATTCTCCACTAGATGGCGCTGCTTAGCTTACTGGGGTGGGTTGTCGTGCCGCTTGTAGGTACGTATGCGCATGCGCGGGAGTGGCGAAAATGGTGTCGCCCAGATACCTGGTCTCTAGTATGGAACTCCCTTCTCCGGGATTAGCTTAGCAATTGTGCACCTGTCCTTTGTCTTCAGCTTCCCTCCACTCCCCGCTTTTACACCATCTGCAACCGAACCCCAGGCAGCACCTCCCTCCTGAGTTTTATCTCAGATGCGGCTGTTTTTCCCGACCCCTTACTTCTGAGGGACTGCGGCTTTGACCCATTCTGCTCCTCTGCGGGAGGGTCTCACTGAGCGGTGGCCGGGTGCCGGCTGCACCCAGGAACGTTTGCTGGTTGCTGCTGCCGATGCCCAGATACTGCAGCCGGGTGCCAGCCTGCCCCAGAGAAAGTTCACGCGGTTGTGTAGCAGCGGCGTTTCAGGGATTATGGAAAATCACAACACGCATCTGGCACCGGGCTCCGCCCCCAGCGACCTTGTTCCAGCACCAGGTTGGTCTCCCGGGTCCACTGGGGCCTTGCCTTTGGGGGATCCACACAGCCTCTACCAGCTGTCCTGGGAACCACCTCTCCCGTTCAGTCTGAAGACCCCCGGACTCCTCTCTGCTCCTGGAGATTCGCCCTTCCCACCCGAGCTCCGCCAGGTATGGTGCTGCAGAGTTTCAGCCTCTGAGCTCCCCCTGTTTATAGTCTTAATGGAATTTAAGCCCTCTCCTTTCTCCCTTTTTAGTTAAGTCCCTGCGGCTGTTTCCACTTTTCCACCTTCTCTCCAGCTGCTTTGGGAGGGTGCTTTTCCCGTATTTCCCCCTCCCCCCGTCTCTGTCCTCTCCACACGGAAAAACAGATCCTGCCCTCCCGGCTTCTCTCTCCCCCAGTTCACCTCTCCACGTCGTGTACCTGCTGAGTTCTGTGGTTCAGGTGGTGCAGATTGTTGTGTTAAACCTCAGATCAGTTTTCTAGGTGTGCAGGATGGTTTAGTGTTGATCTGGCTGTATTTCATCAAAAATTTTTCGTTTAAATGTTTGTTTATTTTTGAGAGAGAGACGGAGCACAAATGGGGGAGGGGCAGAGAGAGAGAGAAACCCCAAATCTGAAGCAGGCTCCAGCCTCCGTGCCTGGATGGTCCGATGTGGGGCATGAACTCATGAACCATGAGATCATGACTTGAGCCGAAGTAGGATGCATAACCAACTGCCCCTGCAGTGGCCTTTTCATGATACATTTTTTTTTTTTTTCGGGAACTAGGGTCATGGCATGTGATAAGTAGAATATTCAGAAGTCTATTCAAGGTTCAGGGAGGAAATGTCCAGCTTGGAACGTCATCCATAAGCAAATCAAGGTGGTAAGGGGTGATTTGGAGGAGTTATCTCTCAAGGCAACTCAATCTCAAGGCCTTAGGGTTGCATATGTTTGGATTCAAATCTCTGTTCTGTCTCTCCCTTGCTCTGTGAATCGGGGCAAATTACTTCTCGGAGTTTGCTTTCTCATCTAAAAATTAATACATGGAAAAATAAATTGCAACATTACATGTAATGAGATAATAAAGACATCTCAGTTCTGCTTTCTTCTTCAAGAACTTGGGCATAGATAAATATGACATTGCTCTTGTTGGTCAGCTTTGAAGATTTGGAATTAGGTGTCCCTTCTACTAGGTGATGTTGTTAGTAAAAATCCAGACATATCAACAAGTTATGTCAGGGGCTCCACTCCTAATGATTGAGAATATTCCTCCTTTGCTGACGTTTCCCTCTGCATTCTGGGGGGGGGGGGGCACCGGAGTGGGGTGTGTGTGGTGATGACGGCAGCCATGATGGTGGCAAGGGGCCTCAGTGATTTGGTGGGGGTCACGAAGACAAAAGAGTGATCTTAGCTGGAAAGTGCTACCAGGGGATTCATGGAGAGCAAAGGCCATGCTTTCTGATTAGGCAAGAGGGAAAGGAGCCGGGCAACAGGTTTCAAATCCTTTAAGTCAGAGAATTGAAAATGTCCTCGGGCTCATCAGCTATTGATAGTTAATTTACTGGGTAGCTAACATCCTGTATTGTCTCACTGTTTGCTTTTAAGGTAGATGCCATTATTACCTTTCTCCTCATTTTCCAGATGAGGATACTGAGGCTTAGCCAGGCTAAGTCACTTGGCCAAACCCTCACAGCTCATGGCAGAACTGGGATTATAATCCAAGTCAGAGAGAGTGCTTTCAACCAGGACACATGGTTGCTAGTTATTGTATAGCCATATTGACTGTATTTGCCATATGGATTTCTTGCTGTTGGTGAACTGTTCTTGTTCGTTTGCATGGCTGAGGGAACCTGAGGATGTTTATCATGTTGGCGGGAGAAAGAATCTGGGTAGGAGAACACAGACAAGAAATGTCAGCTGGTGAGGCAACTGGTAAGCCACCAAATATTTATTTAGCAATATTTTGGATCAGGCAGTGTTTTAGCTGAACAAGACACAACTCCCCTCAGTAACTTCTCATTTGTTAGGAGACAGACACAAAAAGAATGTTACAGTTGATCCTTAAACAACACAGCACTGCCCAGTAAAACATCTGTATAACTTCTCACTCCCCCCAAAATCTAACTCTACTAGTACACTAATCACCTACTGTTGACCGGAAGCCATCCTGATAACATAAAGTCAATCAACATATATTTTGTGTGTTATTTGCATGATAGACTGTATTCCTATAAAGTAATAGAGAAAAGAAAATGTTATGAAGAAAATCGTAAGGAAGAGAAAACATACTTATAGGACTGAACTGTATTTATTGAAAATAATTTGCATATAAGTAGACCCATGCAGTTCAAACCTGCATGGTTCAAGGGTCAACTGTACATGACAGTAAGAAAAGGGCAATGACAAAGCAGTACATGAAGGGCAGTCATTACGAATGGGAGGTCGACTCTGCTTTAAGGATCCAGGGAAGGCTTCACAGAGGGAGATAATCGATCTGTCTCTCGAAAGAGAGTTGGGGTGGATTCGAGTTCCCAGTGGAGGCAATGCCTTGTGCCAAAGAGAGGAGGTATGGCGCAGCTGACAGTTTGGCAGTGTTGGATGGTAGGTCCAGAGTGGAGTAGGGGAAGCTGTAGGACAGGACTCTGGCGACCTGGGCAAATGCGGTCAGATCACGAAGGGTCTCCTCTTCCAGGTTCAGTAATTTGGACGATTGTCTCTAATCAAAGGAGAAATTTTGAAGGATAGTAAACAGTCTGCACTGGGTCCTTTCCGTCTGCCCTTCCATATACGCTCTCCATTGTCTTTGCTCCGTCTGTACTTTAGGAGGCCGACTTCCGTGGATGGCATCAGTCGGTACGTTAGTTTCCTAGGATTGCCACCACAAAATACCACAAACCAGGTGGCTTGTTCATTCACCGTTCTGGAGGCTGGAAGTCTGGAACCCAGGTGTTAGCGGGATTGATTTCCTCGGGAGGTTCTGGGGGAGAGTCTGTTCATGTTTCTCTCCTAGCTTCCAGTGTTTGGGCCATCCTTAGCTTGTGGATGCATCACTCCGACCTCTGCTCATCTTCACACAACATTTTCCCCCGTGTCTATGTTGGTGTGTCTTATCCTCATTGATAAGGACACCAATCATATTGCATTTAGCTCACCCTACTTCAGTATGATCTCGTCTTAAATTGATTACATTCACAAAGATCCTATTTTCAAACAAGGTCTAGGTACCAGGGGTTAGGACTTGCATATAACTTTTTGAGGGGCACAATTCAATCCACAATAGTTGGTAACCTTGCCCTTTGAGTTTTGGCTGGGTTAGGCCATTGGGGAGCATGGGCAGGGGATCAGAGGGAGGGAAGAAAATAAACTTAGGGAACGTATTCCCTAGCTTTGCACTTTTGGGGTCACCATGGACTGCCTTCATCTGTCAGCTGAAGGCTGTAACTCTTGAGGTGTAGCCCTCTCCACAAAGAAGTCTCTCTGTCTCATTTATAATTGTTTTCTCCTCTTGCCTCATTAGGCCTCAGAATGGTAAAAATATCTCATTGTTACTAGTCTGGGAGTATTTCATTATCCCTATGATTTCCTTACAGTCTGCCCAAACCTTTTGTAGTAATCTCTATATTAAAATTTCCACCAAATTAACTAATTTGAGTGTCATCTTATTCCAATCAGCATTTTTATGGAAACAATGACAATATTTTTATTTCACGTAATTGCTTAGGTAGCAGAGTAGAGTATGGATTGGAAAGGGAGGCAAGAAAGGAGGCACTGAGACTAGAGAGGAAGGCAGTAAGTATAATAATTCAGGTAAGAGATGACTGGACTTGAACTTGAAAGATAGCGGTTATGATGGAGAGGAGAGGAGGGATGCACAAATATTTGGAGATAGAATTAATATGGCTCGGGACAACCCTTGTAACCAATCAGATTCATCCTCACCAAATACTTACTGGTAAGAGGAAATTCTTGCACCAACTTCAGAAAAAGTGAAGATTTACAGATCAGCAGAAGAGAGGCAAGTAGGATAGGTACCCCCCAAACTTTTAAATAATGTGACATGGAGGCAGGCTTGGTGGAATCAGGGACGATTCGAGTTTTTAAGGGTTTCAGTGTCCTGTCCCATTGGGTCAGGATGGCATTTCTGGCTCCATCCCACTTCCCAGGTCCCTTTAGGCGGTACTGGTAAGGAGTACACGGTCCAAAGAAAACTTCCCAAGCGAGTCTGGGATCCTTGAGGAACAGAAATGGGACACTGGGCTTTGTGCCTATGCATGCGGCAATGTCATCCATGTAGGTGATGTACTCAAGTTTGTCTTTACTGATGTCTTTCATCACACCCCTGCAGGGGAAAAAGATGGATCATTTTTCAGTTTCAAGTTATAAGTCACCCTTCCTCCCGCCATTTTGTTTCTTTTTATCACAGTCAAGCCATGTTTGGGAATGTTTTTCTATGTTGCAAAGCAAAAAAAAAAAATAAGAGTTTATCTACAGAAGGTATTTGGGAAGGTAATTTTGTTAAAGGAGCTGGTAAAAGGAGGCAATTGGAAGAGCAGTTCTAGATAATGTTTTAGGTTCTTGAATTTGATATAAGGGTAAAATCTCATCCAGTCTCAATACAGCACTTGTTGAACGAATGAACATGATCAGAAAGCATCACATATATGGCCACCTAAATTATTATTATTGACATTAATTGTGAGTTGAGAGAGCCATACATGGGGCCCTGAACATGACACAGATGTGGGTATCATGTATATGAAAGCTTTATTCCTACCTATTTCTGTGGTTAGTAAACTTTCATGATGTCCTAATGACATCCATTCATTCATTCCTTCAATAAATGTCACATGAGGCATCATGCTAGCTGCCAGGAGTCTAACAATGAATAAAACAAAGTCTATGTTGTCAAGAAGCTTACCTTCTAGTGAGGAAATTAACAGGCTATAAAAACCCTCAGCCAAGCAGATATATAATAAATCAGGTGGTAATAGGTATTATGAAGAGATATAAAGGAGGTGGGGGATGCAATGAAGGGATTGAGTAGGCCGCCATATTTATACAGTGTTGTCAGAGAAGGCTTCTCTTAGAAGGCGATATTTGACAGAGTGAGTCTGTAGGTATGGGGGGAGGGGAGGGGAGAACATTCCAGGCAGAGGTTAGAGTAAGTGTAAAGGTTCTGAGGGGGCTAGGTTTGGGGTGTTTGAGGACCAGGGAGGAGGCTGCCTCGGACTGGAGCAGTATGGGTGAGGTGGGAGGACAGTAGGCAGTGAGGGCACAGAGATGGCTGGTTGCTCTGGAACACTGGGGAGCCCCAGGGAAATTTCTGGGAGTGAAAGGGGAAGCAATCAGAGTGTTTTGACCAGAAGGACAACGTGGCGCTCCTCACTTCTGCCGCAGCGTCAAGACTTGACACTCTCTGTAGGAGAGCAGAGAGGAGGCCAGGAGACCAGATAAGTGGTGACAGTCAGTGTCCTAGTGAGAGGCGACAGTGGCCTGGTCTGGGGCGGCTGTGGGGGTAGCTAGAAGGGTCTGGATTTCTACCTTCTGTTCGAAGGTAGGAGCCGACAGTATTTGCTGATGTGCGACATGGAGAGAAGAAGAGGAGAAAAGGATCACTCAGGGGTTCTGGCTGATCACGCAGAGTGAGTAGCCAGTGACTGAGAAGGGGAAGAAGAGTCTCAGAGCGGCCCGGGTGCAGGATGAGTGGGCAGGTGTTAGAGGGCTAGAGTTCATTCTTAGCTGTATTAAATTTGAGATATCTAAGTGGTATCCAAGTGGAGATATCTAGAGGGACTTGGATTAGGAGTTGGAATTCGAGGGAGAGACTTGGGAGTCACGACTATGTGATGGAATTGAGAGCCACAGGCCTGGGTGAGGCCGCCTAGGAGTGGGTGTTCGTAGAAGTGAGAAAGGATCTGAGGATTAAGGTTGGGGTTCGCCAATTTTTAGGAGCGAGGAAGAGGTGACACCAGGAATTGCAGAGAAAGAGCAGCCTAAGAGACACAAGAACAAAGACACAAGGGGGTTCTGGGGGCCAAGTGAGCTCAAGGTTGCCACCTGTTGGGGCCCTGGCTCTGTATTCTGCTGAGAGGAGCTGGTACCCCCGCCTAACACATCCGAGACCACACATCTAGTTGGTGGAACAGTTGGGATTAAAAGCATGTTCTTCTGGCTCCGATGCGGGTTTGTGGATACGGAAATACATTGGTAGGTTTTCCCGAAGAAGCTGCATGTCGTGTCATACCTTTCTATGAGCTGCTCCTTTTTCGTAGCCTCGGCCATCAATTTGGGAGACGGAGGTATCTTACAGAGTCCTGTGAGAAACATTGGAAAGAACATTAACGTCACATGTGCCTTTTCCTTTGCGTTCTCTTCTCCCTCGTTTCTGGTCCCCCACTGCTCTATCCTTAGGACGTGTAATAGTCAAAGCTTAGACTGGAACTAGAGGTAATTTCTGGAAGCATAATGCCCCTCCAAACCCACTTAACCAGGGTTCGTGGCATTCTACTGCCAGAATTATGAGGAGGGACGCCCCTGTCATCCAGCCCTCAGCCTGCGCTGACCCATCGGTCATTGGTACCTGCTCCAGCTCATTTACCCGCTTGCACATTACATATATTCATATATACTGTTTGTATTGTATTGTTTGTATACCCCTGTTTGTATTTGTATGTGTGTGTTAAAGCTATTTGTGGGTTAAATGTAACTACTTAAAATGACCTTGTTTTTATAGCCCTGCTTTGACATGTCTTCACTCCTGTTGCACTGGAAGCCTCGTGTGTGGAAGCGCCTGGTGGTCCCTCAGCCTCACAGAGAAACTAGGCTCTGACCTCTTGAGTGGTTGTGGGCATGTGTTCCTTCTCGGTCTCTCTCCTAGACGGTCTCAGCTCTTGGACTCTGCTCTTCCGACTGGAGCCAAGTGCTGGCCCCAGGGTGGGGGGTTAGTACCCGCTTGAGATAGGTCTGACTTAGGCCCGTCATGTGCTTGCCACTAGAGTCACTTTACCCTGTAAAAAGCGGGCAAGACTTTACCTAGTGGTTCTCAGATTGCGTCTGGAGGCTCTCTGGAGAAGCATGCAATTCCTCCTGTGGCGTCATCTAATTGAGTTTTGTTTTGTCAGCTCTATCATTCTGGTGAGCATTTTTGAGCTCATTACAAAACATTAAAAAAACCCCAAAACACCACGTACTTAAGAGTCTTCTGAGATTTTAATATAACCAGATAATGTTGTGAAAGCACTTTAATTGGCCTTAAAGAAAGAAATATTTGTGATCATTTAATGAAAATGTGCGGAATCTGAGGTCTATTACATTTGTAGAGGGTGAACGAAGTCAACACAACTTAGTACTGTGTTATATACTGTTGATAAATTACTGGTGATTGTCTTTATTCATTAATGACACAATTCTGAGAAAGAACACCTGGTTGGCTCAATTGTGATTGCTGTTTATAGTTAAAAAATCAGGGGCGCCTGGGTGGCTCAGTCAGTTAAGCATCCGACTTTGGCTCAGGTCATGATCTCGCACTTTGTGAGTTTGAGCCCCGCGTCGGGCTCTGTGCTGACAGCTCAGAGCCTGGAGCCTGCTTCGGATTCTGTGTCTCCTTCTCTCTCTGCCCCTCCCCTGCTCACGCTCTGTCTCTCCCCCTCTCAAAATAAAATAAAATAAACATTAAAAAAATAAAAAAAATCATGCAAATGCAATTCTTTAAAATGCTTACTAATCTAAAACCTGCCCTACTTTGGAGAGGTATGATAGTAACAGCAAGAGTAAGAATGCCAGTTACCAATTAGTAGAGTTCACTGTGTGCCAGGTACCACGATAAGTGGTTGGCAGACATTATCCATCTCACAAAACTGTTGTGAAAGAGGTTTTATTCTCCCCATTTTACAGACGAAGGGGCTGAGATTCAGAGAGGTCCTCACAAAGATAATGAGTTTTAGAGTTGGGATCAGACCCTGGTAACCCCGACTCCATCATCTGTGCTCTTACTGTGAAAACTGACAGCAGTTAGTGTCTAGTGTCTAAAATATTTTTTTATAGGCATTACTCAAAGGTTACCATCTCCTCAGAACTCAACTTTATTCACAGTCTGCATTATTCCAGCAACTTCCTTTGGAAGGGATATAGAGTTCTACTTCTAGAAATAAATAGAAAGATTTAGAAGTAAATAAGCTAGAGTAGAACAGAATATAGGATCCCAAAGCTTCCAACAATTTCAGTTAATCTGAGAAACATGATTATATGTTGCTGTGCAAATTAATCCCATCCACACAACCAAGACCTTTTTTCCACCGTCATGTTAGTGACATAAGCACACCCATGACAATATTACTCATATATGAAATTAAATATTTCCTAAACTTGAAATATCTTATGGTACTTTAGCTCACATCTGTTCCATTTTGGCTGAATCACAAGACACTAATTGGAAACTCAGTTGATCACGTAGGGCTTTAAATAGAGTCAAGGTACCTTTGAATACTCTTGTGGCCCAACGTGCCTGGAGCTCTGTGCCTGATAAGATGGATCCTTTAAGGCTGATGAGGCCAATGATAGCTAACGTTGCCCTCTCCAGGTTTGAAGGAAAGACCTGCTTATACAGGAATATCTTCTTTGTACAAAGGCTTTTGAGAGGCTCTTCAAGGAAGGGAAAAGAAAATGTGTATCCTGTCGTAAAGATCACAACGTCGAGGTTTTCCTCCACTGTTCCGTCTTCAAAGACAGCAGAGGTTTCCGTGAACTCCTTCACGCTGGTTTTCATAGTGACCGTCCCACAGAGGATACAGATTGGCAGTTCATCATTCACAATGAATTTTGGTTTTCTCCTTTGACACAGAAGAGAAAATTATTCATTGTAGTTGTATCTGTGAGATGGTTGAGCAAATTATTTATTTGGTCAGCTCAGGGGAATTATCTGCTAAGCCAAGGGAGTGAATTGGCCAATGTCTAGTTCAAAGTTGTCTACCCAACTTACTGTTTCAATAGCATCTTTTGTTTTTCTGCTTCCAGTAGAAGGCATGTGGAAAATGGCTAAACCTATTCTTTTCTGCCTGGAGTTTAAAATTCTCTGTCTCTTGAAATTCATTTCTGGAGCAATGCTTTTCTCGAAGAATTAGGACGGAGTATACAGCAATCCATTTAAGAATCAGGTCTCACATCACCCAGGCCTCAAAGGGTTGACGTTAGACAAAGAGGAAATTAGCAAGAAACTTTTTGGATAAAAATAAAAAAATCTGAACCAAGTTATGCTGAAAAATATTTTTTATTACGAACATCATTCCATCTAATCATGGCACATATAATGTCTTTATAAAATTGACATATCAAATCATCCACTGCCGTTAATTTTCTTTGTAAGTTGAGAGCTGTCTTACCAAAAAAAAAAAAAATATTTGGGTCAAGCATAAAATAGAAGTCACATTTAATGACCTTACATTCATTTCAAAAGTTTTCTTTTCCTTGCCATGTGCAGCTTCATACAGATGCATGTTATATTAAAATGTTTAATTTTAGGAACTCCTATTGGAAATTCATCCTCTAATCATTCAGCCAGAGAATCATTGGCAAGAGCTGGCCATCTGTCCTCAAGATGCTGCAAATATTCCATTTGTAGATGGTGCCCATTTCAAGACTCCTCAAAGCCAATTTTAACATCCTGACTTTCAAGCTAACATCCCGACTTTTCAAGAAATGAAAAGTTTTTATCTTTCATTATATTCTAGCCTCATGAATTACTACTTTTGTTACCAGACAGAGAATATTCCTATTTGTGGTACCTGATGGACATTGTCTTAAGGAACTAAGCCCAGAGCAGAATAAATAAAGGCAGCATAATAATTACTGAAGATTTGAGTTCTGAATAAAGTAGAATTAAAAATTATTGATTGTTTTTTAAAAATATGTTTATTTAGAGAGAGAGAGAGAGAGAGCACGTGCATGCACCTGAGTGAGTGGGGGAGGGGCATAGAGAGAGAGGGAGAGACAGAATCCCAAGCAGGCTCCATGCTGTCAGTGGAGAGCCTGACTGGGGGCTTGATCTCATGACCTTGGGATCATGACCTAAGCCGAAATCAAGAGTTGGACACTTAACTGACTGAGCCACCCAGGTGCCCTAAAATTATTGGTTCAATAATTTTCCCATTAAATAAAAAATTTAAGTACCCCTTTGTAATACTTAATCCATAATTCTCATGGTTAAATCTTTTATTCATTTGCCTCTCTTGAATCCAGTTTAGTACACACGAGGGCAGAACTTGCGCCATAAAATTAAGGTATCTTCTTGTAATCACCATATTATAGGGGTAACCCCCATTTGAACAGCGGTGGATAACCCAGGCACCAGTTCTAGTACTGAGAAGTACCTAAAAAGTAAGGAAGGATAAATATATGTACATCATTTTGTAGTATGTTTGTTTGATGTGCTTCAAATGTTCTTATAACATCTGTCCTTTTTAAAGAAGTTTTTATCTTAATTCCAGTTAATTAACATCCAGTGTTATATTAGTTTCAGGTGTACAATATAGTAATTCAACCCCTGCACACATCACCCGGTGCTCATTGCGACAAGTGCACTTTTAGTCCCCTCACCTATTTCACCCATCCCCCCACCTCCCTCCCTTCTGGTGCTCTCAGCTTTGTTCTCTGTGGGTAAGAGTGTGTTTCTTGGTTTGCCTCTTTTTCCCTTTGCTCATTTGTTTCTTAAAGTCCACACGTGAGTGAAATCATAGGGTATTTGTCTTTCTCTGACTGACTTATTTCACTTAGCGTTATACTCTCTGGCTCCATTCATGTTGTTGCAAATGGCAAGATTTCCTTCATAGCTTCTGTTTTTAACTGGTGAGTTTGTACATAGAACTACAAATGACTGTTTCTGTTGTTTTCGTTTTTATGAGTCACTTTTACCTGATCTATATATCTGTTAAGTATTTTTATCATGTTCACTATAAAAATTATAGTGCTAGTAGATATGTGCACTGTTGACCTGGCAATCTTTTACATATAAATAATACAGAATGTAAAGTGGAGTTTTGGGAAAGCAATTTTAACTGAGTTCAATACAAATCTTCAACATCTCCTTCCCAAATCTAATAATGTCCTATAATATATGTTAAAGTGGAACAGATTTCTAATTTGCGAATCTATGCTTGGACTTTCTAAAGTCATTCTGCACACTTCGTGGGCAAAGTGAAGGCTGTTTTTATCTGAAAACAAATTCTAAATGTGACTTCTAATAGAAAATTTGGACATGTTCAGAAAATAACTTCCATTTTCTATTTTTATATGGGGGTTTCGCCAGAATTATGAAGAGAGAGTGTAAAAACAGATCAGTGGTCTTGGTGGAGTAATTTATTCATTTGGTCTTGTTCCTGAAACAGTGCCTCTGAAAAAATGCCTCGTGGCCTGGCATCCACACAGTGTCCTTGACCCCTCTTGGAGATGTTTCAATTCTGTTATGTGTGGATTTTTTTTTTTTTTTCACTCACGTTGGGTCCACATGATTTAGCAATCGGCCAATGTGCTTTAGAGTCTTGTATCCCTCTCTCCAGCCACCAGAAATGATGATGGGGTGGGGGTGTGGATTCACCCTTGTGTACCTGAGCTGCTGTTCGACTGAGTTCCACTGCCACGTCCCCTCCAGTGTTCCCAAGACCGATCACTAACACGCGTTTGCCTTGAAAGCCTTCTGGGCTCTTATATTCCTGACTGTGCAGGATCTGGCCTTTAAATTTATGAATACCTGAGGGGAGGGAGGGATCAGAAAATCAGAAGCATCTAAAGTTTTATAACTCCCTAGTATGCAGGCATAGGGTCTGTAGGAAAAGGAACGTTCCAGAAATATGTCAGCCTTTTGCTCCTGCTGCTAATTGCAGGACATAGAAGCCACGTATCATTTTCTTCTCCCATTGGATTCTCTGAGCCTGGTTATAGCTTTAGTACAACCTGCAGGAGATTTAAATATACGGGAGAATTTAAATTCCACATGAGTGCTCCCTTTTAAAGCAATTACCTGGGGAAATCAAGGTCACTGCAGACCATAAGAAACATCTCATGCACGACCCTGAACATCCTAAGCAAGAAGCAGATTGCCGACGCATGTTATTTTACCCAACAGATATATTCTATAAGAAAATGGTTTGCGTATAGAACATATTTACAAGTGAATTTTAATTCAATTATAATTTTCCACAAAAGAAATTTTGTGGCAAGTTCTCTTATACATAATGACTTTTGTGGCTTAGGCTTGCTACTTATACTCTATGCTTATTTTACGTTATTCTTTATTATAGGCTTAATGCTTCATTATACCATATGCTTATCTATACTCTATTCTTGCATTATTTACATTTGTGTTACTGACTGGTTTTTCAAGTTCCGAACACCGTTGATACAAGTATCACTCTTATGGTATTTGTATACATGAGAAGGACTCATGTATCCAAATATTTCTTCTCTTGATTTATTTTTGGTAATTATGTCCTTGGCACGTATAAAAGACATAAGCCATGGATTCATAAAAATGAAGACTGGTCGCAACAGCGGAAGTAGAGGTATTTCCAGCGGTGGCTGCAGAAATGGACATTATGAGGTGGCAGAGGAAACAAGAGTGATGGGGACAGTGACCATCAGTGAGATGAAACTCTGATGAAGAATCTGGAAGGAAGCCCTGCAGTTTAGAGAGTTTAAAAGCTTCTCACCCCAATACTTCAAGTACATTTGAAATTTTAATATAAAAAAATGAAACTGTCTCCTAGAATATATCAATCTTCTATCACAGTGATTGACTGATTCATTTACTCAGTAACATTTATTTATTTATTAAAAACAACTTTTTTTAATGTTTATTTTTGAGAGAGAGAGACAGAGCGTGAGTGGGGGAGGAACAGAGAGACGGGAGACACAGAATCCAAAGCAGGCTCCAGATTCCAAGCCATCAGTCCAGAGCCGGATGCAGAGCTCTCCAGCTCATGCACTGTGAGATCGTGACCTGAGCTGAAATCAAGAATTAACAGACTGAGCCACCCAGGAGCCCCATGATGCCAATTTTTGTTTCAGTAGGCTTCATGCCCAGGGTGGAGTCCAACGCAGGGCTTGAACTCACAACCCTGAGATCAAGACCTGAGCTGAGATCAATAGACACTTAACCGACTGAGCCACCCAGGTGCCCTGATGCCAACTGAAAGGAACTTTGCATAAGACAGGCATCTATCTGCCCAGGCAATGAGACCCTAAAGACAGTCTGTGTGGAGATGACTGGGGGAGGAGCTAGGGTTCAAGGAGCTGTGCGTGGTCAGCGACAGGGTGCGGCCCATGCTAAGGGGCTGCACTGAGAGATCCCCCTTCATGGAATGTCCCTCTGAAGCAGAACCAAGAAAGCACCCTGCAAAGTGTCAGTCTTAGGCACGTCTGCGGCCAGAGAAAACTAGCGCCTGCTTGGTGCCAGTCAAGAAAGACCCTCCCTGCCCCCTGTGACTCTAATTCCGGAAGGGTCTAGGGTTAGAGACTGTAGCTGGTGGGTGACGGGTTTGGCAAGAGGAGGCACTGGGAGAGGAAGGGGGAAAGTCATGGGTGCCTCCTGTTCTCACTGAGCGTCCAGCCCAAAGCAGGCTCCAGCCGGGGGAGGGGAAGCCCCAACGTTACATGTGGTTGCAAGTTTTGACTATTCCACGAGGCAAGATGTTTTCGTTAGGAAAATGAGAATTTTCTTGGGTGATTTTAAAGCGAGGAGAGGGCTTGCCGTGATCTGACAGAAAAGCGGTGGGAATGGCCCGAGATTGCACGGCGGGGGAGAGGAAGGGCAAACCCCACAGAGCAGGCCTGCTCTGAGAGACAGAGAGACAGAGAGAGAGAGAGAGACAGAAACAGAGATAGAGCGTGAGCGGGGGAGGGGCAGAGAGAGAGGGAGACACAGAATCGGAAGCAGGCTCCAGGCTCTGAGCTGTCAGCACAGAGCCCGACGCGGGGCTCGAACCCACGAACCTGAGCTGGTCAGACACTTACCTGGCTAAGCCATCCGGGTGCCCTGAACTCATTTAATTCTTAAACCACTCTCTAAATGGAATCACTGGGTTACGTTTGCCCAGGATTATGCAACTAGTGCTGGCATGTGGTCCGGGCTTCCAGACTTTAGACCTTTGCTCCTAGGGGCACCCGGGTGGCTCAGTCAATTAAATGTCTGACTCTTGATCTCTGCTCAGGTTTTGATCTCAGGGTTATGAGTTAAAGCCCCATGTTGGGCTGGGCATGAAGAACTTTGTTCATAACTATCATGTTAAATGCCACTTATCACCAAGGGCCAATGTCCCCGGGGGAACTGTAGCAGACCAGGACTCTTTGGAAACCTGAAAGCATGCCTACTCACCAAGATACCCCATGCTAGGAACACAGAGGACATTGGCATATTTGGCCTGGTGTCCTCCTGTGACAAATCCTTCTGAAGTCTGGTCTTAAACTAAGACCTCCTCAGGAGGAGTCTCTGACATCTGTATGTGTGGATTTCTTCCTTCTCTATAATCTGGGTTTTGTGGCAAAAGAGAAGGGCACACCGATATTTCTACTGCAGTCAGCCGCACCCCCCTGCCCCAGAGATCATTAAAGTATGCAGAAATGTTTGCTCTTGTATTGATCCCAAACTCCCTTGTCATTCTCCTTTGTGTTTGCCCAGTCTCTTTCCTTCGGACCAGCTCTCCCAGATTACGTACATTATACTGCCACAAGGATCCTCGCCTCTCAGCTCTTGGTTGATCTTTTGCAACAGCATCTTTTAGTCAGAGTCTAAGTACAACTGAGGGCGAGCCAACCCAAACCTGACAAGATATTGTATTCCAAAACATAGTATCACATCTTGTAACACATCTCCCCATAGAAACATTGCTATAACAGGCGGTTCTATATTTCTTTACTGCTGTGCCATTGTGGATTGAGCCCCCAGACTAGCTGCAAGCTGGACCATCATTTACAATATTGCTTCTTTGCAATAGTATGCATTGAGGTCTCCCGCTGGGTCTCTAAGACATTTTTTTGAGTACGATATTTTGTTAATTTGATTATAATGAGATTACGTTTATAAGATTTACATTTCATTTTCTTCATTGGCCCAGGTTTGCAAGCTTTATTCTTCATAGTCTTCCTTGAAAGCTTGTTTCTTTCTTTCTTTCTTTCTTTCTTTCTTTCTTTCTTTCTTTCTTTCTTTCTTTCTTTCTTTCTCTTTCTTTCTTTCTTTCTTTCTTTCTTTCTTTCTTTCTTCCTTAAATATATATATATTTAAAGTTTATTTATTTATTTTTAAAAAGAGAGCATGGGAGGGGCGGGGGTTGGGGGGAGAGAAGCCCAAGCAGGCCTCACACTGTCAGTGCACAGCCTGATGCGGGGGTTGACCTCACAAACCGTGAGATCATGACCTGAGCCGAAGTTGGACACTTAACCAGCTGAGCCACCCAGGTGCCCCAACTGCTATGTTTCTTTTTTTAAATTTTTTTTTTTTTCAACGTTTATTTATTTTTGGGACAGAGAGAGACAGAGCATGAACGGGGGAGGGGCAGAGAGAGAGGGAGACACAGAATCGGAAACAGGCTCCAGGCTCTGAGCCATCAGCCCAGAGCCTGACGCGGGGCTCGAACTCCCGGACCGCGAGATCGTGACCTGGCTGAAGTCGGACGCTTAACCGACTGCGCCACCCAGGCGCCCCCAACTGCTATGTTTCTTAAAAACAAATCTGTCAAGTTTCTTTATGCTCTCACTTTGTTTGTTTGTTTATTAATTAAGTTATTGATTTGCAGTTTACTCCTGACTCAAATGACCTGTAATTCAATGACAGAATTCAAAAGCTTGGCTTTTTTTTTTTTTTTTTTTATGACACATCTGATAGGGTTATGTGATTACTGAACTTGAATCAGATCAGGTACGATAAAGCTTAAATAATAACAACAGCATTTATATTAATAAGTAAGTAATAAGACCTGACACCTCCATAGCTTCCTACCTTTCCAAGTTATTTTGTACACACTTTTTCTGAGGTTGAGCATCAAGTCACTTATAATCTCATGAATTATCTCCAATGGCAAATAAACAACTTTCTTCTAGAATAACCCAGCAGAGTAGGCACGATCTCGGGTAGAAGTGACTCACCAGGAAAGGACTCCAGAGGCAAGTGAGGATTCAGGAAATGTCCAGTGCAAACCATGACAGCATCAAAGACACCTCGGTCCTGCTTTCCCTCTGTCTCTGTGACAACTTCCCACTGACCAGTTTCAGAGAAGTCTGGATGCTTCGTGACACTGCATACTGTGGTCTGAAAGTAAAAGACACACACTCACTTAAAAAAAATGTTTAATTTATTTATTTTATTTATTATTTATTATTTATTTAATTAATTTATTTAATGTTTATTTATTTTTGAGAGAGAGACAGAGACAGAGAGAGACAGAGCACGAGTGGGGGAGAGACAGAGAGAGAGGGAGACACAGACTCCGAAGCGGGCTCCAGGCTCCGAGCCGTCAGCAGAGAGCCCGACGCGGGGCTCGAACTCACACACCGCGAGATCATGACCTGAGCCGAAGCCAGACGCTCAACCGACTGAGTCACCCAGGCACCCCCAAACACTCACTTTCTATCAATCACCTTTGGACTTCATGTAATGACTGGTATGGTAACCATGCTTGTTACTTCAAGCGGGCTGAGTGAGTCTCAGGATAGGAGGTCTGTCAATATTGGTTTATCTCCCCCCTAAAGAAATTAAGCAACTTGGGGCACCTGGGTGGTCAGTCGATTGAGTGTCTTACTCTTGGTTTCGGTTCCTGTCATGATCTCATGGTTTGTGAGATCAAGCCCGGTCTCGGGCTCTGTGCTGACAGTGTGGAGACTGTTCTCTCCTCATTTGTGCTCTCATGCTCTCTCTCTCTCTAAATAAATAAATGTTAAAAAAAAAAAAGAAATTAAGTAACTTGTACACAGTCTCAAAAGTAGTCATAGAGAGCATGACCCAAAACATCTGAATGACTTCACTGGAAGGAAGAAACATTCAGTTTTTACTCCCGGCGAGAAGGAGGTGAGTTACAACACTGAATGACTTGGGAAAACACAGGAAGATGAATTTTGGCTCATTATAATTTCTGTGGTCCAGATTCCTAGTCACTTCTTCCCAGTGGGTTTCATGGGCAAAATTTATTTTTCCTTTCCTCTCAAAAAGAAAAACATTCTAAATTTCATCCTGAGTAAGAATTTGGATTCAGAAGAGGAACCAGGATATTCAGTATTTTAATGCCTTATTTGAGTAAAACATGAGAAGCAGGAGAAGTGAGGAGTCTTTATTATCTGCCTTGTTCATATAGAGATAAAATCAGGAATGAATTTACTTAAATATCCCATTTGCATTAGATTGCCGAATGAGCAGTCCCCATTCATTAACCTTCCGTGACCCAAGGTGTCTTACCCTAAACCGAATGTATTTCAGAAGGTCAAAGTGCTCAGCAAATTCTTGGAGATAGTCCCAAAATTTTCCTTGGTTCATGTAATTTGGATAATCTTCTTGGAAGGGGAAGTCGCTGTAACATGACATCTCTTTGCAGACGTTTGTCACTAATGACCTGTAGACCCTGGTCATCCCATCTTTAGAAGTTTCCTGTGGTGAGAGCACAGTTAGCTTGATGGGGTGGGGAGTCAGGAGGAAGAGAAAAGAGATCGTTAGCAGTCAGTGTTCCACTCACCATTCCAAAGAATTCCACGGAAATGCAGCACTGGGTCTGTATGCTATAGTTATCAGAAATCGTTGTTGGGATTGGACTTATTAAACATAGTATCTTTATCAAACTACAAAGAAGTTAACACATTTAACAGGGTTCTCCAAGACTAACAATGCCATTAAGCGATTCCATGAACATGGGGCCTATGGTCTCCCTTGCTTATTTTTTTCCCCTTCTTTGCCATCCTCACTCCCTCAACTCATGCCCTAGACCTCTTTCTCTTGACTTTACTCAGAGAACTCCTCACTGATTTTTGTATATATCGTCTATGTATATTTTCAATCACTCTCTCTTTATTGGCTCCTTCCCATCAGCACTTAAAATACTGAAGACTCTAATTTTTAAAAACAAAACAACACTCCCTTTCAACCTATATCTATTCCCTTTCCAGCCTTGTCTCTCTGTGTCCTATATCAATCTTCATGAAAAAAAATCATCACATACTGGCAGCCTCTTTTTTTTCATTGACTCTTCAACTCACTGTTGTCTTGTTGCAACCTCACACACTCAAAAAACGTACCAACAAAACAAAAACATGCATATTAAATTTTTTTTTTCAACGTTTATTTATTTTTGGGACAGAGAGAGACAGAGCATGAACGGGGAAGGGGCAGAGAGAGAGGGAGACACAGAATCGGAAACAGGCTCCAGGCTCTGAGCCGTCAGCCCAGAGCCCGACGCGGGGCTCGAACTCACGGACCGCGAGATCGTGACCTGGCTGAAGTCGGACGCTTAACCGACTGCGCCACCCAGGCGCCCCAAAAACATGCATATTAAAAGCACCGATGGGGGCGCCTGGGTGGCGCAGTCGGTTAAGCGTCCGACTTCAGCCAGGTCACGATCTCGCGGTCCGTGAGTTCGAGCCCCGCGTCGGGCTCTGTGCTGACTGCTCAGAGCCTGGAGCCTGTTTCCGATTCTGTGTCTCCCTCTCTCTCTGCCCCTCCCCCGTTCATGCTCTGTCTCTCTCTGTCCCAAAAATAAATAAACGTTGAAAAAAAAAAAATTAAAAAAAAAAAAAATAAAATAAAAGCACCGATGGGGGCACCTGGGTGGCATAGTTGGTTGAGCATCTGACTCTTGGTTTCACCTCAGGTCATAATGCCAGGGTCACGGGATGGAGCCTCACGTTGGCCTCCGTGCCGGGCATGGAGCTTGCTTAGGATTCTCTCTCTCTCCCTCTCTCCCTCTCTCTTCCCCTGCCCCTTCCCCAGCTTGCATGCTCTATCAATCTCTCTCTCTCTCTCTCTAAAAAATAAGGCCTCAATGAACTTCTGATGGCTGAAGCTAATCTCTATTTCTCTTTTAAGTATCTTTCTTAGCTGTCAATATCCATAAGACGCCATCTCTAAGGTAGCTGTTCCGGCCGCATAGCACCCTGCACTCCCAACACAGCCCTGATCACACTGCACTGTAACAATGTGTTTTACTGTTTTTGTTCCCTACTAGACTGTAAGGAGGGCAGGGTCCTTGTCTATTTTGTCCCCATCCTGGTAGAGGGACATTATAAGCACAGGTACTCAGGTACTTGGTGAATGGGTGAACATTAATACTATCACTGCATTTTTGAAAAAGAAATAGTATATATATGACTGAAAGAAATTACATTGAAATTTATTATTATTATTATTTTAATTTGAGTATAGTTGACACACAGTGTGACATTAGTTTCAGATGTACAACATACAGAGAAATTTTAACAGTGCAGGTATATAATTCCCATGGGTATTGATATTATATTTAATTTGTACTTTTCTTTTTGTTTAACTCAGTATTATTTTCTAAAATTTATCTATGTTACTTTATTTTTTTGAGAGAGAGAGAGAAAGAGAGAGCGTGTGTGTGCACGCATGCACACACAAATGGGGTGGGCCAGAGGGAGAAAGAATCTCAAGCAGGCTCCACACTCAGCACGGAGCCCAATGCGGGGCTCGATCTCACGACTGAGATCACGACCTGAGCGGAAATCAAGAGTCGGACGCTTAACTGACTGAGCCACCCGGGCTCCCCTATCTATCTTACTTTAGGGGAAGAAAACCAAACAAACTGTGGGGTCAAATAGCAGAAGGGACACAAACCAGACCCAGTGTTTTCTGTCCACATTGACATTTGGCTCCATTTGGTTCCATCAGGCTCACGGTACAACAAGAGAAACTTTTCTCCCCTAGTACACTATAATCACAGGGCTGTGACCATTTCCGCTTACATACGTTTGCTTATTCTGTTTTCTTCACCATCTGTCGATGAATGGCAAATGCCACCTCCTCCATGAAGGCTTCCCTCATTCATACCAGTTTGAAGTACTCTCCTCCATGCTGAGCTCCCACTGAATGTTGCTTTTCTCTTCCCCCCAAGGCCTCCTATCTTCTGACATTTTATACCTCACTGCTGGGACAGATCCCTAGGTCCCTGCCGAAGGCCCTGTGATGCCCAGGACCAGCCAGAGGCAGGTGGTATTGAGCCACTTCCAGCCCCTACTTCTGTTGCTCAAGTCACCTAACAGCTGGCCTAACCCTAAGCATAACCCCCCACGATGCACACCCCTCTCCTTAGAAGGATTGATCAGCATCTCGACCTTTTTTATTCTGATACTGCTGCGAAAGCTTCCCACCCCCAACTCTACAAGGTCCGGATTCTTGCCTCACTCTTGCCAGTTCTCTTCCCAAAGACCCGAACAATGCCTGGGGGCTGGGGCTTCACTCCCTGAGGCCAACCTCCGTCCTTCTAAAAGTGTCATTGCTCCATATTCACCAATGCCATTCAGTTTAACCTATGTGACACTTTGTTCCTTTGCCTCAGAATGTGGTCCAGAAACCACTGTAACTTCCAATACTATGTGTAGCGGACTTAACTCTTCCTTCTTCCCTCCTCCAACTGTCCCTGCCCTGCCCTGCTAAGTCTCCGGGTTCATCACCTGTCAGACTGCATCCTGCACAGTATTGGCACCTTATGTGCACAATCCTGTGTTGTTGTAGTGAGCTGCTTTCTTTTTTTGTTTTAACGTTTATTTATTTATTTTGAAAGAGAGAGAGAGAGAGAGAGAGAGAGAGAGAGAATCCCAAGCAGGCTCTGTGCTAAATGTGAACAAGAGCCTGACACGGGGCTCGATCTCACAAACTGTGAGATCATGACCTGAGCCAAAATCAAGAGGCAGCCAGCTTAACTGACCGAGCCACCCAGGCTGCCCACCCCCACCCAGTGAGCTGCTTTCTTATGTGGTCCCCAAGATAGGCTGAAGTCACCATGCCTGAGCAGGGACAAAGCCGACAGCCGGATTATGATTGAGAGAGGTGGGAGGGTACGAGCTACGCACAGTAAACTTCCATAGTCCCCCGATGTCATTACTTCTCTCAAAGCAGGTGGGCTCTAGATCCTCATCCAAGCAGCACTTGATGGAGGACAGGCCGCTCACACCCGCCCCAATCACTGCGACTCGCCTGGCCATGGCACCCTGTTGGAAGAAGGGTGGCCTGAGCGTCCTCCTGTGACAAAACTGGAAGGAGCCTCCTGTCGTAGCATTCAACTTCATGGTGGCATAAACACCCTCTTGTCATCTTTGAGCTGGGGCAGACTCACATTGTGGTTAAACATGAGGGCTTTGAAATGGGACTGTTCTGGTTTAACTCTTTGTGTCACTTACTAGCAGCGTGACCTTGGGCTAGCTTTTTTTTTGTCTCCGGGCCTCGGTGTTCTCTTTAGTACAGTGGGGACGGAAATAATAATAATAGCTCTTAAATACTTGTTATGGAATTAAATGATTGATATGTCGGAAGGATTGTAGAAGTGTGTTTCCTACATAGTAAGTGCTCACTTAAATTTAGTTCTTATTATTAACTAGTATAGTCAGGACCTTGATGCCCTTGGGACTTTAGATCCCCTCAGTATGAAAAGGACCCTCTGCTTCCACTTTGTCTCTCTGGACCTGAGGAATTGTGGCTAGCAAAAAAGATTAGTTTTTATTCATAGCCTCTAGAGTCCTGAAGAACGGCTGGTCATGGGTCATCCCCTACCATGCAATGGTGATATTACACGAATTGAGTGGGGGGTTCTTAACCTCGCACAGAGGCAAGACTGGCTGACCATAACGCAGAACAAAGTCCCCAAGGAAAGCTACATGGGGCATTCTGGATGAGGTCTTCTGGACATGGGGATGTCTGTGGCAGTCAGTAGAGACTGGAGGAGGTAAGTGTCATAGGGATTGAGAACCAGTTTTTCTTGGTACTACAATTTGGGCTTCTGTCAACACCAATGTAGCTTTTGCTTTGACAGATGGGCGAACCGCTCAGTTGATTCCAGCAAATCAGACATGTCACGCTGAGGCCCTCGACATGTCAGGTGGATTCAGTAGCCAGTGCTGCCTTTCCCTCAGCGCCCCCTGGCCAGTCCCAAACACACACAGAGCAGTCAAGACGTCAAAGTATTTGTTTTCTAAAAATATATATATGTATAATTGATTTGGCTTTGCCTTTGAAGACATGGTATTTTTTTGAGGGGAGATCTTGCTGTGTAACCCTTATGTGATTTTTGTAGCATGATGCCGCTTATTCTAGTGCTATTTGCCTTGGGGAACCAAGAGAAAAAATATTTATTGAGACCTGAGCGCCAGTAAATGAGAAAACAAAGAGCGTCATCGTGTGACATGATTTGCGGCCACACTGCTAATAAGGGGCTGAGTCTGCAGCGACTCTAGATCTCTGACTCTGAGGTTGGATGTGCGCATCTCGTTGGTCTGAGAGGCTAAGGTGTCCTGTGGTTCCCATTAGTAAGCCCCTTCCCTCACCTGTGCTCAGGTTTGCTGTCACATTTTTGTGATGGACTTGGGGGAATGTGTCGTATGCCTTTGCAGCTTGCCTTCTAGATCAAATCAGAGTCCCCAGGCACAGAGCCAAAGTGTATTTATCAACTTTACAGGGGGCAGAGGAAGACTTCTGAGCCCTTCAGACCCTCGAACTCACCTGGTCCTGGAGCAGATCCAGGGACTTGCAAGGAGATACAGAGGGATTTCTTAGGGCTGTTGCCAAATCTTACTTGCCAACCTGCCCTTTGTAGGGTTGAGACCTCCAGGTCTGGCTTCCATTATTTACGACAAAACTGGCACTTCTTCCCCTTAGACTCTTGGTTGACTTGGGAGTCTCTATTGAATTGAAAGAGCTAGGTAGGCTGCAATCAGAATGGACTTAGAGGCAACAGAACTGGTTTGAACCCTGTGTCTGCAACCGATTGGCCATGTGACTCCAAACAATCTACTTGAACACCTTAAGATTTATTGCTTATAAGATAAGAAAAAGAGCTATGTAGAATTGAGTTTTAAACAAAGTGATATTACTCACACAAAAGTGCCCGGCACCAAATATTTATCAGTGTTCATTCCCTACCTCCCTAATTATCTCCCTCACTTCCTCTCTTTTCCCTAGAAAAGACAGCTCACACAGACAAAAGCAATCAGCGAGTTTGGAAATAAGGAGGCATACATACCTGTAGCTTCCTTTGGGGTGAGGAGTAGGATTTTTAGACAGCTTTCAAACAGAAGTAAATGGCCTCTGCCAATGAGGACACTGGAATTTCTAGGCCACTAGGTAGAAGGCTGAAGTCGGTAGATCTCAACTGTGTTCTGTCTTTGCAATCAAAACACAAAAGAAATGGTTGCTGATTGAACTGGCAAAGTGCAAAACATGCTCCAGTGAACAGGCGAGCAGCAAATGAATCCATTCTGTTGAGTGGATGGATGCATCCGGGTACCTCGAAGTGCAGTTAGAGAGCCAAGGGTGGGGACCCAAAGATGATGAAGGCCCAGTGACTAAATAATAGTAATAAGAAAAGACCCCGTAACAGGAGACGCTGCCATATGGAGAGATGTGGACACACATGACATCATGTGGTGCGTTCCTGTAACGGTTGTGTGCTCCAGGTACCAACGTTCGCAGGCCCTGTTGGGTTGTTTGGCTACACAACACAGCAACACAGAGCAACACAGAGCAACAATGTCTCTGTTGGTTAGAGACACAGAGTGGGCTTTGTTTTTCCAGGGCAAAACACCTTGTCCTTTATAGAGCCACTTAAGAAACTGTACAGGCAGCAAAAACAAATTAGGAATTTACACCTCTTGGAATTACACAACACTTGCAGATTATGAATTTCTGAGTGGGGGGCAGCCATTTAAAAAATATGCTTCAAATAAAAAAGTTTAAATAAAAAAAAGGGGGGGGGGCGCCTGGGTGGCCCAATTGGTTAGCGTCTGGCTCTTGATTTTGGCTCAGGTCATGACCCCAGGGTCGTGGGATCCAGCCTCGCATCGGGCTCTTTGCTGGGCAAGGAGCCTGGTTAAGATCCTCTCTCTCTCCCTCTGCCCCCTCTCCTCCCGCATGCACACCCACATACTCTGTCTCGTTTTATCGCTCTCAAAATAAATATGTAAATGTAAAAAGTATGCTTCGAGTCAATGAGGGGAGTTGGTGAGTGAACTAGAAATAGGAAGATCTGGGTTCTGGTTCTGCCTCTGGCTCTGACCGGCCGCAGGAACTTAAAATTCTTTATTTCCCCGTGAGATTGTTCCTACATTTGTAAAACAGAGGGTTCTAGTAGTTTTCCCTTTGTCCTCTTCCAGCCCAAGAGAATTGTTTTTAATGTCTGAATGCCAAGTAATTGGTACCAAAATAGGTGTGATTTGAAAGGGAGGAGAGATTCCGCAGGCATGAAGGGCAGGGGGAGTGGTGGGACATAAGGTGTGTGTATGCTCTCTCTAAACTATAACGTGTGTTATGACTGTAAGGTCCTCTGTAGCTCAAAGGTTGCTTCTAATCGGAGTTCTTTGGTAAATGAGCCCTAATCTATTGAACTGACTTTTGAACGACACGAAAACCCCATCCCAGACCTGCCAGACCAGAAAATGTAGGAATCATTTCTGAAATATGGAGAGACTTGGGTGATCTGCAAATCATGCAATCGATCATGGTTCATTTGGGTTTGGAATTTGATCTGTTTATATTTCTTATTATCACTCACCAATGCTATAGTATTTCCTAACACCTGTGGAATATTTTATGTTTCCCAACGCTTGGCACTCCTATGTCATCCGTAAGATGACATCAGAGGGGAGAAGAGAATTACAGAAAGTCCTGGGATGCTGTTATTCTCACTGACAGCTTTCTTTCAGATGGTTTCTCCCGACCACGTAACTTTGTTTCCTTACAACAGCTCCTTTGCTTTCTGACTTTCTCCTTAATTCTGTTGCTTTCACCCTGATCAAGAGGCTCCTGAAGAAGACATTCATCCTTAAGGAAGGCACTCAGCAGGGGGAATATTCATCTTCTGCAAAAGAGGTTTCTGAAAACATTTCCCCATTTAAAAAAAAGAAAAGAAAAGAAAAAAAGACAATGACAATGAAGAATAGCCCAGCACACTTACCTTATTGGCACAGAGCAGATACTCTGACAACTTATTTCTCAAAGCAAATAGACAAGATAGTGCTTGCCTTAAAAAAAATTCGCATCTCAAACTCTTTGTTCTAAAAGAAAAACAACAACACAGGAATGCAGACTTCGATCAAGTTCTCTGTTTCCAGTCTTGCTGGTGACAGCAGAGAGTATCGTCCTCACTGAGGATGAAAAGTTGTGTGGGACAAGGGCTTGCTACTTCCGTGATATGAGGGGAGGGCTAAATGACGAGTTAGATCACTGGCTCTGGATTCGAAGAACATACACGACCTCTGCCCCCCTCCCTCCCAAACGTCACACTTCGGCAAAGCCCGAAACTTAAAGCACGTGGTAAGCGGTTGCTTTTCTCACAGTAGCCTTTAGAGGGCGCCAGAGTCACCGCCAACATCACAGCCCTGCGTGAAACAGGCATTCTGCTTGCTAGATTCTTCTGTGTCATTTAGTCCCCGGAGCCATCCTAGGAGCCGTCCAAACGACAAAGTCATTTCGGTGACTATCACCTCGCCAAGTTCTTTCATGTCTACAGGTCTCTAACCCGAGAAATATGATTTTAAAATCCAGAACTTGTAAGGAATTTAAATACTGTCATCCTTTCAGAAAGGGTCAGCCGAGAGAGCTGGTAAAATGAGTTTGAGAAAGCACAAAATTAGTTTTAGATCTTAGCGTAGGGCACAATGAAAACAATAATTCCAGAAGCAGGAACAGAATACTAAATAGGCACCATCTTTTTGTTTTTTTTTTTTTTTTTTTTTCCTTCTCCATTGAGTTCTTGGAAGCTAGCTAGCATAAAAGGCCATCTTGAGTTCGATGAACCCATTTCTGGACCCAGAGCTCAAATGCAAATGCCCACAGGGGTCAAGAAGGTAACTCAGAGGAGGAAAGAGGGCCAGGTTAAGACTGATCGGCAAGCACATCTCCTGTCTGTTAGGTTCAGGTAAATGGTGTTTTTTGAAAGCATGAGTCCGAAATTGCATTTTTAGGCTTTTTTCAATAGAAAACGAAAATCCAGATTTTTACATGATATCTTCTGTTGGCCACAAGTTAATTTTTTCCTTTTTAAAAATATTAAGCTCATAGAAAAGTTGAAAGAACAATTTTTTTAATGAAGACCAATATATCCTTTCCCCCCTCCCAAACGTGTCCATGCGTGCACGTGCGTGCGCACACCCACGCACACACACACACACGAGTGTAGCCTTTAAACATCAGGATGCCATCAGGATATTTTAGCATATATCTCACAAGAATATGGGCATTTGCCCACACAATCACATTACCATTACCACATCTAAGAAAATCAATATAAATTCAGTGATATTATCCAACACATCCAGTCTACTTTCAAATTTCTCCCGTTGTCTCCAAAACGTTCTTATCCAATGGCATGCTGAGGCTGGCTTGTACAGTGACAATGTGTGCATCTCTTCCAACTTCAAGTTCAGTGATATCACAGTAGCTTGACATTGGTCGTAGTGGGAATATTTATACCATGGAAATTGGCAATTACTAGAAGTCTGAGATCCTCCCTACCCCTGGCTAGTTGTTAAACAAAATTTAATGACACACCATTCTTCCTTTTTTTTTTTAACTTAACAGCATATATATATATACATATATACATATATATACGTATATATATATATATATATACACACATATACATATATACGTATATATATATATATACACACACACACACACACATGCACACACACAAATTCTACATATATTTAATGAAGGTAATTTGACGAGTGTGGATGTATGCAATATGCTTATGAAGCCATCACTGCAATCAAGATAATAAACATGCACATCACTTTCATTAAGTTTCCTCACACCCTTTCATTTGTTTGTTTTTGGTAAGAATACTTGATGTAAGATCTACCCTTTTAACATTTTTTTATGTGCACCGTTCATATTTTAACTGTAGGCACTGTGTTGAACAGCAGACTGTCAGAATTTATTCATCTTGCTGAACTGAAAGTTTATATATATTGAACAACTCCCCATTTTCTCCTATCCCCAGTCTCTGACAACCACCATTCCACTCTTTGCTTTTTTGAGTTTAACTGTTTTGAAGAAGAATCATATGATTTTTTGGTGACTGGCTTATTTCACCTACCATAATGTCCTCTCCAGGTTCATGCATGTTGTCACATATGGCAGGATTTTCTTTTCTTTTCTTCTCTTTTCTTTCTCTTTTTAACACTGAATATTCTGTTGTATGTGTATAGAACATTTTAGGTATTCATCTGTCAAGATCCTGATTTCAATTCTTTTGGATAAATATCCAGGAGTGGGATTGCTACTTTTCATTTTTTGAGGACCCTGCATACCACTTTCCATAGCAGGTACCCCATTTTATTTTCCCACCGACAGTGTACAAGGGTATTAGTTTCTTCACATCTTCATCAAACCTGTTACTTTTATTGTTTTTGATAATAGCCATCCTATCAGGTATGAGGCAATATCTCATTGTGTTCTTGATTTGCATTTCCCTGAGGATTAGTGATGTTGAGCACCTCACCTTTTTATGTATCGGTTGGCCATTTGTATGTCTTTTTTAGAGACATTCAAATACATTGCCCATTTTTAAATAGGATTATTTGCTTTGTTTTGTTTTAATTGTAGAAATCTCATGTATTTTGGATATTAACCCCTTATGGGGAATATGGTTTACAAATCTTCTTCCCATTCTGTAGGTTGTCTTTTCATTCTGTTAATTGGTTTCTTTGCTGTGAAGGTTTTTAGTTTGATGAAGTCCCACTTGTCTATTTTTGTTTTTATTTTCTGTGCCTTTGGTGTCATATCCAAGTGATCACTGCCAAGACCATTGTCAAGAGGCTTTTTCCTGGGGTGCCTGGATGACTCAATTGGTTAAGCATCTGACTCTTGATTTTGGCTCAGGTCATGATCTCAAGGTTTGTGAGTTCAAGCTCCACATGGGGGCTCTGAGTTGACAGCATGGACCTTGCTTGGGATTCTCTCTCTCTTTCCCTCTCCCTCTCTCTCTTTCTCTCTCCCTCTCTCTCTCTCCCCGCCCCCCCCCCCCAAATAAATAAATAAATAAATAAATAAATAAATAAATAAGAGAGGCTTTTCCCCTATGTTATCTTTTAGGGGTTTTATATTTTCGGTCTTATGTTTAAGTCTTTTTTTTTTTTTTTTTTTTAATGTTTAAGTCTTTAATCCATTTTAAGTTGATTTTGTGTGTGTGGTGTAAGGTAAGGGTCTGATTTCATTCCTTTGTATGTGGATAGCCAATTTTCCCAGCGCCATTGTGCGCTCTTGGCAGCCTTGTTGAAGATTAATTTCTGGGCTCACGATTCTGCTCTGTTGGTCTATATGTCTGTCTTTATGCCAGTACTCTCTTGTTTTAAGTGCTGTAGTTTTGTTTCTTAGTTCTAACAGGGTTTTTGTTTTCGCTTGTTGGAATCTTTAGTGTTTTCTATATGTAAAATCATGTCATTTGCAAACGTATTATTTTATTTCTTTCTTTCCAGTTTGGCTGCTTTTTATTTCTTTTTGGTGCCTAGCTGCTGTGGCTAGGACTTCCAGTACTATGTTGAATGTAAGTGGCAATAGTGAACATCCTTGCCTTGTTCCTGATCTTAAAGGCAATGTTCTCAGTTTTTCACCGTTGAGTATGACGTCAGCTATGGGCTTGTCGTATATGGCCTTTATTATATTAAGAGAAATTCCTTCTGTACCTAGTTTGTTGAGAGTTTTAATCACGAACATGTGTTGAATTTTGTCAAATGCTCTCTCTGCGTCTACTGAGATGACCATGCGACTTTTATCCTTCATTTCGTTAATATGGTGTATCACTTTAACTCATTTCCATACGTTGAACTATATACCACTCTTTACAGTTATATTTTTTCCTGATTAAACAGCCAATCAAAGTTTACAAGTTGCATTTACCTGTTAGGCCTCTTTAGTTTGTCCTATTCTGTAGCAGTCTTCCAGCCTCCAAAGGGCCCAATTTAAGATGAGCCGATATTATCTAGTTTGCTACCACAGAAACTATTTTTCTGAAATAGCATTTTATTAAAAAAAAATTTTTTTTTAACATCTTATTTATTTTTGAGACAGAGAGAGAGAGAGAGAGAGAGAGAGAGAGAGCATGAACAGGGGAGGGTCAGAGAAAGAGGGAGACACAGAATCTGAAACAGGGTCCAGGCTCTGAGCTGTCAGCACAGAGCCCAACACGGGGCTCGAACCCACGGACCACGAGATCATGACCTGAGCCAAAGTTGGCCGCTCAACCAACTGAGCCACCCAGGCACCCCTGAAATAGCATTTTAATTAGTCTCCTTACTTTCATTTGCTCCCCTATAATCTATTCTCCAGAAAGAAATCTATTCTTTTAAAATCATAAATTAGATCATGTCACTCTAATACACAGAAGCGTTTGCTGAATGTGTGGTCAGGGAGGGTTTTCAAAAAACAGGAATATTATACCATATTTATATATTGTGAAGGATGGTCCAGGAGAGCGAGAGAAAGATCAGCAACTTGGGAGAGAAATTGGACAAATTATGGGAGAGGTCTTCTTGGGTAAGTACAAAAGGATGAAATCAAGAACACTAGCCGGAATTGCCCATCAGAGCATAGGTAGTCACCCTTGGTGACAGGAAAGAGAGTTTATGGGCACGGTGGCAGGGAGATCTGATGACGTTCCCCTCGAATTGTTACTATTTTCTTGTCTGACAGTGAACCGAGAAGGAAGTGGTAGAGATTGGGGGTGAGAGGAGATGATATAAAATAGTCATCCAAGAGATCAGATTGGGGAGTGAAGGAATTAGGGAAATCTAGCAGGATTTGGGGGCAGTCGTGTAGGCTTGAACTGAAGAGTGATCCATTAGGTACTACTGAGTGTTCTTCCTCCATCTAAGGTCAAGTGCTCAAGCAGAAGTTTGAAGAAGGTAGAGAGTTGGATTTTGACCAGAATTGCAGTTCTGTCATGCAAATATGAATGAATGAGAGGGGGCAATGAGTTGAGAGCACACACAAATGTGACACCGTAGAATCACGAAGTCGAAGCTGGATGATGAAGGAAATGAGAAAATGAGGGGAGATGGAAAGTGAAAGATGGCAGGATGTTTGGATCGGAAGTCCCAGCAGTTTGAAGAGAATATTGTATTAGTAGGGGTTGGCTGGCAGACCATGACACGATTGGTGGAGGACGGGATGTTTGTAATTCAGACTGTGGACAGCTGCTCTTGCTGAGAGTGACAAAGCCAAGGCCTGCCCTGGCTAGTACAATAGCCACTTGCCATCTATAGCTGTTGAAGCTGAGACTTAAATGAACATTAAATAAAATGAAAAATGTAATTCCTTATTGGCACTAGCTGCCTTTCAAGTTTTTAACAGCCACGTGAGGCTAGTGGCTACCATATTGGAGAATGAAGGTGAAACATTTCTGTGATGGTGGAAAGTTCTTCTCTTGGACAGCACTGGTCTAGAGTGTGAACATAGTAGTGAGTGGCTGAGATAGGTGGAGGGTGTGATCGTTAGAGGTAACTGGGTTAAGGAATAGAGAGAACGTGACACTTGATTTTGAAATCACTGAGAATTATGAGAGAAGTAAGGGTGAAGAAAGAGACACTGAGTCAGAGATCTGTTCACGCTTCCACGCAGCGCTGAGCCTGAGGATGCTGGCTCCTCCCCCAGCTCCAGGTGTGGGTCGTTTGGTCAAAGGAGAATCCTGTCCCCGATGCGATGCAGGCCGTGAGGACTTGAGACACGAGGAGAGCTCTGCTGGAGACTTCAGGATACATACCTATTAGTAGTGTGAATGGGAAGCTGACCTAACAGGCTCCTACGCACAGTGGAACGAATAAGACAACATTTTATTTCTCTGTCATGTGACAATCAGACCACTCTAGGCTGGTAAGGCAGCTTTGTTGCCTGGGTCATGCAGGGAGCCTTGTTGCTTCTATGTTGTTACTTAGTCATCTCTGAGGAGTATGGTTGAAGCTGGTTTGCTTCGTGCTCCATTTCCATGGCACCCTCTTGCAGAAAGGAGTGAGGAAGTCCTCAGAGTAAGCAGTTCCCTTGCAAGTAAAGCAGGGATAAATGACACACATCGTTTCCATTCACATTCCGTTTGCAAGAACTTGATCACATGGCCACACTAGCTGCGAGGAAGGCAAGGTGGGCATATGACCTGGAAGAGGAGGAAAGCAGACTCTGTGGATACGAGTTGCTGTCTGCCATTTTCTGCTTCTGGAAGAATTCTGGAAGCACTTCTCTCCTTTTCTACAGGCGGTAGACTGGACTTGGAGCCACCATCCCCTTATCGTGCTGAGGATGATGCTGGCCTAGGGATAAGAGTGGATCAGGGAACCATGGAGAGATGGCATTGAAACTCCTGGATTCAGTCCACCCCGAAGCCCATCTCACTGCTGGACTCTGATTACATGAGCCACAGACTTTCCTTGTTGTGTCAGTTTCAGTTGAGTTTCTGTTTCTTACAGTTGGGATGTTCCACAAATTATGTAACCATTCTGCTACCCTCAGTGCAGTGTCTTTTTGCCGTTGTTGTGAACAATGAGATAACCGTCCTCACATACGTATCTTTGAACGCACGACTGTTTCTACAGGATGGATTCTGAGATGTGTAATTGCTGTCCCAAGGGATATGCACATTTAAAACTTTGGTAAATACTGCCAAGGTGCCTCAAAATGCACTTAATAACATTCTCATTCCACAATCACTGTCCTCCTCCTCTGATGTCTTGCGACATCTCCCTTTGCCTTCTTCTATGTCCTGACTTTATAAAGACCATTTACAGAAGAGCATTTGGGGACATGCGTTCTCTCCCCTGATGACATTTGCACTCAGCTTCCTTCCATAGCCACATGTTGCCCCTGCTGTTTCTGGCCGGAGCTCTAATTCCAGCCACTCTCTTTATAAATAAAGGCTGCTTGCACTTTCATGGAAACAGATGCCGCAAATAACAACATCGCATATTTAAATAGCATAAATTTTACTTTGTAGGGAAATTTGATCAATTGTCTTATCCTACTGAAACAAGTTGATCATCTCATGTTTTCCCTTTTAGCTTAAACTTGTTAGGTTTGCTTTCAAATGTCTAATCGAGTTCTTTTTTGTAGAGAAAGAACTAAGTGCAGACTTTTTAAACATCAAAATGTTCTGGAGTTAGGCTATTTACTTTATTAAAACATTTTAAAATGTTTATTTCTTTTTCTCTTTTTTTTTTCTTTTTGAGAGAGGGAAAGAGCGAGCGAGCGAGCCAGCAGGGGAGGAACAGAGAGAGAGGGAGACACAGAATCTGAAGCAGGCTCCAGGCTCTGAGCTGTCAGTGCAGAGCCTGATGCGGGGCTCAAACCCACAGCAATGAGAGCCACCCAGGTGCCCCTGAAGTTAGACTTAAATAATGTAAATTATTCTTAAATAATGTATCCTATCTTACTAAGGACAGGACAACCCTGAAGGGTGTTTTTTTTGTTGTTGTCTATGGCTTCCGTGGGAATTTTCCTAAATTGGGAGAGTATTCAATGGAGTATTTTTTCGTTATGTTTCTATTTTAAGGGTTTTGTACCCAATTCCAAAGTGTGTGGGAGGTTTTTTCCCTACATTGCAACGCAATTCTTGGACACCAGTTGGGTATCCTACAACTGAACTCAATTCTGGTCCTTCCTACCTGGAGACAGCATCTGATTGCACAGGTTAGGGGCTCAGTCCTACGAGGTGCCCCTCTACTTGAGTTGCCTGCCCAGGGTGTCACCCATGCTTCTGATGACCGGCTATAGATGGAGGTTCTGTGACCCCTCCTTCGGTTTGATTAATTTGCTACAGTGGCTCACAGGACTCAGAGAAACATTTTGCTTGCTAGATGATCAGGTTATTATAAGAGGATATAACTCAGGAAAAACTAGATGGGAAGAGATGCATAGGACAAGATATGTGGGAGGGAGGGGTGCCTGAGTGGCTCAGTCCGTTGAACATCCAACTCTTTAATTTTTTTAAGTTTTTAAAAACTTATTTTGAGAGAGAGAGGACATGGGGTAGGGGCAGAGAGAGAGGGAGAGAGACTTCCAAGGAGGCTCTGTAAATAGGTGCTTTTAATATGCATGTTTTTGGGGCGCCTGGGTGGCGCAGTCGGTTAAGCGTCCGACTTCAGCCTGGTCACGATCTCGCAGTCCGTGAGTTCGAGCCCCGCGTCGGGCTCTGGGCCGACTCTTAAAAAACATAAAAGTTCAAGTGGTCGGCAGATTTGACCTGCAGGACATAGTTTGCAGAATCCTGACTAGAGTAGAATCTAAATAAAACAATAGAATTGAATACAGATTGGTTGAATGAATGAATAAACAGACCCTTCTAGCATCAGAGGGGATAAACACAACTCTTTGCCTGCTGATTATGAAAAAGGCGTGGAATAATGTATCTGGTAGATGGGAGTTAATTGTATTTGGTTTAGAATCCAGACTCCATGTGGTGCTAGATAATTATGGTCTGAAGTGACGATTTTGGGACCTTTAAACTTTTCAGTTCCCCTTCTCCCCACTCTCCTTAACAGGCTATGCTAGTTTCCTCCCCCCTCTAAATCTCAGGCGCTGCCTCATGTCTCTCTGCTATTGTTTTGCCAATTTGAGTCATGATTCAAAAAGATGCATAAGGAGTTAACTAAGTTAACTCACCCACTGGGTTTGGTTTCTTTTCTTGCATTGACTTCCTCAATCATGACACTTTGCGGTGGTAACTTATTTATACCTGTGAAACAACAAAAAAGGCAATTTAACTTCAGGCCTGCTTGCTTAGTGGGTGAAGATGTTTTATTACTGCTTATCTTTATTCCTGGTACCCAGCGACTCATCTGTTCTCCTCCTAAAAATATTAGCTGCCTACAGGGTGGATGGTAAGTTTTTGGTAATAATGCTACCAGCTGAAAAGTTATAAGCATCTGGTCATCTCACTAGTTATCTGATACAACATAACCTCAGAACTGAATTCTGTCACTTGATTGAAGTTTTATACTTTAATTGAACCAGTTAATTCAGTGAAAACAACAGATAGACACAACTTGTATTTTTTTGACCCCCGATTTATCTTTTGTGCTGGTAATGGCTCAAATTCATTCTGATAGTGTAATTCCATGAAGAATAGAATGAATCCTGCTTTTAAAGATTCTGTTGTTTGAGATTGGAGCTGGGGACGCTCTCAAAATTTCTAGTATCCAAAATAACATAGTAAACAGAAAACATATGCCCCGGAATTTCTCATGCACGTACCTTTTAGGACTCGAACAACCCATCGTGCTTGGGTCTCTCCAGTGGGTATCATGGAGCCCAAAGGTTTGATGAGGCCAATAACAGCCAGGGTTGGCTTTGGCAGATGTGCAGGGAAGATGTACTTGTACAGTGATGCCTGGCCATTTTCGACTTTCACTATGGACTCATCAAGGAAGGGGAAAGCAAAGGTGTATCCAGTGGCAAAGACAATGATATCAATGGGCTCTTCCTTTGGGGTGTTGTTAAATATGACAGAGTTTTCCTTCACCTCTTTTATGCTTGGCTTGATGAGCACTTTCCCAGTGATGATACAGCCTGGGAGTTCATCATTTAGCACAGGCTCTCTCAGCTGTGTCCTAAAGAGAAACATGGGCAGGGAAGAGATGTGCCGGTGACCAGTGTGGCTGGCCCTTCCACCTCCTTCCCTTCCCTTCCTCATTCTGGGGCTCTCCCCTTGGCCAGGCAGGAGGTGCCAGTCTTGGGAGAAGTGGCACTCGGTAGGGAGCTGTGTGCCCTCAGTGGTGGCTTGGGTACACCTGATCCATGTTGGTCCAGAGTGGAACCTGGAGGAAGATCAGATGAGATCTCTGGGCTACGATGCCAACCCCGGGAATGGAGTATCCTTGTACTGACTCAATGAGAAAGTAAAACCGTCTATTCTTAATGGGATAAATTGTAGGCTGTAACTCAGATACAGACTGAGTTAAGTACAGACTGAGGTCAAGGTTGTCTTGACAAGGGCAAGAAGGCACTGCTGCTGGAGAGATGGGCAGGGGCCACTACAACATTTGATTCTTCCCACACAGAGAAACAAGCCAAGCGTGTTGCTTCTACCAAAAGAGTCGTAGACAAGTCATTGTCTTTCGAGCGCTGCAGCTGAGGGCCACGTAACCTGCCTAGGTCATAGAGCTCACTTATCACTACATGAGCTTGGGCAAGTGGCTGAACTTTGCCAAGCCTCGGTTCACCCACAGTAAAAAGAAGATTAAGTAAGACTTTAAAAAAGGGTTGTTGACAAGATGCAATACCTAGTTTCACTTACCAAGAACTCAAAATAGCTAGCTATTAGGAAATACACTGGGATGAAGTTTTCCTTCACGTTCGGTCGATATGATGTGTTGTTGCCTGGTTTGGAGGTGCCAGTGGAGGCACAGAGCCTCCTCCTTCCTCACAGCCCTCAGCAGATACCCTCCGTTTACCCGTCTTCCGGTACCAAGCCGTAATTTGCATGATGGAACCAGCTGTTCATCTTTCTTGCCAGCAGCCAGTTCACAATTGGAGTTGGGAGAGAATTTCTGAACATGGTCTGAAACCGAGTCGTGAACACCATGTCCCACGGGTACCCTGAGTCGAAGACTCGACTGATCACCCACATCCCGCCGGTGGTGCTGAGGAACACCTGGAAGCAGTCAGAGAAGCCACTCAGTTTGACACGGTGAGCCCGGCTGGCTTCGCCAGAGAGTCAAGAGGTCTCATCATTGGAATAGCGCCTGAAAGTCTCCCTCCCTCAAAATATATCCTCCACAAGATGGTTTTGGCTCCTCCGGCTCCCGCTGTAAAGATAACGGTTTGGGCACTTAGAGTATTAAAGTGCCTTCGAACATATAACTGAGCCCTTATTATCTGCGAGATACAGTGCCAGACACCTCAGTGAGTGAGCTACTGTGGCAACCCAGAGCGAGCTCAAAGTCTCGTGTGAAAAAGCAGCGAGCGGGTGGGTACAGTTTTGCATGCTAGTAATTGTAGGGCATAAGAACAAGGTGTGGCAGCAGGTGAATCTTGTCTATAAAGGGTTTCAATAGAAACCACTGTTTGAACTGACAATAAATTTCAGTAACACAGTTGGTTTTGGTGAATTCCTTAAAAAACACTTTTTTTTTTTTAACAGGTTAGCTGTTTGAGTTCACCAGCTGACTGAGTTTGAAATTTCCACATGATAAGAGAGATAGAAATAATATGAATGGAAATAGAATATGCTACCCACATGTCTCCTGTGGGGGTCGGAGTGGATGGGACTGTTAATTTTTATTTCAGGACCTCCTTTCTCTTCTCTCGGGATGTCTCCACCAAACTGCGAAGTCTCTCCAAATCAATCAACCAGTCAATCCTTTTTTTGAAAGTTCCCGAAGGGAATATCAAAATCACATTCCCAATCCTTTTCCTTCATAGCTATTTTTGCTCTTGCAATTATTATTTTTAAAGATTTTATTTTTAAGTAATCTCTATATCCAACATGCATCTTGAGCCTACAACCCTCAGATCAAGAGTTGCATGCTCTACTGACTGAGCCGGCCAGGCACTCCTCACTCTTGCATTCATTCATTCATTCATTCATTCATTTATAGAGCAAGAACAAGAGAGAGAGAGAGAGAGAGAGTGCACAACCCAAGTGTGAGCACAAGCGGTAGAGGGGCAGAGAAAGAGGGAGGGAAAGAGACAGAATCCTAAGCAGGGTCTGCACTGTCAGTGTTAAGCCCGACATGGGGCTTGAACTCACAAACCATGAGATCGTGACCCGAGTTGAAATCAAGAGTTGGACACTTAACCGATTGAGCCATCCGGGTATCCATGACCTAATTATTTATACTTATTTAGTTGGCATCTGTGTCCGCCTCAACTCTATGCTCCATTATGGCAGAAATCTTGCTTTTTTTTTTTTTTTTTTGAGAGAGAGGGCTCAAGTGAGTGAGGGTCAGAGAGAGAGGAAAAGAGAGAGGGAGAGAGGGAGGGAGGAAGAGAGAGAGAGAGAGAGAGAGAGAGAGAGGTGGGACTCTCACCCGATGCGGGACTCAAACTCAGGAACCTTGAGATCATGAACTGAGCTGAAGTCAGATGTTTAATTGACTGAGCCGCCCAGGTGCCCAGAAATCTTGTTTTTATTGTATTTTTCCGTGATTCCCCCTGTGCCTGGCACAACGTTTGGCACATCAGAAACCAACAACTAATATGTATTTGTTTTTAACAAGTGCCAGCTGAGGAACGTTAATTACAATTATTACATAAACTTTACTAGGGAGAGATCACTGTGTTGGGGCAACATAGCTGGGGAGGTACAAGTGGATTGTAATAAAGGGGAAAAGAGCACCGAAGGGAGGGGTGTGGTATGAGCAAAGGGGAAAAACACAGGAATTGGAAAAGGCTCAGAGTAGTGGGAGATAAAGTTGAAATGGCACATTTGAACCAGATTAAGGAGAACTCTATAAAGCAGGGCTAATCCATCTGCAATTTATTATTATTATTATTTTCGCTTTTGTTGCTTTTATTTTATTTTACTTTATTATTTTCGTGAAAAGAGTTTCCCTGTACATTTTGGCAGGATTGAGGAGCCAGAATAGCTTTTCTAGCTTCTGTTGTTTCACAAAGTGATTAAACGTGGCCTGTGCTTTCTCAGATCTGCCTCCTCTGCTAACAGCACAGAGACACTCTCTCCCTCTCTCTGTCCCTCCCCTGCTCTCTCTCTCTCTCTCAAACAAACAAATAAACATTAAAAAATAAAATTAAAAAATCTGTTTTTTTTGTATGTGTGTGTATTTTAGGCATTTTTATTTCTTTCATCTTTTGTCACTGTTTGCCTGAGGCATGCATCTTAAGCTACAGTTTTTCATTAGGTAACATCAGGGTACCTTTTCTGCCAGGTGGCTGGCCTCCACAGCAATGTCTGTGCCCGAATTCCCCATTCCAACCACAACGACTCTCTTGTCCTTAAATATATTTGGGTATTTATACTGTCGGCTATGAAAGTACTGGCCTTTAAAGGTATTTATACCTATAGAAAAAAAAAGTCAAATGAAGAATTTTATAGGATCAGTAAACGAAACATATGCATTGCTCCATTAATAATATCCCTTTGATTGGGGCGCCCGGGTGGCTCAGTCGGTTGAGCATTTGACTGGCTCAGGTCATGATCTCACTGTTCGTGGGTTCGAGCCCCACGTTAGGCTCTGTGCTGACTGCTCAGAGCCTGGAGCCTCCTTCAGATTCTGTGTCTCCCTCTCTTTCTGCCCCTCCCCTACTCGTGCTCTGTCTCTGTCTCTCTCTCAAAAATAAATAAACGTAAAAAATTAAAAAAAATAATATCCTTTTGATGGATTATTTTGGTTGTTTTTAATAGCATGCTCAATTTTAAGAAAATCCAAAATGTGAATACATGACTTTGTAAGACACAGAAATGAGTGATTATTTATTTAATGGAGGTACTTATTCCATCTCACTAGATAGGCCTCTGGGTTTATTTGCTACTAAGTTGAAATATCATGGCATAAAGATTAATTAAGCCATTATTACCAATTTTATTTATTTATTTATTTAAAATTTTTTTTTAATTTATTTTTAAGACAGAGAGAGACAGAGCATGAGCAGGGGAGGGGCAGAGAGAGAGGAGACACAGAATCCAAAGCAGGCTCCAGGCTCTAAGCCGTCAGCACAGAGCCTGACACGGGGCTTGAACTCACAAACTGTGAGATCATGACCTGAGCTGAAGTCAGAGGCTTAACCAACTGAACCACCCAGGCGCCCCTATTTATTTTTTTAATTTAATTTTTTATTTTTTTAAATTTACATCCAAATTAGTTAGCATATAGTGCAACAGTGATTTCAGGAGTACATTCCTTAGTGCCCCTTACCCATTTAGCCCATCCCCCCTCCCACAACCCCTCCAGTAACCCTCTGTTTGTTCTCCATATTTATGAGTCTCTTCTGTTTTGTCCCCCTCCCTGTTTTTGTATTATTTTTGTTTCCCTTCCCTTATGTTCATCTGTTTTGTCTCTGAAAGTCCTCATATGAGTGAAGTCATATGACTTTTGTCTTTCTCTGACTAATTTCACTTAGCATAATCCCCTCCAGTTCCATCCACGTAGTTGCAAATGGCAAGATTTCATTCTTTTTGATTGCCGAGGAATCCTCCATTGTGTGTGTGTGTGTGTGTGTGTGTGTGTATACCACATCCTCTTTATCCATTCATCCATCGATGGACATTTGGGCTCTTTCCATACTTTGGCTATTACTGATAGTGCTGCTATAAGCATGGGGGTGCATGTGTCCCTTCGAAACAGCACACCTGTATCCCGTGGATAAATGCCTAGCAGTGCCATTGCTGGGTTGTAGGGTAGTTCTATTTTTAGTTTTTTGAGGAACCTCCATACTGTTTTCCAGAGTGGCTGCACCAGCTTGCATTCCCAAGCCATCATTACCAATTTTAAAGTTGATGGAAATCAGTGATAGAATTAGTTTGTTCTATTTACTAATATTTGACTATCTAGAGCTTCTCCCAAGCAAGGAGCAAGAGCAGAGAAGTTCAAGGGAACTATGAGTCAGCGCCTCCACTCTTTTCAGCAAACTGTTTTTGGCATCTATGTGCTTGGACCTGGGCTAAGTTGATATTGGAGAAATAAGATAAACAAAATGTGGTTCCTATTCGAAAAGATCCATGTTGGCTGGGGAAGTTCACCGATAGCTCACCTCGGTGACTGACTGTAACGCAGACTGAGTTTGCTGAGGCAGCAAGAGTTGGCTCTGAGAAAAAGGGATCATGTTCACCACGCTGGGTTTAGCTCTACTGTTCTAACCAGAAAGGATATCTCAGGCGGTTGATGCCAAATGTCTCACTGAAACATTAACTGTGAATGGAGAGTTTTGGAAAATACTCTCAGGGTTGCATAACACAAAAGTTAAGAGGTGCTGTACAAAGAACCTTTTTTTTTTTTTTTCCAGGAAAAGTGATAAGACACCTAGATTCTCAGGGGATAAATATCGATGCTTGTGGCAAACAGCCTTATCAAGGTTTGGTTCACCCTTAGTTCACCTTGAAACATTAGAAATCTGACATGAATCTCAGTTAAAACCCACCACAATCCCGAGCACTTAGAATTTAATAATCATGCAGCCAAGTTCAAATATTAATTCAGACAGGACTCATCACAGATCAGAGAATGGCTGACAAGGGAGAGCTAGGCAAGTTTAAAAATTTTTTTTTTCAACGTTTATTTATTTTTGGGACAGAGAGAGACAGAGCATGAACGGGGGAGGGGCAGAGAGAGAGGGAGACACAGAATCGGAAACAGGCTCCAGGCTCTGAGCCATCAGCCCAGAGCCTGACGCGGGGCTCGAACTCACGGACCGCGAGATCGTGACCTGGCTGAAGTCGGACGCTTAACCGACTGCGCCACCCAGGCGCCCCAAGGCAAGTTTAAGGAGAATCATAGAATTATTATCCCTGGATGTTAAATTACCTTAGATTTTTCTCCAGATCAGAGTCTTTTGGATCAGAAATGAACAAAAATGAGACTGTGTCTGAGCCACCTATCACACTAATATTTTCCCCCCTTCTATCACAGGAGGATAGAGCAGGCACTTTTTTTAGGTGAATGTGGTTGTGTTAGTAAACACACCAGAGTGTATATATCTGAATGATTGATTACAAGTAGTTATTTTGGGAAGTTGTACATTTATTCTGTGAAGTTATGCATTTATTCTGTGATACCTATTATTTTTACTAAGACTTTTTGGAACATCTTTGGAATTGACTCCAGACAATGTGCCTCCAGGGGTGCCTCAGTGGCTCAGTCTGTTGAGCGTCTGACTCTTGATTTTGGCTCAGGTCATGATCTCATGGTTTGTGGGATCAAGTCCCCCGTCAGGTTCTGCGCTGGTGGCGTGGAGCCTGCTTGGGATTCTCTCTCTCTCACTGCCCCTTCCCTGTTTGTGCTCTCACTCTCTCTCAAAACAAACAAACAAAGAAACAAAAAAGAACAATGTACCTCCAGACACATGTTTTCAAATGTCTTCAGTAAATCTGAATTTTTCTAATAGTTATGATGACCCCAGGAATTACGTGCAGACTAAGTAAGTCTGTTGTGAGGCAGAGAGAGAGTTTGTGAGATTTCGAGGACTCTTTTTCAAATCTAAAGTCACAAAACCTTAGAACTCAAAAGCTCCTTAATAGTTACCTACCCAGGGATTTCAAATGGCCAACTGGTAGTAGCCGGTGAGATATTGAAAAGGTCTGCAAGTCCCATAGAGCTCTGTTTGCTTGATTTGTGATGTATGCTGTTGGATAAGGTGGTCAATTTATGGGCAAAACCCCAGAGGCTTAGAAAGGTTAACCGGAAGGCCCAAGGTTGTATAGCTTGTTAGCTGTGTAGCCTAGAATCTGTACCTCCTGGGTCTCAAGCCCATCCTATTCAAATTGAGGACACTGGTTCAGTTGCTTTCGGGGTACACCTTATCCTAATCTGACCTGACCTGAATGACGTCTGGAGGGCAGACCCAGCACCAATGGATGTACGTGAGTTGTTGTAAAATAAGCATTTGTATCATTTTCAGGTCATGTGTAGACTGTGATTCCTCTGCTGGACTCCTATAAAACTCTTTTCATTCCTTCCAGACAGGCTACATGTTGTCATATCCACCCCTGTATTTTTAGCACTTTGTGTAATATGGCACTGTTGGTGCCAAATAAATTCAGCGTATTCTCTATGTCATGGAACTTTCTGGATTCTTAGGGTGATCTAGTACCAGGCACTCCTTCCTAGGAGTTTGGAGGGGCTTGCCTACTTAGGGATTTTCTCTGTGGACAAGAGCTGAGAAAGGATTGGGTTGTCTTGTGGGGTGGCTATTGATCCTCTCTCAGGGATGTTGGGGAATAGTTCCTTATATCGTGGACTTGGGGCTTTTTGATTCAAGATTCAATTCCACGGCAGTTTTCAGGATGTGCTTCATCCTAACTTGGCCGGACTTGCATAAGCTCTTGGGGCATGGGAGGTGTGTGAGTTTATTGTAAGACGAGACTTGAGATCACTCCAAGTCATATTTAGATGATGAAGAGAAAAATTTCCTAAAGTTTTAACTTCTTGAAAACTTACTGTGGATAAAATAAACCAAATCATTGTGTTTTTTATTTCCTCTGCATTGTAATCCAATGGAAATTTGACATAGATTAACATGAATCATGTTTGCAAAAACCAGATAAGGAAACTGGGACTCAAAGATGACTTAACTTGCCTTCTAAGATTCTTTTCTCTGTTGACTACTGACCCAGTGCTATAAACGTCTGATCTAGCTAAACCTCTATGGAACAAACGAACAAAAGTCACACTACTTTTTTAAAAATTTATTCACTGATCGACCTTTGTGGCCTCTAAACTCAGCTTTGGTTGTGTGCTACTGCTGAGGCTAACAACTTTGTAAGCATCCAGTGTCTTAGAAGACTTTCTGAGTGTTGCCCATCGCTTAAGGAGGGACATTGAACCCCAGTGAAGCATAAAACTGCTTGCAAGTAATTTGTTCTACTCTTTGGCACTTATAAATTGTTTGGAACAAATGAAAGTCAAAAATTGGCCAGAAATGCTGGTTAGAAAAAATCCCTGTTACCTTACAACTTTAACTATTTAACGGAAGAACCATAGAAATTCATTCCCGGACCAAGCCAGTATCAGGATGGCTCCCACGAGACGAATTAAGGTCAGTTTCAGAAAACCGTACCTGGGAAAGAGTCCAGTGGCAAATATGGGTCAGTAAGAAAACCAGTGCAGACCATGACAGCATCAAAGATGGCAGACTCTTGCTTTCCTTCATGCTGAGTGACCACCTCCCATTGGCCAGTGACAGTAAAATCTGGGCATTTTGTTACACTGCAGACTTTAGTCTGAAAAAAAGAGTCATAGTCACAATTAATTGTTGTCAAGCTTCTAGTAAGGGCTTGCTGGCCGAGGTACCAGTTGACACTTCAAATGTTCTAGAGCATAGGCTAAACATAATCAATAAGCATAAACTTAGAAATAGAATCAAGTTATCAGATTAACCATAATTTTCTGGATGGATGTATTCTTTTTTAAAAATATTTATTTTTGAGAGAGAGAGATTGAGAGAGGGAGAGAGAGAGAGGGAGAGAATATGAGTGGGGGAGGGGCAGAGAGAAAGGGGGACAGAGGACCCAAAGCGGGCTCCACCCTGACAGCAGAGAGCTGGATGTGGGGCTTGAACTCACCAACCGTGAGATCACGGCCTGAGCTGAAGTTGGATGCTCAACTGACTGAGCCACTCAGGCACCCCTGGATGGATGTATTCTAAGGGTTGTAGAGGGTTACTTAAGAGAAGTGATGCGATCCAAAAATTTTGAGTGATTTGTTCAAATTCTCATAGTAAGTGATAGAACCAAGCATCGCGGTCTTCTGAAGTCTTTTTCATTTTTTTTTTTCTGTTACGTCTATCTCTCATAAAGCTGTGCTTTGATAAAAACATGGATGATATAAATTAGAAATATGAATTTGGTCCCAAGGATCTTACCTTATGAAAGGTCCTGTAGAATATGTTGTTGACGTTTTCCCAGATCTTGATAGCTATTGATAAGTACTAACTTGATGGCCTGAATGATAAGTACTAACTTGATGGCCTGATAAGTACTAACTTGATGGCCTGAATGTACTAACTTGATGGACCATGGGAGTGGTATTTGTTTCAATAGAGTATATATATGTTTATGCATGCTAGGTTCTGATTCAGAAAATATATAAAATAAATTTACAAGACAAATTTATTAATTTACTTATTTATTTATAGTTTATTTATTTTGAGAGACTCAGAGAGAGACAGTGTGAGCAGGGGAGGGGCAGAAAGAGAGGGAGAGAGAATCCCAAGCAAGCTCCGCGCTGTCTGTGCAGAGCCCGATGTGGGGCTTGATTTCACAAACCCTAAGGTCATGATCTGAGCCGAAATCAAGAGTCAGATGCTTAACCACCTTAGCCACCCAGCGGCCCCCCAAGTCAAGTTTAAAAGCATAAATGCTCCACTGGCCAAGAGACTTTGCTGCTTTTCTTTCCTTTTAAGTTTTCAGAGAAGACAGGTGTCTCAAGTCTTACCTCATGGGTTCACAATTTGGTTTATAATATTTGAAGTGCTTATTGGATTTCAACATTTGTATTAGTAACTCTTCCTTTTTTAAATATAAATTTTCAGTTAATTAAAAATTAATTTCAAAGTAGAATTTACTTTCAACTTAAAAATAAGAAATGTTCATAATTAAAAACTTGGAATGCACAGAGAGGAAAGAAATCTCTTATAAACAGCTGCTTGTGTGTACTCTCTTAAAACTTTGGTGAACATCTAGCTTTAAAGTTTTTTTTTCAAGGTGGGCCTGGGTGGCTCACCCAGTTAAGTCAGCATCCAACTTCGACTCAGGTCATGATCTCGCAATTCGTGAGTTCGAACCCTGCATCAGGCTCTGGGCTGACAGCTCAGAGCCTGGAGCCTGCTTTGGATTCTGTGTCTCCCTGTCTCTCTGCCCCTCCTCTTCTTGTACTCTCTCTCTCTCTCTCTCTCTTAAAAATAAATAATAAAACGTTAAAAAATTTTTTTCAATTATTTTAAAGCAGGCTTGGAGCAGCACCTAGTAAAGAAAATGCTTCAGATTCAGGAGCTCTGATGCATTAAAAATACTTCTGTGGATTATGCCCATTCACTATGGTACTGTTTCAATTTTACTGTGTCCCTTGAAAGATATGGGAGTGGGGTAAAATACTCTTTAGAAGTTTTTAAAAAATTTTTCTCCAGTTTTTTTGAGATATAATTGGCATATAACATTGTATAAGTTTAAGGTATACAACATAATGATCTGATATATGTATATACTGCAAAATAATTATAATAAACAATAAGTTTAGCTCACATCCATCACCTCACATAGTTATAATTTTTTGTCTTGTGATGACAACTTGTAAGATCTACTCTCTTAGCAACTTACAAATATACAACACAATAGAGTTAACTATATTCAGCATGCTTTGCATTATATTCCTGGAACGGATTTACCTTACAACTGGAAGTCTGTACCTTTAGAGCACCTTAACCCATTTCCCCAGTCCCTACTCTTCACCCCTGGTAACCAGCAATCTGTTCTGTTTATATGAGTTGCTTTTTTTTTTTTTTTTTTTTAAGATTTTACATACAAGTGAGATCCTACAGTCTGTGTCTTTGTCTGACTTATTTCACTTAGTATAATACCCTATAGGTCCACCCATGTTGTTGCAAATGGCAGGATTTCCTTCTTTTTTATGGCTGAATAACATTCCAGTATGTGTGTATGTGTGTGCCACATTTTCCTTATGCGTTCTTTATGCATGTGCCCATCGATGGACACTTAGGTTGTTTCCATGTCTTGACTATTGAAGATAATGCTGCAGTGAACATGGTGGTGTAGATATCTCTTCAAGATAGTGGTCTCATTTTTATCAGTGCTTTTAAGGTTGTGAATATGAATCTTATTTGCTACTAGTGTTGGTCATTCATGTTGTTTTCAATTCCCTAGGAATTCCTTACTATCCCCATCTGTATTAGGGAGAGGGGAAGAGAGGAGAAAGAAAACATGTGGATTTTTCATGTTTCTTGGAGAGGGGAAAAAAAGAAGATATATTTGTCCCCATCCTTCTACCTTCTTCCTGTCTCTGTTCTTGGAAATGGGAAGGGAGGTGGTAAGGCCTCTATAAAGAACAATATTCAAAGATCTTTCTATTCCCAAGGATATCTAGAAAAGATTTCCTTCAGATCGTGGGGTTCTCTTATGTGTGGGCCCCTGCACATGCTTATTCCTATAGAGGGATAGTCCAGAGGAGAGTGCCTAGGTATGGGTAGAAGTCATCAGTGTCACTATGTGCATTTGTTCCGAGCCGAGAATGTGGCCTATTTTTAGGTCCCTTTGGGTACTTGGGTGAAATTATTGCAAACTAAAAATTTATTCATGTGAATCCTTACTGAAAGTATCCATTTCCACCTCCAGATTTACTTAAGGCGGCGGGGGTGGGTGGGTATGAGTACAAGGGGAAAGGAATCCAGCCAGCTGTCAACAATCTTGCCAGTTCATGATCTCATCTGCAGAGCCAAGGGCTAGGCTATGGAGAGAAATAGGAAATTGGTAGGAAATACTTCCTGACTACTAACTCATGTTTTGTGTCTTACCTTGAACTGAATGTGTTTCAGAAGGTTGAACCGGTTTGCATACATTTTGAGATATTCCAGGAATTGAGAATTTGGCACATAGTTTGGATAATCTTCTGGGAAAGGAAAGTCTGAGTAACAAGACATCTCCTTGCAGGTGTTGGAAACCACAGACCTGTAGAGGCTGGCTCTTCCTTCTTCAACATGTTCCTGTACAAACGGTACACGCACATGAGTGTGTCTGCATTCGTGCATGTGTGTGCACACACATGAAACGGATATTGATTTTTAGACATTTCAAACATTGATAAAGATTAAGGTTACCCTTTATCTTTTTATTTCCTTTTCTTTCTTTCTTTCTTTCTTTCTTTCTCTCTCTCTCTCTCTCTCTCTCTCTCTCTCTCTCTCTTCTTTTTTCTTTAATTTAAAGCATGGAGCTTGAACTCATGACCCTGAGATCAGGACCTGAGCTGAGATCAAAAGTAGGATGCTTAACCAACTGAGCCACCCAGGCACTCCAAGATTACCATTTCTTTTTTTGTTTGTTTTTAAGTTTACTTATTTATTTTGAGATGGGAAGAGGGGCAGAGAGAGGAGAGAGGGAGAGACAGAATCTCAAGCAGGTTCTGTGCTGTCAGCACAGAGCCTGAGGTGGGGCTGGAACTCATGAACCATGAGATCAGGACCTGAGCCGAAATTGAGGGTCGGTCGCTTAACCGACTGAGCCCTCCCAGGAGTCCCTCAAGGTAACCCTTCCTAATGGGATTTGTTACCCTGCACTTGAGATAGGGTGAACACTGAATAATTTTATGATCAGAATTACTATTTCATTCACTACATGTTAACAAATAAACCCAGGATGAACTCCCTTGTCCAGATTGATATGGCATCACTCCAAAATGTAGGAAAATATGGAAATAGACCAGAGCCAGGAAGTACTATCTGGATGATGGACAATTGCTAGGTAGTTTGGTTTCCCAGGGTATTGTTGAAAGAATCACGGAGAAGAGGGTTCAGATTATTGAAGGACTCTGCGTCTAAAGTTAAGGAATTTGCATTTAATAGGAAGGTTATGGCAGTCTTCTGAGTTTTTATGTGGAAGTGATTCATATTAAATTTTGGAAAGATAATTCCAGTTCCACAAAAGAAATAGGAAGTCTGGAAAAGAAGGAAGGAGGCCAGTGAAGAGCCTAAAACACAAATCCACTTGATTGCTAACGGCAGCCCGAGCAGAGGCAATGGCGGTTGCCACAGAGAGGCGAGATTTGTGAGGTAGCAGTAAGTCAGAATGCGCAGCATAGGGAAGCTGTTTGGATTTAGGACTTGGGAGAAGAAGCACGTCAAAGGTTTTCAGAATGGACAACTGTGCACTTAGTGAGACACTAATTTCCCACTCCTAGTTTTGACATGAATAACTAGCACATGTCAGTGTCTCAGACAACTGCAACCAGGTTGAGTAATAAGCACTTTTGGTATATTTAGTCTTTAATATACATTGCCTCTGTGTTTTGAATGTATTATGGAGGATTGTTCTGATTTTAATGGGAATGTGGTCCTTAGTATTTTAATATTATTTACCATTTTGGATATCTACAGTTTTTTTTTTTTTTGTCCTCTGTGAAGCAAAAATTATTTTGTTTGTGTGAGCAAGTGGAAAGACGAATGTAAGCCTCACCTATGGAGAAGGGCTCACTTCGTTGCCTCAAGTGGAAGGGTATAGTGAGCACAGAGAATAAACTTATAAACATGTCTTTGTGGTTTGAATTAATGTTACTGATCTCATCAACTAAGGAGCAAGCTGTATCTTGTTTGTCTGGGGCCTCACCTCTGCCAGTCTCATTTATACAGCACAAATCTAGAAACCTGGAATCTAAAGGCTCCTGAGAAAGATGACTATTTAAATCCTGATCTTTTATTCTGCAGGCAGATCTAAAGCACTGTTACTCAAAGACGTATCGCTCGGCGAGCAATATGGAACTGGATTCTTTGTTAATCCTCTATGACAAGTACAGAAATTGAGAGTAAGCATCTGGAAACTTTACTAGCAATACTTCACCATTGCTCAATATCCAAGCACGTGGACTTCTATGTGTTGAATGGGACTTAGATCAGTCTCAGTGTTGCCTTAACTCGTGTGATGAGTGGCCTGGGGTTCGAACTGTGTGCTAGTCATGGATCACTGATGTTTTAAGGTTAGTTTGAAAACTGTTAGCCAGAAATGCATAAAATTTGTCATTATTTTCTTTCATTGAAAGATAACTGGGGGCACCTGGGTGGCTCAGTTAAGTGCCCGACTCTTAATTTTGGCTCAGGTCATGATCTCATGGCTTGTGAGAGCCTGCTTGGGATTCTCTGTCTCTTCCTCTTCTCCCCCTCTCTCCTTCTCTCTCAAAATAAATAAATAAACATTAAAAAAAAAAAAGAATCACCTGGGGAATCTTACTCGTATGTAGATGCTGATTCAGTAGGTCTGGGTGAACTTGAGATTCTGTATTTCTAACAAATTCCCCTGCAGATGCTGTTGGGCACAGACCATACTTTGAGTAACAACACTTTGGAGCAGTCCTACCAAAGTGGAATTTGGTGGAGGCCACTTATGCTCTTTAAAATTTTCTGGCAGTCATATTTAAAAAGGTAGAAAGAGCCAGGTGAAATTAATTTTAACAGTATATTTTATTTAACTCAACATATGTCAAATTTTATACTTTCAACACATAATCACTATAAATATTACTAATGAAGTAGATTACATTCTTTTACTCATAGCAAGTCTTTCAAATATCAGTGTATATTTTATATTTTATTTATTTGTTTAAAAATTTATTTTTCTCTTTTTATAAAATTAATTTAAAAGATTTGTTTTATTTTTAGAGACAGAGAGAGCATGAGCAGGGGAGAGAGGCCATGGGAGAGAGAGGGAGAGAGAGAGAGAGAGAGAGAGAGAGAGAGAGAGAGAGAGAGAGAACGAACCACAAGCAGGCTCCAAGCTCAGTGTGGAGCTCTGTGCAGTACTCATTCCCACGACCCTGGGATCATGACCTGAGCTAAAATCAAGAGTCAGATGCTCAACTCACCTGAGCCGCCCAGGTGCCCCTTAGTGTATATTTTATACTTCTCAATTCAAATGCCAAATTTTTATTGGAAGAAGGGGATTCACATACCCAAACTGTTAGCAAATATGCTTAAAAACACTCCAGTAACTGGACTGAGTATTGGTTTTAAAATTAAAATTAATTACAATTAAGTGAAATAAAAAATTCAAGTTTTTAGTCATATGAACCAATTCCATAGTTACATGCAGACAGTGGCTACTTTATTGAATAGTAGAGCTTTAAAGTTGAAGCCAGCTATTAGAACAAAATTTAGTGTTGGTTTTATTTAATTAAAAGTGATGCTTCCTCTGGGTTACAGGAAAAAAAGAGAATAGGAACAGCTATAAAGAGATGTAATGTGGAGCAGTGAGAGCAAACAGCAGGGGAAGAAGCTATAGTATAATAAGAGAAACATCAGTTATGAATGTTTTGGGATCAATTAGGCCAAAACTCCCTCACTTTTCTCTAGCATCTGAAAACATCACATAGTGAATCATACTTGGTTAATACTGGCAATTTCTAGTTAACAATAATAAAAGGGTAAGTTAGGAATATATACTGTTTTAACAGGGGAAGAGATGTGCATAATACATGTTGTAAAGATTTCCATAAAAATGGCTCAAAAATTTTTTCTGTATGTTGGAATGGCACATTTAAACAGCAGAGAGTAATGGGGCTCAGTGGAGTTGCATAAGCCAGGAACCATGTATTAATGGGACCTTAGAACAGATGAACAAAGAAATATAAACAGAAAAAAATGCTGTTTTGTAAAACCCTGGGAGATAATTGTAAAGGCAGGGAGAAGAGAATCTTCCCGGAAAACCTGAGGCCTATCTTGAAACAATGTATCACAGATGTTAGCCAAGGAGGCACTATAGTTTAGAGGGAAACTTAGCCCTTAGGGCGGAATCCAAGACCAACTCTTTGCTCTTTTCTTTCTTCCCACTGATTGTTCCTCCTAGAAAGATATAGAGAGTACTTCTGTATGCGGCTCCTGCCGCCTGCCCTCCTGTGTTTGCCCCAGTGATTCCCAGGTCCTGTTGGGACCTCCAGCTATACACACTCTTGGCATCGTTCCTGCGTGGGTCTGCCAATTGCCCTGGTGCTCCAAGTCACATGCCTCACGAATTGGTGGGGCCATGTAGGGGAAAGGTTTTTGTCTTGAAGGGAAAAGTGGGAGGGGAGGAGGGATGGACGGGGACAGAGAGCAAAGGCTAAAAGCATGCACTGAGCGGTTCTGGCTTCCCGGTCTACTTTGGTCCTGCAATGTAATGAATGGAAAGGTCACGGTCATCTGCTAAGACACTTGGGTGGGACTCCCTGAACTGTCCAGAATTTACATGCTCTCATTCTTTTTTTTTTTTTTTTTAATTTTTTTTTTCAACGTTTATTTATTTTTGGGACAGAGAGAGACAGAGCATGAACGGGGGAGGGGCAGAGAGAGAGGGAGACACAGAATCTGAAGCAGGCTCCAGGCTCCGAGCCATCAGCCCAGAGCCTGACGCGGGGCTCGAACTCCCGGACCGCGAGATCGTGACCTGGCTGAAGTCGGACGCTTAACCGACTGTGCCACCCAGGCGCCCCTACATGCTCTCATTCTTGAGCCAGACTCTGGAAATGCATGAAGTACAGTTCTCGACAGCACAGACCCAGACCCAGACTGCCTAGGTTCATCTTCAAGCTCTACAGTTTTATCTGGGTAATCTTGGGAATTTTCTTTTTTAAAGTTTATTTATTTTTGAGAAAGAGAGAGAAAGACAGAAAGAGAAAGCACGCACAGAAGCAGGGGAGGGGCAGAGAGAGATGGAGAAAGAGAATCCTAAGCAGGCTCCCCACTGTCAGTGCAGAACCGGGCAGAGTCGGGGGGCTCAAACTGAAACTCACAAACCTTGAGATCATGACCTATGCTGAAATTGAGTCAGTTTCCTCAGCTATAAATAGGTATTATAATAATAGTGTATATCCCCTAGGATAAACTGAAACGATAGCTGTAACGTGTTTAGGATAGTGTCTGCTAAGCTCTCAATAAATGTTAACTGTTACTCATACTATTCCTCCATGATTATTATGGAGATTTACTTTCTGAAGCTTTGTGTCCTTCAGAGAGGATAATAGGTGATGGGAAGAAAGCTTTGACAGTTCAGATGTCTCTCCTGTCTCATATTAAAAATAAATGTAAAATGATAGTAAAAGTCACTCCTAAATAGAGACATTCTCTCTGTACAGGACATTCATACCTCTTGCTCTCCAAGAACAATTACTGCCTTCTTTTCCTCTCCTTTGAGCAGCCAGAATCCGTTTTTCTTTGTCTCCTCCTCTCCCTAGCGAGAGTTGGAGTCTCACTGGAGGCCAGAACATCATTCTGGGAGGGTTAGTAGGCCCTGGAATATGTTTCAGGGATGTGAAGGATGAAGCCGAATGTGTTTCTACCAGTATAGTATAATTTCCTCTAGATAATGTCAGTGTGGTTCTATAGGAAGGCTATCCCTTAAGATCCCTTCCTATACTAAAATTCTCTGAGTAAAATTCATTTTGAGTCATGGGACAATTCCTCACATTTTATTTCAATGTTACTTTATAATTGAAGTAATCAACCTATGGTGTTACTGCCCTAAGCCTCCCTTCCCTCTTAGGAGCCTAAGAGAATTGGTTGTAAGATAGACTTTCCATACATCTCGCTTGCCCCCACTTGAGTTAGTGGACAGAAGTGGGCTCTTTACCAACGTATCCCAATTATTACCAATTTATTTCTCATTAAAGATCACCACCTCTCTCCCACCCCAAGGAATGATGCCATTTCTTTTCCATTGCAACCTTTGTTTCCTCTTTGCTTGAGGCTATGGTAGCTGGAAAAGGCCAGAGAAATGGGTGTCTGAGTGTCAAATTAAGCACAGTGGTTTCTAATCTCTATAATCTTTGGGGGTGTCTCCCTATTTGGAAATGGAGGCAGTCTCCATGTGTGTTGTCTTGGGTTTCTGCAGATGGCTTGTCCGTTTTTGCCCGGTGATCCCCGATGCCCAGAAGGGGAACTAAGGATCCCCTATGGGCTTTCTGGTAAGCACAGCCCTTGGTCGAGCACTTTATTTTTTTCATTTTAAAATTTTATTTATTTATTTATTTATTTATTTATTTATTTATTTATTTATTTATATTTTAGAGAGACAGAGCAGGGGAGAGGGGCAGAGGAAGAGAGAGACAAAGAATCCCAAGCAGGCTCCATGCTAAGCGTGGAGCCTGACATGGGGCTCAGTCCCATGACCCTGGGATCCTGACCTGAGCGGAAATCAAGAAATCAGGAGGTCCAGCACCCTGGAGCAGACACTTTAATCTGCAAGTTTTGAGTTGGCCACTTGCTTTGAGTGCAGAGACAGAGACACCCTGTAACCAAGCCTGTGTGCGCATGTGCACGTGCGCTGAGGTAGGAGAGTGGGATGCCTCTAGAAAGACTCAGAAGGCTCATAGCATGTTGGAGCTGAAAGGTCCCTTTAAGGGCACCTTAGTTTAGGGATTTTCTCTCAGGCTTTCGAGAAATCTCAAGGTGGTACGGTTATCTCAAGAGGCCACTGTGTCAAGAGAGGGCTGCTGAATGAAGGTGGGGTGGTTTTCCTGGCTCTCAGTCCCCGAGCTTTTATCTATATTTCAAATTGGTTCTGTGTTCTCATTAAAGACAGAAAGCAGTGGGGCTGGAAGGACTTGTTACTTGGGCTACTTCTGCTGTATTATCCTCTTTACCATCCTTTCGATGCCCTATCATGTGCTTCGAGATAGGTTTCCCCGACCTTCTCTATTTTTCTTACTTCCCTCCCCCCTTCCCCACTCCCACTCCTTTATCCTCCACAGAGGCCGTATTTTCCTGATGGGATCGGGGCCTCTCCACCTTTCCGAGGCAAACCCTTCTGCTGGGCCTACAACGACACCCCTTCCCTTGTCTGTAGGATCTTGTTCTGTTTGGGCTCAAGTAATCAATAGTCCCCCCCCCCCCCCCCCCCCCTACCTCCCCTGTCCAGGTAGCTTCTCTTTGCCTGTAAACATGTCTGGGTCTTCCCATCATGCCAACATAAGCAAATCGATACACTAATAAAAAGTACCTCCTTTATTGCGTTCCTCATTATCGATTGCTTTCTAAATAATACCTTGCCAGGGGCGCCTGGGTGGCGCAGTCGGTTAAGCGTCCGACTTCAGCCAGGTCACGATCTCGCGGTCCGTGAGTTCGAGCCCCGCGTCGGGCTCTGGGCTGATGGCTCAGAGCCTGGAGCCTGTTTCCGATTCTGTGTCTCCCTCTCTCTCTGCCCCTCCCCCGTTCATGCTCTGTCTCTCTCTGTCCCAAAAATAAAAAAAAAAAAAAAAAAAAAAAAAAATAATACCTTGCCAGAAAATTCAGCCACCCTCATCCCCTCCCATTATTTCTTACTCACGCCACGTACACCAATGAGCTATTTTTATTTTCCAAGCCTGCTCAGTACCTTTTCTTTACTGGTTTCCTCCCTGTAATCTCCCACTCAGTCTCGTCTGCCTGTTGAAATCTTTCCATCGCACACCGTCTCCCCCATGAAGCCTTCCCTGACTTTCCTCCAGTGGATACAATCCTGACCTCATTTATTTATTTATTTATTTTAAGTTTTTTTTTTAAATTTTTTTAACGTTTATTTATTTTTGAGACAGAGAGAGACAGAGCATGAACGGGGGAGGGGCAGAGAGAGAGGGAAACACAGAATCGGAAGCAGGCACCAGGCTCCGAGCCATCAGCCCAGAGCCCGATGCGGGGCTCGAACTCACGGACCGCGGGATCGTGACCTGAGCTGAAGTCGGACGCTTAACTGACTGAGCCACCCAGGCGCCCCAATCCTGACCTCATTTAAATACCCACAGCACTGTGTCTAATTTGTAGGATCCTACTCTCTTCTCATTACCCTGGCAGCAGCCTGGGGGTTTGATGTATTATTCTCATTTCTGCGTCCCCCACGGTGCTCATGCATAGGTGTTTGACCTGCCCAAGTCACACGGCCAGTTGGGCACAGCTGGGTCTGGAACTCATTTCTCTTGATTCTTAGGTCAGTGATTTTTACATGTGAATAATTAAGTGTCTGTGACCTATATAAGGTGCTTTTTTTTTTTTTTTTTTTTTTTGTCCAGTATCCTCAGGTCTCTGGGCTTTTTTTTTTTTTTTCTCTTTCTGGACTCACCTTTGCTTTGACTGAAATTCTGCTATTTATCCTTTTAACTGGGAACTTTCATCTTGCAAGCCAACTCCCAGCTGTGATAGATTAATCCTATTTATCTTGAGTATGTGTTCAGAAGGATTCTGAGGCTTATCAGGGGAAGTGTATCAGGCTTGACTAGCAAGGTCTTCAGTGGGCACAGAAGGGGAGAGGTACAGCAGGGGTGTTAGGTTTCTGCTGTCCTAATGGAAAGTATGCACTTTGAAACATGGGAACAGATGTGCTCTTTCACTTAGTGCCTTTGGAGGAGGTTTCTATGTATCGATGGTCACATTTCAACACCTGCAGTTCTTTATGTGGGCCAAGCGGACCTATGCTAGGGGAACTGCAACTAACCAGCAGCCTTGGCCTCTCGGGAGCTTTGCTCACAGAGTTAGGAAATCCTTTATTCCAGTTCCAAATTCCATTCTTCTAGGGTAGAGGAGTGCTGCATCTTTCTCTTAGCCCCTTATGGGCTCTGAGGCCCGGACGTCTGACACCTTGCTCCTTTTCACTATTCCCGACAGCTTTCTCATCAGCATGTTTAAAGCTCTAGAGAAGGAGGGCCAGGAGGAGGCTTGGGAACTCTAATGCAAATGCTTCCCTGCTCAGACACAGGACTCAAAGGGTTTCAGTGGCCCCAGCAGTGCCGCTGCGATCCCCTTTGGCCCAGGCCAGCCAAGGGTGGGCTGTAGAGTCCCCTCTTCTCCTTCTTCACCCCATTCTCCTCTCCAGTCTGGACGGTAGCCCTGCTGAGACTTGAGGATATTACTTTCTTTGCCTCAGGGAAAAAAGGCGCCTAACTCACATTCTTTACTTCTGGTTGTTCTTGGCATAGATTGGCATTGTTTGGACAGCAGCACCTTGAGTATAGAACTCATCATCCAGCAAGCCCTGCGCTGTTTCACGTCAGGGGCAGCAGGACTGGGGAAAAAAGAAGGTGAGCAGTTCCGCCCAGCAGGTGGAGGCCAGCATCCCTGCGCTGCTGGGTTCATATGCTCGCCCCAAACACTACAGCCTCTGGCCTCACTTCACACCCCCTGGCTCCTGGGGGCTCCTTCCGGGCTTTCCTGGCTGTCCCAGCCACTCCATTCTCTCCCACCCTTTGTGGGCATCTTCCTTCCTCTTGGCTTTAGATAAAGTTGTAGGGTTGCTTCCACACTCCCCACCCAAGCTCAGGCTGTGTCCTGCTTCTTTCTTTTAACAATTTCATTAACCCTCCTGGCCCCTGTTCAGCAGATGCTTCTAACTCATCCCCCCGCCCCAGAGCAGCCTTGGGAGAAATGCTTTCACACCGTCGAGCCTTATCCATTAGACACGTCGCACAGCTGCTGAGACCCCTACTTACGGTGAACCTCCACAGCCCCCCGAGGTCGTCACTCCTCTCAAAGCATGTGGGCTCCAGGCCTTCCTCCAGGCAGCACTTGATGGAGGCCAGGCCACTGACCCCGGCTCCCACAATCGCAACTCGCTTGGCCATGTTCCCTGGTGCAGGGGAAAGCAAAACTGAGCCTTTTATTCACAAGTGAAAGCCCCACCCCAGCTTGGCTGCTCTAGCCAACCAGGAAACAGAACCGGGGAGGTTAAGAAATTTGCTCCATTTGACCCCTCTGTGGCTGGCCTCTGGTGTTGTGAGTGCAAAAAGAGAAATGTTCAGGTCCCTGGTTTAACCCTGTGCTCGTAAGCCCCTGCGCCTACACTCGGAGCTCGTGCCTGATGTTAGCACATTTGTTGCCAAGACTGTGGCTTCTGGCAGAGTGGCTGAAATTAGACCCTCTCGTGGAGAGTTTTGCATTCAGGATGGGGCTGCTGCCTCCGGCCTCCCTTCATGGGTCCCAGAATGGCATAGAGTAGTGGACCAGAAAGAATCACCTGGTCAAACATGTTTTGTTTTTTAAGTTTATGTATTTATTTCGAGAGAGAGAGAGAGAGAGAGAGAGAGAGAGAAAGAGAGAGAGAGAGAGAGAGAGCATGCAAGCGTGAGCACACAAGCAGGGAAGGGAGAGAGAGAGAGAGAATCCCAAGTGTCAGTGCAGAGCCCGATGTGGGGCTCGATCTCACAAATCGTGAGATCATGACCTGAGCTGAAATCGATAGTTGGAAGCTTAACTGACTGGCCACCCAGGTGCCCCTAACATGTTTTTTAAATAAACATATGAAACTGGAGGTCAGATTAGCGTGGTGGCATGAGACAAGGCCACATGGCAGTGGTGGAGAGGAGTTGGGACTAGAAGCCAAGACCTGTGGCCACTGCAGGTGCCACGGCAGCCCTGGGAGAGTCCCAGCCCCTGGCATACCGCAGGGTCCCGGCTCGGTTGCCTATCTGCGGCCAGTGGATGGCTGCCAGTGGAAGGGTGAGGGTGCAAGGCTTTGTGTGGACATTCATCCCTCCTCTCCCCTTCAGATACTGATGCAGCTCAGGGAACATGGCCCTGTCCCCACTGGCACAGGCGGAGGGTCATCTGTCCCCAGGCCATGCAAGAATGCTGAGAGGCAATATAGTGTATTGGTTACGCAACCAGGCTGTAGACCAGATTGCCTGGGTTAAAGCTCAGTTCTGCCAGTCACTGCCGTGTGATCTTGGGCAAGTTATTTAACCCCTCTGTGCATCATAAAAATTGAGGAAATAGTGGTAGTTTCCTTGTAGTGTTTGGTGAGAATCAAGGGAGTCAACACGTCAGATGATTTAGAACTGTTCCTGGCATGTAACAAATGCTTAACAAATATAAGCTATTATAACTATGAAACCATTTCCCAAAATTGGTGTCCTCCTCTGCCTTTCCCATTAGTAAGTTTCTGCTCTTTTAATTCCTATACGTTTTGGCCAGTTCATCCACATTTAACAGTGAATCATGTGATTTAGAGTTGTTCCCTAATACATTTTTGTGACAATTGTACCTCCTCACGTTAGTGAGTTTTGAAAGTGCATGGGTCCCAGAGTCAATGTAAGAAGTACCCCGAAGGCATTGTTTTCCTGAACATTTGCTATTTTCTCGTTGCACAGATGAGCTTTTTCCACAAAACTGGACATACATCTTTCGTTTTTGAGAGAAATAGCTCAACTATAGAGACTTCATCTGCTTTGCTCTCTGCTGGGGCCTCTGTGGCCAGGGAAGTCCTTGGAACAGAATACAACAGGTGCTCAATAAATAGTTCTAGAATGAAATGGAAAGGCCCATTTATTTTCAGGTGTTATGTAAAAGTTTCTTCCCCAAAGCTACTAGCTCTGATTTACTGGGAGAGAGCTGGTAGGTCCCCTTTAGGGGAAGTCACGCTCTAGATCCTAACAGATACCATAGAAACACAACCTCATACAATTTTCCCTGCCTTGCGTCCTAGAGAAATAAAATGACCCTACATTTAGAGAGACAGCTGATGTAATGAAATGAATATGGGTGTTGGGACCAGACACATCTATTTCAAATCCCTGCTCTATCAGCTTGGCGCATAGGAAAATATCCCCTCTGGGTCTCACTTTCCTCATTTGTAAAATGGGAAATCATGCTCTTCATTTTTGTGAGACATAGTAGACATTCAATGAAGAATATCCACTTTTTTAAAAAAGATTTTATTTTATTTTATTTTTTTCTTTTTCAAGTTCTTATTTAAATTCATTAGTTAACATACAGTGTATTATTAGTTTCAGGTGGTGAATTTAGTGATCCATCACTTAAACACCCAGTGCTCATCACAAGTGCCCTCCTTAATCCTGAGCACCTATTTAACCCATCCCTCACCAACCTCCTCTCTGATTAAACCCATCCCCCACCCACCAGATTTTATTTTTTTATTTGAGAGAGAGAGAGTGCATGTGCACACAAGCAGGGCGGGGGGTGGATGGGGCAGAGGGAGAGAGAGAGAGTCTGAGGCAGGCTCCATGCTTGGCACGGAGCCTGATATGGGGGACTTGATCCCATGAAATGTGAGATCATGACCTGAGCCAAAATCAAGCGTCGGATGCTCAACCAACTGAGCCACTCAGGGAGCCCCAAGAGTATTATGGGAAAAATGACTCTCGGAATGAAGAGAGGAATTGCATATTATCACTATGATATCTGCAGCTGTGTGCAGAAGCATGCTGGCTCTGTAAAGACAGCAGGTCTGATTATAATGGGATACTCATGCCCTCAGCAGGGGACCAGGAAACAAAGCAGTTTCCTTTTGGAAGGGGAGAGGGCAGAGCCATTTGCAGTAGCTGGATTGAGAAGGAAGGTGGGGGAAATCTCCCTAGCATTGCTCCACTGAGACTAGAGGTCAGCAGGTGGAGATCGAACTTCTCCGGAGAGGGGCTAGTCAGTGTATATTCTGCCATGTTTCCAGGGTGGTGTCCCATGGAGGAAAAATGGGCTTCTGGTATGGCAAGAACCAGTGTGTATGTTTCCTTGACTAGGATGTTGTAGCTTCAGATACATGTTGCTGAATGAAAGCACCAAACTGGTTCTATAAGAAGAAAAGGACCCGTCATGTTGTATGTCAATTATATTTCAATAATAAATTTTGGAAGGAGAAGAAAGAGGAGAAGGAGGAGGGGAAAGAAGGAGAAGGAGAAATGCATCCACTCCAGCTGTTAGCCTGGTCAGAGGGAGGGCCAGCCAGGGACCTGGCTCACTGTGAGGTAACTGTGGAGACATTGGGCAAGGAAATCAACTGCCTTGGGCTCACTTTGCAAAAAAGGATAACCATATCAACTCTTAGTCCAAGGGCCGGACCCAGTACTGTAAACATTTGCCCCTAAGCATTTGAAGGATCGTTGCAAACAGAAGGATTAGATTTATGGGAAATGGTGGAACTGAAGACGTTACTTACATGAAGGCAAATTTTAGTTCCATATAAGCACTTTACAGCATTTCAGGCTCTGATATTTGTGCAGAGTCTGTAAGATTATTTTTTGGAAATATTGTAAGTAGGAGAGTAGTAAGTAATGTAGAGGGTGGAATCAAATGCCCTTTAGGATTCTGTTAACTCAGATTCCACGATTCATTTATGGATTAGTCTAGCGGTCAGACACTCAATGAGGGGCTTCTGTGATCCGAAGCCCTGGGCGAGGTATTGGGAGTAGGAAAGATGAATAAGGTGTGATGCCTTCTTTAGAGTAGCTTCCCTCTGGTGGGAAGTCAGGATGATAAATAGATCATTGCAGTATTCTGTGTCATGTGCTAAGACAGAGTCGTGTCTTATGTACGCCTTGCAATAAGAGCATGAAGGAAGAGGCTCATACTGTGACTTTGGGGTGATAGGAAAGCAATACTGAGGAATACTAGTTGCTTCAGCTTTTGAAGTTTGAAAAGAACGCCAGTGGGCAGAAGAGGGAAGGAAATGAGCTCTAGAGACAGGGAGCAGCAAAAGTAGCAGCCAGAGACGGTCGATGGACGCCTCTACGACTGCCCAGCTCCCCAGTGAGCTTGAAACTTACAGGAAATAGCATGTTCCCCACAAGAGGAGACTATCACGGTCTGTCTCTATCACGGACTGTCTCTATCACGGTCTGTCTCTATCACGGACTATCTCCTCTGTTAATCTTCTCTCTGCTCAAGGTTATATGTTTGCCTAAAGTGGGAGCATTTCCTTTGACTCGTTTCTTATTTTCCCTTTCTCTCTCTCTCTCTCTCTCTCTCTTTTAAAGGTTTATTTATTTATTTTGAGAGAGAGAGAATGAGTGTGGGAGGGGCAGAGAGAGAGAGAGAGAGAGAGAGGGAGAGAGAGAATCCCAAGCAGACTCCACACCATCAGTACAGAACGTGACATGGGGCTTGAACTCACAAACCCTGAGATCATGACCTGAGCCGAAGTCGGACGCTTAACCGACTGAGCCACCCAGGCGCCCTCCTTTGTCTTATTTTCTATAGTGAGTGGAACACTTGGTCTGTACTAGTAGTTGCATAAACACTTGGCAATGAGTTGACTTCCTGGTGGGTAAAATGAATGAATTCACCACAGTATATCCTTTTTAAAAAAAAAAAAATTAACTGAGCGAATATTTACTGGGAGCTAATATCAGAACACGAGGCTGGACCTGCCATTCCCCAAATGGTGTGCAGAGGTGCTGTGAATGATTTTAATATATCCAGGAAAACACATGTATGTTGAATTCTGAGCAAAGCTGATGGGTAGTTGATAGTTTTAATATCAGTTAGGGCTGTGTTATGTTAGATGATGTCATATTTTTGCAAAGCTGGGTTTTCGGCAGTTGCAATGTTAAAAAAGCAAGTACTACACAGAAAGTGCTTGGATACCAGCACTGAGTGCACAATGATACAATATCCTTTTCTTAATGTTTATTTTATTTTTGAGAGAGAGAGAGAGGGAGAACGCGCGTGCAAGTGCGCGTGCACGCGTGCATGAGCGGGGGAGGGGCAGAAAGAGCCCGGGACAGAGGATCCGAAGCTGGCTCTGTGCTGACAGCAGACAGCCCCATGTAGGGCTCAAACAGCCCGATGTGGGGCTCAAACTCATGAAGCATGAGATCATGACGTAAGCTGAAGTCCAACCCTTAACCGACTGAGCCACCCAGGTGCCCCATGATATAATGTCCTTAAGTGGGCTATGCATTTCAAGACTAAGAGACAGTAGATTTAGCTGGATGGATGGCAGTTGGGGGAGGGGTGAAGGTGCCTACTTGGCCCCTGGGAACAAATGAGCACAAGCTGGTAAGAAACTGAGGTCAGAGCAGGGCCGTGCTTTGTGATTCCTGTCTTCCCGCAGCTGTTCCTCGCCTGCTCAAGCCCATTCCTAACCACATAAGAAAAATTCTGCTAGGATTTAAATTTATCTTGTCAGTTACAAGGCCACAGAGTTTCCCTAGGCTGGAGGAGAAATGAGGAAGTAACGAAGGACTGAGACTCAGTTTCACCATCTGTAAATCAGAAGACATTAAACTGGGTAGCTATAAAAGATTTCCAAAACCTTTGAGAGTTAAAGTGAATTCATGTGGGAGTGGGGTTAACAAGAGAGATCTGACCATAGAAACTCAAGAAACTTTGTCATAATGCATAGAATGGAGCACTTTTAACAACGGGAAAAGGACAACTCAGATGCCAAAGGGGGGTTACTTATCTTTCCCAACTTGTGCCAAATGGGAGGTAATTCTGTCCTGAAGCACAATAACAAAACAGAAAAAAATCTGGGTCCCACCTCCCTAATTCAAAGAAATCAGAGATTATATCTGGTTACTTACTTTATGTAGTTACTTTAATGTACCTGGAATTCCCACGGTCCCCACTATAGTTTGGACTCTGGAGCCAGCAGGAATTGAAATGGATGAGCACAAGCCAATGTTGTCCTAGCAGGCCCTGGCTCCGGATAAACTGGGTCTAAGAGATAAGGAATGTTATGCAGAATTTGGGACCTAAGGTTAGTCTTTGCTTACATTTTAACTTGATTAATGGTACAATCATGCTAAGAGAAGAACATTGCCTGGTGAGTGATATGCCCTTTAGACTCACACTTCACCCTGCAGAATAGAAATTAACTTAGTGAGTCACAGCGGCATCTTAACTGTTCATCAACTTCGCTGTTCAAAGGGAGCAAATAAGACAATCATGTGAATAGCTGCTATACCAAAGGTTCACTTTTAAAGTTTTGATCCATTTAACATTGTTTTTATTTATTTGTTTTTTTTAAATGTTTATTTATTTTCGAGAGAGAGGGAGCAAGTAGGAGAGGGGCAGAGTGAGAGAGAGAGAGAGAGAGAGAGAGAGAGAGAGAACGAGAGAACCCCAAGCAGGCTCTGTGCTGTTAGCACAGAGCCCAATGAGGGAATGTTGAACCCACAAACCATGAGATCATGACCTGAGCTGAAACCAAGAGTCAGACGCTTAGCTGACAGCCACTTGGGTGCCCTTCACATTATTATTTTTAAACCATACATCACCCACATTGTTAAATTCATTTTTAAAAGACTTTTTAAGTACAGATGATTGCCCAGACATTTGGGAAATGTAACAAACATCTGGGTAGATCATGACTTTTGGAGTCACAAGTCCTGGGTTTGAGTACTCTCTTCACCAGTTATTACCAGAATAATCTTGGGAAAATTATATAACTTTTTAAAGCTTCAGCTTATTCAATTAAAATAAACATAATAATACCTAACTCAGATGGTTGTGGTGGGGATTAGATGGGATAATCCACACAGAGATTTTTTTACATAGTAAACACTGAGTGGCTGCAATGAAGGTGATAACGATGTCATTGCCAGGACAGATAAGGTGTCTTGGTTATTGACTTGTGGTATTGAAATGACTCCCACAGGCACAGAGAGTAAACGTCAGGACCGATTGGTAAGATTGAAGCAGGGAGAAGGCTCTGGAAGAATAAATCTTTTTCTTGATTTTCATTATGGTATAACCACACCCTTCAGCTCTGTATCTAGACGGCCTTGTGTATCACCCAGTCTGTTGCTGGCTCATTAGGCTTACCCTTTACCTTGCTTCTGGCGAAAGACTTGGCACGGAGACAGCACTGTTAGCTGTGTGGAGTTCAGCTGCCTTCCTGCAGCTATGAGGACAATATTTGAATCATTTCAAAGCTTAGTTTTTACCCAGAAAGGGAGCCCTCAAAAGTGGTATTAGTTCAAGCATGTTTTTAAAAACCAGAGTATCTTTGACGTCAAGTCAGGGACACCTTGAGAACTAGGGCCACAATTAGTGTCCCAAACCCCAGTACTTAGGCATTTACCTCCCCCACCCCAAAGTTTAGTTAAATTTGAGTTAACTAACATATAGTGTAATGTTGGTTTCAGGAGTAGAATTTAGTGATTCATCACTCATATGTAACACCCATCATAACAAGTGCCCTCCTTAATACCCATCACCCATTTAGCCCATCCCCCTCCCACCTCTCTCCATCAATCCTCGGTTTGTTCTCTATTGTTAAGAGTCTCTTATGGTTTGCTTCCCTCTCTTCCCCCCCCCCCACTAATATGTTCTTCTGTTTTGTTTCCTAAATTTCACATTTGAGTGAAATCATATGATATTTGTCTAGCTCCATCCGCATCATTGACAATGGCAAGATTTCATTCTTTTTTAAAAAAATGTTTATTCACTTTTGAGGGAGGAGGGGGAGAAGGGGCAGATAGAGGGGGACAGGGGATCCAAAGCGAGCTCTGTGCCGACAGCAGAAAGAGCAAGGCAGGGCTTGAACTCACGAACTGTAAGATCATGACCTGAGTTGAAGTCAGATGCTTCACCAACTGAGCCATCCAGGTGCCCTAAGATTTCACTCTGTTTGATGGCTGAGTAATATTTCATTGGATATATATACCACATCTTCTTCATCCGTTCATCAGTTGATGGACACCTGGCGTAGGCACTTACCTTGATATGTACATGCATCTTTGGCACATGCCTAGTAGTAAGGTCACTAGGCCTTACCAGGCATGCTGCTGACATAAGTAGAAACAAAGAACTTAAAACGTTGCTCGAGCCTAAACATGATCATTGATCAGATCATCTCCTTTTTCTTAATTAGCAAGAGACTTGTAGTAATTAAAAATGAGAAGATTGGCTTTCAGTGACACATTTACTTTCTGCTATTTTTAGGGCTTATTGTAAATTAGCTGTGCTTGAGGCCATGGAATGGAGAAAGCTATCCAGGCCCTTTTTGAGCCCTAGGAAGCCAGATTGGTAGACAATCATGCTTTTTAGGAAGTATTTTGGACTTTCTGCCTTCTGGCTGCATGGTAGGATAGAGCTTCTTGGTCTCTTGGTCTCTTGGCTGGGAACATGTGACTAGTTCTGGTCGGTGAAATGTGGGCCAAAGTAACATATGTCCTTTCTGGGCTCAGAGCTGTTAATTGCCAGTGTAAGACCAGAGAGCACTTTCTTTTTCTTCACGGTGGCTATAGCTACTTTCAGACTTTCAACCAGGCTGTTCCATTAGCCTGGATGCCTGAGTGACTCTGATGAGCAGAGCCTAGCCTCCAGTGGATACATAACGTGAAAGAGGAAGGATCCTTGTCTTATTGCAAGGTTTTGAGCTTTGGGGATTGGTTGTTAGTGCACCATACCTGGCTTCTATTGATGGATGCACTAGAATGATGTTTCTGGCTCCTTCACTGTATTTCTAAATTATCTTCTGAAGTCTCCCCACCCTCCCTCCCCCACCCTGCTCTGATGCGGAGCGGAGTTGAAAGAGAGTGTAGAATTTACTTAGCTTTAGTAAATTAGACCCACCCAGTGCAATTTTTTTCTTTCTCCCTCTAAAAATTAAAGACAGCCACAAGTCCCTACCCTTCAGCTCTCCCACTCCCCCAGAAGAAAGCATCAAGAGGCTCCACAGGTGCCTTTCTTGATGGTGACTGGTTGACTGATATTCCTAAGAGTGGGTAACTCCCTAAGTCCCTTTCACATTGAGGTTGTTCTTTTTCTTTTTGTGAGAACACAGACTAGTAGTACTGAAAGGGCAGGTGGAGAGGGTACCATGCCTACTGAAGGTCAAATATTTTACTTGGAATGGGTCCTTTCTCTGCCAACAGTGGTGAATCAGTGACTAGTCTTGTTGCTTTTAGGTTTTTGTTTTTCTCTACTCAGAGTCCCCCTTAAAATTTGTGACTGGTTTAGTGGTCACAAACTCCTTTAGTTTTTTCTTTTTCTTTCTTTTCTTTCTTTTTTTTTTTTTGGTCTGGGAAACTCTCTCTCTCTCTATTCTGAATGACAGCTTTGCTGGATAAAGAATTATTGGCTGCACATTTTTCCCATTCACCACATTGAATATTCCTGCCATTCCTTTCTTGCCTGCCAAGTTTCTGTGGACAGATCTGCAGTGAACCTGATCTATCTTCCCTTGTAGGTTAAGGACTATTTTCCCTTGCTGCTTTCAGGATTCTTTCCTTGTCTGTGTATTTCGTGAATGTGATTAGGATATGCCTTGGTGATGGTTGGGTTTTGTTGACTTTCATGGGCGTTCTCTCTGCTTCCTGGATTTTGATGTCTGTGTCCTTTCCCAGATTAGGAAAGTTTTAGTGATAATTTGTTTGAATAAACCTTCTGCCCCTTTTTCTCTCTCTTCATCTTCTGGGACTCCTATGATACAAATGTTATTCCATTTAACAAGTTACCGAGTTCCCTAAGTCTGCCTTCGTGATCCATTACCTTTATTTTCTTCTTCTTTTCAGCTTCAGTATTTTCCATAATTTTATCTTCTATGTCACTGATTCACTCCTCTGTTTTATCCCTCTTCATTTTTATGGCCTCCTTATGGGTTTGCATTTTCAGTTATAGTATTTTTAATTTCAGCCTGACTAGATTTTAGTTCTTTTATCTCTGAAGAGAGGGATTCTCTAGTGTCTTCTATGCTTTTCTCAAGCCCAGTGAATCCTTATAATCATTATTTTAAATTATAGTTCAGACATCTTATATCTGTATTGGTTAAATCTCTGGACATGAGATCTACTTCCTGTTCTTTCTTTTGGGGTGAATTTTCCATCTCGTCATTTTGTCTAGGAAAAAAATAAGGGAAGAAAACAAAAACAAAACAAAACAAACAAACACACACACACACAAAAAAAAAAAACAAAGAAAAAAACAAGGAAAAAAAATTAAAAAAACCCCAAAACTAGATCCTGGCTGTGTTTTGGTCTGCTTTTTAAAACAATCTATATTGCTCCCCCAACCACCCAAAAGCAAGGCGGAGTCCCAGGAGTGACAGTATGGACTGAGGATCCCCTGGGTCCCAAGAAGAATGGGTGGCTCCAACATGCTGCACTGTTTATTATAGAGAAATAAAATGAAATGAAATGAAAACAAACAAAAAAATTAAAAATATATATATAAATAAAAATTAAAATAATAATAAATAAATAAGGAATAGAAAAGAATAAGAAAATAAGTGAAAAAAAATAAAATAAAGAATATAAGTAAAAAGGAAGTGAGATGCTATTTCCCCTAGAGCTGAAGCTTGCAGCACTCTATGATCAGTAGACTTGGTGTGAGTGAGTTGTTTGTGTTGGTCTTCTGGGGGAGGGGAATGCTGGGCTCATTCTCCTGCTGTCTTGTTCAGTGGAAATACACCTCCAGGGCACAGGGTGGGTGAGGCTTGGTGTAGGTAGCTTAGGCCTCCACTAGGTGGTGCTGATTTGCTCCTTGAAGACTTTCAGCGCTGATGGGTGGGATGAACATGGTGGTGCCACATTCTTTAGCTCTGGAGCTGAAAGTTTGTGCCCCCCCACTCTTTGGGGGAACCCTCACAGAAGAGCAATCAGTCATCCCTCTTGTGTCCCTGGTTTCTGTCAGGACCCTGCGTTCACCCTGCCTGTGTCCGAGCTTCTTTTATCGCAGGCGTGTGACCGAGTTTCAAAACTCCAAATTTTAGAAACTTTTGCAGCCTGGACCGGTGCTGTTCCTCTGGGGGAGGGTCTTGCCATACTTGTGCAACAGCACAAGTGTTTGCCAGCCCGTGCTAGGAAAGTGATCACATGATCATGCAGTGGTTCAGAGTTTATAGCAAAGTAGAGCAGAAAGCTGGCACCCTGGCTCACTGCCCTCAGCCAGAGACCCTGCTCCTGTGCCTGGGAACAGTGCAGCATGTGGGAGCCATCCATTCTTCTTGCGACCCAGGGGATCCTCAGTCCATACTGTCACTCCTGGGACTCCGCCTTGCTTTGCCACCCGAGTACCTTTAAGTCAGGCATGTCCCATGGTAGTGGACTTCTAAAGACTCAGACTTTGTGCCCTGCCACTTATAATACTTTGTGGTAGTCTCCATGAGCAGGGCTCCCTCCCCGCTGGTGTACCCACAGTTATATCTCCCCTGAGTCAACGCTCAGCACTTCCTGCCTTCCGAAAGGTGGTGGCTTTTCTACTTGTAGACCACCAGTTTTTGTTCTCTCAGACGTCTGATTGATTTCTTGGGTGTTCAGCATGCTTTGATAACTGTCTAGCTATGTTAGAGGGATGCACCAAGCTTAGGGTCCCTCTATTTCTCTGCCATCTTAATTCCTCCTCCAAGAATCTGCACTTCTAGAAGCTCCCTGAGATAGTCTGTGGGTTGTAGTTTGGAACAAACTATCCTAGGTGGTTTGTCTGGGATAGTTTCCTGTTTCAGGGTATATAGAGGCAGAAGAATAAACTTGAATGAGTCTTCCTTAATGAATCTCAGACTCTGGAAATGAACTATTTATGTTTTTAAAAAGATTTCAGAATATTTGGAAAGATTTCAAGAGATCATCCTCTTTCTAAAATTTTCAAGGTTATACATTTAATAATAATTTTGTCCTAATGGAGGTATTTTCCCCACTGATTCAGTATCAACCTGACGCTTGTTTCTCAATTCGTTCCACTGTAAAAGTAGGATAATAACCATAGTTACTTCCCTGGTAGTGGTAACGATGAATGAAGCAAGTTATGAAAAATAATTGGGACGACAAAGAAATTGGCAAACTTTCTCCCTAAAGGGCCAGAGAGTAAAATATTTTAGGCTTTGTGAGTCCTACTGTTTCTATCACAGCTGCTCAACTCCACCATTGTAGCTTGCAAGCGGCCACAGACCGTCAATGTATGTTGTGACTGTGTTCCAATAAAACTTTATTTATAGAAATAGGTAGTACACTGGATTTAACCTACCGGAAGTAGTTCACCTTCTCTTGCTATACAAGATTGATAAATTCTATTATTATTATTAATGACATAAAGGCTTGCAAATAATCTTTAATAATTAGCAAAATAATCAGTTTTTAATCAAGAAGTATACATACCATCTGCAATTTTTTCAAAGGAAACTGCTTATAGGAGCAATGAAAACAAATGTGGCATTTAAATGGTGGTGTTATTTCAATGGACTCTAAAGAAATAAAGCTTCCACTGATAGCGATTGTCATTACATTGCTCTAGGCACTTCAGAAACAAATCCAGGCCCAAGTAAAGAACAGTGTCCACAAAGGCTTTGGAAAAGTAAGAGGAGACGTTTGTCTAAATCTCTAATCTCTGACTTTTTCCCTCTTCAGAAGGCCTTGGTCTGGGTTTAGGGCATAGTTTATCTCCCAAAGCACACTTCATGGAAAGAATGGCTGTAGTGGACAGATAAACTGGATGTTTATTATGTTGCTCAAAGCTTACTGACATTGAATTGCTTGTGTCTTTTTTTAGATTTCAGTTCCAAGAAAATGTGTCTCCTAAAAAACTGGTATGCTTCCTTTCATCAGATGACGGAGATTACATATTGTTTTGCCTTTGCCTTGATTATAAAGTTAGAGCTATATACAAGGCTCAATCATTATAATGCTTTTCATCTACTTGGAACATATACTTCTTCCTTGGTGCTTATTTTTTCAAAATGTCAGTGGCTATTTGAAATGTTCTTGTATAGGTGTCTCGCACTGTTAATCCCTTCAAATGCTTTTTAGATCTAGCTGGACTATAAACCAAATATTATGAATCAATTAATTGGGGGTGCCTGGATAGTTTGGTTGGTTGAATATCTGACTCTTGATTTCAGCTCAGGTCGTGATCTCACAGTCGTGCGATCAAGCCCCACATTGGACTCCACGCGAAGTGTGGAGCTTGCTTAGGATTCTCTCTCCCCTTGTTCCTCTACTCCTCTTCCCCACTCATGTACTCTCTCTCTCTCACTCAAAAAAAAATTAATTGATCATATTTGCAAGAAGAGTGCTATTATCTGTGTTAAGTTCCTCCCAAAGCAACATATATATGATTATAAAGAAAATAAACTGTTAATAAGTACTTGATCAATAATAAGGGCTTTTGTCAATAAGTAGATTCTGCAGAAAGGTTATGATCTGCAGTTCTAGAGTCAAGCAAAACTGGGTTCAAATCCCAGCTCCACGACAAGGCCAGCTGTATGGTCTTGGGCATGTTACCCAAATGCTCTGAGTCTCAGTTCCATCATCTGACAAGTGGGTATGATAGCCACACCCATCTAACAAAATTATCGCAACAATTAAATGAAGTTAATACTATACTGTGCACTTAGCACAATGTCTGGTCAATGGTAAGTACTAAATATGTATATAGCTATTATGGCATATTTATTTTTATTTTTACAGTGGTTTTATGTCAAAGTATCAGTGTGGCTGTTGGCTCAGCTTTCAACATGAGGTGCTAGAAGTCTGTCACATCATTGCCATCGTTTTTTGAGTCTATCCTCTCATTGTTATCTCCAGGATTTTTGAGCAATGCCCCACTAAGCAAATGGAGCATGACGTAACACCCAAGGACTTTGTTACCAAATACAGTCTGGGTAAGGGGGCTATTAAGAGCATCACGCAGGGGATTAGATATTTACTCACTGTTGAAATTTTCCAATGTTTTAAGCCATGGGGCCTGCTTTTCATTCTGTGCATTTCTATTTTTTTCCACACAACTGTGTTATGTAAGGGCCGGCAGCACTATGTACATGGCCATGTTATTTGTCCTTTTGGAGAATCTGGCGAACTTGAGGAAAGGTTGGAATGGCCAAGAAATTTCATGACGCCATTTTGGTGTTTTACACGGACCTAATTCTGCTAATTCTCTACAACCACCTCTCTGTTCCTATCAGCTCTGAAACATAGAATCTGGATTTAATATTTTTTCTTTTAGCCTTTTTTGTTTTTAAAGAGGAGCTGACTGACACTAAAGTCAAAAGCCTTACTCTGACAGATTAGAACCACTGAAGCTGGAAAAAAAAGGCCATAGAAATAGCAAGAAGCCCCAGGATTTTCAACAGGAAGGAAACTAGGAAATTAGATGAGGTTGTTAGTGCCCGTGTCTTTAAAGGCTTCAGTATCCTCTTTTTCTGAGTGACAATGGCACTTCTGGCTCCCTTCCACTGCCCAGGCCCAGTGAGCCGGTACTGGTAGGAGTTGCAGGGTCCGAAATAGAGCTTCATGGCCAGTTTGGGATCTTTTAGCAGGAGAGACAGGAGGTCTGGCTTCGCACCTATCTCTGAAGCGAGCTCATCCAAGTAGTTGATGTAATCGGTCTGCAGTGTCTGACTCTGACTCTTTCCAAACCTTAATGAAGAACGTAGAAAGGGCAGATTCACAAAATGTTATAAGTCACATAAGAACAGTAGGTGTTCGAGGGCTGTTGAAAGAAAGAAGGGCTGAGTGAATGAATCAATGAGTTTTGAATAAATCGCCAGTGGAAGGTGTGAGCTTATCTCATTAGAAGGCCCAGATCTCAGATTGAGAGTAGGCCGTGAAAGAAATAGTCATGAATTCATGGCAGTTCTGGGGATGTGGCGAGGTTTAAAACCAGGATTATTACTTGGTATTTAGTGAGTAGCTTCAATTCTCCAGGCAAGTACAAATTAATCAAGATTGCTGCAAAGATTCATGAGCGAATGCAGATGAAATCCGAGCTCAGTGTCTTGCACAGAAAAGATACTTAATATTTACCTGCTAAATTATGAAAGTACTTGGCACTGTGGCTGGAACGTAATAGATGCTCAGTAAATGTTAGATTAATTAGAATTTAATCATGAGAAAACCCCTATATATGAGGCCCCCAAGTCAACTGTCCAAGGGTGCTTGATCACTACTGAACCCCATTCTACCGTATCACAAAGTATGCTTCTTTGAACTTTCGCTTCACATCAACTCCTTTTATAATTTAGTTTGATAGGACATCCCCCAGCCATCCTTCCAGAGACAGTCAGGCCATTGTCACCATCACTGCCCCATCCAATCTCCTCTCCAACCACAGAGAGCGGGCAGCCTGAGAAGATACGGAATTGAACACAGGCATCACACAAAGCCGGATAAAATTAAGTCCAGGAAAAATGTCCTGATTTGGTAACACTTGTAGCTTTACATAGTTGGTTCTTAAACTAATATGTATAAGAATCACCTAGGGAGAACATAAAAATACAGGTTTCTAGTCTCATCTGGAGGTTCTGATTCAGTTGGTCTGGGTTGTGACCCAGGAAATGTTTAAGAAACAGCTAGGTGGTTCTTGTGGGTAGTCAGATCACTATGCTTTGAGAAACACTGCTCTGTGTAAAGAATTAGAAAAAAAATTCTTACAGATCTATTCTTTTTTCATTCCTCTTGAGAGTGTCCGCCATCATAGTCTTCTCTGAGGGCAAGGTACACAAGCCTAGAAATAAAAGGCTGGTTTGAGTAGTGGGTTTGGTTCAGTATCCTTGCTTTATCTAGTACTTGATTCCCACCATTAACCTCTGACCCCTGTTACGCCAGTCAGGGCTGCTGTGTTGTTGAACTTTGGGGTGTGCTGCCCATAAGGGGAGCATGGGCTACTGTGTGAACTCTGAGGTGGAGGCGGTAAGAGAAGTGGCTGGAGAAGGAAGGTGAGCCTGAAGAGCTGGAAGCCACGCCAGGTGTCTTGAGCTGTATCCTGAAGGTGATAGGAAGCCATGGGAGGATTTTCTGCAGGTGGTGACAAGATCAGATTTGCCTTTTGGAAAGATTCTTCTAGCTGCTGAATTTTGGAAAACGGGCTCCAGGGAAGTGAGTTTAGTGGCCGCGAGACCAGTTAAGAGGCTGTTGAAGTAAGCCTGGTGGAGGTAAGGTCGAGCAGTGGGGACAGAGAAAGTAGATTGATGTAGGAGTTATCACTACATGCTTGTGATTACATGTCTGTCCACGGGTGTTCTCGGGCATGTTGAAATGGTCAGTCTCCCCTGGATATGGCTGGTCATCAGACATACCAGAGTCAACGAGTCCATAACCAAGCGTGTCATTAAAGCCCTCCTGGTCAGACTTACATCTTCTTCCACACGTCCTCTCTCTTCCCTTCTTCTTCTTCTGTCCTCTCTATTCATAGCTCTGCTGTCCCCCCAGTTCCCATGCTAGAGATCTGAAAGTCATCTGTGATTCCTGTTTCTCTCTCTGATTTTCTGCATTCAGCTGATCGTTATGTCCTGCAGATTTTATCCCTAATTATTTCTCACATTTCTATCACCTTCACTACTTTCTCTGTGCCTGGCTCAGCTGCATCATGTTTCAGTAGAGACTTGCAGACCAGCCTTCTCACTGGTCTCCAAGACCTCATTCTTTTCTCCTTTCAAATCTATGTTCCACACTAATGCTGAACTAATCTATTGAAAATGTAAATCTGATAATGTCTCTTCTTTGCTTATAACCTCTCATTGGGTCCTCTGGCTGCAAAGCTTTCTAAAATCGAGATTCTAGGTCCTCAAGCCAGACTTAATCAGGGTCCCCAAGGGTCCACCAGATGATTTTTATGTGTAGCCAGATTTGGAAAGCGCTGACCTAAGTTTTGTATTGTAACCTTCTTAGCATGCCTTACAAAGGCTCCTGTGTCCTGGCCCCTTCTCCAGAAAGAATAATCTCTCACCCCTCTCTGCGTCATGTGTCAGGTTCTGGGAACAACAGACAGCTTATAATTCTCCACATCCATCATGCCTCTGTGCTTTGGCTCAAGTGATTCCCTTTTTTGCACCTGAGAAACCTGGTCATCTAGGAAGTTTTCCTTGACCACATGCCCTCCTTTACCCCACTCTGCTGCTGCTAAGCATCCTTTCTCTTCTTCCTATACCCTCCATGCATTCTTCTACCAAAGCATTTTTCTTAGTATGTGGAAATGATCTGTTTAAATTTCTCTCTAGGGTTGCCTGGGTGGCTCAATTGAGCATCTGACTCTTCATTTCAGCTCAGTCATGATCCCAGGATCATGGGATCAATGGACTTCATGCTGAGCACTGAGCCTGCTTAAGATTCTCTCTCCCACTGCCCCTCTCCCCCACTTGTGTGTGCTCTCTCTCTCTCAAATAAAAAAAAAATTTCTCTCTATTCCACCAGGTTCCAGCACAAGGCTAGGTATTCAATGAGTTTTGGTTGAGCTGAATTTGAACCCCTGGGGTCAGGGAGGAATGCAAAAGGCTGTACAGATACTTAGACAGAAAACTTTCAATAGCTTTATGACTTTGTAAGGACCTGTGAGGTTGAGTTTCTTAACATATTAAGGGCTGGGGCACCTGGGTGGCTCAGTTGGTTGAGCTTCTGACTTCGGTTCAGGTCATGATCTCACGGTTTGTGGTTCGAGCCCCACGTCAGACTCTGTGCTGACAGCTCAGAGCCTGGAGCCTGCTTTAGATTCTGTGTCTCCCTCTCTCTCTGCCCCTCCCCTGATCACACTCTGTCTCACTCTCTCTCTCAAAAATAAACAAACATTAAAAAAAATTTAAAAAAACATACTAAGGGTTAATTTGGAGTTAATGCAGAAAGGCCCTGGGTTTCTGGATTTGCATGTATTCAGAGGAATTTATAAACATCATCTAGGTAAAACTGGGAGTCATAGATCTTTTTTTTCTCAACTATTCTCTCATGATTCCAGGAAAGGATAGTATGTACTTAGCTTTATGACAATTGAAATTTTATGAACTTTCTAATATTTTAAAAGGATGATTGCAGACATTTAGTATTATTTTATCTCTGTATTTGCTACTTTGAAAATTCTCCACTAACTTTTTAGGATGTTAATCTCACGAGAGCAGCCCAAGTTTGGCCACATTCTTACTGGCAACCTCTGTGTCTAAACTTACTATTGAGCAAGCTCCATCAGGTGTAAAACCCTTCGCCCCTCATTTGGCCCCTCACGTACCTTTGAAAACTCTGGTTGCCCAACGAGCTTGAAGTTCAACAGTTGGGAAAATGGAGCCTAGGGGCTGGATGAAACCAATGCATGCCAGAGTTGACTTCTCCAGGTGAGGAGGGAACATGTACTTATACAGTGAGACCGTATTATCCTTTACTTTAACAAGTGACTCTTCCAGGAAGGGAAAAGAGAAAGTATATCCCGTTGCAAAGACAATGACATCAATATCCTCCTCCACTGTTCCATCTTCAAAGATGGCGGAAGTTTCTGTGAGCTCTATCACTCTTGATTTCACCTTGATGGCTCCATAGAGTATACGACTTGGAAGATCATCATTTACTACAGGTTCTTTCATGAGATGTCTGAAACACCCAGAAGAAAATACTTAGAAGGAACATTTAATAAGGAGTCCTGGAACTCTCTTGATATTTTATGGGGTTGGGCTCTTTGAATGAGGTTTCTCAAATATCCACAAAACTTTCTTTCTTTTTTTTTTTTTAAAGAGAGAGAGAGAGGAGGGGGAGGGGCAGAGGGCGAGGAAGTGAAAGAATCTGAAGCAGGCGCCACACCCAGCACAGAACCCTATGTGGGTTTGGATCTCACAACTGTGAGATCACCATCTGAGCCAAAATCAAGAGTGAGACGCTCAACTGACTGGGCCACCCAGGTGCCCCTATCCATAAATCTTTCTAACTTAACTAGTTGGTCTACCCCGAACCTTACTATCTTGATAACTTTATTCTTATATCACAAATCTCTCCCTCAACAAAGAAGGGAAGGCATGTAAGTGATGTGGGTAAAAGACATTTCAAAAGAGGAGGCATTCCCAAGGACTTAACCAAAATACCAGGGTCAGTCCCTGAATATTCCAGTCATGATTATCCCATTGATATTTTCACTATTGTTTTATGTTATCTGCCTTTAATTATCATGCTGTTCCATTTAATCTCTATCTGATCATAAAGTAAGAAAGGAGAATTTAGTTAAATCCCCATTCGTTTTGAAACTTTATTAAGGGATTAGTATTACAATTAATGTATAAACTGAAGTTTGGGAATATTTGTTCATCCCAAATATCCACGGAGTCTCTGTATGTGATAGCATAGGTGATAAAGTCTGGTTGTATTTCCAGAATTCCTTTTTGTAGATTTGAGAAACATATTTTTAATATAAGAAAATACATGCTACATGCATTAGATATCAGAGCTGAGCAGTCATATGGTGTTTGTTAAAAGATTCCGAAGCTCTTGTGTTTTGTGTATATATATATATTTTTACGTAAGCTTCACACCCAGCATGGAGCCCAATGCAGGGCTGGAACTCACAACCCTGAGATTAAAATCAGAGCTGAGATCAAGAGCTGGATGTGGGGCACCTGGATGACTCAGTCGGTTGTGAGTTCGAGCCCCATGTCAGGCTCTCTGCTGTTAGCACAGAACCTGCTTCATATCCTCTGTCCCCCTCCCTATTTGCCCCTCCCCTTCTTGTACTCTCTCTCTGTCTCTCTCAAATAAATAAACTTAAAAAAAAAAAGAATTGGGTACTTAACCAACAGAGCCACCCAGGCACCCTCTGTTTTTGTATTTTTTTTAAAGGGAAGGAGCCCGCTATCACTAAAGAAAAACAAACATTCATAATGTTTGCTTGTGTTTATAAGATCAGCGATATATAACTTCGAGCTCAATAGAGATTTATTTTTTGGCAAAGAGATAGTGAATATGTTCTCAAAAGCCACTCATAGGAAGAACCCTTATGGTGAACAGAGTTAGCAAAGCATTAGTTCACATGGAGAATTTGGGACACATGTCCCACTACACCCTTCTGAAAGGAAGGTCACAATCTCTTAGAGAAGCCTTTTCCAAGGCAACTGATGGGATGGGAGAAGATATTTGCAAATGACATATCGGATAAAGGGTTAGTATCCAAAATCTACAAAGAACTTATCAAACTTAACAGCCAAAAAACCAAATAATCCAGTGAAGAAATGGGAAGAAGGCACAGATACTTTTCAAAGAAGACATCCAAATGGCTAACAAACACATGAAAAGATGTTCAACATCACTCATCATCAGAGAAATACAAATCAAAACCACGATGAGATACCACCTCACACCTGTCAGAATGGCTAAAATTAACAACTCAGGAAACAACAGATGTTGGCAAGGATGTGGAGAAAGAGGAACCCTTTTGCACTGCTGGTGGGAATGCAAACTGGTGCAGCCACTCTGGAAAACAGTTTGGAGTTTCCTCAAAAGATTAAAAATAGAACTACCCTATAATCCAACAATTGAACTGCTAGGTATTTATCCAAAGGATACAAAAACGTTGATTCAAAGGGGCACATGCACCACAATGTTTATAGCAGTGCTATCAACAATAGCCAAATTATGGAAGGAGCCCAAATGTCCATTGACTCATGAATGGATAAGGAAGATGTGGTATACATACAGAATGGAATATTACTCAACAATCAGAAAGAATGAAATCTTGCCATTTGCAACAATGTGGATGGAACTAGAATGTATTATGCTAAGTGAAATAAGTCAGCCAGAGAAAGAAAAATATCATATGATTTCACTTATATGTGGAATTTAAGAAAGAAAACAGATGAACATAGGGGAAGGGAAAGAAAAGATAAAAACAGAGAGGGAGGCAAACCATGAGAGACTCTTAGATACAGAGACCAAAGGGAGGATTGCTGTAGGAGCGGTGGGTGGGTGGGAGGATGGGCTCAATGGGAGATGGGCCTTAAGGAGGGCACTTGTTGGGATGAGCACTGGGTGTTACATGTAAGAGGTGAATCACTGAAGTTTACTCCTGAAAACAAAAAAAGAAAAAAAAAAGATAATTAAGGTAAAATGAGATCATAAGGGTGGGGCCCTGATCCAATAGGATTAGAGACCTCATAAGAAGAGGCATTAAAGAACCAGCTCTCTTTCTCTCCCCCTCACTTGAGCACACAGTGAGGAGGCAGCTGTCTGCCAGACAGGAAGAATGCTCTCACCAGAAACCGAATCTGCTGGCACCTTGATCTTAGACTTCCCAGCCTCCAGTACTATGAGAAATAAATGTCTGTGGTTCAGACCAAACCAACCAAACAAACAAAAGCCAACAAACAACAACAACAACAACAAAAGCAGCCTTTTCCAATGTTGGACAGCTCTGGGTATTAGGAGGTTCTTCCTATGATCCTAGTTCTGCTTTCTGAAGCAGCTCTTAATATTTCCTTTTCTTTTTTTAATTTATTATCCAAGTATAATTAACATACAGTGTTATATTAGTTTCAGATGTGTAATACTGCGATTCAACAATTGTACACATTTCTCGGTGCTCATCAAGATAAGTGTACTCTTAATCTCTTTGGTCTATTACATCCATCCCACCACTCACCTCCCCTCTGGCAACCACCAGTTTGTTCTCTGCATTCAAGAGTCTATTTTTTTTTTTTTTTTGGTTTTTCTTTCTTAAATTCCACACCTGGGTGAAATCGTATGGTATTTTTCTTTCTCTGACTAACTTATTTCATTTAGCATTATAGTCTCTAGGTCCATCCATGCTGTTGCAAATGCCAAGATTTCATTCTTTTTTATGGCCGAGTAATCCAATTAAAAATTGGCAGAAGACCCGAAAGATGTTTTTCCAAAAAAAGACATAGATGGCCAACAGCTGCATGAAAAGATGCTCAACATCACTAATCATAAGACACATTAGAACCTCAATGAGATATCATTTTATACCTGTCAGAATGACTAAAATAAAAAACACAAGAAATACTAAGTGTTGGCGAGAATGTGGAGAAAAAGGAACCCTAATACAGTGTTGGTGGGAATGCAAATTGGTGCAGCCATGGTGGAAAACAGTATGGAATTTCCTCAAAAAATTAAAAATAAAATTACCATGTGATCCAGTAATTCCACTACTGGGTATTTGCCCAAAGAAATGAAAACACTAATTTGAAAAAAAAATATATGCACCCAATGTTCATTGCAGTATTATTCACAATAGCCAAAATATGGAAGCAACCTAATTGTCCATTGACAGATGAATGGATACAAAAGATGTGGTATACGTACACAATGGAATATTACTCAACCATAAAAAAGTTCATAATATTTTCTATTTCATCTCTTTATTTACTTTTTAAAAGGTATGCAGCACAAATTTGGAATTCAAATCCTGGAATGTCTATAATACCCATACTGTTAGGTTGTAGTTTGAAATGCTGTGTTAGCAATTTGGCTCTTTACCAAGAGGCACCTCTAACACCCTTGCTTATCAATGAGTATAACATGAAAAAGCAAAATGACTTTACTTGTTTTGAGGCTGAAGGCCATAATTTGCATGGTTGAACCACCGATTCATCTGCTGTTCCATCATCCATTTTCGAATTATTTTGAATCGTGATAGGACATTTCGGAGCATGGAGATAAACCGGGTGTGCAACACCATGTCCCAGGGATAGCCATCTTCGGAGATACGGCTCATGACCCAGGAACCATGTCTGGTGCTGATAAAAACCTGGTAAGCAAAAAGGAATGCTGTTGAAATCAGGGCATTGTCCCTTCTGGGAGGAATCTACTGTGTAGGTGATATATCACATATATGGCTCAGAGAAGAAGACTTACTCTGGGTTACATGGCTGATTAATGGCAGGGCTGGGAGGTAAACCTTGGCTTCCTGACTACCAGGTTTTTTTTTACGATACCGCACTGTAGGAACCAACTAACCAACCAATTAATGAGTAATGGAGCTTTTTGGTTACGTGGCTGGGGTTTTCCAATATGTCCCTCCTCCCTTCCTCCATGGTACAAGATAAGCAGAGAGCATCCCACCTGAGCAGCCTTCTTACTCAGCTCAACGGCAATATCTGAGGCCGAGTTTCCTAGTCCAATCACCAGGATGTGTTTCCCTTCAAATCCCTCTGGATGCTTGTACTGGCGGCTATGGAAATACTGGCCTTTGAACTTCTCAATACCTTCAGGGGAAGAAGAGAGAAATCCATGAACCACGTACATTTCAGTAAAAGTGCATTTTCAGCTTTTCTTTTCTGGGGTCAGTTATTTATTTTACCTCTTCCCCTCTTAGGGGAGTTGCAATGGCAAGACCGATTGGCAGACTCAAAGAATTAAGTATAGAAGAAATGCTAGCATATGGCACAGGACCAAAAGAGTTGATTTCAGAGGCTGCAGCTTATATATTTATTAGAGAATAAACAAATGGCTTCAATGAATACAGCAGAGTTGGATGCTGGCTTCTCACTACCCATTATCCTATTTTTTTGTTTGTTTATTTTTTTATTTTTGAGAAGGAGAGAGGGAGAAAGAGAGAGCAGGGTAGGGGCAGAGAGAGGGTGACAGAGAATCCCAAGCAGGCTTTGCACTGTCAGTGCAGTCTGATGCAGGGCTCAAATCCATGAACAGTGAGATCATGACCTGAGTCAGAGTCAGACGCTCAATCGACTGAGCCATCCCTATCCTATTTTGGATTGTATAGTGATACTTTAATATCACTTAACACATGTATTCTTTTAAATGTTATTTGACATATTGTGAAGTGCTATTATTGTAGTTGTGTAATAATTAGAATAATATTTATCATTCTTATTTTGCAAAAGCAAACAAAAACGAAAATAAACTAAAAACAGGCACCTAGAAATTGAAGGATGCTTCCTACATTGCGGTAAGTCAGTAACTCACTGGACAAACCTTTTTGAAGACAAGCCTCTCTCTGTCTTTCCCAGGAAAATATGACTTTATTAAAGTATTTGTCTTTGACCGTGGGTTGCTTGAAAGAACCTTTAGATCATTAGTTTTCAAAGTGTGGTCCTTTGGCCAGCATCATTAGCTGGAACCTGGAAACTTGTTGGAAATGCAAATTCTCAGCCTCATGACACCGTATCTACTGAGTTGGAAATACCAGAGGTGGAGCCTAGCAAGTTGTGGTTTTAAAAGCCCACCAGGTGATTCTGTTTGCTTTGGGGTAGAAGATCTTATGCCTGGCTGTATATTAAAATCACTTGAGCAACCCTTAATTGATCTAGGCCTACCTTATATCATTTGAACTTTTGGGGGTCATTAGGATGTTAGAAACTCCACAGGTGGTTTGAGTGTGAGGTCTGGACTGTGAACCACTGTATTAGACATTCCCCCGAGGGCCTTGAGAAGGAAGTATGCTCTCTGAGAGAAGGGCCTGTGAGGTACCAGGAGAGATGGATGTGGGGTTCCATTGGCTACATCCCTCTCCTTCACTCTCTCTGTGTCCATCAGTGTCCTGTAGGAGCACTTATTGCCAGGAAATCTCCTCAATATCCCTGTCTGTAGGCATGGCTCTGAGGAAAAGTCTCCAAGGATATAACAGAGTCACAGGGTTTGGTAGGCCAGATAAAGGCCAAGGTAGGCACATGGATATAAGGGCCTTGCCAATGGAGAACCAATCTGGGTGAAAGTTCTCTGAAATCCCAGGGAAGATTTAGTGACTTTGGAGGAAGTTGGCCGAAGTCCCTGTGTCATGAAGACCCAAAGAGGTCAATGGGAACAAAGATGGCGTGTGGAGCTTTTCATCTTTCTGGCTCTATCCAGATCTTAATATTATGTCCCGTTGCAGTAGCTAATTTTGCCTGTCAATCCAATCTGCATATAAAATACCTGGACACTGTAGGGCAGCCAAATTCATCACCTCGAAATGAGCCTCCTTGGCATGTGAGTTATTTTAAGCTAGTAATTTTTAAGGAACAGAAGCCTCCTTAAAACAGAAAAACCTTTGACTTCCCCCGACTGCCTAAAAGAATTTAGACAGAGGACCTGCTCCTGGGAGGGAGCTGTCACTGTCGATAACTACAGTATAATATGAACTAGGGGAGGTAGACAGGGAGGAACTTAGCAAGGTCTGTTTGTTAAACTTCCTCTCTGTGTCCCATTGTTTTTGGATGGGCCATCAAACAGAAGGCTTTTTCACCTTCCTGTGAACTGACTTCCTTCCCTTTGAAGCCCTTAACCCGTGCCCCCTTCTCTTTAGCTCAGAATGGCACACAAGCCTCAATTGCCTGACTGCCTGTGGGCCTCATGTTCTTACGGAGTCTCTATATGCATAATTAAATTAAACTTTTTCCTCTTAGTCTGTCTTGTCAATTTAACTCTGAGACTAGCCAAAAGAATGTGGAAGGGTCGAGGAAAATTTTTCTTCCCCAACAGGACCTACTCCAAAAAGCTGGGAATCCCCGCAGGCCTCACCTGGAAAGGAGTCCAGTGGGATGTGAGGGAGGATGTGATGGCCGCTGCAAACCATAACCGCGTCAAAGACGGCGCTTTGCTTCTTGCCGTTGCTCTCAGTGACAACCTCCCATTGGCCGGAGGACGAGAAATCTGGGTGTTTTCTCACACTGAGGACGGTTGTCTTGAACGAACACAGAGAAGGCATCATTGAGCGTTCCTCTGGCATAACAGGGGCTTCATTCAGTAGTACCCTGGGAGTGGGGATGGGCAGACTCCATCTCGGTTCCATTTGAATCCATTTCAACTCACTGAAGACAGAGACTGCGAAGCGTCCCCTTCTCATTCTTATTTGGCAGGGAGCTACCAAGGATATGGTACTTTGTGCAAGAGGCCTGACTCAGCAGTGAGAACCTGTCTGTTAAGGACTGAATAAGGACTTGAGAGAGACAGACAAGTTCTGGGCAAGATACAAAACACATGTTTATTATTCAAGTGATCGCACAGTCAGTATTGATTAAGAAATTTTATGTGTCCACCTCTGTGCAGAATCTGTGCTAGAGAAGACATCTCATGTGAAGCACTTTGCATGGTGCCTGGCACATTGTCAGCATCCCATGAGTGGTAGCTGTTCATATTAATTATTTTTAAAACAGAGTACATCATGTTAGCAATATAGTTCATGATCTCATTTGGATGAAATAATTTATGTTCATTAATTTTTTAATAGGAAATCCTTTTTTTAAGTTTCTTTTTGAGAGAGAGAGAGAGAGAGAGAGAGAGAGAGAGAGAGAGAGAGAATCCCTAGCAGGTTCTGCACCGTCGGCACAGAGCCTGATGTGGGGTTTGAACTTACAGGCCATGAGATCATGACATGAGCTGAAATCAAGAGTCAGATGCTTAACCCAACTGAGCCACTCAGTCACCCCCATTAATTTTTTTTTTTAATGTAGCTCACTGGAGGTCTATGAATTTGTAAATGCACATAAAGGTTATACATCTTTGGTGTTTAAGAAACAATGTCAAGTGGAAACAAAGTTTTTCTTACTTCTAGAGTCATGGCATGCTTCTCTTGCTTACAAATATTTGAGTCCCATACGCCTGCTTTTCAAATTTTCAGATATTTAAAAAAACGCTGGGTTGGCAATTTTTGAAGCTGTGCCAATTAAGAAAATATATAGACTATTAGTATAAAGTTTGCTAACGTATTATAAAATGTCTGGGCATTGTTGGCTATGAGAAAAGATTTCAGATTTGCAGTTTAAGGTAGTATATTAGCTAAAGCACTGTGGGTTATTGCTACTAAAAATGTGCTTTGGGAACTAACACCTTCAGTGCAACTCAGGAGGCTATTAGAAATGCAACAGAGCTTTTATAGATCGAGTGGAGCCCTAATATCTTATGACTTGTACCAAGAGACTAATAATGGAAATGAGTGTCCCTAACCCCTCTCTAATCTCCAGGAATCCAACAGCAGTAATGCAATAAACAAAAGAAACAGCTCCCTTGCAACTTTAACATGACCTTTCAAAGAACACATAACACAAATGATATCATAAGAGGGCAATATATCTGTTAAATAAATTGATAGTCAAATGGGCAAAGACCTATTAAAGCTTCTGGTACAAAAAAATCTGTTATTCATAGGATGGTTCTGCCAGGCATTGGGGAAAACTACATCAGATACATTTTCATGGTAGTTACAAATATAGATTTCCACCACAATCAGCTACTATAAATTAATAGAATGCAAACCTGGAACAAAAATGAAATTACTGAGAAAATGAGATTTTTTTTCTTGTGTTACAAGAAAATAATCTCACTCACAGTTATTTATCCAGAGGTATAATTTAATTTTATTTCCTAACCACAGTTACTAGTTTTCAGAGTGTAGGTTATTGATAAAAATCCAGCATGTATATTGAGAATATTGTTCTTGTTGATTATTTGTTTTTGAGGGAGCACAGGAAAGGTGGTTCTAATTGTATCTAAAAATGATCCAACCAGCCTTATGTTGCCAGAGAATGTGCCATGCCTCCCCAACCCCCGCCCCCGCAAAAGACCAAAAATAGTTTCTACAGGCTTATGAAATGAATGGAGAGCTGTGAGTTTATTTCATACGTCTTTCTCAGCAATTCCATTTCTACAGAGAAGATCCAAAAATGAAATAGCAGTTTGATTTTCTTCTTCTATTCTTTCAAGGGAAATGAGGCTAGGAGTCTGCAGGGGTTATAGATATTAGCTTAAGTGCAGTTTCATGGTCAATATCATCATTATTCAAATCCTTAGTTTTAACAGGTGATTTTCCTCTTCTGCTAATGTGCATGTAATCTATAATATCGGGGTTAGTGACACTACCTTTTGGGCTTTCTATCTTGCTCTTATCTTTCAGCAAAGAATTGGATTGAAATGTTTTGTTTTCTTCACTTTTTCTTAGTTACCAGAGTAACTTCTCTATTTAAATGTGAGCTGAACCCATGTGGAGAAAGCCATTCCCCCCAAAATACAATACCTGGAACTGAATATATTTTAGAAGATCAAACTTTCTGGCAAAAATCCTGAAATATTCCAGGAGCTTAGAATTGTGCAGGAAGTTTGGAAAGTCTTCAGGCATTGGAAAGTCACTGAAACAGGACATTTCTTTGCTGGTGTTGCTGATGACAGATTGATAGATACTCGCTCGGCCATCTTCAACATTTTCCTAAAGAAGAAAATTAAAAAAAAGTGATAATCATGTTGTGTTTAAAACGATCCCTTGGTGTTTTACTCTTTTTCCGAGTCTAACCCTTGGGTTATGTGATGGTCTTTCACTGCTGTAGAGGGACTACAGTGTCTGGGTGCTGAGGTGCGGCTTATATGTTCCATCATCCCGTGTGAGAGGGCCTCATTGGGGTCCTCCAATGTTGTTCACTGGAGGGGCTATTGCCCCTGGTGGATAGGAGGTGGGGACAACCCTCGTTTTGGCACATTGCAGGATATTGGGCACCTCTCTACCTGCTTAATGCCAGCCATTGTGACAATTAGCCCCATTCCGGAACTCCCTCTGGAGAGCCTATCTCCACCTTCCACCTCTTTAGGAACCAACAAACTCTGGGATACTGGTGAGGAAGTATTCTGGAGAATTGTACCTAAAATGAATACTTCTGGGAGCAGGTAGTTTTCACATCTTAGTTTGAATGCCCCACTTTCATTTTACGCTTTATGGAAACCAACCTTCCTCAAGTGCTAAAAGTGAACAGCATTAGCATCCATCACATCTTCGACTTGAATCTAAATCTTAGCCACTATACTTTGGTAAAACCGCAGACAGCACATGCTATGGTTGAGTTTATAGTTTCCTCTAAGCGCTGTGCATACTGATAATGTTCTTTATGTTAAATTATGTACGAGCTAAGTGTGGTGATTCAATGTCCCTGAAATCGGCATGTTATCAAAGAGGGTTGCTCAAGAAAATTTAAATGGTGCCACCCAGGAACTCCTCAATTAATGCTTCTGCAGACTAAGGCATAATTCAGGCAAACAGTAGTTGTTATTATGATGCAACGTTAGGGTGCAATGTAATGAAATGGAAAAGTTGCAGGAACTCGTGAATTAATTGGAATAGATTACTCAGTGATACAGAAACAGCACTCTGTCGTTTCCACAGAATAGTAAATAAAGGAAAGTAAATATTGAACTCTAATCCTGCCACCATAATAACTCAGTTGTGCATGTTTCTCTCTCATCATTATTCATGAAGAATTGTTACTTTCCTGCCAAACCTTTAGATCCAGCCTCCTTAAATCTTTGGCAGCACTGAAAGAGGCAGCCTGGACTAGCTGAAGGAATCTGGTTGTTGGAGTTAGACACGGCTTTGAATCTGTCTCTCTTTAGGCTGTGTGGCCCGGACCAGTCAGTGCAGTGAGGTTCAGTCTTCTCATCTATAAAATGGGCAGCTACTGGATGCTCAACAGTGTTGTTATTGTCTGTGTTATTAAGGAAGCTACAAGCTTCAGCAAAGCTGTTGGTTAAAACTCCCCATTCACCGCAGTACATGAAAGGTAGCTTTTCTAGCAGCAAGATAACCGACACAGGCACACTCACCATCACACCTGAGTTTTCTGCACAAGAGGTTGGATTTGATTTCAAAGACTTAAAGAGAATAAACTGTGGGACCTTTCCTCTTTTATCAGCAAAGCTCTTTATATGCATTGGGCCTCACTGTGTCCTAATTTCAGGATTATCAGTACGAATATGAGTTACCAAAGCTAAAACAATGTGCTCAGATCATGTCATTTAGGAGTGGTATGTAGAATATTTGCTAACTAAGTCTATGTTTTGAGGATCCATCTCCCTCATGCATTCCTTCTATCTCTCCTCATCCATCCATCCATCCATCCATCCATTCATGCCTACTATAGGTCAGGAGCCAAATGCCTTTTTGAATGTGAACAATGTGTTTACCTTTCCTAGTCTGGAATCAAGGCTCAGATTGTACCGTTATTTCAGTTTCAAATGGCTTGATAAAAGCTAGTCAGTTTAGGGTCAGCCAGCTTTCTAGGTGATTACAGTTTGGTGTGATGTTAACTGTATGTAAGTGCTTGAATGTCAAGGGAGTTTGCATTAGAATATGAAGTGGTTTCTGCCTCATACACAAGGATACAACGACCCTGAACTCTGGATCAATAAATCATTTTAATTTTCAAACACTAGCTTCAAATTGTATACGACTAGGGTCAAACTGATATTTCTGGATGTTTCAGTGTGGTCAAGTACAATGTCCTTGGTAAGACTAAATGTCTGACTTTCTTATCCAGCCAAATTCTCGAACTTGGAAATGTAGTTGACCCTTGAACAACATAGGTTTGAACTGCATGGCTCCATTTATACGTAGGTGTTTTATAGTACAGTACTTATGATTTTCTTAATAATCTTTTCTTTAGCTTGCTTTAGTGTAAGGATATAGTATATAATACATACAACATACAAGATATGTGTTAATCGACTGTTTATGTTATCAGTAAGGCTTCTGGTCAATAGTAGGCTATTAGTAGTTATGTTCTAGGGCAGCCAAAAAATTTGTTTTAAAGTTTATTTATTTATTTTAAGGGAGACTGTGTATACTGGAGGGGCAGAGAGAGGAGAGAAGGAGAATCCCGAGTAGGCTCTGCACTGTCAGTGCAAGGAGCCTGATGTGGGGCTTGAACTCAAACCCGTGAGATCATAAGCTGAGCCAAAATCAAGAGTGGGATGCTTAACTGACTGAGCCACCTAGGTGCCTCAAAGGAGGAGCCAAAATTTATACACCGATTTTTGACTATGTGGGAGTCAGTGCCCCAATCCCCATGATGTTCAAGGGTCAACTGTATTTCATGAAGCAAAGAGATACCAATTATTTTTTCCTCAAGATCAGATAATTTTATAAGTGGCACAGAGGAAATGTGAGAGCTCTGAAGTCAAACTGGATTGATGGCCTGATTCTACCACCTTTAATGGCTTTTTATCCATGGGCAAGTTACGTAAGTCAGTTTCCTCATTTTCTCCTGTAAAATGGGGTTCATTAATAATTCCAACACTGATCAATTGTTATCAGGCTGAGATTAGGTAAAGTGCTTAGCACAATGCCTGTCTCTAAATAAGTGCCCAACACATGTCTGCCTCGATTGTTATTATTATAGGTCATGAGGATTAATTTTACTAAACTAGTCATAGTTTGACTAGTTTGACTCTTGAAAAAGCTAAACTAAGATTGTTATAGTGTAGCCAACATGCTGGTTTTTTCATGTGCCAATACAGTGGCTTTCAAATGTGGTTGGCTCCTCCGTCAGGTCAATTTTAAGGGGCTCTGGAGTCATGAGAAGGACTGCTTGTGATGTCTGAACCACTACAGAAGTTTCAGAGCCAGGGCAAGACTCTCCTCTGGGAGTTCTACTGGTGTCAGCAATTGTCAGCAATCGATGAGCACATCACAAGTTTTTCCCTGAAGATCAAGTAATAATCTTTATTATGGTTGATTGGTATACAGCTGTTAAAAAAAAAAGCTTTGTTTCTATGTTGGCTTCCTCCTGTGTTGGCTGAGGCAGATGTCTATGTGTTTAGACGAATCTGGGTAAAACCCTTTGCTGATGGTTGAGAAGGGAGAATGATTCTTATTAATAAACAAATAACATATCAAGTATCTCTCCTGTCCACAGGCCCTGAGCTTTGAGTTAGGGACTAAATGCAAACAGGACACAGAGTTTCTGTCTCCAGGGAGCTTGTTATTACATTGAATAAAAAGGCATTTGGTGGCACAAAAACAGACAATCAGATCAATGGAACAGAATAGAGAACCCAGAAATGGACCCACAAACGTATGGCCAACTAATAATCTTGGACAAAGCAGGAAAGAATATCCAGTGGAATAAAGACAGTCTCTTCAGCAAGTGGTGCTGGGAAAACTGGACAGCAACATGCAGAAAAATGAACCTGGACCACTTTCTTAAACCATACACAAAAATAAACTCAAAATGGATGAAAGACCTAAACATAAGACAGGAAGCCATCAAAATCCTGGAGGAGAAAGTGGCAAAAACCTCTCTGACCTCTGCCGCAGCAACTTCTTACTCAACACATCTCCGGAGGCAAGGGAAACAAAAGCAAAAATGAACTACGGGGATCTCATCAAAATAAAAAGTGAAGGAAACAATCAGCAAAACTAAAAGGCAATCAATAAAGAACTTATGAAACTCAACACCCAAAAAACAAATAATCCAGTGAAGAAATGGGCAAAAGACATGAATAGACACTTCTCCAAAGAAGACATTCAGATGGCCAGCCAACACATGAAAAGATGCTCAACTTCACTCATCATCAGGGAAAAAGAAGTTAAAACCACAATGAGATACCACCTCACACCTGTCAGAGTGGGTAACATTAACAAGTCAGGCAATAACAGATGTTGGCGAGGATGCAGAGAAAGAGAATCTCTTTGGCACTGCTGGTGGGAATGCAAACTGGTACAGCCACTATGGAAAACAGTATGGAGGTTCCTCAAAAAATTAAAAATAGAATTACCCTATGACCCAGCAATTGCACTATTAGGTATTTATCCAAAGGACACAGGTGTGGTGTTTCGAAGGGGCACATGCACCGCAATGTTTATAGCAGTGCTATTGACAATAGTCAAAGTATGGCAAGAGCCCAAGTGTCCATCAACAGATGAATGGATAAAGAAGATGTGGCATATATATACAATGGAGTAGTAGTCGGCAATCAAAAAGAATAAAATCTTGCCATTTGCAACTACATGGATGGAACTAGAGGGTATTATGCTAATTGAATTAGAGAAAGACAAATATCATATGACTTCACTCATATGAGGACTTTAATATATACAAAACAGATGCACATAGGGGAAGGGAAGCAAAAATAACACAAAAACAGGGAGGGGGACAAAACATGAGAGACTCTTAAATATAGGGAGCAGAAGGTTGCTGGATAGGTTGTGAGGGGACGATGGGCTAAATGGGTAAGGACATTAAGAAATCTCCTCAAATCATTGTTGCACTATATGCCAACTTTATATATATATAAAGGCATTTGGGCTCTGAGGATGGAAGAATGGAGACAGAATAAGATGAGAAGCTTTCCTCTCAGCCAAGACAAAGACAGGGAGACACAGCTTTCAAAACATATAAATGTAACTCATATTTATTTAAAATAGAAATAGTACCTAAAAATGATATTTAAGCACAAATACTGATAGTCTGAATTTCCTAGCAGATAGAATTTGCTACAACTTACCTGTTTAAGAGGAATGGTCATATGATAAAGTATTTTCCTAATGTAGAATTTTCTGAATGTCAGAAGACTATATAGCAAAATAAAATTAGTTCAGAGAGCACTGATTTAGAATTTATGATATTTTGATCATAGATTAGACTGAAGTTTATCTTCCACTGTGTAAGAATAAAAAGGTTGCAAAAACTAAGTTTAAGGAAGATTATAATGGTAATATTTAACCTACTAAAGGGAGCAAACTTATACAGTGAAAATAGATTCAACTTATTATAAATGTGAGTTACAAACACTTATAAATTAGTCATTTTCATTGTGATACATTAGCATATTGACCTCGACCAGTAAATATTTGTTCTCTTGGCTAGTTGCTCTAAGCAGTTGGAAATAATAAAATTGTATTTCTTAAAAAATTTCTACCACTCTCCAAATTTTCACTCTTTCCGATGGAACTTATAGCTATCTGTTCCGTTGCTTGAAATAAGTACAACTGAAACTATTTTTATGTTCTACAGTTAGGGGAAAAATTGTGGTTCCCAAATGCCATTCATGGATTATTGCATGATAAGATTTCAGGAGAGCTTTGAAAAACATAAACTCTGAGCAGGTCTGGTTTGGGTCCATTCATGTGTATTTAAGACATGCTTCCCCAGCTGGGGTGCCTGGGTGGCTCAGTCCCTTAAGTGTTGGACTCTTGGTTTCTGCTAGGATCATGACCTCATGGTTTGTGAGTTGGAGCCCCAAATTGGGCTCTGTGCTGACAGCAAGGAGCCTGCTTGGGATTCCCTCCCTCTCTCTCTTCTCCCCTGCTCATGCTCTCTCTCTCCCTCTGTCTCAAAATAAATAAACTTATATAAAAAAAGTGCTCCCCAGCTGATTCTTATGCACATGAATGTTGGGAGCCACCATCTTTATTAGACCGCTACTGCATTCTGCTATCCCTCTATTAGGTTGGTACCTCCCTAGATCTCTGGCTTTGCTCACTGATAGTGACCCCCATTTAAACTCCCTGACTCCAATATCGCCTACTTTCTTTACTGCCTTCACGGTAAAAAGTATACTTGTTGGAATGGGACACACGTTCTTCGTGATGAGACCCTGACTATTCTCTCCAGCTTCATCAATTTCTATTCACCCACCTGCCTCCTTTGTTCTAGCTGCATCACGTGACTTTATCTTCTCTAAGCGTGTCAGGTTTCTCAAGCTCCTTTGCACATGCCATTTACTCTGCCTAGAACACTGCCTAGAACACAGGCCTGATCTCTGCTTATTGTCAAGACAAATGAAAGCATCTCGTCGTGTAGGAAGCTTGCCCTATTCTCTACTGCATGAGGTTCTGTGCTTTCCATAACACTTAGAGTAACGGCCCTTATAAAATTGCACTCTGATATGGATTTGCTTTAGTATTTCCTCTTCTGAACTATGAGCCCTTAGCCTGCAGGGACTGTGCATTTGTGCCTGTTTAGTACTGTGAAAATTAGTAACAGTAAACGTCACTAAAATGGAGTTGGGAAGTTTTGGCCCTACCACTCATAGTCAATTGCAGACCCAACAGGAAGAGATGGATTTGACCTTGCACATGGACACTACTTTATTCTTCCATTTGGAGGAAGAGACACTTTCCTCACCACCCCCCCCACCGCAACAGCTCAGCCAATGAGAAGCCACCATACCTCAAACCCCAAGTTTATTCCAATGGCCTTTTAGTTTATAACAGCCTTCCCAACTTACCGTTTTCTCCTCTAAAAAGCATTCCTTTACTTTGTTCCCTGGATTGCACACAGTTTTGCCACAGCTTGTTTGTCCCAGACTGCGATTCTCTTCTATTCCTCAATAAATCTGTCTTTTGCTGGTAAAATGACTGTCAGTTTTTAAGGTTAACGGTACCTAGTATATGCTGGAGACATGCATGGTGCAAGATGAGCTAATATGTTTGGTGAAAGAATGAAAGAATGAAAGAATATGTAATGTTAACTGGAAGCATTTTACCATCACTGCAAATAGGGCTTAATGATAGTAAAATGGACAGTCAGTGGTATAGTGGGAATGAGTACTTGGTTTTGCTAGTCGTACGCTGTAAACTTTTTTCCTTTCTTCACACGTAAACATTACTTTAAAAATATTGTGGCAAGTTAACCAATATATATCTTGAACTACTGGTGAACAGACTTAATTGAGACCCATCCATGGTATTTTATATTTCACTGCCTGGAGAGTTACAAATATCTAACATGTTAAATTTGGTTATTAATAAATTTGCATTAATTGGGCAGCAAGGTACAAAAACCTAAGTTATATTGAATTACGCTGCGATAGATTCTTGGGATAAGCTTACCTAAGAGAATGCCTGGAAGTAAAACAAAGGGAAGGCGGTTATCTCTTCTGGAGAGGAAATGGCTGTTCGTTCTAAACCAGCAAAGAGGAGCAGAGTTTGCCACCCTCGACTATGTCTGTTTGGCAGGGGGATTATTTTAAACTGGTTATTTTTTAAGAAACAGCAGACATAGGTACGCCTTGAAAACTGAGTAGAAGTTACCTTTCTGTGAGAGGTATTTACTTGCATAAGGGAAATCTCTTGCTTGCATAAGGGTGTCTCTCTCGCTGTGCCAAGATGAAGGGGATGAGTCAGTCTCTAGAAACTCCTATCAAAGAAGAAGGCAATGGCTTAAATCTACACAACAACCTCACTCTTACTGCTTTTCCTGGGTTACCTCCTGGAACTGACTCCCTACCCTCAACATCTTCTCATGTCTTTAGCTAAAGGTGGTCTTTAAGGTGATGGCCATTTCGGGGAGTTACTCAGTTTTCCTGAGTCTCTCCCAGGTATACAAGATATATACATGTTATTAAATATTTGTTTCTTTTCCCCCTGTTACTCTGTCATATAGCAATTAAATTATTAGACCTGTTACCCTGTCATAGATCAATTAAATTATTAGACCAGCCAAAGAACCTAGAAGGGAAGAAGGGAAAACTTTTCTGCCCCTACATTAGTCTTGTATAATGTTAAACTTCAAGTGCACAGAATGTGCTGTTAAAAAGAATAAGCCAATCGACACAAAAGAGAGTTTGTGGTGCACAGGAAAGATAGGAGTGCAGTATAGAGATAGATGGTGCCACATGGGAAGTTCCATTTGGTGATGTCCCAAGTGTCTGTTTCATATTTTTATCTTCCTATTTTTAACATTTAAGTCAAAAACATTGACGGAGACAAATACAGGTGATCAAATTTGCGTATACCCAAAGTAGAGAACCGAAAGAGCTGAGTAAGAATAGACAGAATTGAAATTTCAAATGAATATTTCTTGACCAAAGATAAAACCAACTAAATGCAGTTGGACATGCCCAAATGTGAACTCCTGTAAGTAGAATTAACAATTCAGTTTCAGGGGCACCTGGGTGGCTCAGTTGGTCGTGTGTCTGACTTCGGCTTAGGTCATGACCTCGCGGTTCGTGAGTTCAAGCCCCACGTCGGGCTCTGTGCTGACGGCTCAGAGCCTGGAGTCTGCTTTGGATTCTGTGTCTTCTTCTCTCTCTGCCCCTTTCCACTCATGATCTTTCTCTCTCTCTCTCTCTCAAAAATAAATAAACATAAAAAAAAAGACAATTCAGTTTCATAAGGGTAGAATAATAGTGACCTGGATCATCAGTGCTTCAAATAGAAAAGATCCAGAACTTTGATTGATCCTAAGCTCAGTATAAATGATTGGAGTTATGTGAGACAAAGCATGATGGAGAGCCCATATGTATTTAATCTCAATATTGTGGCTAGTTCTAAGATCTAACACCTACTATTTATTTAGTCACTATGGGAAAGCCACTTACCCTTGGTTTTCTTATATTTAAATTGAAATTAATAACAAATAATGTAGGAGAGTATTGTGAGTATAAAATGAGATAATCCCTATCAAAATAATTATATGAATGATAGCTTTAATTTTGCAAATGCAGAAAAAGCTAATGCAGCATTAAATTGTTTTAGCAAAGGTAGACCGTCCAGGCCTACTGAAACATAAGTCATGCTGGGCAATTGTTAGACCAATTGATTATAAATTCTTCAAGGGGATTTATCCCCATTGTCTAAAGCAGTGCCAAGCACCCCTTTGGTTCTGAAAAAATATATATGTTGGAAAAATAAATTGGTTTGGAATATTGGATCTTGTGTGAATCACATTTTAAGAGAGAAACTGGTATTTCAGATTGAATCTAGAGGAAGGATGGAGAGACATTTAGAGAGTATTATATGAAGATTAAAACAATTGAGTATTTGTAGCTGGGAAAAGATCTATTTATAACCAAATGTAAAACAAACAAACAAACAAAAATGCGATATATGTTGGTAACTTTCCTGTGAACGCTAGTATTAGGAACAATGAAGGAGGCAGAGAAGGTTAGTGGCTAAAGGCAGATCATGCTTTCCTCTCTTGACACCTCAGTAAGATTATTAAGTGTGAAGGCTCAGAATCTTATAGACCTTCATTTTTTGCCTTTCCCACTATCTATGTTCCCCTGGAGAAATTGTTCATTCCAAAACTCAGCTTCTTCTTGATATGTCCATGAGGATAATCATAATACCTACTGAAGGATCTCAGGACAGACCCTCTTCCCCCCAAAACGTGCCACTTGGGCATGTGGATTATTTTGAACTGAAGGCACTTGAGACCTTATGGGCTCAAGAGAAACTTTTGTCCTCCCTTTACCGTACACAAGAATCTAAACTGAGGGTCTTTCCCAGAATAAGGGTTATTAACAGAGATAAATTTTATGTGAGTGACCCATCTGAATGACAGAGCAAGCATCCATTCTTATTGCCGTGTGAAGGACATTCCTTTCCTTTAAAGTCCCAGAACCTACCCGCTTCTCCTTATTTTAGAATGACGTATATACCTCATTTTCCCTGTGTTTGGAATTTCTATGTCTATGTGGATTCCTCAGGAACATCTATTAACTTTGATTTTCTCCTGTTAGTTTGTCTTATGTCAATTTGATGCTTAGTCCAGTTAGAAGGACTTTTGAGGGGACAGGAATTCTTGCTCCCTGACACTGCTTTTTAGGAGTATTATGAAGAAAAAAAATAAGATGATGCATGGAAAGTACTTTTCCATTGCTGGAAAAGTGCTAAAAATAGGTTCATGACGCACCCCGCCCATGTTGCAAAGCTGCCACTAAGGGGTGCTAGAGAACCTTCTGGAAAAATCCAGCACCTTCTGAGCAGGGCATGGGGCAATGATTCTTAAATTTTGTTTTAACTTGTCAGCACTAAATATGTTAGGTGATCTTAGAAGGACTATGTGTAAATATAGAAATTAATGAATAAACTATTTTCAAAATTGATTCTTGATGGTAGAGTAGCGAAGAGGTGAAGCTTCCTCGGGAGTGGGTGCGGTAGCTCCCAGCATCCTTTTCGGTGCCTCCTCCCTTTGGCAATCAGTCTGTTGGTTATCAAGACCCTCACGCGGCCTCATTGGCCACTTGGGATATTTTGCATACTGTATATTTAACACTGCAGGGAGATTACTTGTCTTCTTTGGGTTGAGAAAATTGTTTGTTTCTCTATTGGACATAGTTTTGAGAGGTTTGAAATGTGATATTGTTAAAGGTTTCAGGAACTTATATACTTCACCATTTTATATCTAATGAGGTTTAATTAACTCAAATTTTAATCTAATTTTTCCTTTCTAACCCATCGGAAGGTATCTCTAATTCTGAAATGTTAAACACTGGCAACTGGGATTAGGACAGCAGGAAAAGTATTTGGGGGCAGGAAGAAACCTTCCTGGAATTCATCAAGTCATATTTTTTTTTAATTTTTTTTTTTTCAACGTTTATTTATTTTTGGGACAGAGAGAGACAGAGCATGAACGGGGGAGGGGCAGAGAGAGAGGGAGACACAGAATCGGAAACAGGCTCCAGGCTCTGAGCCATCAGCCCAGAGCCCGACGCGGGGCTCGAGATCAAGTCATATTTTTGACAGACCACGTAAAAATAACTCTTACGGCTTCTATCACCAAATTGATGATAGTCAAATAAGGGACATTTGGCTTTTTAATTTTTTTTAAAGTTTATTTTTTGTTTATTTTGAGAGAAAGAGAGAGAGAGAGAGAGAGAGCAAGCAGGGGAAGGGCAGAAAGAGTGGGAGACAGAATCCAAAGCAGGCTCTGCACCATCGACACAGAACAAGATGCAGGGCTTGAACTCATGAACCCATGAGATCATTACCTGAGCCAAAGTTAAGAGGCGATCACTTAACTGACTGAGCTGCCCAGGCACCCCTGGACATTTGGCTTTTAGATATTAAGTCCCAAATCAGGTAATAAGACACTGACAAATTTATATTTAATAATAAATTTGTTATAACTTCACATTTATTCTTTAGATTAAAAATCTCCCGGGGCGGGCACCCAAATGGAACCTAGAGTGAACCTAGAGTCAACAAAAATAATACATCTTTGGTTAAGACAGGAATGACCACCTTATTAGATCACGCTCTCAGGAAAAGCTATAATGTTTCTGGTCCCATTACCCTGGATCATGACCCTGGGATCATGACCTGAGCAAAATCAAGAGTCCGGAGCTCAACCAACTGAGCCAGCTGGGTGCCCCAGGAAAAGCTGTTTCTAATGACCAGTTGTTAGTAAGAAATGAATGTGATTCAAACTGTTTTTCCAGTTTCCTCTCTGCAAGTTACCTGTCCTATATAAGGATCAACATCTCCATCATTAGCTCTGATTATGTTTGCATAGTTGAATGAATAGATTTTTATTTGGTATTTGTGCAATTTGCTGGCTAAATTTGTCTCATCGTAAGATTCATTGGAGACTCCTGTTAAAAACAGATTCCCCTCCTCAGAAGATTTTGGTTTAATAAGTCTGGGTTGGTGTTAAGTATCTTTAAAAAACCCTCTAGGTATGCCTTATAGTCATACACATTTGAGAAGCCCCAGGTTAAAAAATCCACTTTGGCATAAAATTCAGTTTGAACTTGCAAAAAGCACATGTGCTAGATGTCTGTGCCTTCCCCCTAATTGGTCAGCTTGTAGGCAGAGCCCTTTTGATGGTCTCTGCTAATGTCAGAGTCTGCTTTTATTTAAAAAAAAAAATTTAACATTTATTTATTATTGAGAGACAGGGAGAGATGGAGCATGAGCATGGGAGGGGCAGATAGAGGAGGAGACACAGAATCGGAAGCAGGCTCCAGGCTCTGAGCTGTCAGCACAGAGCCCAACGTGGGGCTCGAACTCACAAACCGTGAGATCATGACCTGAGCTGAAGTCGGACGCTAAACCGGCTGAGACACCCAGGTGCCCCTATTTTTATTTATTTTTATTTGAGAGAGAGAGCGAGCAAGCCGGAAAGAGGGGCAGAGAGAGAGAGAGAGAGAGAGAGAGAGAGAGAGAGAGAATTTTAAGCAGGCTCCATGCTCAGCATGGAGCCAGGTGTGGAGCTTGATCCCATGACCCTGGGATCATGACCTGATCCAAAATCAAGAGTTGCTCGCTCAACTGACTGAGCCACCCAACTGCACCTTGGAGTCTGCTTTGAGTGTATTCAAACCTTTTGCTTCTGTTTAGAGTGTTCGCAACTGTTCACTCCCTCACTTAGATGCACCTGATACACAATCCTAAAGTTGTTGCACAAGAGTTCTGAGCTAGCACTTCTGTTTAAACTTTCTGAGAAAAAAAATGCAAGTTAGGGCATGGTTATAAGTAGGGGGCTAGCCTGTTTAGAAGTCATAGAACCTGGGTTTGAATGCCAATTCCAGCTATGTGACCATGATCAAGTTACTTAATCTCCCTCAGTTTCTGTTTGGTTGTCTGTAAAATATGTAGCTATTGGAGCTGACATTTATTGTGCTCTAATTTCTTTACATAAATTATCTCCCTTAATCTTCAAAACAGCACTGTGGAGTGATTACACTTTTATATTATTATCCCCATTATACAGCTGAGAAGGCTAAGACACAGGGATGCCAAGAGCTTGCTCAAAATCTCACACTGAGGAGGTGGCAAGCTAGTATTTAAAATCAAAACACTGTGGGAAGGGATAATTATGAATCTCTGCAGTTGTCTATCTATGTATCTGTTTAAATTTTATATAAATTCTGATGAATGGAGAGCATTATCAATATTTAGGTTTGGCTAATAGAATGAACTCAATGAATGTGTTTAATAATACCTTTAAAGCGTTTCCCAGAAGTTACCCTAGAGTGTCATCAGTAATGCTAAGCAAACAGACATGATTTGTCAGAGAAAAGGAAAGTCAGCACACTCTGAAAAAGCACTTGCTCAGTGTTTGGAATAGACGTGGCCTCTTGAAAAGAATTCCTGTCACTTGTATTTTGTAAAATGTCCTCCGACATTAGTATGTTGCTTTGAGAATCACTAGAATGTGGGCTGCGAGACAGTTGCAGGATCCATAAGAAAAGGTCCTTTATGTGCCTGGGTTGGCCATCTGGGTTAGGAGAGTCATGACCTGGGAGAGATGACAGCCTATTTCTATAGCTCCTGTGTAGCTGCATGAAATAGGTCTGATCAAAGTCGCTTAGGAGATCCCTCAACAAGGCCCCTCTGCAGCTGTGATTTACTCTGTGAAAGCAGTAGAGTCTGCTCAAGAGAAAAAAAAAAAGACGTCACTTACTTTGAACCTCCACAGCCCTCCAATATCTTCAGTCCGCTCAAAGCAAGTGGGTTCCAGTCCCTCATCCACACAGCACTTCAGTGAGACCAGGCCGCTGACTCCAGCTCCAATCACTGCCACCTTCTTTGCCATGGTCTCCTGTCGAGGAATTGATCAATCAATGCTGCTTCACTGGTAAGAGAGTCCTTGCAGTGTGGTCAGTAATCAGCTTTCAATAACGTGGTAGCACTGGCAATAAACTAAGCAGCACTAATTGAATAAAATTCCTCATTAGTCAAATCCCAGACTCCTCGTCCCCTTCCTGATAAGAAACCAAGTTGTTTTCCCAGACTTGGCTACAGAGTTTGTCTAGTATTTAAAAGCAACCCATTTAACAATGCCAAACAATTTAATAATATAGCACTAGGTATAGAAGCCAAGTTTCATGACATAACTTAGCGTGCTGAACTTTTTCTTTTCAGCTACTGTCCCCAGCTGTGATTACCCTTACCTTCGTTTTTGCCTTTTGGTGCTGTCTCCTTGACACAATGGTTTTTTTTTTATGTTGGTTGTGGGCTGGGAAGCAGTCAGAAGTGTTCTAGTTGGAGGAGGCTGTGAGGAGTGGGAGGAGCTTCTCACTCCTTCAGCATTTTGCAACCTGAAACTCTCAGGACTTTGTTAGGAGTTCTGAAATTAAGCAAGAGGCTTATATTTTGAGGTCCAGGGCAATGATCTTCACCGTAACACCATTATATACTTACACATATCATACACATAGTATAAAATTCCTTTTTATAATGGATGTGACCAATGGTCATTAGCAAAGTAGCAAACATGGACAAATTAAAAGCAGTTATATCTCTGTATAGAGATAATTATAACCAACGTGGACACTTTGGTGTATCTTTCCAGATATTTGTATGTATACACATATACACACATTCCACAAAAGTGGAATGGCACTCTAACTATAATTTCCAATTTGATTTTTCACTTTTCAGTATGGCAATACCTTTATACGTATAGCAGCATTTTAAAAATATTTATTTATTTATTTATTTATTTATTTATTTATTTATTTACATTCAAGGTAGCTAGCAAATAGTGCAACATTGATTTCAGGAGTAGATTCTAGTGATTCATCCCTTATGTATAACACCCAGTGCTCATCCCAGCAAGTGTCTTCCTCAATGCCCCTTACCCATTTAGCCCTTCCCCCCTCCCACAACCCCTCCAGCAACCTTCTGTTTATTCTCTATATTTATGAGTCTCTTATGTTTTGTCCCCCTCCCTGATTTAATATTATTTTTGCTTCCCTTCCCTTAGAGATCTTCTTAAAAGTGAAGATATGGATTTAATAGCTATGGGATAGGCCTGAAATTATTTTTAACAAGCTTCCAGGTAAGGCCAATGTTGCAAGTCCTTGGATTACATTTAAGTTGCAAGTATCTACTATGTTTTGCCAAGTTGCCTTTCAAGAAGCAGATACGCTTGAATAGTATTTCACCTTTACAAGATGTTTTTTTTTTTTTTTTAATTTTTTTTCAACGTTTATTTATTTTTTTTGGGACAGAGAGAGACAGAGCATGAACGGGGGAGGGGCAGAGAGAGAGGGAGACACAGAATCTGAAACAGGCTCCAGGCTCCGAGCCATCAGCCCAGAGCCTGACGCGGGGCTCGAACTCACGGACCGCGAGATCGTGACCTGGCTGAAGTCGGACGCTTAACCGACTGCGCCACCCAGGCGCCCCTACAAAATGTTTTAATGTGTAAACAACTTTCACACAGATTAATTCATTTTGATTAGTTTAGAACTATAGGCATTAGCATCCATCCTTGTTTTATGGACATGGGAACAGGCTTAGCTTGGCTACTGGGAAGTTTAGGAATAACCAGGATGATAATGAGCATAAAACCTTGTCACATACGGAGCCACTGAAGAAACTTTTGATATTTAACCTAGAGGGTATATGTACATGATAATTGACTGCAAAAGGCTGTTATATGGAAATGTTTATATAAGTCTATTTTGGATGGACATAAAAGTCTATCTAGGACCAAGTATGTGAATGTTACAGAAAAAGTGAATTTGCCCCAGAATAAGGAAGACCTTCTGGCTAACAATGGTGTATAAATGTGGACCATACTGTTTTGTAAAATAGCGAATTCCCTATCATGGCAAGTATTCAAACAGAAGTTAGGTAGCCGCTTGTTAGAAGACAATAGGAGGATTCATGAAGGCAGGGCATTAGAGTGAAGTAAGGTTGTCACTAACTGTAATATTCGCGGGTCTGAGATCTGAGATTTTATCTTTATCAATTAGAATTTTATTATAGGTACAAAGTTGTTGAGAAGACTTTATTTTTTTTTAATTCAAAAAATGTTTTATTTATTTTTGAGAGAGAGAGAGAGAGAGAGAGAGAGAGAGAGAGAGAGAGAGAGAATGCTAGCAGAAGAGGGGCAGAGAGGGGGACAGAGGATCCAAAGCGGACTGTGTGCTGAGAGCAAACAGCCTGATGCAGGGCTTGGACTCACAAACCGTGAGATCATGACCTGAGCTGAAGTTGGAGGCCTAACCGGCTAAACCACCCAGGTGCCCTGAGAAGACTTTAGATTGGATTTGCAAGTATGACTGAGGCTGTTGGCACTATATCACCCATCCTCATGGTTTGGGCGTTGCAGTCACTCCCCTCAGACATTGCTAGAAGAGTTCAGGCTCCCTTCATTATGGTTACTCCCATGAAAACAAGGTGTATATCATCTGTGGTATCTCTTCCTCCTTCAATTTTAACTTTCTGTTTTATGTTTCAACTGAAAATTTCTTCTTAAAACCATGCTTCTTAGGCAACACAATAAGCCACCTGGACCTAACAGACATATACGGAACACTCTACCCAACAAAAACAGCATATGTATTCTTTACAAGTGCACATGGGACATTTTCCAGAACAGAGTATGTGTTAGGCACCCAGTAAGTCTCAATAGATTTAAGAAGGTAGATACGATACAAAGTATCTTCTCTAACCACAACAGAATGAATTTAGAAATCAATAACAAACAAAAGTGGAAAACTCACAAAATTGTTGAAATCAACACAGTTTAAACAATGGCTCAAAGAAGAAATAGCAAGGGAAACTGAATATACTTACAGACAAATGAAAATAAAAACACAATATAACAAAACTTATGGGACAGAGCAGAAGCAGTGCTAAGGGGAAATTTATAGCTATAGATACTAACGTTACCAAACAAGAAAGATTTCGAATCAATAACCTAACTTTACAAATTAAGGAAGTAGAAAAAAGAAGAACAAACTAAAAAAGAACAAACTAACAAAGTTAGTGGAAGGAAGGAAATCATAAAGATTAAGCAGAGATAAATGAACTATAAATGAAAAATCAGAATATAAAACAACCGAGAAAAACCAATGAACACAAAATTTGGTTCTTTGAAAAGATCAACAAAATTAACAGCTAGATAGACTCATAAAGAAAAAGAAAGACACAGAGAGAAAACTCAAATTACTAAAATCAAAAATGAAACTGGGGACATTACTATCTATTCCACAGAAATAGAAAATTGTAAGGTACTACTATGAACAATTGTATGCAAAAAAAAGAGGTAACCTAGATGAAATGGACACATTCCTATAAATAAAAAAGCTACCAAGACTATATCACAAAGAATAGACAATCCAAATCTAATTCAAGGAGATTAAATAAAAAACTGAAAATGTCTCAACAAAGAAAAGCCTGGAACTTGATGGCTTCATTGGTGAATTCTACCAAACACTTAAAGAACTAATCCAATCCTTCTCAAACTTTCCCAAAAAATTGAAGAGGAGGGAGCACTTCATAATTCATTCTATGAGGCCAGAATTACCCTGATTACCAAAGTCAAAGACACTACAAAAAAGAGGAAACTATAGATAAATATCCTTTATGAACATTGATGCAAAGATCCTCAATAAAATACTAGCAAACAGAATTTAGCAGCATATTAAAAGGATTATACTCCATGATTAAGTGGGATTTATTCCTGAAATGCAGGGATGGTTCAACATATGAAAATTGATCAGTGTAATAAACCACATCAAAAAAAGTGAAGGAAAAAACCCTCACATGATCATTTCAGTTGATGCAGAAAGATTATTTGACAAAATTCAACACTGTTTTATGATAAAAACACTCAATGAGATAGGAATAAAATGGAAACTACCCCCACATAAGAAAAGCCATATATGAAAAACCTACAACAAACATAATACTCAACTGTGAAAGACTGAAAGCTTTTCCTCTAAGATCAGGAACAAGGAAAGGATGCCTGTTTTCACCACTACTATTTAATCTAGTACTGGAAGTCCTAGTGAGGGCAATTAGTCAAGAAAAAGAAATAAAAGATATCTGATAGGAAAAAAGTAAAGTTATTTCTCTTTGCAAATTATATGATCTTACATATAAAAAATCCTAAAGACTCCATAGAGAAGCTGTTAGAACTAATAAATGAATTCAGCAAGTAGCAGGATACAAAGTCAACACACAAGAATAGATTGTATTTCTATATACAGTGAGCCATCTGAAAAGGAAATTACAAAAATAATTTACTTTATAATAGCATCAAAAAGAATAAAATAATGAATTAACCAAGGAGATGAAAAACTTGTACAATGAAAACTATAACACATTGCTGAAAGAAATTAAAGAAAACACAAATAAGTGGAAACACATCCAATGTTCATGGATTGGGAAGATTTATATTGGTAAATTCCAATATTATCCCAAACAATCTGAAGATTCACTTCAATTACTATAAAAATTCCAATAATGTGTTTTTTTCAGAAATAGAAAAATTCATCCTAAAATTTATATGGAATCTCAAGGGATCCTGAATAGCCGAAACAATCTTGAAAAAGAACAAAACTGGAGGACTTACATGTCCTGATTTAAAAACTACTACAAGTCTACAATAATCAAAGCAGCATGGTATTGGCATAAAGACAGACATGCAGACCAATGGAATAGAAGAGAGAGTCCAGAAATAAACCGTTGAATATATGATCACATGAATTTTGACAAGGATGTGAAGTCCATTCAATGGGGGAAAGGAAAGTCTTTTCAACAAATGGTGTTGGGAAAACTGGATATCCATATGCAAAAGAATCAAGTTAGATCCTTATCTAACACCATATATAAAAATTAACTCAAAATGGATCAAGGAATTATACATAAGATCTAAAACAATGAAACTCTTAGATGAAAACATAGGACAAAATCTTCACAACATTGGTGTTGACAATGATTTCTTGGATGTGACACCAAAGGCACAGGCAATGAAAGAAAACATAGACAAATTGAACTTCATAAAAATTAAAAATTTTTGCATATCAGGAGATACTGTCTACAGAGTAAAAAGGCAACCCACAGAACGAGAGAAAGTATTTGTGAATCTTGTATCTGATAAAGGATTAGAATCCAGAATATATAGAGACTCCTAAAACTCAACAACAAAACACACAAAACCTAATTAAAAAATGGGAAGGACTTCATCAGACACTCCCCCAAAGAAAATCTATGGATGGCCGATAAGTACATAAAAAAAAAGCCCATCATCAGTAATTATTAGGGAAATGCAAGTCAAAACTATGATGAGATACCATCTCACAATCAGTAGGATGGCTACTATCAAAAAACCCCAGAAAACAGCCAATGTTGGTGAGGATGTGGAGAAATTGGAACTCTTGTGAACTGTTGGTGGAAATGTAAAATGGTATAGTCATTGTGGAAAACAGTATGGAGCCTCCTCAAAAAATTTAAAATAGAATTACCATACAACCTAGTAACTCTACTTCTAGGTATATAACCTAAAGATTTGAAAGTAGGGTCTCGAAGAGATATTTGTTCACCCATGTTCACAGCAGCATTGTTTACAATAGCTAAAACATGGAAGCAACTCATGTGTCCGTTGGATGATGAATGGATAAGCAAAATGTGATATATATATGTGTGTATATATATATATGTATGTACATATATATATATGGATATAAAGTGTGTATATATATATAGTGATATAAGGTATATATATAATGCATATATAAAATGGAATATATATTATATTATATTAAACTGGAATATAATATATGTAATATATAATGGAATATTAAAATGGAATATAATATATATATATAATGGAATATTATCTAGTCTTAATAGGAAAGAAATTCTGCAATATGCTACAATATGAAAGAACCTTGAGGACATTATGCTAGGTGAAATAAACCAGTCACAAAAAGACATATATGAGTCCACCTATATGAAGTATTTAGAGCAGTCAAATCATAAAGACAGAAGATAAATGGGGGTTGCTGGGGGCTGGAGGGGAGAGAGAATGAAGAGTTATAGAATTTCAGATTTACAAAGTGAAAAGTGTTATGGATGGTGGTGATGGCCACACGATGTGAATGTACTTGATAGCACTGAACTGTACGCTTAAAAATAGCTAAGATGGTAAATTTTATGTTATGTTTATTTTAACTCATGAAGCAAAAACAAAGACAAAAACTAAACCATGTCTCACTCCTTGAGGACAGCAATTACTGAGCCAGGAGGACAAGTTCTCTCATTAAGTGACTCTAGACCTTAGGCAAATGACAAGCAAAACTAGTTTTATTGTCCCTTGACTATGACTCAGTTTTTTCTGTCTGAGTGAACACATCTGTGTCTCCTGTGTGATGTATATAGTCCCATCACTTCTATGTGTTCTGTATTTTCTGAGGCAGGTCCAATAAGGAAATGTTCCATGGATCAGATTTTTGTTGTTGTTGTTGTTGTTTTTAAGTTTATTTATTTTTGGGAGAGAGAAAGTGATAATGCATACGCACAATGGGGGAGGGGCAGAGAGACAGGGAGACACAGATTCCAAAGCAGGTTCCAGGCTCCGAGCTGTCAGCACAGAGCCTGACATGGGACTCGAACTCACAAACTGTAAGATCACGACCTGGGCCAAAGTCAGATGCTCAACTGACTGAGCTACCCAGGCGCTCCTGGGATCAGATTTTTTAAAAATAGTTTCATATGATATATAATTTAGCCATTTAAAATATGCAAATTAATAGTTTTTAGTATATTCACAGAGTTGTGTAACCATTACCTCGAGCAAATTTAGAACATTTTTATCAGTCCCCAAAGAACTGTACCCATTAGCAATCACTCAAACACCCTTGGTCACAGGCAACCACTAATTTGTTTTTACTTTCTCTTGCTATAGATTTTCCAACTCTGAACATTCCATAAAAATGGAATCATGTATGTTGTGTGTGTGTGTGTGTGTGTGTGTGTGTGTGTGTGACTGGCTTCTTTCACTTTAGCATAACATTTTCAAGGTTCATCCATTTTTAGCATGTATCAGTACTTCTTTTTATTGATGAATAATATTTCATTGTATAGTTACCACAGCTTATTTATTTATCCATTTATCTGTTGATGGACATTTAGGTTGCTTTTACTTTTTAGCTATCATGAATATTGCTGCTATATGCATTCATGTGCAAGACTTTGCTTATCTCTGGGCCAGATTTTGATGAAATTTCTGGAAGGTGGAATTAGGATGGGATCATCTTGATAAGCCAGAATAGAAGCCATGGCCTAGAACACACAGGAAAAGGATGGAGCAGGGATGGGAGGTATCCTTAACAATGAAGGCTATGAAACCACTATCCTACCTATTATTTATTATTTATTAATAACCTATTATTTATTAATAACCAAGCCTTGTTAAGCAATGCTTCATTGTTACAACAATCTTATGAGTGAATAAATCCTGTTACCTGCATTTTATGAGAGAGAAAGCAGATACACAGAATTAACTAAAATGCTGGAAATCATGCAACAAGGAGGCCTTTGAATCCAGGCCATCTAAGTCCTCTTTCGATCACTGAACCAAACTACAAGCCCTAAACTCTGCTGTGGTCAGTGTGGGGAGTGGAGTAGATTGTGGGACATTGATCAAGGAAATTAATTCAATGAAAGCCTATGTAACAGCTGAGCTGGTTCTTCTTCATGTTTCTACCGATCACCTTCCAGCATTGAGCCTGGGACCAGCGGTATTTGCTTCAGGGTTAATTCTAATTGATGGAGCAAAAATCAAAAGCCTGTTTATTCTCACAGTCTATTGTATCCCAGCACTCTTCCTAGACTTCATTCCCACATAACTTTTTGCCATTTCCTCAAACAGCCTTTTGCAGAGTCCCACAGATATTTCTTCTGAAAAACATACTCTGACATTTTAATTGGAATGCTCTATTTCATTTGATCTATAAGTCTTCCATTTTACCATTTGTATTCTATTTGCCTCACCTATTCTATTTTTCTTTTTGTCCTCTTGTGCTTACTCTCCAATTAATGAAATGTATTTATCCTTCTTCCCCCATTAACTCATTTGTTGAGTTGTCTTTTGCTATTCTGTTAGGAGTTTCCTTAGGGATCACAGTATACATCCTGGGCTTCATAAAGTTCAAAATATATTTGAATTCTTACCACATCCGAGACAATGAAAGGTCTACATAATACTTAAATTTATTTACTACCCTCATACCTTTTGTAGTACTATTGTCATATATATTTAATTCTTCATATATGTAATACCTCATTAGACATTTTGGTTGTGGCTTCCTGCCATCAATATTAATTTAAAGTTACACACATATTTACCTATTCATTCCTTAGTATTTCCATGCTTCAATCTGGGATCATTTTTATTTGCCCAAAGAACTTTGATTTTCCATTAGTGTGGGTCTGCTGGTAACTATCTCAGATTCTTTCTCTATTTTTTTTTTTTTAATTTTTTTTTCAACGTTTATTTATTTTTTGGGGACACAGAGAGACAGAGCATGAACGGGGGAGGGGCAGAGAGAGAGGGAGACACAGAATCGGAAACAGGCTCCAGGCTCTGAGCCATCAGCCCAGAGCCTGACGCGGGGCTCGAACTCACGGACCGCGAGATCGTGACCTGGCTGAAGTCGGACGCCCAACCGACTGCGCCACCCAGGCGCCCCTCTTTCTCTATTTTTTAATGAATTATTTTACTTTCATTTTTTAAAATTTTATTTAAAAATTTTTTTAAATTTATATCCAAATTAGCATATAGTGCAACAGTGATTTTAGGAGTAGATTCCTTAGTGCCCCTCACCCATTTAGCCCATCCCCCCTCCCACAACCCCTCCAGTAACCCTCTGTTTGTTCTCCATATTTAAGAGTTTCTTACATTTTGTCCCCCTCCCTGTTTTTATATTTATATGCTTTTATATTTTTGTAATATGGAATGTAATATGCAATATATGTTTATGTATTTTTGTTTCCCTTCCCTTATGTTCATATGTTTTGTCTCTTAAAGTCCTCATATGAGTGAAGTCATATGATTTTTGTCTTTCTCTGACTAATTTCACTTAGCATTATACCCTCCAGTTCCATCCATGTAGTTGCAAATGGCAAGATTTCATTCTTTTTGATTGCAGAGTAATACTCCATTGTATATACATACCATCTTCTTTATCCATTCATCCATCGATGGACATTTGGGCTCTTTCCATACTTTGGCTATTGTTGATAGGCTGCTATAAACATGGGGGCTCATGTGTCCCTTCAAAACAGCACACCTGTATTCCATGGATAAATACCTAATAGTGCAATTTCTGGGTCGTCGGGTAGTTCTATTTTTAGTTTTTTGAGGAACCTCCATACTGTTTTTCAGAGTGGCTGCACCAGCTTGCATTCCCATATTTTACTTTCGTTTTTGAAGGACATTTTCATAAGGTATAGAATTCTGGATTGGCAGTATCAGCATCCTCCCAGCACTTAGAAAAAATTATTCTATTGCTTTCTGAATTCCATCATTTTGATTGGGAAGTCTCCTTTTGATTCGCCTGTTGATGATCTTAAAATATTCTATTTGTATTTGGTTTTCATCAGTTTTATTTCCAGGTCCATAGATTATCTCTCTGGGTGCTCTGGAAGGCAGTTAGGCTGGGTTTGGCTCACTAAAATCTTTTGATTAGTCTCAAAGACTCTGGATATTTTCAGTCTCCCTTCCTCTTGGAACTTTAATTTTTACCTCCTTAGCTCCTTGGGGTTTTAAAAAATCCAGCCTCTCATTTCTTTTTATTTTTTTAAAGTTTATTTGTTTATTTATTTTGAGAGGGGGGGGAGGGGCATAGAGAGGGAGAGAGAATCCTAAGCAGGCTCTGCACTGTCATTGTGGAGACTGATACGGAGTTTGAACTTGTGAACCATGAGATCATCACCTGAGTCAAAACCCAGAGTTGGACGCTCAACCTACTGAGCCACCCGGGTGCCCCCAGCATCTTGGTTTCTACTTTCTAAATGGTACATGCCTCAAACACACAGTGAAGCTGACTGTCTGGCTCACCCTCAGTGAGCTCTCCTTTTTTCCAGGTCTTGGTTTTTGCTGTCTTGGTAGCTCCCTGATACTTTTTAAACAAATATTTAAAAAAAAGTTTTATACTGTATTTCTAGTTGTTAGTGGGAAGACTGGCCTAGAATAAGCTAATCGGTCATAGCTGGAAGACTTCAGTAAATTTCAGCTATTTCTGATAGTTTCCTAAATTTCATATAGGTCCAGAAAAAAAAAATCATTTAGTTTCTTCTGCTCTTTACATCTTGCCAACATTCTATTGCTGAAGGCCTTGTGAGAGAATGCCTTCTTGGCATTCTTCCTCTTTGCCCAACTTTGTATGTGCCCTCACTCTGAGACCACTTTGCCCTAAATCCTAAATTGTACTGCAAAGATGGAGATGTAATTTTTTAATGCTGATAAATACATTACAAAATATTTAAGACATATAAAAAGTATAATATGAGTACACTCATGTACTTACCTCCCAGTTGAAGCCTTCTTTGTGCCCTGCTTGATTTTATCCCTTTCCATGCCTGTCAAAGGTACCAAGGCTCTTGAATTTATTATCTTTTTTTGTGTATTTCTTTATACTTTTGCTATAGATGCATAACTCAAACATTATACTATCAGAAAAATGTATCATGCCATGTAAATGCTTGAGAACTTGTGTTTCTGCTCAACACTATCTTTGTGAGATCTATGTTTTCTAAATCTAAAAACCTTTATTTAATTCCTTGATATAAATATATTGCAATTCATTTAATTCTTCTCCACTGGTAAATATTTATATTTTTTTCAATTTTTTTCTATGACAAACAATCTCGGAGTCCCTCACCACACTGACTCTTTGCTTAGCTTCTACCAGAGGCTAATCTCAGAGTCCAGAACTGGCCACCTCCAAAACCCGGAGAGAAAATCACCACTGCCCAACTCATTTGCTTCCTGAGAATTATCCCTTTCTCAGTACAACTGACAATAAGAACTTAATACTATTCTTGGAAAATTCATGCCCATAAAGAAGGGTATCTTCTATCTTCACGATCTGAACAAACCATAATACTAGAATAACCATATAGTAAATAACAGTAGACTGTTAGAATGGTGGTAGAGCTATCCCAAAGCTGGAGTTATGGAGTTCGACACCATGTGGGCAACCCTGACAGTTGGGGCGTATTGTACCACTGAGACCAGTATCTTTCTATTTTACTCTTTCCTCCCAGGGAAGGACTGCCTGAATGTTCCTTTTTGCTGTATTCTCATTTCTACATTTGTATGCTGGAAACCAAATCATAAATAAACAGAAGGTCACATAATCGCCCAACAACTGGTTGTAAGCCTAGGTTGGTCTAGCTCCAGATTTATGAAAAAAATCAAAACAAAGCAAAGCAAACCCCAATGCCAAACATTCCACTAGTTCCAAAGTGTCATAGCTTTGCTAAAACACCCAATTTTTATTTCTAAACAAAACATTTAATCCTACAAATACAGTTGAATAGTAGGTGAAATGATTTGTGTACAAAATTATTCATTGAAGAAGCATGGAAGAACATTGAAAACAATCAAAATGCCCATAGGAGACTGATTCAAGAAATCACATTGAATAGTATGCAGTTTTTAAAAGGTTCTCTGTATACATAGTGCCAAGGTATATTATTAAGTACAAAAACAAGGTATAGAACAGTGTATATATTTTGCTGTACTTTGTCTAAAACAAGGGCAAATAAGAAAGTACATTTTAATTTTCCCATACTCTCATAAATAAACTATGCAAAATTATTCAGGACATTAATAAAAGTGACTACCTGAGGGGACCAGGGAGAGGGTGGGAACTAAAAAGAAGGGAATCGGGACCTGGGCAAATAGAAGTCATGGGTGAAAATAAGATTTTTCACTTTTTATTTTAAAGTTTTTGAACCATGAAAATATATAATTATTATAACAAAATAAGCACACACAAGCACAACACTTGTTATTAGTCCATGATCAAAACAACATCTTCATTTGGGTGACTTCCTCCAGGCTTGCCTTAGTAAGGTGTGAACACTTGTCTTGCATGGTCATTGCTGAAACAATAGGGTGATGAAGTAAAAACCAAAGGGAACAGAGAGGGAGTGTTTGCCTCAAAAGGCAAATGATAGTCCCCATTCAGGAAGACAGAAGATGATTGTATCTATCAAAATAGATAGTTTTTTCAGTTTCAAAATAGTCCGAGTTGTAGTCTTGGCAGAACACTTGTTACAAATAAATGGTAATGATTGATCACCTCGTTTGGAATGCCCAGCCTCCATTTCCATCTATCAAACTCCTACCCATCTTTGGGGTCTTCGCTGATCATCCCAGCCAGAGGCTGGAACTTACTGTTGCTACGGTTGAAGTGTAACCTGCACAACCTGATATACAGTACCTGTTACGCTGCTCCTTTACAACTAATCACCAACCCCAGCTGTTTCTATCAATTTAGTTTGTCTCAAGCTTGTCCTCTTATCTCCATTATTCCTGCTACTATCATAAGTTGGATTGTCATCACTTCAAACTGAAAGTCTTGATTGTCTCCCTACTCTCCGTCTTAGCCCATCCCACCAACCACCTTAGCCACCTCCCACCCCTACAGATTCATTCTTCACACTACAGGTGTACTTGAGAAAACTCCAGGCTAAATATGGTGGATTGAAACATATATTTTTTTCTCTCTGCTACCTTTTGAAACCTCACACAAATGAGAATAAAAAATAAACAAGTCATAAACTTAAAGGATATAGAAAATCAGAGAGATTAAAGTAGAGAAGAAATGTCAGCACATTTTCTGAAGACAGGAAGTGAGCTGATGAGTCATCAGAAATGAGAGTTAACACTGAGCTTGCAAGGGGGATGCTAACATGTAAAGGTGAATTTACACCAGATGAAGTCAGGGGGTGGTGGTTTAGGGACTGGAGACATCAGGAACTGCAAAGGTATCAGTAAAAAGACACAACATGAGTGGCTGAAAGTTTGTTTATGGAACAGATATTTCATACTTCCATGTTGCACAACCACCAGACTGACATTCCTTTATCTTGGATGGATAACTGGAGGTTTGATCTTTGTAGAAATTGAATTGATGAAGTTCCAGACCTGGAAATTTGCAAAGACCCCAAACCAGGCATTTCACCATGAAATTTCAAAACTGCAGGGATTAAAAAGAAAGCCCCATCAGCTTCTAGAAAAAGAAATACAAGTCACGTTTAAAGGACAAAGAATGGAAATGACAATGGGCTTTTATAATACAATAGTAGAAGGCAATGAGGCAATGACTTCAAAGTCTAAGATCATTTGATTTTAGGCTTGTGATTTTATATCTAGCTGAACTACTTACTAATCAAGTGTGAGAATGACACATGAGAGATATGACATACACTGTTTAATGGCTATCCAAGAGCTTCCAAGTTCATTTTTCCCATTCTGCCTTGGCTGGGAAAGATGATTATTTCAGATGCCCTTGCACTTAGGAGTCACCATGCATTTTCAATTCTGGCCAAGGAGACATAAATAGAACTTTTCCAGTGAATCTCTGGGAAAGGATTTTGTTGTCCTTCCTTCCTTCCTTCCTTCCTTCCTTCCTTCCTTCCTTCCTTCCTTTTTCCTCTCCTTCCCTCCTTCCTCTCTGTTCCTTCCTTCCTTCCTCCTTTCCTTCCTCTTTTTCCCTTCCTTCCCTCCCTCCCTCAATCCCTCCCTCACACCTATCTAGCTATCTACCTATCTATCCATCTATCTAGACATAGCATAACCTTCATCTTCTTTATTTTTATGATATTGAGATGTCTTATTAGATTCCTCATTTAATGGTGTCCTCTTCTGAAGGAATAGAAAAGTTCAGGTATTTAACAGTTTGCTTGTTTGTTTAATTATGGTAGAGGGGTTAGGAGTCCTCCAAATTTTGTGGTTCTTTTCTGTCTTACAGGACTTTCCATTTTACCTTTTCTTTTTTTCTTCTTTTTATTTTACAACGGACTTTCCAAAGTGCCTATCTTCTTTTCTTTTCTCCCCTAGAGCTATGCATTTCAAGGACTGTCTCATTGACTGCAGTCAGTACATTTATGCCACGCACCCCCCCTTCATATTGTGCCAATCCTTTTAAATGGTGTCTGATTCTTCAAACTCCTAGATTTGAAATTCCTTCCCAGTAGTCTGTGCTCTGACCTGCCTTGATGCCTTTTTTTTTTTTTTAAGTATTTTCAAGTGTATGTAGCCCCTTTCGCTAGCTTCCCTGTCTTTTCTTCCATGAGGTTTTTCTTGGCCAACCTCTACCCGATCTTGCAATAGAATGAGGTGGGTGGCCAAGTGAGAGACGATACACTGTAATTTGGTGAGTTTTCTCTTTAACTCCAGTTATTTTGCAGCTTTGGCACTCTGTCTTCAAGTTATACTGAGGAGCATGTTTCAAATCATTTGATGAGGAGATCCAGCAGGATGGGTCACTGGTACAGCCATCACTGTCCCCAAGTTGTCTAGAGTTTTTGCTGATATATGTACTTGTGTATATGTATTCATTTAGATAATAAATTCTTGGGAGACAGGATCTAGTTATTTTTTTCCTTCCTAGCACAATGTACTAGTTGCTAAATGGTTCTCTTATTCAAAGTCAATGAAATGGTCTCTTAACTACTAGGATGCCTTAAGGGTTGTTGATATATTCCTACTAGTTTTGAATTTAAGGCAAAGAGGCTGACTAGTAGTTGCTTTTCATTAGTCTCAGTGAAAACTAATGAAAAGTTAGAATAATGATTAATTTTCAAATAAATGCAGTATGATTACTTCCATAGGTGGCAAGAACCTTGGAGCAGGGATACTTCTTTGCAAAGAGATCATTATTTATAATTGCCATAATTCTTATTTTTGAGGATTTTGTGTTGCAATAGCACATGATTAGTCTGTTTTCTTAATTAGGGTAAGTGTTCCTCACTGAAGGAGTGTTCACTTTATTCATTTGCTTTTCAAACTTAAAAACGAAAGTCATCATTGGCACAAATCAATGTTAGCTCACACTCTGTGACATTGTGCATTCTACATGGAGATTGAGTGAGATTTATGGAGGACTATTACCTTTATAAAACCTCTCAGAAAAGCAGGTACTGAATTTCTTTTTGATGCTCATTCTTTTAGCTGTCCTCACGATCAGGAAGTTCTTTAGTATGTTGAACTGAATCCTTCACGTTAACAACAATACCTCCAATAAGAAAACAAACATACTTGAATTTTTGCTGGTTATCTTTTCTGCAGACACATCCATAACTCTTAATCCTACTATATTTGTGTCACTTAAAGTTATATAGTTTAACTTTATTTTTTTTTTATTTTTTTTTATATGAAGTTTATTGACAAATTGGTTTCCATACAACACCCAGTGCTCATCCCAAAAGGTGCCCTCCTCAATACCCATCACCCACCCGCCCCTCCCTCCCACCCCCCATCAACCCTCAGTTTGTTCTCAGTTTTTAACAGTCTTTTATGCTTTGGCTCTCTCCCACTCTAACGTCCTTTTTTTTTTTTTTTTTTTTCCTTCCCTTCCCCCATGGGTTCCTGTTAAGTTTCTCAGGATCCACATAAGAGTGAAACCATATGGTATCTGTCTTTCTCTGTATGGCTTATTTCACTTAGCATCACACTCTCCAGTTCCATCCACGTTGCTACAAAAGGCCATATTTCATTTTTTCTCATTGCCACGTAGTATTCCATTGTGTATATAAACCACAATTTCTTTATCCATTCATCAGTTGATGGACATTTAGGCTCTTTCCATAATTTGGCTATTGTTGAGAGTGCTGCTATGAACATTGGGGTACAAGTGCCCCTATGCATCAGTACTCCTGTATCCCTTGGGTAGATTCCTAGCAGTGCTATTGCTGGGTCATAGGGTAGGTCTATTTTTAATTTTCTGAGGAACCTCCACACTGCTTTCCAGAGCGGCTGCACCAATTTGCATTCCCACCAACAGTGCAAGAGGGTTCCCGTTTCTCCACATCCTCTCCAGCATCTATAGTCTCCTGATTTGTTCATTTTGGCCACTCTGACTGGCGTGAGGTGATATCTGAGTGTGGTTTTGATTTGTATTTCCCTGATGAGGAGCGACGCTGAACATCTTTTCATGTGCCTGTTGGCCATCTGGATGTCTTCTTTAGAGAAGTGTCTATTCATGTTTTCTGCCCATTTCTTCACTGGGTTATTTGTTTTTCGGGTGTGGAGTTTGGTGAGCTCTTTATAGATTTTAGATACTAGCCCTTTGTCCGATATGTCATTTGCAAATATCTTTTCCCATTCTGTTGGTTGCCTTTTAGTTTTGTTGGTTGTTTCCTTTGCTGTGCAGAAGCTTTTTATCTTCATAAGGTCCCAGTAATTCACTTTTGCTTTTAATTCCCTTGCCTTTGGGGATGTGTCGAGTAAGAGATTGCTACGGCTGAGGTCAGAGAGTATAGTTTAACTTTAAAAGTCAAAGATAATTTTTGGCCTGTTCTTAAATATTCTGAGATTATAGCCGGGATTATAGCTTGTACTTTATTCTATGAGAATATTTCATGGGTAGAATACTTAAGAATATTTCATGGGTAGAAATTAAGGTGGGGCATAAAGCTGGTCCACTGGTATAACATCTGAATGAGGAGCTATTTTTAAAAAAATGATTTAAAAAAAATGATATGTCTATTTACTTAGTAAATATTTATTGAGTACAGAGTGTGGACCATGTATTGTACATACTTGTACCATTGGACAAATTGTTGCACAAAGTCTTTCAAGAATGTACTTAAACAAACAAGAAATTGTTTATAATAGCACATTGTCATGGGAAAGTGATTGCTTCCAAATATTAAAGCATTTTGTACTTTATAATAGTTAAAGCTGTCTGTTATAATTTTGTTGATAGTATTAAAGTTCATGAAACTCTGCTTTTATAGATAAAATAAAGGGACACCTCAGCCATAACTTTTTTGGAATTATCATAACTTCAGAACTGTTGAAAATAAGGCCTAGATTTTCACAATGCTTTTTAACTCATCTTTGTATTTCTACTCTTGCCCACTTAGAATAAATTCTCCACCCTGATGCCAGATTATTTTCTCATATTGTTAATTTAATTTATACCACTTCCCTGGTTAAAAGCCCTCACTGGTCTGGCATTAAATTTTTTGAGTCTTCTAATATTTGTTAAAAATATTTTAGATCTGGGTCACCTGGGTGGCTTAGTCAGTTGAGCATTCAACTCTTGATTTTGGCTCAGGTCATGATCTCAGGGTCGTGGGATTGAGCCCCGCATTGGGCTCTGTGCTGAGCATAGAGCCTGCTTGAGATTCTGTCTGTTTGTCTCTCCCTCTGTCCCTTTCTCCCACTTGCATGCACTCTGTCTTAAAAAAAATATTTTAGATCCATTGCATTTTGTCAAGTGTAACATATTTATAGAACAAAGGAATATTATATACATGTAAATGAAACAGTGAATCTGACCAAAAATAAGCCCTGTCACAACCAGATATTTATTTTTTTAATGTTTATATATTTATTTTGAGAGAGAGAGAGAGAGCAGGGGAGGGGCAGAAGGAGAGGGAGAGAATCCCAAGCAGGCTCCACACTGTCAGCACAGAGCCCAATGCCAGGGGTGGACGTGGGGGTGGGGAGCTCAAACTCAGGAACCATGAGATCATTAACCTGAGCTGAAATCAAAAGTCAGATGCTTAACTGCCTGAGCCACCCAGGCACCCCCTGTCACAACCAGATATTTAAAAGGAATGCAAACACCTCCATAAGTTATGAGCTTTAAGGTAAACAGAGACCCAGAATTATATCCAGAAAAGAAATGTGGAGAAAACCCCTAAATTTTAGAACAAAATCCAAGCTTAACCATGGTCTTCTTGGCAGTAAGCTTTAGAAAGAAGGAAAAGCGACTACAATTTTCCTCTTTGTTGTGCCATTTCTCTTAGTTGAAAAATGCTTCTTTGGGGGCTCTTTTCACCTTTTGAGACTGCCTTTGATTTCCCCAGACAGGACACAGTTATGAGACATGTGGAAATGTGCAAAGGTAGTTGCTATGGAGTGATTCACAAACATAGACATTAAGGATCTGGTTATGCTTCTTTTTATACAAGGTAAGGAAGGGTAGTCAGTCTAAGCAGAAGACAGTTGAATGAGTTTGGGCCACTGTAGTTCAATGTAAGAGGTAAACTTTAAATTGCACAAGGATTTCAGTTATCACTTCCTTGTGGCTTTAAAAAACGCTCCCCTTAGTATTTATTGTGCCATCAACTATTTTCTTTTTACTAAAAGCCACATTAGGACATTGCATTCATTGCATTCATTGCATTCTTTGTTGATTTGCAAGGTATCATATTACCAGGTTGTGGTCTTATCTCTTTAAAGAAATTGGTAGACACATCCCAGCATGTCATGTACATAGGGCTGCTCTTGGTCTCTGTAGCAGCATGCTGGTAACTCGATCTCTTTGTTCCAGATCTTCTACTCAAAGCTCAGATACTTGCTAGATTTCAGAAGGAGAATCTCTCTTCCACTAGAGGGTCCTGTTTTCTTCTCCAGACTCTCCCTTGCCTTTCCCCTCCAACTCCCCCTGAAGTCATGAAGGATTTCTGCCGCTTCTTCAAATGTGCCCTGCTTGTTCATAGCTCCAGAACTTTGCAGACAGGGCTCTCTCAGTAGGGATGATTCCCTTTATTCCCTCCTGTGACCTTTTTTTTGTTCACTTCCTTTACTGATTTTCTTCTGAGGACTGTATGTTTTCCTGGACCATTTCTTCTGACCCATTAATCTGTGTGTTCATTCATACTCGTAGCACATTCACAATATTGTATCTTTATACTATGTTTAGACACCTGACAAAGCATTTCCCCCCCTACTTTTGTCTTCCTCGAAATTTTCTAGACTCCTTTTCCTCACGAATTCTTACAGATAGATTTTGAAACTGTCATGTTAATGAGCAATTTTTGGGTTTACTAACTCCTTGACACTCCTTTTCCTGTATTCCAGCATATTATTGTCTCCCGGTTTTCTCTTCCAGGGTTCCAGTTATTTCTTTTTTTGGTCTCCTTTTACTTTTCTGGCTGGGGTTCTCTCCTTATTTTCTTTTCATTCTCCTACATCTCCTTCGTAGCTGATTTAATCCATATCTATGGCTCTGTTGACCTTAAAAGTAAAACAGTCAGTTTACTAGAAGAATGGGTTTATTCAGAGATAGCAGAGGATCTGCAGCTTGGAACATGCCAAGTATAGCAAAAGCCATAAGGCAAGTCTGCAGAAGGAAGCAGGAGAACATTCTCTTTTAGAGTGAGGGGGGGGTGTTGGGAGGAGTTGTTGTAAACAAGAAATCCATTGGAGCAAACTGAGAGTTCCAAGGGTAGTGGCTTTTCATTGGCTGAGTTGTGCGAGTATCTCATTGGCTGGGTTGTTACTGGGGGAGGAGGAAAGCCTTTCTTCCTTCTTCCCTAGTAGCAAAGTAGACTTTTTCTTTTTCTTTTTAAATGTTTTTATTTAATTTTTGAAGGAGAGAGAGAGAGAGAGAGAGACAGAGCATGAGCGGGGGAGGAGCAGAGAGAGAGGGAGACATAGAACCCAAAGCAGGCTCCAGGCTCTGAGCTGTCAGCACAGGGCCCGACGCGGGGCTCCAACTCACTGACTGTAAGATCATGACCTGAGCCCAACGAAGTCGGTCGCTTAACCAACTGAGCCACCCAGGCACCCTGCAAAGTAGACTTTTTCCTGTTGGGTCTGTGAAGGACTAGGTCTGTGAAGGGCTGCAATGAGTGGTAGGATGTGAGAGCCCTGTTCCAGACTCCATGACTCCATTTTATTTTATTTTTTTAATGTTTATTTTTGAGAGAGAGGATGCAAGTGGGGGAGGGGCTGAGAGAGAAGGGGACAGAGGATCTGAAGCAGCTTGTACGTTGACAGCAGAGAGCCCCACGTGTGGCTTAAGGGCAGGAACTGTGAGATCATGACCTGACCTGAAATCAGGACCTGGACACTTAACAAACTGAGCCACCCACTCACCCCGTAGTTTGTCTTTTCATTCTCTTAATGCTGTCTTTTCAAGAATAGAAGTTCTTAATTTTGATAAAGCCCAATTTATACATTTTTTTGGATTTTGCATTTGATATTGTCTAAGACCTCTTTGCCTAACTGAAAGATCTTCTCTTATGTTTTCTTCCAGAAGTTTCATAAGATTTAGGTTTTTAAAATTTAATTTAATTTTTAATTTTTACTTTTGGGGGCGGGGAGGGACAGAGGGAGAGGGAAAGAGAGTCTTAATCAGGCTTTGCACTGAGTGTGGAGGCTCCATTCACACCCTTACATGGGGTTCAATCTCACAACCGTGAGATCATGACCTGAGCCAAAATCAAGAGTCAGATGCTGAACCAACTGAGCCACTCAGGTGCCCGAATAGTTTTAGGTTTTACATTTAGTTCTAGGATCCATTTTGAGTTAATTTTTGTATAGGATGCAAAGTATTGATTGAATTTTTTTCATATATATATATATATATATATATATATATATATCTCCAATTGTTCTAGTACCATCTGTTGAAAAGACCTTGTATCTTTATTGAATTCCCTTAGATAAAATGAACTAATTACTTAGAAGACACATACTACCAAAGATCTCTCAAGAAGAAACACATGACCTGAGTAGCCCTATATCTATTAAAGAACTTGAATTTGTAGTTTAAAAACTTTTACACAAAGAACTTTTGGTCAAGATGGCTTCACTGGTGAATTTTACCAAATATTTAAGAAAGCAATAATGCAAATGATAGACAAACTCTTCCAGAAAATGTAAGAGGAAGAATACTCTCCTATTCATTCTATGGGACTGTCATTACATTGATACAAACCAAGACAAAATATTACAAAAAAAATACAGATAAATATCCATCATGCAAAAATCCTTAACAAATATAATCCCACAGTGTATAAAATGGATAATATATCATGACCAAGTGGGGTTTATTTCAGCAATGCAAGGTTGGTTTAATAGTCAATGTAATTTACCATATTTTAACCCAAACCATCTCAAAAGAAGCAGAAAAAGCATCTAACAAAAGCGAACATCCATTCCTGATAAAGACTGTCAGCTAATTAGGAATAGAAGGAAGCTTCCTCAACTTAATAAAGGATATTTATGAAATATCTATAGCTAACATCATACTTAGTGGTAAAAGACACAATGCTTTATTCCTAAGATCAGGAACAAGGCAAGGATGTCTCATCTCACCACTTCTATTCAATATTATACTGGAGTTTCAGTGCAATAAGTCAAGAAAAAGATAAAAGACATCCAAGTTGAAATTGGAGAAGTAAAGCTATCTTTATTTTTAGACAACGTGATTCTTTACGTAGGAAGCATTATGGAATCTACAAAAAAGTTACAGATGATTCAACAAAAGAACAAATGATCACATTTCTATATGTTAGCAATAAACAACAGGAAATTAAAGAATGTTAAACTACCATTTATCATAACATCCAAAAATATGGAATACCTAGGATAAATCTGACCTAAGATGGGTAAGATCTATATACAAAAAACTACAAAACACTGCTGAGTGCAATTAAAGATCTAAGTAAATGGAAAGATATACCATGTCATGGGTTGAAAGATTCAACATTGTTGTGATGTCATCTCTGCCTATGATGAAACACCCTTAAGAAATTTATTAAACTTTGTTCATCCTGCAAACCTGTGCTCACTCTCCTTCATCCCCCTTCTTCCTCATCTCAAGCATCTCCAAATTTGCCCATTCAGCATGTGAAAAGCCTTTTTAGAGTATAGATTCTCATCAGAAAGGGAAAGCCCGAGTATTTTCCTTTTTTTTTTTTTTTTTTTTTAGCCTTTGAGTCAAATGGGCCAGAATTAATTTTTACATCTGCAGGAAAGCAAAGAGCAGCTCTGAGATTTTATGTATGCATATGTGTATATACCTATAATTAAGCTACATACATATCTGAATAATTAAACTTCTAGGCTAAACTCTGAGATGTAAAGGACTTTCTCATTAATAAAATGTAAGCCAAACGGCTAGCAAAAGCACTGGGAATGAAAGAATTCTGACCAAATTATAAAAGTGTTGGGGTCTCTGAGCTTTCCCTACAGCTCTCATCCTGGTTGGCTTTACTGTCCTGTCCCATTGGGTCAGGATGGCATTTCTGGCTCCATCCCACTTCCCTGGTCCCATCAGTCGAAACTGGTATGGGCTGCAGGGACCAAAGTACACCTCCAAGGCCAGCTGGGGGTCAGTCAGGAAGAGCCATGGTATGTTAGGCTTGGCTCCTATGAAGGAGCCCAGCTCGTCCATGTACGTGATGTAATCTGTCTGCAAAGTCTGGCTCTGGCCAAACCTGAGGAAAGAAAAGAACATATGGGAATGAGGGGCACAGTAAATAAAGCACAAATTTCTTATTTTCTAGCTCAGAAAATAGCATTTTAGTCGGCAGCTCCAGGATTATCCCATTCCTCCCTTTTTCCACAACAATGAGTTTATCATTTGTTCTGTGGCTATAAATGTGTCGATTCATTTTTTTTCCTCCTTCCTAACCTCTATCCAAATTTGATGTCATTTGGTCTTCTGTGGCCTGGAGTGAAAGGACCCCAGGATGCCAAGGTGATGGATCAACTTAGTTTATTCTTTAACACATGATTATTCTTTACATGACCTTGCTTGGGATCTGCCCCAGTGTTAGATTTCTGGGGCATGGCCTCATTTACTTTTAGGAACCCTGAAGAGCAGGCTACCATTTAAGAAATGCGGTTGACTTCAGGGCTTCTCCTTTCCTTGCTTCTTATTCCTACTGGCCTGTAATATAAAGGCTGGTAAGGAGAGTGAGTTGCGTGAATGGTGAATAGGCGCGTCCACTTGGCAGAGCCGCCCTGTGAACTGGATGAGATGCGGGAGAGATTTTGTTGAGTCTGAAGCTTCCACCTCTACTCTCCTCTAGGTCCTTTGCCAGCAACTGTGTGGCAGAACTCAGTGGATGATGTGTTAGAGCTTGAAAGAAGAAAGCATCTTCTTACACAGTCACCTCTTCATCCGAATGGGATTCATTATCTAATTATTCTTCCCACAGATTTTAATATAAAATTGGAAAAGAATTGATTTATATGGAAGTAGCTAACATAAAAAATACATTTAAATACGTGATGACTAGCCATCTGAATGACTTTCTACAAATCCCATTTATGGTGTACTTGAGAACACATGTTTGGATGAATCAGAAGGAATGTTCTTTTATTTTTTATTTTTTTTTATTTTTTGAGAGAGAGAGAGCACAAATGGGGGAGGGACAGAGAGAGAGAGAGAGAGAGAGAGACAGACAGACAGACAGACAGACAGACAATTCAAAGCAGGATCCAGGCTCCAATGTGTCAGTGCAGAGCCCAATGTGGGGCTCGAACCCATGAACTGTGAGATCATGACCTAAGCCAAAGTCAGACGTCCAACCGACTGAACCACCCAGGTGCCCCGAAATGAATATCTTTTTAGAAGAAAATACTAGGGCAGGTGAACTCAGTTTGGTTCTTCATTTGGTTTTCTGATTACAGTGCTGCCACTGCTCAGTTCCCAGCTAGTTAACTTGCTGGCAGACATGTGGCTGATGGGAAAGGACTTCTTGGAGACATTTGAGCTGGATAATATTTTGTTTAGGAGGCCTGTCCTCTGCATCGTGGGATGCTTCGCGGCATCCTTAGTTTCTACACATTAGATGCCAATAGCATGCCCTCCCCACTTGTGACAACCAAAAATGTCTCTGGACTTTGCCAAACGTTCCCTGGGGATCAAAATCACTCCCATGGGAGAAACTACTCTAGAGTGTAGTTTGTACTATCCTACAGGTGACATGTAATGACTATTATTTTCCTATCTCATACTGCTTGATCATAGCAAGTGTTCCAAAAATGTGAATTTTGACTAGTAAAAATATTGTAAAATATATCAACATTTTCCTACATATAAAGGAAAATCTTACGGTTTGTTTCATTAGCAAGTACAATCTCTTACCACTTGAGTTTTTTCCCCATTTTCTCATCAATGTCATCCATCATTTCATTTGTAGTTGGCAAGGTGCATGAGTCTAGAAGAGAAATGGGGAAAGAAGTATTAAAAATATTTTAAAAAATCAGAAATATATAATGACACATGATGATTTTTTCATAATGTTTTTTAAAATTTCTTTATTTTATTTTTTTTAATGTTTTTATTTATTTTTGAGAGAGAGAGAGAGAGTGAGTGGGGGTGGCCTGCAGAGGGAGGGAGACACAGAATCCGAAGCAGGCTCCAGTCTTTGACTGTCAGCACAGAGCCTGATGTGGGGCTCGAACTCACAAGCAGTGACATCATGACCTGAGCTGAAGTCAGACACCCAACTGACTGAGCCATCCAGACACCCCTGATTTTTTTGTAGTATTTATGAACTGTATCCCTAAAAGATTTTATATCAAGAGGAGCTGCCTTTGGTATCTTTAGTAGAATAACAATTTATAGAAATAAAGACTTGAGAAGTCAATGAACCCCCCTCTATGAATAGCAGGGCTGGCCTGCAGTGAGACAGTGGCAACAAAGAAGTTTGTAGCTTCAGATCACCTAATCTCATATTTCTGTAACATCCTGGAGGACCTAATCCCCAACATGCCTTAGATACACTTTATGTATATTAACATCATAACAGCTTCTTCATACTTCTTATTTGCATCCTCTTATTAAGAATTCTCTCCAGAAGTAATCTTCACTCTAAGGTACATGCCTATTAACATGGAACAGTGGAAGGACGCATGGGTTTTCCAGCATTAGCCTGCGGCCAGGAAGCATCAGAAAATTTCAGAGCTTTGCAATACGTTATCAGTGGAGGGGTCATCTGATTGCTGACTGTAGCTCTTTTGCCTTTGTCACCATAGCAGAAAGCTATTATGACATTCACAGTGCATGAATACTTCCTAGTCATTGTTAGCACCTTACCTCTCCTGGTACGGTTGTGGTCAGATGTTTGCTAGAATTTTTGTCTGCTTTGATGTTGTGTCCCAAGTGCCAAGATGGAGCCTGGCACATAGTAGTTGCTCAATAAATATTTGCTGAATGAATAAACACCATCTTTTGTTTCATATACATTTCTTGGGCTTATGAACTATAGCCATTTTTTTTTTTTTTTTTTGTAAAACCCCAGGTACTTGGCACTGTTGTTCCTTTAAGAGGAAAACACAATGGAAGTATTTTACAGAGGAACAACCTTGTAAAGGATTTCATAGCAGGGATTATTTCAATCATCCTTTGTGTACATTTGAAATAGAAGCTTACTTACCCACAACATTTTTAGAAAACATCCATTCTAGGATTGTAACGTTTTCTTCATTACCTGTAAATTTATTACCTAAGTTTTTATGGACAGTATGTTAGGTAAGGTATACCTATGTTGGCCAAGGTTTTCGGACCCTTGAATAAAAAGACACTTTAATAGTAATCAATATGACTGAAGTAAATTAAATCTATATATTTGAGACATTGCCTTTCTCCATGTAATCCTCATGTTCTTGATTTCCTTACATAAGCATACTTGTAGACCCTGGGGTCTGGATCGGAGGGGGAGGACAAGATGGTGCATAGAGTAGGAGTGGCCTGCCATTGTTATTCTGACACAGTTTGATGCCAGTCGGGTGCCCGCAACATCCACCAGGGCCCTTCTGACCTTCACAATGTATCTTGACATTGCAGTTATCCACTGCTGTCTTTCTCTTGCTTAAAGCCTTGCAAACTCCCTCCAATAGTCCCCCCAATTTCCCTATGAGCTCTTTAACACAGGTCTTAAGGCCGTCCGTGTTCTAGTCCATCTCTCTGTTTCTTGCCACTCCCTGCCTCTGATTTATATTCCTGTACAGAACATCCTAAAACTTCCCCTATTTTAGCATCCCCCTGGCTCTATTTTAGGCTATCTAAGGTCACGGAGTGTGTCTTGTTCCCTTTAGATCCTTAGCACCTAGGACAGTACGTGGAATATAGAAGGTGCTCAGTAAACGTTCACTGACTAAATGGATAAAAGACAGAATGGTCGACCTACTTGCAAACACTTTAGCAGCCCAGCGAGCCTGGAGGTCAGCTGTGGGGATGGCAGCCCCAAGGGACTGGACAAGGCCAATCACAGCCAAGGTTGGCTTCTCCATTAGTGGGGGGAAGATGCCTTTAAACAAGGTGACCTCATTGTTTCTGCTTTTGATGATGGAGTCATCAAGGAAGGGGTAGGCATAATCATAGCCTGTTGCAAAGATGATGGAGTCGATGGCCTCAAACACAGTCCCATCCTCAAACACAGCCGAGGTCTCTGTGAACTCCTTCACATTGGGCTTGATGGACACAGTGCCACACAGGATGCGGGATGGGAGCTCATCGTTGAACACAGGCTCTTTTCGCAGGGAACTGTTCAGAGACAAGAGACAGACTTTTGCTGTAATGCACCAATTCCAAGAAATATCTGCAACAGTCCATAGCACTGGAACCAGATTTGAGGAGCTAAACATTAGCATGAGGACCTCTGAACTCTTCTCTTGTGGCAACTTTTTTTTTACTATCGCCTGCCACAATCCTTAAGAATTCTGTCTGAGCTGCCTCTTTGGGTCTTTTGAAACTTGAAGATTCCCTTATGGGTACTTATACTATTTGGAGATTGGCCAAATAGATGACAATCAAACTAATTCCTAGACATAATCAGTGGTTAAGAATGCAGACTCTGGGAGACACCTGGGTGGCTCAGTCAGTTAAGTGTCTGACTTCGGCTCAGGTCATGATCTCACGGTTCATGAGTTTGAGCCCTCTGTCGGGCTGCGTGCTGACAGCTTGCTTGGAGCCTGGAGCCTGCTTTGGATTCTGTGTCTCCCTCTCTCTCTTTGTTCTTCCTCCGCTTGCACTCACTCTCTCTCTGTCTTTCAAAAATGAATAAAGATAAAAAAATAATAATAGAAAGGTTTATAATCAATCTCCATCTCTCACTAGTGACTACTCTGTATTTGTTTCCTTATGTGTAAAATGGGGATAGTGATAGAATCTACCTCATATGGTTAGAACTAAACGAACAATTACCCATAAAGCACTTAAAACAGTGCCTCTGCCTCATGCAATCGTCATTATTATACGTGAACTATTATGATAAGTAAGGTCTTTGATTTGAGCAAATCAAACTGGCTGTGGCGAGCTGTTACACTGTCATGTGTGGCTTCCTTTCCACAGCTGTGGTCCTAAAAGAAAGTGTAACAACTTTGACACTGCACTTTGGTTGCCAAAATTCTGGGAGTGATGTGCTTTGCGACCACATTCTTCATTTTGACTCACGTTTCCTTTCGGGGCGTTTTGGAATGTACTCCAAGTATCTCAAACACTCAGAAAGTTTATAAATCTTAGAATGTGCCTGTATACTTCCATATCTTTCTCTGCCTCTATCATTCTGGAACTTTGTCTCTTACCTTACCAGGTGACAAAAAGTAGGTCTCAGTAAAACCTGTTTTTATTCCCCCCACTCGAGGAAGGAGTGAGAAGGTGTTATCAAAACCTTAGGGTACTTGGAACCCTTTCTGAGAGGGAGCTTCATTCTTAGAATGAATGGATTTCCAAACCTATGTTTCGTTGTCTAAAGGGCAGAGTCAGACTGTGATTTGCAGTTACTCTTACAAGACCAAAAGTCTTCATCAGCTCAGGCTTTGGAGTGTCTATTACATTAAACATAAGTTTAAATGCATGAAATCAACGTTTTTTGTTTGTTTGTTTGTTTGTTGGTTGGTTTTATCTTTAAGGATATAGTAGTCTGCCAGACTAAGTAGGATAAATGCTGTGGAGTGAGCGTCTGACTCTTAAACCTGGCATTTCCTATTTCAATTTACGGTTTCCTCTTACTTTGCCTTACCTGATTCTCTAACACAATGAAACCTTTCTTTGAAACGTTTTTAAGGATTTTATTTTCAAGTAATCTCTATACCCAACACGGGGCTCCCACTCACAACCCCGAGATCAAGAGTAGCATGCTCGCTGACTGCACCAGCCAGGCGCCCCCCACAATGAAACATTTTTGCTAGCATGGGCCAAGATGAAATTTCTTAGTGAGTCCTTTCTTGTCTTAGCCACTCTAATATTTTTCTATGGACGTACTGATTCTTCTACTTAGAGTGCCTTTCTAATTAGCAGGTGTCAGGCTCTGTCTCTACAGAAAAATAAATAAACCAAAGCTTGTTAATTTTACCGGCTACATCAGTTTTGTGAATCTCCACTGCTTTACATGTTCCATGCCTCCTGACTGTCCTGCTAACATTCCAATCTTTCCATGGTGGAAGAGGTGTGTACTTTCATTCTGAGATTTTCTACTTTCTGAGACACGTCGATTAATACCACTTGGTTAATTGCTCCTTACAAGCGTATTAGAACATCCGAGACTAGTAAGAACCAGTATCTGTAAAGCTTTATAGTTTACAAAATGCCTTATATATTTTTATCTTGCTGCATACCACAATAGTCTTGAGGAATAGGTATTAAAATTGCGATCCCCGGGGCGCCTGGGTGGCGCAGTCGGTTAAGCGTCCGACATCAGCCAGGTCACGATCTCGCGGTCCGTGAGTTCGAGCCCCGCGTCAGGCCCTGGGCTGATGGCTCGGAGCCTGGAGCCTGTTTCCGATTCTGTGTCTCCCTCTCTCTCTGCCCCTCCCCCGTTCATGCTCTGTCTCTCTCTGTCCCAAAAATAAATAAAAAACGTTGAAAAAAAATTAAAAAAAAAATTGCGATCCCCATTCACTTACAAGCATGGATGAGGTATTTCTCAAAAGAACAATTCATGGGACGGTTCTGCCCTCAAAATTCTATGCTTTAGCTTGGAGCTACCATAAATGAATCTGTCATGTCAGGGGGATCTAGTGCCCCGCTCCTTGGCCTTTTGTATTCTCCCATATTTCTTTCCCCGCCAGAGACATTTCAATAAGATTTTCAACCCATACGTGCTCTCTGGGTATACTGTGCCACTCATGCAGTCCTCGGTTTCATCTCAACAACCTCAGTGAGACAGCTAAAGTAAGATCTAGAGAGAAAGAATTCAACTGAAGCTAGTGCCCCGCTTTTTTAAGTGATAAAATACGTGTTACTTGTAGTACCCATTTAAAGGCATCAGGCCGAAGTTCTCATGCTTAAACCACGTGTTCATCTTCTTCACGTATAACCAGTCAGAGACAAATGAAGGCAGGGCATTCCGGAGAAAGGATGCAAAGCGGGTAACATACACCATGTCCCAAGGGTAGCCATTGTCCCAAACCCGGCTCATGACCCAGGAGCCACTTCTGGTACTGATAACGACCTGGTGGGGAAGGCAACATAGACTTCAATGTCACACTGTAGGAAGCAAGCAGATATGACACAATGGATATGTTTTATGGACATCTCCGTGCATTGCCCTCAGTATCCAGGCGGAAGCATTTTTATTTTTTTTTTTAATATTTTTGGGGGCACCTGGGCGGCTCAATCGGTCAAGTGTCCAACTTTGGCTCAGGTCATGATCTCGCGGTTCGTGAGTTCGAGCCCCGCCTCGGGTTCTGTGCTGACAGCTCAGAGCCTGGAGCCTGCTTCGGATTTTGTGTCTCCCTCTCTCTCTGCCCCTCTCCCACTTTCTCTCTTTCTCAAAAATAAATAAACATTTATTTATTTTTTTATAAATAAACATTTAAAAAAAGAAATATTTTTAAAGTATATATATATATGTGTGTGTGTGTGTGTGTGTGTGTGTGTGTGTGATATATGTATATTCACACACATACACATACACAAAGAGAGAGAGAGAGAGAAGGCACATAGGGTAGGGACAGAGAGAGAGGGAGGGAGAATCCCAAGCAGTCTCCTCACTGTCAGCACAGAGCCCAGCCCCATGAACCTTGAGGTCATGATCTGAGCTGAAACCAAGAGTCAGCTGCTTAACTGACTGAGACTCCTAGCCACCCCTGGAAGAAGCAATTTCAGACAGTTGGGTCAGGATGAATCGCCTATGACTGAAACTAGGTAGAGATGGAACTACTCTGTCTCTCCACCCAAGAGGGCGAGTGCATAGTTCTTGAAATAATGAGAACCTGACAGCCTGGAACAAGAGAGCTGTGTAGTCAGTTGTGACAGGTTTAATCTTCACACACTCAGAGACATAGATGGTAGGTCTGGTGGGGACCAGCCAATCCAGGGCCTCAGTGGGGGTGGGTGGTTGAGGGTAGTTGCTGGGTTGGGTGGGAGAAATATAGCTAAATCTCTACCTGAAATTAGGCTGAGGAGATGTCAAGAAGTTAATTCTGTTCTTTGTCTGAAGTTTTCTCTTCCAGTCCTTCTGTGCCCACTTCATGACCTCGTCTGGGCACTCAGACCATGGCAGCTGCCTCAGCCCTAAGAGCTACTTGTCTCTTATGCCACTTTTGTGATAACCCGAGGGAGTTTGACACCAAAAATGTCATTAGGTTTTATTCTGTTTAAGAATTTGTTTACTGAGTCCCTATTTCCTTAACAATAGGTTAAGCTCTTTAAGGTCTGTTGGTCATGGATGATTCAGCATAGAGTCCTCTGGGAAGCCTCCCTTGACTTCATCCAGGCTAAGTTAGGTTCTCTTTTCGTGGTGCGGCCACACCTAATGTCACGGAAGGTTTATTACCTCCGTTTGTGAAGGTCTGTGTACCTGTCCTCCCACCTCCACCCACTGACAGCTCCTGGAAGTCAGAAATAGTCTGACTTATTTCTGTGTTTATTGCTAGTCTGACATAGTTCTGGCATATAACATGTGCCCAGTATTTGTTGAGCACTGGCTATTAAACGGATAGAAGACGGTGGGAACAAAATCTTCTATATCTCAGACCTCCAGAATGATAAGCAAAACACCTTTTGCATGGTAAGAACTATGATAAGAACTACTGCTAATAAATAAACGCAGATCCTGACTAGCAACCAGTTTGCTTGGAGGTGAGCAGAACATAAAATTAAAACAAAACAATGCATTCATGTATGTCTACACACGTACACTTACCTCTGGTTCCGGTAGAACGCGCTTCCTTGCTAGCATGGGCCACGTTACCTTGCTTTACAGGGACCATGTCTCTAGTCCTCCTTGATTCAATGGACATATGCCACAGGTGGATCCCTTGTAGTATGACATGTGAGCACGAGCCTCAGCGCCCAAGCTGTTGATTTAATAGCACACCCGTACCCTAAGTTTGTTTCCCGAAGTGTACCTGTGTAGCCAGACGGCTGAGCTCGACAGCAATGTCAGATCCTGAGTTCCCCAGGCCGATGACAAGGACCCTCTTCCCCTTGAAGGCATCCGGGTCTTTATAGTCCCTGCTGTGGAGATAGTGGCCTTGAAACTGGTGTAGGCCTAAGTGGAACACGAGGAGGGATTTGAGCTGATTTTCAGAAGACATGGTGAAGACTCACTTTTTCAATTTTTTTTAACTCCTGTTATCAGTCTTAATTTTGAAAAACAGTTTCCTAGTTGAAACGCATTTATCCTTTTTGACACTAACCCCCCAAATAAGTACTTACAGTGCCTTAAAAACCTATGATATGGGAACTTCTATTTTGATAATAATGATAACTAATATTTATTGAGTGCTTACTGTGGGCTAGGATCTATATGCTTAAACAAACACTTAATCTTGATAACATCTCTGTATGGCAGATATCATTATCTTTTAAAAGATAAGGAAGTCGAGACAAAGAAGTTAAGTGACTTGTCCAAGATCATATGCTAAGGAACTAGTGAATAAGAGGTTGAGCCCAAGTGTTCTAAGCCTAAATATACTGCCTCTTAACCTTCATGCTTTCCATCTTCTATTCTCCCTGAATCTCTACTTATTCATGTATTTATTTATAAATATTTTCTAGATTTTATTTTAAAGTAATCTCTACACCCAATGTGGGGCTTGAACCCACAACCCCGAGATCAAGCGTCACACACTCCACTGACTGGGCCAGCCAGGTGCCTCTGGGTGCCTCTTTTAATTATCTCGGCCTGTGAACATCATGCCTTGAGATCAGAACTCTAATATTTTAGAGTAGACCTGTGTTCCTATTGTAATGAAGGAGGAAGGAAGGAGAAAGTGAGGTTACCTGTGTATTATATTTATTTGATGTTTGGTGCTTTTGCATACTGATGGAGTGTGCCACTACACACACACACACACACACACGCACGCGCGTGCACGCGCACACACACACACACACACACATACTCACTGAAATTTCTAAAGTGAATTTGCAAAATGTGGATATAGATGACATTTAAAAACCCTTCCTCCCTAAGGACCTGCATCGTCAACTGATCTCTGACTTGCAGCTTCTTGATTCTTTTAGCATAAGGGTTCAGGAGAACAATGATTTCTGTATTTATCATCAGAGTTAAAAATTTGGTTTTGAAATCTTTGGAACCTTAAGAATAATCATTATGGACAATCTATGGAAAGATCTAGCTCAACCCTTGGTGCTTGTGTATAAATCCCCAGACTATTATACATTTCCCAAACTTACCAGGAAAGGAATCAGTTGGTAGATTGGGGTATACGTGATGTCCCGAACAAATCATTATAGCGTCAAAAATAGTAGATTCCTGTTTCCCATCCTTTTCTGAAACAACTTCCCATTGTCCAGTGACTAAGAAGCTGGGACATTTCTTTATGCTAGAAACCAGGGTCTTAAAGAAAACCAGAAAGAAATTCCTTCTATTTACAATTCTGTGGGTTTTAATTTTCTTGCAGTGTTTCTGCAGAGGAAGTAATTGTTATGAGCTTGCCTGATTGTTGAGAAATATAGGGAGGACATTAAAACAAGGAGTCACAGTGAATCTTCAAATCTTCCAAGGAAAATCACTCACTGGGGCCTATTTACTTTTGTGACATCTAGTTAATAGATTTGGGGTAAATTACACTGAATCTTGTGAAAGAGGCCATGTCATTTGCTTCCTGCCATCCTCTACTGAAATTCATGGCCTCTTTCTCTCTGACCTCATTTCCTATCAATTCCATAAATGTGGGAATGTCTCAGGGTTCAATCCTTATTTCTCCGTGGTGACGTACCCTCTCCCTTGGAAATATTAGCCACTTCCATAGTATGACTATTTATGTAAATAAGTGTGAAATCATATTAAATTAAACATAGTAAATAAAATAATCATAGATAAGTGAAATTGTATTAAATGTAATCACAATTCATGATATGGTTGATTATTTTTCTCACTACATATATGTGCTTTGGATTTCACAGTCATGAACCGAGGTTAAGACCTGTGAGCAAATATGAAGTATTATTGTTATTTGCAGAGAGCGCATCTCTGCCTTAACTGCTGTGTCTCCTCATCTAAGAAACCAAGTGGGTGAAGGATGAGGGCAATGGCTGTATTATTCATTCATATTTTACTCTCCTTATAATGGCAGAACTTCTGAAGAATGGCATGTTTTCTTGAACCACAACTCATCGGCCTTGAACCCACAGAAATCTAGACAGTCTGGGATTGTTTCTAACACGTGACAGTGTATGGGGTGGAACATATGCTATGATAGTATAGGCTTCTCCAGTATTTGCGATGATATTCTAAAAGTTCTCAGACACTATGGAGGACATTTTTAGGGGGGAGAAAGCACAATGCACGAATACTTTATAATCCGAACCAACATTTGATTGGTGAGCTGTCCAAACATGGAGCTCTGATTTCTGTAATGGAAGTCTGTATCCTTGCTTCCCACCCCCTTCCAACCGATAAACATACTGGGATCAACAGCACAAGGTGTAAGACCCTTACCTCAAACTGTATATATCTTAAAAGATTCTTCTTTTGAGCAAATGTCTTTATGTATTCCTGGAGTTTGCTGTGGTGCATGTAGTTGGGGTAATCATCAGGATAAGGGAAGTCTGGAAAGCACATCATCTCTTTGGAAGAGTTGGTGAATACCGACTGGTAAATGCTGGCTCTGCCCTCTTCGGCATGGTCCTAGGAAGAGGAAGAAAGCTTAAAAAGGAGGCCAAGGATGATGTTTCCCTCAGTGAAAATTCAAGTTTTGGTCGACTGAAACCGTTTTCATGTGTATAAAAAAAAGACATGAAAACAATTCACACTTCTCTGTGAGATGCAACAAAGAAAGCCTTTAGCATAGCACCTGGCGCAGAGCTGGGACCCTACACCTTAGTTCTCTTCCTCGAATTACCCCCATGTTACATCTGTGTTTATAGTCCCGTAGCGTTTTCTTCCTTTTTCCAGTCACAGCGCTGGTTCTGATCTCATGGTCATGTTAAAAGAACACAATTAAATGGTCCAAAGGAGGGTGCAGTTTTTAGTCTATTTGATCGGCTGTTTGATTCGAACACTTCACTTGAAGTGGAGGGTTTATTCATTTGGCATAATCAGAATCAGCTGAAGGCCCCCTTAGATTCCTGCGTGCCACCTCGTTCACCTCCTCCCCGCCCCCCCGGATTTCTGATTCAGTGTGTCTAGTGGGGAGCCTGAGAATCGGCATTTCCGATAGTTGCAGGCGATGCTGATGCCGCTGGTCCGGAACCGCACTTTGAGAACCGCTGCTCTCTTGTAGATGAACTCCGTGCTGGCGGACCTCCCTAACCACCAGTTAGTGGCACTTGCTCCTCACCGAAGAGACACAGGAAACCAGGAGCCTCAGAACTTGTATCAAATCTTGCCACTTCATTATGGAGCCGCTATGTGATTGAAAACTGGCTTCTTTTTGAGAAGTAGTTGAAGTCTAAATGGAAAACAAACATTTCCTCTCTGCTGTAAGGGCAGGATAAAAATTCACACAATGTGCTGCCTTGAAAGTACATTAAAAAGCTGGCAGCCTCCGCTTCCCCCAAACCCAAAGGAACCTTCATGAAATGTGGGAACGGGATGGAATGACATGTTCCTGCTGGATTCAGGACATCTGTCATCCTCTAGCCCCAAACTGACCTCTGGAAGATACAGACCAAAAGTGCTGGAATGGTTGAGAGGCTTGGGTCTGGGTCTGGGGTGGGGGTGGGGGTGAGGACGGGGGCTGCCTGAGGCCCCTGTTTGACTTTAGGTTGGGATGAAAACTTCCTCTATTCACGGTTGCTGTGTTTTTCATAAATAGCCAGGCTCGGAGATGTTAACGTTCTTAAGCCTCACTTTGAAATTTCTGCGACGATCAGAAAAAGGGTGACAGCTTGTGCCTGGTGGATTTTCAGGTTTGAGTCTTTCCCGTTCACCCACAGCCATACCTTTGGTTGGTTGTTGTGAGAAGGAGAAGTGAGCAGAAGGAGTGAGGGGAGGGAAGGCGGGCTTCAGGCAGGGGTCTGGTTAAAAAAATGTAAGACTCCGCTCTGGGAAACAGAGTGGATAAGACCTTGGATTATTTCCATCATTAATGAATTTCTGCTCTTTCGCCTCCTGACCCCAGCCGATCATAACAGAGAGAAGAGTATGTACCCGACAGCTCCTTGGAATTTCCCCTGACAGGCTGTTCTACAAACAAAGGAAAACTCTTGTGTTATATAACAACAGACAATTGCTCCAGAGAGCTCGTATTTCCAGTTTCTGCTTGTGGCGTAGTTTAAGTGGCTAGTGAGCAAGTTAAGCTCAGACTCTGCCTCTGGCTGAGAGGGCTTGCCCTAGACCCAGAGATCCAAGCAGCTGCGGTCACGTTGTCACAGCCTGTGTTGGGGTATAACTGCATCTGTGTCTCGTCTTTCCCGCTAGAACATAACCAACCGGGTGGCGAGGTCAGAGGCTAACTCGAGAATGTTGTGCACGCATGTCAAGCAGTCTGGCTTGATCTTCTTTCAGACTCTGCCTGTCAATCCCACTTCTGCTTGTCTAAAGATACCCTCAAGGTCCAGCTCCAAAGTTGCCCCCTTCGTTCATGCCTTTCCTTGCCTCTCTCTCACCAACCTGAAGTCATCCCTACCTCTACCAAGCTCTGATTGACTTTACTGACTTAATCGCATATTTGCATATATTACAGTCATTCTGAGACTTGTTTTCTCTGATTTTAAAAAGCTGGCTGCCTGCTGTACCTCTTATCTGCAGCTGTACCTAGCACTGTACCCTATCCATAGTGTACTCTGAATGTATTTGTTGAATAAATGAGTGGATGAGTGGAACAAAAGTCCAGGGAGTTCTGGTTCCATTGTTTTCCCCTTTTGCAATCAAAATAATACCCACCTATTGTACACGGCTTGTTGAACAACTTGTTAATTAATCTTTTGAGGACACAAGGCCTTAATATCGGAGGATATGAAACTAAAACATGCTCGCATTCAGCCTGCGAGTGTTTAAGTCTCATTTGGTTTCCATTTTGCAGAAAAAGCACGTGGTGAAAAGTTCAGAATTATCAGGTGTCTTTCTTCCAAATTACCTTCTGCCTAAAAGGACTTGCAAGATAAAAGCTTATGTAACACATTCTTCAAAAATCCCTTTCTAAACATGCATCGAACCCAGCAGGTTTTCTTGGAAAAGAAGAAAAGGGTTCACCTTTTGGCTATAAGGCGAATGGTGCAGATATAATGTCTTCATGCTAAGTATGTATCATCTACATCCAATCACAATGGCTGAGAAATTCAGGACAGAAAGATAGAAGTTTCCCCGACCTGTCTTTCACAATTAGAGTATTTTTATGTATTTACATCCCCACGGGGTCTTTGAGTATAATTCTTATAACCAGTGACCTATGGAAGAAAGATACCCATCTTGTGGATAACCTGGAGACTGATTTTGCATTTTACTCATCTGTCATATATTGCTTCCTTAAATAAATGTTGTGATCTGGCTGCACTGGTTAACTTACAAATTCCCGGATATACCATGTTCACTGCCTCCCCATGCCTTTCACGCTGGTCCCTTCTACCGAGAAACCTCTCCCACCGGGTACTGGCACACTGTTGGTGACCGCATGTCCATGGGGTGCCATTCACAGACTACAGTGGAAATGGCACTCTGGAGTTATGTCACATAGTGGTCCTCTACGTTCCTTGTCTGAGAACACCCTTCAAGTCTCAGCCAAGTACTCTCCCTGCAGGAAGTGTCCCTTGACCTGAGAACATTTCAGTAGCCACCCCCCACCCCATCTCCTAAATCTCAAAGCACTTGTTCATTAAGTTGACCATCACCAAGGGCTGTCTCATTGTTGTAAAGTATTATAATCTCTTATTTGAAATTCATAGGGCCAGATATATTTTGGAATCTGTAGATTTTTGGATTTTTCTCCATAACACTTCTAGTGAGAAGTGGGACAGCACCCTATCATCAGACACAAGAAAATTTCTGCAGTGAAACACAAAGTGGGACAAATAAAGATTATAACTAGCCCAATGTCAATTCAGCTCATGTTTTCTGGTCTTATGACTTCAGGAAAGGTTTTGCCATCAAATGAATTTTTGCCGATCTTTCTATCAAAGGATTGTGGACCTGTGTTATGGCTTGTTTCACCAAATGGATTGGAAACCATTTATGTAAAGTAATTATGTCATGCATTTGTCATCCCAGTACCTAGCACAAAACTCTGCCAAAATAGATATTCAAGCAGCATTTAATTGTTGCTAATGGGATCATGGAGAACCATTTCATGATTTAGGCTAAGCTGGTCACATCTCCCTGAGCAAATGTAAATAAAGATAATTGAATCCTTAAAAAAATAACTTTTGGGGTGCCTGAGTGGCTCAGTCTGTTAAGCACCTGACTCGATTTTTGCTCAGGTCATGATTTCACAGTTCTTGTGATTGAGCCCTGTATTGGTCTCTGCCCTGATGGTATGGAGGCTGCTTGGGATTCTCTGTCCCCCTCTCTCTTTGCACCCACCCTCTCAAAAATAAATAAATAAACATCTTTTTTAAAAAATAATTCTTGATCATTTCCTAATGGAGATGATCTTATATCTCATATAATACTTTCAGGATTATAGGACCTCACAAATTAAAAAAAAAAAAAGACTCTTGAGATGAATACAAAGATGTCCTAAGTTAGCACTGGTATATTCTACTAGAGCAACCTGTTGTTGTAGGTTGGGCAAGCACTGAGACCAAGACAGAATTTGGCTATAAGGTGAATGGTATGGATATAACGTCTTCATGCCAAATATATATCATCTATATCCAATCACAATGGCTGAGACATTCAGGATAGAAAGAATAGAAGTTTCCCCAATGTGATTTTCAAAATTTAAACATGTTTTGTATAGTGAATATTTACTAATTATATCACTTGTCCAACCATGAGCCTGAATGGCAAAGACAAATCAGTTTTTTCTTTGGTTTTGGAGTTGGTTGGAGTATTCAATAACCACACACACAACACACACAGTCATTGTTTATCATAACTTACAGTGTCTTCCTGATAGACATGCGGTAATTATAGAATCACATCCCATTACAGTTGGAAGGCATATTAAAGGAAACTTAATTTCCAGCCTCAACATCTGACAAATGAGCATTTGAGGTCCAGAAAGAAAAAAGCGACTTGCCGAAAATTAATCTTTCCGGAAAACCTAAGAGTTGAAACTAACTGAGAACTTCTGATCTTGGTCTACCTTTCTCCTTTTCTTTTTCTTTTCTTTTTTAATCCCCTTTATGTTCCTAGGATTTCTGAGCAATAGGGAACAGGGATAGATTCCATTCATTTACATGGGGGAGGCAGTGGTGCATTTTTGTTTTTGTTTTTGTTAGAAATTACCGACATTAGCACCCTTTACAGCCTGGAGATCTGGGCTCTGTTACACAGGTAACATTGTTTTATGAGCTGGTATGAAGTAGTTTTGAGTGATTGGACACTAGCATGATGGGAGAGAGAAGATTTTACTTTCCAGATCTGGAGCTTTTGTGACCTTCCTCCCAAGTCTGAATAGAACCGATCCGATTTGGTTTGCAGAGCCACCCATCTCCCTTCTGTTGATATTCCAGGGCTTTCCCACTCACCAAGAATTTCCACAGGCCTCCAATATCATTGCTCCTCTCAAAGCAGGTGGGTTCCAGCCCCTCTTCCAGGCAGCACCGGATGGAGGCCAAGCCACTGACACCAGCTCCGACGATGGCCACTCTCTTCCCCATGATCACCAGGAGGAGGGTCTGGAGATAGCTTCTTCAGAAGAGTGTCCCTGAATACTTAGGATTTTTCGGTAGGAAGAACCAGCCAAGGTTTATGGGTCAGGATCCTCACCTTACGACAAGAAGACATAATGCACATTAACAATTTATACTCACTAATTTTTTACCACTCTTGCTATTGTATGATACCAAATCTGGTTTCTTCTCCAGCTTATTCGAGATGCCCCAAATAGCAGAATCAGGGAATGCTGGAGCAGGAAGGACCTTAAAGTTCATCAGTCTAATGCTCTCAAGTACAAATGCAGCAATAGTCACTCCTAGAAGATTAGAAATTGTTTCTTTGACATCTTGCAGCTAACAAGCAAAGGAGTTGGAGTCAGAACTGAAGCCTTCTGCATGAAATCCACTGTTCCAAATCACCCCTACTCACTTTGAGTGCTTGGCTCTACAGGGTTTAGTCTTAATGCACTGCCTTCCTTTCCTCAGCGAGCGGGCAGTGCTTTAAATGTAGAAAAAAAGGGCTTTTAACATTGTCTTTTCATGTAAAAATTGAGGAAGGGGGAGGAGTTATTAGTCTTAAAGTAGAAATTCCTTTTTTTTTTTTAATTTTTCATGACGTAGAACCCTGCTAAAGAGGAGGACTGAGTGTGGTGGAGATAGCAGAAGGGGGGAGAGGGGGTAGAGGAAGAAAGGGATTGCGGAAGGGCAAGAATGAGGTCCCTGGCCCAGGTTCCAAAAAATAAAATAGTAACTGATACTGTCACGGAGGCCGTAAAGTGAAGCCTCTGGAAGATTAACAGAACAATGGTTCTTTTATTTATTTTTGCTTTGGAACTTCAGAATGTATAAACAAATACTATGCACCTGGACTACTTGTTATGCCAATGGTGAAAAAACAACACTCATTTTTTTTTTAAACTTAGGAGAGTATGATTTGAGGAGCTGAGCTAACCCTTGGAGATGATGGGTTTGTAAAACCTAGTGAACTCAAGGACAGAATTGTGAAGTCACTTGAGTCTTGTCTCCGGCTCTTTCCCACTTCCTCCTTCCTTTCCTGCTTCTATACACCTCCTTCTTCCCCTTCTTCCTTCCCACCCTTCCTTCCTTTTGTCTGAGTGCCTACCTTATGTCTCGGGGATTCAAAGGTGAAAAGATCCAGTGCTTTCCATCCAGAAGTGTATAGTCTAATGGAGAGAGAGATGATCCATCAATGTCACTGTGGAAATTTGACTCGGTGAGTGCCGGCCCTCAGGTGGGAACATCTGAGTCTGTCTGAGAGAAGAGTAAAAGAGGATTCAAGAGGAAGGGAGCCAAAAACTGAGTGTTGAAGGAAGAATAGATGCCTGCCAGGTAGTCAATGAGCAAGGAACACATGATGGGCATGGAGGAAAAAATGGGCAAATGCACAGAAAAGAGGCCTTGAGTGATCAAGTTACAATTAGTTCAGTATTGCTGAGCAGAGGTGATGGGGATAGCAGAGGGTAGACATGCAGGGCCCTGATTATGAAGGACTTTGAAATGCCACACTCAAGGGTTTGGATACCATCCTCTAGGTTATGGTTATCCATTCAAGAATTCTGAACGAGGAAGTGACAAGGTAAGAAAAGATCAGATTCATATGGAAGCTAGCCAGACAGCTGGATTCATATGGACAGTGGCTAGGATCAGGGATACCAGGATGCAATTTCAATAGTCTAGAACAGAGATGCTGAGGGACTAAAATAGAGAAGTGTCAGGGGAATGGAGAATAGAGAGACATAAGAGATATATAGGACATAGATGTTCAGGAACTTGTTGGCTGATTATAGACTTGATGCCTCAAAGAAGGTCTTTGAGATTTTATATTGTGATTTGTATGCATATCACTTTTTTTATTAAAAAAATTTTTATGTTTATTTTTGACAGAGAGAGACAGAGTGCGAGCAGGGGAGGGGCAGAGAAAGAGTGAGACACAGAATCTGAAGCAGGCTCCAGGCTCTGAGCTGTCAGCACAGAGCCTGACATGGGGCTCGAACTCGTAAACCATGGGATCATGACCTGAGCTGAAGTCGGAGGCTTAACCAACTGAGCCACCCAGGTGCCCCTGTATCACTCTTGATTTAGTATAGAAAGCAGTGGCCATCCTGTTTCACAAAGAAAGGGACTTAGTACAGGAATTAGGTGCATGTAATAGAGGGAAGGACTGGAGAAGCAACATCCAGGGTTCTCTCTGCCAAAATCAGGGCCTTGTAAGAACACACGACTAGAGCTACCATCCAATGGGCAGGAACCGCTGCGGTTGCCACAGACACTTCCAGAGGGTGGGACTCGGAGTTTGGTTGATGTAAACATACCTGTTGGAACATGTTTATGGATCAATGTAGTCACCAAAATTCAGCCTCTGCCTCCCTTTGTCTTCCAAGCCCAGATATCTAAATCACTGGAAAAACCTAAATTGCCTTCAAGCCCTAACAACAAGGAAGTCTTAGAAATGTAGTTTTTAGCTTCCAGTCCTTGTGATGCAGGAGGGAGTCCAAGAGGGAGGGATGGTATGCCAAGAGTCCCTAGGCAGCATCTAGCACCGTGGGTTACATGGCATTAAGTGGAAGCCACTCCTGCATTCTTAGGATACCTAAACATACTCCTATTCTTCTCTGATACCAATATGGTAAACACTCAGTGCTTTACCCTTTTGGTTATATATTTTCTGATGATTCTTTTTTTTTTTTTCAACGTTTATTTATTTTTGGGACAGAGAGAGACAGAGCATGAACAGGGGAGGGGCAGAGAGAGAGGGAGACACAGAATCGGAAACAGGCTCCAGGCTCTGAGCCATCAGCCCAGAGCCCGACGCGGGGCTCGAACTCACGGACCGCGAGATCGTGACCTGGCTGAAGTCGGACGCTTAACCGACTGCGCCACCCAGGCGCCCCTATTTTCTGATGATTCTTACAGGACTTCAGATCTCTCCACTGTACAATGAGCAAATTGAACTAGATAATTGCTAAAGTCCTTTCAACATTCCATGAATCTCTTAATTTACTGACTAGGCTTCAGCAACCCTTTTCAGAAATAGAAAATGTAAGCCAACAATGACACAAATGCATGGAAATTACTTAAGAGGATTTTTCTTGTTCTATGTATCCCACTGTCAACAAGTCGATTTAATTTGTTGCTGAGACCCACTTGTTCAATGGGAGGTGTCAGCTAATAGAACTGAGAATCTAAGAGAGTCAAGAACATAGAGCATGAGAGAGAATCTCTGGGGTAGACCTCTTCGGAAAGAGCTGTTGGTGTGTCGTGTGTGCCATTTTCCCACCAAAGAAATGGAATCAAAAGACCTGGTTCTTGAGATAAGCATAAGGGGAGGGGCTCGATCCCACCATTTGGGGAGCAGTTGGGTGCTCTGTGGAATTTTTGTCTACCTGACCTTTCCTGGAAAATCTAGAGGATGGGATTTGGGCTGGCTAGCTGTGAAGGGGAGTTGTGTTTATGTTGTGTTTGGCCAGCACTCCCCGAGTTTATTGAGACAAAGCATGTGTTAGGGTTTCCTGAGGGACGGATGTGAGCCATCGAAAGAGAACTAATATGGGGTTATATTAGGTCCTGTCCACTAGGGCTATGGAAGTGTCTGCCAGAATAGGGTCCATTCTTCTGAGTCAAGAGAACTGTTGGGGAGAGGTCACCATGGTTTTGGGGTGCAAAGACATCCATACAAGTAAGAACTAGTTTTAAACATCTACCAGGCTCAGAGATCTGGAAGCCAGAATATGATAATACCAATTAAATTAGATGTCTCCCCCACCTCCGCCTTTTTTTAACCTCTCTTTCTCTTCTCTTCTTCTGATCCCTTCCTAGACTTTCTGAAAGAATCAGAAACCTCCCCGTCGACATCATGGGGAGGAAGAGTGGACGCACAGGTGATACAGAAGAAAGGTTTCATGCCCCACTTCCAAAACCTTAGGTCTCCCCTGGTGGCAGGCCCAGGGCGAAGTACTAGAGAGAAGATTAGAACTTTAAATAAAGTCCAAGGCTTTGATTATTACACGAGAGACTGAACCTTCCATTTTCTGAATTAAGTCAGTGGTTGTGACTTAACAAGACTGCAGAAATGTCTATTACCCAAAAATGATCAGGAGAGCCATGAGCTTGTGGGTCTTTCCCTGTAAGTTCCCACAGCTTGACAGTATCTTTAGAGAGATAAGTGGAGGTACTCCAGGTACTTAATCAGATGAGCGAGAACATCCCCGGAGTTACTTGGTAGATTAAAGAAGGCAAGACGGAGAAGCAATGGGAGAATGTTTTCCGCCATGCCCTGGAGCTGCCTCTTCAGCTTTGATCTTGGGCATGATGGAGGACCAGGAGGCAGAGACATGTTAAGGCCAGGGAGAAGGGCGGTCATTACCAGGCTCCTTCCATCTCCCCATGAGTTGGGAGTCTACCTCCTGCTTGGTCCCAGCTCTCCCTGTCCTCAAAGTGCCATGCTATTTTTTTTGCAGCCCGGAGCTCTCCAAGCTGAAACCACGGGGGCTGGCAGCACCCTGGGTTTCACACTAGGCTTTTCCAAGAGCCAGATGAAGATCAGATTGAGATTAAGGAACATTCTAGAGTACTAACAAATATTTATTTATTTATTTATAAATTTTTTTTTTAATATTTATTTTTGAGAGAGAGAGAGAAGAAAATATGAGTGGGGGAGGGGCATAGAGAGAGGGAGACCCAGAATTTGAAACAGGCTCCAGGCTCTGACCTGTCAGCACAGAGCCCGCCATGGGCTCGCAGTCGCAAACTGCGAGAGCATGACCTGAGCCGAAGTCGGACACTTAACCGACTGAGCCACCCAGGCACCCTGAATACTAACAAATATTTAGAACATGTTTTGCATTTACTATCTCCTAACTCCCTTGCAAGATAATTAGGATCAGGATTCTCAGTTTACTAACGAAGACAATGAGCTGTTCAAAATAATGAAACCAGTAAAAATTTATGACTTTATGGTGTATGCTTTTTTCCGATATCTTATAAAATGGGAGTAATGAGAATACAAATATTGATTGAGCGCTTACAGTGTGCCAGGCATCGTCTGAGATCTTGGAATGCCACAACAGCAGAGTACTGTCCCCTAGAAATGTGTTTAGTGTGGACTCCAGGATACGGCACGTGGGATGCTTCACACTGTGCCTGGCACTCCGGAAGTGACGTGGTGGCATTGGGGGACAGCATTCATGATAACGATTGTTGTTTGGGTCGGCTGCTCACTCGCTGTGTACCGGGCATGCATTTTATGCACATTATCTCAGTGATTTTTGTAAGGGCCTTGGGCGTCAAGTATTACTATCTCCATTTTACAGGTGAAAAACTGAGATTCAGAGGGGTTAAGCTGCACAGGGTCACGCAGCTAACACGTGGTGGAAGAAAGGTTGGGGGACATGAATGAACATGCACCAAGTATTTATTAAGTGTCAGACCCTGCGGTGGAACACGAAGATGGCAGGAAGCCACACACATTGCCGACGATGATACAATTTTGATGATGATTAGCACAATACCAGAGGCTTACAAAAGGGTCATTCGAACTCACAAGAGCGAGGAGTTTGTCCTGCAGGAAGGGACTAGAGAGAGATTTGCAGTTGCATCAATGTTTGAGTGAGGTCTTGAAGAATGGGAGGAAAAAAAGTGTGGTTAGAGAGAGGGGAAACACCTGTCAGCCCTGGGACCACAAGATCAAGGCACACACCTGGGAGACTGCACAGGGAGGGTGAGCCTGGTGCGGAATGCGTGTGTCCCAGGGAGGGATATCTCCAGGTAGCCACACCTCTTTGCAAGGGATCTGACACTTTGCAAGGGATCTGACAGTCACGTGGCAAATCATGAACAGGGAATTTGGCTTTTAAGAGAGAGCAATGTCTTAAACCAAGGAAATATATTTCTAACGGTGGAAGATCAACCACTAGAAAAAGGTCAGGTTGGTAGAGAGGATGGTTTTTTTCATAAGCAAGTGGCCGTACATCCTGGTTTACTTCACACAGTCTCAGAACATCAGCTGTGCTGGCATCTTTATGAATAGAGCCCTCTCTCACTCTCAAAAGTGGTCTAGTTTGATTGGAAAGCGATGCGCATTGCAGCCTCTACAAACACCACAAACTCTCTCTCTCTCTGGTGGCTACTGTCTTGGATTAGATGTGTGGCATGAGTCTATTTTCTGGAACCCTCTTAATGTAAATGAAAGATAGTCTTCTGTAAGACTCTTACTTATTGAGCTGTTCTCCTTTATAAGAAGACAAGTCTATCGAGGAGAACCCTTTTCTTAAATAATGCGAACATCTTCCCTTGATTGTTTCCCCAAGGCTCTGACTCAGAGCAAATGCTTCCAAATGGGCTTGTTTCCCAGTGCGTTTAGGGTTTCCACTCATCTAGGTGGTGATGCACTGTGAGTGGCTGTCCCCAAAACTCCAGTTTCCACCAGGCTTTCCCTTTTCTGACCCCCTAATACTTCTCTAGTCTGTTTCACAGCATTCCGAACTATTGTTTTTCATTTACTGTAAGAAGTATACTTTATTCCTTTTTTAAATGGAGGTATAATTGAAATACAATATTATAGGACTCTTAAAAACTGAGAATAAACCGAGGGTTCATGGGGGGTGGGAGGGAGGGGAGTGGGTGATGGGCATTGAGGAGGGCACCCGTTGGGATGAGCACTGGGTGTTGTATGGAAACCAGTTTGACAAATTTCATATTAAAAAAAGGAAATACAACATTATATTGGTTTCAGGTGTATGATGTGATTTAATCTTTTTATATATTGCAAAATGATCACCATAATAAGTCTGATTGACATCTGTCACCACATATAGTTACAAGAATTTTTTCTTTTAATGAGAACTTGTAAGATTTACTCTTTCAGCCACTTTCATATATACAATACAGTATTATTAACCAAAGTCACCATGCTGTATATTACATACTCAAAACTTATTTATTTTATTTTATTTTATTTTTATTATTATTTTTTTATTTTAGACAGAGAAAGAGAACATGAGCATGGAGGGGGCAGAGGGAGAGAGAGAATCTTAAGCAGGCTTCACACTCAGAGCAGAATCCAACACAGGTTCAATCCCATGACCCTGGTATCATGACCTGAGATGAAATCAACAGTCAGACCCCCAACCACTGAGCCACCCAGTCACCCCACCTTATTTATTTTATAACTGGAAATTTGTACCTTTTGACCCCTTCACTCATTTTCCCTGCTCCTGATTCCTCATTTCTGGCAAACACCAATCTATTCTCTGTATCTATGAGTTTTTTGTTTTTTGTTTTTTGTTTTTCTTTTAAGATTCCGCATATAAGTGAGATAGATCATGGTATTGGTCTTTCTTTGTCCGACTTATGTCACTTAGTATAATGCCCTCAGTTTCAATCCATGTTGTCACGAATGGCAAAATTTCATTCTTTTTCGTAACTGAGTAATATGCCAGTGTGTGTATGTCTCTCCCTCTCTCTCCATATATATATTTATCCATTCATTTGTCAGTGGACTTTTGGTTGTTTCCATATCTTGGCTATTGTAGATGCTGCTGTAATGAACACGGGGGTTCATGTATCTTTTGGAATTACTGTTTTCATTTTCTTTGGGGAAATACCCAGAAATGCATTGCTAGATCATATAGTAGTTCTATTTTTCATTTTTTGAGGAACCTCCCTACCATTATCCATAGTGGCCACAAATGTAAATGCTCACCAACAGTGCACAGGGGCTCCCTTTTCTCTACAGTCTTGCCAATACTTTTTGATAAACCATTCTGACAGGTGTGATGTAATATCTTACTGTGGTTTTGATTTGCGTTTCCTTGATGGTGGGTGACGTGGAGCATCTTTTCAGTAGCTGTTGATCATCTGTTAGTTTTCTTTCTGTTCTTTGTGCACTGTTTCGACCATTAGGTGGTGAGCTTTTTTATCTCAAAGACCGTGACTGACTCGTCTTCTCATTGCTCTTCCTAGGGCACTGCTAAGCACATAGTAGGGGTTCAGTAAGTGTGTTTTTATCAACTGGCTAATTAACAAAATGTGCTTTGGAAGTAAACCCCTATCTCTTCATAGGGGTTGGAAGGAATTTAAGAGGGTTGTAAAATCTGTCCTTTGCTTCACAGTGACTATATCACGACAAGATGGGGCAGCACAATTACCTGGTCAGGCTCTTGGATTTTGTATTGACTTCAGTTCTCTATTTCTCAAATTCCGTAAGTGGTTTATGGTTTGAATAGCAAGCCGGCAGGAGCGGTTTACACAGTATGCCTGTTATTTGGCTTCTCTGGGCAACAGATTAGGATTTTGGAGGGGACGAGAGAATTTGGAGAGTGTGGGAAGCCTGGTGCTTGTCGCAAAAGCTGATTGTTGCAGAATGTGAGAGGAGTTGGGGAGATTTAAAAAAATTTTTTTTGTCTTATTTATTTTTGAGAGAGACAGAGACAGAGCGTGAGTCGGGGAGGGGCAGAGAGAAAGGGAGACCTAAAATTCAAAGCAGGCTCCAGGCTCCAAGCTGTCAGCATAGAGCGGATGCGGGGCTTGCACCCACGAACCGTGAGATGGAGACCTGAGCCGAAGTCAGCCTCTTAACTGGCTGAGCCACCCAGGTGCCCCTGGGGAGATTTTCTAGATCATGTTACAACCTGTAATTCTCATTATCGTATTTTGCTGGATTTAAGGGAGTTTGGGGGTATCTACAAATGTATCCGGAGGCCTTGATTTGTTATAATTTCTAGATCCCTGGCTTTATCCGATCGCGTCTGCAGGCCTGTTCTTACCACAGAGATACTCCTATGCACCCTTGTCTGGGCCCAGGCCTAGCTGGTTCTGTCTTATCCTAGGAATTGAAGGAGGGAGACGGGGGAAAAGATTTGGCCTTCCCTTTCCTGAAGTCTCCTTCAATAACAAGATATTACAGCACATCACCTTGCGGTGACCCCTCACGTTGGCCAGGAGGGTGCCCTGGGCCACGTGAGGAAGGCCAAAGGGCCAGGAAGGCCACAGGGCCAGAAGGGCAGGCTCCCCCTTCCTTTCTCCAGTGACTGCTTCCTCTTCCTGACACCACCCTGCCCTGTCAAATGAACTTTAGCTCAACCCCGTTCTAGCTGTGGCGATCTTTTGCTTGTAGCAGTAAGTGTCTTTCTCTTTCTCTTTCTTAGGGATCCTTCTTCTAAAGCTGGAGCTTCAAAGGGTGTCGGGAACTCGATCTTCCTAATCCACCGTGATGTCAAGCCCCTCTTTAGGGGTTGACGGTCGTGCCCCGCTGGCATTCACACGGCCTTGCTTTTTACCACCGTCATCACTGCCCTGCACATACGCTGTCCGTCAGCCTGTCTGGCACCCTAATGCCCACCAGGCACACCACATTCCTTCTCCTTTTTCTGCCTGCCACAGGCCTCTGGTACTGGGAGCGGGGGCCCTTCCACTTTCACTTTGTCTGTGCAAATCCTACAGATGGGGCCAAGACCCTGAACCGACTTCACTCTCCCCAGGAAGGCTTCCTAGCACCTGCACACTTTGCTGCTGAGTTCCAGAGGTCAATCACTGTGTCCCACGCTGCTTCCCACCGCAGACTTCCCCGGATTGTTTGCTAATTGTCTCATGAATGTTAATTACCTCTGTAGACAGATTTCATATTTCCTATCAGAGACTGTCATGTATACTTTAAAATTTTATCTTCCTCGGGGCGCCTGGGTGGCTCAGTCGGTTAAGCGGCCGACTTCAGCTCAGGTCATGATCTCACGGTCCGTGGGTTCAAGCCCCGCGTCGGGCTCTGTGCTGACAGCTCAGAGCCTGGAGGCTGTTTCAGATTCTGTGTCTCCCTCTCTCTCTGACCCTCCCCTGTTCATGCTCTCTCTCTCTCTGTCTCAAAAATAAATAAATGTTAAAAAAATTTGAAAAAAAAATTTTATCTTCCTCAACACCTAGCGGAGAGCTGGGTATCCAGTAGGAGCTCCATAAGTAAATGTTGATTTCACCTGATGACCCCGGTCTAAGTTTTCTTATTAGTGACACAGAACAGTGATTAACTTCGTCTGCCGGGGTATTATCTGGCACCGCAGGATTTGGAACAGACTTCACCTCTTTCCACAGGAATGCTTGGAGCCATTCTTCCTTTGGTTTGAATAAAATATGCTATATTTATCTTTCGAAGCAAGTCTGTGCCACATAAGTTGGTTTTTTGGTCATTAGAATTGGTTGCAAAACACATTCTCTACATTCATTGTGTTATGTGAAACTAGCTTCGGGTTTTGGATCCAGTTAAAGCCGTGAGATTTTGGCATACGTCTCCTTTCTGACATGGTCAGGGGAGCAGTGGGGAAGGTGGTGATTTAGATGCTGAGAAGTTTCCTGAGTTTTGAGATTAGGTGAGTCACTCCACAAAGGTGGCTTACTGCTTAACCAAGGCATTCCCAGATTCAGAAACCCCCGGTGTCAGGCAAGCCTGGTTTCCCCAGCCTGCTATTCAATTCAGTTAAATTCACTCATTAACTCAGCCATTCATTAAAATATATGTGCCAGGGTACCTGTGTGGCTCAGTGGGTTAAGCATCCGCCTCTTGATTTTGGCTCAGGTCACAATCCCAGGGTCGTGGGATCAAACCTTGCATGGGGCTCTGCACTGCCAGCACAGAGCCAGCTTGGGACCCTCTCTTTCTCTGGCTCTTAAAATAAATAAATAAGCTTAAAAAATATATATGCCTACTATGTGCGAGGTCCAGGGGTAGGCACTGGGGATCCAGTAGTGAATAAATTTGACAGTGATTTCTCTATTGAGAAATCGCAGGAGATATGGATACATGAGGCACTGCTCCAGCATTCATGGATCCTCTCCCCTCTGTGTGTGTGTGTGTGTGTGTGTGTGTGTGTGTGTGTGTGTGTAGGAGGATGATAGTGGGGAGGGAGAGACTGAGATGAGTACAGGCATCACCCTAGCAGGTTGTCAAGGTTGGTAACTATCAACACTGCGTGTTGTCAAGGTTGTCAAGGTTGGTAACTATCAACACTGTATGTTTCCTGGGTCACTTTGGTCTAAAGTTAGAGGACTGGACCAGATCACTTTTTAAGCCCTTCATTCTTGATTTCCAGTCTTCCTTTCATTCTTTTAAAAAATTTTTTAATGTTTATTTTTGAGAGAGAGAGAGAGTGTGCAAGTGAGGCAGGGGCAGAGAGAAGGGGACAGAGGATCTGAAGCAGGCTGAGCCTGATGTGGGGCTTGAACTCGTGAACGGCGAGATCATGACCTGAGCTGAAGTCGGACACTCAAACAACTGAGCCGCTCACGTGCCCCTTTTATTCTTTATTAATTATTGTTATTTTTTAAGTAGGCTCCACACCCAGTGTGGGGCTTGAACTCACAACCCTGAGATCAAGAGTTGGATGAGCCCCCCAGGCACCCCACTGAGCCACCCAGGCTCTACCGACTGAGCCACCCAGGCACCCCACTATATTTATATTTAAAATAACATTAAATATAATATGTAATTACAACTCTTGTACATATAGTAACATTAACTATAATAAAATATTTAACTCTTTGTTATATTCTTTATTTTCTATTATGCTACAACATTTAAAAAATTAATATGCATATTTGTTTATTGATTGTTTTCACCCAGTAGAAGGTAACTTTTTAAGAGTAGGGACAATGTCTATTTAATTCACTGTTAGACCCCCAGAGCCTGGGATAGACTCTAGCATGTGATAAACATTGAATAACTGTTGATGGAAAGTATGAATTCTATTTGTTCTTAACTATTATCATTTTTACTGAACCTTTTGGACTGGAGAACCCGATTTTGGAGCTGGAAGCATTGGCATTGAAATGATTTTTGCAGCACAGCAGCAGTCTGGGAAAGAAGCCGATTACGTTGCCCCCAGTATTATCTGTTTATTGTTCTGCAGGAAGAAGACTGAGAAGAGGTCAGAGGAATAGTGTGAAACACTGGACAGGAGTAGTGTTATCTGAGAGCAGGCAAGGGACGCAGTGGCATTTAGATAGGGGTTTGCCACTATCTTACTGGAAACTTTTCAAGAAGTTATAATTTTCTTATTTGAAAGCTCCGGGTCTTACATTGATAGTTTAGAGTCCCTCCTTAATTTACATACATTTGGGAAAGGAGGATTAATAATGAGCAGTTATGCTCTCACACAGAGGCACCTGTTCACCTCCACACAGAGAATTTTCAGTCTGTTAAATTTGCTGCCAGTCTTTGAGCTAATACGCCCAGGGTGGAAAGTGCACGCTGGCCAGCTGCGGGTTATGAGTCTCGCTTCGGTAATATTACCATCGGATAGAAACTCTTCATTCTTGTGTCATGACTCAGGTCATGATCTCATAGTTTGTGGGTTCGAGTCCTGTGTCAGGTTCTGTGCTGACAGCTTTGAGCCTGGAGTCTGCTTCAGATTCTGTGTCTCCTCCTCTGTTTCTGCCCCTCCCCCTCTCGTATCTCTCTCTCTCTCTCTCTCTCTCTCTCTCTCTCTCAAAAAAGAAAAAAAAAAAGAATGTGACTGTCGCTACCAGTGAGAAACTCACTGCCTTGTCATCATTGTTGCTAAGACCAAACACTCAACTTGTCCTCCTCTTGGATATCAACTATGAGTTGGTCTAAGTTGGACACGGGAATTTTTACTGCTGGCCCCCTTTCTGGGGTCTTAGTCCCAGAATGAACAGATTGGTTACATAAGCCTGTGGCCTGCGTGGTTTGGGGCTTTGTTCCCTTCACACCAGCCCGTAGCCGATGTCCTACCTTCCCATGTATCAAAAGCTAGAGTACCAATAATCTCAAAGAGATATTGAAATATGATCCCCCTAGGAGAGGTTACATTTTCAGCTGTTTTCAGTAATCCTTATTAAGCGTGAATTATAATCTCAATCCATTTATTGAGATTAATGGAACAACAGAAGAAATATGAAGGCAGTGGATATTCGTGTGACGTGGAAAATACTCTAAGGAGCACAAAAGCAGAAAGGGAAAGCCAGGAACTTCCAAGTAAAACCTCATTACCGCCATAGTTTTTTTTCCAGTGTCAGGGAGTGCCATGGGCTTTCTATATACCTGTGTCATGAACTCAACACAGACAGAATTGAAAGCTCTATTTGTCAGACATCCACCCTGTTATATAACACACAGGAGGCTATATATTTCCATGTGGTAACATTATATTATTACAGCTTAATCCTTTTGGTAATCAGAAGTGGGCAATTACCCCGACCAATCTATGTCTACAACTTAACAAGCTCTTTATTTTCAGGGTCTCAATCATACTTAAACTGATAACCAAGTCTGTGAGAAGCAGTTGTGAATACAGTAGGAAATATGGTAGGAAAAGGTTGGAGCAGTGTAGGTACCCTCTAAGGATTAGAAAGCATAGTCAGGATTTCCTTTGGTAAATAGTGTTATCCTAACCTGAGAGAACTGTCAACAGAGAGATGTTTTTCTAGATTATACGTGCTTCCCTTCTATGCTTTGCCATAAGAATTAGCCAGGGAATTGGAAGATCTCTGGAAATACCGCTGCTTCTTTGTGTATATATTTCCTTGTCTGTAATCTGGGCGGGGAGAATGTTCTGACCGGTTTACATGCTGTTCTTTTTTTTTTTTTTTTTAAGATCAAAGATTTATTATCTCTGTTTATCTCTGTTGACAAGTGCAATTACAAAGCAAGCCTCAAAATCAGTGTCGCCATGCCATCAGTGGAGAGCTAGAGCTGAATGGAAACTGCAGATCTGAGTTTACATCATGATCCCAAACACTTGCTATGAAACCTTCGAAAAATTGCTTAATCTCTTTTCGGCAATTTTCCCATCTTTCAAGTGGGGATAATAATACTTGACTTGGAGGGCCGTTAGGAAGATTCAATGAGAAAATGGAAGTGCCTGTCATAGTGTTTGATACACAATAGGTATTCTATAAATATTAATTTCTTCACTCCGTTTCCTCTGTTCCCAGGAAAGACTACAGTCTTAAAACCTGACATAGTTAGGGATGTTAAGGCTCTTATAAAAGAAATGATAGGGACACACATTTTATTAATTGCACTATGAGTTATTTCTTTTGACTTTAAAAACTTAGAATGAATTCATCACCTTGTATAAAGCACAGAAATATCTCCAGTTGGAAGCTGTTAATCCATTCATATCAATTCAGATTAATTAACAAGTCATATAGTTTTTAAAATGAGGAATGTGATCAGATTATGGTATCAACATATTCTTTTTTTTATTTACATCCAAATTAGTTAGCATATAGTTCAACAATGATTTCAGGAGTAGATTCCTTAATGTCCCTGACCCATTTAGCCCATCCCCCCTCCTACAACCCCTCCAGTAACCCTCAGTTTGTCCTCCATATTTATGAGTCTCTTTTGTTTTGTCCCCTTCCCTGTTTTTATATTATTTTTGTTTCCCTTCCCTTATGTTCATCTGTTTTGTCTCTTAAAGTCCTCATATGAGAGAAGTCATATGATTTTTGTCTTTCTCTGACTGACTAGTTTCACTTAGCATAATCCCCTCCAGTTCCATCCACGTGGTTGCAAATGGCAAGATTTCATTCTTTTTGATTGCTGAGTAATACTCCATTGTGTGTGTGTGTGTGTGTGTGTGTGTGTGTGTGTGTGTAATACACACACACACCCCGCATATTCTTTATCCATTCATCCACTGATGGACATTTGGGCTCTTTCCATACTTTGGCTATTGTTGATAGTGCTGCTATAAACATGGGGGTGCATGTGTCCCTTCGAAACAGCATACCTGTATCCCTTGGATAAATACCTAGTAGTGCAATTGCTGGGTCGTAGGGTAGTTCTATTTCTAGTTTTTTGAGGAACCTCCATACTGTTTTCCAGAGTGGCTGCACCAGTTTGCATTCCTGCCAGCAATGCAAAAGAGATCCTCTTTCTCCGCATCCTCACCAACATCTGTTGTTGCCTGAGTTGTTAATGTTAGCCATTCTGACAGGTGTAAGGTGGCAGCTCATTGTGGTTTTGATTTCTATTTCCCTGATGATGAGTGAAGTTGAGCATCTTTTCATGTGTCAGTTGGCCATCTGGATGTCTTCTTTGGAGAAGTGTCTATTCATGTCTTTTGCCCATTTCTTCACTGGATTATTTGTTTTTTGGGTGTTGAGTTTGATAAGTTCTTTATAGATTTTGGATACTAACCCTTTATCTGATATGTCATTTGCAAATATCTTCTCCCATTCTGTCGGTTACTTTTTAGTTTTGCTGATTGTTTCTTTCACTGTGCAAAAGCTTTTTATTTTGATGAGGTCCCAGTAGTTCATTTTTGCTATTGTTTCCCTTGCCTCTGGAGACATGTTGAGTGAGAAGTTGCTGCTGGTGAGGTGAAAGAGACTTTTGCCTGCTTTCTCCTCCAGGATTTTGATGGCTTCCTGTCTTAGGTTTAGATATTTCATCCATTTTGAGTTTATTTTTGTGACTGGTGTAAGAAAGTGGTCTAATTTCATTCTTCTGCATGTTGCTGTCCAGTTTTCCCAACACCACTTGCCGAAGAGACTGTCTTTATTCCATTGGATATTCTTTCCTGCTTTGTCCAAGGTTAGTTGGCCATATGTTTGTGGGTCCATTTCTGGGTTCTCTGTTCCATTGATCTGAGTGTTTTTGTGCCAGTACCATACTGTCTTGATGATTACAACTTTGTAGTATAGCTTGAAGTCCGGGATTGTGATGCCTCCTACTTTGGTTTTCTTTTTCAAGATTGCTTTGGCTATTTGGGGTCTTTTATGGTTCCCTAAAAATTTTAGGATTATTTGTTCTAGCGCTGTGAAGAATGATTGTGCTATTTTGATAGGGATTGCATTGAATATGTAGATTGCTTTGGGTAGTATTGACATTTTAACAATATTTGTTCTTCCTATCCAGGAGCATGGAATCTTTTTCCATTTTTTGGTGTCTTCTTTAATGTCTTTCATAAGCTTTCTATAATTTTCAGTGTATAGATTTTCGACCTCTTTGGTTAGATTTATTCCTAGGTATTTTATGGTTTTTGATGCAACTGTAAATGGGATAGATTCCTTGATTTCTCTTTTTGTCACTTCATTGTTGGTGTATAGAAATGCAACCCATTTCTGTGGGCTGATTTTATATCCTGCAACTTTGCTGAATTCATGAATCAATTATAGCAGTTTTTTGGTGGAATCTTTTGGGTTTTCCATATAGAATGTCATGTCATCTGCAAAGAGTGAAAGTTTGATCTCCTCCTGGCTGATTTGGATGCCTTTTATTTCTTTGTGTTGTCTGATTGCAGAGGCTAAGAGTTCCAATACTACGTTGAATAACAGTGGCGAGGGTGGACATCCCTGTCTTGTTCCTGACCTTAGGGGGAAAGCTCTCAGTTTTTCCCCATTGAGGATGATATTAGCATTGGGTCATTCATATATGGCTTTTGTGATCTTGAGGTATGATCCTTCCATCCCTACTTTCTGGAGGGTTTTTATCAAGAAAGGATGTTGTATTTTGCCAAATGCTTTCTCTGCATCTATTGAGAGGATCATATGGTTCTTGTCCTTTCTTTTATTGATGTGATGAATCACATTAATTGTTTTCCAGATATTGAACCAGCTCTGCATCCCAGGAATAAATCCCACTTGGTCGTGGTGAATAATTTTTTTAATGTATTGTTGGATCTGGTTGGCTAATATTTTGTTGAGGATTTTTGCATCCATGTTCATCAGGGAAATTGGTCTATAGTTCTCCTTTTTAGTGTGGTCTCTGTCTGGTTTTGGAATCAAGGTAATGCTGGCTTCATGAAAAGAGTTTGGAAGTTTTCCTTCCATTTCTATTTTTTGGAACAGCTTCAAGAAAGTAGGTGTTAACTCTTCCTTAAGTGTTTGGTAGAATTCCCCTGGAAACCCATCTGGCCCTGGACTCTTGTTTTTCGGGAGATTTTAATTACTAATTTGATTTTCTTACTGGTTATGGGTCTGTTCAAATTTTCTATTTCTTCCTGTTTCAGTTTTGGTAGTGTATATGTCTCTAGGAATTTTTCCATTTTTCCAGATTGCCCATTTTATTGTCATATAATTGCTCATAATATTCTCCTGTTATTGTTTTTATTTCTGCCGTGTTGGTTGTGATCTCTCCTCTTTCATTCTCGATTTTATTTATTTGGGTCCTTTCCTTTTCCTTTTTGATCAAACTGGCTAGTCGTGGTTTATCAATTTTGTAAATCCTTTCAAAGAACCAGCTTCTGGTTTCATTGATCTGTTCTACTTTTTTTTGGTTTCAATAGCATTAATTTCTGCTCTAATCTTTATTATTTCCTGTCTCCTGCTGGTTTTGGGTTTTATTTGCTGTTGTTTTTCTAGCTCCTTAAGGCATAAGGTTAGGTTGTGTATCTGAGATCTTTCTTCCTTCTTTAGGAAGGCCGGATTGTTATATACTTTCCTCTTATGAACTCCTTTGCTGCATCCCAGAGGTTTTGGGTTGTGGTGTAATCATTTTCATTGGTTTCCATATACTTTTTAATTTCCTCTTTAACTCCTTGGTTAGCCCATTCATTCTTTAGTAGGATGTTCTTAGTCTCCAAGTGTTTGTTACCTTTCCAAATTTTTTCTTGTGGTTGCTTGTGAGTTTCATAGCATTGTGGTCTGAAAATATGCATGGTATGATCTCGATCTTTTTGTACTTGCTGAAGGCTGATTTGTGTCCCAGTATTCTGAAGACTGTTCCATGTGCACTGGAGAAGAATGTATATTCCACTGCTTTAGGAAGAAATGTTCTGAATATATCTGTTAAGTCCATCTGGTCCAGTGTGTCATTCAAAGCCATTGTTTCCTTGTTGATTTTTTGATTAGATAATCTGTCCATTGCTGTGAGTGGGGTGTTGAAGTCTCCTACTATTATGGTATTACTATCAATGAGTTTCTCTATGTTTGTGATTAATTGATTTATGTATTTGGGTGCTCTCACATTTGGTGCATAAATGTTTACAGTTGTTAGGTCTTCTTGGTGGATAGACTCCTTGATTATGATATCTTCTGCATCTCTTGATATAGTCTTTATCTTAAAGTCTAGGTTGTTTGATATTAGTATGGCTACTCCGGCTTTCTTTCATTGACCATTAGCATGATAGATGGTTCTCCATCCCCTTATTTTCAATCTGAAGGTGTCTTTAAGTCTAAAGTGGGTGTCTTGTAAACAGCATATAGATGGATCTTGTTTTCTTATCCATTCTGTTACCCTATGTCTTTTTATTGGAGCATTGAGTCCATTGACGTTTAGAGTGAGCACTGAAAGATATGAATTTATTGCCATTATGATCCTTGTAGAGTTGGAGTTTCTGGTGGTGTTCTTTTGTCCTTTGTAATCTTTGTTGCTTTTTGTATGTATGTATGTATGTATGTATGTATGTATTACCTATGTATGTATTTATTTATTTTTTCCTCTTTTCTCCCCTCAGAGAGTCCCCCTTAAAATTTCTCGCAGGGCTGGTTTAGTGGTCACAAACTCCTTTAATTTTTGTTTGTCTGGGAAACTTTTTATCTCTCCTTCTATTTTGAATGACAGCCTGCTGGGTAAAGAATTCTTGGCTGCATATTTTTCTGATTCAGCACACTGAAGATATCCTGCCACTCCTTTCTGGCCTGCCAAGTTTCTGTGGATAGGTCTGCTGCAAACCTGATCTGTCTTCCCTGGTAGGTTAAGGATTTTTTTCCCTTGCTGCTTTCATGATTCTCTCCTTGCCTGAGTATTTTGTGAATTTGAGTATGGTATGCCTTGTTGGTGGTCGGTTTTTGTTGAATCTAATGGGGGTCCTCTGTACTTCCTGGATTTTGATGTCTGTGTCTTTCCCCAGGTTAGGAAAGTTTTCTGCTATGATTTGCTCACATAACCCTTCTACCACTATTTCTCTCTCTTCCTCTTCTGGGACCCCTATGATTCTGATGTTGTTCCTTTTTAATGAGTCACTGATTCTTAAATTCTCTCTAATTCTTAAATCGTGCTCTTTTGCCTTAATCTCCCTCTTTTTTTTTTTTTTGCTTCATTATTCTCTGTAAGTTTGTCCTTTATATCACTGATTTTGTGTTGTGCCTCATCCATCCTTGCCGCTGTGGCATCCATCCATGATTGCAGGTCAGTTATAGCATTTTTTATTTCATTCTGAGTAGTTTTTACTTCTTTTTTTCTCTGAAGAAGGGGATTCTAATCTATTTTCGACTCCAGCTAGTATTCTTACTATCATGATGCTAAATTCTGGTTCAGACATCTTCTTTGTGTCTGTGTTGTTTAAGTCCCTGGCTTTCATTTCTTCTGGCTCTTTCTTTTGGGATGAATTCCTTCATTTCCTCATTTTGAAGGGAGAAAAGGATTAAATGAGGTAGAAAAATTAAAATAAAAAAATTAAAATTAAAAAATTAAAATTAAAAATTAAAAACACACACACACACAATTGAATAAATGATGCTAGATCCTAGGTGTGTTTTGGTCTGGGTGTTGAAAGTGGTTTGATAGATTAGAGAAAAAAAGGGGGGCAGCAAGGAAATCATTTGAGAATTTGAGAAAATGAATACACTGAAGTAGACTAAAATGAAATGATGGGAGTAAAATAGAATTTAAAAAAAATTACACAAAAGTAAAGAATATAATAGAAAAAAATTAAAGAAAAATACTTTTAATAGAAATTGAAAATAAAAATGACGTTTTTCTCTTTCTGTATTCAAGAAAAAGAAAAGAAATAAAAAAGAAAAAAGAAAAAAAAGGAAATCGTTTGAAAGTTTGAAAAAATGAATACACTGAAGTAGACTAAAATAAAATGATGGAAGTAAAATAGAATTGGAAAAAATTACACAAAAGTAAAAATATATTTAAAAACATTAAAGAAAAATATTTTCATAAAAATTGAAAATAAAAATGAATTTTTTTCCCTTTCCATACTCAAGAAAAAGAAAAGTGAAAAAGAGGGGAAAAAAGAAAGAAAATTGAATAGATGGACCTGCTAAGAGATTGAAATAGGACTGAAATTACTTCATTTTCCCCTAGAAGTCAGACTATGAAGTGCTTTATAGTCCATAAACTTACCAGGTGGTGAGACTTGTGTTCTTGAAGAGAGAGGTTGGCCCAGTTGGGCAGAGCTCAGTGTAATGGTTCCATTTTCCACTAGATGGCACTGCTTAGCCTACTGGGATGGATTTTAGTAGCACTTGTAGGTGCGTATGCGCATGCATGGGAGCAGTGAAAATGGCGTCACCCAGCTACCCAGTCTCTAGTATCGAAACTCTGTTCTTCTCAATCAGCAATTGCGCACTGTCCTGTGTCTTCAACTTTTGTCCATTGCCTGCTTTTTCACTATCCCTGACCAAGCTCCAGGCAGTACTTCTCTCCTGAGTTTTGTCTCAGATACGGCTGTTTTTCCCGGCCCCTTACTTCTGAAGGACTGTGGCTTTGACCTGTTCCGCCCCTCTGTGGGAGGTGTCTCACCGAGCAATGGCCAAATGCCCGTTGCACCCAGGAACTCTTCCTGGACTCTGCTGCTGCCGGTGCCCTGAGACTGTGGCCAGGTGCCAGCCCACCCCAGAAAAAGTTCACAAGATAGTGTAGCAGCAGCATTTCAGGGATTATGGAAAATCAACGCACATCTGGCACCAGGCTTCACCCTTAACAACCTTGTTCCAGCACCAGCGAATGTGGCCGTTCTCTAGGGTCTGCTGGGACCAGGTGGTCTCAACAGTGTCTAGCAAATGTCCTTCCAGGAGTGGAACCGCTTTTCCCTGTGTGGCCCAAGAGCCTCCCGGATCCCACTCTTCTTCTGGGGATTTGCCCTTCCCACCAGAGCACTGCCAGGTATCGAGCTGCAGAGTTATAGACTCTGCACTCTCCTTGTTTACAGTCTTAATGGAATTTAAACCCTCTCCTTTGTTCTTTCTCCCTTTTTAGTTTAGTCCCTGTGGTTGTTTCCAATTTTCCACTTTCTCTCCAGCGCTTTTGGGGTGGGGTGCTTTTCCCATATTCTCCCCCGAGTCTCTGTTCTCTCTGCCCACAAAAGTGGCTCCTTGCCCTTCACGGCTTCTCGCTCCCCAAGTTCACCTCTCTGCACTGTGTATCTGCTGAGTTCTGTGGTTCAGGTTGTGCAGACTGTTGTGTTAATATTCAAATCAGTTTTCTAGGTGTGCAGGATGGTTTAGTGTTGGTCTGGCTGTATTTCATGGACGTGAGACACACAAAAAACTTCCATGCTGTTCCGCCATCTTGATTCCCCTCCGTGGTTTTGATTTGTATTTCCCTGATGATGAGTAATGTTGAGCATTTTTTCATGTGTCGGTTGGCCATCTGGATGTCTTCTTTGGAGAAGTGTTTATTCATGTCTTTTGCCCATTTCTTCACTGGATTATTTATTTTTTGAGTGTTGAGTTTGATAAGTTCTTTATAGATTTTAGATACTAGCCCTTTATCTGATACTAACCCTTTATCTGATCATTTGCAAATATCTTCTTCCATTCCATCAATTGCCTTTAGTTTTGCTGATTGTTTCCTTCACCGTGCAAAAGTTTTTATTTTGATGAGGTCCAAATAGTTCATTTTTGCTTTTGTTTCCCTTGCCTCCAGAGACGTGTTGAGTAAGAAGTTGCGTGGCCAAGATCAAAGAGGTTTTTGCCTGCTTTCTCCTTGAGGATTTTGATGGCTTCCTGTCTTACATTTAGGTCTTTCATTCATTTTGAGTTTATTTTTGCGTATGGTGTAAGAAAGTGGTCCAGGTTCATTTTTCTGCATGTCGCTGTCCAGTTTTCCCAGCACCACTTGCTGAAGAGACTGTCTTTATTTCATTGGATATTCTTTCCTGCTTTGTCCAAGATTAGTTGGCCATACGTTTGTGGGTCCATTTCTGGGTTCTCTATTCTGTTTCATTGATCTGAGTGTCTGTTTTTGTGCCAGTACCATTCTCTCTTGATGATTACAGTTTGTAATACAGCTTGAAGTCTATGTGCTGTTCTTGACAAAAGGATGATAAGGTCAAGAAGAAGGTGCTTGGAGAGCAGTGTGTGGCCTTCAAGAACATGTTATCTTCTAGAGATGGTGATAATAGCGAAGCAGGTTAACCATGTACTTCTGGACTTCATGTGGCAAGTCAATTTGCCACATGACTTAGTAGCATGTGTTTCTTTTCATTAGTTGACTTTTAATCCCCAAGGATTTTGAAATTTCAAAATGAATAATATCTTTGACTGGAATAACTGTAACAAAAAGCATTGTTTTCAAGAATATAACTGCTTATGTCTTTTAAGTATTCCCATTAGTTTTAATTTATTAAAAAATTTTGTTTTAGTTTTAATTATTTATTTTGAGAGAGAGAGTGAGTAGGGTAGGGGCAGAGAGAGAGGATGAGAGAGAATCCCAAGCAGGCCCCATGTTGTCAGCACAGAGCCTGATGCAGGGCTCAAACTCATGAACTATGAGATCATGACCTGAGCTGAAATCGAGTCAGGCACTTAAGCAACTGAGCCACCCAGATACCCCCCCCCCATTACTCTTATAAATGTGAATGTATTAAGTACAGTGCAAATTTGACTTTAACCTGGTCTTTCACCTGGCATATTTTAAGTCTTTTTTTCAAGAATAGTAGATTGGGAGCACCTGGATGGCTCAGTTGGTTAAATGCCAGACACTTGGTTTCAGCTCAGGTCATCATCTCACAGTTCATGGGTTTGAACCCCACATTGGGCTCTGTGCTGAGAGCACAAAGCCTGCTTGGCATTCTCTGTCTTACTCTTTCTCCCCCTCCCCCACTCATGCTTTATTTCTCTCAAGAATAAATAAACAAACAAAAAAAAATAGTAGATTGGATATTAGAAGAAGGTGCTTCAAAAGACATAAGATTTATTGATTTAATATTAATTATTGACATAAGTTGTTATGATAGGTTGGTTTTGATACTAGTCTTGATACAAGGCAACCATAATACTTAGGAGCAATAAAAGTAAATTTATATTGTTTACCCAGACTCCAATGGGTGTATCATTTTATATAATGAATATTTCACAATTTGAAGGTAAGTAATGAACAATATTATTTATTTTACTGAATAAAATGACGTTAAAAGGAACATATTAAATAACTTTTTAAAAGTTAATATGAGTTAAGAACATATATTAAATGTATGCTTACATGAAATGTCAGTATACATGCAGATTTGTTGATTACTTTAATAAATATTCAGTAAGTGTCCACTATGCAAGGCACATTGAGGATATATCACTGAAGATATAGTGAAGCATAAAATAGGCAATATTTATGTTTATATCCCAGTTAGGGGTGAGAAAGGGGATGATAGATAACAACAGTGAAAAAAATGAATAGAAACAAAAGTTCCATGAAGGACAAAAATAGGATGATTTGAGAGAGGGTTGTGCTGTTGTAAACTGGGTGGCCAGGAAGGCATCTCCTTTGTCTCATTTTTGGGGTTGTCCTGTGTAAATTGAGATTTGCATATAAGAAAGTGCTAGCTGTGCAGAGATCTTGGGATAAAGCATTTCAAGCAGAGAGAGAGAGAGAACAAATGTAATTGCTCTCAATGAGGAGTGAGTTTAGTGTGAAAGAGGGCCAGTCTCATGGCAATATGGAAAAGGAGGAGAAAGGTATCCAATGGGGTTGAAGGTAAAGTGGGATCTTATAGGACATGGTGGACTTTGTATTTTATACTAATTGCAATGGTTAACCATTGTAAGGGTTTATCATGGTGGTGACAAGATCCTATTTGTGCTTGAGAAAGGTGGTGAGGTGTTATGGGATGAACTGTGTTTCCCCCACCCAAATTTCTGTATTGATGCTCTAACCTGTAGTATTCAGAATGTGACTGTATTTGGAAATAGGGTATGTAAAGAAGTGATTGACTTAAAATGGCATCTTAGGGTGGGCCTAATTCAATATGACTGATGTCCTTATAAGGAGAGGCAATCTGGATACAAACACACACAGCGGAAGGACCATGTGAAGACACAGGACAGAAAAAGTCATCATCCACAAGCCAAGGAGAGAGAGGTCTCAGAAGAAAACAACCCTGCTGATACCTAGATATTGGACCTGAAACTTCCAGGATTGTGAGAAAATACATTTCTGTTGTTTAAGTCACTTAGTCTGTGGCATTTTGTTATGGCCATGCTAGCAAACTAATACATGAGGCAAAGAAAGAAATGAAGGAGTATGCCTGGGGTTTGGGCTTGAGAAGCTGTGTATCTAGAGGTCTCATTACCAGAATGAATAAGGCTAAGGAAGACACAAGTTTGTGTACACATGTGTGTGCGTGGTGGTGGGGAGTTTGACTAGATAGTTTTTATGTTTCGATGCCTATCCACATCCAAGAAAAGATACCATTTAGGCAGTGGTAGGTATAAACCTAGTGAATTCACAAATTGTTTCATAAATGATTCAGAAAAGGAAAGGAGAGTCTCCTGTCTATTCCCAGTCACTTCTGGATACCAATGCAAAGAGGTGGACTTATGGATCTAGTGTTATTTATCAATGTCAGTGAGTTGGACTTTCTATTGTTTTGTATACATGCAAGATAACCTTTTGCAAGATTCTTGCTGTTGAAATGGGGCATTGCATTGAATTGTGCTGATTCTAACATCTTGAGCAGAGACGCCACTTGGCCCAGACTCGTATTCCCTAAAGGGCCTTGCATTTCTACTTTGGATCTCCTCTCCAGACAAGATGAAACGTGCAGCCACAGATTCACCGTAATAGAACCAAAGGTCATCTTGCAAATATATATACAATATGATGCAATATTGCATCATATTTTTTGTTTCAAAGTTTTACTTTGTCCTACATAAATATTTAAAATAAATTGTAATTTTTATAATTTTCTGACCTTTCTTCATTAAAAAAATATTCTGATAGAAAAAAAAGTCTCCAGCTTCTCATGACCTCTGAGAGGGCCTGGTGATAAGACCCATGTCAGGGTATTATTCTGAGGATTAATTAAGTTTTAATACTTTAATTAAATCGAAGATGGTAACAGGTACAAGTAATTTCTAAAAATCTTGGGTAATTGAGGGTACAGAGACTGGATTTTTATGAAAAAGTTATTGCTTACTCAAAGCAAAGTTAGATATTTTTCAGTTCCCTGTTACACTGCAGACTGTAACTGACTGAAGATAGGGACCATTCTTTCTTTTGTTTTTGTTTTTTTTAATTGAACTTTATTTATTAGAGAGAAAGAAAGAGACCACATGAGTGGGGGAGACAGACAAAAGGAAAGAGAGAGAGAGAAAATCCCAAGTAGGCTCCATGCTCAGCATGGAGCCCAAGGTGGGGCTCAATCCCACGACCCTGGGATCATGACTTGAGCCAAAATCAACAGTGGGACACTCAACCCACTGAGCCAACAGGGACCATTCCTAACTCTGCTTTTTTGTCCTAATGTCTAGCATGGTGACTCAGCCATAATAGGCTACCAATTAATGTTCGGGGAACTGGTCTAAGAGGCCGGAAAAGAGAATTTATTAATGAAACATTGTCATTTAAAAAAAAATTAACATTTATTTCTTTTTGAGAAAGAGAGAGACACAGTGTGAATGAGGGAGGGGCAGAGAGAGAGGGAGATATAGAATCCGAAGCAGGCTCCAGACTCTGAGCTGTCAGCACAGAGCCTGACGTGAAGCTCGAACTCATGAACTACGAGATCATGCCCTGAGCCGAAGTTGGACACTTAACCAACTGAGCCACCCAGGTGCACCAAAACATTGTTAATCTTGTTGCTGCCATTGTTGCTAGGAATGACAGCTAGCTGACTTTTCAAAAATTTTAATAAAATGTCACATCTGATTAAGACTATCTTTAGATTATCACATAGTAATGCACAGGCCTGCAGAATCAGAAGATTTATTCGAAGAGAAATAAAACAATAGCTAAAAATAACTGTTTATTGCTCAAAAGTGTAAGCCTCCTGAAAAGGAGTAAATGTAAATATAAACTTGTCAATGTCTGTTCTCATCTCCCAGCTATAAATTCCATGAAAACAAGAAAGCGTTTATCCCACAAAGAGCTTCCTAAGTGTATGTGGCACACATGACTTGAAAAAAATTACTTTTATGTTTTTTTAAAGTACAAACCTTGGCCACCAGAGGCTTCTTTTTGGCCTCGGCAGGCAACAATGGTAATAAAGTGGTCACTTGGAGGACAGAATGCAGTATCCCAGAGATGTGGGGGACATAGAGGACACTTAATTCCTTATTATAGACGATTGAGATGTTTCCAATTTGTTAGTAAGCCCTACAGAATAGGGTCACCTGGGTGTTTCAGTCAGTTAAGCATCCAATATATATATATTGTGTATATATATTTTATTCAAATAGATGAAAATTAATTTTATAGATACAAATGCTTAAATACACATAGTTTTGCAAGACCTTTCACTTGGAGTAACAAAATAACCCATGTGTGAAAGGCCAGTGTTAGATGTTTACCTTTTAACTAATTGTCTTGAGAGCAGATGGATTTCTACTAAATCTCCTAGTTTTAAGACAGACATCAGGGGTTTCCCAGACTCTTGTTGTCAACTGCTCCAGCCCTCTGATGGCCTCTGCCACCACCGTAGGCTCCAGGGAGCTGACTCTGCCATTCCACTTCAATCCCTGTCATTTGGCTAAAAGGAATCCTTTCCTTCTTTAGGTCTCCCTTCCCTGGGTCTTCCTTCCCTAGGTCTTTCTTTCTCTAGATCTTTCCTTCTCTGTGTCTCCCTTCTCCTGGTCTCCCTTCTCTAGGTCTCCCTTCTCTTGTTCTCCCTTCTCTAGGTCTTTCCTTCTCTGGGTCTCCCTTCTCCTGGTCTCCCTTGTCTAGCTCTCCCCTTCTGTAGCTCTCCCTTCTCTAGGTCTCCCTTCTCTACATCTTTCCTTCTTTAGGTCTGCCTTCTCTAGTTCTCCATTCTCTAGGTCTTTACTTCTCTAGGTCTCCCTTTCCTAGGTCTCCCTTCTCCAGGTCTTTCCTTCTCTGGGTCTCCCTTCTCC